>NC_079326.1:29404103-30616603 GCF_029931775.1 Euleptes europaea
CTCACAAACTTGTAGACAGAAATGAGCATAAAGGTCAATGTTTGCAGTCCCGACTCTTTTCTCCCACTCTTTAGGCTTATTAGTCTGGTTTAGTAGCTAAAGCTTTCTGGGTGCATTTAGGGTCAGGTGTTTATCTTACATTGGGGTCAAGTGACTGGGAGAGTCTTTCTTTGTTTCCCCCTGTTCTTAGACCGAGGTCTTGAACAATAAAACCATAAAACTTAAATAAGACCTATCTCTAAAAACACCTCCCTTCAACTCTTTTCTGGAGCCTCCCAAAAATGAGCAACAAAATAAGTACACTGAGGGTCAGAGTCCTCTAAGAAAAACAACCTTTTGTTCCAAAGTTCCTCGAGAAAATGCGGACCATTTGTTAAAACATGGTATAATGCATTTTAGCCTAAGTTGATACACTTAAGGACAGTGAAAAAGGATATGTACCAAGGAGTCCAGGTTAGTCTGAGTGTGTGTGACTGGCAGCATCAAAGATTCAGATAAGGATTCTGCTAGAACTGTGATTCTCAACATGGTTCCTGCCAGTATGTTTCCTAGAGCCCCAAGCAAAGAGCCAATTATGGCTTTCTTCCACCTCATTGGAGCAGGAGCAGGACATTTATGTCTGTAGTGAACATTTGGAAACAGCTGCTTCCATCCTAGGAGGATACTTGGGTTGGCACCTTCTGACACTCTGTGATTGCCTCCCCCCACCCCCAAGTCAGCTCTTTTGGGATGGTGCCTACTACATGTTTTCAAAACATCAGTAGTGCCCACAGGATCAGCAGGCTCTGGAATCCCTTCACTAGAACAACAGCTTTGAAGGTATTTTAGCCATTGTTTCAAATTCCATTATCCTACACAGAGATTTGGGATAGCAGTGCAAACTAAGAATCCTCTTACTATGGTCCAAGTGGTCAGACTAGGCTCCAATTTTGTCCTTTTCAGAACGTAATGAAAGCAGCCTTTTTACAACTGATTTGCAAGCCAGAAAACAGGCTGACTTGTTGTTGGAAAAGGGCTTCTCCTGATGGTTAAGGTTGCCAACCTCCAGATACCATCTGGAGATCTCCTGCTATTTCAACCGATCTCCAGCCGATAGAGATCAGTTCACCTGGAGAAAATGGCTGCTTTGGCAATTGGACTCTATGGCATTGAAGTTTCTCCCCCTCCCCAAACCCCACCCCACTCAGACTCCGCCCCCAAAACCTCCCACCGGTGGCAAAAGGGGGACCTGGCAACCCCATTGATGGTAGAACTGCATATACCTGAAATACAGGAATTGAACCAAAAGTGTTGACCCCCCCCATGTAATGTGTAGTCCTCACATCGTTACATTGTGTATTTTCATAGCTCCATTACACGGTTTGCAAGGGAAAAGGAGTGCGGTGACATCAGCATGTCCTCTTATTGTCTGCAGCCCTGTGTCTCTTAAAAGGTAAAGGTCCCCTGTGCAAGCACCAGGTCATTCCTGACCCATGGGGTGATGTCACATCCCGACGTTTTCTAGGCAGACTTTGTTTACGGGGTGGTTTGCCAGTGCCTTCCCCAGTCATCTTCCCTTTACCCCCAGCAAGCTGGGTACTCGTTTTACCGACCTTGGAAGGATGGAAGGCTGAGTCAACCTTGAACCGGCTACCTGAAACCAACTTCCGTTGGGATCGAACTCAGGTCGTGAGCAGAGCTTGGACTGCAGTACTGCAGCTTACCACTCTGTGCCACGGGGCTCTTAGAATGTGTCTCTTAGGATGTGTTTTTCTCCCCTCAGCTCCCTCAAGCATTCCTTAGTTGCAGCATGTGATTAGGTAAGATAAATCCACAGTGCTAGATGATATAAATGAGTGTTGATGTAAAAGAGATTCTGTTGAGAATGTTTGGACATGTTTTTATCCTAGGATTGTTGCTTTATATGGTCTCTGTGGACACAAAAACCACGTATTTAATTATGAAAAACGAGGGCCTCCATGTGCAGCATGTAAAGCTACAATGAAAAATGTATATCCTGTGGAATTATAAATGCAGCTTATGCGCACTGTGTGTTTACAATCTGCTGTGATTTCTTTACTTTAGTTTCTGTCTGTTATGGTTTCAACAGAATGTGCTTCCCTTAATTATGTACGAATGGATTGCTTTGTTGTAGTTATGAGATTTGTCATAAGCATAGATCTAAGAAGCTAGCTTTGCTGGGTAAAATCCTAGTCTGAAGGAAAAGGGGGGGAAAAAGGGGGGAAGCAATATTTTGTTTTCTTTCATGGTATTGTAATCGAAACCCTGGTTATTTGAAAGGCAGTGAGATGTTTCAAGGTGGTGGTTATGCAGGTATTAAAGGCATATGGAAAAATGCCAATAAGTAAATGATGAAAAGTCCTACTGCTTTGAAAGGAGATGCAAACATTCTGTTTGGGGAGAAAGAAAAAGGTGAATAGCTAGCACTGTGTCTTGAATTTGTGTGTGTGTGGCCTGACAGATTGGGGTGTGTATAGGGCATCTTATGCTTTATTCTTCTCTGGAATCAGGTGAAAAGACCATTCTCCTCAGACCACCAAACCATTTGTTTGAAAATGTCAAGCATGTATTTAGTAATGGCTTCCGTGCCATGCAGTGTTCTTTTGAACAGAAGACACCGGTGACTCTTGAACACGCTATACAGCGAACCTGTCATCTGGACAGTAATAAGAAATGATGGGTTAGACAAACTTTCAGATTTGTCCTTTTGTGATCCTGATGCTCTGAGGAACCCATTTCCCTGACAATAGCTCCTTTTTATAACTGTAGTTGCAGTGAATCAGGACATTCTTCCTCTGGTGACATGTAGAAGAATTCTGAGCATCTACATACATTTTAATATATAATGCAGACTTTGTAGGGAAAAATATGTAGTGCATCTGTACTGGTATTTTGGAATCTGCATGGATCTTTTTTTCCTTTTTGTTTTCTTGTTTGCATGATTATACCATTCATTTCTTCTTGTTTTGTTTCAGTTAGTTTGGGTGTGAAACACATGTCTTGCTCTAACTTTCCTCCCCTCCAGACCAATTCAGATGGAATTCTTGGGAATTATGTCCTTCAGCCAAGGGTCCTCATTACCAAATTGCAGGCAAATAAAATGTATTCTGTATTTTGTATGGAAATGAATCTCTGACTTGCACACCAACTGTGCACAATCCAGTATTCACAAGAGGCAGGTAGTGCAGGTACTGGGAGGTATTTGGCAACCAAAGAGGGGCACCTTTATGTACTGTGGCAAAAAAGGACCCACAAGCTAATATTTGAGTATCCAACAAGTATTTTTGTGCACTGTGAATAATCAGTCTCTGTCTTTTATTACCACTTAGTGAAGACTATAAATGCAATAATGTTACAACTTGTACTAAAGGGCAAGGGAATGGGTGGGAAACTCACTTTCTAATTCTTTCCCATTATTACTTTGTTTTGATATTGGCTTAGTATATTTTGTCTGTTAAAAAAATTACAGTTCTATTGTGTTCCTTTACTGTGTGATCTCCTGTATGAGTAGGGTTGCCAACCTCCAGGTGATGGTTAGAGATCTCCTGCTATTACAGCTGATCTCCAGGAGGCAGAGATCAGTTCACCTGGAGAAAATGGGAGCTTTGGAAGGTGCACTCTAATGAGGTATTATGGCCCATTGAAATCCCCCCTCCCCCAATCCCATCCTCCTCAGGCTCCTTCCCCCAAATCTCCTAACCCAGAGTTGGCAACCCCATGCATGAGGCAAGAAACAGGTCTCACTTCTCACAGGTCCCAGGCACTCTTCATGGCTTTAAAACACTGGAAGAGAAATAAAGTCTTTAGATTTAATTTGCTTAGTTATCAATCTTTTAATTTTTTGTTATTTAAAGACCCAAAGCACCTCGGGTTTCTTAACAGTATTCTTTCACTCCACCCCTGATGATCTTCTAGGAATTTCAACGATAACCACCAGTTTAGAGACTGGATATGTAAAGCTGATGTACCGATCGATCATTAATTTTAAAATCAAAAGTACCACCGTGGTTCAAATCAATTTAAAATGACCACTTTAGAACTCCCTATTTAGCTAACATCGTAAATTATAATCTTAGAGCTGTCAAGAATATACAAGCATGCTGTATTATTTTGACAGGACAGCTGAGAAGGAGCTGTCAGTAAGAGAATAGATCCACTTAATCTTGCTGATGCAAGGTGTAGTAATGACTTGCCCCAGCAGAGTGGACTGGAGAGAACTGGATGGAACCGGTAGTATGGTGCAATACCTCCAGGTGGCCAGGCAATTAACTATGCATGAGATATGTATATGAGGAGCACAGCCTCTAGGGTTTAGTGTTGACGTGAATGTACTGACTAAGCCAGGGGCTATGCTAAAATTGTATATAGAACTGCACTGTGAATAAACAAGCACTTTTGTAGAAGCAACCGTCTGGTGAAGTTTCTTGGAGCATCTGACTAAATCTGCTGAACTCGCGATAAGAGCATCCTTTACATCATTACGCTTTCAAATTATGCCAACAGCTTTTTTGGTGGGGCATTACTCTTGAACACCAAGAGATCAATGTGTCTGTGTTTGTGGATCCTCAACTCTGGAGGACTTAGCTCACTACATCCTGTTTTGCCCATTGTATGTAGGCCCCATTTTTGGCAAGGATATTATCCGGTATTAATACATACTCGGATGCAGAGAAAATTACATTTCTGTTATCTGATACTGATTCATATGCATCATATAGAGCCTTTTTGTTTACTCTTGCAGCAAAGAAAATAAGGTTTAACGTGCTATCGGAAGGAGCAGCTACTTATCTTTTAAATTGAAAGGTTTTAGTATAATCCGTTATCTATTTTAACATTTTATTTGCTAATCCGCTGCATTTGTATTATTATTTTTTCCATTTAGTAAATTGTGATGGCCAATGGCTATATACAATAAAATTTTCACTTTCAGTAACTATTATGCTTATGTGTAAGGGCAGGAGTCCCCAGTGTGGTGCCTGTGAGACCTTTTGTGATGCCTGCCAAGTGTTTTTGGAAAGTGGGTGGGGCCAGGTGGGGCTTCTGCCCAGTAGGGCTTCTGATTGGCCACAGCCGATCTGATGGACTGTGCAGATTAAAATAACATTATTGTGGTGGCAGCGGCTGCTGCGGTGTTAGTTTTATTTTCTCTCCCACTCGTTTATCCCAGTGTATTTTCTTTAAACCATTCCTCTTGTCCCCTGCACTTGGGCTTCTTCTGTGTGTGGGGGGGCTCTGCCTCCTTTGGCAGCCATTTTGTGGTTGTACTAGGGTTGCCAGGTGCCCGCTGGTGGCGGGCAAACCCCCGGTAAAGTGTCCCTCTGCCCATCGACCAGCTGGGAAGCCTCTCCTCTCCCTCCCCGGGGCAAGCAGGCTGCCCATTGCATACCCGCTCGCCAGCCGGGTACCTTCCCTCGCCCTTCCCAGGGCGAGCGGGCCGCCCGCTGCAGCCCTGCTCGTCAGGCGGCGTGCACGCACATAACACAGAAAGCTCCTGCTGAAGGTAAGTGGGGACCCTGGCAACCCACCACCCCGTGTCAGAATTCCATAGGGAGCTGCAGGTTCAAAAAGGTTGGGGTTCCTTATGTTTAGGGTCTTTGCCCCAAATCTGTCCCTTCCTTTGCCAGATTGTCCTGCTATTTGAATTAGTTTTCAGCTGCTTGTAACTTAAGCTGAGCTTTGGCTTTTGAGGCTGCTTTGCATGTTTCATTTTACCAGGTACACAGTAGACATTGGTGTGCATCTGCTGGGTGCATTTATTTCACTGCATACTCTATTTGAGCGCACTCTGCTGGGAGCCACACAGACTTTATGTAAAGAAAGAATGCAATAATTTCTCTTGTAGCCTGTCAATACTACTCCATAGTGGTCTTCGTAAAATGATAGAGCTTTGTATTTCATTTATTCCAGTAATTTCATCTGGGTAATTCACAGCTCATTTAGATCATTAGCAGGGAAATAGCTTTGCTTCCAAACTGCTATATGTCTTGTGAGCCCTAAGTACCAGCAGACAAAAGGGTACATTTTCAGTTTTCAATATCAATCCACATGAGTTTTTTGAATCTAACTGTAACACTTTAAATCAGTGTTTTCTGCTTTAAAAAGCTTACAGATTATTTAACTGCCCAGTAAAACTCGGTCTATAGAGCATAACAATCAAATGCATATTTCAGGAGAGAAGTAGCCATGCGCAAAACCAGGAAGTTCAAGGTGGGGTTCCATTTCATCTGAGAGTGGGATTGTACTTCCCTTTAAAGAGCAGGCTCACATCACTGTTGAATCCTGCGTTGCTTGTGCGGGGTGTGCATTTGTTTTAAAATCAGACTGTATTCAAACATAAAGCCCAATTCAAACTTGTGAATTAGTTAAAGAAAGCAAATTCGGCTATAACAATGAATGAACCCCTTCTCTGCTAGAGGTCTTAGACGCGAAGCTCTGAAGAAGGGACGGTCCGCCTTGGGGTGGAAAGGTGCAGCAGAAATGTTTTAAATCAAACAAATCAAAAGAGTCCTCTAACACCAGCCCTGATGCCTGCACAGTCTTCACCTAATGAGGAAGGCAGGTTGATTCTTCCAAGTACCATTTGTTTTTGGTGCTCTAGCAGAACTTGGACTGAAAAAGGATTACCTTTGCAAAGCTAGGCATTCTCTCGTGTCCCTGTATCTTTTTTTTAAAGTGAATTTAGAGTTTTCATGGGAAAGGAGTGTCTTTCTTGGACACCCATGTATTTTGCTTGACCCTCTCGTGGGCGCAGAGCGCGGTGGCGTGCGGTGGTGACTCGTGGGAGTGGCGCGCGACAAGTAAGGAGCATGCAGGGGCGGGGAGGCCAGGGGAGGGTGCAAGCGAGCCTCACACAACCACACACAATAGGAGAAACACTCATCAAACCTTGTTTGATGATAGCTGTCGAATAGGAGAAACACTCGGCAAACCTTGTTTGATGATAGCTGTCTGATAGCTGTGCACAGGGTTGCACGCACTGCCAGGACGTGCAGGAACGCTGCGGCACACTTAAAAAACCCCTCTTGCCACTCAACAGCTGAGGCAGCCTTGGGGGAAGCGTCTTTCTTTCTCCACTCACTGATTAACATTTTCAGTGGCCCTCGGGAGCTCCAGGGCCCTTCCCAAAACTGTTCCTGAAGCCGCCCTGCGGCGCCATGTTTCAATGGCAGGGCCCTGGAGCTCCCAAGGGCCACTGAAAATGTCCTCGCGGGCCGTTTCTGGCACCCGGGCCGGACGTTCCCCATCCCTGATCTAGATAGATGTCAGAGTTAGGTGTCTGCTTTCAGTTAATAAAGCTATGTAATACAGTTTGCATCTGATTTCAGAACTTCAGCTAACACAATAGCTAAGATGGTTTTCTCTTTGAAGGAATTGCTCAAGCTATAATAGAGAGACAATTGAAAACCTTATAACAAGGCTATGCAGGTTTATTTGTTACATATGTCCATACCTAATTTTAATTCTCTCTCTCTGTGTGTGTGTGGGGGGTGGCTTTCCCAGTCCAACCAAAAAATAATTGTAGATGAAAGAATGTCAGCAGGGTCTGCTGGTTCAAATGGGCATCAGATTCACTGCACTGAATCTGGTGCCGATTATGATTGGAAGTATGTAGTGATCATATGTAGATGCTCCTAAACATCTACACATGCAAGATCATAAGTCATGTATGTAAATAGTAGGCTGAAAGCACTTATTTCTTTCCATTGCTTCCTCTTGGAAGTGCTGACTGGTAGTGTTCATTTCTGGACATTATGTACAAGTCCCTTCATGGGCAGCTGGCTGTGAGAATCTTTGAATACAAAAAGCAGGAAAAAGTTTGTGTAGGCATACATGTAATATCTTTGGGTTGGATACCACTGTACGAATCTGCATGTGCAGGGAGGAATTTTTCCCGATGTTTCTCTTTTGCGGCAAATGTCCGGGTCCCCCTCATGCTGTTCCTGGGGGTTCCCCCTCCCAAGGAGCAGTGTTTCATAAAGCACCTGGGGCTGCAGCAGAAAGGGATTGAACTGACAAGTCATACTCTGCAGGCAGAAGTCCTACCACTCATGGTAAATTTTGGCAGAACCCAAGCCAGTTTTTTTGGTGTGTGTGGTTGTTGTTGTTTTTTTCTGCAAAGGGCATAGTATAAAGTATATCAAGAAATGATCAACCGTAAAAAGAAGTTGGGGCTTTCTAAAATCACCCTGGTACCCTAAAATTAAATGCAGACCTTTTGCAAGGGGGGGATAATAGTTTTGTGGAAAACAGGATATTTGAAACTGTCCTCTTTGTCAATTAACCGTTTGGTTGTAATCCTCTGAAGGCTCTTTCGGTCAGCCCAAAAAATACAGGGATGCATGTCATCAGTGGATAAGGAAACTGGCGCTACTTCATTATTTTTGGCTGACAATAAAATAAGTGGCTATTTTCGCCTCGAATGGAGTTTCACTAGCGGCGGTTATTTTTTGTGCCGGTTTCATTCATATATTGGTTCTCTTCTGATAGACGTGGTGTGCATATTTAAAAGGCTGTCATTGTATGGAAGGTTTGCCAATACTGGATATATTCACAACATGAAGATATTGCCATCAGTTCATTTGAACCAGTTTTCTTTGGAATAACTCTAACTGGTTATTCATATGACACATATGATTCTATACTGTGTTTACGTTTAACTACCGTGCCACTGCTTGTTTATTTACTTGATTTATACCCCACCTTTCTCCCCAGTGGGGACTCCAAGTGGCTTCCATCCTTCCCCAGTGTGTGATTGGCTCAAGGCCACCCACCAAGCTTCTGTGTCAGAGAGGAACTTTGAACCTGAGTCTCCAAGTTCCTGTGTCACTCTAACCACTACCCCATGCTGGCTCTCTTTTGGAAAATAGCTTATGGAACACAAATAGTTAACTTTGTGCCCAGATGGCTTTATCATAGACAAGATGCATCAGTCCATGCGAGGCATGCCTCTGACTAAACGGGTACCCCTGTAAGTAATCGTGCAGGTTGGCTTGACACAGTGGGATAGCTCAAACAAATTTATGTAGAGCTGGGGAAAGGTATGTGAAGAAGTAGGAATTTCTTGTACATTTATGCTAGTCTTTTTTTGTTTTTTTTTAGCCAACTATGCTCCTGATTAACTGAGCTTCATAATTCTGTTTTCTATTACCGTGTTATCTTTACAAGTAAAGCAGCTTTGGATAGAAATGAGTAAAAAAACGAACTGTTCAATTTCTGGCTTGAATGTCATATTCAGTTTCCTTGGAGAATTTAAATTAGATAGTGTTCTCAAATATTAATGAGATAATTGTTGTGTTTTGGAAATAGATTTATGACATGCATGTGTTCAGTTATATGCAGTGCAGAAAGCTAATAGAAGAGAACTTTCCCCCCTTAAATATTACTGAGCCCAAACATTTCAGTTTGGTTCCTCCCCTTTGTTATTTGAGTTCCTCAAAATGTTCAGCTTTTCATGTCCCAGTGCTGGAGAAAAAGCAGTGTAGACAGGACACCGTGAAATACCCTCCAAAGGTCTTTTCTTATTGGGGCTCCAAGGAGTTACTGAAATCCCTAGGCTAGTCTGTAAGGACCATCATCAGGGAAGTCTGCTTGACTGGGCTAATCCAAGTTCAGATAGCCTCCCTTTTAATTTCCTCTGTGTAAGCATTCTGCCAGTCCATATGATAGTGTATTGGGGGGGGGGGGGCTTTTCCAGTTCTTTCTTGGTAGCTTGTTTCATACTGCGGGCTTCATTGCATATTTATTATATTCTGTTTTTTGACCAAAATTGTCTCCCTATGTGTGTGTGAACAGGTGTTCTTTCATGGGAGAAATTGTAGCTGAGCTGAATCTTAGGGTTGCCCAGTCCTACTTTGCCACCAGTGGGAAGTTTTTGGGGCGGAGCCTGAGGAGGGCAGGGTTTGGAGGAGGGGAGGGACTTCAATGCCATATCCAATTGCCAAAACTGCCATTTTCTCCAGGTGAACTGATCGCTGTTGGCTGGAGATCAGTTGTAATAGCAGGAGATCTCCAGCTAGTACCTGGAGGTCAGCAACCCTACTGAATCTAGACAGAGGGAGGGTTGCCTGCCTTCTTCATCTCCTTTCTCTGGAAGTCTCACATTCTCTGGAATGTGAACAGGAAGTAGTAGAGAGGGAACTCTGAACTGGGGCAAATGTAAACTGGAGGAACCCAAGCTAACTTTCACATTTTGGTTTTGGGTAACCTAGTATACAAGTTTTTCATTAACCTGTGTGTGTGTGTAAAGTGCCGTCAAGTCGCAGCCAACTTATGGCGACCCCTTTTTTGGGGTTTTCATGGCAAGAGACTAACAGAGGTAGTTTGCCAGTGCCTTCCTCTGCACAGCAACGCTGGTATTCCTTTGTGGTCTCCCATTCAAATACTAACCAGGGCTGAACCTGCTTAGCTTCTGAGATCTGATGAGATCAGGCTACCCTGGGCCATCCAGGTCAGAGCTTTCAGTAACCTAGCCAGTTACAAATTTAGGTATTGCTTTTATTCTATAACAATTACATAGCCTGCCAATTTCAGAGGAATTTCTTTTACTCTCTGCTTAGCCAGATGATACTGAAAAGCTACTACACATTACTTGGAATCTTTTTGAAAGTTTTGGTACGTGTAATCATATAGTTTAGACAGAGAACATAAATATTGTCCCTAATTTTACTTATTTGTCTCGGGTTGTGTGTTTGAACGATAGGCCAATAAAAATATTAAGACAATATTGTCTTAGGCTTGTTTCTTTGGGTATCACGACAACACTAGCAAGGAGACACTCTCATCCAAACCTTTTCAGTACATAAACCTGTTTAGGAAGCATCACATATTGGAAGTTAACAGAGAGTGAATGGCAGCTGGACCAACCTTACATCGCTGGTGTGGACATATTCATGGAGGATAGGGCTATCCATGGCTACTAGTCAAAATGAATATTAGTGATGAATCATGATGCATACCTATTCTCTCTAGGATCAGAGGAGTTTGCCTATTATATTAGGTGCTGTGGAACACAGAGAAGATAATGCTGCGGCAGTCATCTTTTTTGCGGGCTTCCTAGAGGCACCTGTTTGACCTCTGTGTGAACATACTGCTGAACTTGATGGACCTTGGTCTGACCTAGCATGACTTTTCTTATATTTTAATGTAATTTCTGAATTTTCTTCAATTACAGCTGTAATGTCAAGAAGTCAAGAAGGACCTGGAGAGATGGGAAAGGCAGTCGTTATCCCCAAAGATGACCAGGAGAAAATGAAAGATATGTTTAAAATCAACCAGTTTAATCTAATGGCCAGTGATTTGATTGCATTCAACAGAAGTTTACCTGATGTAAGGCTAGAAGGGTGAGTCTACAGAATTTGTTTGAGCTTTGCTGCTATGCTTTTGAGGAACTTGTAACATATCACATTGAGATCCCCAGTATTTGTGAATAAATATATACTTGACTAATCTATAGGTTTGTATCTCTCATCACAGTACTGCCTTCCTTTGCAAATTAATTGTCCTTTATAAATATAAATGCTTTGCAAAATGGCTTCTCATATAGGAGAAGAGATGAGAAATGCAACACATACCATTCTGTCTTATTTACAATTTATGTTGATGCCTCCTAATGAGGGGAGAAGAATTTGGGATTGAACGGTCTGTGTTCAAGCTCGTGACTCAACAATCTGTATGTTTTCTTCCTTCTCTAGGATAGTTGCCAACTTGACAACAATTACAGAATTCCTCCACAGAAAACATTTAAATGCCAAAAGCAGTAATGGTGTATGAAGGCAGCTAGTTCATTGTCTAGTGTAGGTAGATACATAACTGGTTTTGTGAGGTTAGGTGAAAGGAGAAGAGATACATTGGGAACCAAATACCAACTGAGAATCTGAGTAGGGACTTCAGAAATGAAATGGCTGAGTACTGCGTGCTTGGGATCACTTAGCAAACAAGTGCTAGGCGGCCAGATTTTTTTATGTGCCTGGAAATACAGAGCCAGATATTGGGTTCAAGGGTTAAGCTGCTCAGAAACATACAGGCATGGCCTAGACTTAGGTTAAGAATGCCGGGTGCTAAGAAAAAAAGAGAGGAAGAAGCAGAGGAGGAGGAGGAAGAGGAAGAAGAAAAGTTGGTTTTTATATGCCGACTTTCTCTACTGCTTAAGGAAGAATCAAACCGGCTTACAATCACCTTCCCTTCCCCTCCCCACAACAGACACCCTGTGTGGTCGGTGGGGCTGAGAGATCTCTAAGAGAACTGTGACTAGCCCAAGGTCACCCAGCTGTCTTCATGTGTAGGAGTGGGGAAACCAAACCAGTTCACCAGATTAGCGTCCACTGCTCATGAGGAGGAGTGGGGAATCAAACCCTGTTCTCCAGATTAAAGTCCACTGCTTCAAACCACCGCTCTTAACCACTGTACCACACTGGCTCTCTCTTAGAATGCTGGAAGTGACAAAGTCATGCAGGAATCTTGTTGAAGTTGTAACAGGCAAGCAACTGAGAGACAATCTCTTGGTGGGAAAACAAAGATCTGAAAATGGTAGTGAAGATGCTTGTTGGATAGCCATTCCTTGATTTGGTCTGTTTTTGCTCCCTTGCTTTGCTTTCAGTAGTTGACTGGAACAGTTAATTGAAGCCTTTGGAGCCTGTGTAATCCATATGTAAATTGCAGGAGTAAATAGGCATGCATAGGATTGACAGGGTTCAGAAACTTTTCTAAAATGCTTGTTTTTGTGGTTGTAATATTCTGGTTTGATGTACTTTGGAAAAAAAATGAAAATATCTTCGTTTTTAGGTTACCTGACCCTACTGTTCCTTTAGCTGTCCTGTTTCTTTCCTCCACCTCTGTTCCATCTGTCCGGGCACAGAATGTGTCACTCCAATGATATGTACAGTTCTTTGCACACTCTAGCCCAGTGGTTCCCAAACTTTTCAGGCCACCGCCCCCTTGGTTCCACAAACTCAACCCCAGCACCCCCTACCCTATCCTATAAAAAACATTATTCAACATAGGGGTTTGCATGACTCACTAAAGAAGATAATAGCAATCAAATTTCAAAACAGTAACAATTGATTGCATGTCTATTCAAAATCAAATTAAAACTTTTTAGATGAAATTTATTCAAAAAAACTGATGAACTTGATCCAGTGGTACCAGCTCTTCAAAGTTGGAAAAAAAAATTCTGATAGTTTCCACCAAATTTGCCAGCATGGTGCCATGGCTTGATCTATTGTAAATTAGTGAACAACACAGTTGAAGGGGCCCACCTCTAGCACCCCCCTGCTGCCCCCTTGCCTGTTAGTGCCCCCCTAGGTAATCACACCCCCCCTAGGGTGTGGTACCGCCCACTTTGGGAACCACTGCTCTAGCCATTAAGAAGTATTGGTACCTCCATGGGAGTTCTGTCTCAGCAGAAAGAGGTCACTTGTTTCATTAGCAGAACTTGAAGAAACATTCCTTCTCAAGTGATACATGTGAAGAATGGTTTTGAGGTATGACTGCCATACACACACACAGAACATTTTAAAATTAGTTTTCAGGTAGTTATCAACCACTTCATGTAACGTCATGTGTCACAATGCATTCTAAAGCATTTCACAAACCAGGTTGACATGCATTGTTCATGATGGGTGTGGCTACATCATCTTCAAGATAGTACAGCTGCGAAGCCCTGTGAGCAAACAGATTGGCCAGCAGAGTCACCCGTTGCAGTAGCAGGACCAGTGGGACAGAACAGCTCCCTATTTACTTACTGGGGAGGCAAGTGCCTTGATCTTGGTGCCTCTCCTCCTTGCTGCTTTAAATTTTACTGTCTGATTTTATAGCACGAGGCTTCATCACTGGGGAAGAAGGAGAAGATTGGGAGAAAAAAACTGTGAGTGGTTGCCTAGTAACCACCTAAATGTCCCCTGTTGCTTTCTGGTGACAAAAGGAAGCAGTAGGTGGCATATAGGTAGCAGCCTAGCAACTATTCATGTTGTTTCCCCCTCCCACCCATGATTAAGATTCCTGAGTTCACCCGCCACAATGCCTGCTGTAAAAGATAGGCTGACACCTAGCAGTGTGGAATGGGGGGAGGGTTACTGTAGTTAGTGTGCCAGCTGGAAGGCTTGGTTGAGGTATATTTGACTTGAATGCCACTACTTCTCAAGTGTAACATTGGAACACGGTTTCCATGCCTTGTTACCATCTCCAGTTACCATCCGTGTGCAAATGTGGATTAATTGGGATTAGTTGCCTGTCCTGAACCAGGATTTTAACCAGAGTGTAACCAGGTCTTAGAATCCAGGTTTGTGCACATCCCGGCTTATTGTCTGCTGAAGGTAATATCAGAATGCAATCTATGGAGTGGCTGGAGTTTTGGGTTTAGATATGACCAATTTAGATGCAAGTTCCCTACCGAGCTCACCAGCAGGTTCTGGGTCTCACTTCCCTCATGGGCTTATTGTAAGGGCAAACTGCCTCTCTGAGTTAGAGGTGTCGATTGGGATAGAAATGTAATAAGTCTTGCATATCAGATTGGGTACTCCAACGAAACACCATGTTTGTGTCTTTTGAAAATCATGTGTTACTGGGGCACCTGTCTATCATTGACTAGGGTTCTCATGAATAGATCCCACCTTCCCTGGCTGAGAGGTCTCATATGGCTTGACATCTTGCGGGGTCTTCCATCTTATTTACGCAGTGTGCAGTAAATGAGATGGTGCAGAGAAATGGAGAAGGATGTAACTGGTATCATGATGCCACTCAGCTCTGCAGGGGTCTGTGTATGCCTGTTCTTGAGAAATGCACCTCTCTTGTGCAATTATTGCTGTTTTGTATACTGAGGAATAGAGTCTACACCTGTCTTTCTCTCTTTCCTGCCATCCCCATATTCAGCTCCATACAATGGGAACTTATCATAGCAGACAATCTGGTTCAGTGTTGTTGTTGTTTTTTACTTTCAATTTTATTTCTGCCTGTTGGTAACTGAAATTTGAAACGTAATAGAATCACACACAATATAAATATTCTGTTCTTCTGTCTTACATTGCTTGTGCTGTACCAAGCTGCTATTTGCCTTAGTTCATTGCTCAAATTGCAAGGGTACTTCATGCAAAGCACTAAACCTTGCTGTCTGTCAGTTTTAGTATCTAGGAATACCTTCTGCTTTTCCAGCCTCCATTCACTGGTTGCTAGATGCTTACTCACATGCTGAAAGCAGACAGTTTTCAGCAAATGGAGAATTAACAGCACAGCCTGGTGACAAATGAAGTAATCTTCTGAGTATATTTTTCCAAGGTGCACATCAAAGACATTTGAGTTTGTAAAGAACTTAATTTGGCCATCTGAGGAAGATCAGACTTCCCAAAGAACTGTTGATAATGGTAATTTATGCATGGGAATTTTACCTGAGGTTTGTTGCTTGCTGGACCCACGCTTTCTTGTTGGGGATCTATGCACCAGCAGTCTCCAGGCTCAAATCAAGTCCCTGCCCCTTTAAATGCTGCTTTGTAAATGGCTTACTTGTAGTGCTTACTGTGAGAGAAAAGTCCCCCTCCCTTGGAAACCCAATTGCCACATAAAAAAAGCATTTTAACAACAACAACATAAAAAACAGAGCAATCTGAAAGGATGGGGGGAGGGAGAAATTGAAGCCTCGGTTTTAAAAAGATTTTCTTCTGCTCAAGACAAGCTCTGAGGAAGCAGGAAGCACGAAGTATTTCAATCCCTGCCTCTGGTCATGCTGCTTTGTAATTGGCTGTGAGCAAGACTAAGCTTGTGTGCCCCGCACTTTGGTCATGCATGGGGATTTCACCTGGGCTTTGCTCCGGGAAGATGGAAGAGTCAGGTTAACAGAGTAATGGGAAGACCCGGACATTGCGAGGGCTGGCAATGAGGTCATCTCTAATGGATGGAAAACTCATGCATAACTCCAAGGAACAACTGAGATAGACCGGGGCAAATGTGAGTGAAAATACTCATGCATAAATGACTAATGAAAGACAACCTGTCTCTGGTGGACAAACAGGCACC
The DNA here is from genome assembly GCF_029931775.1 of Euleptes europaea. Lineage (NCBI taxonomy): Eukaryota > Metazoa > Chordata > Lepidosauria > Squamata > Sphaerodactylidae > Euleptes > Euleptes europaea. The sequence continues at coordinate 29,420,106 of NC_079326.1, forward strand.
TAGGCTGTGGCAGTGCTATGGTGCTCCATATGTTGTTCTGTTTTTTTTAAAAAAAATCTTCTTTTTCTCTCTCTTTCTTTCTTATACCACAGTTCCTGTTTGCATATACATGTATAATAATATTACTCCCTGAAGATATGACCATCAATCATTGAAAAATCTTGATGATGTAGCAGTTGAAAATTCAGTAATTTTGAGCACTTTTTGCTTTCCTCTCAGTTTTTATCCCTTAGCATTTTTCTTAAATCTACAAGAATGAGGAAGCATCAAGACAATACCAAGAAGAGGGCAGAAAGATACAGAAATTCAGCAGTTCTGTGTCTCTGCTAATGTCTAGCTCTGTCTTAAAGTCATGAGAATTAAATGTATTTTTTTTTCATTCCTTTCATGATGTTGAAGTCTGTCCTTGAGTAGCTAGTCACACCTGCTTTAGATGGACTCTTTCTTTTTCAGAGTGCTGAAGAGGTATTTAGCGATTATGATGCACAGCTTTTTAAAAATATATATTTTATTTAATTTTTCAGGGTACAGAAAAGAAAAGGAATAGGGAAAGAGGGGAGAGATGCATAGCTTTAAGTGCATTAGTGTGGAAAATAACATTATATAAAATGTGTCATGTTACATAGGGCATAAAGGTAAAGGTCCCCTGTGCAAGCACCGGGTCATTCCTGACGCATGGGGTGACGTCACATCCCGACGTTTTCTAGGCAGACTTTGTTTATGGGGTGGTTTGGCAGTGCCTTCCCCAGTCATCTTCCCTTTACCCTCAGCAAGCTGGGTACTCATTTTACCGACCTCGGAAGGATGGAAGGCGGAGTCAACCTTGAGCCGGCTACCTGAAACCAACTTCCGTCGGGATCGAACTCAGGTCGTGAGCAGAGCTTGGACTGCTGTACTGCAGCTTACCACTCTGCGCCACAGGGCTCTCTGCATAGGGCATACCTATACTGTATTGCCATGGAACTGGCTCCATTGAGAGCTGCTGTAGTGTAATGGCTAGGAGTATGAGCTGTGAGCCAGGTAGTCATTGGAATAAATCTTGCTATATGTGGTATCCCATTGGATGGTCATGAGCGGGATTGCCCACTATCAGCACCAGTATTGTTTGTTTCTCAGCAGCCAAGACAGCAGGAAGCTGTGGAACAGAGTTTGGTTTCCTTTGGAGATAGAGAGCAAGCATGCAGACAATGTAGACTTATGTATTTGTGTTAGCTGGAAGAAAGTAAACGCCTAAACATTGCCAGTGCAATGCACTAGCTATAATCTTCAATCTTGCTTTAGATTCTCAAAGAGCAAAATCACCACAAGGACACTTAAGTTTTAAGCAACACTTCTGAATAACTCTGTTCTGTCCAATTCTCTCTGCAAAGTTCTTCTATTCCATTCTGCCCCCCCCCCCCGGTAAATCCTGGAAAGCATTACTTTCAGACCTCAGCCTGTATTTAAATCTCCCAAATCATTTGCTCCCATTAAGTATCAGCTATTATCTTTGACTTTTAGCTAACAGCCAGCTTCCCAAAAAGCAGTTGCTCAGCAATTGTAACAATACTATCTTCTCTCTCAACCAGCCTGCCACCCACATGCTTCCATCTGCAATATGGGGGATAATAATACTGATGTACCTTTCAGGATTACAGAGGCCATGCAAGTAAAACCTTGTAAAAGAAATTCTTTAAATACATTAGGAGTAGGAAAGTAGCTAGGGAAGCAGTTGGACCATTGGATGACAATTGGGAGTAAAGGAACAATAAGGGAGGATAAAGCGATTGCTGAGAAACTAAATGAATTCTTCTCATATGTCTTCATTGTTGAAGATACAGGGCAGATTGCTTCTCCTGAGCAGAGGTTTTGGGGAGGGGAGAATGAGGAACTGGGGCAAATAGTGATAACAAGGCAGGAAGTCCTAGAACATCTAGACAAAGGGCAAACTACAAGTCAAGGGACCAGAGGGTATTCATCCTAGAGTTCTACAAGAACTCAAATGGGAAATTGCTGGACTTCTAACAATGATACATATATCATGTCCCTTAGATCAGCCTCTGTGCCAGAGGACTGGAGAATGACCAGTGTAACACCCATTTATAAAAAGGTTCCGGGGGGACCCAGGAAATTACAGGCCAGTTAGTTTAACAAGCTCTGTTCCAGGTAAATTGATGGGAAGTATTAAAGACAGAATTATCAAGCATATAGAAAGGCAAGGCCTGCTGAGCAAAACCCGACATGGCTTCTGTAAAGGTAGGTCCTGTCTCAATGTTTTTTTTAAACTGTCAATAAGCATGTGGACAGGAATGAGCCTGTGGATATTGTGTATTTGGATTTCCAAAAGGCTTTTGACAGCAGAGTCCCCCACCAAAGACTGCTAAGCAAACTTCATAGTCATGGGATAAGAGGACAAATCCTCTTATGGATGGAGAGCTGGCTGAAAAATAGGAAGCAGAGAGTAGGAATCAATGGTCAGTTCTCAGAATGGAGGGATGTGAGCAGTGGAGTCCCTCAGAGATCTGTGTTGTGAAACTCCCTGACCCAGGATGTGGTGATGGGTGTCAACTTGGAAGGCTTTAAGAGGGGAGTGGACATGTTCATGTAGGAGAGGGCTATTCATGGCTACTAGTAAAAATGGATACTAATCATGATGCACACCTATTCTCTCCAGGATCAGAGGAGTATGCCTATTATATTAGGTGCTGTGGGACACAGGCAGGATAATGCTGCTGCAATTGTCTTGTTTGTGGACTTCCTAGAGGCCCCTGGTTGCCCCCCTGTGTGAACAGACTGCTGGACTTGATCTGCCATGGTCTGATCCAGCATGGCCTTTCTTATGTTCTTAAATACTATGCATTGTTTCCAGCCTAGCTATGGTATTCTGATAGATGTTTATGGCCATGATCAATGACTTGTGCCAGACTGTATTATTATTTTGGGGCTGTTTCCAATTACTGGAGGCCATTAAAATCCATGTGTTAGATGTGTCAGTGTACCTCCTGTAAAGCATCTTATTTTTTTAAATGGTTGTATGAGAAAAGGAGGGCTTTTATTTTATTTCCTCTGAGTTTTTTAGGCTCCCCATGTTCACTGAGGAGGTTGATTGTGGTCCCCGTTGTCAGCAGCCTTGTTTGCAACGGAGTCCACCTTGTGAGCCAAGTAGAACTCGGTTTTCAGACTTAATAGTGCAATCCAGGCATGAAATTGCTTCCTTCTTGTAGTTCGGTTCTTTTCTTTTGCCTGGGCAGTCACAGCTTAGAAACTTGATAGTTACAGAGGCTACAGCTGTTGGTTGCTACTTGGATCAAAGTTAAATGGTTATATGTGATGCCTTCCCTTACTCCCCATGTTAACTTGGGTCACAAAGGACATTGATTATCAAGGGGAACGAGTGGTCAGCTAATCAGCGAGGACTGAAGCTGGGGGCCTTCTGCCTGCAAAGCACGTGCATGCTGCATCCCCTCCCCATCTTCCTTTTGAGATGAGAGTTTTGGGGGCTCAGTCTGAAATGGAGAGAAAAAGAGCTTAATATACAGCTTCCATAGTGTAGCCCCATTTTAAAACAGAAGATAGAGTGGTTTTTTAGAAGGTTGTCATTGAAAGAAAAAGAAGAGTTGGTTTTTATATGCCGACTTTCTCCACCACTTAAGGCAGAATCAAACCAGCTTACAATCACCTTCTCTTCCCCTCCCCACAACAGACACCCTGTGAGGTAGGTGGAGCTGAGAGAGTGTGACTGGTTCAAGGTCACCCAGCTGCTTCATGTGTAGGAGTGGGGAAACAAATCCAGTTCACCAGATTAGCCTGTGTCGCTCATGTAGAGGAGTGGGGAATCAAACCCGGTTCTCCAGATCAGAGTCCACCGCTCTAAACCACTGCTCTTAACCACTACACCGTGCTGGTTCTCAGTGAGTGGTACAGAAGAAAAATCCCACTAGCTTTCAGAATAAGACAGCAGTTGTTCTGAAGTGATTTTGAAGATCACTTTGGACCTGCTATAAGCATTCTGTGGCAAACACTGAGCCAGATACTGTGGCTACCACTTCTTCCACTTTAAACTGGGAGAGTGTGAGGTTTACAGGGTATGACTGGCATATGGGATGTGTACTTAATCTCCACCCCACCCCCCAGCTAAGGTTTATGCCAATTATATATGGTAAGATTGATGCTGCTATCTTACAAAGATTGAATGCCCTTTTACTGCTTATCTTTTTGTATTTAATGACCATTTTTACTGGTTTTAATTGAAAAAGATTGGAAACCACCTTGGGAGCTTGTGTGCACATTGGGAAAACACTTTTGGGGGAAAAGGGTAAAAATACTTTCAATAAATCAATAAGCCCTGTTCCTGAAAGAGAGGGTTCCATTACGAGTTTGAATGCGGCGATAGAGAATGTTTTTTTAATGTGTGATCTTGCCATTATACCATTATTACCTTTTAAAGTATATTTAGCAATAAAACTAAATTGTTGAAATGGTAACTACTTGTTAAATATATGTATGTGATGCATTTTTATCCTGTCCTGAAAGGAGGTGCTTGTGTGATGCTCCCCATTTTATCTTTTGGTAGTCCTGAGAGCTAGGTAGGCTACGAGTACCTGGCTCAGGGTTTCTGAACTTCATGACTGGACAGTGACTTGAACCATGTGTCTACCCATTTCAGGCAACACTGGCTTCCATGAAATTGTTGCTACCAGAAAGGCTAATTTCCAAGTATCTTCCCCCCGCCTCAATCAATTTTTTTCTCTTTCTTTCTTTCTGACCCCCACATCAGTTCAGAGTTATAGTGCAAGGGCACTAGAGAAAGGACTTGTCTCTCTTTTTGGCACAGGTCACCATATAAATGTAATGTGTACTAATTGCACTATATAAATAATTTAAAACACTGAAATATCTGAATATGCAGCAGTCAGTTCTGTACCCAGTGTTATTTTTCATCTTCTGAATGAATGTAGGCAAACCATCTGTAGGGTTGTACATGTAATGCTGGTTCCTGGATCCATCCTATCTGAGATCAGCTGAACATACTGGATGCTTTAGATGCACTATACAAGATAATGGGACACTAAGGCCGTTTTTGCATGGTCAATTTTGGTGCTCGCTCAAAGCTCTTTTTTAAAATGCGACTTTAAAATGCCTTTTTTACGGTCCCTACCCAAAAGGGGAAGTTCCACTCCTCCCACTCGCCTCCTCCTTTGTTCCTGTTTGCATAGCTATTAACATATGCATAGCTAACATGCCTCTGTTGTTTTGCATTGTTCCTTGAGGGCGATTCTCCGCAGCAAACACCAAAGGTCGCGTTAAATGGGCTCTTTACTAACACGAAGCAGGTATGCGCCTGCTTCGCATTCACTTCCGGAATGACGGTTCAGCATGCAAAATTAAAAAAATTCAGCCTGGAACGCGCTGCTAATTACCATGAAAAAAGAGACTAAGTATTTGTATAAAACAGTCTAGGGAAATTTCTGTCTAAAATTTTAGAACATTAGTGTCCCAGGTATTTCTACAACTTGTCATTAGTAGTTGAACATGCCTAGAGTTCTATTCTGTTTGGAATTTTAAAATGGCATTCATTTCCCCGTTGAGCTATCTTCCTGCATTTCATTTTTCTAGTGGAACATAAGGCAATACAAAAGTGAATTGTTAACTACTTTGTTTATAAGCATTATCAATTATGTCAACACAAGGTGTTCTAGTTAGCTAATGATCCCCCAACTGTCAGGTTATATGGCTCTGCGGCAGCAAAGCAAGCATAACATATGGTCAGGTCATTTGGAAGGGTGGCTGAATGGGAGACCTTGCAAATGCATTTTTAAAGGAGATTTGTAATTTGAATTAGTAACTGGTCAATTAATTGTTTGATACAATGGGGTGGGGTGGCACAGATGAAAGCATAGAAATTGAAAAAAGGCCAAGAACACATGAACACTTGAAGCTGCCTTATACTGAATCAGACCCTCAGTACATCAAAGTCAGTATCGTCTACTCTCTGACCAGCAGCGGCTCTCCAGGGTCTCAGGAAGAGTTCTTTCACATCACCTACTTGCCTAGCCCTTTAACTGGAGATGCCGGGGATTGAACCAGGGACCTTCTGCATGCCAAGCAGAGGCTCTACCCCTGAGCCACAGCCCCTCCCCGTAAAAGAAAAAGAGAGCCAGAGTGGTCAAAAGAGTAAATATGGGGCAGCTTGGTCTCCGTTACTCTGAACTCTGTGGTTTGCTTTGGGCAAGTCTGTGTGTCTCATGGCTTTAGATTCATTTTGTATTTTTTGCAGTCAGGTAGCGATGTCCAAGTATGCAGCAAGCTTCAGCTATGAAAAGTGCATCCACTTCAAAACCCATTCCCCATTTCCCATTCAACCTAAAAGTAGTAGACAAACTAGGAAAGTTCCTCAATTGCTGGGAGCAAGCAGGTTTCTTTCATAGAAGACAATGAATGTGAGTTTTATTCTGCGCCTGAACATTGAGCAGGATTGGACCCATTGTCTGCCTACAGACAATGCCTACAGACAATGCATAGTGTGTGTTTTTCAGAGGTGAGGAAAACACTGTAACTGATGTATTTATAGTACATTATTTCACAAAATTAGTTATTAGACAGTAAGTACAATGGATAAGAACTCTGAATGGAGGCATATGTCCAGATGTTAAAGCATCAGTATTCCTCCCTTTTAAGATTGGAAATCTCACTTGTCATGGTTTTTTCTTTATTGCAGCTTTTGCTCTCTTGACAGAAATCCAATTTAGGGGAGGAAGCTCTGATACCAGAACATCTGTCACAGGCTTTCTGAAGCACAGCACTGAAGGCTTAGATCTATTAGTAAATTCTGAGCACCAGAACAAAATAAATAAAAACACCTTAAATGTCGGTAGCAAATAAAGTATATAGCAACAAACTCCTCCTCTTAGAATAGTACAGTAATGCACCCCTTAGCTCATCGCTCTTAACCTAGCGTCTGAACATGATTAGAATATTAAAAACATCCATGATCAAGCCATTAGTATGCAAAAAGAAATGAGAATCAAGTGGAATTTCATTAAATCTTTTCTAATAAAGCAAGGTGTATAATCTTGGTAAAACCTGTTGGTACACAGTGGTATGCAGGAGGAAGAGGTTAAAGAGGGCAGATTTTAACAAGGAGGGCACCCTACGAGTCATATGTCAGTTCCAGTGTCTTCGCATTATTTCACTGTGAACCAGTAATGGAACATGAGGAAGGGCTATGGCAAGATAAGGAAGGCTATAAAAACAGCAGTATGCTTGGCTTTCAGTAGCACCAGTTCAGTTCTGTTAAGCTCTGCTCACGACCTGAGTTCGATCCCAACAGAAGTCGGTTTCAGGTCGTCGGCTCAAGGTTGACTCAGCCTTCCAAACTTCCGAGGTCGGTAAAATGAGTACCCAGCTTGCTGGGGATAAAGGGAAGATGACTGGGGAAGGCACTGGCAAACCACCCCGCAAACAAAGTCTGCCTAGTAAACGTCGGGATGTGACGTCACCCCATGGGTCAGGAATGACCTGGTGCTTGCACAGGGGACCTTTACCTTTTTTTACAGCGACCATGCGTAAATGACCGGAGAGTTTTGTCCCGTGTATTCATAATTGCAGCCTGCTTACCTCATACAAACTGATAAGTTTCATTCAGTTCTTTGCTACACAGTAAACAGGCTTCCACCAGTAAGTCGGGGAGGAAAATTGGTTGCTTGCTCTTAAAGAGAATTGAGAATTTTGAAGAACAGAGTGAGGGCATTTTAGCTAGTATCCAATGGCATGTTATAGGAAGGGGCATGGAGTTTTCTTGAAGTACCCTTCACTCCTGTGGGTCCCTCTGACCTCTGGAAAGATTATTCCTAGGGTCTCATGAAGGAATACCCTCATGAATCAGGGGGCTTCAGTTTAGAGGGGGAAAGGGGGAGAAGTTGTCTCCTCTCTCTTCTGTCAGCTGAGCTGTGAACACACAAGAGGCAGAAGGGCATTTTCACCCTCTTCTTTTCACTGCAGTCTCCTGACCTTTGAAGATATACTTGCAACCCCAAGAATTATCTTTCCAGGGGTTGGAAGGGACCACAAGAACAGAGAGGAATGCAGGCAAATTGGCATTCCAGTGACATAGGGTTGCCAAGTCCCCCCTGTGGTGGGGGAGAGGATTGCCAGATTTATGTTGGGAAATTCCTGGAGATTTGGGGGTGGAGCCTGGGGAGGACAGGGAACTCAGCAGGGTACAATGCCGTGGAGTCCTCCCGCCAAAGCATCCATTTTTTCCACAGGAGCTGATCTCTGTAGTGTGGAGATGAGCTGTAATTCTGGGGGGTCCCCAGGTATCACCTGGAGGTTGGCACCCCTACAGTGACACCTAGTTGATTATGAGCCAATGTATCCAGAATAATTGCAGCCTATTCTTACACACTTTCACTCAGAAATCTGACAGTCTTGGTTCAGTGGTGCTTGTTTTCTGAGTATCATAGATTATTACCTTGAGTTCAAAGCCTGATCCTAGTTTGGGGGAGGCCTGGGCAACGTCACATCTGTTCACATTACCTGTACACCATCTCTTCCAGTGCATGTACCACTTCCCAACATCCCACTTGTCTGCCTGCAGTTTATGAATCGGCTAAAATGAACTACGTGGTTGATCTTCCATTCCCTTCTTGTCTAGTGAACTGTTAGGAAAACTGGAACACTGGAGAAAGCACACAGAAGTTTAGTTAAGTAACCACCTTGCTGGTGGTTATGATTTTTCCTATTTTTCTTATTAAAAAAAAAGCTTGCAAGCATCTCATACATTTTGACTTAACAGAATGATCTTTATCAGTTTCTGTATTTGTGAGACCAGGGTCTGTTCGTTATTTGATTAGATCGATGTGGTTGGGAAAAGCGTGGAAAAAATCTGTAAATTATCCACTTCAGTTACTTTAGAGATTCAGGGGAAGATTAGGCTCTAAAAATGCTTTAAAAAAACACACACCTTGAAATACTCCTTCATCTGTAAAATTTTCCCTACTCTGGCACCAAGCTTTTTGAGCTTTTAAGTAAATGAAATTGTTGCATGGAGGAACTTCAGAAAAATTAATGCAGTATTTAGAGTTCAAAATCCCCAAGGATAGTTTGATATTCAAGCCCATATTCAGGGTATGCCATTGTTATGAATAGTGACAGCCAAAGGTGTGAGTGAAGTGTGTTTGTTCTTTGCAAACTGCAAGCCTATTTATACTGCATAATAGAACACGAGAGAGCCATTTTCATGACACGTTTCCCCATCTATCATCCGTTAGATATAAGGATTGATTGGCTATGGAGTATTTTGGTTCAGCAAAACTCAACCAGGCAATGGCGATGGAATTGGTTTCAAGTGCTACCTCGCTAAGTGCTACAAAAATGGTAAATTATGTCATGTTTATCTTTCATCAGCACAAATTATTGCTTGAAATTCAAATGGTTGTAGTAATGTATGGAATGTTATTGTTATAAAAATGTTGAAATTTTATCGCCGCTGGAAAACTGCTGCAGTCTTCTGTTATGTAATAATTATGATTAATTCTTGTCTCAGATGCCTGCTTGAAATATAGGACTCTTCTAGATATTTTCACAAGAAACGTACAATGGTACTCATGGGATTGCATACAGATACAAAGGGCTGTGGTAATTGACAAAAATGAAGCCTTTGAATTTTTAAACTGACAAGCATTTTGAGCCACTTGGCACTGTATAGATTGGAACTCCTATTGTCTCCAAACATGTTTGGGTAGCTGGGTTGTAAAGCAGTGGATGTGAGTCTACCACATGAGCACAGGGACTTTTCAGCCAGTCTCTTCCACTAGCAGCCCCCAAGACTTCTGAAAAGGCACTCCCAGATGAATGCAGCCATGACTCACCATGGCTGCTCGTCGCAGTCCAGCTGGGCGGTGGCTCCACTGGAAAGGGGCTTTGCAAGGGGCTCTCACCCCTGCCGCATGGCCGGGCATTCCTGCCCACCCCGTCCAGTCTTGCAGCCTATTGTTGCACTGGGGGTGGGTGAAGGAACAAGCTGGTATCGGGGGTCAATGATGCAGGCATCGCTACACTCCCTTCGCCTATTTAAAGGTGCATCTCCAGCCACCAGCCTGTTTGGTGCCTGGCGGCAACAAGTCCTGCCCACCCTCCCTCTGTTTATGTTTGTTCTTGTCTTTCTTTTCATCACAGCTTAGGCGGTTTTTGGCATTGGGACAGATCCAATTTGGGGAAGATGTGCCTGCATACCTGCCTTCCCTGGTTGGGGACCCCCATAAGGGGTCTTGGGATGGAGTACATCATCAGTGCCCAGCTCAGGGGCTGTTTGTAGCTCCACTCCCAGGTGGCGTAGGTTCCACTCAGAGATTTATGCCCTAGTGATGCCACCTAGAGGCCACTACGGTTGCTACTCCAACAGGTGGGGAGCACTGTCCACTATCAACCTATCAGATAACATGGTGTCATCTGACGATTCCTATGCCTCGCCAATGCTCCATCTGTTGTAATCAATAAAGCTGTGGCCTGTTGTTTTCCCAATAAATCATTGTGTTTTTATTGACTTGTCTTTCCCTGTGGATCCGCTTTGCCATGGGGCCACAATATATATGCAGTTTAAACGCATGCAGATGACAGCTCTTGCTTTTCCAGTTTATAAAGGTAAAGGTAGTCTCCCTTGCAAGCACCATGTCATTACTGACCCATTGGATGACATCAGATCTAGTATAAATGCTTAAATGGTATAGGAAGGAGAGATAAAATCTTTAAAAGAAACAGTCTAATCTCAGGGTAACTGTTAATATTATTAAATATAAGCAGGAGACCCTCAAGGACTTGCTGGGCTATCCCATTTCCCCCTGTATCCCCTCCCTCACTATTTCCTCTTTCCCTTCCCTGGCAGCCCCCATTGCCTCTCCCCTTTTGCTGCTTTTTTCCCTCTTCCCATCTGCCAGCCAACTACCTTTATATATCCACTGGTCTTCAGCTTTTCCTCCTTCTCTCCCCTGGCAGCTTCTTCCGTGGGAAAGTCAGGTGCAGCTTCATGGTGGCCCCCAGACCAGCCAGGTGTGAATAGTGAGTCTCTGGTAGTTACTGCCTGGACCTTTGGTAGTCTCTGGTAGTTACTGTCTTTGGAGTTGTCCTTCATCAGGGGATATGACAGGGTAGGAGGAAGGGACCCGTTCCAGGGCAGTTTTGGCCTCCAGATCTACCCCTCCCCCCATTTCTAAGCAGACTTTCCACCCGAATAGAGTGGCAAACATTAAAATATTAAAAGAAGTAAAAATAATGATGCAATCTCCCATGGATTGAGATTTATTTTGAGGAGCCTGTATTAAAACACGTTTTCATATCTACCACCCATTTCTGTGGTTTAACCTTTATTTTAAATGTTATGTGAGTTTATTATGTTGTTTACAAGATGAGCTTCAGCACTGCTGTTTAGAATCTGGCAAACTATTTTGTATGTAAAACCTATTCCATGTTTTTTGGGGAGAAACCTTTTACCTAGTTTTGTTATGCATATTAATAAAGGATTTAATATTACATTTTGGGAATGCAGCAATAGTGGAAGTTTAGATTGCTTTCTAGTAAATTTAATATTCTTCAAAGACACGCGGGACTTCAGCAACAGAACAGCAGATGGGTTTTTTGTATTTATCTTAACTGCAACGCCACTAGCTGTGATGCTTCACTGCAGTTTTTTTTAAGCTTATACCAGTATGAAAGTAACAAAGGAATTTTATGACATCTTTGTTTGTTTGTTTGTTGATGCCATCAAGTCGCAGGCAACTTACACCAACCCTATAGGGTGTTCAAGGCAAGAGATGTTCAGAGGTGGTTTGCTATTGCCTGCCTCTGTGTCATGACCCTGATGTTCCTTGGTGGTCTCCCATCCGAATGCTGACCAGAACTGACCATGCTTAGCTTCCGAGATCTGATGAGATAGGGCTAGCTTGGGCTGCACTTAAATGCTCCTAAATCATGCAAATATTCACATTGTTCAGTGAAAGTTTTGGAGCTTTTATGAGCAATGCTCTAGGAACACTACGTTTCTTCTCTATGGTTGAATATTGTGGGACCCACTGTGGAACACTTGTTAACCTGCCCAAAATGTTGGTGTGTATGTGTTAATTCAACCTTTCATTTAAAATAGCTCCCACTTGGGCTGCAAACTTTGTTTGGTGAAGTGGTAGAATAGGAGTAGGAGGGGAGACAACCATCTCCATATCCTCCCTACCAGAACTAAGGTTGAAGGCTGGGAATGTAGTGTAGACAGGTAGTTACAAGGAGTTATTATTGAAATGTTGCTATTGAAGTAGTAGAGTTAAATATAATTTTAAAAATATTTACTTTCATTTTTCTGAGGATTTATTGTTTCTTTATCTATTAAGTGAACCTGCAGTGAATCTAATGTGAATCCCAAATTAGATTTTTATTTTAAAATTGCAAAAAAAAAAACCACTCCCAAAATCTCAAACAGCATTTTTTCCAGATCACCGGATCCAGGGCATCTTTCTGTAACTTACCTACTCTAATAAAGTCTTTCTCTTCTTTTTAAAACACTTGACCTTTAAGCTTGATGTATCCCTTAGGAATCTCTTGTATGTTTTGGCATAGAACTCTGACATTTAAGGCTTCCCATAGTGATTGAATGCAGTGTACTGGGGTACTTTCCTTAGACATTTCATGCTGCATTTTGTATACCTAGTGTGTCCCATATATCTGTATCAAAATACGGTTTTAATTCCATTAGATAATGATAATTTTTCCTGCCATTGAGAACATGTTATGTGTAATAAAGAGTTTGTAATAACTCTTTATTGCAAAATGTAGAAGGAATTATGACAGTTTCTGGTACTGAACACAATCTTCTTTCTGGGAACTTCATATACTTGCCAGCCATACCTGGGAACCAATAGTCATTGATCAACCTGTATGGAACGTCCACATTCAGAGACAGTGTTTGAAAATTATCCTTAAGATAGAACCTGCCTTCCTACTTATGATAGGCTCTTGTTTTGATTTTCTACCCTATGCCAATGCACCAAGAAAGTCTAGCGCATCTTGGAAGTAAGCTGACTCTTTATAGACAAGCAGCATTGAATGTGTAATCTAGGAAGAGACGTTGCTTGTTTGTTTGAAGGATTATAGAGCTTTCCAATATGTGCACACTACTGAGGTGAATAAAACCAAGCGTATTAGTTCTTCCTCTTCATATCATCCTGTATTCCCTCAACTGTGATCAATTTTTAGACATTCATATTGAGGGATTCCTAGGTTTTCTCCCCCAAATTGGGATTAATATTTTTACACATTCTCCAGAACTACAGAATCTATATTTGTTGATCAGACGATAAGATGGGCTTAATTCTTGTTTTGTTTTCGTTGTTCCTGTAGTCATCCTTGTCAATTGTCAATGTTGATTAGACTGTGTTTTTACCTGTTGGGGCTTCTGCCTGTAAGAATTAGAGCAGAATAGGTTCACAACTGGAATCTAGTATTTTGCAATATTGAAGCCCTATTCAGATAGGATAGCTTAAGAGCCAGTTGATCTAGAGAGTGCTCACCATATGGGGGCTGGCATTAAGACTGAGTGAGTATGCCTTATAACTGCCTTATCCTGGTGGTGAAAAGTGCCATCAAGTCACAGCTGATTTATGGTGACTCTGAAGGGTTTTCAAGGCAAGAGGGAGCAGAGGTGATTTGCTATTGCCTTCCTCTGCCTAGCAACCCAGGTCATTCTTGGAGGTCTCCCATCCAAGAACTAACCAGGGCTGACCCTGCTTAGCTTCTGAAATCTGACAAGATCAGGCTCGCCTGGGACATTCTACTGGAATTGAAATTAACAGAGGCTGGCTAGTTTCTCTCATTTCCTTCTACTGGATTCCCCCCCCCCCCCAACCAACCAATGGTTCTTTAACTATCTGGAGGTGCTGATAATTTCCTTGTGATTTCACAAGCATATCATTGCCCTCTGAGGACCCAATTTTGTTCTCCTTTTTTTGTGGTAATCAGAATTGTATTCTGAGTAGTTTGCCTTATTTTGTAATGCCAGACTAGAAGCTTATTTGATTTGTTTGGCTTAAAATTTTTGGGCCTGGTTCAAAACCACATCAATCAAAACTCTAGGAAGTTTAATCCTGCCTTCACTAGGAAGTTAGGAGGACAGTGATGCTAAAACCTTTTTGTGTGTGTATGTGGTACAGGTACACTGTGTAAATGAGAAATAGATTCCCACAGGAAATTTACATCTCCATTTATTCTGTCTCTTCCTTTGCACAGTTTTGATGTTGTTGTCTTTTTTCATTTCATTTTCATTGTAAAATATTGATTCTTATTACTCTCAGTAGTAGAATACCTTAAGGAGGTGCATTTTATGAGACTTAATACTAATGTCCCTGTTAGCCACAGCATAGATCTGTTTGTTACCTCTGTGAATATCCATTGCCACTTTGGGGAGATTAATATTCTTCTCTCATCCTGCTTTCAATGCATCAACCTTGGGGCCTGCCTTCTAGAACCTGATTAACTTCTATGTCATTCATTTAGAATGAATTTCTGAATAAATTAGCCTCCTTTTTTGTCTTTGACAGATGCAAGACAAAAGTTTACCCTGACGAATTACCAAACACAAGTGTGGTTATAGTATTTCATAATGAAGCCTGGAGCACTTTACTTCGAACTATTTACAGTGTTATAAATCGGTCACCACGCTATCTGCTTTCTGAAATCATCTTAGTAGATGATGCCAGCGAAAGAGGTATGGATGAACAGAGTTGCCAATATGATTAGAAAATAAGCAGTAATTTCAGAATATTGTGACCTGTTGATAGATTAAAGGGTTTTTCCCACAATCCTTTTCTGGAAATCTCTTAATATTTTCCCCTATCTGTATGTTTCTTTTTCATCATGCAGTACTTTCCACAAAAGAATACCTTCTATGCAAAACAGTTATTTATTAATTTTTATTTATTTGCACTGTTTATGTTTATTTAGTTACATTATTTACAGTCTGCCTTTTTCAGTGGGACCCAATGTGGATTACACAGTCTATAGGATGGAACATTCAGTTAAAAATGCAATAGGATTTGGCTTGTAGACATATGGAACTCACCAGAAACCTGAAAAACAACTGAAGCAAAGCATTAAGTATCAGCATGACATGTTAAATGATGCAAAATCTCATAGTATGATCCTACTTGCAGCAATAGACTGTACAGACTATACACAGTAGTATAGACTGTAGTCCCTAACTCTTTACCCAAGTATCTTTCTGAACCTTTTTGTTACAGTACAGCCCTGTTATCTGTGTAGCATAATTCAGTTTGAATAATTCTATTTTGCATAGTTTGCAGAAAGCCAGGACAGTGGGATCCTTCCTTGCCTAGGTAGGCAGGCAGGCCATTCCATAAGGTGGGGACCACAGTGAGGAATGCACAGGTACAGGCAGCTTTGGATTTTGCCCATTTGCAGGTTGGGGCACCTTCAGAAGGCCCTGCTCAGATGAGCGAAGCTGTCATGGCAAAGCCTGGGGGAGTGGGGGTCCTGAACATATGAGACAGAGGCCATGAAGGGCTTTGTATGAGATAGCCAACACCTTAAATTGAGCTAATGGAATGACTGCAAAATGGGTTTCAAATGTATGCTCCCTCTGGCTCCTGATAATAGCCATGCTGTGACATTGTGCACCAACTGGAATCTGAGTTGATTTTGAGGGGAGACGGATGTACAGTGCATTATAGTGGATCCAGGTGGCCAGATCAGCTGACCAAGGTAGGGGGCCACCTTCCCAACCAGCATTACCTCTGCTTTTCCAGGGTTTCGTTTCAATTTCTTGATTCTTAGCCAGTTAACCATAGCCACAAGGCATAGATTCAGGACCTCCAACCTCTATCTAAGAGATTTTGATAAGGATATATAGAGCTGGGTATCATTGGCACATTGATGACAGCCAATCACAAAACTATGAATGATTTGTCCTAAGGGCTTTGCATAGAGATTGGAAAGGAAATTTTAAAAAACAAAATAGAACTTGCTTCTTTGGCTATATAAAAACAAATGCAAAGGGTAAGGCTAGCTGTTGAAAACCAGTCCTTTGTAGACTCAGTGGCCATTTATTCATGGCTGTAATTGAATTTGTTTGTCCCTGTCCTGCCTCATGTTTTATCACCCAAGATTCAAAAAATCGAACTCTTAGGGACAGGGACAAACAAATGGAGAGCAGCAGCAGCGGCGGCTCCTTTCTGCCCCCCAGACCAGTGCCTCTCTCTCCCTTTCTCCCCCCACCTGCTCCCACCTCCTCCCAGCACCAGGCAGCATCTCAGCCCACCTCAGAGCAGCCTGTTGCCCGAAGCCCCTCCATCAGAGGTGAAGCGGTGGCGGTGGCTCCTTCTAGCTCCACGGCTGCGCACTTCCAGCCACGGCAAACCTCCACCTGGCAACCTTATTGCCGGGTGGAGGCTGTGGCAGCTGGAAGTGTGCTGCCTTGGTGCTGGAAGGGGCTGCCGCTGCTGCATCACCTCTGATGGTGGGGCTCTGGGCTGTAGACTGAAGGCTGCTCTGAGGTGGGCTGAAATGCCAGTTGGTGCTGGGGGGGGGCAGAGGAAGGAGAGGGGGAGGGGGAGAGAGAGGCATGGTTAGAGGGGGGGAAGGAGCCACTGTTGCTGCTGTTGGGGCCAGGCGGTTGCTACAGCCATGGTAGTTTACCGTCGTTCTGAAATGCACCAGCAAACTCCCGTGGCTGTAGCAAAACACCCATTTAAATCGGGACATCGCAGAACTTTTAAAACCTGTGGAAGTCCCGGAAATGGGTGGGTCGATCCCACAGCCGGGCTCCGACTATGCATGCTTACTCTGCAAATTCGCTACATTCGCGGGAGAAAAGAGGGACAAGACAGCCATGCATAAATGGCCAGTGACTCAGATTTTGCAGGCTTTTAGAACAAAGAGATGTGTGCTTCTTCAGGTAAGGGAGACAGATAGTGAGAAAGTATTTAAAAGAGCTCCAGTTTTCCTGAGTTGGGCTATTCTCAGCAATCCAGAGGATGGTCCTTCTCTGCTGGGTTTGTGTCAGCAGAATTGGCATTCCTCATTTTGTTCTTCTGCTACATCAGGAATATTGTTTCTCTTGCGTTTGAAAGATCCCTCATTTTATACCCTTAAATGTTGGGAAGGAGAAGTGTAGGCACCTGCCTTCTGCTATGCGTGTGTGTGTGCATGCATGCATGCCTGTCTGTGCACAGGATAACCTATGTCAGGGTTCTCCACCTCATAGTCATCTTCAGATTACTACCGTCTTTGGCCCTGGTGCTGTTTTTAGGAATATGTGAAATAAATGGATGTTGTCTTCAACTCAGCAGGTCAGAGCATGACACTGCGTTCTTAGTTTCCTGCACTTTGGCGAATTAATTCAATGAACTTGAAAAAATGGCTCATTATATTTCTTTGTTCGTCTCCCAATCCACAACCCTTTGACCTTTTGTATATTTGTTTGTTAAAGTCTAGTAAAGAAGTTACCCTTTCATCAACCAGCACGGCATCATATCAGTGTGATTTTAATTCTGTATTCCTTTGGCTTCTGAATTTAGCTTGAACAAATCCTTTGTTGCATTTTCTTCCTTAATTGCCTTTGGCAGACTTTCTGAAGGCCCCATTAGAGAATTATGTGAAAAATCTGCAAGTGCCAGTAAAAATTATTCGGATGGAGCAGCGGTCAGGTCTGATTCGAGCTCGGCTTAGAGGAGCAGCAGCTTCGAAGGGACAGGTCATAACTTTCCTGGATGCACACTGTGAATGCACTTTAGGCTGGCTGGAGCCCCTGTTGGCAAGAATAAAAGATGACAGGTGAGAGTTCAGAGCTGATGTTGTACTTCACGTGTATTGTGGCAGCATCCATCAACAGAGCTTTAATTAGGGGCTTGTTTATTATTAATTACTCACTTCTATTTTGCAAAAATTGGAACAAAGAGAGAACAACGTGGATCACACCTATCTTAACAAAGTACAGTCTTCCCTCTGAACCCTGGATCATTCTTTTTCTTCTATCAGACTTAGAGGTAGATAGCGTGAAAATCCATCAGGTCGCCAAATATTTAACCCAGATAATGGTTTCAAAACTATCCCTGTAAATGACACTGGCATGTAGCCTAAGAGATTTTGTGGAACATTCATAAAGTTATTATAAGCTTTTTACACTTCATGTATTTTTATATGTTCTAGGCATTTATGTGTCATATGTATATGCTTATGACTTTGTTGTTCATGAGCAATAAATGAATATACATTATTAATTACTCTATTCTCGGTCTTTAAATGTTCCCCCAGGTGCCCAAAACCTTTCTGAGCCTGTGGGCACCTTTGGAATTCTGAAACAGGATGGGGAGTGCAGTCACAAAAAGACCACGGCAGGAGGTGGAGCCAAACACAAAATGGTTGCCACAGGAGGTGGAGCCACACAGACAGAAAAAGCACACATGCAGGGGAGAAGATGGGTAATGAAAATACACTGGGGGAGAGGTGGGGAGAGAGAATAAAACAAACACTGTGGTGGCAACTGCCACTGGAAAAAATGTTATTTAAATCTGCATAGCTGATCAGCTCTTCAGTGGCCAAGGAGAAACCTTACTGGAACAAATTCATGTGCATTTTGTTAGGACTTCAACATTTAGCTGGTTAAATGGTTTGATTAATCAACAAAAATTCATTAAAATGGTACCCACAACTAAAGAGACGGCAGATTTTAAAAAATAGTTAATTTGGAAAGGAAAAGCACTTACAGAAAAGTTAGATGTCATGCACCATCTTGGAGGCCTTCTTGTTTCTTTATCTCTCAGAAGGCAGATGCCTGTTCACCAGCATCTGCTGAAACGTACATACAGTCTCAAAGAAAATATGTTTCTCTTCTACCTTCAGATCTGTTGGTTGGGATCCAGAGTAGAATTTTAATCATAGAATGGGGTTTTGCTTATCTCACTGCTCCTGCTACAAATGCTTGTGTCTGTTCCTCACCTACACAAAGAATGTTGTGTGGTTAATCCATGAAAATTTCCTCAGAGGTGTGCTCTGAGGAAAAATGTGTTATAATTTCAGATCCAGGATTAGGTGTTGGGGGTGTGTGTGAATTGCTGATTTTGGGATAGGACATTAGCAGTTTGGGATTCAAATTGCATGTGATGAATCAATCATTCAGTTACTATGAGACACATGTCTTCATGCTAGGCATCTACTGTAGGGGTACCCTAATTAGCAAATAGTAATAAAAGTATTTAAGGAGTTCCTGAAGGAGGAGATGGTGGTGGTGGTAGACAGCTGGGGCATGGGAGTCTGAGGGCTAAGCCATATGATTTATTTCTTTATGGGTTGTCTCTGGGTTCATCACTTTGATAGAGTCAAATGTCAGCTCCAAGAATGTCTCTTTAAAGCCATAGATGCTGATTTTGCTGATCAGGGGTTCCACAGGTGGAGGAGAGAATTCTTTGTTCCCTCCCAGCCTTTTTTCCTGATCCTAAAGAACCCCTGCTAGGATGGGAATTGTCTCCAAAAGAGTTTGGCTGGGAGCAGTCACCTCCTGATCCCTTGCAAGGATGCAATTGGTACCTGGGAAATCAGGATGATGATGATGATGATACTGCTGCTGACATTAAGTACCTGAACTTCAAAAACAGCACTGGTATTTCATGGAGGAGGGGGGGGGAGGTGTTTTTTCTAATGCCTAAGAATCCCACATTTTTGTTATCATTCCAGAAAATTATGGTAACAACCCTAAACAGCAATTTTTGTGTATATTTTTGGCTTGGGAATTTCAGAACCCCTAGAAATTACAGGACCCAGCCCTTTCATGGGCAAAAGCACCCTGCATTTGTTTAGGGAGTGGTGGGTTGGAATACAACCCATTGTTTTGTTCATAAATATGTGCTGATTTAATTGATTATATATAACTCATGTGATCCATCAACTTTTTTCACTAGGTAACAGTGCTAACTTTGAGCTTTTGAAATGAAAGGAGGAGTTTTTAAATGATGCTATTTCTGCTATTAACTTGTTTGGTGCCAAACATTCTTTGTACAGAAGTCACTGCCTCCCCCAGTTGGTTGTACTTTTCCCCACTCCATATTGCCTGCTGCTCCAGTGTCTACCCTAAATTTTGGACTCAGTTTTTTAGGAAGGGCAAGGAGCTGCACCAAAATGGGGCCAGAAAAGTCTTGTGGAAGTGCTTTTTGTCCATGCAAGAGATGTTTGTGTCCAAACCACAATGTTTTGTTGTGGTTGTTCTGGCATCTAGCCACTAATTGTGTTGTCAAACTAATTTGTCATCTTTGTTTTCATTTTTAAATATGAATTATACACAGTCAATTTCCCTAGTTGGTTTTTCATTTGGTTACTTAGAGACAACCGAGATGCATGCATCTCATTGTTTTCCAACAGATACTCTCACACTTGAAAAAAATATTATGATTTCTGTCCAAACCAGTTCTGCTGAAATTAAAATCAAGATAAACAACAAGGAAAAAATTGTACAGCTTGTTCTATTATCTCTATTTTCCTGCCTACCTGCACTAAGTTAATGAGTGAGCAAATCACATTTAAATCAAAGGAATGTAAGAAAGCAGAGAAACTTAACTAGGTTTAAATCTCGTTGAAATAAATGGAACCTAGGTCGTCAAAATGTTCATATTCACTTAAATTTAGTAAAGGGCAATTTGTATATGGAGGCAAGTTTCTGTCCATATATCCCTAGTTGGGTGGGGAACTGTATGAGCAAATGAGCGTTGTACCGTCTGCTCTTCTCCCTGTTTCAGAGCCAGAGCTACATACATGGGAAAAGTAGCAATTATGTTTGGAAAGACAAATGGTAGGAAGGACTGGGTTGGATTTAGTCCTCTACCTTCTATTGTTCCTTCAAATAAGTATGTTGCATGTACTCAGCCCTGAACAGATGAAGCCAGAGTTTTCCGTGGAATGAAAAATATATCTATGCATGTATACTTTATTCTTTTTCTAGGAAGATTGTAGTTTGCCCAATCATTGATGTGATCAGTGATGACACTTTTGAGTATATGGCTGGGTCAGACATGACTTACGGAGGATTTAACTGGAAACTTAACTTTCGTTGGTATCCTGTTCCCCAGAGAGAGATGGACAGAAGGAAAGGAGACAGAACACTGCCTGTAAGGTAAGAAGTTTATGATCACTGGCTGGTTGTTGATGTACATGTGTGTGTTATTCACATCTCTGATTAGTCTTAGAAATAGGACACCTGCATAATGTGCTGATTAGCATAAAATATGAACTTCTGTGCAGTAGTCCATGGAATATATCAAAGCAGGGAAAATGTCTTGTATTCCTGCATTCAGTATAGGGGGGAAAAACTATGAACATTCTTCTTTCTTTTTCTTTAAGTTTAATATTAAGAACATTGGGATGAAGATAAATTTTAACCATCACCTTAAAAGTGTGGGGTTTGAGCCTATAAAATTACAGAAGTCTCCTGAGAATTTTAATTCTTAGAGTTATTTGCAAGAGGTTGCCCAATTCTGGAAGTGAAGTTGAGAGTGTTTTCTACACCCTTGCAGAGGCTGCTGCAGTTTGTGGAATGATATAGGGAGATCATCTGCATGCAGAGCTGAGGACTTCATTCTGCTCAGGATGAGAGCTTTGATCCAGAAATTGACAAATATTAAGTCATGTGTTTTAGCCACTGTATCCCTGGATATCTCCACCGTTTATGTATATCGGGGAGGAGGAGTCAGTGCAGGTTCTGAGCTTTTCTGCTCAGCTATGCCTGGAATGGGAGCTATTATCTTTAGCTGATACACTTACATAATTCCCGGGTAATTAACTTTCAATTTATGGGATTTTATAAATTCAGTATCTGGCTGCCTACATCAACTATAAGAACTGTGGCTTTCATTTTAAAAAGAAATAATCTTGTAGAGAAAAACTAACTACATTTAAAAGCCAGAAACTGAACAGCGAGGAAGCTAAGAGCTTTCATGATGTCCATATTAAAAGCCAGAAACTGAACAACAAGGAATCTAAGCATTCATGATGTCCATATTATCACCAAAATAGCATGAATCTGTGGGCTGCCTGATGATTTTGAGTATTTTCAGTTGTCACCCATGTATTCTTGTAGCCTTTATTTAAAGTTAAGATCTTTTGGTCAGTCTTAGGAAGTGTGTAACTGGTCACAGACAGGATCATCATGATGTGCATTGGACAAGCCTAATACATTTGTATAAGGAACAGCAGCGGTGGGTGTCTCTTGCCCTCCCTTCCCAGTCCAAATACCTCAACTTTCAATGTATCAAATATGTCAAAAAGAATTAACACAGCATGGAAAACCAATCTTCCACCCATTAGACACAAATTCCCCAAAAATTGTACATGATGACTTACCATTTTATCAAATTATTTTAAAAAACAAAGAAAACCCAAAGCATGAGTAAAACAAAAACAGTTTCACAGGTAAGGTTAGGCAGACAACATTAAAATGTTGACCCACTTAAAGCAGAATATAGAGGGAGGTACTTGAGGGACTAGATTAATTCATGCCATCGTATTCCCTATTACTATGTATGGGGTGAAAGCTGGACAGTGAAGAAAACTGATAGGAAGAAAGTAGATTCCTTTGAAATGTGGTGTTGGAGGAGAGTGTTACGGATTCCGTGGACTGCCAAAAGAACAAATCAGTGGGTTATGGATCAAATCAAGCCTGAACTGACCCTGGAAGCTAAAATGACTAAACTGAGGCTGTCGTATTTTGGTCACGTCATGAGACGACAAGAGTCACTGGAGAGGACAGTCATGCTGGGAAAAGTTGAGGGCATCAGGAGGAGAGGAAGACCCAACAAGAGATGGATTGACTCAATATAGGAAGCCTCAGCCTTCAATTTGCAAGATCTGAACAAGGCTGTCAAAGATAGGACATTTTGGAGGACTTTCATTCATAGGGTCGCCATGAGTCGGAAGCGACTTGACGGCACTTAACACACACACACACACACACACACACACACACACTTGAAGGAATCCTGTGAAAACAAGCATTTCCAAATGCATTCGGGGCTGCTGCTGAAGAAATGTTTAGGAATGGAGCACAGAAATATTCATGTTGCTTGGATGGATGGGTAGGGGACCACCACAAATAAGAGAGGCTCAGTTTTATCACCTTCAGCTCTCTCAGATCTATTGTCTGTTTCCAGTCTTGGGCTGTGTATGAACCAAACCTCAAGTCCTTAGGTAGCCGGGAAGTACCCTAATAAAGCTGATTGTTCTTTAAGTTGGTCAGTGCGGGCATTTATTAAATTCAATTTTCCTGTAACATGCAGATCTTATAGTGGTCACATGAGAGTTTTACTGTTCTGTTATCAGAGGAAAGGCCCTTGTGGAAGATCAATGAAGAGATGTGATTTCCCCCTTGAGTCCCCTTCAACCATGTTACACACTAGAATTGATTACTAATATGAGCAGAACAGATTACTAATATGAGTTACAAATATTTGCTGGGGGAAATATTAGGGATGACCCAGGCTAGCCCAATCTCAAAAACTAAGCAAGGTCAGCCCTGGATTCGGATTTGGATGGGAGTATTTGGATGGGAGACCACCAAGTAAGTCCAGGGTCGAAACGCAAAGGCAGGCAATGGCAAACTACCTCTGCTCATCTCTTGCCTTGAAAACCCTATGGGGTCAACCATAAGCCGGCTCTGACTTGATGGCACTTTCCACCACCAAACTATTAGGCAATCTCAAGCATCTTTATCAATGCAACATTTTAGATAGGCCTAACATGTTGTTCAAAATACAATGATGATGAAAATGTGCTCAGTTTGAGGTATGTATTTTTGATTTTGCTTTCCTATTACTGCAGACAATAAGATTCACTTTGGGTTGAAATAAAAGTCAAGATAAGTGGCCACTGTGTGCCTTAAGAATAACAATCAGATTTTTCAGTTGTCATGTAATGTCCTGGGATTGTTAAGGAGTTGAAGCAATAGAAATATTAGCCCTTGTAGAGTTAGCTCAAATTTATGGCAAAGGTTAATTAAATCAGTGAAAGCATTATAAATGCCCTGGGTGATTGTCATCTAAGACAGCTGTAAAAAGAGAACATGGAGCACAATTTATTCCTGAAAAGGGGAATTTGACAGATAGTTCCTTTATCACATCTTCAGTGGACAGAAGCTAGAGGATGCCTTTGAAAACATTTCCAGTCTGTAATTAATAATGCTTAAGGTTGCAAACAAAGATTTAGGGTTTAGTTAAAGCGTCATTAAATCATACTATTCCAAGTTCAAGCCTATGCCACTGATCACTATTTAAAGTCAGATTTCTGTTTGTTTTAAGCTAACAGAGAATAAAAGAATGTCTGCAATATTAAACCATTGACTTTAAAATCCAGGGGCCCTCTGAAGCAATCCTGGAGGATTGCAGCCAGCTTGTGTTGTTTTTTCTCTCTTCAGATTTCCTTACTTATGTTTTGTATGAAATGAAAATATGGAAAGCGCTGCAAAGTAGGGGAAATACCAAGTTTTCTCTCTCTGTTTGGTGACTCTAGTTATAGCTATGATACTCTGTGGCTCAGGAACCACAAGTGGCTCTTTGACATGACACATTTGGCTCTTCTAAGTAGTTTTCTTCAGGGGACCCCTACCCTGTGTTTCAGGAAAGTGGACAAGGCCCTTTGGCTGGTGGTTGGCAGGTGATTCCTATATTGAAACAGCTGCTCCCACCAGGAATGGCTGCAGGCCTGACACCAGGGATGGAAGTAAATGTGGCAATTTTGGATGAGAGGTAGTTATAAATGTGGCTCTCCATGTGCAATTCAGCGAGTCCCACTGAATTATAATAAGAGCCTGAAAGTTGATCCATTAAGAAGAGCTGAGGAAGAAGACCCAGCCTTGGAACACAGATTGCTAGCTAATACCTAGGAATCCATCCCTCTGCTGATAAATTCAGTAAGCCAGGCTTGTACCTGACTATAGGGGCCGTTAACAGGTTGCAAGGTTTCTGATTCAGGACTTCTCCCCTCTAAAGTAAACCTGTGTTATTTACATGGGTGAAAACTGGAACTTCTTTCATTTGGGTCTTGGATCAAACATGTCACGAAGGAAAATGTAGTGGCAAGAAACTGAATTACCTATTTTGTTGTAAAATCAATGCATCATGGGTTCCTCAGTGTAACAATCTTCTTTATTCATCCATTGTTAAGCTTTAATAGATAGGTAGAACAATGTATTCTTATGAATTTGATGCTGGCAGCTCAGGCTGCTAATGAGCTGGTAGAGTTTTTTTTGCACTGCGTTGGTATGTTTAATATCCCAGCCACTTTCTGAATCAAATAAACTAATGGCACCACTTCAGGTAGTTTGTAAGTATGAACCTTGGAAATCACTTGATGAATCTGGATCTGCACTTGGCAGGGCCTTGCTAGTGATTACTAAATTGGAAGGATGCCTTTTTCCCACTGGGGAGGAATACCCTGAAACATAAGAGTGACAGCAGTTGGATTTCTTGCATTACAGACTTCTGGTGGCTCGCATGCCTGCATTCCTCTCTCTGACCACTCAAAGCAGCCTGAAGCCTTAAAACAGCAGGAAGGAAAGGCTGGCAGTTAGATTGCTGCAGAGCCCTTTAGCGGGACAGTGTTTTGTGATGCTCATCCTTTGTAACTTAGGCTGCATATGTTTTAACAAACCTTTTAAGTGTATTGCTGTCGATGCTTTGTTGTAGTAGAAAGAAGAGTGGTTGTAGGGAAAGGGGAGTGTTGGACTAGCTCATGCACAGAGAGAACACAAATGTATTTCTCTCATAATCATTCAGCACCAAATTGCATGGTAATGGCTGTCATTAACAGTAACACTTGGAAGCTGGTTCATGCGCTACATTCCATTTTCACAGTGACTAATAAATTGGCTGTTAAGTTTTATCTTAGTGTAAAAATTCTTGAGGCATATTGTGATATGAAGTAATTGCTTAATTCAAGAATATGTGCCTTGTCACCTGCAGGTACTCCTTTAAAAAGGTGATATAGTATCAAGGGGGTGTTAGCCACAGGGTACCTGTCCATGCTTGTGGGGGCCATCGCTGCCCCTCCAGCTGAAGTGCCACCTCTGTGGACTGGTTCGTAGGTACCTGGGGTTTAGTGATGGGCTTCATGTAGCAGAAGTATTGTGTGATAGAAGAATCCCCTTCAATGCACAGGTATGCCACTTGTATGAGTTAGGTGTTCCATACCAATACCTGGCTTTGAATGGAAGCATCATGTGCACAGTTAACTCAGAAGAGGGTCAAGGAGGGCTTCCTTATCACTGGACATTATTATGCTGACTGTTGTGCTGAATGTTGCCTGCCTGTAAACCAGGCCAGTGTGTCAGTAATGTAAGAAAACTAGTTCACATTGGTAGTCATCTTACACAAGCTGCACAGGTCAGAATCTTGCCTTGCTGTCTCTGTACATATGTCCCAGTGCTCAGGACAAGTGCCTTCCTGCTCAGTTGTCTTCTTATGCTTGCCACCTCTCCAAAAACATCAGCATAAACCTTCCCCACATGTTTTTATCTCAGTGAGCTCTCTTGGAATAGAAAAGTTTCAAGGAGCTGTGTAGAGGTAGAGCATGTTGAACCCGGGTTCAAATCACCATTCAGCCATGAAGCTGGACCAGTCACTACCCTATCCTACCCTAAATCACAAGATTGTTGTGAAGGCAAAATGAAGGTGGGGAGAACCATATATGCCACCTTGAGTTCCTGGTAGGAAAGGTAAGGCGAAAGTGTGATAGAAAAATTAGGAAATACATACAAAGACAGACGCTCAGATCGGGAGCCTACAAAGAGTGGTGTGTATTCTGTAAAACCAAAGAATTGAACCACTCAGAAGAAGATACTGAGGCATTTGGCACTCAGGACAAAACATATCTCTTAAAGTATGAGATTTGGCATTTACCCCCTACTTAAACAGCTAAACCACTCCTAGGAGTTCACATTATTACAGGGAGACACCCTGCTGAGAACACCATGTTAAGAGGAGTTGTGTTCATTCCATGATGAACTACCGTGTTGGTGTGGTGTTTGTGATGCAGCATTCACCATGAAGTTGTGTTTTGTTTTGTTTTATTTTTGCTGAAAACTGGCACTTTAAGCTGCTTTTTTCTGATTGCCTTTGTTAAATCATTCCTTGGTCTCTGGCTTACTGTGAGTTTTTGGTTGCATTATTCCTTGTCGTGCCAACTTTTGTACATAATTGATATGGCAGAAATTATAATAATCTTTTTGTCTGGATTTCTTTCCCTCAATTTCTATTCTAGTATGTTGGCTGCAATCCTCCATTCTTTTGAACTTGGTAGGCTTTTGTTTGTATACACATTTATGGTAGCAGTTTTATTTTTTTCCAGCACCGAGCTTATAAAGTGGGCAGGGTCCCCCATGTTATGAGTTTGGAACCAGTTTCTTCTCCCTTCCACAAAAAGATACCTTATGTGCAAAACTGTTGATATTGAATTTGAGCAGTCCAATAAAAAATATAGACAGCATCAACAAATCCTGGCTCAGTAAATGTTGTTTCTTAACAACTTCTGGTGTGTGTGCGAGCATGTTTAGCAATTGATCAGATTTCGCTGGGATGGAAGGTCACAGAAGGTGCAAAGTCACGCTCATTAATGATCAAGGAAACAATTTTACGCTTATGATGATAAGGGTTTAGGAAATGCTTGTGCTGATTGAGAGTATCAAAATCTGCCAGTTATGTAGCCATGTGACTTAAAGAGCACACCGTTTGAGCAACCCCCAGTCAGATTTGGGGCAGAGAGAAAATACTTGCATGCAATTCATAAGCAATTGTGAGTCAGTCATAATGAACTGAATTCATTGGGTTGGAACATAAGGAATGGAATGACATTGTGGAGGATTTTGCCTTCTTTCCCATCCCACTGCAGCCCCCTTTGCCCCCTGAGAATCTGTTTCTGAAGGCTGTGAAGGCTGATGTGGAGGGACTACAGCCAGAAGAGGAAAGTGGCAACCTCCATTTTGCGCTAGTCAAGCAAGAACTTAGCAAGACACGAAAGGGTGCTTTCTGCCAATGCCCCTGTCTGTCTGTAGTTCTCAGTGCTGCATCCCATGCCATTGCAGAGAGACTGAGCCTAAAGCAAGGGTCCCCAATGTGATGCCTGTGGGTACCATGGTGTCTGCCAACACCTTTCCTGGCACCAACCAAGTGTTTTTAGAAAGTGGGTGGGGCTAGGTGGGGCTTTTGCCTAGCAGGGCTTCTGATTGGCCATTGGAGATTTGATTGGCTGTGCAGATTTTTTTTACAACATTGCTTTGACAGCTGCTACCACCACAGCACAAGGATCGTTGTGTGACTGAAGGTAAGCTACAGCAGTCATTTTGTGGCTGGCTCCACCTCCTGTGACAGCCATTTTGTGGCTGTGCCCACCATAGGGTTGCCAACTTCCAGGTACTAGCTGGAGATCTCTTGCTATTACAACTGATCTCCAGCCGATTGAGATCAGTTTACCTGGAGAAAATGGCCACTTGGGCAACTGGACTATATGGCATTGAAGTCCCTCACCTCCCCAGACCCCGCCCTCCTCAGGCTCTGCCCCAAAAACCTCCCACTGGTGGCAAAGAGGTACGTGGCGACCCTAGCCCACCACCCTGTATCAGAATTCCAAAGGTCCACACAAGCTCAAAAAGGTTGGCTACCCCTGCCCTAAAGAGTCACTTTTTAGGAGTCCAGAGGGCTATAGTAAGAGGAAGATAGGAGAAATGCCTTGCATGAACTCTCTCTGTTTATAGTTCTTTAGGATCCAACCCAGGGGGAAATGTGCACTTGAAATCTTTGTATCAAAACAACAGTTTAAAATGAAACGGAATAATTCACTAGAACTAATTAGCTTCATTTGTGTGTGTGTTTCCATTGTTCTGTGAGTGTCTGGATAGTGTAAGTGAAGCTCTCTGAGATGTAGAGAGAAAACACACGTTTCCTTTTTAATAGTAAAGACGTAATATTTGTTTTCAGTTTCTACCTACTTCTTAGCCGAATAAGGTGCCCAGACTTAAATAATCATATAGAGGGGGGAAATCCAATATGTATCAAATATATAATGTATACACTTTGATAAATCAATGCAAAATAATCAATAAAAACTGCATTACTAAGGCAGGTTGGTGTTTTCTCAGCTGTTCACTTGTGCACTCTTAAGTGAAGGTTTATGGCACCCCATAGAATTTAAGTAATCAAATCACTGGGGGGGGGGGACATCAATTCCTCATTCTAATGTCTCCATGATGGGGTTTTTGAACATGAAGCCAATACATTTATTGCTGTGTATAACTAGATTTTAAAGAAATTAAGCTAGATTTAATTTTTTAAAGAAGTAATAGATATTTTCAGGCAATGAAACATTGACGTTTGTAAATACCCAGTCACTAGATTTGCCTTTTCTATAAACACTGTGAAGCTGTTTAACTCAGGAAGCTATCAAACATTTCCCACTTGTATTTAGATTATGTTTCTAGATGTGGATGGCAATATTCCATTTACTAAACAGTGTGAGGTATAGCGTTTAAAACAAAAAGAGAACAATTTTCAAAAAGAAATCTGAAGTGCATGCATGATTTAGCCAGGTATGAGACTTTTGCTCTGGACAAATGCAGGCAAAAGCAATATACACCTTTAGTTTATCGTAAATAGATTGTGATTATGTCTGAAGCATCTGGAGGATGTGTGCTATACTATCACTTATTAAATTCCACACAGTATCTTTCAAAAGGTTTGTTTTTGTGTTTGTTTTTTGTGTTTGTTTTTGTTTTCAACTAGGACCCCTACTATGGCTGGTGGCCTATTTTCTATTGACAGAAACTACTTTGAAGAGATAGGAACTTACGATGCAGGAATGGATATCTGGGGTGGAGAGAATCTTGAAATGTCTTTTAGGGTAATTCACCATTTTACTTCCTTTTCTGACAACTGGCATGGTTATTCTGTAAAATGTTGACTTTTACAGTGGGTTCATTTTGCTCATTTTATGTAAAATGCAACTTTTAGTCTGGTCATTTTTCCCTCTGTTGCATTCAATATTAACAATGTTTTAGAAACTTTTGGTGCTTAAAATAGCATTGAGATATGCACAAATTGATATGCTCTAAGGTTTCACTCAAGTAATAAAAAAGACAATATGAATGCACAATAAATGTACAGCATAGAAAACTGTCATGCATTTTCAGCAGGAGCTTCCAAATGTCATTAATTTAGAAACTATTAATGGGATTTATTTTACTGTGCTCTATTTGAGATTATGACCAGATCTGATTCACACTCTGGTGCATACCAACTTAATTCTTTTAAAAAGTCTGACTGGATTTCCTTTATTTAGAATGACTTTCTAAACATATGAAAATAGAAAACTGATTTTTAAAAAATGTGCAATGTCAAAACATGATGAATGACTGAACAAAAGTGTGTTAGAAAGTTTGGGATTGGTTGACCTGCTTGCCCACTAACAGGACAACCAGACCCATGTTTGCTGCTCACGATGTGTACAACATCATAAGTGTAGACCAGCCTTACTATGCATGTATCTATATGTGTGTGCCCAGTTTTCATAAAAGGACATGGATGGAATAAGGAGACTGAGTATACGTATGGTACACATGATGAGGGGAAGTAATCGATCTATGCTCACATTGGTGATGCTGTACACACAGATGGGTGAGAATGCGAGTAAGGGGCTTCCTTCTGCCAGAGCAAGTTGGGAAGGAGTAGTTGGGTCAATTCATGGTTTTATAGCTTTCTTTTGAAGAAAACACTATTAATGTGATTTTTCCCTGTTGTATTTAAGGCTAGAATTTAGTAATATTTATGACAAACTGACACAACCCCACTCTAGAGAAACTTTACCAGTATTCGTTTTTTTCCTAGTGAACTTCCATACTGTTGACAAATGGATGAGTCAAAGATATTTGGTTTACTTATTTAGTAATTTTTTCTCCGAAGAGCTCATTCTCCAAAGAGCTCAGGACAGTGTACATCCTTTTCACCTTCTTGACTTCATCCTCACAACATCCTGTGAGTTAGTTTAACCTGAGAAAGAGTGACTGGCTGAAGGTCACCTAGTTATTGACAGAGTGGGGATTTGAACCTGGGTTTGCCAGATCCTAGTCTGCCTCCCTATCCAGTACACCACACTGTCTCTCAGATTTCTCATTGAGTGCTATGACTTGACAGTTTGTGTTAGTTTTGTGTCTTTGTGTTTTGTCCTCTTTGACTGCCCTAATAGCACTCCTTGTGTAACCTGTGACAGAATATTTCCCAGGCAAATGCACTTTCTTACTACCTCAGCACTGGTGAGAAATAATCTCTCCTCTCTATCCTCAAATTCAAAGAGAGAGAGATGTAACGGTTATCGTCTTACTCTGGGTTGCCTTGGGTTATGCTCAAAAGCAGCATGAGAAACTGAGAACCTTCAAATCACAATGTCACTTGACAAGCTGATCCTTTTCCTCAAAGGTCAGGCAGCAGAGTTAAATGAGAGTCTGATCCTTTCCTTGCACCGGTCTTTTGGAAGGATAAGGTTCTTCGGAAGGATAAGGTCCTTCGGAAGGATAAGGTCCTTCATTCATCACATGCTGGTTGGTGATGAGAGAAATTGTCATTGTTTCCAGTGTGTCCCAGCGTGGCACAATTTGGACTGGAAAGACTTTTCCATGTAAACCTTCTAATTGGATGTAGCATTACAAGGATGTTGGAATCAAAGGCATTAAGACCCAGTCTAGACAAAGCTGTACACATTCTTTTGTCCCATTTATATTGATATGATAAAAGTTTCTTGCCTAAAGAAGAAGAAACAAACTCAGAGCCAGATAGCATTGGTATGATGTCATTTAGATATAAGTTAAACAACAGGGGGCCCAAGATACACCCCTGCTTTACTTTACTGGTAATTGGGATTTTCTCCATTAAAGAACCTGAGGTACCCACCCTAATTTTTGCAGAGATGTTAGTGTGTTGTTCCTGTAGCAGAAATAGTATGTGCTTATCTATGTTTGGGCAACCAACTTTGTCCAAAGGCATTCTCTATCAATAGAGTCAAAGACAGTTGTCAGATCTACAAAGGATTGAGTCAGGCCCTTGATACTTGGAAAGGCTAGTTGATTAAGAATTTGACAGTAATTGATAGTACATTGCCCTTTTCTAAAGCCTGCTTGCTCAGGATGAATGACATGATTGGTTAAACCTCCCAATCCTCCAATTTGCGTAGAAGGAATTTGCTGTACAGTTTGGCAGCTATGTCTATCGTGCTTATTGGACGATAGTTCTGAGGGTCCGTTTTATTCCCCCTTTTAAACACAGGGACTACAGTACTCAATTTCCACCTCGTGGGGATAACACCTGTTGAATATATCTGAGTGAAGAGCTTTGCTAAAATGGGTGCCCACCAATCAGGAAAGAGCTTGAACAACTCTGGGGGAATCAAGTCCTCGCCAGGGGACCATTTATATCAATGGGAAGACAAAGAACATGCTAAGATGTCTCTGATTTGAAAGTAGTGGGGGGAGAGAGTGTTGTGCAGTATATAAGAATAAGTTCCCAAAGATTATCTACCAGAACTAGCAATGAAGAGTGGCTCATGTGTTCTTTAACAAGACAAGCTTTCTCCTCTCAAAAATTGTATCCAATCCTGCATCTTATTTATAGTTTATCCTATGCTGAAATGCTGCCGTGGTTTGAGTTTATATCTTATTGCTGATGTTTTGTTGAGCTTATAGCACTGTGTGCTTGCTACATTTAGAAAGGCATCAAAAACAGTTTTATTCCAGAAACCATTTGATGAAGGGTAAATTGTTTCAGCAGATTTGTCAGTGTTGGTTTTAATTCTCTGTGTGTATGTGTTTTAAAAAATTGAGTGCTTTTTAATTTGCAATTTGTGCATTTTAATCTGTTTTAATGTTGCTAATTGGACTGGTACATTTCAATCTGAGTCAATGAGGCAGGATATACATATTTTAAATAAATATATAATTTTGATTACTGTTAAATACACCTAGTAAATTGGCAGTTTTAAATAGTTTCTTTTAAAAATGAAGAAAGCAGCAAATTGGAGTTGACGGAAAATGTAGGTCATGTTTTGATGCATTCATAAGGCAACATTGGAAATTATTTTAAGAGTAAAAGAATAAAGGACTAGTAGTAGAGGATGCAAGCATAAGACATCTTAATTATCCTAGATTTTTTTACTAATTCTTTAATAGACCAGGTACCTATAATGGATCAGCCTTTTTCACTCCCAGTCTAATGTGGCACACTACAGACTTTGAGTCTTCCCATTGAATTGGTAAAATGCAGTATGAAATCAGGAGCATTCTACCATTGTACTTTGATTGGTCTTTACAAATTTATTGTTCATTGTCAGACAATAAATTTTGGAAGAAAATATGTATTACTTCCTTTAAGAACAAGACGAGAGTGCTGCTATCTTTATAGCATGTGTGGAAGATTTATTAGAGTCTAACTATATTGGGGGAATGCATATGTATGTAGGGTTTTAACCTTTGAGTTCGACCAAATGATCTGCAGATGGAAGGATTGTGATCTTTTCCAAGTTGCCTTTCCCCTCCACCAGCAGTCTATTCCAATTCCAAGAAAGTTTATTCCCAGGGTTGTGGGACCCATGTGGATTAACAGCCAGTGGGTCAGAAGGCTGTAGTGGGAGGGGAGGAAGGGAGAAAAATCACCCTCTCCTCCCTTTTCTGTCAACGGGCCTGTACTTATGGAAAAGGTAGAAAGTGCCATTACTTCCCTACTGCAACCTTCTGACACGGATGCCAGCCGAGCATAAAATACATGGGGTGAAAATGCATGGTCACTTTGGCCTCCTTTATTCCCTGTTTCAGCCAGGATTTAATTCATGTGTTTCACCGAATGTGCATGCGATCCTGGCTAAAATCCTGGCTGAAACAGGGAATAAAGGAGGCTAAAGCAACCATGCGTTTTCACCCATGGTCGCTCCGGCAGCCTACCTAACCAAAATAGAATCTAACAACAGTAGAAGAGCATTTACTCTGGCAAGATGTGCGGCACTTCCTTCTATGTTGGAAGGGAGATTTAAAAAGATCCCATACTCAGAAAGATTATGTTCATGTGCGTTGGGGGAGGTGGAGACAACTGAGCATATTATTTTGAGATGTCCACATCACAAGGATATCAGATTAAAATATCTTCAGCCTGTGCTTGATGGCTTTCTGGGCGAACCCGATGAAATTAAACTGGAAAACTTACTGTCTGATAAAAAAAATCCCTGGGCATCCAGACAAGCTGCTAAATTTTGCCTCGGGTAAATGTAAGACTCGGGGAACGGTAGTAAAGCCGTTGTAAAGCTGTAGGCTGTCATTCTACTGTTGTATTGAATCATTGTTTTAAATCTGGAACTTTTGTTAAATCTTGGGATAACTTTTGTTATACTAGTCAAAGACCACAATAAATTTTATATGATGGGCAGGTGGCTGCCCTGTCCTTCTTCAAGTCATGCACCAAACCTATCACCCAGTTCTGGATGTCCAGAGCCACAGCAACATCTACCAGAAGAGAATGTTGAATGCAGAGGGAAAGGGATAAATTGAGAGTGGACTGACAACTCCAAGGTTTCCTCAGAACAGAAAGGGTCTGACCGCTGAGGGGATCGGTGGGCTAGAGAGTCTCAGGTATGGCAGACTGGTTATTTGATTAAGGTTACTGAGAGAAAATAATCTTAATTGGGAGTGAGTCTATCGCCCGAGGGAAGTAGACTGGAGACCTCTGTATCACTGTGGCTGTGGGGTCTGGTAGATTTGAAGGGCATAAAAATTGTCATTTGGTGGCTGAGTGAAACAGTTGTTAGTCAGGGTTGACAGTACTTTTACAATTTGAAGGGATTTTGGGTTATCTTGTATTTAAGCACACTTGTAACAATAATTCTCTGAAAAAGAAAAGAAAAAACCATCCCTTCCCCTAAAGCTGTGATGCTATGTTGTTGCAGTACATTTATACAGCAGCTGTTTTTAAACACAGTGTTACCCCTACTAAGAAAGCAAATAAACAAATCCATTTGTATTCCTGCCTCCTGTGCCTCAGACACATTTGCAAATAATTCACCGTTCCTCACAACAACAAACCCGCATGGCCGTGGCCATTGAAATAGAAACTGGATCGTGTTACTTTAAAGTCCATCAAGGGGGATTTCCGTCATGAAGGGTTGTCACACCAACCCACGTGGCTCTCAGGACTACAGGAATAAATGTTCCCAGGGTCAGAAAAGACTGCTGGGGGAAGGGGAAAAGAGGAAAGGTTTGTTTGTTTGTTTGTTGCATTTAAAG
Source organism: Euleptes europaea (assembly GCF_029931775.1). Lineage (NCBI taxonomy): Eukaryota > Metazoa > Chordata > Lepidosauria > Squamata > Sphaerodactylidae > Euleptes > Euleptes europaea. The sequence continues at coordinate 29,455,420 of NC_079326.1, forward strand.
CCCGCCCTCATTCCCCGCAAGCCGGGCTCGGTGCCTTCTATTGATGGATTGCTGGATACAAAATTCTGGATGAATGTTATTAACGGCAAAGCTTTCTGACAGAACAAAGCTTCTTGTGTTGGAGGGAAGCTCTGATGTGAGCAGAATGGATCCAGAGATTTTAGCCCACATGCACTACCATTTGATGGGTGAACCTGTGTGGAGAGTATATTATCTCTGTAATCAGGTGTGGTTGATAAGTGATATATGATGTCTCTATGGATTACTCTGTGGAGGTATGAATTTTAGATAGGATTGCCAAGTGCCAGGTGGTGGAGGGCAAACCTCCGCCAATCCACCTGGCTTCCTGCCAATCCACCTGCCTCGACCAGCTGAGGGTTGGCGGGCAATGCGTGCACGCTCACCTGCCCCCCGGCGCCACATCATTTCTGGTTTACACCCGGAAGCGCCACATCGCAAGGGGCGGTTTACCCCTTGCAATGCGGCACTACCTTTGCAGGCTCTTTTCTGCCTTCTGTACCTAGAACGTATGCAACCGTACTAGTCTTCATTTAAAATGTTATATTTAAGCGTTCAAAATGAGTGTTGCTAACTGCAGCATATAAAATGATAGTAAACACGCACACACAAAGGTGCCTTGTGTGCACATTTACAAGCATGTACTTTATCATCAGCCCTATTCAGAAACTTAATTTCCTGATACACACAACAGGGAGGCTGAAGTATGACAATTCTCAACCACGTGGAGCGAACGTACTCATATTTTTAAAGACACCAAGAAGCTTTGCTGCTATGGCCCAGGACCCTACAGTCATCTAGTGCCTTATGACATCCTAGAACAAGGGCCATGACAAAGCACTCCCCCACCTCAGTTTCAGACCCCAAGAAGCCCCAAGGCCAAGGGGAGATGTGGCTTGATCAGACTCCGAGGAAATAAATGACCTTCTAAAGCTAAGACAAGGTGGGGTATTCTTTATAAGAAGGCTTATCCTAAATTCAAATGTCCTGATTAGCTGAGAGCATTTCAGATTCTGGCCATTGTCCGTGACAGAGAGAAGAAATATTAAAAAATACTTAAAGGGATGCTTAAGAGGATGCCTAACACATCAAAAAGAGCAATCTAGTCTCCTTTGTGAGCTAATCATGACTCAACTCAGGGTGGGTAGCAACGGAACAATAACAATGAGACAATAAAACCCTAATATATCTATGATGAAAACCAGTTAAAACCATGCAGTAATTATTAATTAATATGACCAGATGGCTTCTGTTTTACTATAATAGCCGCTGAAAGGCCCGATAGAGCTGTAGGTGCCCCCACATACTTAATAGAAGAATTGAAAGTGGGGTAGATGGGGAGGGCAGCATAGATGACAACCTGCGGCTGCCCTCACTTGTTGGCCTGGTGGAATAACTCTTTCTTACAGATGTCAACTGACTGGAGAAAAAGAATGTCCTGTCCTTTTAACAGAGATTTAGTGGGATGTTATTTTCCTGTATGTCATGATAATCACCAAAGGACAGAGTATGTTTCCAGGTCTGTTTACAACCCTACTAAAAATGATGCTATTTAAGCTGCAATCTTAAGCATTCTTACTAGGGAGTAACTCCTGGTCACCTTAATAGCAGTATTTACTTCTAAGTATTCATGCATGCATGTATGCCACAGCCTTCAGTTGACAAGATGTGAACAAGGCTGTTAATGACATAGGGTCACCATAAGTTGGAAGTGACTTGACAGCAGCAATACAGCCAAGCCCAGGCTGGGAAATTCCTGGGGGTGGGGGCAAGCCTGGAGAGGGCAGGGCTTGGGGAGGGACCTCAGAGGGATATAACGCCATAGAGGCCACCCTCCAAAGCAGCTCTTTTCTCCAGGTGAACTGACCTCTGTCATCTGGAGATCAGTTGTACTACCAGGAGATCTCCAGGCTCCTGAGCTTGGCAACCCTACAGTTCACAACAGTTTCTTCTCCTGTACGGATCCTGATCCCACCATAACAATAAGCACAGAAATAATACTGGCACCTTTGATGCCGGTGGGGTTTTAGACAGTCTGATAAGGAAAGAGCAAATGTTCCTATCAAAATGGGGGTGGGATGGGATTTAATGTTACTTTTTGCGTAAAACAAACAAAAACATGATGGTGACATAAGCCTGGTCAGATGCATCTTGGGGAAAAGGGACCAATCCATACAGTGGAAGGAAACAGATCCAGGGAGTGAGTGTGTAATCCTGCCCCCTTTTGGCACACACACACACACACAAACACTATTGTCGCATTTTAATCCAGTTGTTTCAAAGGTGTTTCGGATTAGGAAAATCCACTTCAAGAGTGGGACAACTGGCCACAACACTGTCCCAGCCTCTGCAAGAGAAACTGACAAAGCCCAAAATAAGACATACCCTTCCCCCTTTGCATTGTATAGTCTTGTTTGACAGAGGGAACTCCGTCAGGAGCTGAGTGTATGAAACCTAGCTATGTTTTTGGATGACCAGGAACTCTAAGTAATAACTTGGCTGGAAAGGAAATGCTTTTTTTTTTTTCATTGTGCAGTTGCCAGTTTAAAAAGAGAGAGAGAGAGAGAGAGAGAGAGAGAGAGAGGGAGCTATGAATTGTACCTGAAACACAAAAGCACATTTGCCAGTTCTTGGTTAGAGGAAAATAGCTCAATCAAACAAAAGGGTGGGGGGAAGAGACACAGCCAATTATCTGTGGGAATCATAAAGCCTATCTCGCGGTGGGGGAAGGATTTGTGCAAAACTGCATGTTTTTAGAGACCGCTATGGTCACTGAGAAGAGAATAAACAGCACTGATAAAAAGACGGTCGCAGTTTTGTTGTTTAAAGAGCTGAAAGCCTAGGACTGTAAAACTAATTGGATAGATTCTCCTGGGGTTAGTGGGAAAGCCTGACTGCTACATTAAGGGTTGTTTCTTACGTTACCATACCCTGTGGTGGCTAGGGGTGTGCACCAATTTTTTCTCGGTATTTTTGGGTTCGGGTTTAAGAAACCCAAACTCAAAAAATACCGGAAAAAAAATTAGTCAAGGGGAGGGCATGCCTTGTGGGTTCCAACTTCACAGAGCCCACAGGCAGCAGGGCTAGTAGGAATTATTCTGCCCCCCACTCCAAGCTGCATGCTGGATTGGGCGTCCTCAGGGAAGCCCGATCCGGCAGGCAGCTTGGAGAGGGAGGCGGGGTGTTCTTATACACGCTGCCCACCTTCTCCGGAGTCCGAAGAAGGCTGGTGGATTGGATGGGAGTCAGCACACAGGTAAGCAAGGGGGGAGGGAAGGGGGGAAATGGCAGAGAAGAGGAGGAAAAGGGGGAACGCTGGCAGGGCTGAAGTGGCCCGAAAAAAATGTTGAATAAATTCAGCACTATTCGAGTCCACTTTTTGGGCCCCTTTTTGCTAGTAACCAATGCCAAAAAGGTATTTTTGGGTTTTTTAAAAAAATCAGCATATCAATATGCACGCCCCTAGTGGTGGCCACCAAAAATATAATGCAATTTGGTGTTTCATGTAGCAGCTGTACAGTTTGAAAACTGCTTTTCACATGGTTTGATTTAATTATGCAGAGATTGCCCATAACACAGCCAGCCCGGCACTAGCATTATGTAACACAAGTAATGAAGGTATCCACACAATTAGATTGGACCATCTGCAAAACTGCTCACAGTCAAAAATTAAAAAAATGTTATTTAAACCACCATTTCTATGAAAGAACAAGTTGCTATGGTACCAGCAGCCACACATAGCTTGGAGAAGATTGACGATGTTTCCCTTCCGCAGCACTAACAATTTGTCTTAAAAGTGTGTTGACAGAAGAGGCCATGTTTAGATCCAAAGAACCGTGAGTGGAAAGAAAGTAGTTGTCTTGCAAACACTGGCACAAGAGTTTGTGCTAGGAAATGTAGTGCTGTAATCGGTTCTGTATCTGTTCTCATGCTTCACGTGACCTTTCTTTTTTTTCTTGTGCAGTTCTTCTTGTGTGTCATGTAAAACAATCCTTCCCTATCGGGAAGATGCTTTCTCCTTGCAGTAGAGCATTTTTGGATTTATTACAGTAGAAACATAGGCATGGGAACCAGTAGACATGCATTGATCTTGGACAGATGAAAGGTGGCAGAAAATGATAGTTTATGCAAAGTGAGATTTGACCAAACAAAAAAGAGTGGCGGAGTAATACTCAAATGCTTTAATTTCAAAAGCAGCATTGCAGCAAAAACAGTTCTGAAACTCTGTTACCAATTTAAAATATGTTCCTGAGATTGCTATACACTTTTATTTGGGCATGAATTTGAGCATCTATGTTTAATTTACCTGGGCCCTGTTGCTTTTGGGGCTATCTCTGTAGTTGCATGTATCAAAATGGCAAGTAATAGGGAAACATTACGTTACCGTTCACTTTGGATCCCCATATGTTGTTCCTGAGAGTCCACCAACCCCCAGGAACCAAATTTCAAGGGCCATTGTGGGATATCCTGGTCCAGGGAATCGTCTGAAATCTCCACTTCCTTTTTAAAAAGCTATAGGTCACATAATTTCTTAACAGCGTGGTTGGAGGTAGGGTTGGATTAGAAGAACCATAAGTAGAGTTCTTCTTGTTAAACAGTGCTCCCACTAACCCTTCCAACTGCAGCACCCCGAGACACTGCTAGTGAGGGATGCAGAGGGTGTAGAGAGGCTATAGGTATAACAGAAAAATAAACAGAAATCTTGTATTGTTTCCTACACACACACACACACACACACACACACACAATCTAGCAGAATTGCCTTCTGATAATGCAAGAAGGCCTTTGAATTTAACCTTGTAAGTGAGGTAGCCCTTTGAGATATACTACTATGGAAAGTTATAGCATTTGCAATGGCCTAAGCCCGTGTTGGCGAACCTATGGCACGGGTGCCACTTCCGGCACTCGTAGCCCTCTCTGCCGGCACGCGCGGTTCCTCCAAGCCGCTGGCCTTTCGGCTCTGCCCTGCCCCAGATGGGGGAGGCTGTAGCCCAGGGGTGGGGAACCTCCGACATCATTGGCGGTGGCCCCCGGACTCTCCCACAGAAGCTGCCGCCATTGCCGCCACTGGAGCGTGCGTGGCCGGCCAGGTGGGTGGGAGAGCGGGGAACAGAAGCCGAGCGCCCACACTCGGCATGGCCGGCGGCTTCTCCGGCGCCCTCTGGGCCTGTGCGGGTGGAGGGGCGTGGCTGGCCGGTGGGTGCGAAGGAGGCGTCCTCTGCCCTACCCTGCTCGCCTCTCACTAGCCTGCCGCCGCCACCACGCCCCACCGAGTGGCAAATCCAAGGCAAAACCTCCCATGCATAAATGGCCTCTTTCTTTTTCTGTCTCCCTCTGTCCTTTTCTTTCCCTACTTTTCTTTCTCTCCCTTGCTCCATTTCCTTCTCCCTTTCTCTCTCTTTTTCTTTCTTTCTCTCCCTCCCTCCCTTCCCTTTCCTTCTCCCTTCCCTTCTTTCCTTCCTTCCTTCTTTCCCTCCAGCGGCTTCTCCGGCGCCCTCTGGGTCTGTGTGGGCGGAGGGGCGTGCAGTCCTATTCCACCTTTGAAGTGCCCACAAGCCATCCTCCAAACACCTTTCCATTTGTCTTGATATGTAGAGAGAAAACACTAAGGAACTAGTTGCCAATCTCCAGGTACTAGCTGGAGATCTCCTCCTATTACAAGTGATCTCCAACCAATAGAGATCAGTTCCCCTGGAAAAAATTGCCACTTTGGCAATTGGACTCTATGGCACTGAAGTCCTTCCCCAAACCCCGCCCTCCTCAGGCGCAAAAACCTCCCACTCATGGCAAAGAGGAACTTGGCAACCCTAGCCTCTCCCTCTGGGCCCCCTCTGGGGGTGGTATTCAGGTTAAATTGCCGCATTGGCACTCGGCGATAAATAAGTGGGTTTTTGGTTGCAGTTTGGGCACTCGGTCTCTAAAAGGTTCGCCATCACTGGCCTAAGCTGTTCGTAATTCGTTCTTGTTCAGTTGTGTCTAACAGTACCTGGCAGGTGTTTGCGGAGGCAGCCTTTGTGTCCATGTACTTGTTTATTCAAATTATGCTGCTAATTAAACCCTTAGCAGATGAAACAATTGGCAAGGAACAGACACACTGATGTCTGCACGTACTGAGGGGAATCTGCAGCATTCTGAATGAATTGGGTTTGTGTCCTGGTCACTGGTGTGTGTGTGTATGTGTGTACATATAGTAATTTGCAAATATGCACCTGGGTCATGTTTGGTTTTGTCAGCTCTGGATGATGCAATGAGGGGGTAGAGTTTTAACTATTCTCTAAATGTATTTTTACTTATTCTGAACCATAAAATATTTCATAGGAGTTGTTTTTTCACAATGCAATTTTAAAATTTGAGAAGCAGGATAAAAGAATTCTGATTTTTTTTTAATGGCAGGGATTGAGAAGAATGAATGCACCCCCCTTTCTCCTGTGTCAATAAAGAAAGGGCTGCAATTGCATGTTCAGGGGTAGCATGGCTCAGTGGTAGAATGTCTGCTTTGTGTGCAGATCCCAGGATCAATCCCAGGCATCTCCAGTTAAAAGGATCAGCTAATAGGTAATGTAAAAGACCTCTACCATGAGAGAAGTGTCTCCTGGAAAGCCACTGCTCAAAAGAGACAATATTGACTTGGGTAGACCGATGGTCTGATTCAATATAAACCAGGTTCTCTATAAATTTATGAACCTGTATGAATATGCCACAATGACACAGTCCACTTAACAGGTGTTGTTCTTGCTGCAAGTTGCAGCATGGCATGGCATAATGTTCTGGGGTTCTCCTATTTTGAGAGTTCAGGGAGCTGCTGGGTGATGCAAGTGGACAAAATCTATTATGCAAACTTCACATGCAGTTCTTTTGGACTCAGTATAATGCGTACCTGAATAAATCTTCATTTGAGAGTATCTGTTTGAATCTCTGGGGCAAACTAGACATGAAGGCATCACCAGGTCTGCCCTAGGGACACCACTGCCATTTTAAAGTCTAACGTGAGAGATTTTAAAAAATGCTATGATAGCCCAATCTTGATTGGACCTGCAGCTCCGTAGAAGGAGGCACTCTTGCTTTCCCCCCCCCCCTTGCCTCTTAGAGTTGCCAGGCAATGCCTGACAACCATCAGGAAGGCTGTGGAAAAAGTAGCATCCCAGGAGAAAAATAAAAATAGGCCTTACAGAAAATAGGTACTTACAGAAAATTCTTACCATAGAGTTCCTGCTGATTCCTAGAGCTACCTGGAAATGACAGCGGGCAGCTCTAGGAATAATCGGACACTCCAAGATAAAACAAGAAATTCTTACCATACAGCTTCCAGCAATTCCTAGAGCTACCCTTCATCACTTCCAGGTAACTCTAGGAATCACCCAGAAATCTAAGGCAAGAACTTCCTGTAAGTAGATGAGGCCTTGTTTTTCTTTCACTTCTAGTGGCGACTGGCAATGAGACCTGGGGGTGGGTGATGTCCCACCTCCACTGTAGGCTTGGGAGCCCTAATGCCTTTCCAAGTGCTGAAATGACCCCCAGTGTCACACTGGGGGGGGGGAGGAATAAGAGCACATCATCTCACCATGTGTGTGTAAAGTGCCGTCAAGTCGCAGCTGACTTATCGCGACCCCTTTTGGGGTTTTCATGGCAAGAGACTAACAGGTGGTTTGCCAGTGCCTTCCTCTGCACAGAAACCCTGGTATTCCTTGGTGGTCTCCCATCCAAACACTAACCAGGGCTGACCCTGCTTAGCTTCTGAGATCTGACGAGATCAGGCTAGCCTGGACCATCCAGGTCACCATACTGCAGCATTTAAAAATTGTCCACTCTTAACTTTAAAAAGGCAGTGGCGTCCCCAGGTCGCCCCCTGCTTTTTACTTTTGTGATGTATATGCTTGTGTCTAGTCTTTTAACTTAGCCATCAAGAGCTAGTTTGTGTTTCTCCCCACAAGGGCTATATGAGAGGGGCCTCAATTAAGTCTTGTTCTCTGTGTTTGTGTGGGTTGCTGTCTTCCAGTATGTGTCTTCGTATTCTCCAGATATGTGTGTTCTCTCCCAGTTACAGAGTCTCCTGTGTGCTGCCTGTTCGGCAAGACTGAAGGGTGATCTGATAGGTAACCAGATCCTTTTCCACCACACTGCAGAGGATATTGCAATTTTAACCTGTTGAAGCCTTGTGATATATAAGATGCCAAATATTGGTTTTGATATTGTTGCAGATTCCAACTCTCTTAGTTGGTATAGTAATGAGTTATTTTCAATTGCTTTAGGTCTAATTACATAAACTCTGCTATCAGTTGCTATAGCAACATTTCTATTAATGCAAATCAACTTTAATAGTTCTATGTTTTCTTTTGCTTCAGTCCCAAAGTGTCTCAGGGTACTTGAAAGACCATCTCCTCTTGTTTATCCCCTCCCAGTCATCAGTTAACGTCTTCGTCCCAATCTCTCTTATGTGAGTGGCGATCAGGGACAGGATTTTTTTTCACCAGTGGTACCCTGCATGGGAAATACTCTCCTCCTCCAAAGCTGCCTGGTATCTACCCTTTTGGCTTTCAAGTGCCAGATTAAGATGTGTGTGTGTGTGTTTTTCTTTTGGTACAGTTTTAAGGTGAATTACTACTCTTTCCTGACTGCACAGTTTAGTTTTATGCCAACCTTGCACATGTTTTTATTAATCCTTCATTGTTGATTTGTTGCTTTTCTGTTTTTGCCCATTTATCATTCTAATTTTACTGTTGCTTGTCAGTTTGCTCACCCAGTATTTAACTGGGGAGTAACTGGAGCAGGCTACATAGTACATGAAACCCCCATGATAACCAAGCCTCTGGCATGCAATTAAAGACACAGACAACTTGCTGGGATAAAAATGGCCACAACATGTATTGGTTACAGTGTAAGGGGATTGGCATAGCATTGGGGCTGGATCCAGGGCATCGGTCGGCCCATCTGCTGACCGATGATGAACCTCCTACTCTCAGCCCACCTGATGGAGAGTAGCCTGGGAGGACCTCCTACTCCCAGCTCACATGCTGGGAGTAGCATAGGATGGCAGTATGAGGGGCCCACTAGGACAGGAGCCTGCTGTGTGGTTCCCCTGCCACTCAGCAGGAGGCCACCCTGACAGCCCCTGACTGGGCATGTCCCATTCCAGGCCTCCCCCCCAAATTCCTTATTGGGATTCCCATAGTGGGAAAAAGAGGGCACGCAGGCCGGGTTTCCCCCCAAACTGTATCTGACCCTATGCAAACACCACCACAAGAGTCCCACCAATTCCCCTACTGCTGCAACTAATACCGTGGTTATGCCCCCCCTAAAGTATGCTTCCTTTTGATTGGTCCTTAAGCAGAAAAGCTGATTGTATGACTATTACCAATACAACCTGGCAGGGTGTAGCTGGCTAAGGTTGGCATGCCCCCTACCTGAAGGAGGGGGTGTTGCTAGTATTATGAATATTGATGATCCCACATGAATTTACCTGGAAGCACTCAAGCTTGCTTCCCTGTAGCTATCCCCCTAAGTATGCTTCCTCCTGATTGGTCTATATATGGAAAAGACAGTTGTATGACTATTACCAATACAACCTGGCAGGGTGCTTGAAGCCCCGTCCAAGTATTAGAGCACTATGGAAGCAACACTCGATGCTCCTCCCTCTGTATCCAGGCGAAGAAAGATTTTAACTGAGTTCCACAAAGCATTCAATAAAAAAAGGAAAAATGAGGGCAAGCATGTTTTCCCAGTAAGAAATATTGCTAATGCCAAAAAATGCAGTTTTCCCACAATGATACACATGCTGGAAGACTTGGGAGGTCCCTTCCAAACTCAATGACTGAGTAACACATTTCTTTAGCAATAAACAGCTGAGATGTTCCATGAAACCAATAATCATTTTGAGTCCCCACAGCATACTCTAGGCTTAAAGATACCCTGAAGAAACTGAGAGGAGAGACACTCTCAAAGCTGTAGAAATAGCAAAGATTCTCTTCAGCATGCAGGTGTACTCATAAAGTGTCCCAAATTACAACATGGGGATGACTCAAGTTTTCTTGCATTTGGTATCAGTAAAAGGTATACCATGATTCTCTTTCATCCAATTTAAACTTTAGCATAGAAGAACATATTCTCATTTTCTACCAAGAAAGCTTCCTGGCTTAGAGACTGTAGGAAACCCATGTGTACAGATAAATCCCGCATGAGTGCAATCTGCTCGGTGTATCACAGAGTACATGCATTAGGAAGCCATGACTTCACAGTGAACCTATTTATACACATGACTCTCAACCCACTTTGTCCAGCCACTTTAAATCTGGAAAAGCAGCCCACTCCCAAATGTTTCTCGTATGTACCCATCATAGCATGTGAAGCAGCCCCCAAACCCTTCCTGTTCATTCTAGCATTTCCCACACTCAGTCACTGGAACAGTCTGAACCTCCCAAAATGGGAGAGTATGTGTCTTAATGGCCAACAAGTCACTTCCGACTTATGGTGACCCCATGAACCAAGGACCTCCAAACCAAACCACTGTTAACCACCTTGATGAGTTCATGCAAACTGATGGCCGTGGCTTCCTGTATCAAGTCAATCCAACTTATGTTGGATCTTCCTCTAGTCCTGCAGCCATCAGCTTTACCTAGCAGTTTGGATCTTCTTCGGGCACCTTTAATCAATATATTTTTATCACCCAAAATATCCTAACAACTGTGAGTACTTGTGACAGCAAAGGGCTTGTGCCTTCCAGTGGATCAAATATTTGGTTTACAAAACATGGGTTCTAAACTCAACTTCTCTGCACTGCAGACTCCCTAGGTCGGCTTGAGCCCTTTTGTATTAGTCTGTGTGAATACCGTTGGGATACTCTCTTTTAGTTTGGCAGGGAGGGGAGGCTTTATTGCTGCTTTCTGCAGCCTGTCCCCATTTAGACAGCTATACAGTGCAGGGTGGAGTGTAGCAGACCAAATGGGCAGTGGGTCCAGTTTGGTCCATGCAACATATTTAAAAGGAGGGGGTATTCCATGCCTCTACCATGAATTCTCAGCACCTTCAAGGCAGACAGCCCATCAGAGCCATGGAGTTAAATTTCTTATCTGGTTGCAAAGTGGAAGCCACTTATACTATTCGCACTATGCTGTTTTCCACTCACTACAGTGTTGCTGTACCTTTGGAATGCCCTTTCCTCTTTACTCAGGCTTTTAAAGCTATGTTATAGTCTCCTCCTAGCCTGAGAACTGTTCACCCATAGCGTGTTAAAGTGCTCCATTTTACATGATTTGATGCCCTGGCTTGCTTTTATTGGCTCGTTTTTATTGGATTGATTTACTTATATATTTTATTGCTGTGGTTTGTTATTGTTTTAATTGTCTTTTCACTTGGTTTTGTTTTATTGTTTTGAGCTGCCTTAAGCAGGTCAGGAGAGGCGGCATACAGACACTTGAAATAAATAAATAAAATAACATTCCATCAGTTTTTTTACCAAAAATTGGCAGATCACTACATCAAATAGGACTTGTGCAGATCAGAAAACACAGCACTACTAACCAATTCTATGAAGAAGAAGGTAAAACTGAGGAATGGGACTACATAAGCAAATGGCATTTGCCACCTCCACACACCCCAACCATGCAATGCAGGCAGAACACACTTTTCTGGGTTGTGTCTCAGGAATTATCCCCTCCTTACATCTTCCCATGATGCCAAGAGAAGAGTAGTGGGCTGGATCCCACAGAAGACTTCTGTGGAAAGAAGGAATATCTGTCAGTGGAGGGCAACTTTCTTACCTTCTCCTCCCACCATGGCTCCAAATACCACACAGATACCACACAAATACCACACAAAATGTTCACCCATGGGAACAAAAAAATGATAAGATGTTATTTTATTTATTTCAAAAGGCTGAATGCCACCTCTCCAGACCTGCCCAAGGCAGCTCAAAACAATAAAACAAAACCAAGCAAAAAGTCAATTAAAACAATAACAAATCACAGCAATAAAACATATCAGTAAACCAATCCAATAAAAACGAGCCAATAAAAGCAAGCCAAGGCATCAAATCATGTAAAATGGAGCACTCTAACATGCTATAGATAATCAGTCCTCAGGCTAGGAGGATACTGTAAAATAGCTTTAAAAGCCTGAGTAAAGAGGGGAGGGTATTCCAAAGGTAAGGCAACACGGTAGTGTAGTGGGAAACAACTGTAGTAGCTTCCACATTGCAGCCAGATATGAGATTTAACTCAAGGTTCTCACATGCAAAATACCTCAAGCCCTGTCCCTACAGGCTTGAGATCCGTGTGTCCCTGTTGGTGATCCTGCAGGTTAAGGCACTTCCCATGTTTGTTCAGAAATGAACTTGTGCTTTTTTATCTAGCATACCTGGATATTTTAGTACTTTATTATTATTTGCAAAAGCTGGCTAGCAACATCCACCCAAAATATCATTGTCAGTGTGCCTAAGAGATATTTCAGTACTTTGTTGTTCGCAAAAGCTGGTTAGCAACATCCGCCTAAATGATCACTGTAAGCTTGCCTAAGTTCTATAAATGAGTCTTCTAAATAAATGTGTTCATGAAAGGGTTAAGGAGCCTCTAGGGTGTTTTCAAGGGTAACACATTGAACCATACTCCCAGGATCACCCGTTATTGAGGTCAATTTTTTCAGTTTTCATAGCCCTTTCTGTATAATAAGTTGGTAGTATACCAACACTTAACTTTTGTCTGATTGCAAACAAGCTACTTAATGTTGATTTAAATTTAATATTTCAGATCTGGCAATGTGGAGGCTCATTGGAGATTGTAACATGCTCACACGTAGGCCATGTCTTTCGGAAAGCTACACCGTATACCTTTCCTGGTGGTACTGGTCATGTAATTAACAAGAACAATAGACGACTGGCGGAGGTGTGGATGGATGAATTTAAAGATTTCTTCTATATAATATCTCCTGGTAAGAAATTCTTCCATGATCATTTTGTGAAAAGTATGAAAGAAAAGCAGTGTGTCCTCTATCCATCTGTCTATTGAAAGGGGTAGGGGTAGGAGGTGACTGTGTCGAGTATTAGTATTAACTAGCAAAATATTTGTTCTTTTTCATATGTTTTTGGAAGTGAAATGTTGCAACTTCCAGTTGCAACTTTTCAAATACCAAGAATACTTTGGGGGTAAAGTATGCAATTTGAAATGTTAGTAGCTTGTGAGTTTTTGTTTTGTTTAAGGCAACTGCTGCCCATTCCTATCTATACCATATATCACATTCTGAACATCCCTAAGCGTAATGCAGAGAAGAGTGGGTGGTACCCCTTGCCATACTTCAGCAAAACCACCATGGAGAGTCTTTGTTGGTATTGTGTCAGATTGTTCTGAAGTAGAAGCTGCTGATTTCAATAAGAGAGAGGTTTTGCTGAAAAACACTGGGTCTCATCTGCTCGTCTATTGGTGGTTTCTTCTTACATGGTGCACGGAATCTTTCTGTTGTGCTTTGCACTGGGGGAAATGCTGCTGTTACCTGAGCAAGTTACACAATGAGTGATTAAAATGTGGAATTCACTGCCCAAGGATGCAGTGATGGCCACAGGCATTGACATTTTTTTTAAAGGAATTAGACATAGAGGAAAGGTCTATCAGCAGCTACTAGCCATGATTACTAAGGGGAGCCTTCACATTCAGAGGCAATAAACCTCTGAATACCAGTGACAAGAGGCAACATTGGGGGAAGACCTTGGCCTCTGTACTCTTTTGTTAACTCTCCAGAGGAACTGGTTGGCCATTGCGTGGGTCAGGATGGTAGACTAGATGGACCGCTGGTCTGATCCAGCAGGACTCTTCTTGTGTTCTTATAAAATCCACTTTTTAAAAAATCCTGCTCAGTGCTACAGTTTCCCCTTTGCTGCTATAGTGTCATTTCTTTTTTGATTACTGCTGCTTTCTCCTTCCTGAGATAGTCACAGAAATGACCTTACTCTATCCCATGATGACATCAAAGCACTATGAATTCAGTCAGGTTAGACTATGTGAAAGAATCTTTGAAGGAAAAGTAAAAGGTTATTTTCACACAGAGTGCTGGGGGGAAAAATCTCTGGCAGCAGGATGCGTTTTGTGCAGTGCTGCATATGTTCACAGAAACCTGTGGGTAATTTTCGCTTGTAATTTTAAATCCATTTAATACCATGCTTGCTTTCCTATTCAGCTGTTCTTCAGTTCATTTTATGTTACTGTTAAACTAGTAAAGGATTAAACACCTAGGATTCCCTTTAAAGACTCTTAAGGCAATTTCAGGTTCTTGGTAAAATGGTTCTTCCAGCTTCAAGCTACCTAACACAGCAGATAATTTGAAGAAAAGTGAATCAAGGTTGAAATCACTCTCTAGTGAATTCCCAGGATTTTGGATGGAAAGGGCATTTTTCTTAGATCAAATACAAGAATTGAAAACTTCAAATTGCAGCTTTGATCAGAAATAACTGTATTTATCTAAAATGCTGGCTCTCTGGTAATAACGACTTTCTCCCCTGCATTTCAAAATGTATCTTGATTGGTGGAAACTAGTCATTTGTAAGCTATCATAAGCTTTATTAGCTAAAACCTTTAAAAAAAAGAGGGGGTGACATATGTGGCCTTGCTATTTTGCCCGCAATCATCTATAACAATTTGTACAGCTGAATATAACAAGGGCAGAAGAGTCTTCCATGAAATCCTTTCAAATGTTTAGAGTAGTTTTCACCGTATGTTGAAGCTTGAACTGTCAAGTGCAAGCAGATCCTGGATTCTAGTATGGTAAGAATGACTATGGAAATAGGCCCTACAAACATGGAATCTGCAAAGACTTGCAGGGGCATTTCATTTTTCCCTCCCTCACTATTTCCTTTTTCCCTTCCCTGAGAGCTACCCCTAGCCTCTCACCTTTTCCTACCTCCTTCTCTCCTTCCCACCCACCGACCCTGCCTTCATTTATCTTCTCCCCCCACACTTCAGTTTTCCCTCCTTCCCTGCCATTGGCAACTCTGGTCAAGTTGTGTGGTACCAGTCACTGGACCGGGTCCAGTTGTGTGGTAGCAGCTGGGCTAGGTGTGCCTGGTGGCAGGGTGTTGGCCAGGCCAGGCTAGGCTGGGCCCAGTTGCACCATGAGTAACCTGCAAGGACTTGTGTGGGGCATGTCACTTTCCCTTGTATCCCCCTCCCCTCACTATTCCTTCTTTCTCTCTTCCTGTCAGCCCTCATATGCTCACCTTTCACTGCTTCTCCCCAATCACTGACCAACCTCCATTATATCCCCCCATATTCAGCTATATTTATTACTTATCTACGTTTATACCCTCCTTTTCTCCACAACAGGGACTTAGAGCAGCTTGCATCATGTTCTTCTATCTTCACAACAATCCTGCTAGTTGGTAGGTTAGACTTAGAGTGTATGACTGGGCCAAGGTCACCCAGCAGGTTTCCACAGTAAATTGGGGATTTGGTCCTTGGTCTCCAAGATCCTAGTCTGAAACAGTAACCACTATACCACAGTGGCTTCCATGTGGTCATTGCTGTTAAACAGTAGCATACAGCTGGGCCAGGGTGAGTCATGCAGATGGGGTGGTACCAAGTTGCCTAGTTGGTTACTCCCTGGCCTGGCCCTGATGAGTTCTTCCTCAAAGACCAAAACAGCCCTGGAAAGGGCTCTGTGCTTTCCTCCTCCTTTTTCCTGACAGAAACCAAGGCTTCAACTGGCAATACTTTTGTGGCTGCCTAGCACTTGCCACAGTGGGCACTTGCTTACTAAAGATACAGGTTCCACTATTATTTGGGGGGCTTAACCCTCCCATGTATTTTTTTAGAGTTCAGATTTTTCTGCAAACCTGGACCTTTTCTCAGGTTTGTAGAAAGATCTGTTTTGTCGGTTCATAGCTTCAGTGTTCGGATTCAGGTATCCACAGATTGAACCAGTTGAGAATGAGATTTATTGACAAGTGGGGGACCCACAAATATTTGTGGGGGACATCTCATTTCCCCCACTGTTTCCATTTTCCCATTTTTGAAAGCCTCCCATAGCAGGGGTCCTCAAACTTTTTAAACAGGGGGCCAGTTCACTGTCCCTCAAACACTGTTGGGGGCCGGACTATAGTTTGAAAAAAATATGAACAAATTCCTATTCACACTACACATATTTTATTTGTAGTGCACAAAAAATAAGAGAAACAATGCAATATTTAAAATGAAGAACAATTTTAAGCAACATAAACTTATAATATTTCAATAGGAAGTATGGGCCTTCAAGCAGGGGATTATGCCTGCAATACTGACAGAGGCCAGAGAGGGCAGCACTCTTTTCTCATAAACGCTCCTGAAGTCGCTTTTACTGAACGAGACCCTTGGTCCATCAAAGTCGGTATTGTCTACTCTGACTGGCAGCAGCTTCTCTTTTATATCACCCACTACCTGACCCTTTTAGCTGGAGATGCGGGGAAATGAACCTGGGTCCTTCTGCATGTCAAGCAGGTGCTCTACCATGGAGCCACAGCCCGACCCCAAACAGGCTTGTGGACATTTCCCCACGCTAGTTTGCTACAGTTTTTCCCCGGGCTGAAGCCTGCCCCACTTTAGCCTATCAAGACCCGAAGGCTTTGCTCCGCCGGGGAAACCTTGCCTGGCTGTTCAGCAACTGAGGGGGGTGGGAAGGCAACCTCTGGCGGCTTGAGAGCGGGGCCAGACTCGCTTCAGGGCCAGCTCGGTTTCAATCCTGCGCAGGCTTCAGTTCGGAAGCAAGTTCCACTGCAAAGCTCTGGGCTTCGCTTTCCAGTGAGGGTCGGCTGGGATCCTGAGGGGTCGTGTGGCGCTCCCCGTTCCAACCCCTGCTTTCGCGTAGGCACGCCTCGGCTCAGCCTCAAAACGGTGGCCCCTTCCATGGCCCAGTGTCGCGGCTGTTGGCATTTTGCAAACGGGTGCCCCGCAGCTCTCGGGACTGCCTCCGTGCTGGCTTCCTCTCATGCTCCCCCCCCCCCGGGGCACAGGCAAGAAGCCCGAACCGGCTGCCTGCGCATCCTCCGGAGTTGCTGCCTGCTTTGGAGATCGCGCGCCAAGCTTCTGATCCTGACTCCTAAGGGTTCTCCCTTTAACAGCCCTCCCCCTTCCCTCTGCCTTTTACTGATAGAGCCCAAGGTTTTAAGACTGGCAATACTATTGTGGTTGCCTGGCAACTGCCACTGAGCACATTTGTTTCTTAAAGCTACAGATGCTGCTTCTATTATTTTGGAGTGTTTTAACCCTTTAATGTAGGTTTGCTGTTGTTTTTAGATTTCAGATTTTACTGCAAACCTGTGGCATTTTCATCTTAGTAGAAATACGTGTTGTCTGTTAATGGCACTGGATTTAAATATTCATAGATGGTGTCCATGTTAGAATTAGATAGATTGATAATGCTCACCAAATAGTGCTTCAGGTTAAAGTAAAAGCCCAATAAAGAAGATGGACCACTCGTTTCCCCTATCATCTGCACCATTCTGGTGCTTCAGAATCCTATCCATTTTATTCTAATAGGTAACATCTTTTGTTTTTGCTTTTATGTTTGTCCTGGACATGTATTTTATTTATTGGATTGTTTATTAGCTGCTTCTCCACATGTCGCTGTAGCTAGCAATAATTTTTATTAAAGTCAAATGAAAAGTAAATTTTAAAAACTATAGAATAAGAAAAAATAGTTTTAAAAGAAGCAACATATTAGAAAACAGCCCAAAGCACAATAAGCGATGGCCCCAGGCTTACCAGGGGCCATGTTTGCAGCCCAGGACTGGGAGTGGGTGGAGGATAGGGTTGCCAGCTCTGGGTTGGGAATTACCTGGAGATTTTGGGGGTGGAGACTGAGGAGGGCAGGGTTTAGAGAGGAGAGGGGCTTCAATGCTGTAGAGTCCAATGGCCAAAGTGGCCATTTTCTCCTGGGGAACTGATCTCTATCACCTGGACATCAGTTGTAATAGCGGGTGTTCTCCACCCTTCACCTGTGGAGGCAGGCCAGTCCTACCAGTTCCAAGCCGGCAGCTCATGGGCTGGGGAAGAAGTGGGGCCCACAGCCTGGGCCAGCAGCAGGCTTCCATAGGCAGACCTGCGCGGGACACCCTCCCCTTCCTCTACTTAGCCAGGCTGCAATTGGGTCCTCCCCCTCAGTCGACCTTAGAGAATAAAATGCTAGGAAAACAGTATAAAACAGCTACTGTCCTAAAATACTCTGCAGTGGCCCTTTACAGCATGGGTACAAAAAGCCTGAGTTGATAAATGTTTGATTAGTTTAATATAAGGAAGGAGTTTTTATTCTACTTTTGGCAAGGCTGTTCCTGAAGGTCTAGTGTCATTTGTTGTGATTTTTACATTGACACAAAGTCTTTTTTTGTGAATTGCATATATTTTCTTTGCTAAGTGAGGCAGGGACTCCTAGTTAAAGGCCGTCCAAAATGAGACATACTCTAACTGATCATGTATTTCCATTACACAAAAACATATCCTTTGAAGGCTTGAGAATTATAATTTACACCGGTGATTCAGAGTTATATATTCAGAATTATAATTTACACCATCTTGAAGACTAGTCCTTTTGAAGACAGCTTTTTGTGATTTGGGGGAAGCCTTCATATTTCACAGGTACTTAAGAATGGCAATTTCCCTCATAGAAATGAAACTAAAGCATAATAGATCAGAATAAAAGATCAAGTTTATAAGGTACTCTTTCTCTCCCCCCTTCCCCATTTTTATTAATTAAAAGATAAAGAAAGATATGAAATAGAAAATAAAGCCATAAGTCATTTTCATAAAAAAACGCATAATTATGCATAAAATACGCTATACCAAAGCTTCTTAAAACTGTGGGTCGCGACCCCATAAGGGGTCACGTAACTGAATGTGGGGGTCAAGAAAAGTTTGGCAATATAAAGTAGGTATACAAATCAAACACTTACTGATATATATATATACCTAAATACCCAGGGTTGCATAAAAAAAATTTCGGGCGGAAAGGGGTCGTGAGTGGGAAAAGTTTAAGAAGCCCTGCACTATACAATACTTGACAACCACAAAAATAATGTTAAACAATATCGTAGAATAAATGGTGATAATAAGTAAAAAAACTTGAAATATCTATAATTATTTTAAATCTAGACATAGAATTGTAAGAATATGTCCCGAATATTGAAAATTAAGTTCATATATTATTATCATCCATATGTTATATATTTATTTTTTTTCCTTTAACACCTTCTCGATACAGCATACCAACTGTTAGTAATTCATATATCAACTACATGCTTGGCATGCAGAAGGTCCCAGGTTCAATCCCTGACAGCATCTCCAGTTAAAGGGACTAGGCAAGTAGGTGATGTGAAAGACCTCCGCCTGAGACCCTGGAGAGCTGCTGCCAGTCTGAGTAGACAGTACTGACTTTGATGGACCAAGGGTCTGATTCAGTAAAAGGCAGCGTCATGCACATCCCCCTCTGCTCTTTCTGTGCTGTCAAGTCACTGAAAAGCTTCAATGTGCCACCTGTTCTGCTCTGAGAGATTAACACCAATATAAACTGCTGTTCTCTGAGAATCTAGGTGAGTGGAAGGGCACGGATGTTAGGCTTAACTGTGTTCTTAGGTCATGTCTCCGTCTTTAATCTTTCACCTTTGCACTGCCAGTGTTCAAAACAAGCAGCTTGTGTGTCTTTTGAACTACGCCATGCACTTTTTTGGTGACTGTTTTAGAATATAAACCTGATAAAGGAATTGGAACCAATTCATACATGGCATTCTATGGGGTTATCCTTCTTTTGTCTTAATCGTCACGCTTGGGTACAATAGTAGGCCAGTCCTAAGACTGGGCACAATAAAGTAACTCCATCAGGCATAGGGTTGCCAATTTCTGGTTAGGAAATTCCTGGGGATTTGGGGTGGAGAATGGGGTTTGGGGAAGGAAGGGATCTCAGCAGGGTATAATGTCAGAGTCTACTCTCCAAAGCAGCCATTTTCTCCAGAGAAGCTGATCTCTGTAGTCTGGAGGTCAGTTGTAGTTCTGGGAAAGCTCCAGGCCCCACCTAGAAATTGGCAACCCCAATTATAAACACTATTAAGAGAATCAAAGTTTTAGCTGTTGTGTTTGTCTCTCACTGCGGGAAAGGGAATTGGATCATGCCACTGGATTTTCTGCCTCTTCTGCTGAAATGTCTTGCATTCACCTTGATGTGTAGAACCCTTGGACTTTGCTAGCATTGTTTATATCATTAATTTTAACTTACAGGCCCAATTATTTTTCTTCTTTCTCCTGTGTCTTCTCTATAAATTGTTGTTATCCTCCATGATAAACTCAATCAGAATTCTGAAGTTTTGTTCTTGAGGTTTTCTCTCGAAGTTCCAGTTTTTGTGCTAGGAAAGCAAGATAGGCATATAGCTTTGCATGTGGTATAATAAAGTGTTTAATTGAGATTGCTTTTGTGTTTTTTTTCTACTTTGATTAAGTTTTTTAATTACACTTAGTTTAGAAGAGCAGTTGGTTTCTGAGACAGAGGGTAGAGGTTAGATTCAATAATTACTTCAGAAACAAAGCATAAGCTTTAGGGTAACTAAGCGGATATTAAAAATAAAAAAGTTGAGCTTTCAGGATTATTTAGAGAGAATGATTGATTATAAAGCTATGGTCCTTTGTAAGTATTTTCATTGAGTAAATTAAAGGAAATGCCACTCACGGTTAAATTCAGTACCCTTCTGTTTCCCTCTTTTAAGAGTGCTTTTGGATTCACAAAAATTTCAATCTTTTTTTTCTCCTTAAGTATACTCTGACATATGAGTATAACGATACATCAAGTTATTTTTTTAATTCTGTGACAAGCGAAGAAATCTTGTTATATCAAGAATAGTGTGTAAGTAGGGAGGCAGGTTTTGCATGCAGAAAGTCCCAGATTTAATCCTGGTATCTCCACAATATCCATAGGATCTCTTCCTGAGACCGGGAGAGCTGCTGCCAGTCATTGAATGATACTGAATTTGCTGGTCTGGTGGTTCACTGTGCTAGATTGTCTGACTTGATATAAAGCATATGGTCTGCTATGTTAGGCTGTTCTGTGAAACAAAGGGGATTCTACAACTTTAAGATTATTTTAATTATAAATTTTATTATATGTTGCTTCCCTAGTCACCAGCTTGAGGCTACTTGCAAAAATAAAATAAAATTGAAATCGTAAAATATAAAAAATTATCAATCATAAGCAACCAATAAAAACAAGCCAGGATATGAAATGGCATCAAACAGCCTAAAAAGGATATTAATAAAACAGGTTAGAAGCAGACCATAAAAACCAGGTTAAAAAGATGGAACCATTCCGTTAAAATGAGTTCCCTTGGCATTTAAAGGACAGTAAGGTCCTGAAGAAGGAGCACAGTCTAAAGGGCCCTGCCTCTAGCTGCCGCCCACCTTACCTCTGCAGGTGGGCACAGAGCAGGGCTTGGGAAGAAAATCTTACCTAGAGATCTGGATGGTACAGAAGAAGATGGTTCTTCAAGTATCCTAGACCTAAACCGTTTAGAGCATTAAAAGTAAGAACGAACACTTTGAAGCGTGTCTGGAAATAGACAAGCTGCTAGTGTAGACTTTTGAATGCAGGGGTGGACTACCATCAGTAGCCTGTGTGCTTCATTTTGGACCAGCTGAATGTCTTGCAATGTTTCTGGGCAAAAACCATCCTATGTGAAGGATATTACTGTAATCCAGTCTAGATGTGGTCAAAGCCTAGATCACCATGGCCAGCTCATGCTTTTTGACAAAGCACCATAGAAGGGCTGTATCTGGTGTATCAGCCAATCTGGTGTATCAGCCAAAAGTGCTGTGTGCCACAGAAGAGACGAGCCTTCAACCATAGGCTAAGATTTAACACACACACACACACACACACCAGCTACAACCTGCTCCTTCAGAAGGAAAGTAAATTTAAAGTACGCAGGTTTTCTTGGTCATTTTGAGAGACAGAGAAATCAGCTGACAGTGGCTTGCATTTCACCAGTCCACTCTGCAAGGTTTGAAACTTTCCTTCAGGCTAAGGAGCCTTCCTTTGACAGAAGTAGCTTCTTCCAGGAAGATCTCCTTCCATTGGAGAAAGGCTTCCTAGGCTAAAAGGTAAAGGTCCCCTGTGCAAGCACCAGGTCATTCCTGACCCATGGGGTGACATCACATCCCAACATTTACTAGGCAGACTGTGTTTATGGGGTGGTTTGCCAGTGCCTTCCCCAGTCATCTACACTTTACCCCCAGCAAACTGGGTACTCATTTTACTGATCTCAGAGGGATGGACCCCTGAGTCAACCTTGAGCCAGCAGTGTAGGGAATTAAGTTCCAGCCAGTTAATTTCTTCCCATTACTATGTTTAAACCAAAGTATTCACTGCAACATACACTGGAAAAGCTGCTCTTGCAGGATGTTCCATTCACTTTGAGAGAAGGGGCAGTTGTTTGACTGTAATGTACTCTGCCCTTCTGTTTGCTGAGCAGAATTCTCCAAATTCCACTTGCATTTTGCTTTAGGTGAAATTCAGTGGTAGCTCTAGTAGGAATGTATAATAATTTGAGGAGTAAAGTGAGTCATTGTTGATTTATTTTTGTCTTACACTCTCAGAATACATGTGGTAAGCCAGCATGACGTTCACTAAACTTGTTTTATATTTGAGTAGGCATTTTATTCCATAGAGTTTATTTTGTTTTAAATGTTGTTATTCATCACCAGGATCTTGAAATAAGCAGGATAAACATCTAAATAACTAATTGATTGCCTAGCAATTTTCTTTAAGTGACTGGCTGAAAAAGCACAAAAGGCATAACTTTTAATTTAGAAACAATATTAATAAAAATGATTTGCAGGATCATAATGGAGACTTTCCTCCAGAAATACATTTTTGTTTGTTTGTATAAATCATGCTTAATATTGGAAAATACATTATTTAACATACCCTGTTGAACCTTCCGTTTTATAAATATTTCTTCAAAGAGGCTGTCAAGTAAAACAGCAATTTTACAAAGAAGAAAAAGTGATGAATGTTGACAATGAGGTCATGTTATCTATGGGGTACACACTCCTCTCTCTTGCAGGCAAGTATTTGCTCAGAAAAGAGAAACTGTTGGTTAGTCCTGCCATTGTCTTGTTAAATATATCCCTTGAGCTCAGCATGGTGAAAACCTTGTATTTATATCTAGAAGTAAATTCTCATTCATCTAAGAATAAACATCTGCCTTATGTATAGCAGGAAAGAGCAACTCCATTGAGTGATAACACTGTTTGTCAGAAGACTTAATTTATAGATAAGAATGTACTCTGCACAGTGAGAAAGAGCTTGAAAATCCGAAGGGCACTGTAATGTGAAAGAAATATAGGTTTAAAGATTTCATGCACACAAGAAAGGACACTGTGTCTAATGTGTCCTACCAAAAGTAAGCAGCATACTCTTGCTGTGGTTTTTATGAAAGCAATTTTAGCACAGTTAATTTTTTTAGATCAAAATGTGTTACTTGAAGTGGGATAGTGTGATTGTGTGTTTGTAAACTACAGCTGCATCCCAACCTACCTTCTAGCTGCACTGTTTTATCAAGGTGTTTTTCACACAGCGACAGGTTTGTATAGTTTTCCCATTGTTTCTGCAGCTGCTGATACAGCGCAGTAGCAATAGGGCTTCCACATGGCAGGTTTTGCTTTAGTTTCCCTGCCTCAGTCCCCTGCAGCGGTCATTTGCCCCCCCCCCCCCCATCACACACACCTACCAGCAACCAGGAGAACTTTTAAGGTTTTCCGCAATAACTTTGGCCCCTTTGCCATTCTAAACCAGTTGTTATCCGCTGTTGGCCCGATTCCAGGTAAAGTGACACTGGGTCGGGGTTTTCATATAAAGTGTTTTAATCCATTTATGATGCATGTCTGAAGCCCTTTGGCCGTTTCAAACCGCACCACTTCCCCCCTTTTTTCATGTTTTTTCGCGTTCTTTTCATGTTTTTTTTTAAACATTCCAACTTTTGTGCTGTAGCGCTAGACCAATATAGCAATTCGATGCTATATAGCCAGAATTCAGCAAGAGAAAAAGAAGGGGGAGGGGAAGCAGCACTTTGGGAAGCGCCTCAGACATTTCAAGCTCCACACTACAACGATTCAGAAACAAAAATGGAAACCATTTTGTGACAGATTTTTGTGACTAATGATTTGTCCTGACCATGGGTAAAAATATCAACTGTATAGTGAATGACCGTGAAAGAGCTACGATCACCCAGAGCTGTGATCACCTAGAAATCCACAGTAACGTAATATGTGCAACAAATTAAACGGTAGAAAATATGTTTTGAAGTAGCAGTAGTAGAAATAGAATTCGAAATTAAGAGGTTTAAATGTGGAATTCACAATTTCTAACTCCAGCGAAGGAGAAGTGGAACGTGACTGAATAAAAGTAGCAATATTAATGGAATATTGAATGAATGTGTTAAACGAAATTGGGCTTCAATCAAAGAAGCGATGAGGGTTGCAACCGTGTTTAGAGGATGTTTAGAAATGATGGATACTTCTTATCTTTTTATTATTTTCCCCCCTATCCCATATTTTTTCCCTTTCTGTACTCCTGAAAAGCTAATAAAATAATTTTTAAAAATGCAAAAAACCCCTGAATATGGAAGAAAGCCATTTTTTTTTTAAGGGCTCACTCCTGCTTTGCGACCAGGACACAAGCGGCTTTTATTATTTGTTTTATTATTGTTATTGCAGCCATTCCTAGGCAACCACAATAGTATTTCAAGCCTTTCAGCCCTGGTTTCTGTCTGTAAAAGGCAGCGGGAGGGGGCAGAGCCCTTCTCAGGGCGGTTCCAGCCTTTGAGGCAGGATGCCAGCAACCATCAGGCAACTTGAGACCACATTATTTGTATGACTCACACAGACCTGGCTGTCTGATACTGCTCAACAGCAGCCACCCCGCAAAAGCCAGTGTGGGGTGGTGGTTAGATGTTCAGACTAGGATCTGGGAGACTCAGGTTTGAATCACCAGTCTATTGTGGGTTGGCTCACTGGGTGACTTTGGGTGAGTTGCACCCTCTCGGCGTTACAGGGCTGTTGTGAGGAACAATGGAGGAGAGGAGAATGATTCAACCTCTTTTGGGTGCCTTTTGAGAAAAAATGGGGTATAAATGACTCAAATCAATAATAAAAACATCTGAAGGGGGGCAGATAAAAGGTAGGCTAGTTGGTGAGTGGGAAGGAGGAAAGGAAGGAGGAAAAGGTGAGGATATGGAGGTTGCCAGTATGAGGGAAAGAGAAAGTCGCGTGGGGAGGAGGATACAGAGAAAAATGAGGTTCCTACCACTCAACTCTTCCTGTTCCAGCAGCTGGCATTCTTCAAGCTGGCCAGACTTTTCCTTGGGTGAGACTGCCAAGGTAGGGAAGCAGGGAAAACTGAAGTGGGATGGGGGAGGTAAAGGTAGGTTGACTGAGGGTTGGGAAAGAGAGAACAAAACAGGAAAAGAACAGCACCTGTGAGGGCTTTCAGGGAACAGAGAGAGGAAATAGTAGAGGAGGGGAAGTGAGACCTCCCGAAATCCTTGTAAGTACCCCACCCATGTGTGTATTATTTAACCTTGCAAGCACAACTTGCAAGTATTTTAACCTTGCAAGTTCATCCATCCATCTAGCTACCTACCTACGTATTATATATGTAATAGTTGTGCTTGCAAGGCTGAAATTGAAGCGTATGTCGCCATATACTATAAAGGACTATTTTTCTTTTCCAAGAGGAAGAGATCTTGATTGTAACATACTTCTGTAGAAAAAAGTTTTATACAAAAGGGTTTTATTATTGTACGTAACTGCAACCTGTAGGCATATTTAAGGCAGACAGCTTTGTTTCAGGTAAACAGGGAATAAATAAGCCTGAAAGATATTCACAGTTCCTATCACTGAGGACACTTGAGCGGTTTGTACAGACGGATCGGAAAGGCTGAGGATTCTCCATCTCAGGGCTTTTAAACAACAGGTGGTGGGGAGAGAAACAAGAATCCTTTGCACTAAAATGTTTCACTGTACAGAAAATGGAATGAATTATCTTAGAAAATACCTATGAGACCATTTGTTTGGGGAAGATTTGTGTGGGAAAGCTGCTGAAGGGATGTTAGGAAGTTAACGTAGTTCTTATGAGAGCTATCATCCTGCTAGCATAAGCTTCTATATTTTTCAATTTAGCCATAGTTTGGAAAGTAGCCTGAATCTTGGTTAGAATCTGTAAGCGGGCTGGAGAAAATAAATCTGAGGTTATTGAAAAATTAAATTCCATATCATAATTCAGATTTACGAAGATACTATATTTGTTAAGGAAACAGGTTAGTGACTGTCGTTCATTTTAATACCTTAGTATAACAGTGTGTGAGCCGAACTGAGCAGTAAGACTACTTGCTTTGCTGGTGTTATATTGACATTAAACTTGGAGAAGAGGCTCTGCCTAATGACTTATTCCAAAAGGCTGGCAAGAGATTTATATAGCTTTCGACAGTTGGAAGCTTATCTCTGGCTGGAAACTTGATATAGTGCTGTGGTGACTGCAATCTAAGTACTTTAAAGACACTTTCCAGCTTTCAGAATATTTCATGAGGCACATTTTTGTTGGCTTTATTATAAACTCCAATTTCCACAAAAACGATCTTGGATTAAATTTCCGCGATAAAAAAGTGATGGGCTTGTATGGAATTATTTTGAAATAACTGCCAGTGCCAGCCATTATCCCCAGGTCTCTGCACAAAAAGTGAAATGCATGTTTGGGACTTACTCCATTACATGACCTGGAGGCAGTTCTTTAGTATGGCTCACCTACACAATTCTCTGAATGTGCAGGTGAAACAGAGGGACAATCAGAAATAAAGGGGGGGGGGGTAAATTTTAGCTGGTAGAGAAGTTGTTTTACCCCCTCCCCCAGGCCATATTTCTAGGAGCATTAGAAAACACACAACTATTGGAACCTCAAACCTCATAGTCTCTAGCAAAACAGAAAACATGCAAAACAACACACTTAAAACTAATTCATATAATCATTTTTCTTCTTTTTTGGGAGGAGATGTTGTTATATGAGTAGTCCCAGATGGCTCTGAATACCTTATGTATAAGTATTGCTTGTAGTTAAAAAATGTGGTGCTGGGATCACAATAAATGCTGTAGAACTCTTAGCCTCAATTGCTGGCCCATACATTGTGTGCTCTTTATGAAAGCGATCAGGGAATCTACCTGGTCAAAGACTGATTTGTGAATTTACTTCAAAAGATCTTATTTCTTAAAATTAAGAATACGAAAGTTAATTTATTGTGCTAAGTTATGACTGAGTCAGTGGTAGGGTTGCTAGGTGTGTCCCCACCCCCCAGCAACTGGAGGGGGGCAGGGACAGACTTACCAGGTGGTAGGGGCCCTTGCTGGTGACACACTGACGTTGCCGCTCACACACTGACCTCACTACCTGTGCCAAACTCTATGGTTAGAGTTTGCCCAAATGCCAGAGCATGACTGATGTGCCCCAGTGATGCACTGATACCACTTCTAGGTACACAAGAAGTGACATCAGCAAGTCGGTACACTGCTGATGTTGGAAGAGTTGCAATGTCTACTGTGCAAAGGAACTGAGAAGAAGACCCAGCAGGGGGCGGGCAAGTGGTCAGCTAGTTAGAGCTATAAGGTTAGAGACCTTTTCACCTTTTTTTTTCACACCTCTTGTCTGTCTTTAGACTGATATTCTTAGGGGACAATTTCCTCCTTCTTCTCAGACATTATTCTACCCTTTCTCTCCCTCCTTAGCTAGATAGACAGCTAGAGGCTCTGTCTCTCAGCTTTCCTATCCTAAAATGAAGTTCCCTCAAAGGCAACTTTATCTTTAATCACTGAGACTGACCACTGCATACTTAGCATACTCTGCCAACAGATGACACACCCCCCCATCATTTTGGCACCATTTTACCTCTGTTGGCCCCACCCCCTCCAGGGGCCTGGCAACCCTAGTCAGTGGTTACATTTCCATGGATCATGTGGTAAGCCTCCCAAGTGTCAGAGTTTGAGCAGTCTACAAATGATTTGGGTTTAAATTCTACAGAAAGAAGAGGAGAAAGGGGCAAAGAAGGAGAAGGAAATGACATCAGCCATGGAGTATAAAAGGCTTTGCACTCAGAAGCTGAGGGGAGAAATTAAACTTGAGGCACAGAAGGGACAGGGAGCTCAAGAAAGAGGGGTGGAAATATAGTTCGGTTTCAGGATCACTGGAGGTGGAGCCTGAACCTGAAACAGGTTTTGTTTATGATGATTATTCAAGAATGCAGGGATAAAAAGGAGGGGCAGTTGAAACAGTGCCGTTTTCTGAAACGCAAAAGTCTTTGCTTCATTCAAGGATAGGAAATGACACGAGAACATTAATAACACTGATTTTAAATCCCGTCACTCGCTCGTTGGGCATGTGGTATTCTCAGAGCTGTGAACTGGTCTCCCTCCTTTTCAATGCTATACCCTGTGCAGACTCTGCAATAAAATCACACATGCTTCTTCCAAAGAAAGAAAGTGTGGTTGCCATGTACTGAATTTTTAAATTGGTTTATCTTAGAATTTCACTAGGTTGAATTTTCACTTGCCAACTTCTCAAGATCATGTAATGAGAGTTCATTGGTGCAGGTATGTATGTGGTTAAACAGTACTAAGCATTTAGTATGAAATTTAGATAAAGCTAACTATGATGAGCTCTGGGGTATTTCTGTATATAATTGGTGCTTTCTATATAAAACCTAAACCTCGTGACACCAGCGTGTCACTGATGCTGGCGTAGCTGTCGGGTTATCCTGTGCTCTCTCAGCGGAGAAGGCATTTTTAAGAAGACTAACTGAAAACACAGAAACAGCACTGGAGTCCACAGTGACACCACTAGCAGCTTCCAACTGCAGAGTGGCATGGCAACAACACCCTCATTGCAGCCATATATGGAAGAAGCCAAGCTCCTGTGAGGCCACTGTGCCCTGCCTCACCCACAGAACAGGAAAGAAACAAAAAGGACTTTCAGCGGAATGGAGGGCTGCAATATTAAGACCAGAGTCCTTATGCCTACTAGCCTCGGATCTCCTCAGATGGGCTTTGAATCTCCTTCTGTAAACATCTGGTAATATGAAAGGTAGACACAAAGGGAAGGAAGCATGGCAAATCTGAGCATGTCACTGGGCCTGTTCACGGCTTACTCGGCACGGCCTACTCTTCCGGATAAGGGCTTCAGCCCCGCTAGTGAAATGATGGACCTAGGAGGCGGTGGGACTTTCTGCAAGGCTAGGGGACACACAGATACCAGGAGAAGCAAAAAGCTAAGGTTTGGACATCCGGACAGGGTTTTATATATTGGTTAAGAAAGCTGTGAGTGATAAGTGTCTTAAGCTGCTTCATAGCAGTACGGAGGTCAAATTAAGTTGAGGGGGGGCAGACTTGTTTCGCACTTCCATTGGGTTTAGTGAGAGATTGCTGCCTTAATGTTCTTCCAGTGCTGGGGATGAAATCTAGACTGAAAGGGCTTAGGGCGCTGATGAAGTTCTGTGTGGCATAGTGCTGACATATCTCCACTGGCACTGTAGCCTTGTTGACATCATAAGCTGCTCTCAATAGTGTTAAGATTGTATCCTATGTTTCTTATGGGTTCATCCTTTAAAAATGTTATTACTTATGTCCCCCCCCTAAAAAAAATCACTAAATGTAAACATACACGCACACGCACACACACAGGGCAAGTGATTGCATCTGTTATGGCATATCAGCTCCAGGGTCTTCTGGTTGACATGATCCTTTTCAGTTTGGCTATGCATCTGG
The DNA here is from genome assembly GCF_029931775.1 of Euleptes europaea. NCBI lineage: Eukaryota > Metazoa > Chordata > Lepidosauria > Squamata > Sphaerodactylidae > Euleptes > Euleptes europaea. The sequence continues at coordinate 29,485,224 of NC_079326.1, forward strand.
GACAGAGACTGGCTTGCTGGATCTGATGGACAATCTGTATGTGTCACTGGGCCTGGATAAAACCGCAGCTCGGCTTTTATTGGGAGCTAGTTGGAGCATGCATGTAACTCCCATTCTGTAGTCACTCCACTGGTTGCCCAGCAGTTACTGGGCTCAGTTTAACGTATTGGCTGTCACACAGAAAGCCCTGGATGGCCTTGGAGCCTCATATCTGCAAGACCACCTGTGCAGCCATGACTGCTTTGCTTATCTGAACAGGGCCTTGTGCAGGTACCAACCTGCAAATGTACAAAGTCAACAACTGTCCGTACATGTGCCTTCTCCGTTGTGGCCTCCACCTTGTGGAATGGTCTGCCTGGGAGGGTTAAGAAGACTCCCACTCTCCTGGCTTTCCACAAGGAGTGCTTCTCTACACTGTACAAAATTATTCACAAAGTTACTTGGACAAATTATTAGGAACTGAGGTTTATAATACTGAGTATAGTTTGCTGTAAGTTGGATCTTACTGTGTAATATTGTATCATTTTAAGTGTCATGCTAACACTTAGGCTTTGCTCCTGCTTTTTAGATTTCTGGTTGGTTCTATAGCCCAAATTCTATATCACTGTTTACTGAACGTCCCATTCTGTTGATTGTATTCATTCACTCTGTGTATTCTGCCTTGAGTGTCAGCGAGGAAGGCAGACTATATATATATATCCCCTAACCTCTCTGCTCACTTTGGCATGGTTGATCACTATTGTTGACACATTGGCAGATTTCTGTGTGGATTCATGGGATGGGGGGAGATAGGATCGCCCCCTGCGAGTCTCGCAGGCCACCCACTTGTGTGTTTTTTTATTGTTAGTGGGGGAAAGCATGCTTATAAATATTTTAGAAAATTAAATAACTTCTTGGACATTGTTCCCCCCCCATATTTGTCTCATTCTATTTTTACTTTTTTTTAATTCTAGTTTTGTTTGGTAGAAGGAAAAGAAACACAGCTCCATAGCTATTAAATGGATTGTTTTCCCACACTGTGATTGACTTGCTTCTTGATATAGTCTCCCCCTCCAGCTCCTAAATGTATAATTTTGTCTTCATTAACCTGAACTTGTCTCGAAGCTAGGAGTTTGAAGTGACCTTGAGTTTGGGAACGAGGAAATCTAAACAGGTTTTCTTCAAGCAATTGCTTTCATGTTATGTCTTGGCTGTGCAGGTCCTTTTGGCTAGATGAAAATGATTTCTCATAGGCTATTCTTGTCCTTTGCTACTAGCTTCCCTGAATAGTCCCTCTTCTTTCTTTCTTGAGCAATTTACATATTTCTAACTATTAATGACAATGTTTTCAGATTTTGTTCCTTACAGGTTAATCCTTTTCACCTTAGGCATTGATTGTACAGTGAGGGAAAAAAGTATTTGATCCCCTGCTAAATTTGCCCGTTTGCCCTCTGACAAAGAAATGACCAGTCCATAATTTTAATGGTAGGTTTATTGTAGCTGTGAGAGACAGAATAACAACAGGAAAACCCCCAGAAACCCAGGAGACAAAAGTCAGAGATTGATGTGCATTATAATGAGTGAAATAAGTATTTGATCCCCTATCAACCAGCCAGGTTAGGGTTCTGCTGTCGACAGAAGCAATCAATCCATCAGATTCCAAACTAGCCACCATGACCAAGACCAAAGAGCTGTCCAAGGATGTCAGGGACAAGATTGTAGACCTGCACAAGGCTGGACTGGGCTACAAGACTATTGCCAAGTAGCTTGGTGAGAAGGTGACAACCCTAACCCTGTCAACCTCCCTCGGTCTGGGGCTCCATGCAACATCTCATCTCGTGGAGTTGCAATGATCATGAGAACGGTGATGAAGCAGCCCAGAACTACACGGGGGGAACTTGTCAATGATCTCAGGGCAGCTGGGACCATAGTCACCATGAAAACAGTTGGTAACACACCACGCCGTGAAGGACTGAGATCTTGCAGAGCCCGCAATGTCCCCTTGTTTAAGACAGCACATGTACAGGCCCGTCTGCAGTTTGCCAGTGCACATCTGAATGACCCAGAGGAGAACTGGGTGAAAGTGTTGTGGTCAGATGAGACCAAAATCAAGCTCTTTGGCATCAACTCAACTCGTCGTGTTTGGAGGAGGAGGAATGCTGCCTACGACCCCAAGAATACCATCCCCACCATCAAACATGGAGGGAGACATATTATGCTTTGGGGGTGTTTTTCTGCTATGGGGACAGGACACCTTCACCGCATCAACGGGACGATGGACGGGACCATGTATCGTCAAATCTTGGGTGAGCCAGGGCATTGAAAATGGGTCGAGGATGGGTATTCCAACATGACAATGACCCAAAACACACGGCCAAGGCAAGAAAGGAGTGGCTCAAGAAGAAGCACATTAAGGTCCTGGAGTGGCCTAGCCAGTCTCCAGACCTTAATCATATCGAAAATCTGTGGAGGGAGCTGAAGGTTCGAGTAGCTACACATCAGCCACGAAATCTTACTGACTTGGAGAGGATCTGCAAAGAGGAGTGGGACAAAATACCTCCTGAGATGTGTGCAAACCTGGTGGCCACCTACAAGAAACGTCGGACCTCTGTAATTGCCAACAAGGGTTTTGCCCAAGTACTAAGTCATCTTTTGCAAAGGGATCAAATTCTTATTTCACTCATTATAACGCACATCAATCTCTGACTTTTGTCTTCTGGGTTTCTGGGGGTTTTCCTGTTGTTATTCTGTCTCTCACAGCTACAAAAGACCTACCATTAAAATTATGGACTGGTCATTTCTTCATCAGAGGGCGAACGGGCAAATTCAGCAGGGGATCAAATACTTTTCCCCCTCACTGTAGCTCAGTGCTTGGAATTTTCACATGTACCTGTAGCCAGTTAAATGGCCCTTTTTCCTGCTTGTGGTAGCCCTCAAACCTTTTTGGAGGTGCTGTGGCGGTGCTCTGGCCACGCCATCCCCCGGCGCCACTTGGCTCAAGAACGAGCTGCACGTGCATAACAGATCACCCTCTGAGTTTTATGAAAGAAAGAAAATATTCCTTGATTATATAGATGTTAACTAATAAAAATAACAGAATATAAAAATTTAAGTAAGAAATCTATTATGATATGAAAATATAATAATTTAAAGAAGATTGAATTGAAATTATAGAGTAAGTTCCAGTATAATGTAAGAATTAAATGTGTATGTTTGTATGTTTTGTTTTATTCGTTTGAAAAAAATATATTTAAATGCTGCAATATTCAGTCAGATCTCTCTTGCATTTTTGTATGACTTCGTCTCGTAATAATAGTGTATTGTTTAATCTCCATCTTCTTTCTTTCTTACTTTCATTTTCCCAATGTATTTCTATTAGATTGTGGTCTGCCATAGTCTTTGATAAAATTTATGCTCTCCCCCCTTTTGTGATTGGCACAATACTGTAAAATAGGTTTTACGTAACTTTGAGCTTATAAAATGCTGCACTTGGATGTATTGGGTTAGATCCAACCAGCCATTTTTGCTGATTCAGAAAGGAGGAGTCTCCTTTGACCACCAAAAAAGGCTATCCTAGGGACCATTGGACCTGCATGTGCAAAAGCCGTATGTAATGAGGAGAATTGGGGAAGACTTGAGTGAAAAACCTGGCTGGATGAAATCAATTTTCACCATGGAATAGAATGATTCTTGACTCTGGATTGTAAATTAACAATTATGATAAGATCAAAGTGATCATAAAAATCTGTTTAACTTGTGTAACTTCCATATTTGAACTGTAATGTCATAGACTGTGGTTTAAATAAGTGGTGGATTGTGGAAAGGAATACAGAAGATGGGAGAAGGGAGAAACAAGTTTGATTTTCCATTCGTCCCAAACTGAAAGGACAAATCTAACACCTCCTGAAGTCTCTGCAATTGGCAGTGATGCAGTAAGGTAATTTTAGACTCTTGATATAATAACTCCCCAGATGTGAATGTATTACTTCACTTACTTCAGTCATTTGGTTCAGCACAAGGCTCTCTCTGTCCTTTCATATGGTCCTGTTTACATTTACAAGATGGAATTATAAAATGTTGTATGAAATCAGTGCTACTTGTTCCAGCAGGCTACAGAAATATGTAATACTGTGGGTGTGTGAATCCTCCCTAATTAGATCTTACAAAGAAATTGCTTGGACTTCGACAGAAGAGTTGAGTTGTAGCCTCCTTCTTCCAGCCCCTAAAAGCAAGGCTTAGTTTTCTACTATAGATGGGCAGAGTTCTCACTTTGTGGGTAAGATCACACTGTGACTATAGTTAATTGGAGATTAGAAGGTCACAGGATGAAAATACATGGCGTGAAGTAGAAACAAGATATCCTTTCATATCATACAATGCCGTTCTTACAAACAGCGGGATGTTTGTTTTGAGAACCTTTATTTCCATGTTGGGTTTTTTTTTAAAAAAAAAAACTGTTAAAGTTTTTACTCTCCAGGGTAGCTTATGATTGCACAAAAATGTGTAATCATTTTAGTATTCTTGGTTCACGCTGTTCCATTTAATATTGATAACTATGTAAATTACTTTTCAGCTCTGAAAGAGTCTGGTGGGGTCAAAGATGTTAATTATGCAACAGTCACATGGTTGAACAGCAGCAAACAGCTCTCAGAACAAATATACAAGTATCTTTTGGCCGTCAAACTGCAAAATTGCAACTAGTAATACCTAGTTTTCTTTAGGGCTCTTGAAAAATTCTGCAGTTTTTCTTTTTGGACTTTAAATGGCTGTTATAGAGTACATGTAAAAATACTGAAAACTTCTTAATATTGTTTGGGTGAGTTGTTTTCCATAGCTGCTGCTGCTGCTTTAGCTCTCTTGTTTCTCTTTCTCAGATTTGTTTCCCTTCATTCATTTATCTCCACCTTTCCATAGAGACTCAGGGTGGATTACAGAATTGTAAAAACAATGCAATAAAGACCAGTATAATACATTCAATAAACAGCAAAATAATATTGGTTTACATTATTAAAGAATAAAACAATATTATATAGGGTAACCAACTCTGGGTTGGGAAATTCCTGGAGATTTGGAGGTGGAGCCTGGGGAGGGATCTCAGCAGGGTATGATGCCATAGAGTCCATCTTCCAAACAGCCATTTTCTCCAGGAGAACAGATCTCTATTGTCTGGAGATCAGTTATAATTTCAGGAGATCTTCAGGCCCCCCTCACAGGTTAGCTACCCTGGGCTATTATAAGCCCAATAAGTACATTTCATAGTTAGAGTACAATAAAATAAAGATGATCTAATATATCTAATAAACAATATGGAGAAAGAATATTTACAGGCGATTAAAATAAAATCCCTATTGCCTTCATATAAAGTGCCCATCCTGCAGAATTCCATTTTCTATATTCCTATTCCATTCATAAAAATGCCCTCTGGAACATTTCTGCTTTATACATTATGTGAAACAATAGAAGATTGGGATCCTTCTTTACCATGGCACATAAAGGATCCCCATCAGTCAGAGATAGGGTTGTCAGGTCCCTCTTTGCCACCAGCGGGAGGGTTTGGGGGCAGAGCCTGAGAGGGTGTGGTTTGGGAAGGGGCCATTTTCTCCAGGTGAATTGATCTCTATCGGATGGAGATCAGTTGTAATAGCATGAGATTTCCAGCTACTACCTGGAGGTTGGCAACCCTAGTCAGAGATCATGTAATGACTAGGATGGTGTCATGTTGCTACCTTAGCTCATTGGATCTGATGATGAAAGGCAATATCAAAACAATCTTGGAGAGATAGGACTGTTTTGTTAAGTGCTAAAATATTCTCAGAATACTGAGTGTTGTTTTGGTTTTTTATCTCAGCACTAGTTTCCCTCACAGAAGTCTTTTTAAATATAAGGTAAAATTATTTTGCTCCAAAATATATTGTGAAAGCAGTTAAGCTGCAGGCCTGGCTTGTGTTAAAAATAATTTATCTGTCTACTTTAATCTACCGTGGAAAATTACAGGACAGAATGGATTTCATCATGAGGAACAGCTCAGGCCATTAATAATTAAGAGCCATGACATGGACTTGCTCCTGCTTCCTTCTGAATACTTTACAGTTTACAAATCAAATGTGTTCTTGGAAGTGAAGATGACTTTGTAGTACTTTTCATAACAGGTTTATTGATGGAGAATCCTTAAAATGCAAGATTCGAATCCAGGAGCACCTTAAAGACCATTAAGATTTCCACGGTAAAGCTTTTGAGATTCAAAGCTCATGTATCTTGTAAAGGGAGCTTTGACTTTTGAAAGTTGGAAATCCTCCTTTTCTATTGCAGATAGGGTTGCCAGTTCCCTCTTCGCCACCAGCGGGAAGTTTTTGGGGTGGAACCTGAGGAGGGCGGGGTTTGTGGAGGGGAATGCATTTATACAGCCCATTCACCTATATGTGCATTGCACAGGGCTCCTTGTCACACGGAGAGAGTCATAGGCCTATACATGTGCACACATGTAGACTCTATCTGCAGGTTTCTATCCAGACATGTAGGTAGGGTTGCCAGGTCCCTCTTCACCACTGGCAGGAGGTTTTTGGGGTGGATCCTGAGGAGGGCGGGGTTTGGGGAGGAGAGGGACTTCAGTGCCATAGAGTCCAATTGCCAAAGTGGCCATTTTCTCCAGGTGAATTCATCTCTATCGGCTGGAGATAAGTTGTAATGGCAGGAATCTTCAGCTAGTACCTGGAGGTTGGCAACCCTAATTGCAGATCAATATGGCTACCCACCTGAAAGAATTTTTTAAAATGTATTTGTCTGAGCTCAAGCTAGTGGTTGTTGTTTTAAAGCCAATGGATCATTTATCACGTGCTAATTAACCAGATCATCAAATTAAACAGTAAGGTGAAACTAGCACCCAAACTATATATGGTGGCAGTAGACTCTAAAAGCAGGCCTTCCTCAGTCTACAGAATGTGGTAGAATACAATGTAAAGGGCCAAAGAGAGGTGTAGGTGGGCATGCTGAACCTCTCCCCCTTTACTGCTGTTTTTTCCTTCTTTAGTTTCTGGCCCTAGGCATATTTTTCCTGCCTCAGTTCAATTCTGGTATATTAGACCATCTGGGGAGGAAAGAACTGTATGTGCTATATTTGGAAGAGTGAAAGCAGTGGACTAAAAGTTTCACGCTAGAAACTGCATTACGACTCTCCCTTGTGGATTAGATATGCTGAGAACTTCAGCAAATACATGATCACCACATAAACTGTCTTTGATAACAGATTTCCTCAGCTATACATGAGGTCAGTTCTTGATCAGTCTGCCATGAAAGTCTTTGCCAAAATTCATCTAAAGCACTCTGATGAATTTCCTAATTGCAGACAAAATTGCCCAAATCTTTTCTGAGTTAGATGATGGTGTGGATGTATATTTGAATTATGTCCCTTGAGCATCTGCTTGTCCAATTTGTAGGGATATCTTTCAGTTTGGGGCTCTCAAGATTATGGACGGGATCATTGGAGTGATGAGATCTACCACCCGTGTCCTAGACACTTGCCCTTCCTGGCTAATAAAAACTGCCAGAGGGGACTGGCCAAGTAGATAAGGGTAGTGGTAAATGCTTCCGTGGGAGTTATGCCACTCATGCTCAAAGAGATAGTGATTAGACCTGTTATGAAAAAAACCATCCCTGAGCCATACTGTGTTGAAGAACTTCTGGCCAGTCTCCAATCTTCCATTCTTGAACTAGGTGCTAGAGGATGGTTACTTCTCAGCTCCAGGGGCTATTGGAAGAAACTGATTTTCTGGTCGCATTTCAATATGGCTTTAGGTCAGGATTTAGAACTCTTTAATATAACTACCTGTTGAACTGTGTGAAGCCTATCAGAAATCCCTGTGAGCTATTTAATTTTCATTCAGCTTCTCCATTAAATGTAGGATTTTTGGACATCTCTTATTGAACAGATTACTGAATCAAGATTTTAAAATAAGGGGTTGGATAAGTGGTGCTGTTTTCTTTTCACGCCAGCAGAAATGGAATGATAGCATTTATCCAACCTAATTGGTTCCTCTTTGCAGATATTATCAAAGCAATTTGAGTTGAAACACCCAGAATTTGTTTTCAGCCACAAAAGAAAGATGCGAATTGGGCCTTAGAAACATTGGTTTCTGAAGGTCATATACTGTAGTGAGTCCCGTGGTGGTGTTTACTCTTGCCTTGGTCATATTTATTTGATTAGTTTCCTGGCCAGTCCCTAATTGGATTTTTGTTCTCATTCCTAACAGTTCTCCTGTATTATATTACTGGTATTGCCACACTTATCAAACCATTGGCAACCTACTTGGAGGAAAGGAGGTCCCATTTTCCAGAATGTTTTCCTTCATCTTTGAAACATTGGGGAACATTCTGGAGAATATTAGTGGAGTCTGTGAGTAATGTTTATGACAAGGGGAGAAGAAACTGGCACACGGTGTTGGGTTCTGATGTTCAAGATAGGGTTGCCAACCTCCAGGTAATAGCTGGAGATCTCCTGCTATCACAACTGATCTCCAGCCGATATCAGTTCACCTGGAGAAAATGGCCGCTTTGGCCATTGGACTCTGACATTGAAGCCCCTCCCCTCCCCAAGCCCCACCCTTCTCAGGCTCCGCCCCAAAAACCTCCCGCCGGTGGCAAAGGGGGACCTGGCAACCCTAGTTCTAGAGCAGCCTGAATTACTCACTTTATAGTTCATATTATCTGTCTTTTTTTTAACATCAGCTAACACAATACAGCTTATTCTAGAACAGTACAAATATTGCTTTGGAAAGCACATTTCCCCCTCTGAAACCGCACATTGTGCCTTTTTAAAAAAGTATGCTAACTGTGGATCCAATTCCCCCATTGCTCCTTGAGTATTCAAGCCTACCGGGCAAGTTAGTCTACCGGAAGGGCACCCTATCAAGAAATAGGACAAAGCACACCCGTGTTCATACTTATAAATAAAAAATGTAATAGGAAATATTTCATTTTTTATTATAAATGTGTATAAACATACATTATAAATTTATCCCACCATACCACCAAGGAACTTCAGGAATAGGGCTGCCAACCTCTAGGTTGTAAATGGAGATCTCCTTCTATTACAACTGATCTCCAGCCGATAGAGATCAGTTCACCTGGCGAAAATGGCTGCTTTGGCAATTGAACTCTATGACATTGAAGTCCCTCCCCTCCCCAAACCCCGCCCTCTTCAGGCTCCACCCCAAAAACCTGCCACCAGTGGTGAAGAGGGACCTGGCAACCCTATTCAGGAAGCTTACATGGATCTTTCCTCCAGGGCCAGATCGCACACAGAACACATGCAGCCGCCACCCTGCCTCTTTGGTCCATGCAACAACTGCTGGGAGAGAGCAAGGCAGCACATGGCGCCCAGGAGGCCAACGCGACTCCATGTGCACATGTGCACACACACAGCAGGTGCTGGGTTTCTCAGTGCCTGGGTCTGGGGAGGCGCCTTCTTGCTGAGCCCCTCCGAGTAAAGGTGAGCTGGAACAGCATCCACAGCGAAGAGCGAAAAAGTGGAGTGGAAAGACTCCCTGTTCTGTTACTACTGCATCAAATTTGCGGTCTCCGATGATTCCACCCTCTTCTCGGTAGATGACTCAGGCACTTCCCCCCCTTCTGCCCACCCATCATCTTTGGTGACCGAAATGCCCTCCTCCTCCTGTTGTCCGTTTCCCAAAGAATCATGATGCTTGGACAGAAAGCCTCTCTCTCTGTGTGCGTGTGAGCCAGAGAGAGCAAGCAGGCTCTGCTTCTCAGGTAATCGCACAGATTGTTACTGTCTCCATTTTGGTAGCTGAAACTCTTTCTCGTACTCTCCGCACCCCCTCTGAATCAAATGAAATGAGTCCTAGGCACTGCCTCTTCAGCCTCTAAAATTTTGGATTTTTTTAAAACTCCTATAACAGAGATTTTGTCCTGTTTCCAATCTTTTTTGAACTGGTGTAACCTTTTAAGATAACAATACCTGAAAGGGTTGATGTTTCTGATGATTCCAGAGGGGCGGCTGCGTTAGTCTGCAGTGCCAAAATAAAACTAGAGAAAGTGATTTCCTCTTTGGTGCAGCTGAAGACGTAAGCCGTGACTCACAAAAGTGCACTCTGAAATAAATGTGACTTCTGTTTTATTCTGACGTTAGCGCAACAATAGTGAAATACTCTAAACTCTCAGCTTTTATAAATATGTATTATTACTGCAATTGCATTAAGTGTATAGGTGACTTCTTTCAGTGGTTGATTTTGTGAGCTTTACGACTTTCTCACCCAGCCACTTGGTGTGAAAGATTAATGGATGGCTCTGCTTATCGTGTATGTGCATTATGTGCAGTCGTCACTTCCAACTTATGGCAACCCTATGAATTAATGACCTCCAAAATGGCCTGTTGTTAATAGCCTTGCTCAGGTCTTGCAAACTGCTGTGGCTTCTTTGATGGAGTCAATCCATCTCAGATCGGGTCTTCCTCTTTGCCTGCTACCTTCCACTTTTCCTAGCGTTATTGTCTTTTCCAGTGAGTCTTCTCTTTTCATAATGTGACCAAAGTACGATAGCCTCAGCGTGGTCATTTTAGCTTCTAGGGAGCGTTCAGGCTTGATTTGATCTCTGTGCGTGCATTATGTGCAGTCGTCACTTCCAACTTATGGCAACCAACTTATGGCAACCACTCCCAACTTATGGCAACCATGTGACTTCCAAAATGTCCTGTTGTTAACAGCCTTGCTCAGGTCTTGCAAACTGAGGGTCATGGCTTCCTTGATGGAGTCAATCCATCTCATGATGTCAGAATTTCTATAATTGCCTAAACTGTGCTTTGAATCTTTGCAACTACTGTGGATACTTTTGGGTGTCAGGCACTAGCCTTGGCTAACCAATTAACGTAGTTTTTCTAAAATAAAGACTTTGAATCTATTTTCTTTATTTGGGTAGTGGGCTCCCTTTGTTGGAGTTTAAATTTCCTCCATCATAGTGAATTCTGTACCAAATTTCCACCTTACTGGAAAACTGATGGCTTGAACTTGCAAGAGCTCTTGTTTTAGGAGAGCCCACCCTTCACTTGCTCCTTTCCCTTCCAGCATTCTTGCCATGGAATGACTCTCATCATACCTCTTAGTTCATTAAAATCTGTCTTCCTAATATCTAACATACACATCTGGCTATGAACCCCCTTGGCTCCTGACAACAAAAGGAATTCTAGGAGGAATCCATAGATAACAGATAGATAAGATAACGTAAAAGTGTAATTATTCATGAACAATTAATAGAATTTATTCTATTGTTTAAAAGAGTTGTTTATTATATATGTATGTTATATATGTTGATTATATATGTATATATAAAGAACAAGTATGTATATAATATATGGGAGGCATCATTTTGTCCTCTTGCCCCCCTTCAAAAAAATGTAGATCTGGCACTGCTTTCCTCTTCTATTTTATCCTCACAACTACTCTGTGAGGTAAACTAGACTGAGATATGTGACTGGCCCAGGATCACCCAGTGAGCTTTATGGGTGAGTGGAAATTTCTAGCCAGGTCCTTCAATTCTTGTCTGACCAGCCAGTGTATGTTAAATAAATAAAATCTATTCATTTATACCCTGCCTGTCTGCCCTCATAAGGGCTACCAAGTTAGCTAACAAATTAAAAACATGCGTAATAAAAGCACATCTTAAAAAAAAAAAAAAACATTAAAACCAACAAAACACATCAATGGAACAAGCAATACCAGAACTAAAATACACACAAAAACACAAAATAACAACTAAAACATTGGGCAGGAAGGAAGGATCACTGAGGAAACACCAAACAAAACAAAAAGGTGTTCACCCACTGACGGAAGATGGCAGCAAAAGGGGAAAGATGAATCCCCTGGGGATAGAGATCCAGAGTTCTAATGCCATCCCAGGTTGCCACCCAGCTAATCTTAGAAGGCAGAGGCACCCAAAGCAGGTCTTTGAAGATGACTATAGTGGTCAGGAAGGTTCATAAGGGAGTAGGTGGCCCCAAACAGTAGAGGGTTTTAAATATACCTTGTACCTTTCAATTAGAAAAGCCAGGACTGTACTTGAAGACCCCAATAGCTCTATGTGCTTTAACCCTACTAGGCCACTTCTGTTGGTCCATTATAATTTTTTTTTAATCTAAAAGCGATAGTAGTGTAGTTTTAGATCCTTTTATTAGATTAAATTAGGCTAGACCATGCCAAATAGATTTCAGTGGCATCTGGGACTAATGGAGCAGAGACGCTAGCTAAGGCTGCTATAGCTTTGAAAATACGTATCCCAGCTGCAATTTGGATATACCATTTACCTAGTGAGCAGAGGGGATGTAGCCCTTCCAAAACCAAAACTCTGTTAGTGTGTGACAGATGATCCACTAGGTAGGTAACTGTATGCATTTTGACACTACATCTAATGTACCACCTAAAATTAATCTCCAGTTTTGTTCATTAAGGACTTACGCCTGTGTCATTTTTTACTCTGCTTTGCAAGAGAATTATGTGATCCAATTAGCACTAGTGGTAAATCCAAATTACAACCCGGTTGAATACATTCAAAGGGAATCATAGAATCATAGAGTTGGAAGGTACCACCAGGGTCATCTAGTCCAACTCCCTGCACAATGCAGGAAACTCACAACTACCTCCCACACACACACCCAGTGCCCAGAAGATAGCCAAGATGCCCTCCCTCCCATGAACTGCCCAAGTTCATAGAATCAGCATTGCTGACAGATGGCCATCTAGCCTCTGCTTAAAAACCTCCAGGGAAGGAGAGCTTACCACCTCCCGAGGAAGCCTGTTCCACTGAGGAACTGCTCTAACTGTTAGAAAATTCTTCCTAATGTCTAGATGGAAATTCTTCTGATTTAATTTTAACCCAAACTTCTTTGTGCCCACATATTTTGATGCAGCTGATTTGGGGAGGGGGGCGTAATCATAATCTAGTTTAGGATGCAAACCTAAGCATGCTTACCTGAGAATAAACCCCATTGAACACAGTACGTCTTCTGAGTAAACACGCAAAGAATTGTGGCGTAACAGCTCTGTTGTTCCCTTTTAAAATTATTGCAAATTACAGGCGAGAACATCTCCATTATGCCCTGTGATATCTCCCCCTTTATTTGTTCTTGCTTAGTTGTACTGCCTGAGTAAACTCCAAAGCTTGCTCATGACTTTGTTTTCTTTCACCTGGTCCTAATATAGATATGAGGAAGAGAAGGCTTACTTTTGGAAGGGTGAAGGTTTTGGAACCACCTGGTTTTTCAATGGCTCTCAGCCTTCAGGACATGTGGTGTTGGACTAGGTGAAGCTGAGGCAGGCTGGTTGGTTTGGCTTGGTTTTCTTTCCCTTCCTCCATATAGGCATGCCCACAGCATTTTAGGCTAGAATGATCCCAACATTCAGAAGCAACTAACTGGGCTAGCAACTAACTGTACTTTCTATTCTATATTGTCACTTTAGGAAAGCAAGAGAGGGCAGAAGCCTAGACTCAGAGCTCTGATCGTTTGCTGGGTCCTCAGCAGAAAAATGTTTTTCTGTCTTCTTGAAAGGGCATTTTCCAGGTACCATCCACATTGTCCCTGATTGCCACTCCACATCTCTCAGAGAGCTATGAATTTCAATCTCAGTGGCAGAGGAAGGGAGGAGGCGTGGCAAAGAACTTGCTGTTGAAACACCACTAGCATGGTACAGAATCCTCAAGGATCTGTGGGGTGGGGGCACCTCACTTTCCCCTGTATCCCCCTCACCACACTATTTCCTCTTTCCCTCCCTCTGGCAAGCACCCACTCTCTCCCCTCCCCCTGCCTATTCTCTCCTTCTTAGCCATTCACCAACCTACCTTTAATCTGCCTCCCATCGTCAGCTATGTTTATTATTTCTTTACTTCATTTATACCCCACCTTTCTTCACAGTGCGGACTATAGCAGCTTATTCTCCTTTCCTCCTTTTTTATCTGCACATCAAGCCCTATATGTTAGGCTGAAAGTATATGACTGGTCCAAAATCATCCAATGAGCTTCCACAGCAAGATGGGAATTTGAAACTGGGTCTCCCAGACCCTACTCTGAGGCTCTAACCAGCACACCATACTGGCATTCATAAGGTGGCTGCTGTTGTACAGTAGCAAGCAGCCAGGCCTAGTTGAGTTATGCAAGTTGGGTGGTATTAAGTGACCCAGAGGTTGCTGCCAGGCCTAGGTTTGCCAACCTCCAGGTGGGATCTGGAGATCTCCCCGAATTAGAACTGAAATCCAGACAACTGAGATTTGTCTCCCTTGAGAAAATAGCTGTTCTGGAGGGTGGACTCTGTGGCATTATATCTGGCTGAGGCCTCTTCCCCTCCTCAAACCACAAAATCCCCAGGAATTTCCCAACTTGGAGCAGGCAACCCTAGCCAGGCCTATCCCCAGTGATTCCTCCCTAAATAGACCTGAAGAGAGCCCTGCCCCCTCTCGCTGCCTTTTACTGATAAACCCAAGCTTTGGAATGCTGTGGCTGCCTAGCAACGACCCCTGAGGGAATCCATAGCTTAAAGCTACAGGCGCTCCATTTATCATTTTGGGGGTTTCAAACCCTCCAAGTTTGTTTTTTTTAAAGATTTCACATTTTTCTGCAAACCTGGGTCTTTTTCAGGTTTGTAGAAAGACCTGTCTTGCCCATTCACAGTTCCAGTCACTGTATTTAAGTATGTATCCTCAGATTTGGCCAACTTCGCTATTAGTATATAGATGATGATGATGATGATTATAGGATGAAACAGACATGAAGCTACATATATAGACTTCAGGTCTCTTGAACCTGAATGGGAAGATGCAGATGAAAATGTAGACAGAATTCTGAGAGTCACAGTGAACATGCTCCAGCTCGCTTTTACTCGGAGGGGCTCAGTGATTATATGTAGAGAGTTCAAGCACAGTAGGATGAATATTGTAGCACAAACCAAAAAGGAACCTTCTTAATGCCACATTTTCTCTTTGGTCTTTAAAATACATGGATAGTTTAAATGAAAGGGTCTCTGTGCTATGGTTTTGCTTGGCACCTCTGTGTTTACCAAGTTTGTTGAATGCTGAAATAGTTTTGATTTGATGATAGACAGGCACATCATTTGATGATCTCAGACTTGAAAAAAGACAAGCTTGAGATTTTTGGGGTGGCTGTGGACATTATGGTTCAGAGGCAACAGTGGATAAGCAGCTTGTAGATTTGTACTTCTTCACAAATCAAAGAAATAGTACATATATCTCATGCTGAGATGCCTGAGCTGTACATGTCATCTGGAGTTCACACTTTTATCCATGTAGAAGATAGGCTATTTCCCTCTTTGTGCATTTCCCTGCAAGCATGAAAAGAGGCTATGTCAGTTGCACATCCTCAGTTTCCTATTGTAATTTTTCGTGTCATCCTACACAAAGTAATATGAGCCAGTTTTAAAATCCAGACGACCATCTATGGGTAAAGAAATCATGACAGCAACTCACTGTGCTTTTATAACATATGTGCTTAGGACTCTGTCCATGCACTCAGGACTCAGTATTTACAACAATGTGTATGTGCTCTCCAGATCTTTTAATGAAATGTGTAGCTTTGAAGTGGGGCCTACCACAACAGTGCTGCTTCCCCCCCCCCCATATGTCTTCATTAAAAACACAAATGTCATATGAAACGGGCTATTATTAACAATGTTTTGAAGGCAAATATCTGAATTCAATTGCTTCATTAAATACTCATGTTATACCTTGAAACCTTTCACTTGCAAGCCTGTATAGCAACTTAGATCGAAGGATCTGCAGGATTTATCATATTGATTTTAGCAGATTATTTTTTATAAGTAAGGTCTGAACTTACATTTTCCATTTCTTGCTGGAAATTTCTATGCATTCTCCATCTAAAATAATGTAAAGATTTTTAAATTGTTGAGGCCTGGTTTTTCATGGGAAAACACTTCCACCTGCTGGATGTTGTGTGTAAAAGTCAGGATTTTGGTCAAAGCATTGAAAGCCCAAGTTTAATTTCTCCTTTTACCTAGAATGGAACTGAACCAGCCTAGTTAGCTTTGCTGTTAAAGTAAAAATATATTTCTAGTGTGCTTTCACGTACCCCTTCAAAATTCATGCATCTTTTCATCCAAGTCCTGGGCACTAGTTGGAGTTCTGACAACCGTTTGTTTTACTTTTGCTTGTCGTTTTTGTTAAAAGTTCCTCATTAACTTTGTATGAGTCTGTGATGATGACCTGGATGGTGACACACAAGAGACCCATGTGCAGCCCCATGATTCCTACCACCAGGTTTGTCAGTCTTGTTTGCAATAGCTTGGATTTGGCAATCCCAACCAAACCCTACTTCTTGCCTGTATCCCAGTTCCCTTAGTGGTTAAACTTCCACTGAAAGGGATGTTCACAGCGGCATGTTCAGTGACTTAGAAAATAATATCACCAATTATGTGATCTATCAGAACATCTCTGCAGTACATTGTTCTAGTGCTAGCCCAAATCGCTCAATAATAATAATGATGATGATGATGATGATGACAGGAAAATGGCCAGCTGGAGAAGGGGAAGGTGAGGGGGAGGAGGGAAGGGGGAAAAGGTCATATGGGCAAAAGTGGAGGTGTACTACAGAGGGAGGGATGAGGAAATGAAACGTTTCAAACATATGCCCACCTAGGCAAAACCATCCTTGAAATGGAGATATTATACACATTGTCGTATAACCATTTGTAGAAAAAACGCTTGAGAACCATTTCCAGCACCAAATGGAGGGGGGAAAGTATGAACGCAAAATGACAACATGCGTCATTAAACTTTGTAAAAACTTGGTGCGGAAACCCCCTGTCTATCATCCACAAATAATGGACAATGAAAAGACGAGTGATTTATAGTACCTATGCTGCCAGACCCACAAGGGTAGATCATATTGGAAAATGGAACTTTACTAAATCTGCCCTTCAACTCAAATGATGGCAGAGCATTCAATCAGGGCCCTCATACAGGCTCTCCTATACTTGGGAAAGGCTATCAAAGTTAAGTACTTTGGCATATTTTGTGGGGAAATATTCCAAAAGAGGGTGAAGCAGACTCTCCATGATTTTTAAAATCCAAGTTACTGCCTTTCTTCCCCCAAGTTGTTTTATAGTATCTATCAAGAATCCTAGCTGATTAGCCCTTTTGTCTACCATTTGTTTCCATGGTGACTTATCTGCTCAGACGTATTCACAGCCATTCAGTATCATGTCATTTTAAAAAGTTCTTGAAATTGCTTGTGCGAGGTAGTGTCAAAGATTATTGTATATACTATTTTCTTAATCACATAATAAAATAATGTGTTCTTGTGCAAGCTAAGGTGGACGTACATAATTTACTTGTACTTCAAACCATAGTGTAACAACACTTTATGAAACATCATTTGATATGACAGCTCTTGTCATATGTAATATGTACTAAGTGATAAAAATGAATGGTGGGAAGCAATGATATGGGAGAACTCCTCTCTCACTTCTGTGATTATATCCAGTTAAAAAAATGATAGGATAACAAATAATTTTAACATGATAGCAACTCTGTGAAGGCTATCAAACTTGGCCATGTCAATGCTTCATGCCACGAACAGTGTGTAAGGGCTCCTCACCCATTCACGTACTCCAACATGGCTGCCATCTGGTCTGAATGACACTAATGTGTAGGCAATGCTAGGTGTGTGTAGTGGTGCACATGATAGGGTCCTTGAAAAATTACGCATAGAGCACTAATGGTGTCAAATGCTTTTTATGGACTTAAGAACTTGCAGCCATGTTTATATACCTCTGTGCCTTGTATCATCAAGTGTTCACAGAATCATAGAGTGGGAAGGAACCATCAGGGTCATCTAGTCCAACCCCCTGCACAATGCAGGAAATTCACAACTACCTCCCTCCACACCCTCAGTGATCCCTATTCCATGTCCAGAAGATGGCCAAGTTGCCCTCCCTCTCATGATCAGCCTAAGGTTGATCTGTACAAATGAAATTTGCAACCATATATATGTGTACTCTGTTCTCAGGAGCAGTCTAGTGTTCATCAGGGTTCATGAACTGTAAGGAAGTTGCTCTGGTGAAATGTGCATGAATGGAACACGATTTATTAATGTTAACAATGCCTGATGGTGTATAGCCAGCCGTGTAGCAGCCAGTCAACAGCTTTGTCTGGCTGGACAAGTTATTACCATGGTATAAACTGTCTTGCTTCTAGTCCAAATAGCCTAAGGAAGAAAACAGAGACATTTGGTTCAATAGGACTGGGGCTGGAGAAGATCTTTTTGGTAATTAATAGATATTTCACACTGTACCCAAAAGTGACTAGATTCAAGTGATTTCAGTTTCAAAAAACCTGTTAATCACTGGTGGAGGCGGGATCTGTGTACTATATAATCTCATTTTATTTAGGTCAACCAGAGAAATTTTTTTACTATAAGGTAATGGTTTTATAGTAAAATACTATGTGTCATTTTTGTGCAATTTGAAAGAATATGAATACTGATTATACTGTCTTTCTAAATACAATTTTGCAGGAGTCGTTAAAGTGGATTATGGAGACATCTCTGCCAGAAAGGCACTGAGAGAGAACCTGAAATGTAACCCATTTTCATGGTACCTAGAAAATGTCTATCCAGATTCCCAGATTCCAAGGAGATATTACTCACTTGGAGAGGTATGAATTATTTCTTTTCTATTAACAATGAGTTCTGAAAATCTCAAACTAGACTTTTAATATGTAACTGAACTGTTTCACTTTAAATGAAATACCCCTAAAAACATTATTGTTTCTCCAAATCTGTTCAGTTGTCATAAGATATGTACCCTGTGAGCAGCTACAAGTTCCATTTTAAAATATTTTTGCCTTGCAGTCTCATGTATTTCTACCAAGTGGTACCAAATAGCACCAGTTTACGAACATCTGCACCAAAGAGTATTACATATTCTTCACAGGAAGCTGGTATGGAATCCACTGCTGGGCCAAATTAACTTCTTTAATCTTGACTCTGTCATGTTCCTCCCACCAAACTGTGCTGATCAGTTCTACTGTGGTTGCCCCTGTGCAAAAACTTACACTTTGGCAAGGGGGAAGAAGGGAAGCTGAGGTCTCAAAACAGCATAACCTCAGCTTAAGGCCTGAAAACCAGTGGGTGGCCCAGGCTAGCCTGATCTCGTCAGATCTCAGAAGCTAAGCAGGGTCGGCCCTGGTTAGTATTTGGATGGAATACCAGGGTTGCTGTGCAGAGGAAGGCCCTGGCAAACTACCTCTGTTAGTCTCTTGCCATGAAACCCCCCAAAAAGGGGTCACCATAAGTCGGCTGCGACTTGAAAGCACTTTACACCCACACATACAGGAGTGCTTCCTGGTGTCAGCAGGAACTCTTATTTATATGTGCTCATAGGAGCATCCTTGCCTTAAGAATGAAACCTCCACTGCTAAGAGGCATCATGCCTTCTCTGTAAGATAAACTTTGGTAAATCTGGAAAACATTTGGAGAATTTGGAAGTATGGGTGGATAAGCATGGATGGATAAGATTTGGTGGCACAGAATTGAGCCTGGTTCGAGATCACACCTGAACTACTAAAATTAATTTGCCTTTTTTTAGAGATTTGTCACAGTCAACATTGATACTAATTGTGTGCCATTGTCACAACCAATTCATGGTGATCCCAGGATCGTGGGGTTCTAAAGGCAAGAGATTAGTAGGGGTGATTTGCCATTGCCTTTTTCTGCATAGCAACTCAGGTCTTCCTTGGTGGTCTCACATCCAAGTACTAACATGGCCAACCCGGTTAGCTTCTAAGATATGACAAGATCGGGCTAGTCTGGGCTAGTCTTGCTAAGCATAATCTTCAAAAGGCTAATTCCCTCATCTCAAACGGAGACCACCTTTAAGGGGTAACAACTCATTCTTCTGCTAAATTTAACAGGAGTTCATCTGAGCAGAACCCTGGAGTGAAAATAAAAAGGGGAAAAAAAGAATTAATCCCATTGAGATCAGAGCTAGGAGAATATGCTCATCTGAAACTATTAATAGATAATTTGCTATTTTAATATTCAACTATTTTCACCTTGTTTAATTATTTGTAAATCTGTTTTATCTGAAAAACCTGTAAAAGAGTGATTCCAAAAAGGGGGTGGCATTTACCTCACAAATGACAGTAATCTTTCCTTTTAGAATTTTAAATTACAATGTATAGTAAGTTCTAGTGGAGAACTGTCAGCATGACTGTTTTTTTTAAGAAGTCTGATAATATTTCAAGACATTTATTTTAAAACAGCATGCGTGATAAGCATGAAATTATAGGGGTTTGCAACATAATGGTCAGATAGGCAAGCCGAGGTAAGTGAAGTTATGAAACAGTCATTAAAAACACCTTATTTTCACCAATAATAGTTGGGTTTCTATGGAAACAGGAGAATAATTTCAAGCAGCTTCTGTGAATTAGGTCTTACTTTTCATTTTCAGGAGGCTGAATTTCTCCAAATATACAGCTAGAGGTAATATGGCAGTAGGCGTAGACTGGGGAGGGGGGACATCCTCAGACTCCTGGAGGATGGGAAATCCCTTTCCTGATGCTGCTGCCCTCACTTCTATGTTCCCTCTGTTCCAGTTCCTCCCTCCACTCCATCTGTTTTCTGCAGTATTCTGTTACCTCACCCAAACTCCCCTTTTGTTATTGTCGAAGGCTTTCACGGTCAGAGTTCATTGGTTCTTGTGGGTTATCCGGGCTGTGTAACCGTGGTCTTGGTATTTTCTTTCCTGACGTTTCGCCAGCAGCTGTGGCAGGCATCTGCCACAGCTGCTGGCGAAACTTCAGGAAAGAAAATACCAAGACCACGGTTACACAGCCCGGATAACCCACAAGGACCAATCCCCTTTTGTTGTTTTTGTTTCGTTGCGCCAAAGTTGCTGCTAACTTGAGGAAGGGGATAATTTTCAAATTAGGGTATTTATAAAATAAGGGTTCTCTGCAAACCTGGAGGGTCTCCTGGGTTTGAAGAGCTCTAAGTCGCATTTGTGATCTGTCTGTGTGGAATTGCCAGGCCTTGGATATGAGGTATTAGGGATATTTGAAAAGAAGAACCCCACTTTCATGAACACATACAAAGTATGCTTTCTGTTAGTTTTCTCTTAGAAATCTAAATGGCCTCAAAGAGAAATACCATTATTATTTTAGGCATATTCTGGCTGGAACTGCAGCTAGTGACTGTGTCCAGACACTTTCTGTAATGTGTATTAATGTTAAGTGGCTGGTTCCTCTCGATCTCTTCTAGACTTATCTACGATTACTTATAGATGCAGTTTTCATGCAACTTTAAGACATGATGCGATCAGAAGTTAAATTGTGTTGTCATGAGCTTCTCAGATACTGACTGACCTAATGAGTGAAAATTATGTACAACAGATCAGTGTGGTATATATTACATTTGAATGCATGTTCAGTTGCCAAACTAAAGCGTGCTACAATTGAATAAATAAGGTAGTGTTGATTTAGGGAGTTATCATAGCTACTATTTAAATAGAGCATGTTTGCCCAAAATTCTCTGCTTTCAGAAGAGTTTGGCATACAGTTATATCATTCAGAGAGCCCAGAGGGAAATTAAGGCAATGTATTACAATTACATTTCCTCATTTCTAAATGACCCTTGCAAGAGATGGACAAATCATTAAGTGCCCCAAAAGAGGGTAAGGTTCATTCCCCCAATTCACTCTTGTAGCACTTTCTTCCCAAGTAATGGATGAGAAGGAACAAAGCGAATGATTCCCGACCTCAGCATTTTGCTATCACCTTGTATTTGTTTCACACAAATGAGGCAAATTTAGGGGAAGAAATGTCAATTCTTTGTGGGCATCAGTTATTCCCACCCACAGCAGTTTGATTCCCCTGCCATCTCTGTCTTTATTCAGTCATGTTTGGTGCCAACATTTCCCCTGGTTGTCGCTATTGTGGCAGTACTTATTTCTGTCATCTGTTGCCTCCTCAGTGAGGAGACATCATAACACCAGTCAGATTTGACCAAAGTATTACATCACTGAGTACAACTAGAAGTAAAGGCAATGTAAATAAGTGAATTGGGGGGGGGGTCACCAAAAGTTGGGAGGCATTGTCTTGATCTCGTCCTGATGTTCATGAAAAACTGAGCAGATTCAGCTCCACTGTAGTATTAAATAACTGAAAAAAATTGTGCAGAAGCTTCTGCCTGTTTAAGAGACATGTGGAGAGCTTGGGGGAGGGGTTAACCAAAAATTGGCCACGTCATATTGTCATACATGGGCAACACTAAATATTTACTCTTGCACCCCTAAATTCAATTAACAACGTTTGCAATTTTCACCATTACTACAATTATCACAAACTTTAATTAACCAGTTCTTGATGTTTGAATTTGTTGCCTGTTTCCAGCACTTGGCAGCATGTAATTGAACAACTGCCAATACTGTATTAAATCCTGATCCTTACCATCTCTTCAGTATTTCCTACTAGCAATATTTGTAGAGAATCTGGTAACTTGATAAGGTGCCATAAAAGTTAATTGTATCAGTGACCTCCAGCCAGTAGCATTTGATTCTTGAAATACTCTACTTTTTTCCTTTAGTCTCTGTGGACTAAGGTACTGTCTTGCTATAACTTTATAATAAACTTCTTTCATGTATGGATTGAAAAATAAATTCCACATTTTAGCTGTATTGCCAAATGCTTTCAAACACTGAATTTATTTTTCCTTTGCTGAAATATGCAATAAGCTTTGGAATTCATGTTTAATATGGTCACCTTGCCTTTTACTCTACTTCGTTCCAAATCTTCCTCAGAGGATGTGAACCTCTTATAGTCTGCCAGGTTTCTCCAGTCCATAGTGTTTTGCTTAGAAAAAAATAGGAATAGCAGTCTTCCTCTGTTCTCTTAAAGTGGAAGTTCCTGACACATGACTGGCCGTTGGCCCAAAAACCATGGGTCTAAGCCATGGGTCCAAAACATTTTTGAGCCTGCAGGCATCTTGGAATTCTGACACAGGGTGGTGGGTACAACCACAAAATAGCTGCCACTGGAGTTGGGGCCAGCCACAAAGTGGCTGCCACTGCCACAGGAGGCAGAGCCAACCACAGAATATCAGAGAGTGAGATCATGTGTGACTCTAATAGCAGCTCTTCAACATTTCAAGCAGAAGCTACATTTAGCCAGATGCCTTTTTAAAGGAACATTGTTCTAAAATATTTTCTTGCGTACACACAGCTTACCTTTAGTCACGTAGTGAAGATCCTGATTTGTTGGCAGCTGTTGCCAAAGAAATGTGTTGTTTTTTTAAAAAAAAAATCTGTGCAGACAATCAGATCTCCAGTGGCCAATCAGAAGCTCTGCTGGGTAAAAGCCCCATCTGCCAACTTTCTAAAGACATTTAGTGGATGCTAGGAAAGGTTTTCCGCCCTGACCTGGATGGCCCAGGCTAGCCTGATCTCGTCAGATCTCAGAAGCTAAGCAGGGTCAGCCCTGGTTAGTATTTGGATGGGAGACCACCAAGGAATACCAGGGTTGCTGTGCAGAGGAAGGCACTGGCAAACCACCTCTGTTAGTCTCTTGCCGTGAAAACCCCAAAAAAGGGGTCGCCGTAAGTCGGCTGCGACTTGACGGCCCTTTACACACACACACACAGGAAAGGTTTTAGTGGGCACCACACTGAGGATCCCTGCTCTAGGCCATAGAAGATACTTCAAAGGAATCTTAATATAAGGTTTCCTCTCATCTTTTCCACTGGGATTTTCTTTCTAATAACTCCTGCAGTACTGAACAGCTAACTGAAACTGACAGGGACAGTAATAAAAAACTAATACCAGATACTCCCAGGACACTTTCCAGTCTGTGCTTTGTCAAGGTATCTTTGGCTATTCTGGAATGTTTAAAAACATAAATCTTAAAACTAATATCCCCCTCTTTGCGTTTCATGATGAAATGTGTATTGGTACTAATTATTACATTAATGTACATTAAAAAGAATATTTAATAAAGCTATACTCTCTTTTTTCATGTGATGATTTGAGCCAGGGAAGGTCAGTGGGCCGGGGCTGCCCTGCACCTTCTGGGTGGGAGGGAAAGCTGCGGAGGGCCTCCTCCTGCTAGCAGGACAGGGGCTTGGGCTCAGCCGGGGGGGTGGGCAAGCATAGACTGCGCCTCTCTTTGTCTGTGAGATCTTAATCTGGTTCCATTTTTTCAAATCTTTCTTCAGTTCCCCTCTCTGGAGCCAAATTTTTGCATTGCATAAAACATCCAGATTGCATGTTGCCATCTGATTCATTTTTAATGAATTACTTCTCCTGTCTTACATTAAGGTCTAATAGCTGAGGTGTCCCTTTCATATCTTTCGATATTCCTTAACAAACTCAGCAAGTGAATGGGTACTGATCAAATTGTTGACTAACTTGCATATCGTGAGATTCTGAATTCTTCAATATAACCATCTTGTTTCTATCTCTAAGGGTCCAATTGCTAAAACAAATTAGGGAGAAAAGACCCCCCCCCCCAGTAGTCCTTCTGTATAATAAAGTGTCCAGATATACATTGGTCCATGACTACTCAGGTGGATGTGAGGGCGATCTGGCTGCGACATCTGTCACCCCATTGATCGCCAGGGTTGATTCGGCTGATCTGGCTGGCTAGGCGGGTGCCCCTACCTCCCTCACCTCTCCATGTGCATCCCAGATAGACAGAGTGTACCGTTCTTTAGTCAAGGGTATACGACTACTCAGGATTCTCATTCAGTACATATGAGAGTGCTATTACAGCTTCTTTTTTAAAACATCCTGATCTTGCTTTTATAAAATTTTATTCAGATGCTGGTCAAGTACTTTGGAAGTGTGGATATATCTGCTCCTATTAATAATACAATGGCAGAATATCCTCTCCAAAGATCTTAAGCATGCTTAACTTTTAATTCAAAAGTGAAATAGAAGGTGCTCATCCTCAGATAAAATTGAATTCCAATTCATTTTCTTTTTTTTCTTTTTTTAATGTTTGGCACAAATTTGTGCAGCAGGTGCATAGCTTGGGTGTGCCATTGGATAAACAGGTGGCAGCGGTGGCTTTCACTAGTTCCGGCCCTTCCTGGGCAGGAAAGAGTTTGCCACTGTTGTGCACAATCTGGTAACATCTGCATTAGATTACTGCAATGCGGGGTGCCCTTGAAGACTGCCTGGAAGCTATAGTTCGTACAAGATGCTGTGGCCAGAGTGTTGACTGGAGTGGGTTGGTAGGGACCATATCACTCTAGTCTTGTCCTATCTACACTGCCTTCTAGTTTGCTTCCAGGCTCAATTCAGACTGCTGGTATTGACCTTTAAAGCCAAGCATTGCTTAGGGCCAGCAATCCACTTTCTCCCATCTGAACCTACCCATCCAACTCTGGTCATCTTCAGAGGCCCTGCTTCACGTAGCCTCACTATCTGAGGCTATATGGGTGGCAGCCCAAGAAAAGGCCTTCTCAGTCATGGCACCAAAACTTGTTCCCTCCTAGGGAGGTTTGTCTGTGTCTCTCTATTGTTTTCCACCAGCAGGTGAAGACTTTTTTTCATTTGGCATATACTCCCATTAACTGTTATTGGGGGGGCCCTCCCTGGGTTTGGGGTTGTGTGCTTATATTTTTATTGAATTATTTTATATATTATTTAAAATTATATTGTAATGTTTTAGTGTTTTCATGTTTGCCGCCTTGGGGACCCTATTTGGCTAGAGAAGAAGAAGAGTTAGGGCGAAAACGCACGGGCGCTTGAGCCTCCTTTCTTCCCTGTTCCAGCCAGGATTCAGCCAGGATCGAACGCACGGTCGATCCTGGCTGAATCCTGGCTGGAACAGGGAAGAAAGGAGGCTCAAGCGCCCGTGCGTTTTCGCCCTTAGTTTTTATATGCCGACTTTCTCTACCACTTAGGAGAGAATCAAACCGGCTTACAATCACCTTCCCTTCCCCTCCCCACAACAGACACTCTGAGAGATAGGTGAAGCTGAGAGAATGTGACTTGCCCAAGGTCACCCAGCTGGCTTTATGTGTAGGAGTGGGGAAACAAATCCAGTTCACCAGATTAGCCTCCGCTACTCATGTGGAGGAGTGGGGAATCAAACCCGGTTCTCCTGATCAGACTCCACCACCCCAAACCACTGCTCTTCACCACGACACCACACTGGCAACATAAAAATGTTTTAAGTAAATAAAAAAATAAAAATGTTTTAAGTAAATAAATAAACAAAAATACTACACTTCCCACATCTGCCATGGCAAAGGCTCAGTGAGGTCACTGTGCAGTCAGAGAATATTGGGAAGAGAAGTGTGATTTATTTCCACCCCATTGAAATATCTCTGTTAATTTCCATGTCTCTTAAAAACATGATGAAAAATCAGATAATATGGGTTCTCTTTCTTGTCATTGCTCAGCCCTTAAACTGATCACGTGGAAACTGATTGATCATCTTAGCTGCTTGCTATTTGACATTTGGAAGCACAGCGAACTTTTTAAGCCAAGTGTTCAAAACCATGAAATTGAATGGAAAGAAGTCTTTAAGTAGCTTAATGAAGCTCATCTATTTTAAACCTAATAAGAAAATCATGATCTAGTAGTAAGCACTGTCTCTGAAGTTCAGTCTTCCCCTTTGGATGTTTTTTTTTTAAATTTCATTTGTGTACATTCATGTTACAAATACTGCCAATTTTATAGGTTACAGGTTAGAACACCAATTTCCACATTAGCATGAGGTGCTGTAAGTTGAGCCAATGCTTGTAATCATAATTCCATGATTATGATACACTCCTTCTACATAGTAGCCATCCAATTAGTGAGCTTTGTGGGGAGGGGGAGCACTGCTATGTAAGAAAGGGAGGCCAGCAGGAGCCTCTTACATTATGTGTAATGGCCCTTGTCAAGAAACTGAGCCCCCTAAGTTTCTTGTTCTGATGTTGTCAAATATTTGTACTCTGAATTAGGCTCTTCTTGGCCTACATGGTAAAAAGTTCTTGAAGAGGGGGGAAACTGCTCTGTCATTGCTTGGACTTTAATGAGCTGTCCCCATTAGCAACGAAGATAAGAACTCTAGGTGTGGGAGACTGACAATCCATTCCATTGACAGAGAAATTAAGGTTTGTCACATGGGAGAGAATGGGAGGTTTTTAGCTGCAGAAAAGACAAACCACTTCTAACTTATGATGACTTTTTTCAATCACCTGGTGATGCAATTAATTTCAAGCTGATGCAATTAATTGAGATCATCAAACAAAGATCTGATTGGTCAAGAGCTCTGGCCAAGCTCAGGCCAACTCAGCATCTTTTTGGCATAAAATAATTGCATTTCCAGTTCAATTTTGTTCTTGGATCCTATGCCATGGTTCCATGATCCACTTTTGGGCTTTATGATCATTGTTATGGTGCCTGGACACGCTGTTAGCCTCTGACTCTGGATAGAGTGGACCTTTTGATGGGCAACATCTTGAATCTTGAATTTTGAACTTTGAATTTTGTATCTTGCTTCTTGAATTAGTAGCACTAGTCAAGCTAGTGCTACTTGCTCCAGGTTTTGTTTTTTTAAGTGCCTCACTT
Source organism: Euleptes europaea (assembly GCF_029931775.1). Taxonomy (NCBI): domain Eukaryota; kingdom Metazoa; phylum Chordata; class Lepidosauria; order Squamata; family Sphaerodactylidae; genus Euleptes; species Euleptes europaea. Next base: position 29,512,790 of record NC_079326.1, read on the forward strand.
GCTTTTACTGTCTTATTGTCTTATAAATATTCTTGCACAATTGTAATAAATTTCTTACTTATGTTTGTGTGGGGTTTTTATGTCTTCAAGTGGCTTTAATCTGATTTCAGTACCTTGACCAAAGGGCTACACCTACCAGATAATTAATTGATGAAATTCACACGGCAGGTGGCCAACCTCGCAGGTGTGACTTTCTTTTGTTATGCCCAGGAAGATTAGAAGTCTGTCTCTTGGCTTCTGGCTGGTTGGGTTAGAGAGGAAGAGCTGGTGGCAGCTATAAGGACTTGCACCCCAGGTGTTTTGAAAATTTTGAATACTGCCTGACTCATAACAAGAGCCCCCTGGATTGGAGGTTCTTGACAGCTCTTTCATCGGAGCAATTGCTGGACCCAGGAACAGTACCACACATTCAGCCTACTGTTAACTTGTGATAAGGTCATCAAAATAAGAGGAGCAAAACAGGTTATTTGGGACTCTTGTCAAATAATGAGTGGATGTGCAGCTGGTATAGCATGAACTGTTGTTTGCACCACAACAGCTACAGCTAAACTGTGTAGGCTTGGTCTGACATTAGGACTGATATCTACTGAACATCTCATAAGTGGGAGGTGACAGTTCATTCTTCTGGGGGCAACTCAGCCTTCATAACTTCCCATTTCCCACTAACAAGAGTTTTCCACCTTTCTGTCCCATCATGCCATCTTCTTCTTGTCCATACCAGTGCTAGATGTTTTAGAAGCATGCATCCCTGTTGTGGGAGCTTTCCTCACAATTCCCGGGTGCATGTAAGAAACTATACCTGTGGAAATCTCTAGCCATTGGGTATAAAGTAACATGTGGTCTGGCCTGAGGACAAATGAAGGACACCTCTGGGGATACTCTTCATTTGCCAAAGGAAAAGATGCCCGCAAGAAAGAAACAGTTTGTAAGGGTGTCCTGGGCCACACTGTCCTTCCCTATTCTGGATTTTGGATGTAATTTTTAGGCATTTCTCCTGGAAAAGTTATGTACCAATTAAGAAGAGGCTATGTGCATTTGCCAGGGAAGGAGAAGCCTTTCAACTGCTGGAACCTCGGGGCATGACTTTTCCTTTCTAAACTTGTGGGAGGAAAAGTGCAGTGCCATCATGAACCAGGGAAGATCCACTATGCCCAAAATAATCTCTCCAGCATAACCTTCATTAAACAGGTTCAAGAGGTTGACCACCTCTGGCCTAACTTCATGGTTATAATACAGTGTTCTCCCAAAACATATAATATGCTCATTTCACACACACAAGGTCTTCTGATCCTCCTCGGGGGAAAAAAATTAAGATGATTTCCAGTCAGATCATGTAGGTGGGGGAGCTGGGGGGTTGTTTCTTTTTTTGTTTTCAGTACTAATATCTCCCTTGCCTTTTGGAGCTTTTCTTCAGGGAAGTGATCTTGTATCTCTGCAGGTAAAATACCACTGGGTGACAGCAAATACTGGTTAACTTACTTGCTTTGTAAAAATGACATTAACATTACATCTAAATCTGTGGTTGCAAACTCATTTTCCCAAAGCAAATCTTACTTGTGTCTGGACATGGCGGTCTTAAATGTGATTCCTTTTGTATATACTTGGAGACATGCGCCTTAAGTCATTTCAGGGTTGTATTTTTTCTTTATTAAGCAAATAACTGCAAGCATTGACAAAACATACCTCAGACATAGACAAGATCAAGTTAAAACTGGATTTTTTTTCCAATTCCAGTTTTTCAAACAAACTCTCTGCTGCTGATGCCATTAGTGCACAACATGGGGAAATATGCAGAGACAAACATAACTGTGGTGGTATGCTACCAAGAATCACATTGGAAAGATATTCAGTACCCAGGTTCTCTTTGGAAACATTTCACAAGATGAAAATCTACCGCGAGCTTTAACATTTTGTTAGAACAAAGAGAAATGGTTGAATTTAATTTACATGAACATGAATATTCCCAATCCACAGCCAATGTGGCACTCAGATTCTGTCAATTCTAGTAATTGTAGACAATCTTGTTTTTTATATGTTTTTTTAAAATGCTTTTCATGTGCTATAACTTATGGTGCTTTTATTTGTCAGCCACCTTGAGGAGGCCTCTGGAGAGGCAGCATAAAATGTCCTCAGTCAATTAATCCATTGCCGTCTGTATTACTATTTTTGTTTCACTAAACCTTTAAACATTTTTATATTTTGATTTTCCTGGTTGTATGTATTTATTTACCCCTAGATCAGAAATGTTGAGACCAATCAGTGCTTGGATAACATGGGGCGCAAAGAGAATGAAAAAGTTGGAATATTCAACTGCCATGGCATGGGAGGAAACCAGGTAAAAAAAATCTCCTTTAAAACAATTTGGGTATAGGTGCTTATTTATGCTTATTTTTTACTCATGTCCTGTTGTTCTCTAAAGTGGCTTTTCACACTACTCCCCCTTCACAACAACAACCTTCTGAGGGTAGGTTAGGCTGAGAGATTGTGGCAGGCCCAATGTCACTTGGCAGGCTTCCATGGCTGAGAGAAAGATGTGAACCTGGTCATCCCAGGTCCTAGTCCTACACTCTAACTACTACATCACACCAGCCCTCAGGTGTACTTAATATTTCTAGGAGTCAACATAGACTACTTACTACACAGGAAATCAAGCTATGACACATTAAATAAGGATGTTTCTGTAGTTCAACAGTTTCATTTGCTGTTATGTTCATTGTATATTGTTACCCACTATAAGCTTCTGAAATGAAGCAGGAGAGAAGTTATATCCTCTCTGCATTAAGGATTGCTTTTCAAAATATCAGCAAGTTTTTCAATGGGTCCTTGACAGGATGGAATCATGATTTTGAAAGAGACCATGTGGGATTGTCTTGTACAACTATTGAAAGCGTTCCTATAATATTAGTATCCAAGGCAGGAGACTCTGCAGCCCTACTTGTAGCTTCTCCTGTTGCTCTTTAGAGATTAATCAGGAGAGCTTTTTTCCAACATTATACATAAATCTACTTGCCTTGTAATTTAAGTTAATTGCAACATCCTGGCTTCAGTTGAAGACAGTGAGCAATTTTTTTCTCCTCCTTCCTTATAATGGGACTGGTTGATTTTTCCTTGTGCCATAAGTCTTGCATTGTGCCTTGTCTTGCACTCTGCTGGCCTCCGGATTATTTATAGACTATGTCTATAATTTTGGGATTGTCACGCGTGCTGTTTGCGCTTGCTAGAGCTCTCTGTTCTTCTCCTGTTTGCCTGATTACCTTCTCCTTTCTTGGTTAGAGGCATATTCCCAGCTGCATCAGAGTGCTCATGTGGGTGTGTCAGGATACTTGAGGTTGGTTAACCTAGTTAGGCTTTAGGCACTTGCTTCCCAAGTAAAAGAACAACTTGTTTCTCTTCAGATCCAAACAAAACTATATTCTTTAATATTTAACACCAACTTTATAAGAACAATAGAAAAATGCAGAACTGGATACAGGAGAATTACCTTCTTTTTTAATTTTAACTTTATTTTAAAATACAAATAAAATACAATACAAGAGTCTAGAACAGAAATTACTAAATACATCAACAACAAAATATACAAGCACAAACTAACTGTACATTCTAGGGCAGTGATGGCGAACCTTTTAGAGACCGAGTGCCCAAACTGCAACCCAAAACCCACTTATTTATCGCCAAGTGCCAATGCGGCAATTTAACCTGAATACTGAGGTTTTAGTTTAGAAAAAACAACTCATACATTCACATCTTTTGCCTTAAAAGAAAAACACAATAACAGAGCTTTCAATGATACAAACAACTTTTTATTGAAAGGTAAAAGTTTGCCTTTGGCATGCATCTCTCCAGGACTCGTCATCTGCTCAGCCTGAACCTCCTCAAGAAGTGCTTGAAACTGTCGACAATTCAGAGCACGAGCTATGATGTAATTCACCATTTTTGTGACATCTTTGAGGACATCGTCAAATTATTTGAACAATTAATGTGATTTTTGCTGTTGTGTGCATGCTGATAATTTGTCTAACCTTGGCTCATACTTTGTAAGTTTGAGAGCAACACATGCAGCACTCAGGTAATCTGTTAGCCTGTTTCTGGTGTCAGATTTGATATAATTCAAAGCTGAAAACAGCTGCTCACACGCATAAGATGATCCAAACAAAGTAAGGAAAGCAATCCCAAGTGCTTTCATTGACTTAAAATTATTTGGCAGAGAATTCCACACTTTAAGGATTTTATTTTCAGAACTAACTGCTGTCCTTTGTCATCCTTTCTGTCTTCTCAAGTGTTTCACGCAGGTCATAGAATTTATTTTTCCAGATAGAGCTTTCTTGAAATTCTATTAGCTCCATTTCCAGATTTTCTAAATCTAACCAGTGTAGGCAGGAAAGATCAAGTTCTTCAAATTTGGCTTTATCTGGAGAAGTAAGAAAACACAGGGTTGTCTCCATCTTACGGAACTGTAAAAATCTGTTACTAAAATTCACCTTTGCAGCTGCTACAATGCTATAAGTTCCTTGTAGATTTCCTGATGGCTTGTAGGATTGTCTGCAAATGTAGAATTTTCTAAATGCATTTTTAGATTTGTAAAATATTTCAACTGCCCACTTTCAAGGTCTCTTTCAAAAACCTGCAGTTTTCTCTCAAATGTTTTGATATCACAAAACATTCTTTCTGCTGTTTTCCCTACACCTTGTAGTTGTTTGTTCAGTGCATTGAAGTGTTGTGTAAAATCTGTAAAAAACATGAGGTTGGTAAGCCAGGCCATATCAGTGAGCTGTGGATTTTCCCTCCCCTTTTTCATTCATAAACAGCCTAATTTCATCCAAGCAGGCTACAAATCTCTCCAGGACTCGTCCTCTACTCAGCCACCGGACATTATTGTACATAAGTAAACAATTATACTGTGCCTGAACCTCCTCAAGAAGTGCTTGAAACTGTCGACAATTCAGAGCACGAGCCATGATGTAATTCACCATTTTTGTGACATCTTTGAGGACATCGTCAAATTTTTTGCTGCTATCCCTGGCACAAAGAGCTTCTTGATATATAATACAATGGAACTGAATGACTTGATGTTTTGTTTCTTTAACAAAGAACTGTATGAAACCAGACGTTGCCCCCACCATAGAAGGTGCCCCATCACTAGTAATTGAAACCACTTTTTCTGGTCTTATGTCTTGTGACAAAAAAGCCTCCATCACAGCATTGTAGATATCTATCCCTTGTGTTCTTTTAGGCAAAGACACCAGTTTCACCAGCTCTTCTCTCATGATGTCACCAACAGCATAACGCAAAATTGCTGCTAGCTTTGCATGATTATTTACATCTGTGCTTTCATCCAAGCACATGGAGTAACAGCCTGCCTTTTGAAAGTCAGTGGTGAGCTGCTGACTAACATCACTTGCCATGCGCTGGACTCGATCTTTAACAGGATTTCTGCTAAGTGGCATCTCAGAGATGCGTTGAATAATTCTATCCTTGTTAGGGAAATCATGAAAAAGGGAATTACTCCCAGACAACATGGCTGTTTTGATAATTTCCCCATCAGAGAGGGGCTTACCATGTTTTGCTATGCACAGTGAAATGTGAAAACTGGCACCTGTCAGATGATTTGTTCTAGAAAGCGTCCGCAGCTCAGCTGAGAGAGGGAGGGGCCCAGACGCAGCTTTTGGAGCCCTGGAAGAGCGGGGCAGAGCCAAAAGGCGAGCACGTGCCCAGGAACAGCTGAGCCACAGCCGCAGCTCAGCTGAGAGAGGGAGGGGCCCAGATGCCGACCCAGGAGGCCTTTGAAGGACGGGAGGCTCGGGAGGGGGTGGACGCTGCTGCCGTGTGCCTGGCCCTCTCACGCAACCGCAGTGAGCCACTTACCTGCACGTGCCCACAGAGGGGGCTATACGTGCCATAGGTTTGCCAACATGGTTTTAGGGGAAAAAAACATTCCATTTTACAAACTTTTTGGACTTTTGGCCATGTAAAAGACAGGTTTGTTTACTCAGACGAATACACTCTGACAGCTTCTCCAGCCACTCCTCCTTCTTTGGGATGATATTTTTCTTCCAATTTTGGGCAAGGATTAACCTTGCCAATGTTACTGCATTAAGCACAGTTTCATGGACTTCTTTCGGAAGAAAATCCATGCAATTCAACAAGAAAACCTTAGGGGGGAGATTACGCTTTTTTTTCTTTTTACCTTGTGAGATCACCCTAGCAATCATATTCCAGAATTCCACCGCTCTGCTGCATTCTTACCATAAATGTATAAAATTTGCATTAGCTGCTCCACATATCCAGCAATCCCCATTAGCCCCTTGATAAATGTTTGCCAATTTAGAGGGTGACATGTGCCACTGGTATAGCATTTTTATTAAATTTTCTTTGGCAGAGATGTTTACAGAAAATTCTAACCCACTTCTTAGCATGAATGCCCAAGCCTCTGGATTTACTGTGGCTTTCAGATCGTTTGTCCAGAGCTTTACAATTTTTTTCCTGTGGTTTACTCTCAACCTGCAGTAGATAGTTATAAATCTTAGATAGTACCTTCTTTTCGCTGGCTAATGCAAGTTTTTCATAATCTGTCAACTGGGTTCTTATTTCCCCCTTACGTAGCTACATTTGTAAGAAACTTTTGATCTGTAGATACTGGAACCAAGAAATCTGCTGCTTAAAGATGATATGTCTGCAAAAGCTATAATGGTTTGCCTGTAAGGGACTAAAGTTTTATAATTGGACATTCCCAGATCTTCCCAAACCTTAAAATTCCTTTCCTTAGCAGCCTGCCTAAAGTTTTTGGATCTTGTAACAGAAGCTAGTGGTGATATTCCAGGAGCTAATTTAGCTCTAACCTTTGGCCAGGCTTCATCTAAGGCATTAATTACAGAATTATCTTTGGCATAATAGTGCTTCTTTTCCTTTGTATTAATCCAAATCCAGACTCTCAGTGGTATTGACACAAAGGATTGTTCAATTACAGTTAGTGTTGTATCTTTATCCTCCTTTATCTATTTATTTATCCAATCTACTCTAGCTGAATAATACTTTTTTTATATTGGGGATTCCCAGGCCTCCTTTTATCGTCTTATCCTGCACATCCTGAAAATTAATCCTGGGTTTCTTATAACTCCAAATAAAATTAGACAAGCATTTTTGCATGCTTTTCAGCTCTTGCTCCTAAAACATTGCTTCTTTTCCAAATTTTAAACACATTCCAAATTTTAAACACATCGCAATAATGGCATGATCAGAGTGTATACTAGGCTCAGTGCTGGAAGAATAAACATATTTACCTAGCTGTTTTAAAATTTAAAAAAAGTCAATCCTGGAGTAACTTCAGTGAACCAGTGAAAAAAAAGGTATAATCCTGACTACAGGGTGTTGCTGTCTCCAAATATCTACCAAATTCAAATGGTCTATAGCATATTTCAACAAGCTATTAAGGGAGGGATTAACTTTACCAAGTTTACTTTTAGCTAATCTATCATCCCACTGACAACATACAGCATTGAAATTGCCACCCATTATCTAATTCCCTTCAACAAATTCTTTTAGCTTCCTATTCAGTAATTTATAGAAGCCCTTTTGTTCTTTGTTCGGTCCATATATTGAGCCCACTGGCAACTTTTTCCCATTGAAGGTTCCCTTAATAAAAAGGAATCTATCTGCTGGTTCTTGTAAAATATCTTCACCATTGCTTTGAATATTTAAAAGGTAAATAGCAATACCGCTAGTTTTCTTATAATACTTTGTGTAGTATACTTGGCCTATTTTTACACAATTTAACAAATGTTCTTTACCAGTTTAAACTTGTGTTTCTTACAGTAAAGCAATATTGGCATTCTGCTTTTAAAGGTGATGGAAAATTTGTGTTCTTTTACAGGGCTTGTTCAAGCCATTAACGTTTAAGGATATTAATTTCAATGGGTGTTCTACTAGGTTGAAAGAGCCCTTTGTCAATACTGCTGATGTTGAAATACCTCCATTAACTCCTTTTTACCATTTTCATCAACACATACATTAGTAAAAGAGTGGATGATTGTTATTTCCAGTTCTAATGGTACTTTCTGAATGCTCTCTGCAAATTCACGATCCTCCACATATCTAGGTTTGACCCTATCCATGGTAATGAGAATCTCAAGATTAGGGTGGCAGCATCCAGTATCAGAGGTCTTATTGGGGATATCTGTCATAAGTTCTTTGCAATACATCTGAGCAATTTCTATATCCAATAAGAAGGGAGGATGATCTTTTTGGTCTTTTTTCTCAGCCCTTGTATTACAGTCAGTGTCTTTATCCTCTGTTCCTCTCATCCTCTGATGTTCTTTGCTTTCCAAGTTTTCAAATGCTGATATTATGCCCTCTTCAAACTGCTGTATTCCCATGATGTCCGAATCTGTGCATGAAAGAGAAAGCAATTGGTTGTTTTTTTGGGGGGTGGGGGCATACATTCTCTTGGGTTGTCTGCTTTTGTAACAAGCAGCCTGGGTTGTTTAAATTAGCCCAGGGTTGTCAAGATGGCAGGCTGTTGCGGGCAATGAAAATAGTCTCTGCTCAAAATTCCAGTATAGGTATCTTGTATCCCTGGAATAATCTAATAAACAGAGTTCAGAAATAACAATTTTGCAGGTGCTCCCAGGGACAGTCCTATATCAACTTCTTGTTAACAGCCGCTTGAAACCCCGCATAACCACTTTTGCCACAGTGAAACTACGGAATAATTAAATTTATGATAAGCACAATTTCAGTCAAAAACCCCCACCAATACTGATAATAAAGAAAAAAACACAGTCTCCGACAAAAAGCAGCCTTTGTAAGCTCTTTTTATTAAAGCCTCTTTCTCTCCGTTTACTCCTCCTCTCTCTATGCCAGTATACACTTAATTGGCAAAAGCCTTCAGAGGCTTCAAAGGCTTATTCAAAAGGAGGGAAACAATAAATTGTTTCCAAATGCTAGGATAAGAGTTCTTCCTCGCTTTATATAGTCTTTATCAGTCAAAAGGTGCCTGTGTATACAAGGAGGGTTTGTTTCTCCGGGTGGAATAGGAGAAGTTACAGCATGTCTGCTCCGATCGACGTCTCAGCAACGTCCCACAGGACCCTTACAGGAGAATTGTCTTCATTCTTATTCTATATTAATTCCAACTAACAATCTTCTAAGACATTTTCTTCCAGCGTTCTCATGGGGAGGATCTCCTCTCCCCAGGACTTCATTGCAGCAGCTCCCTTCATGGACTTTGCCTTAAGACAGGCTGCTGGGGCCTAGCTCTCTCCATAGCTATTCAGCCCTCCCTAGTCTACAGCTTCCTCAACTCTCAGGCTCCTTCCACCTCCTGAGGGAATTCTCTGCTGCAGATATCTGGACTTCAGCTCTAGCCTTGTTTTCTGACTTCCTTCAGAGTTCTTCTTCTATGTCTTGCTGACTAAGCTAATTCTACTTATAGTTTGAAGGGGATCTGAAAACTCTCACTAGTGATTGGCTCTTATCAAAGTTTGCTAAAGGGGCCAATAAGAGTGCTACATTGTCCCGGCTGTCTGGTTGGTTCTTCTCTAACCAGTCTGTGGGCCAGTACAACAGCTCTATTTTCCCTCTTTCTTCTCTAATCGGTTAGTTTTACAAACCCTGAATGATTGATCAGCTTTCTATAACCCATAAAGAACTTAAATTCATTATAATACATATACTTTCTGCTTACAATTATGTATATATACAAATATATGCATGGGGTTTTTCGATTTCTTCACAGAGTGCTATTTAAAAGGAAGTCATTTTTGTTTCAGCTTATACACATAACCAAATAGCATTACAAACCTGAGGGGGTACATTAAACATGATGTCTGTAGCTGTGGTTTTTACTTGCATAAGTTACAGAACTGAAGCAAGGTAGCTAGCCTGAAATTGAGAGGGTGATCTAAAAATAATTAGAACTTTAATGTTGCAATCCAAAATAGTTACTCCTGCCTTAAGCCTATTGACGTCTGTGGCTTTAAACTGGAGTAACTGTTCTGGATTGTATTGTAAATCTGGCAGTACTAGTGAGTAATTTGTTTAGAGCTGCAGAGAGCTTGAAATTTGCTAGAAGATTGCATTGTCTTGATTCTTGCAGATCTGGAGACAAAAAAGAAATAAATGAACTTACCCTGACAGGTCAGTTTCAGCGTTGGTCAGTTTTAGTCCTTTTTGTTGCCCTTCAGAAGGTTATGTATGCCATTACTGCTCCATAATCTGAACAAAGTAAATCTAGGAATAAAAACAGTGCGAGCAAAATGTAAAAGTTTCCCAGCCAGCTTTACTGCCAGCTTCTTCCTCTTTTATATCTCCTTTTATAGTTTCAAGTCTTACATGAACCTTGTTTGTTCAGCTTGTCCTTAACTGTAATGACATCTTAAATATTTTGGTCTTTACAGTCACTCTTTAAACAATTTATCCTCAATAGAGTGGCAGCTCCAAGAGGCCTTGTGGACAATAATTTCAGTGTCCTGCAGTACCTTTTGGTCAGTTCTGCTTGCTTTTATTGAAGGACGATGAACATATGCCATTGGGCCTCCTTAGCATCTGAAAAAGTCTTGAACCTCAGAAATCTCTTTCTATCAAATGATGTGAAAAATCAAGTCAAACATTGCAAACTGGTCTTATACATTCACATGCAACACTGTATATGAGCCAGACCATTATTCCTACATCAAAAGGAATAATATTGGTGATGACGGCATAGCTAACCTAGCATAGGCTAATGGTGCTCGAGGAATTTTTAAGTAATGAAAGATAAATGGAGAAATAGAACTATTTTAGTTTCAGAAGAAAGGAAAAATACCTCGGACATGATCCATTCACACCACAGGCACAGTGCTTTTGTATGGAGAACACAAAAAGTGCTCAGTATAGCTCTTTTCTCCTACCTCTCCCTATTGTGCACACACAGATAATAATATAGGATGCTTGGAAAAATGAACTATGTGCACCTCCCATATTTAGCCCTTTCTGTCTGCCCAACTGCCTGGTACTCAGAGCCCAAGTAACTTTGGAAGCACTTTAAAATAATATTCCTAAGATCTAATACATGAGAAAATGTAGCATGTCTGTAGCATTTCTCCTGCAATGCTGGAAAGGTCTTTCATTTTGCAAATGTGCAATTTTGTGTTTGAGCTAGGGTTGCCAGGTCCCTGCTGAGGGTGGGGGATCCCCTGCCCTCAGCGGATGCTCTCCACCAGTGCTCAGCTGGCTGGTGGGGAGAGAAAAGGTGCCAAAAGAGGTGGCTGTCCCCGAAGTGACATCAGCATATCACTAGGGGCTGCCAGGGGCACTCTGGCATTTGGACAAAACTCTGTGCTTTAACCGATGTACTCAGCAACTGACATCAGTGCTTCATTGGCAAGGGCCCCCACCCACCTGCCAGGGAGACCTGGCAACCCTAGTTTGGGCATATATGCAAAGTCTTTGTGAAAAACTCTAGGCTATTGTAACCAAATATTAGAATATGAAGAAATAAAACACTTAATTCTGCTTTTAATATTGTTCCTTTCCAAGGCACCCTAATTGGCAACTTAGTATGATTTGCACGCATTCTCTAATTGGTAATGCAATCAAGTTCAATTAGGCATGCTTTGCTGAAGGCTGCTTTCCACAATTAATTGGCGAAAGGTTGCCTTCAACAATTAGAAGAAAGCGCTTTCCTTGTAGCTTCGATTAGAATTCTTTAAATCAATCGAGAGGTGAACTCAGAATAATTGAGAGTCTTGTAAATAATTAAAAAAGCAGCCACAGTAGATTGCTTTATACCAGGATCCTCAGGTTTTTCTGGCCTGTGACCCACCATTATCCTCAACTTTCAACTTAAGATCCACTTCTAATCTTTTGTTACCACATGATGTATAGTATGCTAATGTATAAGATGCTGGTGCTAGGACAGTCCTAGACATCTTGCTTTCCCAAGCAAATTTAATTTCTGCTGCCCATTTGACACTAAAATGTAAATCATAATGAAATAATGTTTGATTCCAAATATGGGGGCCTAATGTAGTTTTTGCAGCCTCATTTCTACAAAAACTCCTGCCTATCGGTTAATAAAAACTTTGATCATGTATACCTGGCTGCTCCAGGGATACTGCACTTTCATTTTTAAAAGCTTCGTGAATTCTCTTCTGTGTTTGTTAAACTTCTTAAACTGCTGTCTATTTTATGTCATTTTGCATTTGGGTTTCCATAATAATCAGCATGGAACAAAGTAAGATATTTGTAGTTGCATGTGCTAAAAAATAACCAAAGGTCATGTTGGTCCAAAACAAAAATTGTGTAATAAAAGGTATATATTTTCATTACACAATTCTTGTTTTGGGATTTTTTTTCTGATGACCATCACAGCTAGTTACCAATGATAGAACTATCCTCCATGAATCTGTCTATGCCTGTGGCCATCACTACATCCTCTAACAGCAAATTCCACATTTTAACCATTTGTGTGTAAAGAACTATTTCCTTTTGTCCATCCTGAATTTACTGTCCATCAACTTAATTGGACGCCCCAGAGTTCTAGTACTTTAGGAGATGGAGAAATAGTTATCTCTGTCCACTCTCACTACCCCATGCACAATTTTACAAACCTCTATCATGTTCCCCCTTACGCATCCCTTTTCTAAACTGAAATGTCCCAGACTCTTCAGGTTTTTTTCATAGAAAAGGTTCTCCAACTCCTTAATCATCTTGGTTTCCCTCTTCTGTGTTTTTTCCAGCTCTGCAATGTCCTTTTTGAGATATGGTGCCCAGAACTGCTAACCATATTCCAAATGAGGCCTCATCGTAGATCTCTACAGGGGCATTATAATATTGGCCGTTTTATCTCCAATCCCTTTCCTGATAATTCCCAGCATAGAATTTTCCTTTTTCACTGTGGTGGCATCTTGGGTTGACATTAACATTGAGCTATCCACTATGACCCCAGTCTTTTCCCTTTCAGTCTCACCAGTTCAAACCCCATTGGCATATACTTAACGTTGGGATTTTTTTTAGTTCCAGTATGTATCACCTTACACTTACCTACGTTGAACTTCATTTGCCGCATTGTTGCTCACTCGTGCAATTTGTGGAGAACCTCCCAAACAGGGCACTATGAAAAACAATTCCACTGTAGCATTTCTGTATCTCGTGTAAAAAGTTTCCCTTTCATTTGAAGAAAAAAATACTTCAGCATTGCTTGTGATATGATCTATACTTTCTAGCAAACATATGGCTTTTCAAGATTGAAAGTGGCCTGGGGGAGTTAGCTTTTCATAGACAAAGTCCCAAGTGGTCGCTGGTGTTTAATAACACCAGAGCTACTCTGGACTCTTATTTACTCTACAAAAATATTGTTGATGCATTCTGAGACAAGGAAGTGATGAAAAAGACTATGTCACCACTATAAAGAATTGTTTTTGCATTCAATGTTTCTTTATACAAAGGTGCAAGAACCTTTATAACTGGTGATGCCAATGAATCTTGCAGTTATCAGGTTCAGATCATTAATTGGCTTGTTTATCATGTTTCTATACATTACAAGTCAAATATCACCTCCCAGAGATATTCAGAATTAGTTTGTAATGGAAAACAAGGCTGTTTGCTTGTGTTATTAGCATCGTCAGCAGAGTCCACTGCACATCCTTATTTGGTAGAAAAGAGCAAGAGTCCAGTAGCACCTTAAAGACTAACAACATTTCTGGCAGGGTATGAGCTGTGGCTCATGAAAGCTCATACCCTGCCAGAAATTTCATTAAGTCTTTAAGGTGCTACTGGACTCTTGCTCTTTCCTACTGCTAGTGACAGACTAACACGGTGACTCATCGTGCACATCCTTATGGTCTTCGGGCATCAAGAGGGTGGCAACAGAAGCTGGCCACTGAAGCTCGCATTCCACATGCACAGCTCTACCTTTCTGAACCAAAGGGAGATATCAGGCATGCTGTGCACTCTTGAATCACAGAGAGACCCTTCATCAACCTGCTGTTAGGATTGTCTCCACAACTACACAGGCCCATGTGTGACAGTACCTTGATGTTGGCAACACAAGAAACCACTTTGATGGCACTGTGACTGCAAAGACTCCTTAGCACTTTCAAAAACAACACAGGCAGGTTCCTACTCCTTCTCTAGATAGCACCCTCATCCCCTAATAGGTCAGTCTCACTGATAATTGCAGAAATCCCATTGGCAACATTATGAGTAGTTCATGCCATAGCAGTAAGAGTAATTTAACAGCCAATAGTGATTTAACAGCCGAGGAACAGACTAGCCAGAAATATGAGCTTCGTGGCGCAGAGTGGTAAGCTGCAGTACTGCAGTTCAAGCTCTGCTCACAACCTGAGTTCAGTCCCGACGGGAGTCAGTTTCAGGTAGCCGGCTCAAGGTTGACTCAGCCTTCCATCCTTCCGAGGTCGGTAAAATGAGTACCCAGCTTGCTGGGGGTAAAGGGAATATGACTGGGGAAGGCACTGGCAAACCACCCCGTAAACAAAACCTACCTAGTAAACATCGGGATGTGACATCACCCCATGGGTCAGGAATGACCTTTACCTTTTTTAAGTGCTTCCTGAGGGTGGAGGATGTCACGGTCTCTCCTGGCAACTAGCTTCCACCTGCTGCCATGGCTATGTGCCTAAGCTAAATCACTGAGGAGGTGGGATCCATGACAAAAACGTTATCCAGTTTGGGCTCCTCCTGCCCAGTATCAGGATACCAGCCACCACCAGAGAAGGTCCAGTTATTGGCATGTTCCCAGTTCAGTGCTAGAAGAGATGGTTTCTGGTCTGCCTCAGCTAGGAGGTCCTATGCCTTAGAGACTTTTAAACTCAGTCTTCCTGGCTTTCTTTCCCTCCCTTCTGGATTTCTGTCTCACTAGCGATAGGCTGTCTGTCGGGATCTGTGTCCTTCCAGAGCCGTAGCCATCTGTGGGCTGGAGTTGTTTCTGCAAGAAATTCCCTCTTCCCCCATGGATCAGGTGCTTTTGTTTCCAAAATATTTATTCCACTAAGTGCCTAATTAAGCAGGAAACACAGATTGTTAGGAAATGTTTTACAGCAAAGGCAAATACAGCCACAGAGCTGAGGGCAGGAGCGCCTGGGCCAGGGTGGGGGGAGTGGACGCAACGTGGCCCAGGGGCCCACTGGCCTTCATGATGTGCCAGCCAAGCTCAGTGGGGGCACAGTTGGCTTGGCGACGCCTGGTGAGGTGG
This sequence comes from Euleptes europaea, assembly GCF_029931775.1. Classification (NCBI taxonomy): domain Eukaryota; kingdom Metazoa; phylum Chordata; class Lepidosauria; order Squamata; family Sphaerodactylidae; genus Euleptes; species Euleptes europaea. The sequence goes on from NC_079326.1 coordinate 29,527,977, forward strand.
AGTGTGACATGCACAGGCAGCTCGTTCCCACTGCCGGCCTGGTGTGTGTGCTGATGTGGGAGGTGGCCAGGCAGGGACACCAGTGGAGAAGTGGGAAGCAGCATGGCTGGAGGCACAGCTGCGGTGAGCCTGCACCTGGTGGCAGCCGGCGCTGCACGAGGCACTCTAGGCAGCCTCTTTCCTGTTGCAGCCAGGCGCCAGCCGCAGCCTCTGACCAATAATTGCCACTGCAGCCTGTGCCACCCCCTCTCTTCTGCCGCTGCTGTCTCTCTTCCTGCGCCGAGGGCAACCGCTCCCCCAAGCCCCCTCTAGATTTGGCCCTGGGCAAAAATTGCAAGGTTAGCTAGAGTAAACATAAAATAGTGCTGTGTGCGTGTGTAAAGTGCCTTCAAGTCGCATCCGACTTATGGGCTTTTGGGGTTTTCATGGCAAGAGACTAACAGAGGTGGTTTGCCAGTGCCTTCCTCTGCACAGCAACCCTGGTATTCCTTGGTGGTCTCTCATCCAAATACTAACCAGGGCTGACCCTGCATAGCTTTTGAGATCTGACGAGATCAGGCTAGCCTGGGCCATCCAGGTCATGGCAAAATAGTGCTAGCTAGCATTAACTTACACTTGGATGAAAACCCCCCCATTTTACTTGTGCTGTCAGTCTCTGACAGACCTCTGAATAAGCTTACCAAGGCTGAGTTCCCCCAAGGTTCCAGGACTGGAAATAGAAAAAACTAGAATGACTGGCTGATGGTGGAGAACATGGGTTATGTCGCTGGTTGTGATTTTGGACCAACAATAGTTGGGGAACATACTCTCTAGTTCTCACCACAAACTAATCACCAATAAATTGCCCAGTAGACGGTCAGAGGCTTTCTAGCCCCCTGTATATCACTTTGGTTTTGGGGCAAAATTATCTCTTGGCACCTTTAAGACGATATCTCATCTTTCATCAGAGGGGAAGTGACAGCTCAAGATGCCCAGATTTTCTGAGGTCATGCATCACCGTAAAAGTGCCACTCTGTCTCTTTTAGTGCCGCTAAGGATCTACTCACCCATTCCAGCAAATTAATGAATATTATTTTAGCATCAGAACGACCTCCATTCATAACAGAGCCAATACATTCATAACAGAGCCAATTCATAACAGAGCCAACTTCCTCAGGAGGTGGTAAACTCTCCTTCCATGGAAGTTTTTAAGAAGAGGTTAGATGGCCATCTGACAGCAATGCTGATTCTGTGACCTTAGGCAGATGATGAGAGGGTGGGCATCTTCTGGTCACTGGCGGAGGGGGTTGTGAATTTCCTGCATTGTGCAGGGGGTTGGACTTGATGACCCTGGTGGTCCCTTCCAACTCTATGATTCTATGATTCTATGAAGGATTCTATAATTCTATTTAATTAGCGGAGTGAACCGCCACAAGGATTTTCACCTCCCTTAACGACAGTAATTTAAGCAAATCAACAAGTCAGGTGTATCTGCATTACAAGTGTATAGTAAAGCAGTCGTCCTTTTAGTAATGAATTCTTAAATAAATGTTTTTTACATTTTGTGCATTTTTGTTCTTTTTATCCCATGTTCTCAGTGTATCTATCCTATGTACAGAGGTAATCTTGTGCCTAATAAGTACTAAGCTAACAGGTGTAACCCACTGTGTTTTATCTTTTCATGACAAATGGTGATAGCATAATATAAAGTAGAAGTTACACAGAGGTTTTTAATAAAATGCAACACAGAAGTTGCACTAACAGTGACCTGGGCGGCCCATACTCGAGTTTTGAAGTGTGTGTGGCCTTTTTAAAAAGTCCAACACAGTCCAAACTCCAAATGGGGCCACCAATAATAAACGCTAACTGCACAAATCAAACTGCAGTCCTAAATAAAACTGTCTTCAACTGCCCCCTGAGGAGAGTGTTCCATAATTGGGGGGCTGCCATGGAAAAGGCCCTCTCTCTACCCTTAACCCCTGTGCTATACCTGTTCATCACACTGGTATAATTCACACGCACAAAAAGTGTTAACAAGTGTGAGAACTGAGCTTACCAAACCAAATTATGCTTCCTGTGACTAGCCCAAGGTCACCCAGCTGGCTTCATGTGCAGGAGTCAAGAAACCAACCTGGTTCTCCAGATTAGCCTCCACCACTCATGTGGAGGTGTGGGAAAGCATACCCGGTTCTCCAGATCAGACTCCACCTCTCCAAACCACCGCTCTTAACCACTACATCACGCTGGCTATACACATATACACTTTCTTTCTGCCCCTGAACCCATCACTCTCTTTCTCTTTCTGCCCCTAACCATCACTCTCTTTCTTTCTTTTTCTGCCCCCTACCCCATTACTCTCTTTTTCAGCCCCCTACCTCTTCACTCTATTTATGTCTCTTTCTGCCTCCCCACTCCAGCATTTTTTATTTCTTTCCTTCGAAAAGGGGCTCCTGAGGCTCATGGGGGAAAATCCTAATTCCCCCCATCACTGAGCCTGGTCAGCTCCACCACCCCCTTTTGACTCGGCCTAGAACTGCATTGGTGCCTGGGAGTCACTCTAAGGCCAGAGTGGCTCCCAGACATCACCGCCATTGCAGGCAGACCTGAAGGTGGGTGGTGGAGCTGACCAGGCTTGGTGGTGGTGGGCTATCCAGGCATCCTCTGTTGCTGCATCCAGGCCTGGAGCCACTCCTGGCATCTTCTGCCACTGCCTGGCCCAGAGCTGCTCCCAGCATCCTCCGCTGCCAGTCCCAGAGCCACTCTCGGCATCCTCTGCTGCCATCGACGGGCCTGGAACTGCTCCTGGTGTCCTCTGTCCACTGTCAGCTCTGCAGATAACTGTGTTGTATGTGCATGTGCAGACAACACTGTTTTATTCTGGGAGAATTTAATACACGCCTTCATGTATTTTATTTGTGATTTCATTTTTATTTTTTTTGCAAACATTGGAGTCCTGCCAGTTTGCAAGAAAGTCTGTGCAGCATCAGCATGGCCCCGATCTGTGGATTTAGATATCTTCAGATGGAGGGCAGACATTACTCTTTGATATATAGATACTATTTATGCTCCTCATCCCAAAGAAAGATACCAACAGGACATTTGTTTTTCTTCAATAAGAAGGAAACTGTATTTCCCCAGAGAGATGTTTGTCTGAGAATTAATCAGAAGTATGTGTTATTACAGTGCCTTTCACTGGCAAGATTATGCCACTGTATGAAATGTGGAAGGGCTAGTATAGTGGTTTATATGTTTCATATTTGTGTTGTTTTCATGTTATTGTGATTGAAACTATCATTATGGCAGTATTGTTAACATAACCATTTATCTCTTCCAGGTATTTTCATACACTGCTGACATGGAGATTCGCACAGATGATTTATGCTTGGATGTCTCTAGGCTCAATGGCCCTGTGACTATGTTAAAGTGCCACCACATGAGAGGAAATCAACTTTGGGAGTATGATGCCGAGGTATTTATTCAAATGCAGCAGGAAGCTAAATTTACTGTTGAGCTAAAATCATCCTTTAAGCTAAAGTTTGGTATGAAGTCCTCTGTCCAAGCTTGTGCTTATAATTTTTTACAGCTCTGTGATCTTTTGACTCAACCTCAATGTCATCCTGGAATCCTCCCAAACACATACACTCACAGTGTTTAAGTATGAACAATAATGTACTTTACTAATCTATTGTGGGGTATGAATAGACCCCAGAAGTAATCCATGGAATTTTTTTTAAGTCTTGGTGGTTTTATTGAGCGTGATACCAGATGCAAAGTAAAAACAACTATGCTTCATTATCTCCCTTTGGCAGTTCAGGAACAGAACTGCAACGGGGGAAAAGGTAACAAAGTGCATTTCGGTCAACAATGTATGTGCTTATACATACCTACACAATGTAACTAAGAGTAACGGTGACTTCCAACACCATCAACATAAACACTGTAGTTTACAAAAGCTCACAAGTGATGACGGTTGGAAACACCATAGGGCAACTAACCTCTTTAAGGTTGACAGATACGTAGAATATGGAGTTGTAGAAGCTTAAAAACAAATTTATGACCATTTTCCCATCCTTCTTTGGGTCCACATTTTAGTCAGGAGTATTAATTCCTTATATCTCACAAACATAACATCTTGCTGGCTACATCTAATCTGATGAGTGAGGTGTGAATTGGCTGTACTTTGGAGAGAGAATGTATTTATACACATGCATATGCATATTGTGCTAAAATCACAAGCGTATAAATGTATGTAGGACGGTTGTGCGTGTCAGTTCGTGAATGAAAGCAATGATCATATCTTTCTAATTCCAAGGATGGGAAATGATTATACATATTATGAACACAGAGATAGCATGGATCAGACAGTGTGGTTACATCAGTCTGGAGAAGAGCTTACCTTCAAGTAGTTAGGTTTTCAGCTTCAGCTGAAATTCTGGTCATCATAAACTCATTATACCATTGTTTGTTGGAATACCCTTGCTATCTGTTTAATAGCTGGAATGGAGCTATTGAACAGATTGAAGTGGTAGCAGGTCATTAAGTATATATTGTACTCATGTTCAAAGAGCTGTGCTCTATATAGCTTTCTAGGAGCTACCAAATGTTGCTTTAGATTTACAAAGTCATAAATGACTTGAAGTCCCGTATATTCAGTTGCTGTTTCTATTCTCCATTCTTACTAAAAAAACAATCAGAGCAGAATCCAAGTCCAGGAAAATTACTGAGTGGGACCAGGCTGAGATTGCTGTGTCTAGTGTACTACTGATTCTTAGATCAATGACTTTTTCCATTCTTTTGATTTTAGAAATTAAAGTAGAGCTGCATCAAATACTTAATCAGTATGATTGTGTGTGTGCTAAGTGCTGTCAAGTCACTTCCAACGTATGGTGACGGTATGAATTAATGACCTCCAAAGCAGCCTATCATTAACAGTCTTGCAAACTGAGGGTCCTGGCTTCCTTTATTGAGTCAATCCATCTCATGCTGGGTCTTCTTCTTTTCCTGCTGCCTTCAGGTTTTCCTAGCATTATTGTGTTTTCCAGTGAGTTTTGTCTTCTCGTAATGAGACCAAACTTACAGTAGCTTCAATTTAGTCATTTTAGCTTCTAGGGAGAGTTCAGCTTGATTTGATCTAGAACCCACTTATTTGTCTTTTTGTCAGTCCACAGTAAAACTCTCCCCCAACACTATATTTCAAATGAATCTACTTTCTTCCTGTTAGCTTTCTTCATTGTCCAACTTTCACACCCAGATATAGTAATGGGGAATACTATGCCATAATTTACCTTGATCTTAGTCACCAGCAACACATCCTTACACTTAAGAATCTTTTCTAACCCCTTCTTGGCTGCTCTTCCCAGTCTCAATCTCCTTCTGATTTCTTGGATGCAGTCTCCCTTTTGGTTGATGATGAAGCCTAGGAATAGAAAATCTTGAACAATTTCAATTTCTTCATGAACCTTAAACTTGTGTAATTTCCCAGTAGTCATTACTTTTGTCTTCTTGATGTTCCGCTGTAATCCTTCTTTAGCACTTTCTATTTTAACCTTCATCAGTAGTCATTTCAAGTCTTCACTATTTTCTGCCAGTAATGTGGTGTCATCTGCATATCTCAAATTGTTAATGTTCCTTCCACCAATTTTCACTCCACCGTCATCTAAATCAGTTTTCCTTATATGTTCTGCATATAGATTGAAGAGATAAGGAGATAAAATACATCGTCATAAGAACATAAGAAAGGCCCTACTGTATCAGACCAAGGCCCAACAAGTCCAGCAGTCTGTTCACACAGGGGCCAACCAGGTGCCTCTAGGAAGCCACAAACAAGATGACTGCAGCAGCACCATCTTGCCTGTGTTCCACAGCACCTAATATAATAGGCATGCTCCTCTGCTACTAGAGAGAATTGGTATGCAGCATGACTAGTATCCATTTTAACTAATAGCCATGAATACCCATTTCCTCCATGAATATGTCCACTCCCCTCTTAAAGCCTTCCAAGTTGGCAGCCATCACCACATCCTGGGGCAGGGAGTTCCACAATTTAACTATGCGTTGTGTGAAAAAAATACTTCCTTTTATCTGTTTTGAATCTGTCACCCTCCAGCTTCAACAGATGACCTCGCGTTCTAGTATTATGGGAGAGGGAGAAAAACTTCTCCCTGTCCACTCTCTCCAAACCATGCATAATTTTATAGACCTCTATCATGTCACCCCTTAGCCGCTTTCTTTCCAAGCTAAACAGCCCTAAGTGTCTTAACCGCTCCCCATAGGACAGTTGCTCTAGTCCCCTAATCATTTTGGTTGCTCTTTTCTGCACCTTCTCAAGCTCTGTAATATCCTTTTTTAGGTGCGGTGACCAGAACTGTACACAGTATTCCAAGTGTGGTCTCACCATAGATTTGTACAAGGCCAGTATGATATCAGCAGTTTTATTCTCTATTCCTCGTCTAATTATGGCCAGCATGGAATTTGCCTTTTTTACAGCAGCCGCACACTGGGTTGACATCTTCATTGAGCTATCCACTACCACCCCAAGATCCTTTCTTGGTCTGTTGCTGCCAGCACAGATCTCATCAGTGTACATGTAAAGTTGGGATTTTTTGCCCCAATATTCATCACTTTACACTTGCTCACATTGAATCTCATTTACCATTTTAATGCCCATTCTTCCAGTATGTAGAGATCCTTCTGGAGCTCTTCACAGTCCGATTTTGTCAGGTCATTGATGAACAGGTTGAAAAGCACCGGTCCCAACACAGATCCCTGAGGCACCCCACTGCTCACATCCCGTCATTGTGAGAACTGACCATTGATTCCTACTCCCTGCTTCCTATTTTTCAGCCAGCTCTCAATCCATAAGAGGACTTGTCCTCTTATCCCATGACTAGGAAGTTTGCTTAGCAGTCATCTGACACCTTTGTTAATTGGAAACCATTCTGTTTCTCCATATTCTGTCCTAACTGTACACTCTTGTCCAGAGTACAGGTTGCACATCAAAACAATCCAAGGTTGTGACACACCCATTTCTTTTAAAACCAACCATAGCTTTTCATGATCCATACAGTCAAAGGTTTTGCTGTAATCTATCAAACAAGCTGATTTTCTTCTGAATTTTTTTTGTATGCTCCCATAACCAACACAAATTTGCAGTATGATCTCTAGTGCCTCATCCTTTTCACTTGATCACTTGATTCAGAATCTTTTGATTAAACCAGATTAAAATCTTTTGATTAAACTGAAGCAGGTTTAGTTTTTATATAATCAATTAATTCTAGCACTACAATTGAATAAAATCACAATAAAATCATTGAAACATCACAAAAGAGCCCCGTAAATATCAAAACATCCATACTACATATAAAATATGAACAAATATAAATGTTAGATGGCGCACCATATAGCACACAAGCTACAGCAGGGGTCTGTGGGCAACCAGAATCCCCATAGGATTCCTAATAGATGTAAGCAAAATAAAAGCAAGCAGGGGAAATAAGGAGGCCAGCATTTGAAGGAAAACCATAGCTGGCCTCAACCATAGGCCTAGCGGAATAGTTCTATCTTGCAGGCCCTGCAAACTCCTTAAGGTCCCACAGGGCCCTGGTCTCATTGGAGAGACTATTCCTCCAGGCAGAAGCCAGGGCAGAAAAGGTCCTGGCTCCGGCTGAGGCTAGCCAGACCCTCTTTGGGCCAAGGACCACCAGCAAGTTGCTATTCGATTAACATAATGTTCTCTGGGGGCATACCAGGAGAGGCGGATAAGCTAGGTGTAAGGGAGGGAAGCAAAAAAGAGGATGTGGGGGGGGAGCAGCATGGCAGTTGGCAGGCAAGGGAAGGGGCTCTGTGGCTGATTCTTCTCATTCAAGGTGCCCTGCTTTTGTGGCACCTACAGATTAGTGCTAATTTTAATGTTTCTTTAACAGTAACTAGTTAAAAAAATTGATTAAAATGAAACTAGGTTTGGAATCTGTTGGAATAGTGCTAGAATCGTTTTGAACAGTTAAATGAAAAGATATTTGCTTTGGTGTTTTTAGGGGAGATGCTACAGAAGTATGCAGAAAAATGTAGAAGCAACTTGTAAAATCAGAATTGGCCATTAGATGGAGCCAAGAAGAAAGAAATCATTTGCGTGCTTAGAGTCAGATAGTTGAGATTGTTCTGTGAGGGCAATCTCAATTTGCTACTGCTTTCAGTTGCAGGTTCTATTCAGTTTACTTGTTCTGTTGCTTCCATTAATGAGAAAATACAAAAGATCTTCTTGGTAATATTTTAATAATTTGTTCAAATAGATCCTGTTAAGTTATGTTTATTCAAGTTTATGCTTCTTGGTTGTGAAGTAATTTAAGCAACAATTACTTTGTTTTCAAAGTTCTTATTAGTTTTCTGTATAATGGAGACATTGAATTATTGCCACATAGGATGCTTGGAGTTTTTGCCCTGTTTTAGTTTTATATGTGTATAGCTTTACTCGAACACCCACCAGTTTGTTTCCTGTTCTATTCACCAGTCATGAACATTGAGCCAATTTTTCATTGATAGGTACAACTATTTGTTGACATGTTCATGGCTACGTGGCAGGTTATTTCACTATATTCCATGCTAACAGTGCAGTGTGGTGCAGTCAGCTTTCTCTGTATCTGTGGCCACCATTTTACCTTCTGTGCCACCAGACAGCTTTTGATAATTTTTTTAAACAGTTTTTAAAAATGCTACTGCAAATATACACACTAATGTTCTAACAATCTGTTGCCATGACCTCTGAATTCCCACTATTCATTTTAAAAATAGTAAGTCTCCAGCCTGTTTGGCAGGAATTCATGGCCATTTGGCATGAACTAAACAAACCTGGTGATCGACTCATGACTGAGCGACATCTTTAAACACATCAAGTTCAACAGTCAAACACGTTTGATGTGAAATTCTCAGCATCCTTTCTTTTAAGTCCCATGGATTTAAATGTGAGAACCATGTAGGTGCTTTTCTGTGTTTTTATGAATACCCCAAGGTTTCTGAGGTGGGTCTAAAATTTTAAGATAATAAACAATAAAATAAACATTAAAAGGTAAAGATCCCCTGTGCAAGCACCGGGTCATTCCTGACCCATGGGGTGACGTCACATCCCAATGTTTACTAGGCAGACTTTGTTTATGGGGTGGCTTGCCAGTGCCTTCCCCAGTCATCTTCTCTTTACCCCCAGCAAGCTGGGTACTCATTTGACCAACCTCAGAAGGATGGAAGGCTGAGTCAACCTTTGGCCGATTACCTGAAACCAACTTCCATTGAGATTGAACTCAGGTCGTGAGCAGAGCTTGGACTGCAGTACTGCAGCTTACCACTCTGCACCACCGGGCTCTTAAAAATCAACCTTAGGTTGTATCTAAAGTAGCACTTGAGCAAACAAAAGGCACTCGGTACATGATTTTTCAAGGTTTTCTGTTCTATACACCGAACTTCATGTTCTTCTGCAGAGTCACCTGATCTTCAGTGACAGCTTTTAGGGGCTGTGTAAAGCAGGAAAGATCTGTTCTGTAAACAGAGCTCTTCTCACAGTTCTTTATGGCATTATACCTTTGTATGCTGGCCTTGGTGAATAGATGACAGTTCAAATGAGTACTCTATCTTAGCTACCATAATGAGCCATAGGCAAAGAAGCAGTCTTTCAGAACGTATTGAGTGGTTATCAATATTTATAATTTACTTGGTTTACAGTGTCATTCTAAGCAGAGTTACACCCTTACAAGTCCATTGACATTAATGCTTAGGCTTGTGCTGTTAGTATACCAATGTAGCCAGCTTGTAATGTTTAGATATATTATGAGTAGTGCACCATTACACACACCCACACCTGAAATTCTTCAGCTTAGATTGTTAAATAAAATTCGAGCATGCAAGCCCAGTTATGCACAGAACATAACTTGCTTTCTGTTGACCAGTTTCCTTCAAAATATTGTTGATGACTGTGATATTTTCTAAGTGGCCCACAATTTGTAAATACTGTGTGAATAAATACATTAATTATGTAGTTGATAACCTGAGTGTAAAAAAAATCACACGTCCAGAAAATCATACCTGAAGACTGGTTGATTTAAATCACATAATATTGCGACATAACCATCAATTTAATAATAGTCCATACCCTGGCAATGAGACTCTGTCACTGCCACAAATGATTCCCATGTGGACAATAAAGCAATATGCATGCACAACAACACCATCTGTGTACATATGCCAAACTTATGAACTGGAAGCAAACTCTTAGAAAATAGATCAGCTTTCTTTCTAAATACCAGAGACAGGTTGCCAATACTAAGCTGATTCTGATTTGTGCCATGGGGAGTTTGCCCATCATTAGATTTCTTAGGTTTTATACCTCAAGAGCAACCTTTTAAATCCTTTAAAAAATCTTGCCTAAAACTGTAGGGCTAAGTATGTTTAACATCACCATACTGTGCTGGGGCCAACCCAAAACTGTGTTCGCAGTGTTCAGTGAATAGCTTCTACAACTGTGATATAATTACACAAGAAATAAATGACTTTAAGTGAATGCCGTTATGTAATTGTCTTCTTAAGGCTGTACAAGACCACATCCCTCCTATGGTTCTCCAAGTAAAATCTGTGCAAATGTCCAGAGAAGAGACTGTGCCAATTCAGCATGCATTGTTTGAACTGGCCTTGAATATGGAAGAATTGCATATATATATTTTTTAAAGTTTACTCCTGGTAAACATTATGGCTTCACTGGATTGGATCCCGCTTAAAGTTTCTGCAGACACAAAGGGGGGGGGCTACTTTTGCCAATTTCACCCATCCTATGGAAGACCTTCAACTCCTCCCAGACTATTCCTGGGGGTCCTTGGTAGAGATATGAAGGCCCAGAAAAAAGAAGGGGGGAATTCAAAGTGGGGTTTTTTTCTGTTTCACATACAGGAAAAAAATGGGAAATTTTGGGGGAGCACTGGAAAAAACCTCTCATGAAATATTTTCACTTTTGCAATGAGTTAAATGCTTTATAAGGCAAGGTTTTTCACACTAGAACATATAGCATGAAAACGTCCTCAGAGTTTTCCAGTTTTTCCAATGGAAAAATTGGGAAATTCGGAGGAGTGCTGGGGGGAAAAAAACTTTTATGGTTTTGTGTTTTCTTGGTCTTGCTGTTTGTTTTGGAAGACGTTAAATGAATGACAAGATTTTACTCAGAATGTGTAAACTGGAATTTTTTTTATCTTTGACAATCTGTAGCGTTAGATAATGATAATTCTTATGTACACTGTATGCAAAAATTTCTAGAATGTTGTTTAAATGTGAATTATCTTAGTAATAACTAATATACTGTAATGTGTTTTATGATAATCCATTATCAAAGAGTTCTGTCTTTTCAATGTTACACAGTTTAACTTAATACCCAAGTATGCTGGCTCTCCAACCTACTGGGACTGTAATTTTGCCCAAATAATGCACTTTATTTTGTTTGCTAGAGAATGTTTTCCAGCTTTAATATTTTTCTTTCCTGCCTCTCAAATGGCAAAAATTAAGATATATATGCTACGGTAAGATAGGGTACATCAGTTTGCAACTCTTTCTCAAGTATTGGTTATATGTGCACTTTTTCATATAGAAAACCAAAACATTTGTACATTAAAGTTTCATAAATATGCCATAGTACAATTTATATGCTAATGAAGTTATAAACAAGGCATTTTATATTGTTAAATCAGTAAAAAAAAGTTTAGGTTTGATAGGGAAATAAGAATTGTATATATGTTACTATCCCTCCCCCCCAAAAAAAATTACTTTTTTTTTCAGAATTCTTTTTTCTTATGGATTCAAAATTTCTAGAAATTTAACGTCTATAGTCCCGCCCCCTTGTCCCCCAAGAACAGAATTTTTGGGGGCATTTCAGTTTGCAAGGGGAGGCAGGGAAATTTCACTTTTGCAGACGGATTTCCATCCATCCATGGGAATTTTTAGTGTGATCCAAGCCACTATTTCTATTTCACATGCTTATAGCATATAAGCTTTCATCTTGCTATTGAACCATTTAGAGAAGGAAGCATACAAATAAAAGCTGGCAAGGAATACACCTGTGATTTCCCTACAAGAAGACACTGTTATTTTACTTTCGTGGAATAACAAATACACAGTTTCAACTGGTACATAAATACAGTTTTAGTGCTCTTTCTGAGAACTAGGCCTGAGAGACTATAGCCTTAAGAGGTTGGGGTAGTATAATTCATTTACTATATGCAACACTGTTTCTCACCCTAACATTTGTGTCTTGAGAGAGATTAATTCAGTTGTCTAAAAAGCAAGGTGATGTGGTGGTAGGAAAGTGGGGCACGTTGCTCATCTCCATTTCCTTGTGAGCATGACACAGTGGAGCCTTGAAGAATGATTTTGTTGTATTGTATGGGGACATAATAAGGCAAGGAGTCCATACAATAAATCTACACACACTCTGCTCTTTTCACAAACTCCATGTTGGTTTATTTTCTTGAAACGCCACTGTAACTTCTCTGCAACATTTACGTGTCACTGGTTTTTGTGCCAGTTTGTTGCCATGGCTTTTAGTAAGCACCTTCTAGGTATTTATGCAGATTCTCGAGCTGATAAATTTTGCTTTTGAAATTTTGCTCAGTTTAATTTCGCACTACCTCTTTCACACTTCTATTTCACCTGGATATTTTGTGTGTTCTTTGTGAGCATTTTTTTCACTTTTTGTAAGTTTTTTTTTTTAAATGTGCAAGATTGAGGAGCTGAGCATGTAAATTTCTTACACCAATAGAAATGGTGTACTTTTCCAACTTTCCTGAATATATAACTGATCTAAATACAAACTTAGTACAAATTTTACTGTAGGGTAAAGAATGAGCATGAAAAAAATTCTCCTTAGGCTGAACTGGGTTCATATGAAAGCAACAAGGACTCACAGGGTAGAGGGCTTCCCATTAGCCCATGCCCTGCTTTTTCCCAGGGGCCCCTGCTGTGATAAAAGGACAATGTGAAAACCTCCTCTCCGCCAATGCCCAGGTGGGTGGGCTTGGAGCAGAAAGTGTGGGCATGCTTTCTGCTCCAACTCTTTCCCATCATGTGGCCATCGGTGGGTCTGAGGAAGCCTCTTTGTGCTTTCTTCTCCAAGCCTCTCTCTGACCACATCCACTCAGGTTGCTGCTGAGGTTTCAAGCTGTAATGTAATGAAATCTCTTTCAGCATGTTTTTGTCTGAGTTGTGTTAATTTGTCCAAGCCTCTGTTTGGGGAATTTCCTTTTTTTTTTAAGTTCTGGGATGTTTTCCTCTTGGTGATTAGTCTAGGTTTTAGAAACATTTATCCTTTTTGTACTTACGCTAGGGTTGCCAGATCCCTCCTGGCAATCGGCAGGAGTTTTTGGGAGGCGGGAATTGAAGTCCCTCCCCTGTTCAAACCCTGCCTTCCTTAGGCTCCACCCCCAAAATTGCCAGATATTTCCCAACCCGGAGCTGGCAACTCCAGCGATCCATGCCCCTGTGCGATGACATCACATCCATGGACGCTCTAGCACATGGCCAGAAACTCTATAGTCTCCATAGAGTTCTTGGGAGAGTGGTAGACTATCTGCCTGGTATGATGCCAGCGCTTCCGCAACGCACCGGAAGTGACTCAAATGTGCATGGATGCAGATCACTCCCTCCCCCCTTTCAGTCCGGCCTGCCTCCAATCCTCTGAATAGCAGAGTGTCAATGGGCAGCAGCATGAAGCACCGAGAGGTTGTCTGCCATTAGCTGGCACCCGGGAACCCTAATTTGTACTCATGGTATGCATTTTTTGATCTGCATTTTGAAGCCAAGTTCAGTATTAGCTACATAATACTATGTGCAGTAACAATTGGAGTTACTATAAAAAAATCTGTTGTTTGTTTGTTCCTAAGAGAAACTAATGATTAATTCCTATGTTCATACTAAATGATTAGGTTATCCTAATCACCAAAAGAATCAAGATTATCTGACATATTAATACACATATGGAAATGTAACTATATCAGCATACGTTGGTCAAGCCCCAAGCTCCATTCCCAATTGGCCTTGGCTGTCTTTTCCATTTCTTGGTACCAACTTTCTTATCCATTGGGTCGCGGCATCTGTCTTCTCTGCACTGTTTATGACTCATTGTGAAGAGCCATAGATGTGAATCACAGATCCCTTGAAGCATACAGCATACTTCTGCACCTATTCACTTGAGCACCTTTTCCCCCCTGACCAGAGCTCCTCAGACTGCCTCATTGATCATCTCCATTTCAGCCATATACTATTCTTGGAGCTTGTGGCTGCCCAAATGGCCATTTTCAGAGCAGGGAGCTCTGCACACAGAGTTCACTATTTAGCGGCAGTACAGGCAATACGGTGAGCCTTTTACACACCAAAGTGTATTCAGCTATGTAAGAAGTACTTTCTAGCTGGTTCTGAGAACTAGTATTTGATGTTTATGCACATATCAAAGACGTGTTTTTCAAAAGATTAATATTATTTGTAGTAAAATGTTTTCCTGGGTTAAAGTTTGATTGCATATGTCACATTTCTTTGCTTTCATCAGTATATAGGTAAATGGGAATATAGCTTCGAGGTAAGTGATTTAACTTGATAATCCCTGTGACTGATTCTAGTGTAGGATCTTGCTTTGCTGCTGTGATGTTGAACCTGGCCCTTACTTAGTTGCCTTCAGTAGACTGTTATATGATGTGGACTTTAGACTTCCAGTGACACGTAGTCCAATACCAGTAGCTGAAAATGTTTTGTTAGATTCCACTTAGGTTCCTTAAAAAAACAAACAAACAAAAAAACTTTTAACTCCAAGTAGTGCTAAAGATGTGTCAGCAAAATCCCCAAAGTATCCTTTCCTAGTATATGTGTCATACAGTGATCTAGGACTGCATTTGTCCTAAGCCAGTGGTTCTTAACTACCTCTCACCAAGTGCTCATCTTTATCATCAAAGGCCATCCAGATCACTTAAAAAAAGGACATAAAACAGCATTCCAAACCAGGTCACTGCATTGATGATACACCAATACAATTGCAACTTATCAATACATTTATGATACACCAATGCCAGGCATATTCAATGAGACCCTTCTGCCTAATGGCCATCAGCCAACTGTTTATTTTTACATTGGATTCCTTTTTGCATAATGCCGGATTGCTTTTTAAAAGAAATCCAGACTAACAAATGTGACCTTCAGAACAGAGTGACCAGTATAAAACAACTCCACACCTATTGCAAAAGAAGAGAAGGGGCTACCTAAAATCCCAAATGTTCTAAAGTTAACTTTTGAATGTCCTCTGAAATGGGTAGATCACCCCCTAAGAAGCCATGTGCCCCCCATTGAGAACCAGTGTCTTAAAGCACTTCAGTGTTGTGGTCTTCTAGTATCTTCAGCCAACCTAGCTATCCAAAATATCATTTATGGTTTATCCTGTGCCTGAAAACTGCCAGGTTCCCATTGATTAAGTAGTACAGCTGAATAACAGCTTTTGTTAACTAACCACACAATATTAAAATATCAGCAGCATGTACTCCAGAGAGGAGGACCGGTTGGTTAACTAACTGTCCACCTTTAATTTCATTTATTCAAAATGCTAATGCCAGATTGCTTTTTTTAAGCACTCAGTGAACAAGTAATGTGAGGAAACTTGAATAAATGCTGGAGGATGCAAGGAGGTGGGTGGGAGAACTGAATGTGAAGACATCTGGCAAATAGGGGAACCATCCAAATTATAACCTAAGGTGCTTGCAGTTCTGACATTTTATTCACTATTTCCAAACCTATTAAAGATTATCAGTATAGACATCATTGTTAATTTGGTCAACCAGCTGCTGTTTCTTTTTTGGATGGGATAATCAAGTAACCCTTGACTGGCTGTCATGCATTAACTGGTTTTTCATGTACTAGTCATGCTAGATCAGTTCTAAAGTTATGGCAGCCAAACAGTAGAATTTTGCTGAATCTGGTAAATCATTCCGAGTTCTACCCAAAATATAGACCCTCTGTAAACTGAAGGATTAATACTTCTATGAGGTTTATTGTTTTCCTGTAAATTGGTAGGATTAAGTGAAAGGCAAACTGTACAGGCAGGACTCGGTGTGGCTTTGAGATGAGCTTTGTTTTATTGAATTTGTACAATTCACTGAATTCAAAGCACTTATGTTCTTGCCAGGTCTTAAGTCATTCGTAAAATCTATCTCACCTTGTTTATAATTATCTCTTGGATCTGTTGAATATGTTTTAATCAATGTTTAAATATGCAAGGCTGTTAAGGCTGCCATTAATTTATTCCCATGACATTTCCTTTCCACTAGTGAAAAAGGAATAGACATGAGCATGCATCTCAGATTCATAATGAAACTAAAGCAAAAATTGATGTTCCAGCTGCTTACTCAAACCGACATTATAGGGACACTCATTCTTGAAATGTTCTTATAGTTCTCCATGCAAGAAATACTTAAACACATATACAATTGTATGCTGCCATACGTTGTTAGACAAGGATTTATTAATATGTGTTTTTATTGTTAAACAATTGTACTCAAGCATAGCTGTAACTTCTTTACTGTATTTTATTTTTCCCTTCAATTTCTTCTATTCAGCTTTCCTTTTTTTTTAAAAAAAGGACCATGCTGTGGGCTGTCTTTAATATTCATAATGTACTAAGCAGTACTATATGCCAATTGTACATATGTTGTTTCGTGTTCCTCTGACCTTTGTTTCAATTTTCATAAGCTCAGAGCACGTCTTTATCATTGATGCTCCTCTATAGATTTTGAAATAGTTGTAATTCTGTAGATCACGTTAATAATATACATTAGGGTTGCCAGGACCCTCTTCAACACCAACAGGAGGTTTTTGGGGCAGAGCCTGAGGAGGGCGGGGTTTGGGGAGGGGAGGGACTTAAATTCCATAGAGTCCAATTGCCAAAGCGGCCATTTTCTCCAGGGGAAATTATCTCCATTGGCCGGAGATCAGTTGTAATAGCAGATCTCCAGCTAGTACCTGGAGGTTGGCAGCCCTAATATACAGTAATAACCAGTCCCTTATGCACGTTTCACTTTTCTTGCTTGAAATCAATGTCCTATGCCAAGCTTGCTTTTTCATTCTCGACCCTGATTGAGACGCATAAGTAAAGCTTACTGGACTTAGATGTGCGGATCCAGAGCTCATGTGTAAATTGAAAGGTGCACAAGGAGTGCCAGCACGCTGACCCATTCACTGGAGATTAGTATGCTCATTGCTTGGAGTACCCTGAGTTGCCCTCTCTGTTGAAGTGAGTTAGGAAGCCTCGTAGACGAGGAGCACTGAAAGGAATTTGAAGCACCCTCAAGTAGATCTCTGGATCAAAGTGAGTGCCTCCACTGAGTTTGTTTCACTTGATGAGAGTTTCAATTAGATACGTACTTAGCATTTTGGCTTTGAGAAATTCCAGTAGGGAACAACAGGTAACTGATCAGAAACAAATTAGTTTTGTAACCACATAGCATGGATCCTTAGCTCACCAGATGACATTTGGAACATGTTTGCAAGTGTGCGTTGGTTTTATGGTTGGGTTTTTCTGAACCTGGCATGCCCTTAAAGCCTCGCCACTGCTGAGGACCTTACCTCACTGCCCGGTTTCCCTCTCAACATTGCATACACAGCAAGGCAAAAGTGTAGCATTATTGCTCACTGCACATGCCATACACACTAGCAGCATGTCCTTCCCCCAAAAAAAACAGCAAAAAAACAAACAAAACAACCCTAGCAATTATCTAGTGAGTCTGAAACCAAGCCTTTGGGGATCCTTGACCCACATGAAGGTCTCGACCCTTGAGGCGAAGACTCTTTTTCTAGGACATGCTCACCGTGAGGTCTTTTGTTACCAAGGGAGATTGGAGCTGGAATACGTTATCCTCCTGTAGTGGTCCCTGTAAGCAGTGACAATGCCACAAAGGTAGAATGTTGTCCTGTCTATGAGCTTTTTTATGATGTGTGTGTATGTATAAAGTGCCGTCAAGTCGCAGCCGACTTACGGCAACCCCTTTTTGGGGTTTTCATGATAAGAGACTAACAGAGGTGGTTTGCCAGGGCCTTCCTCTGCATGGCAACCCTGGTTTTCCTTGGTGGTCTCCCATTCAAATACTAACCAGGGCCGACCCTGCTTAGCTTCTGAGATCTGACGAGATCAGGCTAGCCTGGGCCATCCAGGTCAGGGCTTTTTATGACATACCTGCTAATAAATGGAAGGTGGGATTGGAGAAACAGCAACGATCACCACATGTCCAATAGCAATGTTATTAAATGCTCCTACATGGAGGCTACATCTTCTCATCACTGGAGATTGTGGTATCGTTGTGCTAAGGTAATCCTTAGTAACCTGATTTTCCTAAGTCAACAAACCAATCCAGCTGTGAATGATTGGTGTAGCATGATACCCAGTGAAGTGAGCCAGTGTGATGTAGTGGGGTAAGAGCATCAGACTGTAATCTGGAGAGCCAGGTTCGATTCCCTGCTCCTCCACATGCAGCCTGCTGGGTGACCTTGGTCCAATCATAGTTCTCTCAGAACTCTCTCAACCCGGGCAGAGGCAGGCAATGGCATGCCACCTCTGAACGTCTCTTGCCTTGAAAACTCTACAGCAGGGGTGTCGAACTCATTTGTTAGGAGGGCCAGATATGACATAAATGACACTTGGTTGGGCTGGGCCATGTGAACCAAATAAATAAATAAATATGATAAAATGTAATGCTATACTAGAGATACAAACTTTATAAAAGACACAGGCGAAGTCAGTTAATTATATTGTTTTTTACTTAAAACACAAACAAGCTTACAACAATAACATTCTTACAGTATTTTTTAACAGTCTTATTATTATTGTTGTAAGCTTGTTTGTATTTTAAGTAAAAAACAGTACTTTACACATACAATATCCAACGATGTGCAGATTCAGCCATCAAAAACTCTCTAAATGTTTATTTTTTAAAAAAAAACTTAACAGGAAGAAAGCCAGACTAGAATAGCCTCCTTAATGCGGTACTTGTCTCTACGCATGGCAGTTTTACCATTTTAAAAATTTTCCCACTTCCAAAAAAGAATGTGATCTCAATCAGCAGCATGAAAGCAGTTTGATTTTGCTGAACGGGAAGGTTGACTTCAAGTTAATATAAAATGAATGTTCCATTTGAACTCAGGCAACCAAGAGGGGACTATCAGTAAAAAAAAAAAAAAAAAATGATAAAGGTTTGTACAGTAAGTGTTCTGCTTTACTTGTTAAAACAAATTTGATAGTGGGAGAAGAAATCATGACTTATGGCTAGTGTGATTAATACGATTCAGTCCTAGTTTATAGGACAATTCTGCAGCATTTTTAGGTGGAGGTTTACTCTTTATAACACTGTTCCTAGATCAGTGTTGATCATCTTGTGTTCATTAACACAATCAGTTTTTATAGTCTTTAGTATGCTATGTCATGTCCAAAGATTATTTGCAGGGGGGGTGGGAATCTTACGGCTATGCTTGAGAGCACCAATTACTCTGGTATGTAGACCTCATTGCCAATGTCCTGTCGAGATTTTTTTTCTGTTTCTTTGTTTGTGATTTCTGTTTGTACCATTCTTCTGTCGCATAGACACATACATTTCTTCATATCATTACCCAATCATGTCTGACAATAAGCAGAATAGAAGATGGCACTCACGGCCCCACAGTGGAGATGTGTAATGGCGGTCGTTCTCAAAGATGGCTGCTGAAAAACTACACACGGCTGGAGGTTTTTAGGAACATTTTTAACAGCCCCACTGACTATTTCCTTTAGCAAACGTCTGGAGGTTGGTATCAAAGAACAAACTCATTTTATTTGCATTCTCTTCTTCTTTTTTCTGTCTTCTACTCTCCTAACTAGTTTACTTTCATATATAGCACTTGGGGGGGAGGATTGTGTTCCATTGAAATGTGTGACTTTTAAGTAGGTCTTTAGTAACTGTGTGACTTTTAAGTAGGCCTTTAGTAAGCCAAGTGGCAGCTATATTAATGAAATAGTCTTATCCCACTTGCAGTTTTGTATCACCTAAGATGGCACTAATCTGGTTTTTTGATAACACTTGTAGCTTCAGGAGAGATGATCGAGCCTCATAGCCTTTGAGTGTCACAGAAGAGCAGTACTCCTTAAATGCAACTATCACTCCTTTTACCTAGCACAACCTCAGCAGCATTGGATGGCCAACCCTTTGGTAAATTACCTAACCTGTTGTGCCTTTTTAGGAACCTGTCCCATTCTTCATTCATTCTCAGGGGCGGCTCAAGGTGTGTTTTCCTTGCACCAGCCTTATTGCCACGGCCTCCGCCCAGGAGCCAGAGGATATAGCCCTCCTAACCTCTTCGCTGTCTCGGGACTTGTTAAAAACAATGTGGCAAGCCACACATGAGTTCATCCACCATTTTGATTGGCCAGCAACAGGCAGCCAGAAAAGAAGGAATCTCATGAGAGTTCAGGTACAGGCATAACACAGGTTGCTATGTTTTTTTATTCAAGAGGTCTAGAGAAGGGAAGGATTATCTCCTCCAGCTCCCAAGCAAAGGTAGCAATCAAATGGATGACAGCTAAGTAGGGAAGCAGCTGACCATTAGTAGGTGGACTGGGAAGTTGCTGCCACAGCTTCTCCCTACCACCTGAAGGTGCTTCATTCTAGAGGTGGCCGTGCTTACTATGCATTGTAGAGCATAAGTTGGCAGGTACAGGATAGTCTCTCCCTGAATAGTGTGATTTGCCATCTTATTTCTGCTCACACTTTTATTTTTAAATACCCCTTGTTTTGGGTAGGCATCTCTGACCTTCCTGAAAGCCTTGACATTTTCGGTGATGGCACCCATCCTTTGGAACAGTATTCCAGAGGAGGTACAAAGAGCACCTACTCTGGCTAGAGCCCACAAGCTGTTTTAAGGCCATGCCATTTCAGCAAATTCTTTTGCCCTGCAGACCCATTGACCTTCTTGATTTGTAAACAACTGCCATCTCTTAAGTATATTTCAGACTGGATCTCCACTGGAACGTTTGTTATTGGATAAAGTTTCTCCATGTTCATTCATCTCTTGTTATTCATTATCAGCTGTTGTTGTAATGTTGTAATTTTATTGTTAGCTGCCTTGAACAAAGATGGGTGGGATATAAGTTTTAAAAACTAAATGCATGGCCGTATTTTTGCCATGGCTGTGGAGCAACATTGGGAGAAGATAGAGGTGGCTGTGAAACTTACTCAAGTTTGTCAAGTATATCACTGACATGGATGGACACAATAAGAACATAAACGATATATGTCTGCCTACCTACTGGTTATATTAAGTAAGAAATGTGCTTTTAGCTTAACAGGCATGAACGGTCCCATTAGGATGCAAAGACCATGTTTGCTTCACAGTTTACTTCACAGTTTGGAAAACCCTGTCTCAAATCCAGACAGGAGCAAACCTCAAACTGTAGTATATATACCATATCGTATGAAGAAAAGAAGGGTGCCACACCAAGGCAAAACAAAAGCAAGAAAACCAATGGTGCAGAGGGAAATGAATTCTTTAATGATACTTATAACCCCAATGCATTTCGCGTGCAGCTTTGTCAGGGGGAATCTTTCAGATCCTTTTTAGTAACATCCCCATCTTAATGCATGCATGAAGGCAAAAGTGAGCTGTTCCAGCTGGTACCGGCTCTTATCTACAGAAGCATCTGCCAAGAAATGTTCTCATTTAACCCCTTAGGGTGCAAAGTTTTTAACCTCAGAATCCACTCAGCTTCTTTCATCAACAGAGACTCACTTTTGCCTTCATGCATGCATGGGGATGTTACTAAAAAGAATGTGAAAGATCCCCCCCGATGAAGCTGCACACGAAACACGTTGGGGTTATAAAAATGATTAAAGAATTTGTTTCCCTCTTTACCAGACTTGTCCAAACTGCGGCCCCTGGGCCTCATGCGGCCCAGGACGGCTATGAAGGTGGCCCAACACAAAATCGTAAACTTAAAACATTATGAATCAGCATATTGTTAGTGTTAGTGTATTTCATGTGCGGCCCGAGTTAGTGTTAGTGTATTAAATGTGCGGCCCAAGACAATTCTTCTTCCTCCAATGTGGCCCAGGGAAGCCAAAAGATTGGACACCCCTGCTCTATACCATATTGGGTGCAATGTTATAGGTTCTAGCCAATACTGTGGTGTTTGCCACGAGCTGTCTGTGTGGAGAATTTTCATGAGATCGCTTTCTCGCACTCTAGCCTCTCTTTTGTATTTACTGCTTATGAAAATGTGCGATATGGACATTTGGTCACCATGTGGTCACCCAGGAAAGAGTAGTTGTCTAAACCTTGGCTACACCTGTTTTGCACGGTGATGCAGGTAGTCAACATATGCACTGGGTCCGCTCCCAAGGCTCTCGTTTCACTGTGGAATGAATCCAGTAAGCACTATACATGGGCTGAAGGCTGGCGCAAGAATTCAGTCTATGAATGTAGTGCAAAAAGGGAGATTTGAATGAAGATGAGTTAGCAGCTTTATCTAATAAACTCTCATCAGTTCTTGTGCCTTTATTTTCCTCATGTTTTTTAAAGCAGCCTTTTAAAGCAGCATATCAGTAATGTCTGCTGTGTAAATACTGGGAATTTTTGCATTAGTACTGTGGCTTGGAACCCCCAGTAAATCTCTGCTAACAGAAGGCATTTCTGTCACCAGAATGGGGCATCCTTGTCTCCCCCTCTCACCACAACCTGAAATGCTTCCCAGAATGTTACTTCTGGAGGACAAGGGTTCCCACAGGAACAGTATAAGGGTGAATTGTGTGTCTGTAGTGGGAGGAGGAAATCAGTGAAAATGTATTAATTCATTTACGCCCCACCTTTCCCCCCAGTGGGGACCTGCAGTGGCCTACATTGTTCTCTCCATCAATTTATCCTCACAACAACCCTGTGAGGTAGACTAACTTGGAGTATGTGACTGTCCCAAAGTCATCCAGCAAGCTTCCACGGCAGAGTAGGGATTCGAACCTGGGTCTCCCAGATCCTAGTCCAATGCTATAACCCACTGCATCACACTGGCTTCCCTCCCTTCCATTAGCAGTTTATCATAAGTTTATCATAAGATCCTAGCCTATGATTTTTTTCTGGACAGTTTCCAGAACATTTTTACACATCTTTACAGAAATGTCAAGTTGTCCTCAAAGTTTTGTTTTAAATAATAAACAGCTATCCAGATTGGTAATTGTTCTTTTTTTATAATTTCCCTCCTCAAATTGCTGACGCAGCAGAATCACTATGCTTTTTTACTGTGTTTGTCATAATGACTGGTATTGTAAACTCTTCTAAACAAGCTTACATAAAGAAAACAGAAGGGTTTTTTCCCTCTTCTTTTTATAAGTGTTTATGCAGCTTGAGTTTGCTGCAGTGTAATAATCGTGCTGCTGAAAAATTAACAAGAGATTCTAGCCTGGGTGGTTTTGTTGGTAATGTTTTTCCAATGTAATTGATGGTTGACCAAACAAAGCCGGCTTTTCTGTAATAGCATCCATAACAACAGAACAGGAGAAATAAGTGCTTTTTAGAAGACAATTGAAAAACCCAACAAGCTTTGCCTGACATGAAATGGGGTAACAAATACAAAGGCACAGCTGATAAGAGACAGCATGGTATCTGTAGGCTTGCTTGGATTTCTGGCTATGATTCATAGTATTATCGATTTAATTACCGTAAACCTAATATATTGAGTTACCGTGAATATAGTGATCTGGCGAATAATCCCCACCAGTTAACATTCTTAGAATGAAGGTGGAAATGTCCTATTCTCACATTGCTGCAAAATATGAAATGGCCATATGATCTAATGTAAAAGGATGTAAGCTTCTCTTTGGGAATTGCAGGGTGGTTTGTTTAAACCAAGAGGCAAAACCTCAGGGGAGATGTTCCTTAAAGAGCTTTCCCAGTAGAAACTGTACAGCACATAAAGTTGTGAAATGAGACGTGTGTCAATCTAGCGTGAAATAAAGTGTGGTCTTTTGGCAGAAGGTTAGAGATTTGTGCAATCTCATCATTGAAACTATCTCTGGGAAATGGTTTCATTACTTTTTAAAATGTTGAATTGACAAATGTTGTTGCCGTGGGTTTTTTCCCCTTCTTAATACTCTCTGTAAACGTGCTAGATAAATAAGAGCTGGTGCCTCTGGATAAAGAGCCTTAAGCTAAATTTTCACTACTCTGTTTTGTTGTAAACAAATTATTATTATTGATTAAAAGGCAGATTATGTGCACAATGCTTCTAATTCATATGGATCCCCATGCTTTGTAGACATTAAGTGAGAGTGCATTTAAGTACATGCAGGCAGACACAGACAAAAATATTTTACTTGTTTCTTACCCTCAAGTAAAGAACCTGATTTAGTATTCATGGATAAAATTAGGAGATATTTGAGCAACAGGTACCTTTTTTCACACCACTATATGAATGAATCCCATAACATTTGGCCAGTGTTCTGCCACAGTTGAGTTGAGCAGAGCTGGAATTTTCCAAGCATTGCATCAGGAATCTAAACTTCTTGATTCCATGTCATTTGAAACATTGGATAAATCTTGGTTTAATTTGCAATAGTCTCCTCACAGATTTTTTTCCTGTATCCCAGTGAGCTGCAATTCCAGAGTTCTGTGATGATAAGCAGGGGCCATAAAATCATTCAAAATATAGGAAACAACAGCCCTGGACTCACTCGGGGCTGCTCTTTCATCCAGGAGGCTTTAGACTGAAGGAGGGTTCTTAGCTGGCTCCCTGGTGGCAGCTTGGCGACTGGGGCAATTGGGCCCTGGCTCCATTGACCTTGATTTGCCAAGCAGCAGCTGGCCAGTTGAGAGGGGGTAGGGTCTCCAGGTGCACTTGGAGGCCCAAGGCTTCACTGGGGTCCATTTTCAGAAGAGTTAAGGGGCCACTGCCGGGGACTGGGCCTCTCAGTCTGCGCTGGCTTCCCCACCAACCCTTCTCTTGGTTTCGGCATTTGCATTGTGGGGCTCTTTGTGTACTGTATGCTCCAGTCTCAGGTTTTTGTAGACAGCTTGGGCCGGATCCAGTTTTGGGGGGAGGCTGAGCCTGTATGCCTACCTCCCTTGGTCTGTGAATCTCCACAGGGGTCTTGGGGGTTAGGCCACCTGTCATGGGCTCACCTACTGACACCTCCTCACACGAAGAGGCGGTAGAGGAACTCAGTCCCAGCCCCAGGCTGATTACAGAGGAGCTGGCACTGTCACAAGTTATAACAGAGGAGCAGTCGCAGGCAGAAGCTGTTACACCGTGCCCTCAGCCCTCCAGCTCACGAACTCAAGCTGTGCCTGAAACCCAGCAACCGTCAGCCTTGCCTTTAGGGCTGCTGGAGCCTTTGGAACAAAGAAGGATGCATTTATGAAGGAAACTCCAGGAGAAATGGAAAGACAGAGAAGTGCGAGATTGCTGGCTCAGCATAGATCTTTTTTTTATATATATATAATAATTTTATTGGTTTTTATAATACAAATTTTCCATGATAGTAAACAACAATAAAAGCAATATGAAATTCAAAATTCTAACTCTATGTTGTTATGGTTTCTTGAATTCATAACAAAAAAAACAAATTAAAGGAAAATTTACGACTTCCCCATCACCTCTCTCCGCTTCTTAATAAAGTATTCATCCCATCGTAATTGGTCTGATCTTAACTATCATAAATTCATTTAACTTTCATAAAACATCTTCTATTAATATAAATGATTATAACTCTTAATATTAATTGTGTCCTCTAGATCAGATTAATAAGTATTCTTCCATTTTCCCCAGTTTTAATTCATATTCACAATATTTCATCCAATCCTCCCATTCCCCTAAAAATCGAACATTGTCTTTTTCATTTAAAATGGCTGTAAGTTTTGCCATTTCCACCAATTCAAACATTTTCCCAATCCAGTCTTTTTTCTCGGGAATTTCTGCCCCTTTCCATTTTGCTGCATAAAGCAGTCTCGCAGCTGTTGTAGCATAGATCAAAAAAGTTCTTTGTATTAGCAAATCGTCAGGTATCATACTTAATAGCATCATTTCTGGTGTTTTGGGTATATTTTTTTGTACTATTAATCTCAATTCATTGTAGATCATATCCCAAAAATCTTTAGCTTTATCACAAGTCCACCACATATGATAGAAGGAACCAATTTCCTTATTACATTTCCAACACTTAGGGGATGTCACTTTATATATCTTTGCAATCTTCTTAGGTGTTAAATGCCATCTATACATCATTTTATAAATGTTTTCTCGAATTGATTGCGCATTTATTCCTTTCAAATCTTTTGACCATAGTCTTTCCCATTTATTTAAAGCAATATCATGTCCCATGTTTTGAGCCCAGTCGATCATAGTTGGTTTAATTGTCTCCTGCTCACAATATATTGTTAAAAGTAGATTATACATTTTCGAGATCAATTTCAAATTGTTATCTAATAACATCTTGTGGAAAGGGGACTTTTCTTTAGAAAATCCATTTTTCATATCTTGTACAAAAACTGATTTAATCTGACAGTATTGCAACCATTGTAGATCCTCTTTAAAAAATTGAAATTCCTTTAATGAACATTTTTTCCCTTCCCATTTAATTAATTCCTGGTAGATTATAAATTTGTCCGGTCTAAGTGGACATAGTGTTAACATTTCTTGCGGTGAAATCCACATCGGTGTTGCTGGTTCCAAAATATGTTTATATTTCATCCAAATACGCAATAAAGAGGACCTGATTATATGATTCCTAAATGATGCTTGTATCTTTCTGGCTCAGCATAGATCAATCCCTGACAGCAGCACTGAGGCAATGCAGGGCTGATGAATTACACCTGGCTTGGAATGCTAGAACAACCTAATTAACTACAGCTGGCTTGTTGGTCCCAGCAAGATAATTTCCTATTTAAGCAGCCAGCAAAGAGAGGCTAGTGTGGAAGCAACACATCACCACCCCTTTGCAGCCAGCAAAGAGAGGCTAGTGTGGAAGCAACACATCACTACCACCCTTTGTATCTGTGCTGTACTTCCGACTCTGTGAACTTGACTGTTCCGGACAAGACCTTACTACGCCTTTTGGATTTGCCCTCTCCTGCTTTGACACTTTGGACTCAGAATTATCTGTGTTTGATCTTGAACAGCATCCACTGACCACGCATCTTGTCTTCGCCATAGCTATCAACCTGACTCTGGACATCATCCAGTGACATACCCGGCTCTGGGGCTGTCGCCCGGCTCTAGCCCTCAGGTGGCAAGGGAGAACACACAGTGGCTCACACCCAAGTGGAACCCCTAAACTTGCCATCCCATGCTGTTTCCCCTAGCAGGTGGGCTGGAATGAGGGTTGGTATCATCGGCCAGCAGGCAGGTCTCCCAGTGGTGGAACAGGGCTTGATGCGGCACCAAATATTCCCATGATTGAACTCAATAAAAGCTGTGGCCTATTGTCCCCAGCAAGGTGCATGTGGTCTATCCTCCCTGCACCCTCGCTCCCTCCCTTGTGCCTGGGGCTGAAATTCCCAGCAAAGATATGTACAGCCTGTGATCCATTAAATTCCCTGTAGCCTGCCAGCCTGACAGATGAGCAATATTCTTTTTCCCTCCCCTTTTTTTAAATAATAAAAAAAAAGGTTTATCAAGCCCATGGTGGGTCACCATAATTTACCCCTGGGTTATATTTGGCTTAATGGGTCCCAAAGAATGACTTCAGAGTAGTTTTACATAGCACGGATGACATTTGTTGCAAATATTGAGTCACTAGTGATCTTTCCCCCCCCCCCTTCATCACCGTGAAATGTTATCAGATCTTCAGCTCTGCATCACCATGCAGGGTGTAAACGCACACTGACAGTCTAAAAGAGTTGTGATTTATTTGTATGCTGTCCATTTCCAAAGTGAAAGGTAGCAGAGCAGATTAAAATACACCATGCTGTTGAAGTTTTTCAGCATTTTATTAAGCAATGCTTTCTGAAATAGAACTGACATCCTTGGATACTGGTTGCCATAGTAAGCATTTTCTTCTGCATTGATTACTACCGAAGAAAGCCCACATGTAGTGCACACATTGACAGACTGCAAGAGCTGCCTGGAATGATCCAACATTTATTGAAATTGAAAATTAAACCTTTCTTCATATTTGCAACCCTACTACGGAGAGTATTTCATCAGGGACAAATGGTAAAGATTCCACATTTTCTCACCTATTTGGAGGAGCAGTTTAAAAGACTCACCGAGGAATTGATATGTTATTAGCAGGATATAATAACATAGGGCACACCTCGGTGACCTGAGCAGGACCAGAATGAAGACACTGTAACAAAGTTCTGCTGTGCTACCAGAAACAAAATGGAAGTTGGCTGGCACCCATTTTGGGATAGCTCTAGAAGAGGAAGGCACTGGCAAACCACCTCTGTTAGTCTCTTGCCATGAACACCCCCCAAAAGGGGTCGCCATAAGTCGTCTGCAACTTGACGGCACTTTACACACACCCACTAGAAGCTGACCAGGCAAGGCCAAGCATGTCTAATTGCTTCCCCCCAGCTTAATGCCAGGTGTGTTCCAATAGACAATGGAAGGATCCTGAGTTCATCAACAGTTGTTAAGGTCATTTTTCCCTGTAGTTGATAAGCCTGGAAAACTTTCCTATCAGAGCCAGATGTCCAGCTAACCACTTCATCGTTGCAAATTAGGGACATCCGAACCCATCTGAGTCACCTCGCCGCTTTCTGGAATGATCCCCTGAGCCACCTTCTTTCATCTACTTTTCTATAAGAAACACTTAAGGGTACTTGGGCTTAAGTACCCAGCCATTCTTCCAAACTCCATTTCTTTCTTACCCAAGTATTAATCCAATCAAGAAACAATCACACCTTTTGTCCACTGGCAGTGACAGGCTATTACCAGACGTTGCCAGGCATAGTGAACCATACCTCCAACTCCTGTTTGGGGTATAAATACTACCCTGTCAAAATGGCAAAATGTGAATGTTTTCCTTGGATCCAAAATGTGAGCCCTGTACTTGTGTAGTTTTCCTTCGCTTTCCTTACGAGAAATGCTGGTCATTACTCATTCCATGCAGCTGCCTCTCTCTGGACCTCACTCCCCAGATTGGTAAATGTACTTTCCCCCTGGAAACCTCTAATCCTTATGTCCACCCCCTCATACCTTTATTTTCCTAGTTCTGTATGTAATGGGATTTGTGTGTTTTTCTGTGAGTGTGTATACAAATTTGATTATTTTTAATAAAGCCCTTAAAATTTATAAAAGATTCTTTATTGGGAACGTTTTCCACTGATGCTCTCATCCACGTAAAAATAAGATCCCCATGCTAACCTCTTGCAAATCTCTACCAGTCTCCTAGCTAATTTCCCCCAATAAAGGAGACCCCTCTATTTGGTATAACAGATATGCAATGACCCAGTATATCAAAGGCATCCTGACATTAAAAAAACCAGAAATGCTTCTCTCCCCACCTCCCAGTTAGCTGTTTAAAATAAATAAGATCACTTCCTAACTGGAAATTTATAGATAATGACCAATGAAATCTATACTATAAGAAAAATTATACTAGTATATTAATGTATAGATTACAAAGTCAAAGTTAAATGAAGTGAATATCTTGCCGGAAAAAGACCCTCAATCCTATAAGATCCAGGAGTCATGTCGGCTTAATAGCAACCCATCGGTGTTGGTCTTTGAAAACTGGTGGTAAGTAGAAATACACCATGACATATACAATAAAGATTATGGGGTATTTGCAAAACATTTGCAAAGCATCCTCGAATGGCATTTCATCCCAGCTTTTTTAAAAAGCACAATCCAATGGAAAGCTGGTCAGCTGGTCAGTTCTGTGATGCCATGAATATAACAACAGTTGTTGGAAGGATCGTGGTGTGTATACTGGATACTAAAGCAGGTGAGGTCCTTGCTGCATATTGCTTAACTGTGACCTTTCAAAGTGCTATGAAAGAAATTAGCATCTAGAAATCATCAATGTTATCAAAGAGTTATAAACCAGCAAAATAATCCTTGCTGTCCAACAGATGTGTTGATGCAGGGCTGGCCAATAAAAATCCTAAACAGCAAGTTTGTTTTAGAACTAAACGGTTAAAATAGCTATATGAGTTCATGGCAACATTGAAGACAATGACCAAAATATTGCAACAACAACAACAACAAAATCTTATATTAAAGGGGGGGGTCGATTCCCCATCAGTGTTGGTCTTTGAAAACTGGTGATAAGTAAAAATACACCATGACATACAATAAAGATTATGGGGTATTTTATAAGTGGGCTTTCAACTTTTAAGGAGGGAGTGCATGAATCCATCTGATAATCTGCTTAATCCAGTATTCTAATGCATTCTGTGTCAGAAAAGCTGGATATCATTTACATTTCAAACATGCTGGGGCTGTAGGCAGGTAAGCTGCTCAGAGCTTCAAGACTGTCCTACATGGATAATAAATAAAAAGAATGCTGTAAAATCCTTGAAGCATATACATCCAGAATAATGTTGCATTTCAGAATTATTACAAGTTTCTAGTAGTCGGTACACGATCACCATTACAGCCTTTTATTTTCAATAGATATTTTTCAAGTCTACACTATTTAAGATCCTGCAGCTTGACTACAGAAAAACATTTAGAGCTAATTTTAAGCAACTCGTAAGTAATAGGGAGTTTGTAGCCCAGGAAGGAATACCAGCAAATGGCAAGAGTGGAGAAAAGGTGCAGAGGGAGGTAGACGAGAAATGTTGGTTTGTGGCTACAACAAGGCAACACTTCATTTAGTATGGATGTTATGCCCTCTGTTAGACTCAGCTGATCTAACCATCCATGCCACAATAACATCAAGACTAGATTATAGTTACATGCTCTGCCCTTGAAGAAAGTTCAATTGAGCTAGCTGCTTTGCACTATCCTGAGATGTTTTGCTTTGGCTCCCTATTTGTTTCTGGATTCAGTTCAAGGTGGTGGTTCTTATTTTTTTAAAGCCGTGCACAGCATAGGACCCACATACTTACAGGACAGTACCTCCTGTGTAGCCATTTCATTCACCCAATCTCTGCTTTTTATGCAGACAAGTTAGGACTGTTGCTGCTTGCCCACGCTTGAGCTTGCACCTGAGTAGCTTCCACGTACTGGCACAGCCATTCTGAAAATGTTAGGAAGGCTTTTGAAGGGAACTCAGATGGTAATAGTCCCTGCTTCTGGTTTTATTTTATGTGTGATTAATTAAATTTTTATACTTTTGTTGTGAGCCACTAGGAGTCCCTTTGGGAACAAAAGCAAGCTATAAACATTTTAAATGAAGGAAAATACTCTATAAATTACAAAGAAGACATTTCCCTTCTCTAGAGGTTTTCATAAGTAACAAAGGCTTACTTTGTCATCTGTGTTTTGATTCTGGGGACTGGAACGATGCAAGAGGTGCCGCAATTCTCACTGTAGTCCACTGGCAACATTTAGCACAGTTTGTGACCTTGTTGTGCTAAATAGTCATATAGTCCTCTTTCATGTGCCCATACATAAGCCATCTGATGACACTTGGCCTGTCTGTACTTTGATAAATCACAGGGCCCCTCCTTGTATTACTTTCATGGTATGGAAGCTGCTGCAATACATCTTTTTTTCCTGTACTGACAAGGAATTATCAGGCAAAAACCTAAATGATGTGGGAGGAGTCTGTCTAGTGATGCAGAAGTAGACATTGCCTTACTGCCTTGAGAAAGGTTGGCCCAACCCATTAATTCTGAAAAGAATTGAGTTAACCAAGCGGCTGATGATAAGTGGGCTTTCATAATTATAACCGTGAATTCTATCTGGCAGTCTGTTATTGCCCAGGACTAAAATCATATTGGGCCCGAGATCTCACTTTTTGGGTTTCCCTTACCTTACAGAGATTATTTTTGGCTTGAGTAGTTTTGTTGTTTATTTCATGTTAGATAAGCCAAGACAATTCTGAAGGTTAACCATTTAATAATGTTTTATGTACTGTATTTTAATAGGATCTGGAGGGTTAGAGAAATATACCCTTAAAGCTTTTAATTTGTTACTAAAACGTAACTTTTATTCATGATTGTCATCTGGTTTTGTGAGGTTTGTTGTTTTTTATTATAACTTGTAACAGCCATTGGCCACATGCAATAAAAACTGAACTACTGTCTTGAGAAGTGTATGAACTATTTGAAATTAAAACCATCTCTTTCACTTTTTTTAGAGACTTACCTTGAGACATGTGAACAGTAATCAGTGTCTTGACGAGCCATCTGAGGAAGACAAAATGGTTCCTACCATGAAGGACTGCAACGAAAGTCGATCTCAGCAATGGCTGCTACGCAACATGACCTTGGGTGCCTAAAACCAAGAGAGACTTGCTGTTTCCTCAGGCCTTGTAAGGTTCTAGACTTTTGTACTTCACACATTTGTATCAGACAAAAAGGATGCATTCCTCTTCCCTAGCTGTTGACGAAGTGAGAGGTTTTGAATGCTTGGTTAAAAGCCCACCTGCCAGGAAAAAAAAATACATTTTTTTAATTGCTTAAAGCATGTTTGCACTTTCCCCCTCAATTTTGTACTCATTCAGCTAACAACACAAGGACTCATTAGAACATTAACATTCATTGTTATCAAGAAATGATGTTCTTGGGGGAAATCAGAGTGATGAAAAGCATTACAAAGCTGAACTCCAAGGTTTGGGGGGTGTTGGGCTTTACTGTTGGTTACGTCACGTAATGTTGCTTGAAAGTGACGATGTTAAATGCCTTATGAAACTTTGCATTGTGAAAGGTTATATCATTTGTTTTATAAAGTTGATGTGCTTGTACTGGTCCTTCATGGCAACAGAGGAAGAATATTAATTTTTATCTAGTGCCAGTGGTAAGCAGTGGAATGCTCACCTGAAAAGATTTACGAGCAGTCACTTTAATGTACATAATGGATGTCGTACCAAAAAAGAAGTGACATTTTAATCATAATTTTTTTTTTTGGGGGGGGGGATTCAGCAAAACTGAAGGAAGAATGCCGTGGGGTGTAGGATGCAAAAATAACGAAAGGCAACACAAACCAGAATGTATGATGTATGCAAATAACACAAGACTCTCTGGGAGAGACAATAATGCTAGGAAAAGTTGAAGGCAGCAAGAAAAGAAGAAGACCCAACATAAGATGGATTGACTCAATAAAGGAAGCCACAGCCCTCCGTTTGCAAGACCTGAGCAAGTCTGTTAATGGTAGAATGTTTTGGAGGTTATTAATTCATAGGGTCACCATAGATCAGAAGTGACTTGATGTCAGAAGAGACACATGCAAATAACACAGATCCTTGGGGAAAACATAAACCACTATGAAATAGTAATACCTGTGGCCAACTTATTAACATTTTGCTCAGACACTCTGTCCAGTCAGGCAGTTATCAGAGGAAGAAAGGAATGCAGTACAGTGGCATTTGTTGTCTTTGCTGTAGTCAAGATTCAGCCACACTCCACTCCGAAATCTGACTTGGGAGGGGGCTAAAACTGG
Organism: Euleptes europaea; assembly: GCF_029931775.1. Lineage (NCBI taxonomy): Eukaryota > Metazoa > Chordata > Lepidosauria > Squamata > Sphaerodactylidae > Euleptes > Euleptes europaea. The sequence continues at coordinate 29,561,512 of NC_079326.1, forward strand.
AAGAACTCTGGTGAGAACACACTAGCAAATTCTGAAAGGACTTCCTTAACATCTTCTCTAATGCAAGGCAGTCACAACCACAGTGTTTACCAGGTTTTGGTAAGGGACAGTTGAAGAGTCTTTCCATATACTCAAGCTCCAGATAGGCAGTGGAACAACAGTACAGTTCTCCATGATGGGAGGAAAAGATGACCCCCTCTAGTAGACTCCACCACAACATTTGTGTGTGGAACATCTTTCTGATTTTCACAGGATCTAATAATAATGATTCAGCTTTACTGGCCAAAATGCATTAATTTTATTGGTGGCCAAGAGATAAATGGGCTAACCTGTCTATCATATATAATATAAATGTAGAACCTGGTCCATTGAAGTAAATGGGTCTGTACAATTTGAGCGCACTTGTTACAAGAAGTTCTGTTTATCCATACTCAGATAAATATAAAATAACCAGTCCTTCATGTTGTTCAGTATGAACTTTAATAATCTTGGGTCTATGCTTTCTTTTTCCTACCTGCCCTTTCCCCTAGCAGCACTCTGCAGCCCAAAAACAGATGCAGGAGTCACAAGACCTTTGTGGATAAACATACATGCAGCTTTAGGGTTTGCAGTAAGGTGGGAGGATTGCATAGGGTCACCCTCCCCTCTTTTCAGTCAGCAGAAAATTAGCTGAGTGCAACTTAACCCAATTAATTAAGAAAAGTTCTAATGGGTTTAAGCAGATAATCCTAACATGCCTGTTATAATTGAACAGCAGGTTCTTACCATAAACAGTATTATTTCAAGGCATCAATAACAGTATGAGTGTGGAAGTAAGAACATGTGGGTTACATATTGTTACATATCTAGGTGAGATTGGCAAAATGTTTGGGCTGAGATTGCTTAAAAAGTATATTCGAATGGTCGTTACCTTAAATTCTGGTGCCTACTCTGAGTGTTTAGTAGACCAATAAAAATTGCTGCTGTTAAAATAAATGGCATTCGATGCTTACATTTTCAGGTCAAACACTTTGCAGTGACTTTGACCCAAACACTTCCCCCTTGCCTTAACAGGAACAAAAGGCCCTTCTATGAGGGTGAGGGAGATCTGCAATTCTGCAGTTTCTCATCCTACTGCATGGTAATCCTGGAAGTCTCCTGACCCTTGTGGAGGAGAGGCATGAGGAATGTATGAGGAAGGGGGTACATAGAATAGTCTTGGTCCATAAGCACAACTCCACCTGAAAGTTCTCTGGGTTCCTTCAAATGTTTTTTTTTTCCTTGTGGGCTCATCATCTGGTGAATGTAAGCCTTTATTTGCATTTGTTTCCCATCTGTAAAGTAGAGGCAACTTTTCCTGTTTTCCCATGATGTAATGGGGCTTTATTACTATTTGTAAATTGTGTTTGAAATGTAAGAAGAAAAGTTATGGAAGTATCAGCTATTGTGTTTAAACCTGCTATAATGGATTTTTTGTTCCATATTCTCATGAAATGGCAGGGAAGCGAAGGTAGAGGAATGCTCAAAATATGTGTATATTCTGACAGCAAGAACAAGACAAAAGTATTACAGTCCTTTATGGGTAATAACTTTATGAAGGGATCGATGTATAAACTTTGGGCCAGTTGTTGTGAATTAGCTTTGTCTTCAAAAGCTGTCTCTGGATCATGAAAACCCAAGGATGATATTTTTATTTGATAACAAACTTGTACATATAACTAGCCTTTTAAACAAAAAGGGAGTAATTAGTACTGTACTGCTAACCAGCATGGTCCAGGATTTTTTTTTTTTACTTGAACGTAACAAAGATCATATCTGATCACGTAATTTTTAGTTGCATCTCATTTGTAGATGCTAAATACAGTCTCAGATGAGGCAAATACTAGTGAAGGGTGCTTAAATTTAAAGCTATGAATTAGGGTGTAGTGGTATAGGGAGAAGTCTGAAAAAAGGATTTTAATGTCGGTGTCTTCTAAGTCCTTCTGCATCAGAAAATCTGAATGCATCTGCCATTTTGACAGGACCTCAGATATGTAATTAACTACTGTGACAGCTACAGTTTAAAAATTCCAAGTGTGTTCCATTAACCGCCACTTTCTGTTTTGTATATGTATGGAATAAATGAAAAACAAATCTGCTGCTATTACTGTACTACATATGAACACATCTGGTGAGAGTACACCACATTATAACTTGCTACTAATTATACTACTGTTTGATATCAAGGTGTTGAATGAACGCCAGAAATTTGCTTTCAATTAGGCTATGTGAAATCTTAATGTTAAAAAGTGTTTGTTTTCAGACATTCAGCTATACTTTGAAAATCCCAATTTTGCTGTCCCATATATGTTGATGTCCCCATTTGCCTCCAGCGACAGACGGGGAAGTCTTTTTTTAAAAAACAGGGCTGCTCGAATCACCGGTGTTCCATAACTATCTAGGTTGTTCCCCATGTAACATGGTGGTAAATCCAGTTTGGCTCCAGTGTACACTTGCTGAGAATCTTAACCAATTCCAGCTTCCGGATTAATATAATTGTATGATGCATATGCTCCCACTTATTTTCACATTCCCACTTTTTACATTTTTAGGCGTATATGTCCAAGTGTGCACCTAAAAAGAGTAATGCATGAGGTGATTTTTTAAACATGACAATTGTGGACTTTACTGTGCATTTCCCTTGTCAGAAGAGGCTGTATTTCAGGAATCCCTTGCAAAGCTTCCTGAATAAAGTGCTTGGGACACAAACATGTGTTACATTTCTAAGAGTGGGATGTGGATAACGAATTACACCACTTTAAATGTTGTAATAGTTACTAAATGTTAACGCTGCTGTAAATTTTAAATATTTATACATTTTGTAGAAATAAAATATGCCAGTTTAGTTTTATTCTCATGTTTGTTGTCTTTGTTGTTGAAATTTTTTAAATTTTACTTTATTTGTATCCTACCTTTCACTTCAATGGGACCCAAAGCAGCTGACATTGTTCTCTCCTCACTTTTATCATAATAAAAACCCAAGGAAGTAGGTTGGGCTGTTAGTGTGTGGCTGGCCCAAAGTCACCCAGCAAGCTTCCATGAGGTTGTCATCTTCAAGCAACTTAGTGATGTACATATTTAACAAGATGCTTCTTTAAGAAGCTTTCTTAAGTATTCCAGATGATTGAAAATTGCACATTGTGGGCCAGTAAGCTTCCATGGGACTGTGGTAGTTGAAAGGGAGAGCTTTGGTGTTTCTCTCATACTACACAGAATGTCTCTTTAAAAGCCCACAGAGGAAGGTTCATTCATGTATGTGCATCATTCTTTGCATGTATGAGTGGGCCATCATAGATGTAGCACCGCCAGCAGAAATTTGATATCGCCTCACATCTCCAAATGCTACTCTTTTCAACCAAGTCAGTTCACACATTCAGCTGCTGCTTATGTAGTCAAGGATGCAGTAGTCAAGTGTAGATTAATCAAGTTGTATATTTAAATGTATGACTCATATATTAGGCAGCAGTTCTATTATGGGTCTGTGTGACACTGTGACCATGTGCCAGGTAACAAAAGCTCCAGGTGAACATGAAGAACTTTGGGATGATTGCCCTGTGTGGTTGTTGTGAAATGGATATGTGTGTGAAAAGTGCCTTCAAGTCGCAGCCGACTTATGGCGACCCCTTTTTGGGGGGCTTCATGGCAAGAGACTAACAGAGGTGGTTTGCCAGTGCCTTCCTCTGCACAGCAACCCTGGTCTTCCTTGGTGGTCTCCCATCCAAATACTAACCAGGGCTGACCCTGCTTAGCTTCTGAGGTCTGACGAGATCAGGCTAGCCTGAGCCATCCAGGTCAGGGTGAAATGGATATACAAAATGGATATGGGTGAAATGGATATACAAACCTTTTTTATGCATACTTGCTTACCCAGGGCTAATTGGGAGGGAATGTGGATGCGCTAACAAAGTTATAAGACACTTTCTTAATTAACAATTTTATTACAACATAACTTTATTAAACATCAACTTTCATAATAATTAATTGTAAAGATTTGGGAATGATAATTGGAAAATAATAGGCCACAACTTGGAATTGGAAACAGCTGCGATTCCCCGTGGCCCAGCATGCACGATGTGTCAGGTACCATGGCTGACCCCAATGCGGCCAGGTATGCCAACTGGCCCACAGCGGTCCCGCTGTGAGCAACCGGGACAGCGGTGCCAGGAAGACACCAGGACCATCGCCACTGGGTGTTTTCCCCCGTCGCTTGGGAAGAGGCAGACAGCTTACCCTCCAGCCAGGTCATGTCCTTGAAACCTCTCCCAAAACCCCATATTGGGATTCCCAGAGTTAGGAAAGCAACCCCCCCGGCCGCTTTCCTCCCAAACTGACACATCTCCATGCCTACCCGCCCAAGTTGAGACTTGAAGCTAGCTAAAAACCCTTCCCCTTAGGGTGGGCAGGTGGGTCAAAAGAAAAGACTGAGTGAGCTGGAGGCAGGCCCTCCTCCCCGTTTTATACTTTTGTGGGAGGGCTTGCTCCACCTACCCCAAGTTCCCGCCATGTCCCCCATTGGCTCAATGCCCTTTGGGTCCTGGCCAATGGGAAGACTGTTGTAGGGCAGACAAGGACCGGCACGAGCCTCCCGAGCACGAGCAAATGCACGTGTCGGCCGTCCGTCCATTTTGTCATCCCCCTCTCCGCTCTTCAGCTTCCCTCCAGCCTCGAGCAGCAAACATGGCTCCCGGTGAGGCGGGAACCAGAGCTTCTAGTGTTTTCTGTGATGCATCCTTGCCATGGTTCTAAGTTGGGGAGGGGCCGTGTCTCAGTGGCAGAGCATCTGCTTGGCGTGCAGAAGGTCCCAGGCTCAATCCCCGGCACCTCCAGTTAAAGGGACTACGCAAGTAGGTGATGTGAAAGACCTGAGACCCTGGAGAGCCACAGCCAGTCTGAATAGATAATACTGACTTTGATGGACTTTGATGGACCAAGGGTCTGATTCAGTTTAAGGCAGCCTCATGTGTTCAAGTATTCCCTGAGTTTAATGCAGAATTCCCTGAGTTTAATACACCAGGTTTTATCCTGGATTTGCAAGTCTGAGGATAATATGAGGGAAAACTTAGGAACTATTTTACAATATATGTGCATACAGTCAGAAAATAAATAAATTGTGTAACTTGGTCTCTTAAGCAGGAAACCTCTCCCCCCACCCTCGGCTGGCTCCCTATGTATTGGGCAAAGTAGAAACCTGCTGCTTTGCTGACGTCTGGAGAGGAACCAGTAGGTTGGATCCTGAACATTATGCTCCATTTCTGGCATGAATCTTTCTGCTTCCATCTGTTTTTGGCAGTCCTCTTCATCACCCTAAAAGCGGTTTCAGAGAGTCATGGTCCCTTGGAACCAGCCTGGGATGCTGCATAGATATGGCAGCTACATCTTGAGTTGAAAAATATGTTAAAATTGTTCAAAGACTTGTGTACGAATGGGGGGGTCCTTTTAAAGAGCACCTTTAAATACATATAGGAGCTGACATGTGTTACCTAAATCAGGGTCTCGAGTCTGTAAATGCAGAGATGATTCACCTAAAATGGAGCCCAGTCAGCATCAGTGGAATGATAATGCCTAAATAAAAGGGCCCGTTTCAGCTATGAAGAAGACCTTGTCTGGGCCCAGTAGGGCTTTCTTCTTCCACCACACAATAGATACTCCTTTCTCATGCCACATTTTAAGTTGCTTTTACACCTCTATAGGTTTGAACATCAGTTTGGGATGTAACACAGGGAAGCTCTTGGGGGGCACTCAAAGAAATTCTACTGGACTGTTCTCACAGTCCTCTGGTTTATAGCCAGTATGCTTAATTAAAATCACATTTAAAACATTATCCATAATATGGATAGCACAAATATTTTCTGTTTTTTGTGTTTTTTGGTTGCAGAATCAAGTTTTTGATGAATAAGCCCTATGCATCCATAGTAATTAGGACATATATACGTTTATTTGAAACTCTCAAAGACAAATATTCTTAGAAATGCAGGCAGCATTATTTATTTCTTTGCAAAGAGCTAGAGAATACAGAAATGGATACTTTTATAAAGCAATCATCTTAATAGCTGGTTTGTGAGGCTTTTCATCCACAGCCTCACAACAATGCTCTCTGATTACATAAAAATTTGGCAAAATATGAAATCTTGTCACATTTCCATGCTCAAAATTAACAGATACTCAAGTGTCAATCTATGTTAATGGCTACATTTTTTAAATCATGTTTTATTATGCTTTGAAAAGGTTATATCTGCTCTGTAAAAGGCAAAAGAAAAAGACTATTGAAAAAAATAAAAGATTAGTGCGTTAATAGGGTGAAAATTAAATCCAGCTCAGGAGACTAACGAGATCAGGGAGAAGAGAGAAAAGGAGTCCACTTTACCACATTTCTGAACAGAAAGTAATTCATAATATGTGTTATAATGAACAGTGGCAAGTTCTGATTAGATTATTTCACACTTTCATACCACCTCAACATGTACAATCAGGGCCGGATTTACGTATAAGCTAAACAAGCTATAGCTTAGGGCCCCACTCTCTTGGGCCCCCCCAAAAAAATTAAAGAAAAAAAACTGGATGTACATTTCCAAAATATAAGATAAAAAACAAATAAAATAAAACCTACATACAGCAACAGTGTGCAAATGGCTTTAGATACCTATTAGGTCCATAAATTACATATAGCATATATTCAACACAAAAAACAGTGACAATTTGTTGTTGACAATGGACAGCTGGACATATAAAGGGCCCCATTACCTTCAATAGCTTAAGGCCTCATCAAACCTAAATCCGGCCCTGAGTACAATAAGCTTACATGTATTCGTAATCTTGTACCATTTTCAGGAGGATATGGTTTTTAGTTTTTTTAATTTATTTTTTAGATCCCCAAAAGGAGCACGTTCGAGAAATATACACCAAGTTACTTCAACAGATAGATGTCATTAAAAACATTCCTAGGAGAGGATTCAAACGGCTGCATTACTTTCATGTATGCAACGAAGATTTGAGACTTGCATTTCTGAGCCACCGGTCCTCAGGGCCATACGGCAGACCTTTGAAACAGAGCAGCTTTTTTCGAAAAGCTTTCGGAACATTTGGTTGCTCTCTGAAGACAACAAAAAAATCCCCTGGGTTGGACCCAAATTTTGAGTATACCTTTGCATCAAGGAGAGGGGATTGTGGGCACAGGTACCCAAAGAGGTATAGAAGAACCAAAGTCTCTGCAGGGGTGATTTGAAAGTAAGCTCTCTGTGTGGGTGTGTTCAGTGGCGCCTACATACTAAGTGTTGCCTTCCCAGTGAGTGAGATTCTGATTAGTTATTTGGACAGGAAAGCATTAAAGTGCACCCCCCCCATTGCATCTCGTCACCTACCGAGAAGTGCTTATTTGTGCTGCATGTTCAAATAGAGCACAAAGCACCAATTTTCCACCCCAGTGCAAGAAAGATAGTGTAATATGGGGGAAAGCAGTAGTTGCACACATATATTGTAGAATCCATGGCTGGAAGTCAGCTGCTTTTAAGAGAGCTGAAAGTGGTTTTGAAACAGGTAAGAGTACAAAAACCAGCACAGATGTTTTCTCAGTGTAGTTTCACCATTGCTATCTGAAGGGGGGGGCTCTTAAGAAAATTCAGTATTGTTTTTATTTTGTTTATTAGAGCAATTATTTTATAACACTGTATCTTGTAGGATTGCTTACATGAGCACTGATTGGGTAAGCCAGATGCAGCAACATGGCATTTTGACATGGCATTTGATGTTAGTGATAACTGAAAAAAGGACATTAATTTTTGAATCAGGTGTAAACAATGTAATTTCAAAATATTGTCGAAGGCTTTCACGGTCAGAGTTCATTGGTTCTTGTAGGTTATCCGGGCTGTGTAACCGTGGTCTTGGAATTTTCTTTCCTGACGTTTCGCCAGCAACTGTGGCAGGCATCTTCAGAGTAGTAACACTGAAGGACAGTGTCTCTCAGTGTCAAGGGTGTAGGAAGAGTAATATATAGTCAGAAAGGGGTTGGGTTTGAGCTGAGTATTGTCCTGCAAAAGTATTGTCCTGTAAGTATCAAGATAATGTGCTAATGAGGGTATGGTATGTTAATATGGAACCATTATATCCTGAAGTGATCTGTTAATGTGTGTAATCCAAAGCTAATCTGTATGGCTATTGTTGAATGTTGTCTTTGTCTGGAGGTTTTTCAGGGCAGGAAGCCAAGCCTTATTCATTCTTAAACTCTCCTCTTTTCTGTTAAAGTTGTGCTGATGTTTATGAATTTCATAAACTGTCCTTCAGTGTTACTACTCTGAAGATGCCTGCCACAGTTGCTGGCGAACCGTCAGGAAAGAAAATTCCAAGACCACGGTTACACAGCCCGGATAACCTACAAGAACCAATGTAATTTCACCCAAGTTTCTGAGGAATTACGTAATAACTGGGGATGGGGTAAAAGTCCGAATGGGCTACAATGGGTGTTACACAAATAATACTGCAAAAAAACCCTGTGGCATACCTTAAAGTCACTAAAGAACAATATTTTGGAAATCAAAACGTGGAAAGAGCATGTCTTTATTAACCCTTTCCAGACCAAAATGCAGAATGGCCTCTAGCTAAAATACCAGCCTCAAGAGTGTTTTTTGTCATTTTTCTTTGTTTTATTATGTTCACAGCAATAGGGAGACGTTTGTTCTTGCCCTGAATAGCTACAATTTTTCTCAAGACAGGAAAATTGGCACAGCCTCTCCCAGGGCCATGAAAGAAACAAGTGAGGAACTCTGCTGATAGTTTACCTCATCTTTGAGGCACAGATTGTTACATGAACCGTGGAAACGACTGGCCTTGGATCTCATTAAACCCACTTTAAAAAATATCTTGAAGTGAATACCATATCTAAAAATAGCCCGTTGGGCTAGTTGTCCAAATGTGTCATTTTTTGGGCAGGTGTTTCAAGTAGGGCTGTCAATTCGGTTCGGTCCGAACTGAAAATCAACCGAATTTCCCCTGATTCGGTGCTTTTCTGTTCGGATGGATCCGAACTCAAAACTGGCGGGCAACCGGGGGGGCCGAATTCAGCGAGTTCGGGAGTTCGCGAATAAATTCGGCCAATTCGGCCGTCAGTAAGCAGCATAACCATCAGTAAGCAGCATTCTCCTCCCCCGGCCAATCGGTGGACAAGCTGGGTCTTCTTCTGGCCAATCAGTCAGGATTGAGTACTGGAGGAATCAGCTGATGTGCGGCCCAGCCAGGGAGAGAGAGAGAGAGAGAGAAATCCTCGTGTGTGTGTGTGGGGTGCTTGTGCACATTCACTCCTTTCTGTGGCTGCAGGGGGCGCATTTTTGGGGGTACACACACAAAACTTTCACTGGAACTTCAGATGAAGCTTCATAAGGTACCCCCCAAGTTTTGTAAACATTGGGTCAGGGGGTCCCGAGATATGGGCTCCCCCCCTTTTTCTTTCCATGGCTGCAGGGGGTGCATTTTTGGGGGTACAAATCCCAAACTTTGAGCAGAGTTTCAGACCAGTGTTCTTAAGATACCCCCCAAGTTTTGTAAACATTGGGTCAGGGGGTCTCGAGATACGGGCTCTCCCCCTTTTCCCTCCCCCCCTTTTCCATTTATGTGGCTGCAGGGGGCGCTTTTTTGGGGATATAGCCCCCAAACGTTTAGCATAGCTTCAGTGAATTATTCTTAAGATACTACCCAAGTTTTGTAAAGATGGGTTCAGTGGGGGCAGAAATATCGCCTCCCCCCTTTTCTCTTTCCATGGTTGCAGGGGGCGCATTTTTGGGGGTGCAGCCACAAAACTTTCACTGGAACTTTAGATTAAGCTTCTTAAGGAACCCCCCCAAGTTTTGTGAACATTGGGTCAGGGGGTCCCGAGATATGGGCTTTCCCCTTTCCCCTTTCCCCTATTGGGATGAATGGGGCAGCCGATCCGATCCTGTGTGCATCTCCTCTCCAGAGCAAAACGTTCCGTGCCTAATTGGAATCATCTTGGATTACAGCCCGTCCTGATGGAACAGAAGACAGCCACAGTAAGACCCCTTTGGGGGCTTTAATCTATAATTTTTCTCCTGTGTATGTGTGTGTGTGTGGGGGAAAGCAGAGTCTGTGTGTGTGTGGGGAGGGAGCAGTTTCTGTGGGTGGGGGGGAAGCCAAAGGGGGCTTTCGTCAGTTCTGCCTGGGGTGTGTGTTCCCCCTCGAGTCTCTCGCTCCCTGGTTTGAGGGGGGAGGTTTCAGTTGTGTGTTGCAAAGGTGTTGTTTAACAAGGTTGTGTTTGCAGTTGTTTTGCTAATTTCTCTGCTGTTGTCGGGCTGGGAGCTTTGTGCGTGGGCGGCAAGCTCTGCTGAGAGATGCACAACATTAAGGGTGGGGGGGACCCCTTCCAGGGCCCATATCTCAGCCCCCCCTGACCCAATCTTTACAAAACTTGGGGAGTCTTTCAATAAACGTCCTTTGAAGCTCTGCCAAAAGTTTGGGACCTCTAAGCCCAAAAATGCCCCCCCCAGAGCAGCAGAAAGGCGCGATTGTGTTTTTAATGGCTTTATTCGGCCGAATTTGTTTCCGAACTTTGAATTCCAGCCGAATTGAACGAATCCGAAGTGGGGGAGTTCAGACTTCGGCACGTACCGAACCCACAAGGGCCAAATTCGGCCGAATCCGAACTGTACCGAATTTTTTTTTTTTTTTGACAGCCCTAGTTTCAAGAGGGTAACTGATTTTATCTGCCAACCAGTGACAAAATTGTTAACTCAGCTCTGTCGTTTCTGGCATGAAAGGAGTTCTTTCAATTTCTTATCTGTAATCAGTAGAAGTTGCAATCTGAATAATATTTTTGAAAGACAAAATATTCTTTCTGCTCATTTCATTCTGATCTATCTCCTCCTGTCACTTGCTCACTGTCACTCCTGTAACGCTGTCAAATGCATGGTTTAACTAACAGGGTAGTGAATGTGAGAAGACTTTAAATATCTAGATGGAAGAAAGTTAAAATAGCATTGTGATGTACAGGTTTAAAACAGTATCAGCTCTTAGCAGCTGATCATGCAGATACATTTCACTTTTTTCCATACTGAATTCTCCTCTTAATTCAGAAAAGTGGAGTGGTTGCTGTCTTGGTAAATATGTTGTGACTTTGGGGTTGGCAAAAACCAAATGAGATGTACCCTTTAAATGGGATTATGCTGTATGTTTCCTAATTCACAGACTTTTTCCTCACAAAACTCAGCATATAATCTGTTAAAATTTAATAGCTGATAACAGCCATGTGGGAAGGACATGGTATATCCACCACAAGCATGCCACTTTATATGATCTGTGTAAAGTTAGAACGTGGTTGCATTCAGACATCTCAAATAAACTTCTGTTGTGAATGGCCACATTTCCATTTCATTCCATTTCCAATACATCAATACATCCATGAATAGAAAGTCACGTTTTTTGCCATTTTGTAACTTGCAATGGATAATTCCATCCCCCTTTTGTGTTGCATTAACACATACCCCATTTCCAAGATAATCAGTCTCTGTGGAAATCTCTCTGTTTAATAAAGAATTCTTTGTTGCAAACGAGCACTGAAGCTCCCAAATCCAAAATAAGGTAGCATGATTCATTGACATCTCTGCTTGCCAAGTAATTAAACTGTTTCCTTTCATTCCCACCATACCCGCAATTTTTTTTTAAATAATTTCTCCTTTCAGAATTATCCTGTTTAAGATTTTCTTGGTGGATTCTAGGAGGTGGTTGCCTGGGTTTGTAAGGACACATTGTGTCCTTGTGGCCTGTAGTACCATAGGGGAAACATTAAGTAGTGGCCCTTGGCCTTTCTAATTGACCAACCACATTTGCATAACTCCCTGGCAGGTTTAAGAATAATCCTCATCCTGTTTCACTCCTGCCATCTCCAATTGAGAAAATATACCTTTCAGCTGGCTCACATGCCTTTTGAAGCTTCATGGTGCTTTAGATTTGCCAGATGCTACCTGATTGCAAAGGTGAAAGCTCATCCTTTAACGGTATGAGCTGATTCCAATGTTGCATACATATCTTTGGCTGTTTCTGCATCATTAATATCACTTAATGATCATTAATCACTGTGGAAGTGATGAAGTTCTTTGTTTTCTTATCTTGTCAGTCTAGGACTTTGTGGCATTATACCCCATTGAAGTCCCTCCCTTCCCCAAACCCCACCCTCCCCAGGCTCCGCCCCGCAAATCTCCAGGTAATTCTCCACCCAGAGCTGGCAACCCTACGTCTGACCCATGCAATACGCTGCTTGCTACCAGCTAAGGGTGGGTCATCTGAGAGCCACTCCAATAACCCCTCCTCTTCGAGTGCGTACTTCAATCTGGTTCTCCACATGGAAAAGTTGTCAGTCGAGAGGATTTCCAGTTTTTGTCTTCCTTCAGCTGTTTCCTTGCTTGCCAGGATTAATTTACTTGCTCCAGGAGATTAGCTCACACCCCCACAGCTCACCAGCTCAGTCCTTTGTTAGGTAAATCGCACTCTTCAGAGACCAATTGTCTTTAGGGACTGCAGTTTACCTCTAAATCTGGATTTCTAGGACTTTGGCCTTTCAAAACCAGATTTGGTTGGGTTGCATTATGCCCATTATGCATTATGCCCAAATCCTTGTTAATTTAGCAGAGTGTACAAAGGCGAATGTGCAGAGCAAAGCCCATCCCACCTCTGTGTGTGCCAGGAACAAAATTGCTACAGTGTGAATGAATTTTTCATGAAAGTCCTAGAGTTCTATGGATGATTCAGCCTACATAGTCGGGCAGACTTTCAATATTTAAAATAAAAGCAGAGTTCAGGGATATCAGCCATGATTCTTACTCACTATATTACATGTTGTTTAAAAATGATAAAGAGGGAGGGTTACAAAGAAAATGAATTTAAAAATTGAGGAGCAAAGCTGAGTCAGTGCATTGTCTTTATTATTCCTGAGGAGAAATCAGAGTTATTAATTTAACTAATAAGGTTGGCCAAGCCTCCTCAGGGAAGCCAAAACAGGCGTGCTGCTTCCGGTTGCTACTTCAAACTATTTCTTGTCTGAATGGCATTCATAAAGCTTCCAGGAAATGGTGAGGTGTTTTTCACAACTAGGGAGAACAAAAAAAGATTTGAAAATTGTGACTATACCAAAGAGATAATATTTATATATTTTTTAAGATTGCTACACATAGAGCAGGGGCGGGAAATGACTGGGTGTTAGTCTCCTCACAATCGACTGAATGAGTCCTCATTGTGCCTTTTCAGTAATTTGACATGCTGTTTACCTTGTCTTATAACATAGATTCCATTAATTTGTTGTGATGAGTAATCAGCTTTATTACAATTTAAGCAAAAGGTTTAAACTTGTGTGGAAGTTACATTGATTAATCAAAACACGGAAATGTGCTTGCCAGTGATGAACATTAGCATCACAGAAAATTGTTTAATGACTCTAGTGCAAAATTCATAATTTACGCCTGATTATATAGCAACATTTCATTCATTCCTCAGGCACAATTTGCTATATGTATAATATGTTTCTCTTTAAATGTGTATTCCCCTCAGAAATGAGAACGAAAACTGATATGGTTTCACGTTACCCGTACAATTTTATTTTCTTATTGAATCATAGGGATGCACATTGAGAAATTAACTAATCAAATTCTGAACCAACGCCTCTTTACTCATAAATATCTTTATCATAGCAAATCCCATTGCTAATGACAATAACAGGTGGCAATCTCCAAAAATCTTTGAAACTGATCATCATTCTGGCAGCTGACAGTCTGCATTTCACAGATGCACTAGGCAAGGGGAACAGGAAGGGCTGTCCAGACAGTGATGGGCATCAGTTGCTAGAAGCAGCAGTTGATGTCATGCAGTAAAATCAGGGAAGTTAACAAGCAATGGCTGTTCCTTCTTTTCGTTGTCACCTAACTTTAACTTGTTACATCCTTTTGCACCCCCAACACACATATAAGGAATGACAACCTAGCTGGGCATAGTGCAGGGCTGCTTAAGGCTAAGGGTCTTTTGCCTTTAATAATTATGTCAAAGGTTATCTCAGGTGCACACTGTCAAGTTGCCCTGGTACAGAGATCTGATAACGTATCACTTGCCACTTATCACACCATGTGCCTATCAAATGTACAGGAAGTGGTGTACCAAATTCTATGATGCAGCCACAACAGAAACCAGGATGTTCGCAGAAGAAGAAGAGTTGGTTTTTATATGCCGACTTTCTCTACCACTTAAGGGAGACTCAAACTGGCTTACAATCATCTTCCCTTCCCCTCCCCACAACAGACACCCGGTGAGGTAGGTGGAGCTGAGAGAGCTCTAACAGAGCTGTAATTTGCCCAAGGTCACCAAGCTGGCTTTCTGTGTAGTAGTGAGGAAACCAACCCAGTTCACCAGATTAGTGTCTGCCGCTCATGTGGAGGAGTGGGGAATCAAACCCGGTTCTCCAGATCAGAATCCACTGCTCCAAACCACCGCTCTTAACCACTACACCACCTTGTTAGTGTTGTATGGTTGCCAACCTCCAGGTACTATCTGGAGATCTCCTGATATTACAACTGATTTCCAGCCGATAGAGATCAGTTCACCCAGAGAAAATGGCCAGTTCGGCAATTGAACTCTATGGCATTGAAGTCCCTCCCCTCCCCAAACCCCGCCCTCTGCAGGCTCCACCCTAAAAACCTCCTGCCGGAGGCAAAGAGGGACCTGGCGACCCTATAGTGTTGGCAGAGTGCTATGCCGCAGTCAGGGCACTGAATTGATTAATGAGTAACAAAAGCTTTATTTAGGAACTAATACACTGGATAGTAAAGAGAATAAACCTAGCTGCCTTCCTAGCTGAAAGAGAGACTTGCAGACAGGGAAGAAAAAGCCCCTTTAGAAAGAAGGTACTCCCCCTACAGTCCTGTGTAGCTGAAGCTTGCGGCTCTCTGAAGGATTTTCATCGCACAAGGCATAGCTATATTCCAACAGTGCTGTTTGGGGGGCTGCGATGTGCTGTTGCGCTGGTGTATCATAAACACAACGGTGTTCACATTGGGACAATGCAACTACACCACCCACAGCCTTTTTCAAGTGAGAGGTGCATGAGGAAGAGGTCTTGGGTGTTAAAAAGGATATGGAAAACATGTTGACTGCAAACATTTAAAACAAGAAACACATTTTTCTAAAAGTAAAAAGCAGAGATCATGGATGCATTCGAATGTCACCGAAAGCCAAGGATGTGCCCAAACCCAATTACTTGCCATGATCCTGCATGTACCTTGTTCTTTCCTCCTCCGCTGCATTTTTGCATGGAGAATTCTCATTAAAGAGTAACTCTGGTTAATGTTGATCCATGAATTGTAACTGGGTGGGTTAACTAGAGCTAGTTCCTCACCAAAAATGTAGATTAAACCTCCTTTAGAACCCCAATTTGTTAGGGAAAGCTAAGTCATGTTGGTTAAGCACACCTCTCCATTATGTCAATCTATACTGTTTTGGAACCCTTTCTTCAGTATAATGGATAACAATACCCCTTTGTTCATTTGTTTTCTAATATAACTGTTATATCGATATTCTATTTTGGTACCTGGCATTCTAATCTGCCCATCTTTTTCTAGCTTTTATAAATAGCCACTTGCACATTTTCTTCCTCTTTAAATGTGCCCACAAATCAGCTAGTGCATTTCAAACATTAATCAGATCATGAAGGCTACCAAAACTAGTTCCATGTGGCAGCATTCAATGTGGCAAAGACAATGTTTGCAAGCACTTTAACCTATGCATTGTTAACATCGGCTTAGATCCAGGCAACTGCTTGTATAATTAGAAGGCACATTTGCTCATTTCAGGGGAAGTCCCCCATTTCTCCTTACAGATGTGACGGTCCCCTGCATTACACTGAGTCAGTCGTTTAGTCTATCAAAGTCAGTGTTGTTTATTCTGATGGGCAACAGCCCTCCAGGGTCTCAGGCTGAGGTATGTCACATCAGTTACTACCTGACCCTTTTAACTGGAGATGCCGGGGACTAAACCTGGGACCTTCTGTATACAAAGCAGATGCTCTACCACTGAGCCACAGCCCTGTCCACATGCCTTTTGAGAGGAAGAAGAAGAAGAGTTGTTTTTTATATGTCGACTTTCTCTACCACTTAAGGAAGAATCAAACTAGCCTATAATCACCTTCCCTTCCCCACAACAGACAACCTGTGAGGTAGTTGGGACTGAGAGAGCTCTAAGAGAGCTGTGACTAGCCCAAGGCTGGCTTTATGTGTAGGGGTGGGGAAACCAACCCGGTTCACCAGATTAGCGTCCACCATTCATGTGGAGGAGTGGGGAATCAAACCTGGCTCTCTAGATTAGAGTCCACCGCTCCAAACCATCGTTCTTAACCACTACACCGTGCTGGCTCTCAGAGCAGTTCTTCCAGAGCACAGGGGCTGCAGCAGGAAGGTGGAGGTGGAAAAACCCCATTCTACAAGAACTGCTTGTAGTTCTTTGGGTCCAAACTACTGGAACTTTCAATACCTCCAGAAGATGTGATACAAATGTGGATATGCACCATATGAACGTGGGGGATAATTTTGAGATGTGGCAACCTCCATGGTCAAGATAATACTTTTACCAGCCAAGAGGATAATGGCAGTAAATAGTTTGTTACTTTATAAGGGTCAGGTGGACTTGTTGTAAGGAGACAGGATTGATGAGCAACCCTTACTTTGCCTTCTCGTAGAAATATGGCATTCAGCAGAACAGCATATTTAATACTAGTTGTGTTTTCCCTGTAACACTGTAAATCTGCTTCTGAGTTTCTTAGGCTGTGTCTTGGAGCAATACCAGCCAGGGATGACTATTACTTTCTGTACTTATCAACTACCTCTCTTCTTTCATGCCCTGACTGATAGACTGCTTGGAATCAGAATATTTAACTGGCCGTCTCTACAAAATGCCATGGATATACAGGCACATTTAAATAGTACAGATCATTAAGTGTTTTTTAAAATATGATTGACCCAATAGACATCTGGTTAGTGAGTAACATGGATTATGAGATGAATAAATTGCACAGTAGGAGGCTGAGCGGAATATAGCACAAGATTGCTTCCAAGCTCTGACACAGGCAAATACGGTTGCCATTAGTAACAAGTTAAATCTTTACAACTTGGAGCCACCAAATACGAAGTCTGATATTACACTAGGGAGAAAGGTGTTTTCAGTTGCCGATACTTAAAATGTGCTAGTGACAATATTAAGGTTGCTTCAAGTCTTTGAATGGAAAAATGAAAGACTTTTTAATTCTTGTTGCACATCAGTGCTTCTGAAACAAATTGTGAGAATGGCACTAAGGCAGCAGGAGAATGCTGCCACAGCCCTCAGTTTGCAAGATAAGAACATAAGAACATAAGAAAGGCCCTGCTGGATCAGACCAAGGCCCATCAAGTCCAGCAGTCTGTTCACACAGTGGCCAACCAGGTGCCTCTAGGAAGCCACAAACAAGACGACTGCAGCAGCACCATCCTGCCTGTGTTCCACCGCACCCAAAATAATAGGCATGCTCCTCTGATACTAGAGAGAATAGGTATGCAGCATGACTAATATCCATTCTAACTAACAGCCATGAATACCCCTCTCCTCCATGAATATGTCCACTCCCCTCTTAAAGCCCTCCAAGTTGGCAGCCATGCCCACATCCTGGGGCAGGGAGTTCCACAATTTAACTATGTGTTGTGTGAAAAAAATACTTCCTTTTATCTGTTTTGAATCTCTCACCCTCCAGCTTTAGCAGAAGACCCCGTGTTCTAGCATTATGGGAGAGGGAGAAAAACTTCTCCCTGTCCACTCTCTCCAAACCATGCATAATTTTATAGACCTCTATCATGTCTCCCCTCAGCCGCCTTCTTTCCAAGCTAAACAGCCCTAAGCGTCTTAACAGCTCCCCATAGGACAGTTGCTCTAGTCCCCTAATCATTTTGGTTGCTCTTTTCTGCACCTTCTCAAGCTCTGTAATATCCTTTTTCAGGTGTGGTGACCAGAACTGTACACAGTATTCCAAGTGTGGTCTCACCATAGATTTGTACAAGGGCAGTATGATATCAGCAGTTTTATTCTCTATTCCTTGTCTAATTATAGCCAGCATGGAATTTGCATTTTTTACAGCAGCCGCACACTGGGTTGACATCTCCATTGAGCTATCCACTACCACCCCAAGATCCCTTTCTTGGTCTGTTGCTGCCAGCACAGATCTCATCAGTGTATATGTGAAGTTGGGATTTATTGTCCCAATATGCATCACTTTACACTTACTCGCATTGAATCTCATTTGCCATTTTAATGCCCATTCTTCCAGTATGCAGAGATCCTTCTGGAGCTCTTCACAGTCCAATTTTGTTTTAACCACCCTAAATAATTTGGTGTCATCTGCAAACTTGGCTACTTCACTGTTTAACCCCAGCTCCAGGTCATTGATGAACAGGTTGAAAAGCACTGGTCCCAACACAGATCCCTGAGGCACCCCACTGCTCACATCCCGCCATTGTGAGAACTGACCATTGATTCCTACTCTCTGCTTCCTATTTTTCAGCCAGCTCTCAATCCATAAGAGGACTTGTCCTCTTATCCCCTGACTATGAAGTTTGCTTAGCAGTCTTTGGTAGGGGACTTTGTCAAAAGCTTTTTGGAAATCCAATTACACAATATCCACAGGCTCATTCCTGTCCACATGCTTGTTGACACTTTCAAAAAACTCTAATAGGTTAGTGAGACAGGACTTACCCTTACAGAAGCCATGTTGGGTTTTGCCCAGCAGACCTTGCCCTTCTATATGCTTGACAATTCTATCTTTAATAATGCTTTCCACTAATTTACCCGGAACAGACGTTAACTGGTCTGTAATTTCCTGGGTCCCCCCTGGAACCTTTTTTATAAATGGGTGTTACATTGGCCTTTCTCCAGTCCTCTGGTACAGAGGCTGATCGAAGGGACATATTACATATCTTTGTTAGAAGTTCAGCAATTTCCCATTTGAAGAACTCTAGGATGAATACTGTCTGGTCCCTGTGACTTGTTAGTTTGCAGTTTGTCTAGACGTTCTAGGACTTCCTGCCTTGTTACCACTATTTGCCTCAGTTCCTCATTTCCCCCTCTCCAAAATCTCTGTTCAGGACAAGGAATCTGCCCTGTATCTTCAACAGTGAAGACAGATGAGAAGAATTCATTTAGTCTATCAGCAATCGCTTTATCCTCCCTTAGAGTTCCTTTACTCCCATTGTCATCCAATGGTCCAACCGCTTCCCTAGCTGGTTTCCTACTCCTAATATACTTAAAGAATTTCTTATTGTTTGTTTTGATGTGTTTAGCAATATGCCCCTCAAAATCTTTTTTTGCATCTCTAATTATTTGCTTGCATTTCCTTTGTGCAAGTTTGTGTTTGCTTCTGTTCGCCTCGTTTGGGCAAACCTTCCAGTCTCTGAAGGAAGACTTTTTTTCTCTAATTGCTTCCTTCACCTTACCCGTTAGCCATGGTGGTGACCTCTTGGACTTATTACTACCTTTCCTGACCTGCGGTATACAAGCTAGCTGAGCCTCTAGTAATGTGGACTTGAGTAACCCCCAAGCCTTTTCAAGAGATTTAACCCTCCTGTTCCTTTCAACTTCCTCTTTACCAGTTTTCTCATTTTAGAGAAGTTCCCTCTTTTAAAGTCAAAGGTAATTGTGTGAGATTTCCCAGTCACTTTCCCACTTACATATAAATTAAATTTGATGCCATTGTGATCACTGTTGCCAACTGGCTCAACTACATCCACATCCCACACTAAATCACTGGCAGCACCACAGAGTATTAAATCCAGGATCGTCTCCCCTCTGGTTGGGTCTATGACCAACTGTTCGAGGGCACAGTCATTTAGGATGTCTAAAATTTTTATCTCTTTGGCTTGACTGGAGCATACATTTATCCAATCAATATGAGGGAAGTTGAAGTCTCCCATTATTACTACTTCATTACCTTTACATGCTTCCCTAATTTCATTCTCTATCTCAAGATCACCCTGAGCCATTTGGTCAGGGGGCCGATAGAACGTCCCCAGTACTAAATCTCCTTTGGGGCCCAGAATCGTCACCCATAAGGATTCTGTGGACGAGTCTGCCCTTTTTATGGTCTCTAGCTTATTAGACACTATGCCTTCCTTGATATACATAGCAACACCCCCTCCAATACGGCCTTCCCTGTCATTTCTATACAGTTTGTAACCAGGGATGACTGTATCCCACTGGTTCTCTCCCCTCCACCAGGTTTCTGTAATGCTCACTATATCTATGTTTTCCCTTAAAACCATGCACTCTAATTCCTCCATTTTTTGCTTGGAGGCTTCTAGCATTAGCATAGAAACACCTCCACACTGTTTCTCTCTTTTGACTTGCCTGGCATGTGCCTTTGGGCATCTTTAAGTGGCTATCCATCATTTTTTCCCCATTCCCTTTCATGTCCAAGTAATTCCCATGTGGGCAATCTGAAGCAATTTTCCCTTTGTCCATGTGCACTGAGTTTGCCCGAACCGGATGCTTCTCAGCTCCTGTCGGCTTTTCCCCCAGGTTCAGTTTAAAAGCTGCTCTGCCACCTTTTTTATATTACGCGCCAGCAGTCTGGTTCCATCCTGGTTCAAGTGGAGCCCATCCCTTTTGTATAGGGATCTGAGCAAGGCTGTCAAAGATAGGACATTTTGGAGGACTTTCATTCATAGGGTTGCCATGAGTCGGAATCGACTTGAAGCACTTAACACACACACACACACACACAGCATGAGAAACTTGAAACAAACCCTTGTAGATGTAGGCTTTTGATCATCCAGGCATGTGACTATTGGCTAGAATAACAAACTAAGTAGGCCTTTGTGGAGCAGAGGGGTGATGGAATCTTTTCCTGATGACCATGCCAAATGGCAAGAATAGTGGAGCCTTGTAGAAACTATGGACAGCAGCCTCTGAATTTCTTGACAGTGAAGTCCACTCAGCATTTTCATTCTTCTGTGTGACTCTTCCTAAGCACTCCTAATACAGCCAGTAAAAGTCACAATCTGAAAGGGAGTGGGGGAGATGTGAGCATTCTGCACTCCTTCCAAATTGAATAAATGTTAATTTCACCATGGAAGTGTTCCCATGGGGAGATTCCCACTTCCTAGCTGTGTCAGGAACCAAATCCTACACTGTGAATCAGAATCATCATATCATGAATCTCATTGCCTACACCAATACCTATCCTTGACATGGATTTTGAGCAACAAAACTCACCACATGTCCTGCTTCATAAGTTAACCAGAGAATGGGGAAACTACTACTGGGGCATGATGTCTGGCAAAACGTCAAATCTCCATGTGTGCTTCAGTTTACCCTAGTTGCACCCTGGCTCTAGTGGGTTTGACACGGTTTGCTTTCTGTCATTGCTAAACATGCTTACTACTAAGTATACTTCTGAGTATATACGTAGTTAGGACTGTGCTGCATGTAAGATAAATCATGTATTTGTCACTGCTACATTTGATCAGTTGTACAGCATTCAAGAACGGCAAGATCCTCCTGGGATAAGTATTCAAAGATTAAAGGAAATTTCACATTTAATTACTAATCATGTCTAAATGTCAGCGCTAAAGTGCTAAAATCAATAGCTTTTAAATTCCAACTCAAGCAGCTTCTCTTGGGGGGGGGGGTAGTGTGTCCTTGTTGTTTGCATGGTTATTTGTTTGTCCTATGGGCCAGAAGTTCTAGATGCTGAATGAGCAACTTCATGGCTTGAAGCTTGGACCAAACGTCCTGAGTTATTCAGGACTGTGTATGCTTGTGGTATACCCTAGAGCTCTTTTAATTCACAGACAGCAGATTAGACCACTGATTGACAGATAGTATCAAGCTTCCAAATTGCTATGCCAAGAATAAATAGATCTGACCTTTTGTCCTTACATGGTCAATACAGTGGAGTCATCTTGCAGAGGCTCTGGAGTTGCATAGCTTGTCCTGAGTAAAGTTACACACAGCCTCAGCCTGGGCCTGGTAGTTGACAGACAGTTCTTCACAATGAAACCCAAGGGCAAAGGGATTAATCATGCTAATTTTGACAACATTTCTCAAGCTTCTTCAACAATGGAAAGAAGTTTTTGTGGTGCAATGTAGTATACCATACAGACATAAAGAAGGCCAAGACTGCATGTGCAAAGATGCCCTTAATCTGACCCATCTGAGAGACAACTATTTGAAAGTGTAGTTCTGTCAGTTATGATGATTAGTGTCTAGCATATAGCTGTAAGGGTATTTTTAAGTCAGATTTAGAGTAGAGTTATATGTTAGTTTAAAAAACTTAAGTCATGTTCTTTAATCTTGGAAATAAAGCTTGTCATATTAGAAAGTCAATCCAATGATTTCCATCAGTTTCGATGGGAAGCAGATTCCAGCCTGTACCTTCACCTTTCAATGCTATGTAAATGAGGTGAAACCTCATCTTTCGAAAGATCCTTCCTCTCAGCAATGAGAAAGCATTCCTCTTCTATAGGCATTTTTTTTTGCCATCAAGTCACAGCAGACTTATGGTGACCCAGTAGGGTTTTCAAGGCAAGAGACATTCAGAGGTCGTTTGCCATTGCCTGCCTCTACATCACGACCCTAGTATTCCTTGGAGGTCTCCCATCCTAATACTTGCCAGGGTCAAGGGTGAGAGTGTGCGATTGGCCCAAGGTCACCCAGCAAGCTTCCATGGCACAAGTGGGGATTTGAACCTGGGTTTCCCAGGTCCTAGTCTTAACCTTAACCACTACACCATGCTGGGTCTCTCTATAGGCATTAGGCAATTAAAATGCTCACTTGTAGGTGAGTTAGGGGGAAATGGCATGTGAATGAGCTTCTCCTCTTTCTTCCCTGTTTCCTCAGGTAGCAGAAGGGCTATTTTTTATTACGAAAATGGAATAAGCAGGTGAGAAGAGCTAACTTCCCTCACTGAATCCTGTTCATTTTAGCAGCCTTCTTATACAACCCAGCTGAAAAAAACTGGTATGCTGCCACTTCAGAGACCTGCTAAAGGCAGCTCACAAAAATAAATCAAGATATAAATTCATAAATTCTTTCAAATTAACAAACCACTAAAATTTAGGATGATTCTGATGGGCAGTCTTCTTGTTGGATGGAATTCTCAACATGTGTATGTTGGGACCAAGTGTCATATAGTGGTTAGAGTTTCAGACTAGGAGCTGAGACACCCATGTTCACACTCTACTTTGGCCTCAGGTTCACTGGGATACTTTTGGTCAGTTAGTCCTTTTCAGCCTAAAGATGGATGTGAGAAAAATGGGGGGGGGGGCTGATCTATGTTTGTTGCTCTGAGCGTCTTGGAGGAAGGGCCCAATGAAGATGGATGGATCCACTGACTTGATGCCCCAGCTCCTCCTGCTGCACACAAACCTGAAATCAGACAGCAAAGTTCCAGAATATCAGATTATTAGATCAGATGGCTCCTGAGTGATCTGAAGTGTCAGAATGCATTTTCCTAAGGACTTGACATTAAAATGTCCTGTGGATTTAAACAGTGTGTTGTATCAGGTGTACTGATTCCCTAGAAGCCACAGTATGTCACATCCTAGAACTTCCATCCACTACTGTGAGAAGGCTTGCTTTGGTCGAAGGAGTTATGTGATGGATCAAGAGTCATCACTTGGTGGAAGAGAGTTGTAGGATCCAATCTTTTGCTTTAGCAAAATCCTGATTCTTCTCTCTTCAGGTCAAAATATGTGGAAACTCTCTAAACAGAAAACTAAAAGTGACAGTTTTCATAGTAAATGTTCATATTTGTCCCTAAAACATTTTGCATTGAGGTGGCAAAAATCTACATTTTTACATTTTGCTGAACATTTTCAGCCTGTCAATATAATGTTAGAGCCCTTGAGTAATCCTCTGCTTGAATTTCTACCACTGCTTAGTAATAGAGTCTATTACCTACATTATCTCCCTAGGGTACTGTGGGGATTAATGTGTCTGAAGATAAAATGTGCATATTGTAATAATAGTGTATTACATGTGTTAATTTTGTTTTGTGAGTAGGCTTTTATCATCAGAAGGTATACAATTAATTTATCCTTATTAGCCTGGCTTCAGAAACAAATCCTCAAATAACAGAATAATGTTATTTATCTAATGTATTTAGTTAAGTATTTCTATTTTGTTTTTCACCCCACGGGGGACTCAGAGTGGCTTGGAAAGAAAAAAAAATTATTCAGACAAAAAATGCAAAAAATATACAGTATAACCCTAATTCCTAGGCTAGTCTTGGATTCATGATTTTTATTTATTTAATTCATTTTTACCCTGCTTTTCTCCCCAATGGGACCCGAAGCAGATTACATCATTCTTC
This sequence comes from Euleptes europaea, assembly GCF_029931775.1. Classification (NCBI taxonomy): domain Eukaryota; kingdom Metazoa; phylum Chordata; class Lepidosauria; order Squamata; family Sphaerodactylidae; genus Euleptes; species Euleptes europaea. The sequence continues at coordinate 29,585,894 of NC_079326.1, forward strand.
TCTTTCCATTTTATCCTCTCAACAACCCTGTGAGGCAGGTTAGGCTGAGAGTCTGTGACTGGCCCAAGGTAATTGGCCCAATCTTCCACATTAGAGTGGGGATTCAAACTTGGGTCTCACAGATACCAGTGCGATACACTAACAGTAAATTCCTAACCTCAATGGACAAAAGTCCTGTGGAGGCCAAAAAGGGGCTGTGCTGGCATAAGTGGGACAGCTGCTGCTGGTTGTCCCACTTACGCCATCCAGGTGGGCTTGGACGCTGGCGGGGGGACCTGGACACCAGTCTCCTGGCATTGCCATGGCAGTACCGCCCAGGGACGCCGTCTGGGTCTTCCCCCAGTGTCCCACTGGTGCAAAGCCCCGCACTGGTGTCCCCGGGGTATTTCTGGAGCATGCCAGGGGGCGGAGCTGCCAGTAGGCAGCTTCCTGTTCCTTGGTTCTTGTAGGCAGCTTTGTGGTCCCTTTCGGCCCAGCACACCAGCGGGGAGAACAGCGTTACTGTGACAGCTTTTTTGCTGGTGCAGTCTCACTGTTCTCAATGTGGCAAAATGCATATTAAAAAAATAAAAAGCCTCCAAGAGGCTTTTTAAAGACTTTCAGTGGCTGGGAAACAGCTTTGGAGGCATCACGGCGGAGCCTCAGCTGCGCCGCCCCCAGCCACCAAAAGGTCAGGAATGGGCTGCCCCCACTTCACCGCACTGGGTCTCCAGTGAAGATGCAAGCCAAGGTCCAAGAATGCTTTGCTTTTTGCCCTTTGGCTCACACCAAAAGGCTTGCACCTCTGGCCATTCCTAGCCAAAACAGCTGTAACAGAGGACGAATAGAAGCTCAGCCCAGACTTTGTTCAGCTGCCACAGCAATGTTCCCAGTCTTCCCAAATGCTCACTGTATAGTTTCTATCAAATTGGCTACAGCAGAAACATTACGTCATCTTCTTTAGGTGGTATGGTCTGCTAGCACAATACAGTTCAGATAAGCATATGTTGTACCATGAATATGTGAAGCTTTTTTTTTTTTTTTGGCCATTCTTTCCCATGCGTTACTTAGCTCTTAAAAATAATTTAAGGAGAATACTGACTTCACTGGATCATAGTTGCATTTTCCTATCTCAGGAGAGAGTTTCTGTGTCTCCTTAGTGTTCACTGCACATGCTCCCATAAGCTATGAGCCTTGACTTTTGCTGGCATGGAAATAAATATAACTGCTTGCTTAATAGACTGAGCTAGCATTTGTTATCTTCTTAAGCTTTGTTGGATGCTAGCCCTTGCAGGTCTATGAAGGTACTTGATCATTTTTTATATGACAATAACAAACCAAGGTTATATAAGATTCTTGTTTATTTCAAGCACACCATAGTGATGCCTACACAGTGACTATAAGCAGCATCGCACAGTGGACAGGGCCAAGGAGGGCAATAGGCCAACTGCAGAACGGAGTTTCAAGTTTTCTATCCTGTTGCTTATGCTTTTGGAAAGCCAAAGCGCTTTGACAAAAAGGCAGTCAGGCACACAGTCCATGTTGGATCTCCCACAATCCCTTTATGCAATACAGACAGTATGTACATGCAACAACAGTTATGTAGCAAGAAGGAAAATAACAGCTGCATTTTTCTGATCCAGAGTAATGGCTAGAGCCCTAATGCAGAAGATAAAGTTTTGACCTATTTGGGATAAATTCTAGATACCCTTTCTTAACCGCATCTAAGGGTTTTGCTAAAAAATAAGAAGAAAGTCCTGGTCCTTCTTTACAGTGATATAAGGGGCAAAAAGCAGGTAAGTCTAGTCTGATCAGTAAGTCTAGAAGGAAAGTTAATTCTCCTTTGGAAATCAATACAGTTTAAAAGTATCTTCTGTCCCCTACTCAAAACGTTGGTGGATATTATTGCAAACTGATAGCTGCTCCTGACCCAAAATTAATGTCTTCATGTCAGTAGGTAGGTAGCTGTGCTGATCTGTAGTAGAACAGTTAGACTCAGTCCAGTAGCACCTTACAGATCTACAAGATTTTCAGGATATAAGCTTTCAAGAATCAAGGCTCTCGTATCTGATGAAGGGAGCTTTGACTCTCAAAAGCTTATAACCCAAAAATCTTGTTTGACTCCAAGTTGCTACTGGACTTAAATCTACCTGCCATGTCAATATTTTCCTTTTCTAGAAATCAAGTCATTGTTTTTAGACTCCAAGGATGTATTAATTTTGTTGTTCTTGTTAACTTCACTTATAGCCAGATTTTGTCACTGAGACTCAAGGCAGACTGTGAAATATGAAAAGCAATTCAATCAAACAACAAATGAACAATGTGGTAGGGCTAAGTTTATAAAACTAGAAAACAATGCAAATAAAAAACTGTACAAAGCTACACAAACTAAGGCATGTCATACCACAATGAAGAATGGGGTTACAAAGGTAGGGGACATTTCAGTAAGAAAGTGAGGTGACTGATATGTACAATAAATTGCAATAGACAACAATACTATCCCTAATAGAAGCAACCTCTTGGGTTGTTTCATAATCCCTTTGTAAAAATGCCCTCCTGAATATTTCTCTTTGTATATTCTGCAAAGGGCCTCCATGACCATTTCATAGAATCATAGAACCATAGAGTTGGAAGGGGTCATACAGACCACTTTGAGGCATCAGCCCAACAAAGCAATGGTCAACCAATCTATGAATCAATATTACTACTGATTCCAATGGGATGCTTAGTATGAGCCCTGAGCAAACATATACAGCAGGAAACCATAATGGCACCCTAAGTCACAAAGGTAAGGCACTAATAATGCAGTCCTATGCGGAGTTGCGCCCTTATAAATTCATTTACTTCAAAGGGTTTGGAAGAGTGTAGCACTAATAGTTGGTGAAATAGTAGGTGGAAAACCCAGATAACATAAAAGGGGAAAAAGGATGACAGAAATACAGAAGACAATTAAAAGAAACAATTTTATTTCTTCTTTTTAAAGTCTTGATGTTGTCCTTTTTAATGTAACTTGTTTTACTGCATATTTTATTTAATGTGACCCACTTGAAACAATTAGAAAATTATAATTAGAAAAGATGGAATTAGGCACAGAATGGAATTAGAAAAGTGGAATATTATTATTTATTAATTAATCAGAACACTTTAATATATCATCAGGCAATTTACTAATCACTGGTGTTTTGTTGGGTGTTTTTTTACTATAATGCATGCCTACAGAGACTCACAAGTGACTGTGGGAAGGATTCAGGACAAAATGTTTACATTGCTTTGTAATTGTTGTTGTAACAATAAAATGCATGGCACTTTTCAGACTAACATAAAAAGGCATGTCCTTTCATGAACATATTGCAGCCTAATATTCAACACTGGGAAAGCAATAGAGGAAGGCAATAAGATGGAGATGTAAAGAGGGGGAGGATTGTGCCAAGTGGATACTGGGAAAGAGTGACACCGAGAAGGGATTTGAAAGAAAAGATGACATAACATAGTTGTTAGGGTGTTCTAGGCATAATCAGGGGAAAGAGAGGGCAAATTTGTTTAAGGAAGGAGGGAAACTTCAGACAGTAGATAATTATGGGTATAAGGAATATAACAATTTAGATATAAAAGGGCAAGAAAACCACAGCAATTTTTGAAGGCAATGAGAAAGAAGCTGGAAGTCAGCACAGAGATTTAAGGAAGTCAGCATAGAGATTTAAGGAGGAAGATCATATGGCCCAAGTGACTGAATAACTGAAACTAATCCAATCAATTGAGATTAGATGGCATGTGTGACCTCAAACATGAATTTCTGGGTTGCCAACTTCCAGGTACTAGCTGGAGATCTCCTGCTATTACAACTGATCTCCAGCTGATAGAGATCAGTTCCCCTGGAGAAAACGGTCGCTTTGGCAACTGTACTCTATGGCATTGAAGTCCTTCCCCTCCCCAAACCCCGCCCTCTTCAGGCTCCACCCCAAAAACCTCCCGCTGGTGGTGAAGAGGGACTTGGCAGCCCTATTCTGGGTTGTCATGGTGGCCATGGATTCCTGAGCCATCCCAATCAAAACAAGCTAGCATGAATGAAAGAAAGAAAAGCAGTCTTGTGGAATCTTAAAAACAGACAGGTCTATTGGAAGACTTCACGGGCAAGAAATGCATGAAATACAGTTAGAAAACAAAAAAACCCTGTGAACAAAAGGTCAGTGAAAGTTTATGGTTCAATAAATCTGTTAGGGTTTAAAGTGCCACAAGGAACCCCTCTGTAAGTGCAACAGCTCAACACAAAGACTAAGCCTTTGGAATTCCTTGGCATGGAAAATGAAGTTCTCCAAGTCAGAATGGAAATGAAGGTGTCTCGGGGTGGCTTTCTTCCCCCTGCACTTACTGCACCAGGGGGACTGCTCTGAGAACCTGGGGAACACAGCAGGATGCAACACTGCAACCAGCAGAGCTGCCGGAAGTGGTGCGGCCCAGGATTCGGCTGCTAGCAATGGAGGTGGCCTACAGGAAACTGAGACTGCCTCTGCAGCTGTTGGGCCAACTTACAGGTCCCCAGCCCATGGCATGCTGGAAGGAGGGACAGGGAGAGCAAAGGATGCCTTCTCCTTCGTAGGCCTGGCCTGGCCTAAAGTGCAGGTCTTTGTAGGTTCCCAGGGGGTGGAGCTCAGTGGAGAGTGCCCATGAAAGGCAGCCCATTGGTCCCAGGTCCTGCTGGACAGGAGAATGCAGCCCTCAGGGCAAGGGGACCGGAGAAGCCCATGGATGCCCCTCCCACAGGGAAACCTTTTAACAGTGGGCCTGGGGAGAGCAGGGGAGGAAGAGCAAGTCCCCCTCACAAAGAATGTGTGGGAAGGTCCAAACTATGGCAGGGGAGAGGGAGCTGGGTGAAGGGAACCCCACTCCTGTCATTTATCTGAAGCTCTTCTGAGGGGCCTGATGAAGAAAAGGGAAAGCCTGCAGGGTGCCAAACCCCCAGACTCCAACTCAGAGCCCCCAGAGTTAGACAGAAAGAAAAAGAGGGAAGCTGAGCTTGGCAAGCAGTGGGACAGAAATGGGCCTGGCATCCTGGCGCTTGGGGCTGTGGTTGGCCAAGTCTCCATGGCTGGGGAGAAGAATGCTGGGGCCCTGCCTTCTGGCATGCCACCGCCTGGGCTCCGAGATGTAAGTAAGTCGATCTCTGATGGGTGGAGGAGGGTAGGTTTTCCCATCACTTGCACTACATTTGGGCTCCGCCCCCCCCAGGAGGCCCCACGGTTTCGTCTGGGCTCAGGAAGACACCCACCATGAGTGGAGCAGAGCCCGGGGTGCCTTGGAAGTCCAGGACTGTGGCCACTACGCCAACCAGGTCCAGACAACAAGTATCAGCTGGGGTGATCTTCAGGAATAATCTTATTTGTGTTACAACTAAGAAAATAGTCAAGTGATGCATTATCTACTTTCAGAAGTCTCTAGTTATTACTAGCACTGGATATAAATGTTGATTCCATGATGTGCTGTTACTTTTTAATATTCAGGTTTTTTTGTATGTCCCTTCACAGACAGGCATAGAAATTGATAATGCTAAAGTGTATAAATAGAAAAGGGCTTTGCATGTATTTCATTTTTGGCATAGGTTTTGGTGTGGCAGGAAAGGCAGATAAATAACTGGATTGCTTCATCCATAAAAATTTGGATTTACTGATTTCATGTTCTCTTTCTGAACATAGCATATGTTTACTATATGGCTTTTCTATTTGCCATGGCTGTGAGCAGCACCCAGGACATGGATTCAGGGGGGAGACAAGCCATCATGGATTCTGACAAGTGCCCTGGACACAGTAGCCAGGAGCTCTATGAACTGAAGGTCAGAAGCTGGCAGCTCCCAAAACAGATCTCTTCAAAAACACCATTGTCGTCCCAAGAAGGGATCTTGCAATCTCTATTGCTATAGAAGTCCCAGGCAGAACTTATAGAATGGTGAGTGATGCTAGTCTTCAGGCAAAGCAGCTTCCTCTTTAAAGCTCTGCACTCCTCATTCAGAAACTGGAATCTGTTGCCAGTCTGATGGAGGAACAAGAGCCCAGTTTGCATTCTCTACTAGCTGGAGCTGTCCAAGGTGCTACAGAGCCTGTTCTGCATAATGCTTGATGTGTTTCACTATTCCTTGATCTGTCGTTGGCTCTTGGTTTCCTTTTGGATCAAGCTTCCATTTTGCCTACAGACTACCCTGTTGGAAGTTCTGGGTCACTTGCTGGAGCAGTCCAGCCAGATCTTCTGCATGTTCTGACTTGCTAGAGTTTGACCATATTTTGAAATCATATTTCCTTCCTTCCTTCCTTCCTTCCTTCCTTCCTTCCTTCCTTCCTTCCTTCCTTCCTTCCTTCCTTCCTTCCTTCCTTCCTTCCTTCCTTCCTTCCTTCCTTCCTTCCTTCCTTTCTTTCTTTCTTTCTTTCTTTCTTTCTTTCTTTCTTTCTTTCTTTCTTTCTTTCTTTCTGTTATTTATGATCCACAGTTCTCACTGAAACTCAAGGCCAATGGAGGAAAAATGGGGCCCCATAAAATTGGACCCCTTGACACAATCTTTACAAACTTGGGGGTACTTGTAAGGAGAGTCACGAGCAGATATGCTGAAATTTTGATGCCTCTACCTTTAAAAAACACCCCCCAGAGCCCCAGAAAGATTCTCCATAGGCTACAATGGAGCAGGAAGAGGGCTTAAAATTTAAAGCACTGCAGAATTTGGTGAAAATGTGCTGAAGTGGGTCTTTTTCTTTTAAAAGGGGTTTCTTCCCTTTCCACTGCAAGAAAACCCTGTTAAAAGAAAAAAAAACCTATGTTGACTAATGGAGGATAGGTCCATTAGTCATGGTGACTAAAGGGAACCTACAACCTACACATTCAGAGGTGGAAAATGTCTGAATACCAGTGCTAGGAGACAACATTGGGGGAAGCCTGACTTCTGTGCCTTGTTGTTGGCTCTCCAGAGTAATTGTTTAGCCACTGCAAGATCAGCCTCTCTGGCAGCGTATCTCCACTACCAGAGCGCACACTGGCACTAAAAGGGGCATTCGTAGGGGCAGAGCTGCCTTTAGCAGCCTCCAAAGCCCTTTCGGCCCAGGAACGCCCTGTTTTGTAAGTGCTGAGTTACACCTTGCAAAAAGGCAGGCTTAGCCCCGTGAAACTCTATGGAGGGTTTCACAGAGCTTTCTTTAAAATACCATTTTTGGCTTGCTGCATCTGGCAGTAAACCGATCAGGGGATGGTGTGGCTGCGTTGTTCCCAGGTGCACCGTAACCACCACCCGCTTCAGGAATGGGCTGTTAGTGGATGAGTTCTGCTAAATGAAGAGACAACTACAGCTGGTAAGCATGGCCAATAGAAACAGAAGAGTAGTTTAAAAGGAAGGAAACAGGGTGAATGCAATGAATTTAATATATCTCCTTTCAGGTCCATCGCTGGTTGCAAAATTGTAAATTGGTAATACCACAGCCCAACAAGCAGTCACTTGGGACAATCACCAGTTATTTTTGAGAGCTGCATATTTTGGGTACAACTATTGGAGTTAAGGGTTTCACCCACAATGTGGCCTTGCTGGTCTGGAATCATACAGTTGTTGAAAGCCCTGTATAAAAGTAATATTTAAGAAAATTATATATGCCTTTTCATGTTTGAAAGGGAGAAATGTTGATATAATGAACTATGAGTTTGTTTGTAGATCAAAAGGAAATAATCTGGTCTTTGAATCTAGGGAAGTTTGATTACAAGAACTTGCCTTCTCAGGCGTGTCTTTTTAGCCTATTAACCATCTTAAAAATAATCATATACAGTATCAGTATTCATATTCATGAAGAGTGGTGAAGTTTGAGATGCTGATTAGCGCTTTATAATGAACTGCAAAACTGGGATAGCTGACAACTTGCATTTAAGCCAAGAACAATCCAGTTGTAATGCATAAAATGTTGATGCAGAACTTAACATTAAGAATATACATTTTTCTGGTTAAGATAATTGCCATGTTACACAAAAAAATAGCAAAAGCATTAAATGCATAGCATAATGACCACATGTAGTAACACCATGGCCACAAAATACAGGTGCTTTATAATCATAACACTACTGTGTCATCATCAGTGTTCTACTCTACCTGGCAATCTCCTGTTTTCCCCAGTGTGGTGATAATGCAAAGATTTGCCTCACAAGTAACCGATTGCTTGACATGCATATGAATAATCCAGTGCTAAAAATACCAATTTATTCATTGACACTTGAGGAACGTTTCACAAAATATTTTGTTCTTTTGCACAGGTACCTGAGTACAAATTACATATGCATCACATCACAGATGAAGTGAGAATGCATATTTTAATCAAAGATTTTTTTTCTGTTCAAAATGCTTTCCTTGTAGGTCCAGATTATATTGTGGTATCTGGGTTCCAAGTGTTTTGAAGGCCGGACTTGACATTGTAGCTGCGTTTTCAATTCTGACATGATGTTTAAACTGTGGAAACTTATTTATGTTAACATTTTTATTTATTTATAATATATATACCCTATGCTTCTACTTAAAAAGTACCAAGTGCAGTTTATAATAAATAAAAAATAAATAACATTTACATAAAAATAAAGCTAGATGAACCACAAAACAAAACAGGAATTAAACAAGAATCGGCTCAACCCAACTAACTGAAAACCTTAAAAAGCAGCAACCACACACAAAAAATCCCAAAATAAATCATCATTACTTCACCAAAAGGCCTTCTCCAACCACCCCCCAATAAAACATAGCACAAAATAAACCAGATTTTTGGTCCTCCTATATGGAGGAAAATTGTTTTTATTGGTATTCAGAAAGCCATCAATTATGGTATTCTGGAAGAGGATATTCCAAAGCATAGAGGCCTTGTCTCATGTGCCCACCTGTCTCATCTGCTGCAGAGTTGACAAGCAGAGAAGATCTAAAGGTATGGGCAGTGTCATATTGGTACCAGTTGAAGTTTCTGAACAGACTTCAAAGGCAGCCCCATTTAAAGCATGTTGTGCAGTCAAAAGCTCTGCTCACGACCTGAGTTCAATCCCAATGGAAGCTGGTTTCAGGTAGCCGGCTCAAGGTTGACTCAGCCTTCCATCCTTCTGAGGTCGGTGAAATGAGTACCCAGCTTGCTGGGGGTAAAGGGAAGATGACAAAGTCTGCCTAGTAATGTTGGGATGTGACGTCACCCCATGTGTTAGGAATGACCCAGTGCTTGCACAGTGGACCTTTACTTTTACCTTTATAGTTGTCTAGCCTCAATGTTACCACATGTGTAACCAAGGCCAGGTCTGCCATTTCTAGGAATGAGTTGGAAAAAGACTCTTGGATACTTTTCAAGAAGTGATGCAGGATCCAGGGAAAACCCCAAGCTGTACACCTGCTTTTAAAGATAGTGCTACCATATATCACTTCCCTCCTGCCTGAATTAAACTTCAAGTTGCATTCAGCCATTCACCATCTGTAGACTGGTTGAACTGCCTCCTTGGATTAGATAGAGGAAAGAAAGTTGTGTGCCAGCAGTATACTGTTAGCACTATAGTCCAAATTTCCATCATACTTGAAATAATTGCATAACATATAAAATATTGCGTGACATTTTATCCACCTGACCACAGAATGACTCCTGAGAATATTCCCCTGGCTCAGTGTATGGAGGTAATGTTGCGTCAGGCATCTGAAAACATTCAAAACATTCCCAGGTCCAGTAGTTCAAACAACGTTCTGTAGTCAGTCAGATTTTTCTACTTCGATTCAAAACAAAGCTTAAAGTAATACCAGCCACTTAAAGAACTTTTGAAAACATTCTTGTGACAGTGCTGCTAAATGTATTGTGTATTTCATTGTAAAACAGGAATTCTTGGTGTTTAGTTCTTTGTTTCAGCTTTATGTATGCCAGTTATCATTACGATTTTTCAGTCCTCACAGAAGATATTGATGTACAATGTATTTTGCATTCTCCCCTCCCCACTCCACATCTGAATGCAAGAACTGCTGTCCATCCTTGAAAGAAACAGAGAATCGTGTTCTGAATATGCAGACCACAATTCATTTTGATATATCACACTTATTCTCCCTTGCTCCAGAGGGCAGGAATAGAAGTTAATGGGTAGAAATTACAAGGAATTAGATTTTGGCTAAACAATAGAAGAAACTTTGTAACAGTAAGAGCTGTTCAACAGTGGAACAGACCACCTGGGGAAGCGGTGGAAAATCTTCTTCACTGTAGATCTTTAAGCCGAGCCTGGATGACCATTTGTCAGGGATACCATAGATGCATATTCCTGTACTCATCAGGTGATGGTACTACATGGCTTACAAGGTTCCTTCCAACACTAGCTGTATCTCAGTTTCAGTACAATGATCATGTTACAAACCAATAATCAGAAGTACAGAGATTGCCATCAGATGAAGGGACTCCAGTTCCTCAGCTAGGCTATGTTTTCCCACTGAATTCTGACTCTACACAGATATATTTTGGGGATAGGCAATTGTAACTTTTTTCTATTCCTAATACTCTATTTCAATAACTGGTAATTTTAGCTAGTTGCATTTTTCCTGTATATATTTAGTTGATGTTTGACTAGTGTGTGACCTCATAGAAAGAAGTGGCAAAAGGATATCAATCGTTAAAGCAGTAGTTTGTACATGCCAAATCTAATACACCCTCTGAAATAAAATCAATTCTTATAATACCACTTATGACAGCCTGGATCTCAGTGAACAAGTAATTTCTGATGGTTTTGGATAGGTTACCAGCTAATAAATAGAATGAGAGAACAGCAACCAAATGTGTTCAGGGCTTTTATAGTAGTAGACTTGCTGAGATAAGTTTGATTTGTGCACACTTTTCCCCAGTGAATGATTAAAAGGCATATCATACTATAATTTTGCTGAAATACAATAATTTGAGCATCAATTGCATATAAATACAAATGGATGGTGAGCCACCTGCAGCCCTTCCAGGGTCAGAGAGATCTTTCCACTGTGATGTATGCCCTAGTAACATCTAGATTAGATTACTGCAATGAGCTGTATGTGTGGCTGCCCTTGAAAACTGTCTGGAAGCTACAGTTAGTGCAGAATGCTGTGGCTAGAATACTGAATGGAGTGGGTCATAAAGACTATATCACTCTAATCTTCTACACTGGTTCCCAATTTGCTTCTGGGCCAAATTCATTGTGCAGGTATTGACCTTTACAAACCTATACGGCTTGGGGCCAGCATACTTTAAGAACCACCATCTCCCATATGAACCTACCTATCAACTCAGGTCATCTTCAGAGCCCCTGCTTCAGGTGCCCCTCTCACATCTAAGGCTAGATGGGTGTCTGACAACCCAAGAAAGAGCCTTCTCTGTCATGTTACTCAAACTTTGGAACTCTCTCCCCAGGAAGATTTGTCTGTCTCCCTCTATCATTGTCTTCCACAAGCAGGTGAAGCCTTTTTTGGTTTGTTTGGCATACCCCCCAGTAACTGTTGTTGTTGTTGTTGTTGATTTTTTTTTGGCCCTCTTCCCTTATGGTGTTGTTCTGTGTGGTTGTGTATATTTATATGTTTTTATTAATTGTTTGTTTCACATACACTTACATACTGTTTTCATGTCGAAATGCTTTAATGTTGGCTGCCTCAGGAACCCTATTTGGATCAAAAGGCTGCACAGAAATGCTTTAAAAAAATAAAATGTTATCCAATAACCATAAGAATTCTAAACCTGCTTATAATCTATCAAGAGTCGAGCACTTAATGTACATTATACTTCAGTTAGGAAGGTACCAAAGCAAAGGATAACTATAGCATGGCCAGAATCTGAGAATAAGAACCACAGTTTCAGCATTAGAGCATATAGTAAGTGAGAGATGGAGTTGAATTGCTAGACATTCTCTTGCTTTTTAAATCACACTTCTAAATTAGGTGCTGTTCAGAATGCTTAACTTCTCTCGGAGTGTTTTAGACTTCATTACACCAGTTCCAGGGGCCTATTTGAGACTGACTGTATAGTTTTCATTCCTTTTTGGAAAGTAATAGAGCTGGAAGAACTACACGGCATCTCCTAATTGAAAACCTGCTTTAAGGCAGCATACCTGAAGAATCACTAATGAAATTTGGTGAATTGGCTTTGTAGACGGTGTACAAGAAGATGCTTCTTACCACCCAGTTCTGTACAGATTGAAGTACACGTAAAACCATTGAAATTGACTCTACATAAATCAGAAGAAACATTTCTCCTAAGTTTTTGGTGGGGGCTTTTCCATCCCTGGAGAAGTTCTGAATTTTGCTGCCTTGGCAAGAATGACATGTTCTACGGCTATAATAGAAACAGTTACTTCAGCTGGAAAAAAATCTTGACTTTTCTTTTTGAAATCCGCTTCTCAATGGATTTTAATGACTATTAAATATACTGCATTTTACAGTTCTCTCGCACCACTCCATAAAAACAGGCAGAGCAAAGCTCAAGGGGGGGCTGAATGCCTTTAGGAGCCAGTGGGACTGACACGAACAGTGGTGCAAAGCCAGTTATGCCAACTCTATGGAGCGGAAGGGTGGCGGGAGGCAGGGGCACAGGCGGAGCCTTGCTGGCAGCATTTTTCCAGTGCAAGGGCTTGCGCCGGCGCCAAAGGGGGCATTCCCAAGGTTGGGGACTGACTTTAGTCAGCCCCCTAAGCCCTCTCATCCCGGGCACACCCCCTTTTTCAGGCACAAACCTGTGCTTGCAAACAGGGAGGCATAGCCCCATGTAACTCAATGAGGCTGTTACACAAGATTTTGGGTGGAAAATATATTTTCCCCTTCTGCATTGAGCCTCCAAGCTGCTCAGGAGGCGGCGCGGCTGCATTGTCCCCGAGTCTGCCATAACCACCTCCCCCCTTCAGGACTGCACTGTAATGCTGGTGTCCATTAGCTGAATCTTAATTTCTGAACCTAAATGAAGAACAGGCAAAGAACCTGCGAGCAAAAGGTTTGGATTTTTTATAACTGTAAGAAAACACAAGAACAGTTCTGCTGACTGATCATGCTAATGGTTTCTCTATTGCAGCATTTTGTTTCACAAATGGAAAACCAAATCTGCACAGGTCTGCAATGTCATCCTGCTGTTGCCATCCATCGCTGATATTTATAGCTTTACTGCTTCTGAACAAGGAGGTTCCATTCAGTCATCATGGCTAACAGCTCATTCCTGAGCCTGGGGGCTGGATGGGCTTAGGAGCCAACCAGCCCCCTACGCCAGTGTCTGTGCCACTTGCGCCACACTAACTGTTAGTGCCACTTGTGGCAGTCCCCCAGGACTGCCGCGGCAGTGTGGCCCTTGGACGCCAGTTCGGCCTCCCACTACCATCCTGCTGGCACAACTGCTCGCACCAGCATCCTGGGAGGCATTCCCGGGGCATTCTGGGAGGTGGGGCTGCCAGTAGGCCGCCTCCTAACCCCTTTCAACCGGGTATGCCCCCTTCAGAAACAGCAGTGCTGTGCTAGGTTTTTTTTTTTTTTTTTTTTGCTTTTAAAAAGTCCCCCCCCTGCAGTGGCCATGAATCCTCTTTGGAGGCGCCAAGGCAGTGCCTCAGCCTCAGGAATGAGCTCTAACAGCCTCAGGAATGAGCTCTAACTCCTTGAAAACTGAAGTTCACAATCCTTTGTAAACAAAAGTTTGATGCTAATGCAATGCAAACAGATTCTTTTGTAACCCTTCTGTTATCTTGCCCCAGGGATGCTTAGTTTTTGACAATACAGCATGTTGGTCATTTTTAGGAATCATAGTTGAAAAAGCTGGAGCCAGTAGATGTTTCTCTCCTTGTGAACAATGCTCTTCTCAGTTTCACTGACAAGAGTTCGTCCTTTGATAATGTCATACCTGTCAGCCTCAGAATTGTTCCTGGTCATGAGCCTGTTAATCAACTCAAAGCCTATCAATGGCAGAACCCAGTAAATCAGAACAAGTTGCTGCCTTAGCTGTGTATGCCAAAAAGATCTTCCTGCAGTCATTACGACAACAACACAGGGCAACTGATGCATTTCTAAGAATCTTCTGTACAGAAACCAATTTACCAGCTTTGATCTTGAACAAAACAGTCTTAAATGGAAATGTGTTTGACTAGATAGTGTTTTTTAAAGCAAATCTTTAGTTCCCCCCGAATGATTACTAATCACAAAGCTATTTTCCCAGTTTGTTTATGCCCCAACCGAACACAAAGGAAATTAAGGACGTATGTTTCACTGCACAGTAGAAATATGTGTTCGTGAGCCATTATTTATTTATTATATATTGTTAAAAACAAACACATAAATTCAGGACAATTAATAAAAAGAAATCAAATGGGTATAAGCAAGCCAATAGAGAGGCCCTTGCTATATCTGTCCTTCCAACACTGGGTGACAAAGCGTGGTGTAGTGGTTAAAAGTGGTTGTTTGAAGCAGTGGAGACTGATCTGGAGAACCGGATTTGATTCCCCACTCCTCCACATGAACAGCGGAGGCTAATCTGGTGAACTGAATTGTTTCCCCTCTCCTACACACGAAGCCAGCTGGGTGACCTTGGGCAAGTTACAGTTCTATTAAGAGCTCTCTCAGCCCCACCAACCTCACAGTGTCTGTTGTGGGGAGGGGAAGGGAAGATAATTGTAAGCCGGTTTGCCTTTCCTTTCCTTTTATCCCTTAGAAGCTCCTTGATCAATTGATCTTGAGCAGCATATATCTAGTGTTGGAGGGATATAAGGACTGAAACAAATCTTGCCACTGACAATGTAGCCTTGGGTCTCTATCACTTAGTAAAAAAGACATTATGTCAGTCACAGAGGCATTGGATTTGTATATTAAAAGGGGGGAAATATAGTGCGATCGAAGTTCCTTGTAAAAGCGGCATTACAAAAGGGCATGGGCTAATGAGTCAATAGAGCCAGAAAAGCAAGGGCAGATCCTGTCAGAGTATGGTATATTCAGAATTCTGCCCTGCATTACCATAGAAGGGATAAGCCGGTTTGAGTCTCCCTTAAGTGGTAGAGAAAGTCGGCATATAAAAACCAACTCTTCTTCTTATTATTATTATTTTTGTCTCCTTCTGCTAAATTGCAGAATTACAAATGGGTCTTATATTTTTGCATACATGTATTTTACTCAACAGGGTTGCCATAAGACAAATATTTTTAATATGTTTTATTTCGCCTTTCCTCCAAGGAGCTCAAGGCAAATGTACATTGTTTCTTCCCTTCTCCATTTTATCCTCTCTACAACCCTATGAGGAACATTAGGCTGAGAGAATTTGATTGGTCCAAGGTCATCCAGAGAGCTACCATGACAAAGTGAGAATTTGTAGCTTGATCCCCCAGATTTTAGTCCAGCACTACACTATGCTGGCCAGAACAACCCATTAAGAATCTCCTGAAATGTAACTTCAAGCCTATTCTTAAGAGCATCACAAGTATATATAGTTCATGAATCAAAGAATAGTGAATCAAATAATTTTCCTAAATTGCTGCAGATCTGAAATGCTTTATTTGATGGTTACAACCTCAACTTTGCAAAACAATTATGCTGTAAGAAAGAATATGGTGGCAATCCCCACATAAAATGCCCTTGTGACATTTATTCTCATACATGGAATTTCACACACGTCACTGTGTCCTCTGTTAGCACAACCTAGTTCTCTGAATTGTGTAGCTGAAACAACAGTTAGCTGGGTTCTTTGTATTTGTAGACATTGTATATAAATATTTTTCTTATCAGAGAAACATCTGCTTGTTTAATTTTAGGTACTAAATGAGCATTCAGCTCATTTTCTTTGCAGCGAATAGGAGCTGAATTTTAAATTAGTAATGTGGATACTGCAGCCATTTATCATGGCTTTCCATTTAATCACAAAGAAAATGGTATGCAAAACAATGTCTGACTTTTTTTTAAAAAAAAATCTCTTTCTATGGTAGTGATAGTAGTTTCTAGTAATGGTTTACATGTTTATATTCTTTCTGTGCTTCAACTAGCATGTTTTGAACTATACACTACAGAGGTATGCATGACACCTTGAATTTAAAGTATCACTTTATGTGAAAGGTTCTTGTATGAAGCTTGTGTGATTAAGAGTAAGGTAGGGCTTTTTCAGAAGTTTTCAGTTAAACGTAGAAATGTAGAAGGTGGTACAAAAACAAACTGAGAATAAAAGGGAACCAGAAAGGCAAAAGGGCCCTCTTACCTTGCAACTTCAGAAAACGGGATAGGATCAAAGATAGGTGATGAAGCTGAGGGTTAATTTTAAATTGGCATAAGCGGTGACATCTTTATTGTCTGCTAGGTTTCTCTGGTTGAAAATGGGCCTTTGTACCCTGACAAGTTTTTATGCTGACTTTGCTATTCTAAAAGGACTATTGTCAAAGAAAACAAGGCCTCCATCCTTGGGCGCTGATAAGATGGTACAGAGTAGAATTTTGAATTACCCTCCCTGAAGCTACAAGAAGCTAGATACAATTTCTAAGCTGCATGAATGCGTCAATATTTGCTTATGTCTAATTGGACGGGATAATTCTTGTTTTGCAGTTCTTCCTTAGTAACGCTGCGATGTCATTAAAACTATAAAAGCTGTATGCATAATGAGCACATTAGAAACTTCCCTGTCTTCAAGTGACTTAGACTAGGTGAACTTCTCAGCTCAAGCTTTTAATAAAGGATTACTTTAACGGCTGTTTTGTTTGGAGTGCATCATTGGGCAATCCTCCTTGGAACCTTCAATAAATTCCCCGTCAAAGCCAAGCCAAGTGCTGAGACATAATCATGTTGCAATGGTAAATTGAAGGAGTGGCTGTGTGACATCAAGAGGAGTAAAGCAGGGAGAGGCAGATACACTTGTTAATGCTTTTTGATGAGGGAGAAAATTCAGAAGAAAAATGGAACAAGCATACAGGACAATGCAGGGAGTTTGCTCTGCAAACTTAGGTCTTTTATGCATGGCTGTTTCACTCGCTATCACCCTTCCGACGACTTCGGGTCTTTGGATTATGCACGCCTCACTCTCCCCCTGCATTTCTCTGTGTTTTCAAATTTGAGATAAAACAGGTCCCTGAAAACGCAGGAAAATGCAGGGGGAGAGCGAGGTGACCTCTAACAGTCGGAAACGGCATGCATAATCCAAAGAAAGACCTGAAGTCATTGGAATGGTGACGGCAAGAGAAACAGGCATGCATAAAAGACCTTAGAATAATTATTTTCCTTTGCAACACAAATGTAAATCCTACATGGCCCAGTATGTTCATTTGTGTCATAAACGACTCCTTTGTTTTTTCTTTTCCCCTTATGAGCAACAGCTGCCTTGAATCAAGAGGAAAGGGGGGGCACAAATCCTATTCAAATGAAATTAGATAAATAGGATTTGTATGTATTTGCTGAAAAGGTAATGTGTGAAAATACTGAGCAACATTCATAGATTGCATCCGGAGATTATTTTTTAAAAGGGCTGATTTAAGCATCATGTGTGAAATCAACTGTAACACTCCTCATGCTTGCGCACGTGAGTACATTCCTACTGATGCTAAAGAGTGGGAGGGTAGGTGGCTGTGCTTCTTTGCTTGCAGGCCATGAGCCAAAGCTAATGCAAGCAGCTGGGACTGGGTGCAGTGCAGAACCGCACAGCTATACCTGTGCACACAAATGCACATGTAGTCAACTGTGACCCAGACGTCTGCCTTGCAGACCTGCAGTGCTGTGACGATTGTGACCCCCAAGCGCAGAAATATCCTGTCCTGAGAGGGTACCATTTATTACCCACCCTTTGGGGCATAAGGTGATATCACTGAGGTGAGACCAATTCATCAGGTATAAGGGGTGATTTTATTTAGGTGAGTCCACAAAATCACACAAGGTTGGAAGAGACCACAAGGGCCATCCAGTCCAACCCCCTGCCATGCAGGATCCCACAATCAAAGTGCTCCTGACAGATGGCCGTCCAACCTCTGCTTAAAGACCTCCGAAGATGGGGACTCCACCCCCCTCCCAAGGCAGCGCAGTCCACCGTCGAACCTCCCTCACCGTCAGAAAGTTCTTCCTAATGTTTAGGTGGAATCGCTTTCCAATTAGTTTAAATCCATTACTCCGTGTCCTAGTCTCTGGAGCAACAGAGAACAAGCGAGTTCCCTCCTTAACATGGCACCCCTTCAAATATTTAAACATGGCTATCATGTCACTGGACAGTGAAGAAAGCTGATAGGAAGAAAATAGATTCCTTTGAAATGTGGCGTTGGAGGAGAGTGTTACGGATTCCGTGGACTGCCAAAAAAACAAATCAGTGGATTCTAGATTAAATCAAGCCTGAACTGACCCTAGAAGCTAAAATGACTAAACTGAGGCTATCGTATTTTGGTCACACCATGAGACCCAACAAGAGTCACTGGAAAAGACAGTCATGCTAGGAAAAGTTGAGGGCAGCAGGAAAAGAGGAAGACCCAACAAGAGATGGATTGACTCAATAAAGGAAGCCACAGCCCTCAATTTGCAAGATCTGAGCCAGGCTGTCAAAGATAGGACATTTTGGAGGACTTTCATTCATAGGGTCAACATTTTGGAGGACTTTCATTCATAGGGTCGCCATGAGTCGGAAGCAACTTGACGGCACTTAACACACACACACACACACACACACACACATATTGTCACCCTTTAACCTTCTCTTCTCCAGACTAAACAAACCCAGCTCCTTAAGCCTCTCCTCCTAGGGCATGGATTCCAGTCCTTTGCCCATTCTGGTCGCCCTCCTCTGGACACGCTGCAGAGTCCAGTTTGTTAGGATGTGGAACCATCGCTGCCCTGGTCTTGACATAGTAGTACTGCAGCAGTGGCAAACGTTGCAGCACCCCTCTCTTCTCCTTTAGTGGAATCGGAGAAGGAGAAGGTAGTTTCCGGCGCAATGCCTGCAATTGGCAGTTTGCAAAGAGAGAGAGAGAGAGAGAGAGAGAGAGAGAGAGAGAGAGAGAGAGAGGATCCCAGCTTGTTCAGAAGGGATGTGACTCCCCCCCCCTCCCGGCCACACGGGCCGATTCTTCCAGTGGGCGACCCCGCGCCGCCCGCCTCAGCTCGCCTCTCTTCCTCGAGGCCCCTCCGGGACCCCCTCGGACGCCTCCGCTCTCCCCGGCAGGCGCCGCGAGCCTCTGGGGCCGGCGCGCTCGCCCCCTCCGCGACAGCAGCGGCTGCTCCGTTTCGGGACGAGGAGGGGGGGAAGGAGGGGGAAGTGGGCGTGCGGACAGCGGAAGGGCCTGCGGCTCAGAAGGGCTCCTGGGCGCTGCAGCCGCCGCCGCCGGCTCTGCGGCTCGACGAGGCGCTCAGCCCAAGCGCAAAAACCAGGCGGGGGGGGGGGCGGCGACGGAAGGCAGGCGGGGCTAAACCGAAAGGGCTGCAGATCACCACACACGTTACTTCCCCCCCCCTCCCTCACACACACACACACACACACACACACACACAGTCTCCCCTGCCGCCGCCTCAGCAAAGCGCGCAGCCAGCCTGGAGAATTCACGCCTCCCACTATCGTGAGGATATATATATATATCTATATATCCCCCCCCCCTCCCGCTTGGAAGCTGCGTCCCCCGCACGGGCTAAGGAGCCGAGCAGCGCGGACCCTGACCCACGAGCCGGGAAGGGCGCGCCAAGACCGCCGCGCGCGGAGAGCCCAGGCGCCAAGAGGCGCGCGCGCGGAGCCCCGGCTGCGACCCCGGCTCGGGCAAGGCGCCGGCAGGGACCCGGGCAGCGCGCGCGACCCCCCCCCCGGCCAGGGGCCGCACGCCCACGGAGGACCCCCTCGAGGCGCAGCTCAGGCACCCGCCGGGCTCCGGGCCCGCGCCTTCTCCTCCTCGCCCCCTGCGCTCCCAGGACAGCGGAGGCGGTGGCGGCTGAGGGCGGCGCGGGGAAAGGGTTTGGTTTTTTTTTGGGGGGGGGGTCCCGGCGAGGGGAGGGGCGCGGGGCTCCGCCGGGCCATGCCTTTGCGGCTGGCCGCCCAGGAGAGGCGGGGAAGCGGCGCCAGAGAGCGGCCGCCCGTCTGACTGTCGGCGGCGCCTTTTTGCGCGGCGGGTCCAGCCTCCCCTCCCGCGCCCCTTGCCCTGAACTTCCCGGCTTGAGGCGCGGACCGAGCTGTGGCCGGACGGGGCCGAGCCACGATGCGGCCGCTCCGCTGGGGCTTTCGGTTTTGAGCGGGGAAAGAGAGGCGGGGGGGGGGTCCCCAAAGAGCCAAGGGGGTGGCTTAGAAGCGAGCGGGGGGAGAGGCGGGGGGCGGGGAGACAGGGACGCAGAGGAGGGGGAGGGGTGGGAGGGCCGAAGAGAGGGAGGGTGTCCAAGGCCCGCCCCCCTTTCACCCCGCAGGCCGGCGGCTCTGGCTAGCCCCTCCGTATTATGTCTGCCCTCCGAAGGAAATTCGGGGACGACTACCAGGTCGTGACCACCTCCTCCAGCGGCTCGGACTTCCAGCAGCAGCAGCAGCAGGCGCCGGCCCACAGGAAGAAGCGGCAGCGCTTCGTGGACAAGAATGGCCGGTGCAACGTGCAGCACGGCAACCTGGGCAGCGAGACCAGCCGCTACCTGTCGGACCTGTTCACCACCTTGGTGGACCTCAAGTGGCGCTGGAACCTGTTCATCTTCATCCTCACCTACACCGTGGCCTGGCTTTTTATGGCCTCCATGTGGTGGGTCATTGCCTACATACGGGGTGACCTGAACAGATCCCACGACGATAACTACACGCCGTGTGTGGCCAATGTCTACAACTTCCCCTCCGCCTTCCTGTTCTTCATCGAGACAGAGGCTACCATTGGTTATGGCTACCGATACATCACGGACAAGTGCCCGGAGGGCATCATCCTCTTCCTGTTCCAGTCCATCCTGGGCTCCATTGTGGATGCGTTTCTCATTGGCTGCATGTTCATCAAGATGTCACAACCTAAGAAACGGGCAGAGACGCTCATGTTCAGTGAACATGCTGTTATCTCCATGAGGGATGGCAGACTCACACTCATGTTCAGAGTGGGCAACCTCCGCAACAGCCACATGGTCTCTGCACAGATCCGCTGCAAACTCCTCAAAGTAAGTTAGTTAAAGTTCTAGCCCTCTAAACTAATTGGATCTGCACATTCCTCTAGGTTGCATCTTTCTCTCAAATTCATTCATCTCTGTCTCTTCTCTTTTTTCTAGTCTACTTGTCGCATCTCCCTCAACTCATTCTCTGCCTGGTACCTTCCCTCGTATGACTTTTTCAACTTCCAGTGCATTTGCTTGGGAATTCCCCATGAGTTCTTATCTGTCTATATCTACTCCTGTTGTCTCCAGGATGTATAATTACTATCCTGTTCTCCTTGATATAGCACTTAGAAGCATGAGTATGGATTATCTGATTTTAAATCCCAGTTCTAACTTCCTTTTGCTTTTCTCTTCCCCCCGCCCCCAGCTTCTCAAGCTAGAATTCACATTAAGCTCCCTTCCAGCCTTTATGTTTAGGTTTTCTTCTCCCCTCCCTGTTCTTTTCAGCTGTCTGAAATATTTCGCTGGCAGACATTGACTCTTTTTTTTAAATCCTTAAACCCACTAAACCATCTGTTCCTATTTTTTGTTATCTGTTCCTACTGCAGATCAATATATGTTTGTGCATTTGTAATACAGTGAATTGATTATATCTGCTGTTGCTAAAAGAACAAAACACCTTTTCAGACCAATCCTTTGAACAAGTCATAACCCCCTCCCCCATATCATGAGGGTATTTCTTCGAGTTTGTTGGAGGCCTAACTTCAGGAGTGTGGTTTGTGTGCAGTGATGGTATCATTATAATGTGTTGTGTGTAATGTTTAATATGTTGTTTTAATGTTTGTTTTATTAAATTGTTTTATATTGTTTTTACATTGTTGTTACCTGTCTTTGTTCCTGGGATGCCTGGGAGAAAGGTGGGTATATAAGTATTTTAAATAAATAAATAAAAATATACCATCTAAGGTAGGGGTGGGGAACCTTTTTCCTGCCAAGGGCCATTTGCTCATTTATAACATCATTTGGGGGCCATAACCAGGTGTACATCTCACGGGGGGGGGGAGAGGCTAGGGTTGCCAGGTCTCCAGCCACCACCTGGAGATTGGCAACCACCGGGGAGGCCACGCAGAGAAGGCCTGGAGGGCACCCCCCGCTCCCTCCTCCCTCCCCCCTTTCAGGCGGGAGGGCAGCCAGCAGTGGGCCCCGAGCAAACGAGGTGCCAGGGGGGCTCAGCCCGCAGCCTATCCTCAGGGAAGGAGAGGAGGAAGGAAGGAAAACAGAGAAATGGAGGGGGAGAAAAGGACGGAAGGAGACAGACAAAAAAAGAGACGAGGGAGAGAGGGGGAGAAAGAGTGACAGAAAGAGGAAGAGAGAAAAGCCTTCCTTCCCACACACACACATCTGCACATGCTGGCCCCACGCAACTGGGCCCCAGGCTCCCCGCCACCTCCAACAAACACGACAGCACACGCAGCCCCGGGCGACCGCTTGACAGGCGGCGAGAGGGGCTTACAGTGTGCCCCGGCATTCCTGCATGCCGCGACTGTAGGGGGCAGCCTTGGGGGAAGCGTCCCTGTCCCTCCCCCCTCCTCTTGCCGACCAACAGTCAACAAGAGTAGGTCCAAAGGGCGCCGCGGCCCCAGGAACACCCTCGGGGAGGGCCGCGCTGTGCTGTGCACAGCGGCTGGGCCCTGGAGCTCCTGAGGGCCACTGAAAATGTCCTCGGGGGCCGCATACGGCCTCCGGGCCAGACGTTCCCCATCGGAAAGGGGGGGATTTTTGAATATCAATTGACTACCCTTTTAAGACTACTCAAGTGCATTTGATTAAACTTAAATTTGGTCCAGGTCCTAAGAAAAGATATTCATAAGGGCTGCAATCATGTACATAATTAGTTGCTTAAATTGACATGAAATTCTTTCAGTGCTCTAAAAGTGCTGTATAAATTCACATCACTCATCTTGAGAGCCCAACTGTATGGTTACAGCAGTAAGCTTAAAAACAACCTAATTAAAATACCATCAGAACTGTACATTGTTACATAACGGTGAATATAGACTGTTTGTGCCCTCTTGGGTTAATGCAGGTGTAACTCTGCATGGTCTCCTAACCATCAGGAGCACCCAGAGGGTTTATATGCTCCCACCGCTCTCCTTATTATCCCCTTCCTTTGAGCTTTACATCTAACTGGTCAATGTTACATTGGATCTGGCATTTCTGCCAGCCCATACCCAGCACCAAAGCATAATTTGCTGTCATGGTTTGAAAACTGGTTTGGTCCAACTATGGTGACAGTTACATTGCTGCAGATGTAATTTTCACTGTAGCGGCAAAACATGTTAAGTAAGTCAAATGACAAAGTAGTAGAATTTACTTCCTTCTTGGAAATCCCTTGGAGTTTAAATTCCTTTCAGCCTTGGTTTCTGAGGATATGGAGCTCAGTGTCTTCAGTGTCACATATATGCATACTTTGCATGCGTATCTGAAGAAGTGAGCTGTGGCTCACGACAGCTCATACCCTGCCAGAAATTTTGTTAGTCTTTAAGGTGCTACTGGACTCTTGCTCTTTTCTATTGCTAGTGACAGACTAACACGGCTGCCCATAGTGATCTATTTGCATGCATAGTTCCAAATGGGTTCAAGTGGGTTCACCCATTGCTGCCAGCATTGTTCACTAGTTATTACTAGTTAATACATTTTAGTGTGTTGATGTGACCTCTAAGCATGATATAGCTTCATAGCGTGAAGACAGATGTAACATTAAGACCAGAAGTTAGCAGTTTATATAACTAACATAGCCTATGAATGCTCGTTCAGCCAAGGGAGCCACAGATGAAGCTCAAGGGACGCTTCCAGTTCCCAACTGATTAATACACGAAAGAGTGAAAAGTTAATTGTGAAAAATTAAGGAAGTTTGTAATCACCAAGTAAAACTTAATGAGAAGTTGGCCTTGCCAGAGATGATAAACTGTGACAGACAATAAATGTTAAGACATGGGTTCTCTTTCTTCCAGAGGACACACTTAGAACAATTTGAAATGTGTAGGTCCCAGTAATACAGTAATATGCATGGTAGTTCCCACTTTTCAATTTCTGTGTAAAGAGGTAATTTATTTTTGATCAGTAATTGAAAATGGTAAAATGAATTACATGTGAGATACCCTGGTTGATGTTTGTCTAGTCTGTAGAGGGCATCACGGCTACCACATAGCAGACTTTTGTCCTTAGGCTGCAATAACCTATAATAAAGAACAGACTGTGAAACTTAGCCCAAACTTGAATTTAAATTGATTTTTTCCCCGTGAGATCAGATTTGCATTGTATACCAGTTACTGCACTGGTTGATGAAAAGTTGCCCCTATTTATAACATTGAGGGGTCTCTGCATATGATTTGAGACAGCTAATTGCTTTCAGAAATGACAGCAGTTTAAAATACGTGCTCAACTTTATAATAGGGTATTGCTCCTCTCTTCCACTCAGTTGCACAGTTTGTGTAGCGTTCAGTGTCTGATGGGTACGTTATTTTATATATTTAACTATCTATTTTTATTTTTATACTGATATATAAAGGACTTTTGACCCAAAACATCAAAGAGTATTGCCTTTTGCCCTGTTTTTACATAAATGCATTACTGCTTTTTTAAAACACTCCCAACTTGTTACATAATATGGTCGTAGGAGTGTATACTGTGTCTCTCAATTCAGATTCTTAATATATGGGAAAGCTGAAAAGCAGGGTATTGAGAAAAAAACTGTACCATTTGGTTGCTTTTTTTTGGGAAGTAAGAGAATGTGGGGAGAGGAAAGGGTTTTCTTAAAAAGCACTGCAGGAAATTTCAGTAAAATGTAGGATATGCTTTAAAACACAGTCTAGATCCAACAAAAAACCTGATCACAATCTGTTACAAAATCAGATTTATTCCTTCTAAATAAAATACAAAGATCAGAGGGATATGTCTATTGAAAACAATTTTCTATTGAAAAACTTTGGATTTAAAAGATATAAGATAAGGGGATTAATGTCTTTAACATATAAACAACATTATCAAAGCGGTTAACTTATACTTAAAGTAAGGGTCAGAAATCCTTAATAGTGAATTTCACTTTGATGCTAGTGATATAATTTATGAAGTTAGATGCTACGGTGAATGCACTGGAAAAAAAAGTAATTCTCAGGCTGGGAGCAGAGAGGTAAATGGCAGATAGGAAGGACTGTGGTAGTTTTATTTACTATACTTTTTTTAAAAAAAAGTTCGCCCACCAGTCAGAAAAGTAAAAAAATCTTGGGTATCTTGGGCACAGCTATAGAGTTTTCTTACACAAGCCCTGAAATTAAAGGAGCATGGTATATCTCATCAGTTCTTGTTCATGCCAATGGAACTTGGAGAAGTCTTTGTAGATTGTCCCCATTTTGGTAGCATGAGAGATGACTGAATATTCTAAGCCCGAAGATGGAGTATGGAAAGTATTCAGTAACAAACTAATGGAACACAATTCTCCCCAAAATGATAGGAGCTGAAATACATGTGTTTGATTAACTGAAGAAAATTATTTAGAACGGCACTTCCAGATTTCATGCTTGGCAGTATGTTTGGACAAATCCATCTGCCTAATTAACAATGTCTATGTACACTGCAGCTTGTTAAGATATAATGGCGTTATATGTCCAGCAAAGTTGCAAGGATGGTTTGCAGCTGTTTCTGGATACTGGGATTACTTTTACTATTACTACTAGTCACTAATAGACATTGGAATGAATGAAAATTGAAAGGCCAAGGATGCATCAAGATGGCAAGTGTAATATAATAAGAGTATTGGTCAGTGGACAAAGAAATTTGGGTTCTGCTACCCACTTAGTTCACTGTGCACTGGGTATCTTTATGCAAATCACCATCTCTCAGCCTAATCTGGGTCCTGAGAACAAAATGGGACAACCATGTATGGTGTTCTGAATAAAAAATAATATAAATTAAAAGGGCAGGAGGGAGAGAACCAGTGTGAATCATTCCTGATATGGGTTGAACACAAGAAATCTCAACTTAGCAGGAGCCACATGGTCTGTGTTGATGAGGGAACTACAGTGTGTGTGTGTGCGTGTGTGTGTGAATTGCTCCTTCTCTCTCTCATGAGTTCCAACATCCTGACGGAAGATGGAGAAGGGGCAATTTTACCCGGTTCCCTCTCCTTAGTATGGCTCCTTTTTTTTTGTCAAGTCATAGCTGACTTATGGTGACCCCATAGGGTTTTCAAGGCAAGAGATGTTTGGCGGTAGTTTGCTACTGCCTGCCTCCACATCACACTCCTGGTATTTCTAGGAGGTTTCCCATTCAAATACTTGCCAGGGTTGAGGCTGAGAGTGTGTGATTGGCCCAAGGTCACCCAGTTTCCATGGCAGAGTGGGGATTTCAATCTGGGTTTCCCAGATCTTAGTCTGACACTTTAACGACTATACCATGTTGGCTGTCCTAGTCCATGCAAATTCTGTGACTCTGGTAATCACCTTTCCTAGAGTAAGAAGGGACTCTGGAGGAAGGGGAAAACAGCAGAAACCCACTTCTGCCCGAATGTTCCTCTGACAGGTTACTGGATCTGTGCCATCTTTAGCAGCCTATTTCCTTTCCCCACTGTGAGTTTTGCTTAGCTTTTGACCTTGTCATCTGTCAGTGTTTAGGCCATTCTATATTTGTTTTCTGATTATATGCAGATTCCCTGTAGGTAATCAGTATCACTTAAACAAAATGCTACAGATGTCCGGAGTTGCATGGTATGCACAGATGTATTTTAAGGAACACATCATGTTTAAAATATTTATATAAAAACTCATGGTTGTGTAATAGAATGGCTTAGTTACAAAAACATGGCCACTGATATAACCTAGTGAAATTTAATTCCTTGTCTTATTGAAACCTGATATATGTCATCCAAGGTTTTCCTTGATGCTAACGGCATATAATTTCAAAGCTAAATGTTAAGTTTTTAATATATAAACAGAGAAAGACCTAAGTCCGCATTATATGGTCTGATATATTAAATGCTTAGATATTAGCAATGGAATTCTTTAAAGTATCTATTTCCAAATCGTTTGCAATACAATTTCTTATACAAGAAATTCTGTATGTTCAGAACGTATGGAATAGTCTCAGGTTGTGGCCTGGTTCAGAACTAAGTAAAATTGTTCATTTGAAATAAGTATCTGCAAGGAGAGACAAGCCTTTCTCTCTCACAGGTCATTGAACCAGATTGGCCAGAATTGTCTCTAAAAACTTTTGCCTTGGTGCAAAGTATAGTGGGCAAGCCAACAAATAATGGCACAGATCTTCCAACTCTGAACCTCCACAAGTACATAGACACTGAGCAACTGGTCACTGCGTATAGATAGGGTCCTTCAAGCATAGCCGTTTGCATAGTTTGAAAACAAATAGATGTCAAGGCTGTTCATGAATTAAACAATGTGATCTTAGACAAGTATTGTGCCCTAGAGGGCCCTCATTTTCCTTACAGTGTAGGGAGAGGCTTTGGCTCAAGTTATAGAACATCTAGAGCACATGCAGAAGATCCCAAGTTCAATCTCCAGCATATCGAGGTAAAAGGATCAAGCAGCAGGTGATGTGAAAAACCACGACCTGAGATCCTAAAGCACTTTTGCCAGAGTGGACAGTACTGAGCTTGATATGCCATTTGTCTGACTCTGTAGCCCTGTATTAATGTTATGGTGAATGCACATACAATCCACGTACATTGTTTTTACCTGTATAATTTTTACATTACATTCAACCCATGTGCAGCTGAACCCCTCGTTTATTCTGTTACTGGTCCACCACTTTATTTCTAAAGTGAACGTATATTGGCTCTTTCTTACAAACAGGTTTACATGTGTACATTAAAAATGTATGGGCATTCACTGTACTGTGTACCGGGCTCATGTAAGGCAGCTTCATGTGTTGATGACCCCTGCCCTGCTGGCAGGACAGAATTGGATGTATGCTGTCTCTGTTGCTTGTTTTAGCAGCCACATTTTTCTGACAAGCAGTTTTTCACGTCTTATGAGCCAGTGAGCTTTAATTGTAGTAAGATGTATTTATAAATAATTCATGTATGTTCTGTAATGTTTGGCTTCTGCCCTCCCTTCTTCCTTTTAAAACATAGCTGCATAATCATTTGTTTGGATTTTGTGTCAGATGATTGATGGCGCAAAGTGTTGGCAAGGATGTGACTTGCTGTCAGACTGACTTGAGAATCACTGAACTGGTTGCTGATTTTCCCCTCCCTTCTCTCTCTTGATGTTTTATGTAGTCTCGCCAAACACCTGAGGGTGAATTTCTTCCTCTCGATCAACTTGAACTGGATGTAGGTTTTAGTACTGGAGCAGACCAACTTTTCCTTGTTTCACCACTTACAATTTGCCATGTGATCGATTCCAAAAGTCCCTTCTATGACCTTTCTCAACGAAGCATGAAAACTGAACAGTTTGAGATAGTTGTCATCCTAGAGGGCATCGTGGAAACCACTGGTGAGTACTGTGATCTCAAAGCTTACCAAACTGTGTTGTAGTCCACCCCCCACCATTTCAAGTCTTATTCGCCTCCAACCCATCCCCCAAATAAACCAAGACATTATTTCTGATGCTCAGTGCTGCAGGTGATTATTATGGACTTCATCAAGGTGAACTAACAACTGAATGTTTTAAATATATTAGGCACATATTTCACAGATTTACCTGTTTTATGTGAAAGCAGCCTAATGAGATGACAGTGTATTTTCTGTGGGTTGGGGTAGTATTGCTTCATAGCAACTTGCCTTGTGTTTGTATTCAGCTTGTATTGCCTTTCCTGCCTCTCTTACCGGTGTGGGTGTTTTCTTGTGGTGTTTACACACAGTTGGTTATATCAGGGAAACTGAGTTGTGCAGTTTAACTTTGTCTGCCTGGATGTAGTATCTTTTTATATGCTTGCTGCTGGATCCTGATTGATGAATCCTTCATGGAAAAAATACCTGCATGGAAAAAATACCTGCAATTCTTGTAATTCCAGTGGCATCCTTTTTTAAATGTGTTCCTTCACAGCAAGTGCTCCAAAAGTCATAAATACCATCAGAATCATACCTTACAAAGCCCAGTTGGCAGTTGGATTGTAATTGTGGAGAGACTGCCTCTCAAATACTTCATTTACTTAATTGTAACTTATCTACTTTTCTGCTGATAAGTGGGATAAATATAATATATTCTTAAAGGAAATTACCAACATTTTTTATTTTTTATTTTCAAATTTGTCATTATACACCATATACACCATTAAACTGAGTTGGAAAGAATTTCATTGGAAAAAAATTCTTGCTTAGAAATGAATTCCACTGCATTGGTAATGTTGCATATTCCATTGAGATGTTGGGCCTTCTGCAGCAAAAACTCTCGATGGATATAATATTCATATGAAATGGAGCAAATGGATGTGTTTGGTAGAAACAGGCAAATACAAGGGATGGGATAGACTATGTAGAACCTACATTGCACTGGTTAGCAGCTCAATGTATCCATATATTATAATCTGCATGTCTCTGCACCCCCATCCCCTGCCAAGTCAGTGGTGGCTGATGAGGTTTGGAGTTGGTGGGGACAGTTTCTTTTACTCATGCATAGCATGCACCACTACAACAGTTACAGTGGTACACGTGTCTTTAGCACATATCTACAGTTTTCTTGTGAGTTTGTGCATACACATTTGGATAACCGCTGTATGCCAAACAAAAACTGACACTTCCCCCTGTAATGTATTTTTCAAAAAGAATTATCTGCCACTCTAGCAAATAATAACTGATAGTCCCTTTTTGCATTATCACACTAGATCTGATACTTACCCCTGGTGTATTTACATTTTTCTAAATTAAGCTAGGCACCCTGAGGCCAGGCTATAACATACCTTTTGGATTGCCAGCTCCCCCAAAAAAGATGAAGGGCTGTCCCCTTACATTAAAGATTCAAAGCAACAATGATTGTATGTAGAGCCTAACATGCAGCCAACCTGATATCACATAACTCAATTTCCCCTTTGTGATGCCTACACCACTTTTATCATGGTTAATGAAATTATACCAGTGAAGTACTTTGAGCACTCAGATAAATTATATAAATGCTATGATTATCCTCTATACTCAGTACCAAATTCCGTAGTTCTCGTACATGAAGTCTTTCATACAAAATAAATGTAAGAACTTAAAGACATTTCTGCTGTACAGCCATAGTTATAATCTTAATTTTTTTCAACATTCCTTGAAGATGTAAATCTGCAACCTCCAGCCTCCCCTTACAGTCTCCATGTTGGGGACTGTGTGAGATAATGATACACAGACAATACAAAATGCAACTGTCCCAGAACCCTAGTGCAGCACAGGGAAGTCAACTCTGAAGTTATTACTGGAGAAGTCATTCCCCTACCCTCAAACATTTTTTTTACATAATACCAATACCGATGTCATATATATATATATATTTATACTGGCATGCAGGATAGGCATCACCAATATGCCTGATTGTTTTTGCGAGGTATCTGTCACATTCTCAGGATTATCTCAGCTGTGCTAGCACTACTTGTTTTGATGGGTCAGGCTGCTTTTTGTTCTGTGTTTCCATTTTTGAATTCTCCCCTGTGAACTTGCTAAACTTCAGGTGTTATTAATGTTAAAAGTAACAGCTGATAATAAGTGAAGAATGCTTTGATTTGCAGGCAGGAATCCGATGAAAACATACATTTTACACACACAATTTTGTAAACATATCTTTAAAACATTTATATGCTGCTACTTCGAAGACCAGGAGATGGTTCGAAAAATCATACAAGATAAAAATTTTTAAAAATCAAACAAACATAAAATCAAATCTAGGCAATAAAAAACAGAATATAAACCATGCAGACAGAGGTGCAATTGTAGGTCTGAAGAACTCTAATTAGGGTGGAAATGAAGATGAAGGAACTAGAGCTCAGAGAGAAGATTATTGAGTTTGATTATTAGCAATTGGAGAAGGCTAATTAAAGTTCAGTGCAGATACTAGGTAGATACTAGGAGGAGGGAGGATGATGCTGTAAGGGGACAAAGATAAAAGCAGGGAAATTGATTTTATGCATAAGAAACTTACATCTGATTCCTATGCTATATTGTATATTGAACATATGAAGCTACATTAGAATGAATCAAACCATTGGTCCATCAAGTCAGGGGCTTTCCAGTTTCCGGGGGTGGGTGGGCTGGGCCAGGGGCAATGCTATGACATCATAGGGATGAGTCAAAGACATCACAGGGAGGGGCCTCAGTTGCCACTATCTATGGAGATAGGGCCATGGGGGATTTAGAGAGGGGCTCCCCAGAAATTTCTGCCC
Organism: Euleptes europaea; assembly: GCF_029931775.1. Lineage (NCBI taxonomy): Eukaryota > Metazoa > Chordata > Lepidosauria > Squamata > Sphaerodactylidae > Euleptes > Euleptes europaea. Next base: position 29,617,215 of record NC_079326.1, read on the forward strand.
CCTGGGCCTCCTCTAACAATGCCCCTGGGCTGGGCCAAACCTAGGAAATGGTGAGAGTTGGCCAGTGGTTATAGTGGTATCTCAGCACTCTCCTGGTCTGTCCTGTTTTTGAAATTCACTTTAAGGATACATACCATGTGCATGGAACTAATGGTCACAAATTTGACACTAAGAGTCTCAGGTAGAGATCTTTCACATTACCTACTACCTGATCCTTTTAACTGGAGATGTCAGGGATCGAACCAGGGATGTTCTCATGCTGAGCTGATGCTCAACCACTGAGCCAGAGCCCTCCCCTTTGTTTCAGCAAAGTTGTGCATGGCTAAGGGAAGAAACAATACCAGTTACTGTCTGGTTTACACAATGTCTATTCTGGTTTACACATTATCTTGTGGATCTATGGCAGCACAGTTGTCGTATGGGTCTTCACAGACTGGGTAATGGACCTGAATGTGCTGTTGTGCTGGCTTATGCAATATTTCCAGTGCTAACATTTTAAAAAATTTGCCCACAATTGTAGCACTTACAAATGTATGTCAAGAAATATTTTTTCACATGGATACTAGTTTTGGATAACTTCTTTCATATCCAAAAATCTTTGTATACATTGCTACCTCTTTTGTGAAGTCCAAGATCGACAGGCAAAGCTTCTAAATTCTGAACAAAATAGGTTGCTCTTCATCACGTGAAAAAATTGGAATGCATGACTGGAATAAATTATGCAAAGTAGGCAAATTTTCTCACAGTTTACATGCTTTAATTTGCTTTCAAGTTTGTTGCAGATTAGGCATTACAAAGCAAGAACTGGAGGGAATGTGCCATATCATGAAGACTCAGAAATATGTAGACTTCCAATTCCTAAGCGTTTAGCAGAATCTTCACACACATTTTTGTGTTTTTCCTATAACCATGATGAGGGCAAGAGATTTGATTTGTTAAAATGAAAACTTAGTTTTTCATGATTCCACAGTTGTCAGTTTTGCATTGGAGACCGTGTTACAAAACTTATTAAAGTATCATTTCCCTTGCACCAATGGTTTCTTCGCCTTCATCGTCCTGTCCCTAACAAAGTTGAGAGTTGGGTTGCACAAAGAGCAGCCTGCTGATGTGGGTCTCTGGATGAAGAGTCAGAGCAGAGAAGACAAATGCTGGTGCAGTGCAAAAAAAGTATTGTATTCTACACAAAGATTCCTATGCACTTTGCACTCTGCTTTGTCAGGGAATCTATAAATTTTCATCAGGATGTTCCCACGTTTTTCTTCTCTGCTTTGACTCTACGTTGGTGTGTCCCCCTGCTTTCATCTCTGGATAAAGGCCACAAACCATATTCTGGAATGCTGTGTGTGGGGGATTCTTTCCTTCCTTGACACAACAGTCTTTTTCACATGCTGTAGTGGGCAGTTCATGCGTGGAAACTTGTTTCTGCACATGCTGTTCTTTTCATTGGATTGGTGCCATGACTTTTTAAATAAACATTACTTTAAAGGGTTAGATTTTTTTTCTACAAAGCTAAATTGTTGGATTTTTTTGTTTGTTTTGTTTCAAACTGATTACTGAAATTAATGGAATTGGGTTATATTCAATAGGTATATTGCCAGTGTCCTCAATGGCATGTGTATGGTACCTCTTGCATATACAAACAGAATGTGACATGAGTAACTTGAGAGCCACTGTTTAGTGGTTAGAGTTTTGGACCAGGATTGGAAGGACCTGGGTTCAAGTCCCTACTTTGCCATGAAGCTCATTGGGTGATATTGGGCCAAGCTTACCTACATAACAGGATTGATATAAGGATAAAATAGAGGAATAGAGATCACGAATGCCATCTTAAATGCCTTTGAGGAAGGGCAAGAACATTTTTGTAAGAGACAGTATCAAAAAATACTGAAAGCACTGATGCAGGCAACTAATTGACTTCCTTCTAAAAAGAGCTTCATGTGGAATTAAAAATACTAATTAAATTGCAGAAGTATTATTTAATGAAAGTTGCCATGAATAAACATGGTTGTAATGATATTTACTAACTCATTACAAACATTGCAGCCACTATTATAGATAGTCATTCAATATGCGCCTTGCTTCATTTCCAGCAGTTTCTTTTATGGAAGTTTTTACAGTATTTTGACACCCTGTGAGTTAGTGGAGTCAGACTGTTTTCAGTTTGTTTCAGTTAACTGAAAAGACTTTGAAAGCAGAAATAGAAACTGATATATATTTGGTATTCCTTTGCCACATTCTGCCCTGGATCTTGTCAAATAATTTTTTTGTACATAGTTAACACTTAAGGAGGGTAGGTTGGATCTAAAACTGGTTTTCTACTAGCAGTATCAGGGTGATTTTTCCTGATTCCTCCTTCCACTACACTCTTCCACACTGCATCCTGTACTGCTCCTAGCCTCTGAAGGCGGGGTTTCAGGGTAGGGGTGCTGTGGGCTGCTATGGGAGCATGGAAGTTCCATTATGCAAGCACAGCTCCTCTTGTGGTACTTCAGATCCAGCTCAATACAAAGAAGGCAATTAAGTTCACTTTGCAAAATAATTTAGTCGAAGCTGTCAGAAACAAGTTAACAGAAACTAAATGATGCTTGGGAACAGAAAATAAAACATTTAATCTTCCGTTCTACTACAATGGTTGTGTTTTCCAGTAAATGTTGTATGCAGCAAGAACTGATTTCGTAGATCTGAATATTTCATTTAGCTTTGTTCATATTAAGGATTAAATTAATTTGTGGAATACCCCAAACCCAGCATTAATTAAGTTACTTAATTATAGGGGTGCTCACATGAAACATTTTCAGATGAATTTCAGATCTAGTCTTGAGGATATCATATTTTTCAATATTTTAGATTTTTGGAACTCTTGTTACTTTTGAGGGGATTTTTTTCAGGTATTTTTTGGATCCTAAAAATTCAAAACCATGTAAGCAGTTGCCTCTTTGATTTCCGCACCCATAAGTGTCAGCAAGAACTCGGAGAGAGGAAGGGAGAGGAAGCTGGTCTTGTTAAACTGCTTTTTGAGGGCCCTTTTCCTCTCTGTAAAATTTAAAGGGCCATTCTTCCTACCTCCATAGAAAACAATGGTCATTTAATATTTAAAGGAGTGGCAGGCACTGATTAACAGTTGATCAGGTAGACCTGGCCTCCCAAGCTAGGTCTACTGCCCATAGGAAATAATGGCTCCACCATTTCCTGTGAGTGGTAGGAAGAAGAAGACTCGGTTTTTATATGCCGACTTTCTCTACCACTTAAGGGAGACTCAAACCAGCTTACAATCACCTTCCCTTCCCCTCCCCACAACAGACACCCAGTGAGGTGGGTGGGGCTGAGAGAGTGTGACCAGCCCAAGGTCACCCAGCTGGCCTCCTGTGTAGGAGTGGAGAAACAAATCCAGTTCACCAGATTAGCCGCTGCCACTCATGTGGAGGAGTGGGGAATCAAACCCGGTTCTCCAGAGCAGAATCCTCTGCCTCCTGGGCCAGGTCAACACAATCTGCTGTTAGTCTGTGCCTTTGGTCCCTTTAAATTTTAGAGGGCTGTTATTTTCTGTGGGGGCAAACCTGGCCTCTAGTTTTAGAAACCGTTTTGAAATTGTTGGGATTGTTCCTCTCAGACTATTCATCTTGAGGCTTTTTCTCTGGTGCCCCTCTTGAAATGGAATGCATTAGAGACCTATTCATGCTAAAATAGATCCTGTTGCACAAGCTCAAGCTTTATCAATAGTGTCAATGTTACTAGTGAATGGATTCCTGAGGGCCAAACAACAGAAGTGAGAGGACCACAGCATGTGGCATTGCTTTGTATTCCTTGTATTGTAATGCCTGTAATCATTATTATTATTATTATTTGATAATATGCTTTTGTGTTCATTCTGTATACTTGCTTTTATGGAAAGGTTAGGCCTAAAGTATAAGAGCTGGTTTGAAATACTATGCATTCATGTGCACACACACATGAGGGCTTTGGGAAGGTGGCATCCAGGAGCCAGGAGCCAGGAAATCAGGCTGTCGGTGTCTGATACAGCCTTCCACCAAGACACTGCCCAGAATTACCTACGGCCTAAGGAATGTTCCCTGCCCCAGATCATGTAACCAATTAAGTTGCCGCCTCAACCCCCACTGATAGGCCTATGCTAATCCAAAGGTGTTCATTATTGGATCTTTGTATGTCTATGCTCTGTATTACGTGTATTGTAACACCCCTGACCAGAGGTTATAAATGTTGTTGTAATCTTTTGTTCTGTGTGTGAATTTACCTGCTTGTTTGAGGTAAACACACCTGACTGCATTTATTTTGGCCTTAATAAACAGATGGTTTAAATTTCCAACCTCCGGCAGTATTGCTGACCATTGGCTGCCCAGTAATACAGAAGCACTTCAGTATATCTTGGGTTGTAATTAAGTACCATCTTACCACTTTCTACTGGTGCAAGTATCCTTCCCCCCCTCCCCATGCATTGATTACATTGCCAGCTTTTTAAAATAACAAATTATTTTTTAGTGGAGAAGATTATTGATTTTTAAGTAAGATAGCAAATAATACATAAGATCTTGTTTTGAAGATATTCTGATTTTTGAATCTAATAAGTTTTATTACCACTTAGTATAGGTTAGTATTGATTGTTTTATTACAGTATTGCATTTATTATACCAATCCAGAACATTATTGATCACATTTCATATGTGTTTGCTCTCTGTTGCTACTGTGAAATGAGAGTGGTATCACGGACTTTAAGGGGACACAATCTTGAATAAAGTGTGCCTGAGAATGTGCTTTTTTAGCTTTCAGATCTGTAAGCGTGTATTGCTCCTTTCTTATTGTTCTTATTGTCCCAACCTTGAGAAAAATAGTTTATGAATAAATGGCTTTATGCCCAGACTAAATCTTAGAATAACAAGAGCAAGCAGAACACTATCTGAAACAAGTATTACTCATATTTCAGAGGAAACAAATTAGATGGTTTAATAAAGTCATGTGAAGTTCATTTAATTAGCCATACCCTAATGCCCCTGAATCTCTCAGATTGGAGTTGTAGTGAGACTATCTTATCTTTTCTGAAGATGTATGCTTTTAATTTCTAATTTCATTAGCATATGCTACCATTTTTTATCATTGTGATTCTTTTTTATTTAGACTGATTTTAAATAAAGATCTCAAAGATAACTGACTGATTTTTGGGTGGGATGTAAGGTTTTCACTTGCATCTGTAATAAATAAACATTTTTACCTCTCTGCCATCAGAGGGCTGATTCCCAGTCAGATATTATTAGAGAGAGTAATCATCTCAATATAGCTTTGTGGTTTAGTGGTTATTGCATTGCTTTGGAACAGTCAGAGAAACTCTTAGAGTACAATCCTAAGGGGGTAGTTGTGGCGGGCTCAGGGACGGCGCAGCTGCGCCACCTCCTGAGCAGCTTCACGAAAATCCCGTGAAACTGCTCCATACAGTTTCATGGGGCTGCACCACCACTTTTACAGTTGCAAGTTTGTGCCAGCAAAAGGAGGCATTCCCAGGGCAAAAGGACTCATTGAGCTGACTAAAGTCAGCCCTGCCCCCAGGAATGCCCCCTTGGGTGCCAGCTTGAGCCCTTGCACCGGGCAAATGCTGCCGTGGTGGCAGCACTGGCATGCATGTGTGGCACTGCTGCATGGCTCCCCAGCATAAGTAGCCCTGCGCGGCATTAGTGCCTGTTTAGCTGGCGTTAGTGCCTGTTTAGGCGGCGCAAGTGGCACGAACTCTGGTGCAGGGGTCACACTGGCTCCAGTCCCCATTTGCCCCCCCTTCAGGATTGCTCTGTTAGTTTCCACGTGCCTGTTTTAAAGTAATGTGTCTACCATGAGTGGGATAAAACTCTGTAATAATGGTATTCCCACCCTGTATGTGTGTTGTGTGTTTGTGTGTATGATGGTATTTATGACCTGTATGCCCACATGTAATCTGTGGTATATTGAAAGTACATGTAAATGTCACTGAATTTTTACTCTTCAAACTACTTAACATGGTAACTAGAGTTCATTTTTCAGGATTTACAAATGTGACGATCTAGGGTTGCCAACTTTGAAACTGGTCCTTCTAGCTGTCCCGTTAATGTCAGTTTGAGCTGCAAGAAATTATCAGGTGGTTTTATTTAACTCCATGCCATATAAAGCTTCAGTGTCCCATTTCTGTTCATTAAATCTTTATTGAATGGACAGGACATTTTTTCCTTGTCTAATTGGCAACCTTAGTGATAGCCTGAATTTTCTTTTACACTCTTGTGCCCCTACTACAGACAATGCTTTTAATAATATGGAAAAACATACTATCTGTATAGCTTCTAAATCACCTTTAAAGGTCATAATCTTGAAGGCTTTTCAGAAAAGCTTGTAAGCAAGGGCTATGGTGCAAAGATACTATACCATTTTATGATATTTATGATCAAACAAATGACAGGTGGGAATCTCTCGGCTTCTAGCATCTTTAACATTTTTAAAGTATTTGTTTGAGAACAGTGCTCAAAAAGAGGGTGGAATATGGTGAGATGCCACCCCACTTTTTCACTATCCTAGGATTGGAGTAACATCATATCAATATTATGAAAGTCAACAAGAAAATGTTTAATGGTCACTCCACTTTCTTAATGGAGAAAGATGAAACTGTTCTGGGGCAAGGCTAAATAAGAACGGAAATAGCTGCCTTGGTCCCATTCTATCTAGGTTGCCCGGGTCAGAGATGATTGTGGAGCTGGACAAGGGAGAGATGAGCACTGCAGAAGCAAGAACTTGGATAGGCAGATTCTGGGGGCTTCAGTTATTGTAGGAATAGGAAGCCTGCCTCTGCAGGGCCTATCTCTTCTCGGTCCAATCCCACAAATGATTCTGAACTGGGGGAAACTAGAAGATGGAAATAAGCTTTGCTGGCCTTTCCCTGCCATTTCAGTAGGGTTGCCAACTCCTGGTTAGCAAATTCCTGAGGATTTGGGGTTGGAGTGGGGTTGCCAACCTCCAGGTACTAGCTGGAGATCTCCTGCTGTTAGAATTGATCTCCAGCCAATGGAGATCAGTGCACCTGGAGAAAATGGCCGCTTTAGCAATTGGACTCTATGGCATTGAAGACCCTCCCCAAACCCTGCCCTCCTCAGGCTCCACCCCAAAAACTTCCCGCTGGTGGCAAAGAGGGACCTGGCAACCCTAGCTTGAAGCCTGGGGAGGACAGGGTTTTGGGGAAGTGAGGAATCTCAGCAGGGTAAAATGCCATACCTCAGCAGGGTATAAGTCCACCCCCTCCAAAGCAGCCATTTCCTCCAGGAAAAGTGACCTCTGTAGTCTGGAGATCAGTTGTAATTCTTGGAGACCCCCAGGCACCACCTGGAAGTTGGCAACCCTACATTGCAGTGAGGTAGTGCACACAATTTACGCAAGAGTATCTGGAAACTTTAAAAAAAGATCTGTGATTTCTAATAATAGATTATACTCATTAATGTTTTTGACTTCATTTATGTATTCTTGGTAATGATTGATAACTGACTTGCTGGAAGGATTTTAAAGTGTGAATACGTAATTCAAGCTTCTTAGCAAGTAGTTTATGCAGCAGTGATATTTCTAAAGATGGTGAATGGACCACAAGCTAAATTGAGCCTGTCCTAGTTTGAATGAAACCATCCCACATCTTTTTTTTCCCCTTCCACTTTAAGCATTGATTTAAAGCAAGGGCTGAGGTGCTATGTCCTCCCTCTTTATATGACCTAATTAGTGACATGCAGACTCCTTTTATGGTTATTATTCTAGAGTTGTGGCTGTGTTAATTGGTTGCAGCAAACATAAATAGGAATCTTGTGGCTAAGATGTTTTTACATTAGCATGGGCTTTCATGGACTAGGGACCACTCATCAGATGAATCACCCTAGGATAAATACTTGTAGTCGTGGAGGTTTTTCAGTTCTGTTTATTTCTGCAGACTTCTTTGTTTCCAGTGTCTGTTACTATTGTGGGTGGGAAGAAGAGACAAGTTTACCTCCCCCACTTTTTATTTCCTTCAACAACAACAAAAACCCAAAGAAAAAAACTTAGAAAAAGGATATACATAAAGTCAAAAATATAACAACAGTGGTGGAAAACCTACACATAAGTTTGTATAAACGGTTTCCAAATATCAATTTGCAATTTCAATACCTTTATTGGCATACTAAGTACAATCAATAAGAATAAAACTAGCTACTGTACATCATTTTACCTCGTCTCTTAATTACATCACCAAAAAATTGGCTACAGATTCGATGGTCTCAGGACTTCGGGAAGATAACAACAAGTTCATCTTACTTTCATCAGCTTGGTTAGCATAGTTTGATAAAATAGGGTTTAAAAGTGCAGCACGAGTTTTGCAGTAAAAAGGACCGTACAAAAGAATATGGTCAGTACTTTCTATCTCTCCCATAACACAATTACATACTCTGGCGGAGTATGGAATTTTCTTTTATCTCCCAAACAGAATGGCAGAAGGGAGAACATTAAAACGGGCTAGCATATAAGCTCTCCGAAGGTGGGGAGGAGTAAGACAGGAGAAATACTCCGGGGGAGAATTTAATAGCCCCCATCGTAGTGATGAGCATCTGCCAGAAGCTACACTTCTAAGTTCTTGCCTCTCAACATCGATGATCCTTTGCTTAATCAAGGTGTATGTTGCTCTCTCAGAGAGAAGCGCCATATCCTCAACACATAGCCCCAATGATGTAATTTTTTTCTCAATTTGAGAGGACCATACAGATGTTTCTAATTCAGAGAGCATATTCGCGATGAGATGATTGATACTACTTCTAAAATGTAATCGTAGCCAAAATTTAATTGTTAAAATCCATGCTTTTGTCTCTTGTCTTCTTGGTTTCCAAATATCTAAACATAAGTGCATAAGCAATTGCCCTCTATATGCCATGCTTTACATTACATTTATTGTTACAGCCATTGGCCAGCACAAAACAACAGAGCAGTGCCATGCGTTCAAATGTTGATAGAGTTCTAAGGTCCTCAATCCATTGATTTACTGGAAGTGGGCTTTTATCTTTCCAGTGTTGTAATATGAGTCTTTTAGCTGTAGTAAGGGCATGGAGGGCCCATTTTCGTTGACCTTCAATTAGCCTCAAAGAGACAGGCAAATAGTTTAAAAGTACATAGGCATCTTCCAAAATCAGTGAACACTCTAATACAAAATTGATATGAGTAATAACTTCTTCCCCGAAAAACGGAATGACTGGACATGCCCAAAGCTAATGTTTAGAGGATGCGTCCTGTGATTTTCAATGCCAACCATTAGATACTTTACTCAGTCCTTTGCTAAAGAGTTGCTGTGGTGTCCAGTATATTTTGAACATAATTTTTTGCTGAATAAGTCTCAACTTAAGATTGATGAAAACAGTGGCGGACTGGCCATTGTGTTAGCTTGCCCAATGGCAAGTGGGCCCTGTGGGCCCCTGATGAAGTGGGCTCCCTTAAACATTAAGCAATATGTTAAAAAATAAAAATTAATAAAAATTCAAAGATAGCCTTATAGTTGTGGGTGGGCCCCCTTGTTTCCTGGCAACCAATATTTTTAGACCCAGTCCGCCACTGCATGAAAAGAACAGGCATAAACCTTCTTTCAAGGTGCAACCTTCTGCATGGTTTTATGAACCTATATGCAAGGGTGTAAGTGTGTTTGTGAAGTGCTGTCAAGTTGCTTGTGACTTATGGCAACCCTATGAATTAATGACCACCAAAACATCCTATTGTTAACAGCCTTGCTCAGGTCTTGCAAACTGGGGGTCCTGGCTTCCTTTATTGAGTCATTCCATCTCATATTGGGTCTTCTTCTTTTCCTTCTACCTTCAACTTTTCCTGGCATTATTGTCTTTTCCAGTGGCTCTTGCCTTCTCATAATGTGACCAAAGTACGATAGCCTCAGTTTAGCTTCTAGGGAGAGTTCAGGCTTGATTTCATCTACAACTCCCTGATTTTTCTTTTTGGCGGTCCACAGTATCCAGAAAACTCTCGTCCAACACCACATTTCAAATAAATCAACTTTCTTCCTGTCTGCTTTCTTTACTGTTCAGCTTTTACACCCATACATAATAATGGGGAATACTGTAGTATGAATTAGGGCTGTCGATTCGGTTTGGCCCAAATCGAAAAACAGCCGAATTTCCCCCTATTCTTGATATTGGTTGCCAACAACACACCTTTATACTTAAGAATCTTTTCTAGCTCCTTAGTGGCTGCCCTTCCCAGTCTCAATCTCCTTCTGATTTCTTGGTTGTAGTCTCCCTTTTAGTTGATGGTGGAGCCTAGGAATAGAAAATCTTGAACAATTTCAATTTCTTCATCATCAGCCTTAAAATGGTGTAATTTCTCAGTAATCATTACTTTTGTCTTGATGTTCAGCTGTAATCTGGTTTTGGCACTTTCTGCTTTAACCTTCATCAGTAGTCATTTCAAGTCTTCTATATTTTCTGCCAGTAAATGTGATGTCATCTGCATATTTCAAATTGTTAATGTTCCTTCCACCAATTTTCACTCCACCTTCATCTAAATCTAATCAATTTTTTCCTTATGACATGTTCTGCATACAGATTGAACGGATAGGGAGATAAAATACATCCTTGTCAGACAGTGTTGTCAATTGGAAACAATTCTGTTTCTCCATATTCTGCCCTAACAGTAGCCTTTTATACAGAGCGTAGATTGTGCATCAAAACAATCAGATATTGTGGCACACCCATTTCTTTTAAAATCAATCATAGCTTTTCATGATCCACACTGTCGAAACCTTTGCTGTAATCTAGGAATCACAAGCTGACTTTCTTCTGAAATTCTCTCGTATTCTCCAGTAACTACTGTCATTTTATTATTATTATTTTTTATTTGTGCCCTACATTTCTTTCCAGTAGGGACTCAAAGCAGCTTACATCAGTCTCTTCTCCATTTTATCCTCACAAAAATCTTGTGAGGTACGTTAGACTGAGAAAATGTGACTGGCTCAAGGTCACCCAGCAAGCTTCCATGGCACATGTAGGGGATTCAAACCCAGGTCTCCCAGATACTAGTCTTAACCACTACACCACACTGGCCTTCTGAATTTGAAATATAATTGCTAGTGCCTCTTCTTTTTCTGAATCCAGCTTGAACATCTGGCATTTCTTGTTCCATCTATGTTAACAGACTTTGTTGTAGGATTTTCAGCATCACTTTACTCGCGTGAGAAATTAATGCAATGGAGTGATAGTTGCTGTAGGGTACTTTTGGGGAAAATGGAGCTGGAGAGTTTATGCAGGGGCTGAGGGAACTGGGGCTGCTGCATTTGTATGGCATACAGAGGGGCTCTGGCTCCCTGGATAGCAAACAAGTGCTCTGCTGAGGGAATTATATGAATGACAGGAATTTAAATGGCAGACAAAGCCTGAGTAGGCCATTGTCCATTGTATGATATCACTTTAATTGCTGCGTTTTTACTTGCACCGAAGCAATGTTGAATGGTACCATAGGACCGGGTTTCCAATGAAATAGACAATCTGATTGTATACTACCAAGGTTTTCACCATAGCAGTTATCCTAGTATCCTGAGTGTGAGGAAGGGTGCCAGGGCTGGACAGTTCAGCGGGCTTAGAAGTTGAAATGGAATATATTTATTTATAAAACTTTTAAGCTTTTAAAGTTGCATACAAAAGTTGAAAGCAGAATTGAAAACAGATGAAACAATACAAGGAACATCTCTTAGCCATCTTAAAATGATTTTTGTAGGATTTTACAAATTTAGGGTGGCAGAATATACTGTGTCAGCCTTGCCTATTCTCTCCTCCCTCCTCACACATCTTCTTGTGTAATAGTCTTCCACTATTTTGTCACAAGATTTAGAGTTAGCTCTCAGCACTAGAATAAAGGGGTGTGGAGGGAAAATAGCACTGGATTCTTAGTAATCCCACTAGTCCTCCCGTCCTCCCATTGCATTGAGCCCTGTGTCTCCACTCAGATGACCAGTGTGCAAACTGTATGGTATGGGTTGGATATATCAAGACAGGATGTTTGTGTGCACATGGGATGTGTGCTAACTTGGTGGAGGTGAATGCATGGTGGCAGTGGAAAGTGATGTCAAGTTACAACAGATTTATGGCAACCCCGTAGGGTTTTCAAGACGAGAGGTGATCGGAGGTGGTTTTCCATTGTCTGCCTCCACATGGGCTGAGAGAGTTGCGAGAGAACTGTGACCGGCCCGAGGTCACCCAGCAGGCTTCATGTGGAGGAGTGGGGAACCGAACCGGGTTCTCTAGATTAGAGTCTGTAGCGCTTAACCACTGCACCACGCTAGGAGGTTAGATTAGCAGGTTACACATAGATGGGGTGTGCTAAAAGTAGTGGTCACACACATCGCCTGTACTCACTCAGGTTGTGTACAGGGCTGCGGCTTCTAGTCTGTGGGAACAGGGCATTTGACTCTTAAATTGCAATGCAAAGATTTCTTGAAACATGTTGGATTTGTTTCAGTGTAATTATTTTAGCAGGTATATGGTTAGCTATTTCTAAGGCAAAGCATATGAAAGCCATATTCCATTGCTCCTGTTCACATGCAAAACTAGCTGTTTGTATTATGCTACAGTTTTGGGGATGGGATAATTTTTCCTGCAAAGAGTACTGAATATATTGCTACCTTATAACTAAGATTATTTTAAATAGAGAAACTATTTTAGAACTAATCACGGTGTTTGTATCACCCTGCATTTTTTTGCTTTGCCTTTGATTATAGAATTCTCCAATGAGTGGAAAAATCTTTCATAAGAAGTTCATAAGAGTTACCGTGCAAGTGCGGAGCCAGACGCACCAACGCGCAGGCGGGGAGGGAGGCGGGGAGGGAGGCGGGGGGGGGCGAGGAGGAGGAACGCGCAGCCTGCCTGCATTCGCTCAGCCCTGTACCACCCTCAGTCTGGGCTGGAGCGCGGCGCGGCTGCAGTCGCGACGCCGGAGCGGGTGAGCAGGAGGCGGAGAAGGACGCAGGGAGAGTGGCTGCCCCGGCCAGCCGGCCAGCCAGCCACCTGCCTGCCTGCCTTGTGCCGCCGGCGGAGTGCGGCCGAGCGCTTCCCTCCGTGGGCCCGGTGCGCCTGGCTCCGACTCCCAGCTGGGCAGCGAGCGCCCTCTCCGGGCTCGCCTCCCCTCCCTCCTCCGGCGGACATGGACAGAGCGGAGGCGGCTCCCCAGGCAGATTCTCCAGTACGGCTCGGAAGTTTCAGCACCCGCCCTATAAGACGACACCCGGCGTATAAGACGACCCCCGACTTTTGAGAAGATTTTCCTGGGTTAAAAAGTCGTCTTATACGCCGGACAGTACGGTACTAACTTTTCAGTCTGCCTACATATGCTAACACATATGTGTGACCCATTAGGAGTCTGAAAGAGGAGTCTTTTGTGACCCATTAGGAGTCTGAAAGAGGCTGGGGGAGGAACAGTTTACAAAAACTTCCTGTTTGGTTTCCTGGAGATAATGATTACTGAAGGTGAATAGGCATGACTATTTTACAGCTGGATCAGAAAAAATGAAAACCATGCAAGGAAAAATTTAGCCCTGATCAAATCTGTATCTGCTGTAGTGAAATTTCTGCTTTCCTTTTTTGTTTCTCTCTTTTTTCTGAACTTGAATGTACAACTCAGCAGACAGGTCACAATACAATAAACGTTATGGCAAAATAAAAAGAGATTAAGTGGGCTCATAGTGCAATGTCATTTTGAGTGCAACTATATTGTGAAGTTGTATTCTGTTTATAAAATTGACTTGCAGACAGTCAGCCTCATGAACAATGGATCAGTTACAGATGCAATAAAAGTGCCATGCATAAGACTAGTGGTTTCTTCCTCTTCATTTCCTAAGCGTTCCCAAAGTGCTTCTTTATCCAGGTTGACCCTTCTTGGTTCTCATGACACTCTTAATCCCAGGATCAGTCTAATATGTCAGAATAAACAGAAGAGCTCTTGGCATTTATACTGGTCATTGAATTTAAATGGAAAGGTATCGATGGACATAGCCCCAAATTAGGAATGGTCCATGTACCGATTCTCTGATATGCAGATGATGATGCGGTGCTTCTTTCCCTTACGGAAATAGGGTCGAAAAGGCAAATATCACGCCTTCTGGAATATTGTGAAATGAACAAATTAATTCTAAATTTTGATAAATCAAAAATTATTGTTTTTGGAAAGAAGTGGAAACTAGCTAAATGGTATTTTAAGGGGGGAGAAGTGGAGCAGGTAAAATATTTAAAATATTTGGGAGCATATTTTCACTCTAATAGTAGCTGGGTTCCTCATATCAGGGAAGCGGTAAAAGCGACAAATAGTAATGTCCTTGCGATTTTAAGGTTCTTTTACTCTAAAGGAAATCAATTTATTCCATCAGCCATTAGGGTGTTCAATTACAAAACAAGTGCTAAATTGCTGTATGGAAGCCCAATTTGGATCTCAGCTTTTAATAAATCAGTAGAGAGGGTCCAATCTAATTTTTTAAGGAAAATATTAGGGCTTCCAGCTTGCGTGTCTTATGCTGCTATTTGTTTGGAGACAAACCAAAGATGATTGGAGACAAAAGCATGGATTATAACAATTAAATTCTGGCTGAGATTACATTTTAGAAGTAGCAGTAATCTCCTTATTGCGAATATGCTGTCTGAATCAGAAATATCTGTATGGTTCTCTTATATTGAGAAAAAAATTACAGCATTGGGGCTCAGTGTTGAGGATATGGTGCTTCTCTCTGAGAGAGCTGCACACGCCTTGATTAAGCAAAGGATCATCTATGTTGAGATGCAAGAATTCAGAAGTTTAGCCTCTGGTAGATGTTCACCACTACGTTGGGGGTTATTAAACTCTCTCCCAGAGTACTTCTCCTGTTTTACTGCTCCCCATCTTCGGAGAGCTTATATGCTAGCCCGTTTTAATGTTCTCCCTTCTGCCATTCTGTTTGGGAGATACAAAAAAATTCCATACTCCACTACAGTGTGTAACTGTGTTATGGGGGAGATAGAAAGTACTGACCCTATTCTTTTGTACTGTCCATTTTATTGCGAAATTTGTGCTGCCCTTTTAGATTCTTTTCTATCAAACTATGCTAATCAAGCCGACGATAGTAAGATTAACTTGTTGTTATCCTCCCGAAGTTCTGAGATTATTGAATCTGTAGCCAAATTTCTTGGTGATGTAATTAAGAGGCGAGGTAAAATGATGTATAGTGGCTAGGTTTACTCTTTTTGATTGCTGTTGGTATGCCAATAAAAGTATTGAAAATGAATTTAAATGAAAATCCAATACCTATGTGCCTGCACTGAAATTCAGCATTTAGGGTAAATTTTCCTCTGTATGCTTCTCACTATAATGTATAATGGGCATGATCTCTCACTTCTCCCACTCAGTTTTACAGTGTAGCTCACAAAGATGCTACTCAGTAGCTTTTTCATGTTCAACATGGCACAAACTTTAAGGCATCCTACCATGGTGGAGAAAAGCAAATTATTAAAAAGGAAATGTGTACATGCACATGTATGCATTGCTAATAAAAAGTATAATTAAAGAGGTGATGTGCAGGTAGGACCAGCATGCTAGACCATATCAAATAATGTTTTGTACCCCAAATATCAGTCCATTTTAGCATGTTGTTCTATAGAAAGTCCATGCTAGAAGACTTCATTATCTTGAAAGATAGCCAGAATGTTTACAGATCCAGAAAAGGACAATGCATACATGCCATTATTATTCTCAATGTTTTGTTGTGAATACTTTTAAATAAAAGGGTGTAAGGAAAAAAATGGTTGCTCAACTTTTAATTGGACTTCATTAAAGGCATTGTAAAAATGCAAGCACTTCTAGCTGAATGTGATCTTCATTTATTTGGAGTGTTATTAAGTTCAATAATTGTAGCATGTTTTCATTGGATTGATAGAGTGGTTATAATCCTACCATGAGATTTTACAGTGTCAATATATCACCATTTTTGTTATCTCCCTATGGTAATGAAGTAAATCTCGGTTCTCACATGAGTTGCATTTACGTAACACAACTTTATTGCAACTAAATTCAGACTAACACAGAAACTGAAAGCAAGAAAAAGAGAACAGCTCAGGGGGTGGAGTTTTCTTCCAACCCATAATCGTGTTACAGTTAACCCTTTACTATCCATTTTACTACAACCATATTTTATATAACTGAATCCTATAAAAGAATTTGTATTCAATTGGCCTTCTGCAAAAGTATAAGGCAGGTTTGATGTCTGCTCTCTGCAAACCATTCTTGCCAATTAGAAACCATCCTTGAGAGCATGGACTCTTTCCCCTTCCTTCATCCCTTCTCAGAAGCCATTTGTATTTTCCCTTCTGTTTCTATCTTTAATCATAGCTTTCTAGTACATGTGACCTGGCAAACCATTGGTAACATGTGGCATTCCCTCAGCTCTTGGCATAGTGCTACCTAATGGTGCTAATGTGTCTAATGGTTTACACATGCAAATGCATTGCAAGAATACAAAGTAGGATACACTAGCATTTTTGGATTATGTAAAGAAAGCTAGAAAGAGATTTCATGTTGTGATGTAAATTTGGTTCGTCTTCAGGCTTCTGTGCAGTCCCACACTGGGGACTGTACATGCGCAGGCCTGCCAACGGAGAGAATTTTCTAGCTTCTTAGGAACAGGAGGAGGTGAAGGAGATTGAAGTTGTATCATCCAAACCAAAACCAAAAGCCAAGATCCTGTCAGCATTATATTCTGAGGCACCAGTGACTGTCGCCTTCCCAGTTTTGGAAGATTTCATGGGCATTACAAAGACATCTGAGAAAAACTTCCTCTATCCCCACGACTGCTAGGAAGGTGCAAAATCTTTATAAGGCGCAACAGGTGAACTGCGGTTTTCTGTTTTCACATCCTGCATCTTCTTCCCTGGTAACTGAGGAGGTTCAATTGAAGCACAGGCAAGGTGGCCCCTCGGCTCCTGAGGACAAGGATAGGTGCAAAATTGACCTTATTCACATAGGTTCCCTATTACACCAGGATCTTTACAAGCTATGCCTCATGGGCTGGCTACTAAACCCTCCCCCACAAAATTCTCCTCTGGAGTCACTCCCTTTTTGTTTGTTTTTCTGCTCCAAGGGTTGGACAAGAAGCAATTGCTCAGACTTTGTCATGTTGGATTGTGCAGACAATTAGGCTCTGTTACCAAGAGGCAGGTACTGAATGTCCCCAGTCTCTTCAGGCACATTCTACCAGGTTACAGTCTTCTTCGGTTGCCTTCAGGAGTGGTGTCTCTCTTCAGGACATGTGCAATGTTACAGAGTGGTTGTCTCGAGAAACGTTCAACAGTCACAATGCTCTTGATACAGATACAAGAAAAGATGCAGCAGTTGGGAGAGCTGCTCTCTCATTTGTTTTTTGACTAAGAGTTCAACACCCTTTCCCTCATGAGTAGCTATCTAATCTCCCAATGTGGGACTGCACAGAAGACAGAAGACAAAGACATTGTTGCACTTACCTGTAATGGTTGTTCATTGAGTTGTCTTCTGTGAAGGCACACATTACCTCCGTCCTGACCCACTGTGGGCTCTCTGAGAGGTATTGGTTCATACTTCAGGTGTTTTACTCAGCTGGCAGGAGAAAGCACTGAGGGAAAAGGGGGCGCCTCCCCACATCAGTGTGCTATTTTTGGCGGGAAAGAGTACACACACTCAATGGGGCAGGCACCGCCCTCCTATTCCTAAGAAGCTAGAAAATTTTCTCCATTGACAGGCTTGCACGTGAGGAGTCCCCAATGTGTGCCTGCAAAGAAGACAACTCGACAAACGACAGTTAAAGGTAAGTGCATCACTGTTTTCTTTCATACCAGAAGAGCTTTGGGCTCATTTTGCTTCTGGTGTAGAGCTCCTCACTGCACAGTGAAATGTGCATATGATTGCTTATGCAATGCAATTTTTTAAATCATTTTATTGTCCTAGCTTTGAAGCAATTGTAAAAAATTTTTTTAAGGATTTGTTGGTATTTATAGTTATTGTGACATTCCCTGTACATTTTTTTTCATTTTAACAGTGAAATAAAACAGATACCATAACTGAATTATTAGGTATCTTAATGTAGGTGTAGCAAAACGTCTGGCGAAAAAAACATTTCGGCCTTAATTGGATTGCAATTAGAAGCCTAAGCAGTATGGGTTCCTCTGTTTGCTTGTGGCTGTCTGTCATGAGATGAGATGCTTTTAAAACTGCAGTATTATCCTGTAATATATCAATAAGCTGCTGTACCTGTTATGATGTAAGAAGCTAAATGAGAACCTCAGATGAGTGCAAAATGTAAAATTTCTTTTAAAAACTGGTTAATGGATTCATTTGTTAATCTCATTAAATATTATCTAGGAGACCTTTAGACTGCTTTCTGACAAGAGACCTTAAACTAACTGCCACATCAGAAAAGAACAGTAGGGGATAAAAAATGGTAGATTAAAGTTCTGCTAATATAATGAACTGAGAGAGTCATTGGAACTCCTTTACTGGCAGGTTGTGTCTGCAGTTGCCACGACTTGTGTGTTCAAAGGCTGTTGGTATGATCAGTTGGGGCTAGCAGAAAGATCAGAGGAGTGAGCTTCTTTTGTTTTTGAAGAACAAGTTACCGGCCATGAAAATATCCAGCAAATACGGTAGTACTGCTGATGAAGGCTCTATTGAGCAAACACATGGTGTGCACTTGGTAGGGATGTGGTAAAGACTTTGCCTAAACTGTGTGCACTTCTATTGAGTGTGCTTACTGTGCCTACTCATGGGCAACCACAAAACAGAGGCCATCTGGAAGAACTGAAAATATACACACTATCCTAACAGTGGAATGGCCCAGCGCTCTTTGTTCTGCCTCAGGACTCTCTTACTCAACATATGCTCCTTCAGAATTAATATTAAAAGCATTTGGATTAAAGGAGTTTGGTCACTTGGAAGCATTCTGGTTGAGCAGATATCATCAGTGTGTAATGTACTCTAAAGTATCGTACTATATATTTTCATGTTTCTACCATGCCAGTGTCTTCATACGTATGTGTGTGTATCATATGAGTGTGTATCATATGTGTGTGTATCACACACACAAACACACACACTAGGGCTGCCAACCTCCAGGTACTAGCTAGAGATCCCCTGCTATTACAACTGATCTCCAGCCAATAGAGATCAGTTCACCTGGAGAAAATGGCCGCTTTGGCCATTGGACTTCATGACATTGAAGTCCCTCCCCTCCCCTCCCCAAACCCCACCCCAAAAACCTCCCGCTGGTGGCGAAGAGGGTCCTGGCAACCTTCACAGACACACATTTGCAGGCAAAGTACTTAGTTTTCCATTGTTCTGTACTGACAAAAAGTGTACATCTTGCAGATTTGCATTAAGTACCTCACTCTGTATGTAAAACTCTTTATAATCTAAACAGTGAGATGAAAAGTTATAAAAAATACAAAGAGCAGGTTTCCTCCCCTTGTTAATGAAGGCATTTATTTTTTTTAAATAAATGCACAGATGCCTCTGCCAGGCTAAACCTTATGAAACATAAACAAAATAATTTAAAATTTTAAAAAGTGTATTTAGCATACAGTGCTAAAAATCACCTTCAGCTACTTACAGTCGAGCCCTAAGCATATGTTCACCCTTCTTAATCAATTGACTTCAGTGGACTTAGAAGGATGCAACTCTGCTTTTGGAGTGCACTGTTAATTTGCTTTCTAAAACTAAAAGTTCCTACACCATCTCCAGCAGATACTCAAGTTCAAGCTTTGGGGAGCCTTCAGAGCTCAGGAAAAACAGTCCCTAAAAAGGAGAGTTACATCTGTATGTTTCTTGTATACTGGTGAAACCTTTAATCAAATTTCTGTTCTTGCATGAAAGACCTAATATGTTTGAATATGCCTTTTTGCAGAATATACTGTTTTTGTGAAGATCACTCAGGGGCTGCCTAAGCACAGTTAGATTGTTTGGTGACCTTCTTTCCTACCGCTTCATTATAGAGTATTGTTCCGTGGACTGTTGCTTCTAATTAATTATGCTTAGTTGGATTCATACACAACATTTTAATTTCTGTACCTGCTTTATTTTCTTCATGTCTTTAGAGCTCTTTGAACATTTTGTTTAAAAAGTGCTAAAGGAATTCAGTTTACCTTTTATTGACTAATTAATTATGCAGACTAAAAATATTTTCTGGCAGGGTATGAGCTTTCGTGAGCAACAGCTCACTTCTTCAGATACAGCTAGAATGTGAATCCATCTGTCTTTAAGTAGAGGAGAGTGAATTCAGACAAGCATTAGTATGTAAATGTTAACAGTATGTAAATGTGAATAGCAGGCATGATGGGATTAGGTGTGGTATGCAGATGAGTCTGTGATGTCCAGGGGAGAGATGCATACCACACCTAATCCCATCATGCCTGCTATTCACATTTACATACTATTAACATTTGCATACTAATGCGTGTCTGAATTCACTCTCCTCTACTTAAAGACAGATGGATTCACATTCTAGCTGTATCTGAAGAAGTGAGCTGTGGCTCATGAAAGCTCATACCCTGCCAGAAAATATTTTTGTTAGTCTTTAAGGTGCTACTGGACTCTTGCTCTTTTCTACTACTGCAGACAGACTAACACGGTTACCCACTGTGAATTATAATTATGCAGAGTTTAAAATAAATGGAGCTGGCTCATCAGCACTAGAATTCAGGAATGAGTGTATTAAAACACAGGCTTCTAATGAGTATGTGCACTCATTTGTTCTTTTCTGCATTCAAAGTTCTGAATTCACAATGCCCCCCCTCCAACAGGTGATTAGGAAGTAGCATTGGTATTTAGTATATATTATTTATCATATGTTTACATTTCAAAAGTGCTAAATAACAAAATATGTTATATAAACAAAGCAAAATCAGATGTTTCAAAGAAAAAAAGGATTGGTTTATGCTTATATAAGAAAGTGGGAAAAGCTATTTAAAAATTATTCAAGGTCAAATGCAACATTGACTGAAGCTGTGCTGAATTGGAAAACTGGACATTAATGGCTTTGGTCATGAAATCATGAAATCCTTATGAGCAAAGCTCGCTTTGATGATAATTTAAATTGCTGTTATAACCACTCTTCATAATTAACTTGGAGTGTGTTGATATACAGTATAGAGATCTAAAATTTCCAGAAATGTTGAAGTCATGGGGGGAAAACTCTTTTTTAAGGGAGGGGGAATTGAAATTTGGGGGGGGGAATTGAAATATATTAAATACTTACTAAGCCTAAATTTTATTTTAACTGTTTTATCAATATAAAATGCATAATTTATAACTTAGTTATATAAAATTGTACATTCACTTAATACTTCATATTACACAATCTGAGAGAGTAAAAAAATTCCTTACAGATAATTTCAAAAGAGAAATGATTGCATAACAGGTTTTTTTCAGTGGTCCTCCAAGTGGGAAGTCCTGGGGGGGGGGAATCTCCCCCTCCCTCCCACATTTTCCCTGTTTTTTCCATTGGTTTTCAGATCTCTAATCCTGTGCTACCTAATCTGTGGAAAAAATCAACCAACAGCCAAGCAGTGTATATCCTACAGTCCAAAGAGCAATCCTAAACTGTCAAAATCAAACGATTTGCCATTGGCTTTAGTTGGATATGAACTACATCCCAAATTAATTAATGACAGAAGTGTTACAGTGGTATTCTGCTCAATGTTGCAAGAGAGCTATAACCCAAACTGGTGATTTCCCAAGATTTTAATGAATATGGCTTTAATTGCTTTAATTTAATGTTGGTTATTAAAAAGTGATGATTTTAAAGTTGCATAAGAAGAGTTTTAATGTGCTTGAAGAACCCTGAAGTCCTCTGACTAAACAATTATAATAGCAAAGCAAAGGAATCTTATTAGAATTTAAATCAATGACCATTGCTGACAGTCATATAAGGAAGAGAATGAATAATCTATTCATACTTCCCCAGGGCCCCCAGTTGTCACATACTTGAGTTGAAAAACAAATTCAGATTTAGAGTGGAATGTTTTCACAAATTAAGATTCTGGCTGTCCTTGTATATGACCAGCCAACCAGTGGTTTCATGTTGATCTAGATAAATGAGGATTGGGGAATCCAATTTAAAGCTACTAGCAATGACTGTCGCATCAAGAGTTTGTAAAAGTACATTCAAGGCAAGGAGCTCTTCTCTGATTCACCTGAGGTCTCAACAAGCAACAAGGAGCTCTTTGATGTTCTGGCTACACAAAATGGTTGCCCTGATATTTGGCTTTTGTGTATGACTCTCCAGTCAATATAAAACCTTGAATGTGGGTTACAAAATAGTGAGGAATAGCTATGGTAGTAATTCTGTTTTGGCAATCATAGTTTTATTTTCATTGATATAGTAAATAATGCAAGATTAGGGTTTGTTTTTTCCAGGTAGGCCATCTAAAAAAAGAGGGGGTCATCTTATATTTGCATACAAGTTGCTGTTATGTCTTACATTCAGGGTCTCCTTCCTTTTGAGTAAATACTGTTGCTATGGAGCTTTACAGATGAAGACAGGTGAAGGAACAGAGAAGTCGTTTAAAAATGGCCAGTTCTGCTATAGCCTATTCTATTTTTGACATTGCAGTTATCCAGTGGTTCAGGTTGCTTTTGCAAAGGGAATAATTAGGTACCCCTACACAGAGAAAGAAAGCATTTAGTAGGGTACAGAATTTGGTTGTTTTACAATTTGGTAATTTGTGAGTTACCAAAGTTTGGGTCTGTTAATTCAGTGTGCTTTCCTTTGGCTATTAATTGCAAAAGATGCATAACATTGACTGTACATGCTATAGATTCACATCCAGTGTTTCCATGAGCAAATTTTTGATTCATAAGAAATTTAATAATGAAACAGGAATTAGCTAGTGCATTGTTCCAGAAAACTCTGGTCTTGGTGGTTTCTGTCATTCTTAGAAGTGCTTGAAGTGTGATGTGCATTCTCAATTTCCTAATCACTTCTGATTAATTTTATCTGTGAACCAGTGATATTGGTATTTGGAGGTGAGGAAGGAAAGGAAATTATGTCACAAAGAGAGATGTGAGCACAAATTAACTTCAGGTAAAAATAAAATCCTAAGCATAGAATGCACTGGTTCAGTAATCCTAGAAAATCTTGAACTCTGGCTAGACATTATGATGAATTGGCAGTGCAAAGGAAAGCAGGGGTTATGGTTCAGTGATTCCTTGAAGTGAAATGGGTATCACATTTCTTGTTTGTTGGTTTGATATTTGATTTAGGATATTTTGCGTAGGATGCAATCTTCTTAACTGTGTGCTTTCAAATGTATGAAGAGACCTTTTAAGGTGTCACCACTCAATATAAAACCCGCAAAAATGGCAGTACCATGTAGGAAAAGGGACGAAGCCCATACTCACCCTTGCAAGACTTTGTTGCCCCACTGGTCTGGTGGGTGGGCTCCCATACTTATGAAAATACAGGAACCCACCTGCAAATCTGACAGGGCACTGAAGCCTTGCAGGAATGTAGGAGCCCACCAACCAGCTCAGCCAACCAAGTCCCCCTTCCCCTATGCATCAGTTGTTAGCCACTAACACCTGATAGTCAGGTGGACAGAGGCCATTGGAAATAATCTGGCCATTATTTGCCACGGGCTGTAGAGGCCAGATCTATCCACAGGAAACAATAGCCCCATTATTATAGGTGGACCTGGCCTCTCTAGCACCCATGGAAAACAATAGTCCTATTATTTCCAATATCAGTAGGCCTGGCCTCACATCAATTGGACTATCAGTTGTTAGTCATCATCAGTCAGTTAGCTGGTGCTTCTAGTCTCTTCAAAATTTAAAGGGATGGAGACACTGACTGAAAGCTGTTTGGTGGCCCATTTTCCTCTCTCTCCCACCGCATTCCTGTACCTCCTTGAAACCTAAACACACCTGACATTCCAGGAGGTAAATTTTTGTTACTCCAATTTTTTTTGTTATTTTTGTATTGTATTTTTGTAAATTTTTGTAATTCCAAAAAGTTTGGAAGTGTTTTAGATCATTTTAGGTTTAGGTCTTTTATGCACGGCTGTTTCAGTCGCCGTCACCCCTCCAACAACTTTGGGTCTTTGTGTTGATTATGCATGCTGTTTCCATCCGTCAGAGGTCACCTCATTCTCCCCCTGCATTTCCCCGCATATTGCCCAAGTTTTCAGAAATCTGTTTTATCTCAAATTTGAAAGCTTGGATAAAATGTGGGTGGGGGAAGGCAGTGGGAGAGCCAGGCAACCTCTGACTGTTGGCGTGCATAATCAACGGTATGCATAATCAACACTAGGACCCAAAGTCATTTGAGGGGTGACAGCGAGTGAAACAGCCATGCATAAAAGACTTTAGTTTCAGCTTGGATATATCCAAATGCACATCCCTGATTTACATTTTATTGTGTGTTTTCTTAAGTTCTCTTAACACACTCATGAGTTTTATGTATGGAGGCTATTCCTGCCCATATCAGCAATATATCAACATATCAGAAGGCTTCCTTCTGTTGAAACCCTTTCTCAGTAGGGTGGCGAAGCAAGATGAGGAAAGAATAAACTTGGCTAGGAACATTTCAGAGTCTGTTACAAATAATGATTTTATATACGTTTTTGTGCATTATATATTATATGAGCAAGATAACCACAATGATTTGTGGGGTAGAATATCATTTCCCCCTCACCCATTATTTCCTGTTTACCTTTCCTGAAAGCTCTCACAGATGCTCCCCTTTTCCTGCTTCCTTCTTTCTGTCCCACCCACCATCCAACCCACATTTATCTACCCTCCTGTCTTATGCTTTCCCTCCAGCCCTCCTCCTGGCAGCTTCTACCTGGGAAAACTGTGGACCTGTTGCACAGTGGGGACCCCACAAGGACTTCTGGGGAAGACCTCATTTTCCCTCTGTATCCCCTTCCCCACACTGTTTCCTTCTTCCTAGCATTCCCCATATCCTCAATTTCCCTGCTTGCTTCTCTCGTTCCCACCCACCAACCAATCTACCCCCATCTGTGTTTCAGGTGTCCCCCATCTTAAGGTACATTTATTATTTACTCTCTTTATCTGTTTTATCTGGCATATTAGCCGCAGATAAAAAATATTTATTTATTTACTCTCAGGGAGCAGTATCATTTATGAGGGAATATTATTTGCTGGGAGATGCAAGATGAGTAAACTGTTGGTCGGTCTCTTTTCACCTGCCTTTCATATTATCTTCTGAATTCTTTATAAGTTGGTTTCTTAAAGGATTCTGGTTATCTTAATTTCTAATGGAAATATGTAATTTTTTCCCCATGGGCTCCGATACTATTAATTAACTGCAGGCACAAATTAGAATCTGTAGGTGGTTCCCTTTGGAAGTTTTCCTTTTAGAGAAATGTTAATTCAGAAAGCAATGTGATGACATAAAGCTGCTAACATAATAAAGATAATTATTAAATTGAATAAATAATTTAATTATTATTATTACATTATCAGTAAAGTCTGTAATCTTTTTTCAGCGTTTCCTAAGATGTGCTGAATTTCAGTCCAAAAGCTCTCAAGAGACTTGGGCTTCAATCCTGACTGTAGTTACATCCATTAAATGCCATCATAAGCAACAAGATTTAAGTGACTGAACTGCAAGAAGTATTACAGCCATGGTCTAAGGAAACATGTAGGTGTGTCCAAGATGATCTTCACTGGGAGAGATGGTGAAGTACGTCCCTGGTCATTCCTTTGGACTTCTGAGTAGCTTTTGATACCATAAGCCATGGTGTTCTGTAAAGGCCAGCTGAGTTGGGATTGGAGCTCACCATTCTTTGGTGGTTCCACACCTATCTGGCTGTCTGTTTTCAGAAGGTGGTGCTGGCGCACTGCTGCTAACCCTGTGATATTTATGCCATGAAGTTCCACACTGTTCTGTCCCCCATGCCATTTAACTCTAGGAGAGGTTGTCTGGGGATCTGGAGTGAAGTACCCACAATATGCATACGACACCCAGCTCTATTTCTCCTTAACAGCTGAGTCAGATGGGCTGGTGAGAAAGTTTTTTATATGGATCACAAATAGTCTACAGTTTGAGCGGCTGTTGCATATTGCATATTTTTGCCACACATGACACATATACTTTTGACAATTCTGAATAATATGACAGCAGGAATCAGTAAATCAAATGTTCTTGTAAGGAAGCCAGCAGTGTGGTTGCCACGTGCAGCAGTGTCGTGGCCTGCCATCCATCAGTTCTCTTAACACTGGTAATGCTAAGAAACTCTGTTAAAATTCTTTTCAACATTTTAAAGCCAATTAAAGGATTAGAATGATTTATAACAATATACAGGTATCAATAATCAGTAAGGCTATGAACCATTGGTCATATATTCTTTTTGCAAATTGAAATACAGTTGGCAGCAGCTAAATTTACTTTCCCCTCTGTGATTCAAACATCAAAGAATAGTACTGGTCCATGCTGTCCGTATCTCTGAAGGTAAGAGTGTCAGATTAGGATCTGGGAGTCCCAAACTCAAATTCCCACTCTGGTATGAAGATTGGTGGGTGACTTTGGGAAAGTCACTCTTTTCTCAGCCTACCTACCTTCCCATGATTGTTGTTAGAATAAAATGGATGATTAGAGAATGATGTATATTACCTTGAGTTCCTTGGAGGAAGGGCAGAATAAAATTTTACTAAACAAAATAAATAAATCAAAATGACATCCTCAGTATTTTCTCTTGTATTTCCTTTATTCTTCCATATAGAGGCCCAAGGCTTGAGAGTGTTATGGCTAGAATATGTACCTTAGTCTTTTATATGGTTTGGTGACAGCATGTGCATGCATTTTCTTAAGAAGTTTCTTGATATTTGAGGCTAAGGTAGCTCCTTGTCATGAGCACTACCCAGAATTTTGGGGTTATTCAAGTTGATAGATTCCTTCACATTCTGCTCCCTAGATCTAGCTATACTCTTACACATTTTCACAACTATAGATGATCAAGACAGAGGTGGCAGTTGGTGTCTTACAAATCAAAGGCATCCTGAACTCCTTAATTTTTTTATTGATCTTTCTTGTCTGCTCTGAATGTATATGCTGAGAACCATGGAAATGCAGAAGTTGTTTCTGTGTCATGTCATGCTTAATACATGCATGGTATTAAATAAAACTAGTCAAGATCTAATATAGTAAGAAAAGTGGAGTAAAAAACCATATCAAGTAGGAATTTTTCATTGATTTCTAATTTGAATGCCCTGTCATAGAATACTCAGCTATTGTTTAGCTCTGTTGAAACTTTGTTCCTCATATCCAAGTACTCTGTCATGAAAAAGTACTTAAGATGGCCTACAATAAATTCATATTCATATTCTATCTTAAGTACATCTTCTGACAATTCTAGAATGTTTTTTTTCCGGAACTGCAGGGAGATATGCCAGGACAGATATCTAATACTGAAGAACCTGTTAATTACCTTTGCAAGCCAAATCAGAATTTTTTTACATGCTATTGTTGTTGACTAAGAAAATGCACATTCAAATAGATTTCCTTTCCACTGGCAATGAAGATTCCTGTTGCTGTGGGTTACCTTTAAGAATATTAAGCAGTTAAATTGTCTCCCTCTGTACCTGTTTATTTCTGCCTTTTGTTCAATTCACTATGCACAATTAATAATATAGCCTCATTCATATTTTCACTGTGACTAATTATGGCTAAAACCAATTACTTCAAAATACATGGATTGCAGACAGGAGACTGAAAGTTTAGCGGAATTGGAATGCTACCTAGCTCAATGTACAGGGTTGCCAGCTCCAGGTTGGAAAATACCTGGAAATTTTTGGGGTGCAGCCTGAGGAAGGTGGGGTTTGGGGGATGAACTTCTGTACCATAGAGTCCAATTGTCAAAGCTACCATTTTCTCCAGGTGAACTGTGTCGACTAGGGATCAGTTGTAATAGCAGGAGATCTCCAGCTAGTGCCTGGAGGTTGGCAACCCTACTCAATATATAGTGTTGAGATATGTACAGTGTATGTAAATATAGGAAACATTCTGTCCTTGGAAGTGCATTCACTGTGTAGTTGTTATCAAATGTACGATTTTCTCTTGATGATCGTGCTTGGGTGTAGCATTGTTAAGGGGAGGTGAATTTCTTTTTCTGCAATTCACTTATTGAGATATAGCTATTGGTTTCTCTTATTCTCTCTCTCTTTTCTCTTTTAAAAGAGCAATTTCTTCTTGATTTCTCTTTGTAGAGAAATCATTGCACTGTTTTGTAACTTCACACCAGTTCTAGCAGTAAGATAGGAATGTCTGGGAAGATCTTGTCTTCCTCTGAGCATATACAGAGTAAAATTCTGAAATTCCAATATGGAGCTCCTTATACTTACATACATTGAACTTTATTTGCCGCATTGTAGCTCACTCACACAATTTATGGAGATTTTTCCTGTGGCTCTTTACAGTCATGTAGGAGAAGAGACATATGGCTCTTTACAGTCATCCATGGTTTTTACCTCAATTTGCCTGTGTATGACATCCTTATGGGTTGTTGCTGCCATTACTGTCATTGATAATCCTAATCATTTTATTGAAATCTTATGAAGACCGCATTGTTACACAGTAAATTAGTCGCAAGTGCATAAACCCTTGCAGTCCATTTGCACAACTGCACAAAGGTCATTGAAATTGGGTTTGATATCGACATTAAAAAAATATATTATTAGCTCACACTTTTTTTTACCAACCTACTTGCTCAACCTTTGTTAGTCATTTAAAGCATTTTGGCTGATTATCTTCCCATTTATAAAATTCCCTACTTGGTCATCTGGATTCAGTTCTAGTTTACCCTAGGTGATCTCCTGAGTGGCTTTGTATGGAGCTCTTTGTATACGCTGTAATCATGTTGAAAACAGGCAAAATGCAATAGGGAAAAGGACACAGAAGAGAGTATATCATAACCATGATGGCTAAATATAGGATTCACTCAAGTATTCCACCTTCAATATTTTTTAATCATGCTGGGTTTTAGTAGGAATATTTCACCGGCTGCAAAGCAATGATGCATGCAGTTCTGTTTTCTGTGTTGAAATGAAAAGGGGAAGCTGTTTCAGGTGGAAAGAGCTGTGTGTGTAATGACACTTGTTGCAAATTCACTCATACCCTAGGTTATTATGTTACATTTTTATGGTTTCAGAGTATTTAAGTATTTTCCAGCATTTCTACATCTCTTTCATTCTCTGAGCTGTCATGGTCAGGAGTGTCAAAGAGACAACATGAAAGTAAACTGGTGAGGGTGGGAGCAATGCAGTGAAGATTTTCTTCCTCTCCCTGAAATGTGATCCGGGATTGGGAGGGGCCAAAGCCTAGAAAACAAATCATTTGTTGCTGGAAGGGCTAGGTAGCGTCCACACTGGAACATGGCAGTGGCTCTTCAAGGCAGAGAAGTTGTTTCAGAAGAGGCTGAAACAAACATGTTGTGAGGGAAAATCAGGGTAATTGGAGGGCTCTTCACCTCACCATAACTGTGAAATCTTGGTGTCCTTTAAGACATAATGACAATAATTTCTGAAGCCTTCCAAAAGCCTGCTCTTACAGTGAAAGAGATTGTAATAATGACCCCCCCCCTTGACATTGTTCCTTGACAATAATGGACAAGATCCATTATTGGATCACCAGTACATAGGGTTGCCAGGTCTTCCCTGGCCACCGGTGGGGGATGGGTGTAGGGTTGCAGATCCAGGTTGGAAAACTCTTGGACATTTGGGGATGGAGCCTGGGGAGGACGGGGACCTCAGTGGGGTACAATGCCATAGAACCCACCCTCCAAAGCATCCATTTTGTCCAGGGGAACTGATCTTTAGTCTGGAGATGGGCTATAATTCCAGGGAATCCCCAGGTCCCACCTGGAAGCTGGCATCCCTGCCAGTACACACTTTTTTTTCATGACAAGCACTTCAGAAGGCCCCCATTTGAACCATAATTATTGTGCACAGGAAGGGGGGGCGTTAACTCTGTTTTCCCCTCTGCCATTTCCCCCACCTCATACATTCTCTTTCCTAGCATTGTTACTTGCCCCATTGGCAGATGCACGATATGGAAAAAATGGCATGGAGAATAAGGAGTAAAAGCCCCCCCCCCATCTCAGTCTGAGAGTGGATAGTGCCTAGTTCCTTCTAAGAATTTGGAAGATGGCTTGTGAGAGTTATGTTTTTTGGACTCTGAAGAAATCTTTGTTTACCTGAGTGGTTCTGGCATTTGCTATGTCTTGCTTGAATTGTTGTTGACAGACACAGCAATGGCAATTTGATTTAAGTATTAAAAGGGGTAACTGCATAAAATCATTGGGGAATTCCAAGGCTACTATTAGTTTTTAGTTCTGTACTGTCAGTTTTTATGGCTTTTTACTGTATCATAGGAGACATTGTTTTGGAAATAATATTAAATTTGCTTCTGTTTTCTTAATAACACTTGCCTCCCAATATTTGGTTTTCTAGACTTGTTGTAATGAATCACTTCAATAATGTTTTT
Source organism: Euleptes europaea (assembly GCF_029931775.1). Taxonomy (NCBI): domain Eukaryota; kingdom Metazoa; phylum Chordata; class Lepidosauria; order Squamata; family Sphaerodactylidae; genus Euleptes; species Euleptes europaea. Next base: position 29,647,720 of record NC_079326.1, read on the forward strand.
TTTACCATATATAGTTGTTTATGTCCTTTTCACTTGTATGTTAAATACCTTAAGTTATTGTGTATGTTCTGATCATGGAAAGGGAGAATATTAATCATTAAATAAGCAAATAAATGTGCATACTTCCCGGGTACCAAACAGAAACTGAATTGATATGGAGACTGCTGAAGAGTAGTACTGATATTGGCTTTGTAATAACTTAAAAAAATTGTTAATGAAATATTCATTTTTAATTATTTTATTTTATTTGTTAGATTTGTATGCCGCCCATTCCTGACTAGGTCAGGCTGTGACCGGCTCACAACAAGAGTACAATACAATAAAAGACCATATATTAAATGCAGTTAAAAATTAAGTTACATCAGTTAAAACAATTTAAACAGGCACAGCTAAACTACAAGCAGTAAGAAACAATGTCAGGCAGCCATCTAAAGGGAGATCATAATCAAACAAAATCAACCCCTGGTCAAAAGAAGGAAGGGGAGGGAGGGGAGGCCAGCAGAATGAAAACCGTGGCTGCCCTCAACCATAGGCCTGGCGGAACAGCTCAGTCTTACAGGCTCTGCGGAATTGTTTTAAGTCCCGCAGTGCCCTGATCTCACTAGGCAAGGCTTTCCACCAGGCTGGCTCAGGGCTGAAAAGGCCCTGGCCAAGGCTCTGGAATTGACACATATGGGCACGCTATATAGTCTATATATCACAAATGAAGTAGGATTGTATAGTATTTAAAAAATCCTGAAATGTTGACTGTGGGTTGCTGTGCATTTGAGTTTTCTCCCATGAATGAATGAGACACCCAGGGTTTTCCGTCCTCTTTCCCTCAACAGCCTATCAGGGTAACACAGGGAAACACATAAGAAAAGTGAAGCATGTGTGTGTGTGTATGTGTGTGTGTGTGTGTGTGTGTGTGTGTGTGTGTATATGTGTGTGTGTGTGTGTGTAGCAGATAGAACACACACCGCTTGTATCTTTGATGCCTCAACATATACACTGGTTCTTGGTCCTTTGTACAAGCACCTGTTATTCTAGTAGTTTGTCCTAACTGTGAAATTATGTTTTTAATTAGGATTGAGTTTTCCTGTAAATGTATTATATATTTTTTTACTTGACGTAAACCACTCTGAGCCCAGCTTTGGCCAGGGATAAATGGCAGGCTACATGTCTAAAGATAAATAAAATAAATAAACTGACTTATGGCAACCCATGGGGTTTTCAAGTCAAGAGACGTTCAGAGGTGGTTTGCCATTGCCTGCCTCCGCATAACGACCCTGGTATTCCTTGGAGGTTTCCCATCGAAATACTTGCCAAGGTACAATTATCCAACTACCTTCAATCTGCTATTTGAAGTTCAAAGATGCCGAAAGAGTTCACAAGGAGAGGTGGGGGAAGAGGTAAAGAAGTATGCTTCTGATATCATTTCATGAACTATCTGTCTGAAACAGAATTTGGAGCTGGATCAAGTTCAGTGTTCCACTTTCTACAGTAAACATTACTTTAAATTCAGCCCAGCTCCCTTAGTAGAGATGCTAAGGGATGAAACTGTGCTCAGAGTGTAAGCAGCAACTTCCCACTGCTTCAAATTAAAAGATTTCTTCCTATTCCACACTGGTTGCAATAGAGAGGCAGTTGCTATTTGAATGAAAGCTTGTGTGGAAGGCTTACTGCGATTAGAGTGGGGAGTCAGTGTTAGAGAAGAAAATGGATTAATCTATAATGCTAAAAATCCATGACTGGATCTCAGGATACCTTTGTTTTTTTATTTAAAATTCACTGTGAAGCTTATTTTAATGATATTGTTCACATGGGCAATTCGGCCCTGAGCCATATCACACTGAGATCAATTCACCATGAAGCTGGTAAAGCGGAGAGACCACCAAGCAGCTATTAACCCCAGTATGGAAGAAAGACAGGCATTTGTATTATTTCCTGACAGGGGATAATTGTCATATGTGTGGGCTGGTTTCTGCCTGGAAATAGCTCTGGAAACAGGATGAGTTAATGCCCCAATGCCATAATCTTGAGTAGCTGATCTTATGTCTTGACTAGTAAAGAAGGAAAGACACGAAAGTCAGGATGATAGTAATAAAACAGTGTTCAGGCTAAAAGGTGACTATTAAAATAGCCAAAAAAAAAATTAGAGCCCTCTCATTTAAAAGCCTGGGTGAAGAGAAATGTTTTGGCCTGATTCCTGAAGGACGGTGAGGTATTTGTGCCTGGAGTGGGGACCAATTCCCGAAGGACAGTAAGATATTAATGTGAGCAGCTTGAAGCCTTGAATCGCTTTGTCACAACTTTCTGTTGAATTTGTGATGACACCTTTGAGTGGCGTTATTAGCCAGCTTTATTGCTTTAACAGCAAATACTGAAAAAGCATATAAGAGCTTCCCCCAAAGCAATCTACTTTAATAACATTTTGTTCCAGTGTTTACAATGGTTGCATAATTGTCTTGTCCTCTGCTCACTTGTCTGATCTGGAAAATGTCGGTGTGAAATGATTTCTTTCAACGTTTAATAAACTGAATATCAATGACAGAATGATGACCCAGCATGGTTCTTATAAAATATTAATGCAAGTCAGCTGTCAGGAGAACACCATGAAAGGGACTGACCTATTACATTTAGAGTGGCTTCACTTTCCTTTCAAGATTTCTTTATTCTGAACAAAACATTTTTTAAAAAAGATATGGGATCATGAAGGGTAATAAAATAATGTATGCTCCAGACAGTGAACTATTGGGGAGGGGGTAGTGCTGCCGTGTATCAATTATCTTTGTTGGTTAGATACAGGACAAATGCTTTTTGAATCTACATAGTATATATAGTATGTTGAGTTCTATAAAACTAACAGTAGGGTAACTTGCTTAATTGAGTAACGCTAATGGATGTGCAATAATAAGTTCAAGTATACAAAACATTTTAGATAAGCGTTTTATCAAAATGGGGAGACTGTTTACATTGTGGAGAGAGAGGGAAGCATCAGGGAGCAAAGTTCTACAGTTTTGTATTTAATAATTCTACAGGGTTAGCTGATTAATCGAGAATCATGGGCCTCAGTAAGGGAATGGAAACTGAAGCAGATATGTAGACAGTGGAGACAAGAAGTGTTCAGTGGAAGCATCATTATTATGGTGACCCATGGGGTTTTCAAGGCAAGAGACATTCAGAGTTGGTTTGCCATTGCCTGCCTGCACATAACGACCCTGGTATTCCTTGGAGGTTTCCCATTGAAATACTTGCCACGGTCAACCTTGCTTAGCTTCTGAGATCTGATGAGATCAGGCTAGCCTGGACTTTCCAGATCAGGCTCTCACTGCCTCATAGCCTTTTAAAATTATAAAACAACATTTGAGTACCTGCTTATCTGGGAAAAAACCGCATGATGGAAAAGAGATGGAATATAAGAACATAAGAAAAGCCATGCTGTATCAGACCAAGGCCCATCAAGTCCAGCAGTCTGTTCACACAGTGTCCAACCAAGTGCCTCTAGGAAGCCCACAAACAAGACTGCAGCAGCATCTCGCCTGTGTTCCACAGTACCTAATATAATAGGCATGCTCCTCTGATACTAGGGAGAATAGGTATGCGTCATGACTAGTATTCATTTTGACTAGTAGCCATGGATAGCCCTGTCCTCCATGAACATGTCCACTCCCCTCTTAAAGCCTTCCAAGTTGGCAGCCATCACCACATCCTGGGGCAGGGAGTTCTACAATTTAAGTAACAGGGAGTTCCACAATTTAACTATCCCTTCCCTATTTAAAGCCTTCCAAGTGCAATGCAATCCTGGCATCAGCCAGAGCCCTTTCCTTTTCTGTTGTAGCTCCCATTCTGTGGAACAGCCTCTGTAAGGAAGTGAGGGGAGTACCATAATCAGAAATCTTCAGGAAGCTCTGCAAGGCCATTTTGTCTGCCGGGGCTTTTAATGGAGTATAAACTGCAGACAACGTTATTGAGGGTGGGGTGATCTGGATTGGTTTTAAATTGTAGAGTTCTATATGTGAGGTGTAAGCTGCTTGACCCACAACCAAAGTGGGATATAAATATTTGAATTAAAAAAAGAAAGAAAAATTAACAAGTCCATTTATTTTCATTCACCATTAATCACCAGCAGTTGTCACACTATGAGGGGGAATAATCTCCAATTTAAAACTCATGCACATACAAACAAGACCCAAATCTGTTTTTATCTATACCTATATATTGCCCTTTATAGATGAATCTGAGTAGAAAGCCTGCTCATTAAATTTCTAGCAGAAACATTCATTGTTACATAAATCCCTATGGAATGAAACATTAAAATGGCTAATTCACACTGTTTTTTCATATGCTCATAAATTACTAATATTGGAAGAAGAAGGTAGAGGGAGAATTTCTGATAAAGTTACTTAGCATTTTCTTATTAGGTTTTCATTTCTCCATTAGGCTGAAAATTATTATAGAGCGTGATAAGTGAACAAATCCATCACCCGAGTATATTTTTGAAGCTTAGTTTTCAATCCCTGCTATTCTGATTAGATAGGTGTAAGATGTCATGCACAGCACTGCAGAAATGTTCAGCTTCACTAATTCATTAATGAAGCTGACTATGAAAATAATCTAAGGCTTTCTCATTTCAAAGCGGTAAGCATGAAAATTCTCAGCTTGGGAAAGTTATTTCATCTCATACTACAAGTAGAAGGCAAGGCTGGATCTACATTTTTTTTGAAAGAGGGCAAGAGGACAAAATGATGCCCCCCTTATATTACACACACACACACACACACACACACACACACACACACACACAATCAGTTATATATATTACATTGTATACATATGAAATATATATAATATACATTGTATCTATCTATCTATCTATCTATCTATCTATCTATCTATCTATCTATCTATCTATCTATCTATCTATCTATCTAAATCAACAACTCTTTAAATGATAGATTAATTGTGTGGATCTCTATGAATTGTTAATGAATAATTACACTTTTACATTACATTATCTATTATCTATGAATTCCTCCTAGAATTCCTTTTGTTGTTGGAAGCCATGGGAGTTCATAGAACTGTTGGATTTTATGGTTTACCTCTCAGATTTTTTAAAGGGTGTCTGCCTAAAACGTTTAAGTGGTTTTTTTCTATATGTGTGTCCCAGAATCTTTTGGATCATGGCTGAGATGACAGAATGTTTGGAGGCTGTCCTACTTTATATTATCACTTCTTTCCCAGAATGACATTCCTATCACTGTGCAAATGATAAAGCAACATCTAAGCACCAAATATTCTTCTCTAGAACAACTGGTACTCTCTTCTCATTTAATAAGAATCTGGATAGCCCAAAATTAGGCAATACTTGGGTTTAATCTCAACAGGACTGTACATCACTAACATAATATCACAAAATATCTGTATGATGTAAGGACAGCATATTTGAGTCAATTTGCTCATCAATTTTTGTGGGTTAGTTCTGCACAGCAGTTTTATATATATATATATATATATATATATATATATATATATATATATATATATTTATATTTATATATATATATATATATTGCTTTGAATTGATTTGCAATTTATTATTCCGGTAGACTCCAAAATAGAAGATATTTATTTAAAACATTGCTTACCTCCATGGGCACAAGATATAGCACCTCAATGTGATGTTCATTGATTATTATTTTTTTGGCATAGCACAGAGACCATGTAGATCAGTGGTTCCCAAACTTTTCGGGCCACTGCCCCCTTGGTTCCCCAGCACCCCCTATCCTATCCAACAACACAGTTGAAGGGGCCCACCTTTAGCACCCTCCTGCCCCTTGCCTCTTAGTGCCTCCCAAGGAAATCCCACCGCCCCCCAGGAGGTGATACTGCCCACTTTGGGAACCACTGATCTAGATGCTTCAGGAAAACACTCAAGGATGGCTATTCCCCACCCCAACAATTGGGACTAGTGTTATGCTGCCTCTGAACAGGGAAGTTCCATTTAACTATATCAGGGCTAATAACTATTGATTGGCAATATCCTCTGTGATCTGTCCATTACATCATCATCTTGTGACAATGTTTTCCTTAAATTAAATGTTGTTTGAAGAAGTACTTTGTTACATTTCCTGAATCTACTTTGAATCAGTTTCCTTGAATGACCATGATCCCTTGTGTGATGGGAAAGGGAGAGGAAAAAATCTGTTTTCTCTGTACTATACATAATTTTACAAAGTTCTACCATATTCTTTCTTAGTTGTCTTTTCTATAAATGAAAAATCCCAAATTTGAAAAGTCTTCCTTGTAGGAAAGTATGCTTCACCCCCTAGATTTTCTGACAGCTCTTTTTGGCACTTATTACACCTCTATAATATCTTTAAGATGAAGCATCCACAGCTACTAAGTATTGCAAATGCAGCCATACCACGGATTATATAACGATATTACAATACTGTCCGTTCTGTTTTCAATCACATTCCTAGTAATCCCTAAAATGGAATTTGTCTTTTCCACTGAGTTGACATTTTCACTGAGCTATCCACCGTGACTCTGAGATCTCTTTCCTGGTTTAGTCACTGCCAGTTCAAATCCCATCAGTGAATATGTGAAGCTAGAATTTTCTTTGCTCCCATATGCATCATTTTAGCTTTTTATGTTGCATCGCCATTCCTTTATTTGTAATTGTAGACATCCCATTTCATTTAAGTTAAACAGCTGAGCATTTATCTAGCAAAAACTGGTATTTGCAATACTATTGTAAAGCTACAGTTCTGTATTCAAAGAAGAACTTATATCATGCCACAAACTACAAGAATTCCGCATACATGAAATTAAAGTGGCCCACTGCCACCAAATGTGTAAGGTGTAGATTGCACATTGAACTTTGCAATAACCGTACATAAATGTTTTGGTCTTGGGTTTAACCCCTGTCAATGAAATGTCAGGCTCTGACTGAACGTGGCAGAAGACTAAGAATAGGCTAATACCATCCACAGTTTCCTCTTCCATGGATGTAAACTGAATATGGATTCCTTTATTGTATGTGGGAAATTGTTTCCTAACCTTTACAAATGGTGCAATTGCTATTTAAGAATACCTGAGATTCTTTGAATAACTTTATTTTATGGTGTTACAGCAACAATTTCACATTCCCGTAATGCATAACAATGCATGCTCGTCTGAATAGAATATCCATGCCTTAGAGAAGGTAGCTAGCTGGAAAGGTCACTGACCTACCCGGGGGTGGGGGGTGGTTGGTGGTTTATCAGGCTGCTGCAGAGAAGACCTTAACACTGAGTATTTCTTATTCTGAATTTGACTTATTCACTTCAGCTGGAAATAAGAAAATATCAGGAAAATAGTGGCAACACCAACATTTCAGGCGGTCTGCTGCACCTCCCTAAACATAGTATTAGACATAGCTGCAAAGTCTACACAATGTAGTAGCTAAGCATATCTGACTAGCACTGGGGAAAGGTTCAAATTCTCACTCAGCTATAAAGCTTTGTGGGTTACCTTGAGCCAATTACTCTCAACCTAATCACGACTAGATGGTCACAATATGCTCTACTTGGGGCTACCTTTGAAGAGTGTTCAGACCCTGCTGCTAGTGCAGAATGCCACGTCTAGACCGCTGGTCATGGCTGGCTATTGGGAGTATATGTCTCCGATACTACAGCAATTACACTGGTTACTGATCCACTCCTGAGCCAAATTCAAGGTGTTGATTTTGTCCTTTAAATGGATTGGGACCGGGGTCTTCTTCCAAACATTCCTGCCCAGGAATTAAGATTGTAGGGAGATGCCCTCCTGACTGTCCCAAAATCTCTTCTGGTGGGTAAACGAGAGGGCCTTTTCTGTGGCAGCCCCACAATTATGGGTAAACCTCCCCAGGGTGATACAACTCGCTCCCTCATTGTTGAACTCCAGGAGGCAGTTGAAAAGTTTTATTTAGGAGTGCATTTTGATTGATTTAGTTTTTACTATTGGCAGTCCAATTTGGAGTTTTAAAACTGACTTTTATGGGCTTTATCATTGTTGTTTTTATTGTGTTTTTATACTGTTTTATTGATATTGTAAGCTGCCTTGAGTTCTACAAGGGAGAAAGGAGGGTAATAAATGTTTTAAACAAACAAACAAACAAACAATTTCACAACAGTAAATTCAGTTCTGTTCAGCTCAACATTTCCTGTTGAAAATGGCCTCTTGATGAAGGGTGCTCGCGGTTGCTGCTCACGCAAAGTCCTTCTCCATTGCTGCCCTTACCTTGGGGTAGTCCAGAGAGCTCCATTGTTCTTACAGAAGGCAAGTAGACCTTTTTTGATTTGAGAAAGTTTCCTGTAACTTTTACAAAACCAAGGAGTTAGCACCGAAATTTTGAAAATTATTTGTGGGCTGAATTGTTTTTTTGAGATCTGATGTGGTGGTTTAGTGTGTTCTCTATTTTTATGATTGGTTATTGTTAGTATGTTTTTTTAAAATATTTGCAAGCTGCTCTGAACTTATTTGGAAGGATAAGAGTAGAAATTTTTGAATAAATAAATAGTATGTTTTTAAAAGCTGTTAGAATAAAATGGGGAGGAGAGAACAATGAGCACCATTCCTAGCTCTGACTTAGACAACTTATGCAACCATATTATTGGGTTGCAAGAACATTGTTTGCCAGAATGATGATAGTAATATGCAATAATTAAATGACATGGGGAAAAACTCATCATAGATATAATTTCCACCAGTCTCTTGGTAAATCTCTATAATGCAAATGTTTCTGCAACAGCCAAGAAGGCAACAAACATTTTTAAGTAGCATTAGAATGATATTTGTAAAATGTGCATGACCCAGCCAGAGTTGAACACTCAACACAGAGTTGAAAGTTAATCACATGGAATTGTGTGTGTGAAGTGCCGTCAAGTTGCAGCCAACTTATGGCAACCCCAGCAAGGGGCTTTCAAGAAAGTGAGAAGCAGAGGTGGTTTGCCATTGCCTTCCTCTGCAGAGCCTTCCTTGGTGGTCTCCTTTCCAGGTACTAACCCTGTTTAGCTTCTGAGGTCTGATGAGATAGGGCTATATCATGCCACCTTCCCTCCCAGCACGTGGAATTTCTGGGGCTTAAATAATCTGGATAAGGCTCAATAATTATTAACAGTGTTGCCATCCTCCAGGTGGTGGCTGGAGATCTTTCGCTATTACAACTGATCTCTGGGGGACAGAGATCAGTTCACCTGGAGAAAATGGCTGCTTTGGAGGGTGGATTCTATGGCAAAGGTGTCAAACATAAGTCCAGTGGGCCAGATGCGGCCCCTTGAGTACTCTTACCCAGCCTGTGAGCCGGTTGAAGCAGGGATAAACAAATATCTACTTCCTGAACAACACTACCCAGGATTCTGTGAGTTTCTTAGCCCCTTTCTCCTTTGTGGGCAGCTGCCGCCACTATGCTCCATCTGGCCGCTAGCTGTTGCTGGCAGTTCCTTGTTTGATCTCTGGGGGCAGGTGCAGCCGTTGCTGTGCTGCCTCCTGACTGGCTCTCAAGCTCCTGCCTTACTTTACTGGGGCGGGTTTGATTTCGCGCCACACTGGGCATGGAAGGTAAAAGCACCACGGCCCTGCTGCTGGGCTTTGTTTTTGGCACCCTGGCTTTCTACCACCTCAACGCTGACTTGAATACTGTATGTAAGCTGCCCCCTTTGTACTCTTGGGGTTGGGGCCAATTGCATGAGGAACAAGTTTGCTTTCCCCTGAAAGTGGAGGTTTGGGCTGTGCTGTGTTTGTGCCTCTTCCACTGGAGCTTCTTTTGAGCTTAGCCCCAAGAGCTGTTTTATAGTGGCACAGCTGAGCTTGTGCAGCAAGAGTAACTCTGTACTTGTGCAGAGTGTGTCCCCTTCAAGGCTAGGAAACCTCAAGCGGTCACTGTTAGGATTTGGAGAGAAGGATTTCCCGCCTGACAACATCTGGGAATCCCAGGAAGAACTTGAATGAGGGGCCCTTTTGTGATAGAGACTGAAGGCTGGGTCTGCAGGGAAATTTACCTGTCCTACCTTGGCAAGTTTGGACATCCTCTGCATGTATATGTGTGAGAAAGGGAGAATACATACTCTGTAGCTTAATGCTAAAAAATCTGTGTAAAATTACGTTCCTTTGCAGGGTGGCCAAAGATTTTCATGTGGCTGGCATACGTCTCTACCCCCTGTGTGTGTATTTTTCCAATTTCCCTCCTTTCAGATGTTACTGTAGTTCTTGCTAGAGGAGTTCTGCAACAATGACTGAAGAGAGAGAGAGGCTTTCACAGGCTTACTGATCTACTTACTGGTTTAATTTCTTCCCCACCATTCAATCCAGGAGGGATCTCCAAGATGTCTCACAGAAAATAAATGCAGTTTGCTTATTTTGCAAGCTGGATGGCAGGGGGACGGTCGGCCCCACCGGTCAAATACGGGGGGCGGGACTTGAGCCCCTCAGCCTCCCCCAATGTTTACGTCTATGGGCAATGGCAAACCACCTCTGTTCATCTCTTGCCTTGAAAATAATATGGGGGTCGGCATAAGTTGGCTGCCACCAGAGTCAGAATGGACTCTGACACACCCTGTATTCAGTGTTGACTTTAATCAATAATCAATACTGGTTACATGGTTTATTTTCCTGCTTTTTTCTTCAGAGAGGCACCTTGATCTAATCCCTCCCTTATACAAGTAGACTGTAGTTTATCGATACTATCAGCCATTGACCTCAAAGCTGCAAAATATTTTTGGACTGTTTCAGAAATTTAAAGTGTTTCTGTTGCTAATAAGGTATAGTCTGAGTTGCTGCTAATCACAGAGATATCTGTCTGTAAGTTAGTTTGTACTGGTTACTATTTACTCACATTGCTACACTTAGGGCTGTTTAGCTTGGAAAGAAGGCGGCTAAGGGGAAACATGATAGAGGTCTATAAAATTATGCATGGTTTGGAGAGAGTGGACAGGGAGAAGTTTTTCTCCCTCTCCCATAATACTAGAACACAAGGTCATCTGCTAAAGCTGGAGGGTGAAAGATTCAAAACAGATAAAAGGAAGTATTTTTTTCACACAATGCATAGTTAAACTGTGGAACTCCCTGCCCCAGGATGTGGTGATGGCTGCCAGCTTGGAGGGCTTTAAGAGGGGAGTGGACATGTTCATGGAGGAAAGGGGTATTCATGGCTATTAGTTGGAATGGATGCTGGTCATGCTGCATACCTGTTCTCTCTAGTATCAGAGGAGCATGTCTATTATTTTGGGTGCGGTGGAACATGGGCAGGATGGTGCTGCTGCAGTCGTCTTGTTTGTGGGCTTCCTAGAGGCACCTGGTTGGCCACTGTGTGAGCAGACTGCTGGACTTGATGGGCCTTGGTCTGATCCAGCAGGGCCTTTCTTATGTTCACATAACATTTTCTCCATCAGCGTTCCATGTGGGAAAGATTCATGCTCTGTTGGTACTGTTTGTAAGATCCTTCCACAGGAGAGCAGCATGTAGTGGAAATGATTAAAGCTAAGCACAAACAGCTGGGCCATTCTGCCATGTCCTAAGGGAACACCAGGATGGGAGAATTCAAGTTTTATTAGAAAATGTCTCTGTATTCAGACCATGGAACCACACTTTGTCTCCATGTATACTTATACTTTGTTTCTCCTTATTTCTTCCTTAGGACATTTTTCTAGCCCTTTTTATGAAACTGGGGGATGTACATACAATTACTGATTTAGAGAAGATGAATCTCACATGCTTGCTCCGCTTGGGAAGCTGCCTAGAGCGCTTATTACTAGAATAAATCTCGAGCACTGGCACTCCAACCTTGCTGCTCTTTTCTCATTGATAATAATGGCAAAACCTTCATTGACTCCAAAGGGAGCAGAATCTAGCACAAAGTTCCCAGCAAGTGATTTATGGTTTCCACTTTACTTATCCTTCCAGCCGTTAAAAATTCACAAAGCAACAGCCGCTGCTCTGTAACTACATGACTGTGTAATCTCATTGGGATAAATCTAGCCTGAAGATAGCAGCAGGCTTTAATAACAACCTCATTATATCTTATACTACTGATTAACAGGACACCTTAGTAATCAGTCATAGTGCCTGCCGATCATTCTTTTATTCCCCCCCTCCCCATAACTATCTTCTACTAGTGAAATGGGGAGGAGAAGGAATGGCTATTTACTCATTCCTGTTGCCCCCATACTGAACAGATGCTATATTAAGGCATTTTTTAAACTCTGTCACCCTTGATTGCAATGTTGCTTGAAAGCACAGCAGATGTGTGCAAAGACATTAAAGCAGAGCCAAAACTGGCACTCACATTCCATAAATACCTCCTCCAGCCTCCACTACGCCAACCCAGTTTCTGAGACTTCATGATGTGGAACTCAAATTTTTTACAAATAGATTTATATCCCTCCCTTTCCTGACTACAGTCAGGTTCTGGTTGGCTAACAACCAAAATATACAATCAATTAAAAGTACATACTATAAAATATAAACTATAATTTTAAAACTTGATTAATTTTAAAATTCCAGTTGGCGTCCTTAACGTTAAATACAATGACGGGGCTCCCCGGCTCTGTTCTGCCATCGTTTTCTGATTATAGATATTCCATTCTTGTGCCTTTCCATTCCTTTCTTTAGAATTTTTTCTCCTCTCTTTAGAATCTTTTTTTTTTTAAGAAATAAGGGCAGTTAACTAGCTAATACTTACAGAGTTAATATTACCAATAAGGCAGTGTGAATCTTTCTTTTAAAAATACCAATTATGAGGCTCAGCATATAGTTTTAGTACAATAAAAGTATTACTTATCATGCCAATAAAGGTGACTGAAACCATCTGGGCTGAATTTGTTTCCCCTCTGATTGCAGGAACTTAGCTTGAACATGGCTGGAGGTGTGAGCCAAAAGGTTCCTGGTCTTTAAGCCATAGCTTGTAGCCTGAAGTCTGTACTGGGCATTTCCATGAGCCAAGGCAAGCCCAGGGTGCATTGCATTTTGGCTGTAACCCTAATGTGAAATTTTCTGGAAGCCACTTTGGGTCCCTTTGGGGAGGAAAGTGACATAGAATTGCCCAAGTAAATAAACAACCCCCCCACAATCTCTAAAAATATACTTACACTGCCTGGGGTGGGGGAGCCTGGCTGCCTGAATCCAAGTGTGTGTGTGGTGGAGCTGTCAGGTTCTGAAATATTTCATGGAAGGAACATCTGGCTATACTAATGATAGGTAAAGCATTGCTGCTTCTCCAGTCCTTTGTTGGCTCTGATGCTGCTCTGGAGCTGATGCTTTTCTGCACCTGCTAGTCCCTAAATGCCAGGGCCGCTTAATATACATACAGACTCGGGTTTTAAAACTTAATTGAAATATCCATGGGGGCCCTAATAGCTGCTGTCAGTAGTGTCTGTCCCATGCTGTTCCTGCCTGAGTTGCGTGTAAGGAGCAGCTCCTTTTATTGTTGCAGTGCAGTGCGGATTGCTAGGCAACACAGCGCTATCAATTCTTTCTAACTGTGAAAGGGCAGCAGGCAGTTGTAAGGAGTCACAGCTGAGCAGGAACAAATAAGTAAATATCAACCCAGATACAAGGGAAGAGGCTAGCGAATCGGTACAGACCAGCCAGCTTGAAGAAGAAGGAGCCTACAGAGGAAAATGTACATAGAGGAAGAGCTGACTAAAACAAGGCAACAGAAAAGGAGGAAGAGCCAGAACTGTGTATGAGGAAGCTTGTTCACCTGTTCATTGTATGCTAGCCCGTTGCCAGTCTGCGATACAAATGGAGTTGGTTGCAGGGCCAAAAAAAGGCCAAGTGGTGCGAAGCACTGCAGCATTTAATGTCTCCATGTTTTTCATTTTTTATGACAAGTGATAGTTTGAGTGTTACAGTTGGATTTATTGCTGTCTTTTTTAAGTCCCCATGAACATACACAGTTGACAGCTTATTTTCTTCCCATTGTTCTTATGCCTCAAACTAATATTTCAATGTGACCATCATTCAGGTTCATGCTGCTGATATGAGACGTCTACATTTGCAAGCATGGGGGACTGCCACACATTTCTGTGCTTAATCATATAGTGGTAGGACTGAAATACTTCTTTGCCTTTACCATGGGTTCCATAATTTATCATGAAGCTGCTATAATATTCAGAAATCCATGTTTTAGTATAATTCCAGGGTGCCAAAATCTGGAGCAATTCTAGGTAGGCGTACTTGGTTAGCCGCTGCAATGGGCAACCTCCTGTCCCTGCTGGCTGTCTTCCACCCTGCCTGCTCTTGTGGTGAGAGAACATGGAAAGGATGATGCCGATAGACAAATCTCCCTGGGGAGGGAGTTCCAAAGTTTTGGTGCCACGATGGAGAAGGCCCTTGCGTGGCTCACCACACATTTAGCCTCAGATGACGAAAACTACCAAAACAGGTCCTCCAAGGATGATCAGAATGAGTGGGTAGGTTCATATGGAAGAAGGAAGTCCTTAAGGTATGTTGGTCCCAGCCATACAGGGCTTTAAAGGTCAATACCAGCACCTTGAATTGAGACTGGAAGCAAATTGGGAGCCAATGTAAGTTGAAGAAGTATGGAGAGATATGGTCCCTACAACCCACTTCAGTCACCACTCTGGCTGCAGCATTCTGTACCAAATGCAGCTTCCGGCCTGTCTTCAAGGGCAGCCCCACATAGTGTGCATTGCAGTAATATAATCTAGATGTTACCAAGCCATGTACAACAGTAGCAAGTCCTTTTCAGTCCAAGAAGGGCCACAGCTGGCTCACCGGCCAAAGCTGCTGAAAGGCAACCCTGGACACTGCTGCCACCTGTTTATCCAACAAGAAACCTGAGTCCAGGAACACTCCCAAGCTACAATCCTGTTCCTTTAAGGGGAGTGCAACCCCATCCAAAATAGAGTATAACCTATTTCCCAGGTCTCCCCCACCAGTAGCACCACTGTTTTGTTGGGATTAAGTTTTGGCTTATTAGCCCTCATCCATTCAAAAACTGCCTCCCAGCACCTGTTTATGATTTCCACCACTTCCCTGGGAACTACTGGCAGCGTGAGATTACCCCCCCCCCCCAATAAATTCACACAATATAGTTTCCATCTATTTTCAACTGCAAGCGAAGGGCCTTAAAATCTGTCAATATAGGGCAACATGTCAAAATCTTCTCAGTTGAGCAGTTAGAAGAAGAAGAGTTGGTTTTTATATGCCGACTTTCTCTACCCCTTAAGGGAGACTCAAACCGGCTTATAATCACCTTCCCCTCCCCTCCCCACAACAGACACTTCATGAGGTGGGTGAGGCTGAGAGTGTGTGACTTGCCCAAGGTCACCCAGCTGGTTTCGTGTGTAGGAGCAGGGAAACAAATCCAGTTCATTAGATTAGCCTCTGCCACTCATGTGGAGGAGTGGGGAATCAAACCTGGTTCTCCAGATCAGATTCTACCGCTCCAAACCACTGCTCTTAACCACTATACCACGCTGGTGTGGCTGATGAGCTGGAGACCAGATAAGTACATCAGAGGCATAAGAAGAAGAAAAAGGCTTTCACGATTTGTGTCCATCTAAACCAGTTAAGTGATTTGTATTTGCATTTATTTATTTATATCAGGGCTGTCGAACTCATTTGTTACGAGGGCCAAATATGACATAAATATCACTTGCTTGGACTGTGCCATGCCTCGCCAGTCCAGATTGGAAGCATGGAGAGGTGAGGTTTGCCTTGGCTGGTGAACCAGCAGCAGGCTCGACAGCCTACATCCGGAGTGGGGATGGCTGCCTTGGCTAGTGAGACTGCGGCAGCAGTTTGCCAGCCCAGATCAAGAGTGAGGGGGTAGCTGCCCTGGCTGGCTCGCGGGCCAGATAAGAGCTCTCCACAACCCAGACCCAGTCCCCAGGCCTTATTTTTGTCACCCCTGGTTTATATCCTGCTTGAACTGGGACTCAAAGCAGCTTTTAGAACATTGTTCTCCCATCCTCACAACAACCTGTGAGGTAGGCAAGACTTTAGTTTGTGATGGGCCCAAGGTCATCCAGCGAGCTCCCGTGGTAGAGATGGGTATTCGAACCCGCATCGCACAGGATCCTGGTCTGCCACTCTATCCATTACCCCACACTGGCTCTCAGTGTTGCCTCCCTCTCACATTCACATGCCTACTCTGTCACCCACCATTTTTGCAGTTCCAAGGAGTCATCAAAATCAGAACAATAATCAGGTCCTTGGGGTTGCCAGCATCCAAACTGGTCCCTCTAACTGTCCGTTTAATATCAGTTTGATTTGCAGCGATTATCAGCTGATGGTATTTAGCTCTGTGCCATGAAAAGCTTCAGCTGTCCATTTCTGCATGTTAAACCTCTATTCAAGGGACAGGGCATTATTTTCCTGACCAGCTGGCAACTTGAAGTGTTTCTTAACAGCAACCTTCACCGTTAAACTGGTAAGCTGTATTTAGTGGTTTACGAGCTGTGCTTAGTTCATAGCTTCTTCTCTCATGGGACCTTTCCCTGATGAGGTTAGTTGTGAGCTGTCCCCATACCTCTAATTAGTATTGCCCTCTCTGCTTTCAGACACTATTGTAGAGTATTCTGGAGAACTGTATTGGCTAATGACCCCTTTCTTCATAAAATAGGTTGTAAAGTCAAATGGTGTCTGAGGTATTCTGCTGCTATTAATTGCCGAGCTGTTTATTTGCGCGGTAATTACAGTGCTCTTGTATTTATAACTCAGAATATTTTATAAATACTTTGAGACATTGTGATTGTACTGGTCACATGAATTCTTTTTTTAAAAAACACAGAAGATTAATGAACTGTGGATCTTGAAATTTCTCAATGGGTAGCCATGTCTGTCTGTAGCCGTGGAAAAGAGCAAGAGTCCAGTAGCACTTTAAAGACTAACAAAATTTCTGGCAGGGTATGAGCTTTTGTGAGTCACAGCTCACAGTTCTGAAGGAGTGAGCTGTGACTCACGAAAGCTCATACCCTGCCAGAAATTTTGTTAGTCTTTAAAGTGCTACTGGACTCTTGCTTTTTTCTGCATGTATCTTGAGAAGGTTTTTTTTTTGGGGGGGGGGATATGTCTCAAAATGGTGATTACAGTTCCTAGAAAGGACCCCCAAATACTTGTAGATTCCATGGAATTACATGTTTGGGGCTTTCAAAATTTGTTAATAATAATGAATTAATAGTGGTTAAAGTGTCAGACTAGGACCTGGGAAATCCAGGTTCAAATCCCCACTCGCGCCATGGAAGCTTGCTGGGTGACCTTGGGCCAGTCACACACTCTCAGCCATGACCCTGTTTAGTATTTGGATGGGAGACCTCCAAGGAATACCAGGGTTGTGACGTGGAGGCAGGCAATGGCAAACAACCTCTGAATGTCTCTTGCCTTGATAACCCTACAGGGGTTCCATAAGTCTGTTGTGACTTGATGACAAAAAAAATGCACTGCCATAAAAATTAGTTGTTTCTTCAGTTTAGTTCTGTTTTTGTTTCTGTGTGATGAATCTTTGCTTTTGGAAAACCAGATTAACAGTCCAATCCTGAACAAAGTTGTACCCTGCAAAATCTACCGAAGTCAATGGGGTTAGATGGTGGGGATTATAGGACCTGCACAGACAAAAGACACGTGGGACAGGGGATGTCATAAGGGGAACTGGGTGAGACTGAATGAAAAAGATGGTGGGATCTAAACCTATATATATATATATATATATATATATATATATATATATATATATATATATATATATATATATATATATATATATTAAGGCTATTGCAGCATTCCTTAATGTGGCACCTGTGGGTCCCATGGTGGCCACCACTATTTACCCTAATGCCTGCCAAGCTTTCCAGAAAGTGAGTGGGGCCATTGTAGGGTAGGCCCTCATTCTTGGATGCCCTCATTCACATGAAAGGGTTTTCCATGGCTGCAATAACAGCTGCAGCCACTGGAGGATCAAGAGGACTGGTAAGCACCTGGGCTTTCCTTAGTTAGTTTGTGGCTCCATTACCCCTTCAGGCCTGACCATTACCATAAGCTTGTTTCGCAAAGTAGAGGGGGTACTTTGTTCTACTTTTAGTCCATGGAGGTGGGCTATTCCATGAGGGAAGATGAGTTTTCAGGAGAGAAGGCACAACTACTCCTTTTCTGGGCTTGCTGTCTTCCTAGTAGCTGGACCATACTTCCATCCACAATACAGAAAATACTAATCTTGACAGACCAATGGCCTGAATAAAGTAGCTTCATGTGTTCCATGTTGTTGATACACAATTTTTTATAAACCATGGAGGGAGGTATTGTGTTTGGCTCCACCTCCCGTGGAAGCCATTTTGGAGTGGCACTCACCACCCACTTTCAAAATTCCAAAGGGGCCCACAGGCTCAAAAACGTTTGGGACCCCTGTGCTTTTAGTCTATCTGTTTACCTCTTTTATTTAGAAGTCAACCAATTGGCGATAAGAACATAAGAAAGGCCATGCTGGATCAGACCAAGGCCCATCAAGTCCAGCAGTCTATTCACACAGTCTATCCAAACTAAGACTCTTTCTGAGTCTTAGTTTGGAAAACTCTGTGGCCTGAGTGTGAACAAGGAGTCAAAAGATAAAACCCCATCAGTCCAGCTGCCCACAGTTAGACTGTGTCTTGAACCACACAAATTGAGAAGATGGTTGCAGCTTTTGTGTTCTTTTAAGCATTCATAACTGATACCATTATCATAAAAAAGTTGTGTTTTAAGGGTTTTCTGAATAACAACAGCAAAATACTTAAAACAAAACAACTATGCTAGTGCTACAACCAATTCAGTAACTGTAGCAAAATATCCTGAATTCATGTGATGAGTTACAATGGGAGATGCTTGCTCTAAGAAGAATAACCATATTATGAAATAGCAGACAGACAGACAGACAGAGTTGGTTTTTATATGCTGACTTTCTCTACCACTTAAGGAAAAATCAAACCGGTTTACAATCACCTTCCCTCCCTCTCCCCACAACAAGCACCCTGTAAGGTTGGTGGGGC
This sequence comes from Euleptes europaea, assembly GCF_029931775.1. Lineage (NCBI taxonomy): Eukaryota > Metazoa > Chordata > Lepidosauria > Squamata > Sphaerodactylidae > Euleptes > Euleptes europaea. The sequence goes on from NC_079326.1 coordinate 29,666,709, forward strand.
TGAGAGAGTTCAGAGAGAACTGTGACTGGCCCAAAGTCACCCAGATGGCATCATGTGTAAAAGTGGGGAAACCAACCCAGTTCACCAGATTAGAGTCCACTTCTCATGTGGAAGAGTGGGGAATCAAACCCAGTTCTCCAGATTAGAGTTCACCTCTCCAAACCACTGTTCTTAACCACTACACCATGCTGGCTCTCAGATAGACAGACAGACAGACTGTCCAGGTCTAGAAACAGGGAGCACAGATGATAAACCAAATTTTAACAACAACAAAAAACGGGGAGTGGGGAGAATAAGCAAAATGGTTCAAGAAATGGTGGGTCGCTGTTTCAGAGAGTGCTATATTCTTGTGAATGATTGTGAATGTCCTCTTTTCTACTTTATAAGGTTACAACAGTGCTCCCACACTGTGGTGTACAGCAAGAAGTAAGCAGTTAATACGATCACAGATAAAAGAAGTCTTGTTTCTAATTAAAAGTTGCTGCAAGGCGCTTCTTATCTGGAATACAAGACGAACAGCACCATTTGATTAATTTTGTTGCTGACGGAGCACACTGATGTTCAGAGATCTTTATTTAGGAAATTAGATGTTTGCTTAAAATAACAGGCTAGCCATAGTTAGATATCATGCTAGCCAGTGCCATCATCCTCTTTGTGAAGTTTATCTGTTAGATAAGCATTTGTGCCTTGCAGCTCTATATCTTGGTTGTAACATTTCAGAAACAAGGACAATGGTAATTAAATTATCCATTTTGTGTTCTGTTCTGTTGTTATGGTAGTGAAATAGGTCAGATTTTTCACACTTCTATTACAGAGGAATAAAACTTCATCAGGACTATTTAACAGGCTAAGATTTTAGAGCTGAAGTTCCCATTATGCCAATAACCAGCACCCCATTTATTAAAGAGCAGATTCTATCATCTTCCCCCCACCCCAAGTCTGTCCCCAAAGTGGCCTGGCCTGGAGAAAGCAGTATTGCTCCTTAATCTGCATAAGTGTTTCACACTGACAACCTGGCTAGTTGGTGTTCCGCAACATCACTCTGTAGCCCATCCAGATATGACCAGCACTTAGACAGCCTTTGCATTGCCAGTTAAGAACACAATATGGTAGAAAAAGCCTAATCTCTTCATGCCATGGTTGGGCCAGGGTAGAGCTGGGTGGGTGGCTACATCAGGTGTCAGCTGAGGAAACAGGCCAGCTGGCCTAGGGTTAGGGTTGCCAGGTCCCCACTCACCTTCTGCGGGAGGTTTCTGTGCAGATCTTGTGTGCAGGCTAGGGCTGTCGATTCGGTTCGTCTTGAACCGAAAAACAGCCGAATTTCCCCTGATTCGGCGGTTTTTAGTTCGGATGGAGCCAAACTCAAAAAAGGCGGGAAAACAGGGAGCCGAATTTAGCAAGTTCAGTGTGTTCGGCGAATAAATTCAACAAATTTGGGGTTCGGCACAGCTGCATAACCGTCAGTTAGTAAGCAGCATTCTCCCGCTGCCAGTCGGTGGCCAAGCTGGGTTCCGGCCAATCAGTCGCAATTGAGTGCATGAGCCCAGCTGCTGTGCGGCCCAGGGAGAGAAAGAGAGAGTATCTGTTTGTGTGTGAGAGAGATCCCCCTGGGGTGTGTGTGTGTGCGTGTGCACTTTCGAGTCGTTCCGTGGCTGCAGGGGGCGCATTTTTTGGGGTAAAGCCCCCAAACTTTCAGCATAGCTTCAGAGGACCCTTCTTGCAAGAACCCCCAGGTTTTGTAAAGATTGGATTGGGGGTGAAATATGGGGCCGGGAAGGGGTCCCCCCACCCTTAATGTGCATCTCTGACAATGGGGGTTTGCAATGAGCAGTGCTTGCCTCCCATGCCCAAAGCTCCCAGCCCCAACAAACAGCTGAGCTGCGGGGAGCAAGGGCGGGGCAGGTGCGAAGAAGATGGAACAGAAGACATCCACAGTAAGACCCATTTTGGGGCTTTTCTCTATAGTTTTTCTCCTGTGTGTGTGTGGGGGGGGGAGCAGAGTCTGTGTGTGGGGGGGAGGGAGCAGTTTCTGTAGGTGGGGGGAAGCCAAAGGGGGCTTTCGCCCGTTCTGCCTGGGGGGTGCCCCCTCGAGTCTCTCTCTCCTTGGTTTGAGGGGGGGGGCTTCAGTTGTGTGTCCTCAGGTTTTCCCTCATTCATAAGATCGGTTAGGTCTATTTTGACGCTTACTCAAAACTGGTTTTCAAATTGTGACTTAAAGAATGCATTTGCCTGGTCCTGAGTCCGATTCAAAAGGGGAAATTCCACCCCTCCTGCTCCTTATGCATAGCTTGCGTGCCTCTGTCCCTTTCCATGGTTTGCAAACTCCCAGGTGTCACGTGTTGCTTTGTGTTGCGTACAGGCAGGTCTGAGTCTCTGCTTTCCACACAGCAATGTATCGGTGCTGAAGGAAGCAGAGCCTGACGCATATTTTACTCTTGCCGGGAGGGGCCGGCAGCTCCTTAATAAGTACTGAAACAGTATACTCACTATACAGGAACAAGGTCACAGACAGACACAAGCTCCTCACCCTTAAGGTCTTGGCTGCAGGCCACGGCTTTCTTCCAAGTTTAACAGCACGGCAAACCGGACTCCAAACGAAGCTTCTCAAGATAAGAGACAGGCGGCATGCAATAACATTGCTCCCATGAGGCACTTAACAGTCAGTCTTGGTTATATTGCCTTCGTGACTCTCCAGGTGTTTCAGCTCAACTGTCGGCTTCAGACTCTGATTCCTCCTGTGCCAACTTACGTCTTTTGTCCAAAAGCCGGGCCGACTTTCTCCTTTGCTGCAATGCCGTTCTACCTTTTACTCTTCTTCTCTCCACTGGTGGAGGAGACCCTGAAGGTGAAAGGCTTTCTCTTCCCTGTTCCTGTTCTCTTGTTTCAGCTGGCCGGTCTTCTGGCTCAGAGGCCCCGTCTTGCTGTTCCGGTGTTATCTCTTCAGAGGGAGTAAGGGCTTGTTCTGCCGCCTCCTCTTCTTCTGAAGAGTAACTCTCAGGCTGACTCACGACACTTTGCATGGTTGCAAACGTGTTGCTTTGCATGGTTTGCAAACTTCTTCGCACCTGCCCCACCCTTGCTCCCCCCAGCTCAGCTGTTTGTCGGGGCTGGGAGCTTTGGGAGTAGGTGGCAAGCTCTACTATTGCAAACCCCCATTGTCAGAGATGCACATTAAGGAGGGGGGACCCCTTTCGGGGCCCATATCTCAGCCCCCCTGACCCAATCTTCACAAAACCTGAGGGTTCTTGCAAGAAGGGTCCCCTCAAGCTACGTTGAAAGTTTGGGACCTCTACCCCAAAAAATGCCCCCCCGGAGCCGCGGAAAGGCACGGTTGTGTTTTTAATGGCTTTATTCGGCCGAATTTTCCCCTGAACTCCGGATCTCATGCCGAATTGCATGGACCCGAAGCGGAAGAGTTCAGACTTCGGCATATCCCAAATAAATACAGGCCGAATTTTGCTGAATCCGAATTTTACTGAATATTTCTTTCAACAGCCCTAGTGCGGGCTAGGTTGATACCTGCACACATGGTATATGAGAGACATATACTAACCAATATTACAATCAGAACCAATCTGACCAGATGTTTGAGTAATTGGTAATAGATTTTACAACCTATACACATGCCTGGTTGGGTTTGAACTCTTTGTATATTTATTTATTTATTTCTGTAAATGTGCGCAGGCTTAACGTGTTTTAATTAACCACTGATGAAGGCCCAATAGGCCGAAACGTGTTTGGTATGTGGTTACAGTTATCAACCCTAGGAAATATATATATATATACACACACATACACATACTGAAAATATAATTTATTAGAAGCGCTATGTAAAGGTTAAAAATATTTAAAACATTAAAATAGCACAATGGCATTTCCTAATATAAATAATATATATTATATATATATATATATAAATTATATATATTATTTATTATAAATATAAATAATATATATTATATATATATATATTTCTACCCAACCTTGGGTACCCAGCTTATGTTTTCAGGTTGGGTTTTATTCCCCACTTTTTTTCTTCCACCCTACCCAGGGTGCCTTTGGAGGAAGCCATGTGACCCTTCCGCTTCTTGGCTAAGTACAATTATTCAATGTGGCCATAAAGCAGAAGACCAAACTGCCATGTTTTATATATGAGAAACTGCTCATTTAGACTGGAACAAGCTAAAGCTTCAATGTGTTGAATAAAAAGCCAGAACCCCTTTCATTACTTCTTGGTAGCCTTTTATTTATTTCTAAAAGACTATAATCATCATAATATGATTCAGTCTGCCAGCATCTCAGCTTTTATTATCATTTCAGATATAGGCTTATTGAAAAAAATTATTCAAATTCAAAGGACTAGAAAGGCAAAATGAATAAAATGGGCAACATGTATTGCTTAATGCATGCCCTGACTGTAATCTATTTTACAATTTGCATTTAAGTGAGATTTGCATGTTGAAAAAATTAAGGATTTTCTGACATTTACCACCACTAAATGCATCCATCCTCCACTTCCTTTTCACTTCACCTTTCTGCAGGAGCAGCATGGTATGTGAAATATCCTGGTGTAGGACATTAAATTAAATGTAAACACCTTTCATGGCTTCTTTTTTAAAAATTCATGACTGTAATTTACATGTGCCGTAAACCATATGTCCACAGTATTAGGGCCAAAGTCTTTGAGCAGATGCCAATAAAATGTGCCAATTGACGTCAGCTGGGTGCAAAATTGTGTTCCCATCCAAGACAGAAAAAGTCACCACTCTGCTTTTAAAAGACATTCTTCATTACAAGCAATGCCTTGCAGTGTTTTGAAACCAAATAAAGCTTATTTATAATAGAGGAGAGATGGTTGACTTAGTATCCATGCTTCAAAAGAGATGAGTGGTGTTTATCATCTTCCTTTTTTCTTTTTATATGTATTATAGTGACTGCAGTGTTGGAGTGTATCTTACATTATATTTTATATCTTAATATTCAGTAACAACAAAAATTACATGGCATTTCTGTTTCATCCTGTAGTTCTGAATAATTATATTCCCATTTAATACAATAATCCCAGAAGCTATAATGTGACATGGTCCTGACCAGTTCTTGTATATTGGGTGAACTTTTATTTTTTTTTATTTTTTTACAATTGAGGTAAAATATTCCTCTGGTTTAAAAAACTGTTTACTATTGTGCTTAACTAAGTGACATGGAGAGCGATCCTATGCAAAGTCACTCCAGTCTAAGGGCCAAAATACATGTAACAATATATCCAACTCTGCCCAAGGGACTTGCAGCCATAGTGCAGCTGTTAGTTCCAGGTGGAAACTCCACTTGAAAGCATGACGGGGACTTCATTCGGATTTAGACTGCAGAGTGGGGGAAGGAGGGCCTCCTTCCCCACACCATTGTCCTAAGCCAAAAATGCCCCCCTCCGCAGTCCTGATCTGAATCGGGCACTCACAGTGTTTTTAAATGGAGTTCCCGCCAAGAACTCACACATTGGCAGTATGGCTACAAGACCCCATGGTGGTCTTCCATACTTTGTAACATGTAGTTTGGCTCTGAGCCCACTGAAATCAATGGGTTTAAACTGGAGTATCCCTGCATAGGATTATACTACAAATCATGAATTTATAAACCAGGAGGTTGGTGATTTCAAAGCTCAACTCTTCCATGAACCTACATAGTGGTCTTAGTCAAGGCCCTGATCCATAATCTTAGCCCCTTCCTCCATGTGAAATATAGTAATAACAATACTAGTTTACCTTATTGCAGGAATTGCTGCTCTGAAAACTTCAAAATGCTGTATAAATACCAAATAATCTTTTGGTGTTTATTATCATAAGCTGTCACTTTTAACACAAACAATGCCTCTTAGTTTCTTGAATTCTTTAAAACCTTACCTGTCTGGAACAAAAAGGGCTTTAATTAGATTTTGAATCTTAAATAATAACTTGCATAGATTTTATGACTGTTCCTACTGCCAGATATATGGGTATTGATTTGGTACTTTGCAGGCAGAGAGGGATGAAGAAAGATAATGAGGGTGTGTTTCATCAGTAAAGTTCATAAAGACCTGATGGTGTACAAACACAGGTGTCCCTTAATGTTTGTCCACACTTTGAGGCAAGTACATCTCTGAGAGATCTTCTTTAGCTGAGAATGAAAACTGAGCTAGAGAAAAAGCTGTTACTCTTTCCTTGTGTGAGAAAAGAAATTGCATATTCGTACATCCCTGCTTGGATCTTTTGAAGGTTCTCCCTTTGGCGCTAAGATGGTGGTAAGCCTGGTTTCTGGTAGATAGATGTGAATGGGTTTTCAGTTAATATACGAAGTGATAATGTAAATGCCTTGCTTAGTAGGTTGATGGACTCTTCTACCATTTACATTAAATATCACTTAATACAAGTTAATTACTATTTAATAGACTTTAACCACTTTGCAAGCAATCTGAGTGCTTTATAAGTGGTAAAAGTATCCCAGCGATTCCATTAAAACCATTCCATGTCCTTTAAATAATAGTTAAGCAATAAGTCTCCAAATGTTGGATACGTATATAACTTTAGAGAAATCTATGTGTTATAAGACAAGACAGCATTTTCTTATGTTCTGTAAGAAGCAAGGTCTCTTTTCTGTAAGAATCATTTCTGTAGACAGGTTTATCTTTATTATGATTTTTTTTCTCTTCTAAAAAGTGATGGAACTATGTGACTTATCCTTCCAGGGGTTCAGTACAGTAAGTTCTGTTCAATCCCTTCAAAGGCAAATACCCTCATTAAAGTTGAAAATACTGAATGCAATAAATGCATAACAAATGCTCAGGCTACAACCACAATCTTATGAGCCACTTTTTTTATCAGAAAATACCACTTTTTCATCAGAAGCCAGAGTTTTCTGTAGAGGAACTGTAACTTTGAAAATTATTGTTGGCCTTTCTCTGTCAAAGGCATGTTTATTATTATTGCCAGTTATGCAGGTAGTATTATTCTCTGTCGTTTTAGAGCATTGATTATTTGTTAGGGTGTTAGGATGCTAAAAGTCGTGAACTGAATTAGGAAGAATTTTGTAACAGCGCAATTCCTCAGTGGAACAGGCTTCCTTGGGAGGTGGTAAGCTCTCCTTCCCTGGAGGTTTTAAGAAGAGGTTAGATGGCCATCTGTCAGCAATGCTGATTCTATGACCTTAAGCAGATGATGAGAGGGAAGGCATCTTGTCTGTCTTCTGGACATGGAGTAGGGGTCACTGGGGGTGTGCGGTAGTTGTGAATTTCTTGCATTGTGCAGGGGGGTGGACTAGATGACCCTGACTGTCCCTTCCAACTCTATGATTCTATGAATAAGTTCACAGCAGAGGCCTTTGCTGCCTTCTCCTTCCCATTGCAGATGCCTGAAATCCCTTTAAAAGTTGCTCTTGAATGTTGTAGAATGTACTGGTGACAATGCAGGATGCAACACTGCAGTCAGTAGGTAGAATCATCCCAATTTGAACTCACCTACTTGTGCAAGTCATGGATCCTGTTGACTTGGCCACATTGATCCATGCTCCTGAACTAAAAAGCCTTGGGGTTGACCTTAACAATGATTTAGAAGCAGCAGCTGGTAGATAATTTGGCTGCTTCCCTGATGTTAGGAGCATGTTACTCCTATCCTGAAATAGCTCCATCATCTGTCCATTTGCTTCCAGTTTAAGGTCCTGGCGCACTAACTTTTAAAGTTCTGTTTGACCCTGGATATTCCTATTTGAAGAACAGCCTCTCTTCATATAAACCTTTGTACCATCCTAGGTCCTCTCAGAGTCTCATTCTGTTGAACCCATTTGTCAGAGTCATTTCTCTAGCCACCATAAAAGCTTGGTTTTGGTTTTTTACTTCTGGAGTGATTGTACAGAAGTAGGAGGGCTTCTGTTTTGGCCCAGTTCTGACAGGCAATGTAAGGCCATCCTTTTCAGGCATACGTTTGGTGCCTTGGGTGAGAGATAATGTCTGTGGAAAAAATGGGGCTGGCTGTTTATGTATGACATTTCATGAAGCTTTTGATGTAATGTCCTGTTTCTAGCATTGTCTGGCTTGGTACAAGCTATTTTGAGTCACTGTTGACAGCAATAAAGTGTTATAGTAAAATAAATAAAACATAAAGACTCACAAAAGGGGCAGGGTGTATTTTGCCATTTTCTCCCTATGCCATGTCCCACATTATTTCCAAAGTGTCTCTAAGTTATTGAGGGGGGAGGCTCCTTCAGTGTGCAAAAGTAGCTGGTAGTCCTTTCTACAAATTTGCTCCATTTGCCATTCTTGAGCTCCAATTGTAATTATATGCCTGATGCAATTTGCCCTTTTATATAGGGATATAACAATGTGATGTCTTTGATGTAATACAGTTGACATTCTGTACTACTGGAAAAGGACTGGCATTTTTTCCTAGGTAATTTAGTTGGTGCTAGTGTTTCCATTTTAAAAACAAACAGAAGAACTTACAATATTTATGCAGGGGGAAAATATTGCAGTTGAAGCTTTCCCAGCAGGTCATTGAGTTCTTGTGATGTAAAGAGCACATTAGCAAATTTTGTTTCATGTTTTTTTTTTAAAAAAAATGCTGATGATGATGAAACAAGCTTTTTGCACCAGTACTCATACTATGATCACTCAGTGGGCTGATTACATCTCTCCTCCACCACTTTAACTTGTATGAAAAACAGTATTTGCTGACAGGTTATCCCATAAATGATAGCATAGAAACAGGAGTGTTTGGGTTTAACAAGATGTCACAAGAAAGGTGGAGCTCCTATCCATTCTTTTTTGTCTGTTTTTGGTAATGTTCTAATTTTCCCCAGGGAGAGGAGGCTGCACCGGACACTCTGTATTTTCCACTTCTGTTGCCCGTAGCTGATGAAGTGAGATAAGGGGAGGGAAATGGCCAGTGCACAGACAGCATGCCATGCGTTGTATAGATATTGCAGGAACAGAGGCAAAGAATCAGCAGCAGCAACTTTGTGACTCTTTGGTTCTTGTAGGTTATCCGGGCTGTGTAACCGTGGTCTTGGAATTTTCTTTCCTGACATTTCGCCAACAACTGTGGCAGGCATCTTCAGAGTAGTAACACTGAAGGACAGTGTCTCTCAGTGTCAAGGGTGTAGGAAGAGTAATATATAGTCAGAAAGGGGTTGGGTTTGAGCTGAGTATTGTCCTGCAAAAGTAATGTGCTAATCATTGTCCTGTAAGTATCAAGATAATGTGCTAATGAGGGTATGGTATGTTAATATGGAACCATTGTATCCTGAAGTGATCTGTTAATGTGTGTAATCCAAAACTAATCTGCATGGCTATTGTTGAATGTTGTCTTTGTTAGTCTGGAGGTTTTTTAGAACAGGAAGCCAAGCCTTATTCATTCTTAAACTCTCCTCTTTTCTGTTAAAGTTGTGCTGATGTTTATGAATTTCAATGGCTTCTCTGTGCAATCTGACAAAATAGTTGGTAGAATTGTCCAGTCTTTCAGTCTCTTGGAATAAGACCCTGTGTCCTGTTTGTGTCAGTCCATGTTCAGCCACTGCTGATTTCTCAGGTTGGCCAAGTCTGCAGTATCTTTCTTGGGACAATGATTAGCACATTACTTTTGCAGGACAATACTCAGCTCAAACCCAACCCCTTTCTGACTATATATTACTCTTCCTACACCCTTGACACTGAGAGACACTGTCCTTCAGTGTTACTACTCTGAAGATGCCTGCCACAGTTGCTGGCGAAACGTCAGGAAAGAAAATTCCAAGACCACGGTTACACAGCCCGGATAACCTACAAGAACCAATGAACTCTGACCGTGAAAGCCTTCGACAATATTTTGTGACTCTTGTTGTACCATCTAGCTAGCCTTTCTGATTTCTTGTGCAGCATAAAGCCACAAGGGTATGTTGCTCCAAGGATATGTTGCTCCAACAAGGGTATGTTGCTTTGTTTTATCCTGAAACTAGTAGCTGTACAACAGGAGCTGTGATGTCAGTGGTTGCTCTGTACCTGGAGATGGTGCAACTTAAAAGTGGAACTGATAGTCATGCTGAGATGTTAAGATAGGAATAACCTACTGTCGGGATTCATGCCCTTAGCTGTTCCTTGGGCTGTTTCCAGTGTCTTGGTCCCATCTCTGTTCTTATTGATCATTCACAGTCTGATTGGCTGCTGGGACTTCAGAGAAATGCAGTCATCTAATCACTTCAGACAGTTAACTTTTGGCATACGTCTCCAAGATAGCCTTATCAGCCTGACTGTCTTCCATTAGTTTCTGGAGAATTACTTTGTGTTCACTTGTCTTCTTTGTTTTTACTTCTGGGTTCTAGAATTGCCATCCAATAGACTGTTTGCCTGGAATTTCAGGCTTTGCTTTCTTTGTCTATGTTCTTCTGTGAGATTTTACAGTTTCCTTGATGATTGGGGCTTGCCTTGAGCTATGTGCTCAGGGTGAACTGTGGCCCATAGCTTTGGGACTGATATCTACAGCCATTTTCATTTGACGTCTTTTGGACTTCTGCTTCACATAACCATGTGCTAACCTCAGGTGATAGAAAAAGATTTTGAGATAATATTGCCTTGGCACTGAGCAGGACCAGATGGTTCTCTTTCCCTCTTCAAGGTTGGAATGCTGTAGCAGCAGGCCAAGCCACTGTTTATATTAATATAACCACTGTTACTCTATAAGATCAGAATAAAAATGTTAAAATTATATTTATGTGGTAATAGATCTGTGAACACTATATTGTAATTCTCAGATGAAAAGGGGCTGTCTCTAAAAGGACCTTTTCCAGTGAAAATTGCTGAGCATGGTTGAAGCTTCAGTTCGTAAAATTTTATTTTTTAATTGCAAATTAGATTTTAAAATATATTAAATGTCTCAGCGATCATACTCAAAGCTGTTTAAAAGCAAAATTTATATTCCCCCAAGTGTTGACCTGTATCATATCTAATATGGTAATCTGGAAATTACTATGCACTAATGTCTAAGTATCTGCATGGCTAAGAATTATGTATATCTCTGATCTGTCTTCTATAGAGGACTGTTTTTAGCGAGTTTTATTTTTACATGAATGAGATAAAGATCTGGCAGCTCTCTTTCATGTTTTATTTATTATAATACATATTTATGCAATCCATTCAACAAAGTCAAGAACAGTCTTTCTTAAGATACCGTTCATATGCCCCAATGAAACATCCTGAGCAAAAATGTTATCAGAAATAGCTATGTGTAATGACGGGATGCTGTCAGGAATAAAACAATTCACAGAAATGACCTGCAAAATACATAGTGAAAGCCAAAATGCAAATTTAGGCTCAGAATCATGATGAGCACACTCCAGCCAAGCATCTGTCAAGTTGCACAGAAACATGAGGTATTTTATTGTTATTATTTTATTTACAAAATGTATATCTTGCCTTTCTGCACTCATAAACGCCATGAAGGCAGCTAACCAATTAAAAACCTACATAATTAATTAGCATATTTAAAACCATTAAGAACAAAAAAAACCTACATCATTATAACAATTTCAGCCAGAGCTAAAATACATACTGAAACATAAAAACAAAACAAATGGGAAGGAAGAAGGGATCACTGCGGTAACACCAAACAAACAAAAACGTTTTCACCCACTGGTGGAAGATGGCAACAGAAGGGGACAGACAAGTTTCCCTGTGGAGAGAGGTCTCGAGTTTTGATGCCATGACTGAGAACGTCCTCTCTCGGGTTGCCACCGGCCTAATCTCAGATGGCGGGGGGCACCCTAAGCAGGGCCTCAGAAGATGATTATAGTAGTCGGGTAGGTTTCAAATTGGGCATAATTATTTATACTGTTGGAACTGCAGTGACTCAGACTGTTTAGTAGCAACATTTTCTGCATTGTTTAACATGTCAAGTTAAATACTTATGCTTTGTTTCAGATTTCTGCAATCCTAGTCCTAATACATTGCTTAACGATTTCTTTAATTTATATTGTGTCTCAGTGAGAAAGGCAGAGTATAAATATAATAAATTAATAAATCTCCACTGACAGGACTGACACCCCGGGAACACCCCTTGGGAAGATGGTGCACGGATATGCGCCGTCAGGACGCCGGTGGGAGGTAGAGCCGGCGTCCCAGGGCTGTGCTGTCGCAGCAGTGCACACAGGCCAGTCTTAGTGCCCTGACGCTGGCATCTGTGCCAGTCTTGGTGGCACGGGCGATGCCACAAGTGGCACAGACACTGGTGTGGGCCCTCACACGCTTCCTGTGCACTTTCAGCTCCCAAGGTAAGGAATGGGCTATAAGTCACAGTCTGTGTTGGGGCAAATTTTGGAGGAATATTCATGTTATTCTCCTACAGTTAAAATAACTTTAAAAGTTTTGTGCCACCTTAAAAATTCACAAATTTATTATGGCATAAGCGTTGGTCATCCAGAGCATCTGATCACATGAGCTCTGGCTCACAAAACTTCATTCCATAATACATTTATTAATCTTTGTGCCACATGACTCTTTTGTGTTGTATACCGAGCTCTCTGGAATACTTTTAACATCTCCGTTTTGAACAGATATAGTTTAGAAAGGTTACATGTTAAATCCATGCAGGAAATATGTCTCTGCTAGACTGGGGAAGCAAACTGAACAGCTAGCTGGGAGAGAAGTTTCTAAACATAGACAGCAGAGATGGTTTAAACTGTGTTTCAGAGAACCATAACACAGCTCAAAAATTATTTAACTCTTTATGTAACTTATGTAATAGTTTTTTCCCCTCTCTTCCTTAGAAGCTCCTTCTTTTATAAATCTTGAGCAGCATAATTCTAAATCTATTGTTTAAGGGATATAAGGACTGAGATAAATGTTGCCACTGCTAATGTAACCTTAGGATCACTGCCACTTAATAAATAGGGTATTAAATCAGACACAGAGGTAATAATCCAATCTGTTAGAAGAGGAATAATATACTTTGATCATAGATCCTTATAAAAATGACATTCCAGGGGCATGTGTGCTCGAGAAATCCTTAGAACCAGAAGAACACCAGCAGGTCCTTTCCAAATATGATAGGTTCATGTATCTATCTTGCATAACCATAGAAGGGTTAGCATTTAGTCTAGCAAGAAAAAAAGCTCTTAAGAAATGAGGAGTTGTCAAGAAGCAGGCAAGCAATGTGGGGGAGGAATTCCAAAGAACTAAGACGAGCAAACACAACAATGATGTGCTAACATAATCAACCTCTTTAATATGAATTTTTATTTCAGAGAAAGTTTCTGATTTCCCAAGATCTCTTATGATATGCCCAGGAATGACAATTTCTCATTAAAAAAAATTGCCATGAGGATCTATACGAATCATGTTTAAAAAAATCTAGATATCTCTCAGTGCTAAAAAAATAAAAAACAGCCTAAATTGTAGCTAAAAGGCAAATAACCATGCTCTCGCTTCAAGAGACATTTGGCCAAACTCAGAATGAAGGACAAGGGACATACGGAGAAGCATTTAACAGCCTCCATAAAAACGGAAGCAGAGGGCAATCTATAGACTCATTAACAGCAGTTATCCAAATAGCAGCTCTAAAAAGAATAATAGGAATAATTTTAGATTAAAAACTTGAATAGCTCCAGGGATATATTTTCCACCTTTGATATAAAAATAATTAACAGTTGCCCTAACACCAGGGTTGATTTTATTAGACAAAGCCTAATGGACAGTCTAGCTCAGATTATAAGAAAAGAGAATACCAAGATAAACAAACTCCTTAACCTGATCAACATCAATGCCATCTAGTATCCAATGGAAAGAGGTCAGTTTTCTCTTTCTTATAGAAGATCATAATTTTTGATTTATGGTGATTTATTTGAAGACCTTCCCTAAAGCAATACTCAGAAATTTTTTTTAATGATCTTTATAATCCAACTCTTGTACTAGACAAAAGAACTGCGTTGTCAGTGTAAAGCAAGATTAGAATATGGTTTGCTAGCTTTGGTGGGTGACAAACCTCTTGAAAATTTGCTTCTAAATCATTCAAATATAAACAATAAAGGAGCCAGGAGGCAACCTTGTCTAACTCCCCTGACCAAGTCGAGAGGCTTGGTCAATTCCCCTTGGTCACCATAGCGAACCTGAGCTGTAAGATTCATATGAAATTGCTGTATGAGCCATAACAATCTTCTGTCCCTGCTGGAATTAGATAATTTCCTCCAGAGTCTTTCCCTAGGAATAGCGTCAAAGGCTCCTTTAAGATCCATGAAACCAGCGTATATAGCACCATTGGGAGGGGAAGTATATTTCTCAGCTAAATGTGAAAAGGAGCCCCGTGGCGCAGAGTGGTAAGCTGCAGTACTGCAGTCCAAACTCTTCTCACGACCTGAGTTCGATCCCGACGGAAGTCAGTTTCAGGTAGCCGGCTCAAGGTTGACTCAGCCTTCCATCCTTCCAAGGTCGGTAAAATGAGTACCCAGCTTGCTGGGGGTAAAGGGAAGATGACTGGGGAAGGCACTGGCAAACCACCCCGTAAACAAAGTCTGCCTCGTAAATGTCGGGATGTGACGTCACCCCAGGAATGACCCGGTGCTTGCACAGGGGACCTTTACCTTTTTAAATGTGAAAAAGTACCAAACAATGGTTCACAACAGACCATCCTCTTCTAAAACCGATTTGCTCCCAGCCAAGGACATCATTTCGCTCAATCCATTCAAGTAATTTTCTTAGCAAGCATGAAGAATAGAGTTTGCCCAAAGAAGATCTGTGTAAAAACAGGAGCAAGAATATCAGCCCAACAACAAGGGTTCACTCTAAATAGTTAATTTGGGATTAAATCAGAATCTGGTGCTTTCCCCCCACATAGGTGACCAATGAGGGACTTATAGCCCATTCCTGAGCTGTTGGCGGCCGGGGATGGTGTGGACCAGGAACTGCCGCAGTGCCTCCTAACCAGTTTCCCAGCTGCCAAAAGCACAAAAAAAGCCTTTTAAAGGCTTTTTGTTTTTTCAATGGGGCTTTTCGCAAGAAAAAAGGCAGGTGTGGCAATGCTGTTCATCCCGGTGGCGTACCTGGGGCGAAAGGGAGCAGGAGGCTGCCTACAGGCAGCCCCACCCCCCAGAATGCCCTGGGAACACCCCCGGGATGCCAGCATATCCCTTGGAATGCCGGCATGGGCCTTTATGCCAGTGGGACACTGGCAGAAGGCCCAGCCGGCATCCTGGAGCAGCGCTGCCATGGCAGCACTGGGAGACCGGGGTCCGGGCCTCCAAGCCGGCATTGGGGGGTCCCAATGCTGGCGCAGCCCTTTCCTGTCCTCCTGAGGACCTTTGTTCTCAGAAGTCAGGAATGGGCTCTTAATTTCATCAGCGGACACTTCCGGCCACTTAAGCAAAATGGTAGAGGTTACTGCAGTTCCAGAACCGTGATTGTCTTGTAAAGTAAATTACTCAGATGGAAGATGGAATACAGGCAGGGACTTTCATATGCAATAGTTCCAGGATTGTGCTTTATTTATAGTATAGCACAATTTTATTTTGTTTTCTTCAAACAAATCTTTAGTAAGTGAGCAACTTAAGGCCAACCTTAAGGCCAATTCCTGCACAACAATAACATTTGCAGTTTATCGTGTATCTCTCCACAATTAAAACTAAAAGCGTCTATTTCTCGGTCACCTAAGGTTAATTATTTCAGCCTGAGTCTCAAGCATTTAATATTAAGTATGAATTTGGCAAATAGTTACTAATCTAGATCCACATGCCACAGTAAATACCAGCTGTCACAATGCGTGGGCATATTCACAAGAATTATTCACCAAGAGAAATTGACAAAGTACAATAATCTCATGTTGACTTTTCCACATCAAAAAGGAGCACGAATCAGTCCTTAAGGGCCAGTAGAGAGCAAACTGTGGATTGTATAGAATGAAGGAGTAAGGCTCACAGAATACAGTTGGAATGATATGTCAGTATCCTAGCCAAATAGCCTAGGGTTCTCTGGACATAGTTTTAATCTCCACATCTATACATCACAACATTATTGTCGTACTAATTGCACTGCTCACATAGCAGCTGTGTCTAAATGGGAATGTATTAGGAAGGAGTAACCTGAAGTTGGCAACATTAAGTAATGTATTACCACCATGTACTTATATTATTCTGATCCGGCAACATCAGAAAACACAGAATTTTTTAGGGAAAGGGGCACTGTTAGTTGAGTACAATATATGTTAAAGTATGTGTGTGTGTAACTTTCACTAGGACTCCTGTTCAAAATTAAATTGGTGTTGCTTAAGTACTGACTTTATGTTCTGTTTGTGATCTTTCCATGGTTGCTTCTTCTCAGGACTGATATTCAGAGGGTTACTGCCTCTGAACATGGAAGTTTCATTTAGTCATCATGGCTTATAGCCATCAGTGGACCTATACTTTTGTCTAATATGTTTCTAGATTATCATAGAATAATAGGGAGAGGGGGTTATAATTTGAATAAATAATTTGAATAAAAACTGAGAAAACTTTGTCTCTTTCTTAGCTGAACATGAGGGTGTAGAATATTTTTCTGGCATGATGTGGTTCTGTGGAAGCTTCAGAGAACATTGTACTCCCAAGATTGTGTGTGGCTGGATTTTAGAAAACTCCTATATCCTAGTGGATTGTAGTGTAATCCTCCTCAAAGATAAATCCTTGGTAATGACCAATAAACTTCGTTATCTTTCGATGGGCTGCCAGCTCTATTCCCGTTTTGAAGAAATCTTCATCAGAATATTTCTCAATTGTCCTTAGTAAAATGCCACATACATTGAGGCATTTTACTATGGACAATTGAGAAATAATCTGATGAAGATATTGGAGGCAGATTCCCCCCAAAAATGTGTTTAAATACATGGAAATGTTAAACTTGACAGATATTTGGAGAGTGTTACACCCAGATGAGAAAAACTATGCATACTTTTCTGTTAGACATCAATCATATTCAAGACTAGATATGAGCTGGATATTGAAGACGTTAATTACAAAAGTGGAAACAGCAGAAATATTACCCCAAACCATTGCAGATCATAGCCCTATAGAAAAAAGTTTAAAAAATGGGGAAAGGAAGCAGAGAAGATGGAGATGGAATGATGCATTTCTGCTACAAAGATTTGATGGAATATTTTAGTATAAACAACACAAAACAAGATTACAGCAACAACAATACGGGAAACATGTAAGGCCTTTATTAGAGGAACTTTACTGGCAATAACTGCTAAGAAAAAGAAAGAGAAACATGAAGCAACAAAGAAAGTATCAGAGAAATTAAACATTGTAGAACAGGAGCACAAAACTACTGGAAGTAAAAAAAATGAAGGAAATGAAACAGTTAAGGAATTAACTAGATTTATTGGAAGTGGAAGAAACACAGAAAAAATTAACATTTTAAAAACAAAGACATTTTGAATGGGCAAATAGACCCAGAAGATATTTAGCATACTGCTTGAGAAAAGAAAATGAAAGAAGAATTCCTGGAATTAAAAAGGAAAATCTGGTTGTCTATGTGGATCAAGAAATAGGAGAGTAAATAAGGATTTTTTAAAATGAATCTCTATAAAAAGACCCTATTGATTCTGAAGGGATGGAGAAATATTTAGCAGAAATACCAAATTTATTTAGCAGAAATACCAAAAAGAAGGTGGACCTTTAAGAGAGAAAAATGGCCTTTGAATGTTTAATAACGGGAGATTCTGGACACCTAAGGAAAAATCCATAAACTGTTGCTACAGTATGAAACTGAAACAGAACAAGTAAAGGATTGTATGATAAAATGGATGCAAAATCTTGGAACAGTTGTAGATATGACTCAGTGGGAGAGGCTATGGTCAAAAGAAATTAAGTTTACGGCTTGTCAAATGTTGAGAGAAAACTGGTGTAAAATGTATTTAAGATGGTATATATCACCTCAAGATATTGCAAAAGCTAGTAAAGGGTTTGATGGGAAATGCTGGAAGTGTCAAAGTATAGATGCAACATTATCATATGTGGTGGACTTGTAAAAAAGCAAGAAAATATTGGAAAATGGTACATGCTGAAATGCAAAGAATATTGAAAATTAAGTTTGTGTTAGGTCCAAAAATATGTTGGGAAATATTGTGCCAGATAACACACCAAAAATTATATAATGAACTATTTAAGTATTTGGTGACAGCGGCAAGAGTGGAGTACACAAGAAAGTGGAAAGCAGAAGATTATCCGGATGTAGCTGAATGGGCAAATAAAGTAGCAGAATATGCAGCTGTGGCTAAACTAACATTGTTAGTGCATGACAGATCAATCTCTGAGTTTTATGATAAAAGGAAAGTATTCTTTGATTATGTAGCTGTTAATTAATAAAAAATAACAATGTAAAAATTTAAGTAAAAAATCTATTGTAAAATATGAAAACAATAATCCAAAGAATATATAATCGAATTGAAACTATAGAGTAAGTTCCAGTATAATGTAAGAATCTGATGTTTATGTCTGTATGTTTGTATGTTTTATTTATCCATTTGAAAAAAATATATATTTTTTTAAAAAAACAAGTGCCCGTACATGTGTCTTCTATGTTGTAGCCCCGACCTAATGGAATGGTCTGCCTGAGGAGGTCAGGGACAGCCCATTCCTGAGCTGGGAGGGTGAAAGTCCTCAGGAGGCATGCAAGGGCCCATGCCGGTGTCCGTGCCACTTGTGCTGCCGAGTGTGGCACGGACACCATCATTGGGGCGCTCATACTGGCCTCCCTGCGCTGCCGTTGCAGCACAGACCTGGGACGCTGGCTCGGCCTCCCGCCGTCACCCTGATTGTTAACTATGGTCAGGTTCTGGGGGCATTCCGGGGGCAAAGCTGCCAGCAGGCAGCTTCCTGACCCCTTTCAGGCTAGGAACGCCCCCTCATGCCTCAGCAGTGCTGTGTCAAGTTTTTGCTGGCGCAGCCTCGCTTTTCTCTATGGGGCTATTTTCCCCATTTTCCATTTTTAAAAAAAGGCTTTTTTAAGCCTTGTGGTAGCCATGGAACCTCTTTGGAGGCGCTGCAGTGGCGCCTCAGCTAAGCTGTCCTTGACTGCTGCAAGGCTCAGGAAAGGGCTACCCAGCTCCCACTCTCCAGGTTTTCCACACAAGGGCTTTTCTACACAGACAGTAGGACAGCACTGTGCAAAATGATTCACAAAGTTACTTGGACAAATTATTGGGTCTGTGGTCTAAACTATGTTAGTTTACTGTAATTTGTATACTACTATGTAATCTTGCATGATTTAATGTGCCATGTTAATACTTACGCTTTGCTTCAATTTATGTTTGATTCTATTGACTCACTCTGTGTAATCTGCCTTGAGTCCTAGTGGGAAAGGCAGACTATAAATAACATAAATAAAAAAAAGAGAAATCCCGTATCCCCAAATCTCCCCCTCCTGGATTCTCTCAGGCTGATTTCTCTTCCCTCTTTTTAAAAAACTAACACTAAACTGCTCTCAGTATCCTTCCCCCTTCTGGAACACAATCAGTTTTCATCAGCCTATATTATGAGGATTTCTCCTTCTTTTAGTTATTGTAGAAACTCCAATCTTTCTGCATACCTGCATTGTGTCTTAAGTTGGTAGACATCCCTACCTTGTATATGGTGGGCTATGTTATGAGGATTTCATCATCAACACATGGGACAGCCAGTTTCTTACTAGGTATATCACTTTTCTTTTCACTGTAGTTAGGGTGACTATACCTACTCACTTAGGTGGTCCCTTCATGTAATCTGATGAAATCGATGACAGGCTATGGCAGAATAAATCTGTTACACTTTAAGATGTCGCACAACTTTGTTCAGTCTGGGATTGATCATATTAGAGAATGGGAAAAAAAAGACAAAGTTGAATCACATTGGATGTCTTCCAGAGAACACATAAATTTAGTTAATATGCTGAGGGCTGGAGCACAATAGATTGAGGTTACTTTTTCTTTAATGAGAACTGAAAATCTTGGCCAGCTAATATTCTGTTTGGGAACTTCAGACGTGTCCTGAATCTAAGGCATGCCTGCATTTTTGGACACTATAGCAAACCTATTATTAGCAAGCTCCACAAATGATTTATTATTGCCAAATCTTTTGGATCTTATGCCAGTATAAAGAGGTGAATGAATTTTTGGGAAGTTATTATAGATGAGAAACACTGGAGCCCAACTGCTGGTCTTTGGACTTGGTTCTAGAAGCTGTGGGTTTAAATACTTGCTAAAATATGAAAGTACTGGTTTTCTTTGGGAAAGTCATTTTTCTTTTGGTTTCTGTTTTTATGTGTACAATAGGGGTATTACTGATCTACCGTACTGGGTTGCTGTCAAAATAAATTAGTCCAGAGAGGCAGACAATATTTTTAAGAGTTGAAAGTGATTTGAGGGAAGCATTTCTTCCCTTGGTACACATACACACACATTTCTTTTGTTTCATTGTTATCTGTGGTAAGTCTTTTCAGAGTTTGGAAACAATATAATAAACTGCAAGATAACTTTACTTGAAATGAACGTGTGAGGGGTGTAAACACAAGAAACAGCACTCCATGTTTCAAGTCAACTATAAACTATAATCTGTCTCCAGCCTGTAATGAGAGCCCATATTGAGAAAGAGAAATTTTTGCTGGTTGAAAAGCTCTTCTGTGTGCAGAACTTAGGATTTTCGGTGGAAGATGATCCATCTGCATATTAATTTAATGGAGTCAGAGGAAGAGGTAATGAAACCTCTTCTTTGGGATGAGGTCTCTTTTTGCCTCTCTCAAATTTCCAAATGTTGCGCTGCTGCAATTAAGATCCGTGCGGGTAAGGTTAACATTGGGACTGGCTAATTTTTATCTGGTAAATTATTGGTTTTCACTGTTTCTAAATTGTGATATTTTTAAACAAGAGAGATCCTAATCTCTCATAGGTTGTATCTGGTCTTTTTATTCCGGCCTTTGCCGTAAATAAATTTATTCATTCATTCATACTGGGAACTCCAGGACTGGAGAGCCACAGGGCTCAGTGGCTCTTTTGACCAATCCCTACAGCCATTAGCTAGGTCTTTGTGCAGCAGTCCAATGGAAGAATTGGAGTACTAGACAGCTAGAATTCAGTCCAGTAGCACCTTAGAGACTAATAAGATTTTCAGAGTATAAGCTTCCAAGAGTCAAAGCTCTCTTTGTCAGATACTAGACAGAGAGCCACATGCACGTAGGTAGAGTGGAGTTGCAGCAGCCAGTGCTCTATTCCATGCATGTTTAGTTAAAGTATGCTCATGGGGTCAGGTTCAGCCTCCTGGTTCCCGTTTCTTTCTCACCCCTTCAATCTACAGATGTGATTGAGAGTAAAGAATTTTATTGGCATGGGAGGTGAATACCACTACTGAATGCTGGTGGTCCTGCTTCTCTTCTTCCTTCAACAAGTGATTGGTGCCATCAAAGTCATGTTCCATCACCTACTCATTTTTATATTAAAACCACTAGTAAGTTTATTGTACTCTTGCTAATTATGAGACCTGTATTAGGAATAAAGTGATTTTTTAAATTGGTGACATGATTACAAACATCAAGAAGCCTTATTTTGTTTATTTTTTGCATAACTCTATACATAAATTATTTATGGTTGCACTACATATTTGCTTATGGAGGTATACATTTGATTTTGGAAGAGGAAAACCACAATAAAAACAAGTGATGTAACAACAGCTTGTTTCCTAGCAACACCATGGATATGTCTGTATTGTTTTAATGCAAGTGAACAGCTTTCCCTACGTGACACCACTTGTATAACCTTTAATTGTGTTCGAAACAGGATTGTCATGACTGGTTTTCTCAGTTGTATTTCTGTAATTAGCAGCTAAAATATTGTTGCAATAAGCTAGCCAGTTGACATCTTGCTTCAGACTTGTACCACCTTCTAATGAACATAGGAGGGAGTTGAATGGGAAAATGGTTTTGTTACTTGCACATATCACTACAAGGAAGTAAACAAGCATAATATTTTAAGACTTGCAAATGTTACGAATTAATACGTGCAGTAAAGTATAATAAATTTTATACAGAGTACACTGTGTACTACTTAGACCATTAATGTTGTTGGAAATGGTACTTTTAAAAAATCGGACCAAAGCTTTCTGAAGGTGCCATCCTGCAAACAGGTAAAATAGGCAATTCTCAGTTTACATGCATTCTCTGGAGTGGCCCCTACATTGTGGCATTTTCCAGATTGCTTTAATGTTCCAGTTTCATTTCCCTTTGTTACCAGGTTTTTTCCACTCGTTTCCACACGGCCTCGTTAGCAATCCCTTGCTGTCCCAGTTTGTCTATGTTTTTCCCCACTTTTTCTGAAACCCGATTTCCCCACTCTTTTTTCCCCTGAAACAGCTTGATTCCAGTTTTTTGGCAGTCTGAAATGTCTGTGCTATTTTGCAGTGCTCTGCCCACCTTGTCATTTTGAGCAGGATGGGCAGTGCTATATTTTTAAAATTTGTATGCCAGCATTTCAGTGGTCCAGTATTAGACCACGAATGTGCTGAAAACTCCTCTTGGCCAATCAGAAGACTTGAAACAAGCAGCCAGTCATTGCCTTTCTACTTCATTGTACATTCTCTAGAGTATATTTGAGCACCACATCTGAGTGCCATTTTCAAATTCTGTGTGCGGTGTGGGTCGGCAAGCCAAGGCAGCAGCAAGAGAGCAGGCAGCCCGATGAGCCCCCTTGCAGGCAGGTGAGCCAAAGTGGCAGCAAGGGAGCTGGCAGCCCTCCAAGCCCCTTGTGGGAGGGCAAGCTGAGACTGCAGCCCCCAACCTCTGCTGGTCAAAAGAGGTGCCTGTACCTTTCCCCACACAAACACACACACTTTTCAGAAACAAATCCATGCACAGAGCTTAAATACAGCAAAATTCTTCATTGATAAAACAGGACCAGTGTAAAGGTGCTTTGAAGAACCTAAACAATAACCTTCTAAAGCAATATTCCTTTGGCCCTGCAAGTGGTCCTAATCATAGCCAGGCTGAATTGTTTAGCTACTATCCATAATTTGAAAAGGGAGGGAACGGCAGCACAGTCAACCAGAACAACCATTCTAACCAATCAAACAGACAGAAAGGTAGGAAGGTAAATTCGCTGGGGGGCTTTGGGGGCAGTAACTGCATAAGACAGTGGGGACTAATGGGGGCATTAAATTGCCCCATCGTATCAGCATAACAGGGCAAGTGCAAATCTCCAAACCCACCAAAAACTAAACAGACTAAGGTACAATACACACATGGGGAAGTTCCACATAAAAAGCAGTGTGGTGCAATCGCCCCAATTGCACTATCATTGAGGCCCTTGGGAGCAGGGAAAATCCAAATCAGGGCTGCAGTCTGGAAGACTCCTGTGGAATAATCTGTCTGAGGCTATTAGAAAGACCCACACACTTCATAATTTCACAAAATGTGCTAAACAGAATTATTCAGGAGGGCATTCTTATAGAGTGAGCAAAGCTGTGGCATAATGGATCAGCTCAGCAGATGACTTTTATTAGGGATGAAGTCCATTGATAAGTCCATTGATTGTCTTGTTTCCTTAAACAGATAAGTATTAGCAGCTAAAATATTGTTGCAATAAGCTGCAATAAGGCATTACCTGGCAACTGTTAGGAGATGGGGGAGGCAGGGATTTACCGAGAGGGGGCGATTGTTGTCCCTGTGAAAAGACACAACTATGGCTTCCATAGAGTTTGGACCTGGAGTAGCTTCCAGGTCTCACCAGAAGTTGCGTCACTGTGCGGTCATGATTGTGCCCCACATTTGGCTGGCCTGTTTCCACCTGCCAACCAGCTGAGCATCAGCGGGCAACAGTCAGAAACACCTGGAGGTCTCCTGCCATAAGCAAGCAAATTGTAAGCCTAATTGGGGATGGGGGGGGAGGGGCGGGAATTGGAGGTCTGCAGCAAGAGGTGCAAATTAGTGCAGCGCTCGTCCACCCTTTCCATTAGCAGAGATTTTCCATGGGATCCAAGCCATTATTTTAAGAGAAGCTAAGTTTGAATTTGAAAAGTTTCAGTCTAAAACTATGTACTTACATTTGGATGCTGTAAAGAAAAGGCAAATTAAAGAAATCTAGCATTAGAAAAGGTCTGCAAAAACCAATCATCTATGGCATTTGTTATAGTGACAGTCATTGTATATAGATATTGAATTGTAATAATAAAACTTGCCTATTCATTCCTGTGGTATTATCTTTAGATAATTGCATAATAAAGGTATTCACTTATTAATGTTGCTCTCATAAAGGTGTGTAGGGTAACAGAAGGGTTTCCGTCTGCAGTGCAGCCATCCTTTAGAGCTTAGTTTCTAAAAATATCATGTCGCTCTCAGGAGAGCAATATCATTATTTCATTACCCATGGAATGTGCACTAAATACTAGCACAAAAATGGCTGTGTAAAAATTCCAAGTACGGATACACTGTAATGGCAAAGTATTGTATTGCCTCTTTTGTATTAGTACAATTGGTTAATCAGAATTAAGAAGTGCTTGCATTTAGATGCAAACAATATGCTATGAGGGAATCTCTTAATTTTTCCCCCTTTTTGGATATTGTTTTTGTGTACTGAAGGTGATCTCAAACTGGTGGTTTTGAATCAATCTGATGGTCTACATCTCCTGATTCATGACTTTGAGCCCATTCCCGAAAGGGTGGGAATGAAGCTCCTCAAGAGCCAGTGTGAACCTGCGCCAGTGAAGGTGCCACCTTATGGGCACGGGGGCAAAGACACCCGTATCTGGGCACTGCTGGCCCCCACCGCCAGTGCTGCCATGTCAGCAGGGCTTTTGCAGAAGGAAAAGCCCTTGCCGGCATGGGGGGGGGGCATTCCCAGAGTGTTCCTGGGGGAGAAGCTGCTATTAGGCAGCTTCCTCTCTCCTTTCACCGTGGGAATGCCCCCTTGTGTAGTGGCGGTGCTGTGCCTCCTTTTTTGGTGGCACAGCCCCATTGGAGGCAGTGAGGGATTTCCCCATTTTTCTCAATTTTTGAAGCCTTTTTTGCCTCTGCAGCGGCTGGGGAGTCTCTGAGGAGGTGGCGAGGCTGTGCCATTACCGGCTGCCTTGGATCTGCCCCCCACTTTGGGATTGGGCTGCCCGTATGCACTGTCTGATTTATTTAAGGATACATAGACTGATGTAGGAAAGGAATCTACGGTATTTCTTTCAAAGTGTAGTCCTCATTTCCATCAATAGAAGGTTAAATGGCACTGTGGGCTATGTGCCCAACTACTTACTAAATTGAACTGAGCAGCAATGAATCAATTACTTGTGTTTGGCTTCCTGGGATTTCTGGAATTTTGGGGACTTAAAACACACCAGTGGTTGCCCTTGTCATTTAATTTACTTTTTTTGTAAGCAATTTAAAGAATAGCAATTCCTGTCACCCAAATTGGTTCTCTCATTTTGGCCTAGTTATTCTTTAGAAGCTCTCAATTATTAGGTCAACTCACATTGGCACAACTTAAGAACATGTTTTGTATTTACCAAACACCCCTAAAAGATTAGCACTCATTGTTACAATGTGCTGCTACTGCAAGCAAAATTTTTTTTTTTTTAAATCCAACAGGCTATTTTCTAGATAAATCTGCAAGACATAGATTACGTTTAATAGAAATAAATCTGGACAGCAAGGCCGAGTGACTTCTTTAAGCTTCATGTGTTAAATGGGAATAATGCGTAGAGGCTGTTTCAGAATATCAGCATCTTAAAAATGGTTTAATCACACATGCTCACTACATGGGAATGGGGCCACAGTAGCTCTCCATGCATTTGCAGGTTTTTTCTCCTTTGAGATTATGTAAAGCTGAAAAGTAGATTTGATTTTCTTATAAATAAATGATCCCATGTTGTGGTAATCCTAATGTATAGGTCACCTTTTTCACTGTCACTCAAGGTGGATTACAAAATAAGAAAAACTCAAGATGTATTACAAAAATAAGAAAAAAAATAAGTTTAACTTCATATCCAAATATGGTGATAGTCCTATTGTGACTTTTGCGACTATTTCTATCCATGTAATACTTTCTTTTGGAAAAGCGGTTTATAATTTTTAAAATATCAAAATAAAAGGTATTCACAAAATTAATAAGTAACTCACCATTATTTTAGCTTTACATTACAGATTTTGAAATATAATCCAAAGTGGCTATATAGAAATAGAAATAACGGCTTTATCCTGCTGTTTGCACTGCAGAGTTTGAAGCCTTCTTTCTGACGAAGGAGCCTCTCTCTGAACGAAGTTGCTCTTTCTTTGCTGGGAGAGAAGGTGGAGTCCTTAGAATGGAGGAAGGCTTCAAACTTTTAGTCACTGGCAACCAGTGGGAGATTGGGTGGATGGGAACATGGGAGGCCCCCATCAGCGATGGCGTGATATCACTTCTGGAAAAACCCAGAATGACATCAAGCCACTTGAGGAATAGCTGGAAACACTATGGTAAAACCACAGAGATTTTGGCAATTCTTAGGGTTTTTTCCTGAAAGCATTTTTACCATCCAGTTTCCAGCAATACCTAGAGAAGTGTGACATCCCTTCTGGGTTTTCCTGTAAATGACAATGGCAAGAGCCACTGGGGGCAGGAGACCTAGCAGGCACATGGCAATCCTAGTTAGTCATGATGCTCACTTTAGAATTGAGCTATTTCCCAGATTGACATTTTTGCTTTGCAGGCGATGTCTGCCTGACAGCAAGAAATCAAATTGTTATAAAAGCAGGAAATTTGGTCTCAGAATAAAGGGTGATAGTGCTGAAACACTAGTTAGTAGCAGACAAGAAAAAAATAAAGCTTGCACAGCTAGCTTAGTATTGATCTGGGAGGTTTTGATATTGAAAGTAGAAATGATGTGTCTTGAGTAAGTAAAAATAGGATTGCTATCAACTGCATTTGACAGACTATATAGAATATATTGTTAAGAACATTTAAGGCTGTATTTCAGAGTAAAAGACTGTGTTGTGTGTGTGTGTGTGTGTGTGTGTGTGTTTTAAGTATGCCGGTGAAGGAAAATGCTAGGGGTTATAATATAGTAAGGATTATGAAACAAGGCAACTAGGAATTAGTTTAGACTTCAAATGACAAGTTATTTGATAAAAAAAATATTGTCACAGACCTAGGAAGTAAACACAACTATGGAATAGAGAAAGGGGAAAACTGAGAAACATTAGATAGGCATCCCAAAGACAGATAACAGAGAAAAAATATAACAGTGCAACCCCAGCTAAGTCCATTAAAGTCAATCAGCTTAAAAGGATTTCACTCTGTGTGCACAATGGCATAATATAAGCATTCTGCCCCATCTACATGGTGTTTTCCTGTTGTTTCCATCTTTACAATACTTCTATTTGGAACTGAGTAGCAAGGTAGCAGGTGGCCTAGTGAAAGTGGGACATCCGTGGCTAATTTTTCTTGTGGTCCTTATTGCTGTGGTTTACTTTGGTAACAGTTCCAGATTTACAGTCTCTTCAGCTGAGGTCAGATAATTGATATGCATTGATACGCATCGCAGAGCTCTGAAAGTGAATAGGCTTGCTTCCAGTTATCATTCATGGGAGTAATCTACGGTATGTGAACTGCAAAGAGAAGAAATTAATGACTGTCTTGTAGGGCTGTTGAATTTTTAAAAATTCAGTACAATTCAGATTCGGGTTTAAATGGCCTTTTCCCCCTGGGAAATCCCGAATAGGTAGGAATTCAAGTTTAAATTTGGGATTCCCGAATAATTCGGCCATTTAAAGCCATTTAAACACATTTGCGGTTTTCCGCGGCTCTGGGGGGCATTTTTGCAGGTAGGTAGCTTAAAGGGACTCTCCTTGCAAGAACCCCCAAGGCTGGTCAAAGATTGGGTCAGGGGGTCTGAAGTTATGGGGTCTGGAAGGGGTCGCCCCCATCCTCTCCCTTGGAAATGCTTTGGCAAAGTGGCTGTGTGACTCTTTAATCTGATCTAATGTATCTCAATGGGGAAGCCGAGCTTTAAACAATGGGTGGGAAAGTTCACCCGGTGCCTCCATGGAGATACTATGTGATACATAGTCTCTATGGAGGTGCAGGGTGAACTTTCCCACTGTTTAAAGCCCCGTTTCCCCATTGAGATACATTGCTAAGGTCACATTAAAGAGTCTGAACAGCCACTTTTCCAATGCATTGCAATGGAGGATGATGGGGCGACCCCTTCCAGACCCCATAACTCTGGACCCCCTGACTCAATCTTTACCAAACTTGGGGGTTCTTGCAAGGAGAGTCCCTTCTAGCTACCTTGAAAATTTGGGACCTCTATCTGCAAAAATGCCCCTGCAGGAGCCACGGAAAGCCGGATATTTGGGAATGGCAAATTCGGCTTTGCCAACCTCCTGGAATTTTGCTGATTCGGTATACCCGAACCAGAAATTTACCAAATTGGCATTTATTCAGTATTTTTTTGGTTCGGTTTTTACTGAATCAACAGCCCTACTGTCTTGTCTATTGATATGTATCTCTTGTCAAAGCCAAGTATTTATTGTAATTCATTCTGCAGATTTTCTGTGTTCAAAGTTCTTAACAGGAACACATTAATGAATTTTTTTGTAGGTTGTGTCTCTACTGTTTTATTCAAGAGACGTTGATTCTGTGTGTGTGTGGGGGAAGGAACACAGAGATCTTTCCCTTGTTTCCCTTACCACAACAGCCCTTTCTGACTTCAGGGAAGTTGAATTCCAGGTTAAGGGGATCTGCACAGACTAATACCCATGTGGGTCAAAAAGTGGCAGGAGAGAGTGAAATGCATCTGTTCTCCCTCTTTCACTGACATAATTATTTTGTCCCCTCCCCTCAGTGCAGCCCTTTTCCAGTGTAACCATCATAATCATTAGTTCATGCAAAGCAGTTAGTCCACATGGATCCTGTGACAGCAGGGATTTTCACAGTCAGAAAGGATGCTGGAGAGTGGGAACAAGGGAAAGATCCTCATCTGTTCATTCTTCAGTCTATGTAGAGACACAAGAGGACATTCTAGTTTTCTTTCACCTGTTGGTCTCTGGGAACTCTGCTGTGAAATGGTGCCTTGGGATGAAAAATGGGCATATTTTCCCACTTGGCCCCCCTTTGTGTGGATGTTTTAATCCTTACTCAGCTTTCATAATTAATTACAATATATTATAGTTTTCTTCTGTTGAGGATGACTTTGTCATTGGTTCCAAATGGTGTTTGCCCAGTAACAATATTTCTTGCTTTATCTGAGTGTTAAAGAAATGTTATATATTTTTGGTGTATTTTTTTGAAAATGAACATCGTATGCTTCATTTTAACCCAAGTAGGTTAAAGAAAGTGACCAGTTCCTTGAGGTTAGTGAAATACAGGGGTGTTAATCATAAGCCTCTTAAACTGTCAAGAAAAATAGCAAGTGTCGCTCTGGTAATGTAAAGCTCTTATTCTCGGTAAATGACAAAGTGCCACCTTGAAAATAGATTTTCAGTTAAATCTTCCAAACAAGAAACTGGCATAAGTATCCAGCCTTGCAAAAGGGACTCCCCACAGGCTCACTAGACCTGGAAATATGATACGGTGGCACCCTCCAGGTAGTGGGATAATTGCATCTCTCATGCAGTGCGGTTCAGAAGGCCCAGAGCCCATAAATACTATACTGAAGTCCAAGTCATTTTCTTTGCACAGCTGTTCTAACATGTTACTTCTTGTGAGTATCATTCAACATTTTCGTTTCAAAAGTAGTTTCTGTGAGGTTGTATTGGTGACTTTGCATAATCCTTACCTTGTTTTTAACTGGGTCTTCGAAGAGTCAGGGTGGGGGCCAAGCTACAGGCAATGGCTTTGTGTAGATTGTGCCACTTTTGAATGGTAGTGGAAAGATTGGGGGAGTCTGTTTGGTATATTTTAATAAGTTCGGTATACAACCTACAGTTATAGAAGCTCAATAACCTCTTCTTTAAAATGTGCTCTCCCATTTCGTTAGAAAGCCCAATAAATGCTCATTTGAGTGAAGTACCAAACCAAGTCTGGCAGCCCAATTATCAGGCATTCACACACAAGGATAGGTATTTTTAGGTACAGAAGATAACATCTTTGCATTTGTAAGTCTCTCTCATGCATTCTTAAAACCTTGAAGTGCAGCTTAATACTCTAACAATGTACAAAAGATACACACAAAGCATTAAGAGTGTTCCTAGCTGAGATAATGGTCATGTTCTTCTCTTGCTCATATTTTTTTCAGGTTTTAGCCATTTTACAGTGAGGCTACCTAAACAGCTTTCTGCTTTTTACATCCATTAGGGAGTGTTGAAGATTTCCTACATATCTTCTTCCTTCTCTGAACTGTGTAGCATAGTTCTGGTTTTCTTGGCTGTATATGCCCTGCCTTATTTTCTAGAAGAGTAAAGCAATGTGAGGTTATATTCAGTCATTCAGGACTCTCTTCCACAGTGATCACAAGACTTGTCCATCTATTATAATCTATGGCCATTTTTACACTACAACAATAAACAATCTCCTGTTTGCTTTATTTGGTTTTGTTGAAGGCTTATATCATACAGTTTTATAACCTTGGATTAAATTTTTACCTTAACTGATAGTGTAAAAGCAAGCCTTTTACTTTATTTGTGTAATTATTCTTAGATGAGTCAGTGGATTACTTTTCATCATGTTGTTAGCCATCTTGGAGACTTGTCCCAAATTGAAAATAGTTTTTAAACAAATGAATAAACTGCCTCTGTCAGTCACCACATAGCAAAAGAAAAATTGTTTATGAATAGATTCACAATATGGTCCAGTGGTCTAGTTCTATGTGCATTATAGATTTGGGGGTTCTTGGGGATAGCATAGCATTGTGCCTTATCAACGCTTTCACTAACGAAAAAGGAGTTCTTTCTTTCTTTCTTTCTTTCTTTCTTTCTTTCTTTCTTTCTTTCTTTCTTTCTTTCTTTCCTTCTTTCCTTCTTTCTTTCTTTCTTTCTTTCTTTCTTTCTTTCTTTCTTTCTTTCTTTCTTTCTTTCTTTCTTTCTTTCTTTCTTTCTTTCTTTCTTTCTTTCTTTCTTTCTTTCTTTCTTTCTTTCTCCACCCTCCCCAGCCAAAGCTAGGCTCAGGGTGGCTTGCAACATTATATAACATAATACAATATCGTTATCTAAAATCATTAAAATAACAACAGATTTAGTTTAACTAATTCAGTTTAACTAACAATGCATCATCAGAGCCCAGGGCCGTCAACAGCCCAGCAGTGCAACCAGGACCCCTCATATAATTTAGAAAGATCTGATAATGGGGGGGGGGCAGGGAAGCCAGATTTGATGGAACAGCTGCTGTTCTCAACTATAGGCCTGATGGAATATCTCTGTTTTGCAGGCCCTGCAGAATTCTTTGAGATCCCTCAGGGCCCTGGTTTCACTTAAAAGAGAATTCCACCAGGTCAGGGCTAGGGCTGAAAAGGCCCTGACCCTAGTTGAGGACAGCCGGACAGTTTTTGAGCCAGGGACCACTAATAGATTGCTATTAATGGAGCATAAAGCTCTCATGGGGGTGTACTAGGAGAGGCGGTCCCACAGGTACAAAGGTCCCAGACAATGTCTTTAAAGGTCTAAACCAGCACCTTGAACCAGATCCAATGCTCCACCTGGAGCCAATGCAGTTGGCAGAGCACTGGCTGAATATGGGCCCTCAGCTGAGTCCCCGTGAGGACCCTCACTGTGGCATTTTGTACCAGCTGAAGCCTCCAGATCAGTCTCAAGGGCAGCCCTGCGTACAGCGAGTTACAGTAATCTAGCCTGGAGGTGACAGTCGCATGGATAGCTAGAGTCGCACTATAGCTAGGTCAGGACAAGAGAGGTAGGGCACCAACGCCCTGGTGGACATTGTAGAAGCTTCTGACCACACCATAACCTTGGACTGGGGTGGAATTTCCCCTTATGACATATAGTACAGATAGTAACTTATTGCTACCATGAGAAGTGTTTTTAAGACACTGTGTGAATGTATTTATTCTCTGTTGTTACTTCCAGAATGGCCCTGATGGGGTGTCCACTGAATATAATTAAAGGCATTCTAAAAGCTGTCCTTAGAAGAAGCTGATCATAATATGCAGGGAAACATAATGATCATAAATATGTGCCTGGATGGGGATATGCTATGACACTGTTCATAACCATTTACACAGCAGTCATCAGCTGCTATGAAGACTAGGAAAAGAAGTCTGGAGAGGTGTGAAGTGTTTGCTCACCTCTTGTTTTAATTATCCTTTGTAGCTTTGGCCTTGGCCAAGCATATTCCTGCTAGAAGGAAGAAGCTGATGGCTGACTGGAACTTCCTTCTTCTATTGTTATATTCTATGATTCAGGGGTCTCCAATTGTGTGGCACTTTTGGAATTTTGAAAATGAGGAATGGGGATCCCCACAAAAATGGCTTCTGTGGTGGACAATCACAAAATGGCTGTTGGGTTGTTGAGGCCAGTTAAAAATGTTGGAAGCTTGCAACCCAAGCATCCTCGTGTGATGGAGGAATCTTTTTATGAAAGTATGCTTGCTCCCTGTAGATGCAAAGATGATGCTTCTTGGGTTCTTCTGAAGCACCTCCTTCTCTAATGAGGTAGAGAAAGAGATGCTTTGTCTAAGAAGCCAGGAAGCATGTTAGCAAGCACCATAATGGGGCTCACTATATGACCTATCAGCTGCCTTTTTCGTCTTCTGAAGTACTTTGGCATATTAGCCACACACAAAAGGGCAGAACCTAATCAACCAACAGTTCCTTCCCGCTAGCAAAGAGATGCTGTGCAAAGGGTTTTTCTTGGCATGCGCTTATTGACTTTGATTTTAAGATTAATATTATTTGTTTTTATTTTCTGTTTGCTTGGTTTTGTTTTATTGTTGTGAGGTGCCTCAGGCAGGTCTGGAGAGGATACACATTTTCTACATAAACAAATGTTTGTTAATAGCTCAGCAGAAAAGACAGAGGTGATAGGTATTAACATATCTGAATTTGGAAACTACTAAGATGGACATGTGAATAAGGTTACAAGACTATTCTAATGTGCCTGTTATTCTGCTAAAAAATCCTGTAGCCAATTTCCCATTTTAGGAAACAAATTTTCTTCCCCCCCCCCCCTCAGCAAAGGATGAACTGTGCATGAGGGACTGATTTGATTACCACTCATTCCCCCATCATTTACAATGAGCTACATGCTCCATTCTCCTAATATTTGATAAAAAGTAGTAAGAGAAGATGCTTCTAGCACTGCCAAGCAATCAGTGTTATCCTTGTTCTCACTGTATATTCAGTTTCATAAGGAATAAACTGTAAAAGTCCTGGAAATGAGGAAATAAAACTTGGGAGACAGACACACAAATTGCTACTAGTTTAATAGGGTCTCCTACAAATCTTCATAATATTTTCTTGCTCTGTGAGTGTTAAGGACCATCAAGTCACTTCCAACTCATGGCAACTCTATGAATCAGTGTCCTCCAAAATGTCCTATTGTTAACAGCCTTGCTTAGGTCTTGCAAACTGAGTGGTGTGGCTTCCTTGGTTGAGTCAATCCATCTCATGTTGGGTCTTCTTCTTTTCCTACTGCATTCAACTTTTCCTAGCATTGTTGTTTTTTCCCAGTAACTATTGTCTTCTCATAATGCGACCATCTCATAATGTGACCATTATGCTTTACATAGTATAAATGCAAGTTTAGATTAATTAATCCACCAACCCTTGAACTGAAGGTTACATATATCTGATGAATCTGTATGTGATTTTTTTATTAACTTGTGGACTTTTAACTGCAATGAAAGAATTTGTTAAAAATCTAAAATATATTCCAGGGCATCCCGTTCTTTTTCTACACCCTCTTATTTTGTTCTCTGTTTAAAGAAAGCATTGACATGGAGCAGAGAGGGGGTTATGGTTATCAATATGAGGCCTTTTCTCAGAAACAGAGCCAGCACATTTTAAGGAAAGTGGCTGAATGTAGAGACTAATTAATTCATCTGTGAAACTCTCTGGAATTAAAGCTACATTCTAAAGGAGCTTTCTAATTGAGAGTAAATGCCTCATTAGTGTTGAGCATTTCAACCTGAGAACATTGGGAAAGTCAAACAGAATAATTAATAGCATTTGGATAACGGAAGAAGCTCACAGATGCGCATTCAGCAGTTGGGGCAATTAGATTTTCAGAGTTAAGCAGTCCTGAGAAGTAGGTGCAACAATTTACAGCACAAGGCAAATATGTTGCTTTCAGAAACAGCAACAGTAATTATCCCATTAAAGGTGGTAAAATGAATTGTAAATGCTGTGCCTTTGGAGTGGGCATTTCTGAGAGATTACTGCTGATTGAAGATAAGACTGAGATGAGCATTCTGTACTAAGTGTTGAAACACAGAGTAATCACACTATAGGACTGTGACTGCAATTCCCAATAGGATACAAAATAGTAGCTGAAATTCAGGTTAAAGCATAAACTCTTACTGAAGTCATATTTATTAATTTTATTTGTTTAGGAGATTTTTTTTTAAGGCTGCCTCCAGAAGCCTGCTCAAGGTAGCTTACAATTAAGATAATATATTATCAATATAAAAACAAATAAACTATTAAAACAAGCCCAGGGACATAAAAACAGCATAAAAGTGCACAAAACAGACCTAGCGAGCTAGTGGCATTGTGGTTATAGAGCACTGAACTAGAATTGGGGAAACCATACTCAGTCCTGAAGCTCACCAAGTGACTTTGGGCCAGTCATATTCTCTTGACCTAACCTATTTCACAGGGTTGTTATGAAGATAACGTGAGAAGAGAGAACCATGTATGAGCTCCTTGGATGAAGGATGGGATAAAAGTGTAGTAGACAGATTTGGAACCAAACTTCAGAAAAAAGCTTTGTGCTCATGGAAGGATCAAATGTTAGGAGGAGTCAAATATAAAGTGTAAATCACCAGTAGATAATCATGCTTGGAAAAGTTGAGGGCAGCAGGAAAAGAGGAAGACGCAACAAGAGGTGGATTGACTCAATAAAGGAAGCCACGGCCTTCAATTTGCAAGATCTGAGCAAGGCTGTCAAAGATAGGACATTTTGGAGGATTTCATTCAAGGGTTGCAATGAGTCGGAAGCGATTTGACGGCACTTAACACACACACACACACACACACAGATAAGCATGCTTATAATATCACAAATATCATGTCATAACCATACAGGGCAAGACTGTGCAGATAGGAGCACACGATGGTTTCAAATGGACTGCAGTTAGGGTTTCCAACCGTCAGGTTTTAGCTGGAGATCTCCTGCTATTATAACTGATCTCCAGCCAATAGAGATCAATTTACCTGGCGAAAATGGCCGCTTTGGCGATTGGACTATATGGCATTGGAGTCCCTCCCCTCCCCAAACCCAGCCTTTTTCAGACTCCTCCCCAAAAATCTCCCTAGTTGCAGCTGAGATGCCTTTCCCTGCAACTTTGTGGTTGCTAGAGCCAAAGGCAATTTAAGTCCCTACAGTAGCATCCCAAATTGTGTCTTAATTCAGAGGCTGGTCTACCCAGGCTCTGCTGTCAGGTTGGAAGGGTCCTCAAAATGAGACAATTGCTTGTGATTTTAAAGGATTAATAAAGTGTTACGAGCAAGGGTATACAACAACAAAGCAAAGCAAGCTTGCAACATCCCTTCAGCTGCTGGGGACTCCAAACAGCAGATTAATACCTTGGGCCAGATGTTCTTGAACACATGAAGATAATTCACAGTGGGTAGCCGTGTTAGTCTGTCTGCAGTAGTAGAAAAGGGCAAGAGTCCAGTAGCACCTTAAAGACTAACAAAAATATTTTCTGGTAGGGTATGAGCTTTCGTGAGCCACATCTCACTTCTTCAGATACAGCTAGAATGTGAATCCATCTGTCTTTAAGTAGAGGAGAGTGAATTCAGACAAGCATTAGTATGTAAATGTTAACAGTATGTAAATGTGAATAGCAGGCGTGATGGGATTAGGTGTGGTATGCAGAAGAATCTGTGATGTCCAGGGGAGAGATGGGTGTGGAGAAATAAGCATTGGTAATGAGCCATGAATGCAAGGTCTTTACTCAGCCCAGGTAAATGCATTGACTTTAGTTTGAATATCAACTATAATTCAGCAGTTTCAGCAGTTATTTTCAGGCTACAAGCTGTTTAATGCTCCCCATAATAATATCCACATTACTTTTTTGTTCTTTTAAAAACACTGTACTGGCAATGTGATTGTTATATACTCTATGGAAGCTATGCAACCATAGCATCTTAATGTGCAAAAAGCAAGAATTCTCTGTGTATACTCTCAGATTGAAGGTTTGAGCCAACAGCTCTTCCACTAGTGTAAAGGTCACCTTTGTCTACCCCCCAAAAAGGCTATTCTTGGAATCATCGGACCTATGTGGAAAGGCATCATGTGTGGTGGGGGCTGTAGTAAACAGAGGAATTGGGTGAGATTGAATGAAACAGTTGGCTGAAGTTCTTTGCAGCCAGAAAGTGTTTTTAAAATGTTCTGCAATTTTGTTTAATATTTTGGGTTTTTTTTAAATATTGTCATAGTCTGTATTTTTTTTTAAAAAAAAAACAACAGTGTTAAGAGTGCAGTGGTTCAAGAGTCTACATATTTCAATACCCTAATTTGTTTTCAGACTCTTAACTATTGAAGCTCCCTAGAAAGTGATTCATAATTATCTTTTTAAAGTCCTGAACTTTTATAGTGCATCTGATTTTTAATTTTTGTGACTTCTGATCTGAATTGGTAAAAAATAAAAAATAAAAGGCAGAGTTTCACTCTTGCCATTGAACAGGGCTAAACTAGAAAGTATATGTGACATGCCATGTTGGGGGTCCCCCCATTTGCCCTGCTGTGGAGTGCCAAGTGGGCATTTTGGCTCATGAAAGTGGCACAGGTGGGAAGGCTAAAGTTCCTCCTCCTCTATTCTGTACTCCCAAGCTGAATGAGACCCTGCAGCACTTGGGAACATTAGTTCCCAGATGTTATATGTGACTTCTAGTTGGGGGCAGGAGACCCCTGACCCAACTCATGCCACACATATTGTTTAGTTTGGCCCACAAGTCTTTCGATTAAGGCTTTTAGTAATGTTTAATGGAGATGCATTGGGGTAGGTTTTGCACATATAATTTTGGGCACGTTTTTGTATATAATGTCCTCCACCATGAACATGCAAAGGGTGATTTCTCATCAATTTTCAACAGCAAATTTCTGCATATAACA
Organism: Euleptes europaea; assembly: GCF_029931775.1. Lineage (NCBI taxonomy): Eukaryota > Metazoa > Chordata > Lepidosauria > Squamata > Sphaerodactylidae > Euleptes > Euleptes europaea. The sequence continues at coordinate 29,703,877 of NC_079326.1, forward strand.
AGAATGTTACTGTAGTTGTCTTTCACTTGTGTTATGAAGGGAGACTGACTGGAAAAAGCAACTGTTGTTGCCACTTGACTTGGTCTTTACTCAGCAATTGCTTACAGTGTGCACCTGGATGAGGTAGACAGGGACAGCAGGGTCTCTCCCCCACCAAGAGCTTACTTTGCTGTTTGGAGAGAAATGCATCATTGAGTGTAATGTGTACATTCATTAAGCTAAGTTTACATTCACCGCTTTTGTAATACTACAAGAACCAGCAAAATGTTTCGTGAGAGACTACAGTGGGTCAAATGGCTTGGATCCAAAGGATGTTTTCTACTGACAGAACAGACCATGATTTTTGTTGACCTCCTCCTTCCACCAGATTCCCTCTGGGGTCTTCCTGCAAAGTCCCTGTCCCTTAGGAGCAGCATTTAGGAAGATGGTAGTCTGTAGTAGAGGGTGGGTAGTGGAAAATTTATATTCCATTAGCGGAGCTTCTATTTATTTGTTGAATTTTTATTCCATCCTTCCTGCAAGGAACTCAGGAGGGTATACATAGTTCCCCCCTCCTTCATTTTATCATCACAACAACTTTGTGATATAGTGTAGGTGAAAGAGAATGACTGGTCCAAGGGGACCCAGTTAATTTCACCCGTGGTGAGGTGGGATTTGAACTTGGGTCTCTCCCATCATAGTCCAACCTAACCATTATTCCACACTGGGTATTGTGGTCCTTTTCTGCAGTGTCTCATATTTGCAGTAAATGACATTTCTAGTTCCGGCTAGCAGATCTTGGGAAAACCTTTCCCTACCTCAGCCATTATGAGACAGAGGAGATGATACTGAGGGGTCTGACTCAATATAAGGCAGCTTCATATGTATATATTTGTGTAAATTATATAAAAAAAAGGATTAGAATTCTACACACAGACAAATCCAATCCCTTTCCTGTTCTGGAAGGATATTTGGGCTGCCATTTACAATGTTTCTTTGCCAGGACTGGAAAAAAGAACACCCCCCACCCCCAATCAGTTCTAAATTGGCTTGCAGTGCCTTGGTACCTTGCAAGACTATTCATAAAATTCTAATTCATGGAGTCATTACATCTGAAAGAGGTGTCAGCAATGGCAGTGTATTGGCTGCTACCCTAGAGTAAGCCTTTGCTCTGATATGTGTTCTTTATTCCCAGGCCTCCCTTATGTGGAAATATAGTTGTATGCCATTTAAGTACTAGATTGTGTTTCCAGTAGAAGTACAAATAAGAAGGATGGCTGTTGATGCCTTGGGAATAACACAAAATTCTTTTAGTGATTGGTGTGTTTAAAATATTGTCGAAGGCTTTCACGGTCAGAGTTCATTGGTTCTTGTAGGTTATCCGGGCTGTGTAACCGTGGTCTTGGAATTTTCTTTCCTGACGTTTCGCCAGCAACTGTGGCAGGCATCTTCAGAGTAGTAACACTGAAGGACAGTGTCTCTCAGTGTCAAGGGTGTAGGAAGAGTAATATATAGTCAGAAAGGGGTTGGGTTTGAGCTGAGTATTGTCCTGCAAAAGTATTGTCCTGTAAGTATCAAGATAATGTGCTAATGAGGGTATGGTATGTTAATATGGAACCATTGTATCCTGAAGTGATCTGTTAATGTGTGTAATCCAAAGCTAATCTGTATGGCTATTGTTGAATGTTGTCTTTGTCTGGAGGTTTTTCAGGGCAGGAAGCCAAGCCTTATTCATTCTTAAACTCTCCTCTTTTCTGTTAAAGTTGTGCTGATGTTTATGAATTTCAATGGCTTCTCTGTGCAATCTGACAAAATAGTTGGTAGAATTGTCCAGTCTTTCAGTGTCTTGGAATAAGACCCTGTGTCCTGTTTGTGTCAGTCCATGTTCAGCCACTGCTGATTTCTCAGGTTGGCCAAGTCTGCAGTATCTTTCATGTTCTTTTATCCTTGTTTGTATGCTGCGTTTTGTGGTCCCGATGTAAACTTCTCCACAGCTGCAAGGTATACGATATACTCCTGCAGAGGTGAGGGGGTCTCTTTTGTCTTTTGCTGATCGTAGCATTTGTTGTATTTTCTTGGTGGGTTTAAACACTGTTTGTAGGTTATGTTTTTTCAAAAGTTTCTCCATCCTATCAGTGACTCCTTTAATAAATGGCAAGAATACCTTTCCTATGGGAGGCTGTTTTTCTTGAGTTTTCTGATTTTTGTTTGGTTTAATGGCCCTTCTGATTTCATTCTTGGAGTAGCCGTTTGCTAGCAGTGCGTGATTTAGATGATTAGTTTCTTCCTTGAGAAACTGTGGTTCACAGATCCGTCTTGCACGGTCCATTAATGTTTTGATTATTCCTCTTTTCTGTCGGGGGTGGTGGTTGGAGTTTTTGTGTAAGTAGCGATCTGTGTGAGTTGGTAGTCCATATAATCGTGGTGGTTGTGCTTCAGTCTTGCATAGTTTTCTGTGTGTGTCGGGATGAAGAGTGGAATTCTTGATCAGAATGCTAGTTTTCCTGGTAATTTTGCAAGTTGGATCTCGTTTTAGTTTTTTGTATGTGGCAGGGTCCAGAAGTTCCTCAATCTTCTTTTTGTATTCTTCTGTTTTCATGATCACTGTGGCATTGCCTTTGTCAGCTGGTAGAATAATGATTTCTGGATCTGCATTGAGGGTCTTGATGGCGTTTCTCATAAGGATTCCGTTCCACTCCGACCCATCGTGAGTGCCATTGGTTCCCCAACATATGAATTAGCTAAATATTTGACCACCCTCCTACAGGACCACATTGGAAAAACCACTTCTTACATCAAAGATTCAACTCACTTCATCAACAAAATCAGTCCGTTAAGACTCAATCCAAAGGATATATTAATCAGTTTTGATGTTGTATCCCTCTTTACCAAGGTTCCAGTAAAAGACACAATCTCATTGATTAACCAGATTTTTCCAGAAGATATAACAGCCTTATTTCACCATTGTTTGACAACAAGTTATTTCCTATGGGATCAAGAATTTTATGAACAGATTGATGGAGTAGCTATGGGAAGTCCACTCAGTCCAGTAATAGCAAACTTTTACATGGAATATTTTGAAAAGACAGCATTAGAATCAGCACCTTACAAACCTACAGTCTGGTTCAGGTTCGTAGATGATACATTTACCATTTGGAGCCATGGTGAAGAAAAATTAATGGACTTTCTAAACCATCTTAATAATATCCATCCAAACATTCAGTTTACCATGGAAAAGGAAATTGAGGGTAAACTCCCATTTCTTGATACCCTTGTCATCCGTAAAACAAACCTTCAGTTAGGTCACAAGGTCTACCGGAAACCAACTCACACAGATCGCTACTTACACAAAAACTCCAACCACCACCCCCGACAGAAAAGAGGAATAATCAAAACATTAATGGACCGTGCAAGACGGATCTGTGAACCACAGTTTCTCAAGGAAGAAACTAATCATCTAAATCACGCACTGCTAGCAAACGGCTACTCCAAGAATGAAATCAGAAGGGCCATTAAACCAAACAAAAATCAGAAAACTCAAGAAAAACAGCCTCCCATAGGAAAGGTATTCTTGCCATTTATTAAAGGAGTCACTGATAGGATGGAGAAACTTTTGAAAAAACATAACCTACAAACAGTGTTTAAACCCACCAAGAAAATACAACAAATGCTACGATCAGCAAAAGACAAAAGAGACCCCCTCACCTCTGCAGGAGTATATCGTATACCTTGCAGCTGTGGAGAAGTTTACATCGGGACCACAAAACGCAGCATACAAACAAGGATAAAAGAACATGAAAGATACTGCAGACTTGGCCAACCTGAGAAATCAGCAGTGGCTGAACATGGACTGACACAAACAGGACACAGGGTCTTATTCCAAGACACTGAAAGACTGGACAATTCTACCAACTATTTTGTCAGATTGCACAGAGAAGCCATTGAAATTCATAAACATCAGCACAACTTTAACAGAAAAGAGGAGAGTTTAAGAATGAATAAGGCTTGGCTTCCTGCCCTGAAAAACCTCCAGACAAAGACAACATTCAACAATAGCCATACAGATTAGCTTTGGATTACACACATTAACAGATCACTTCAGGATACAATGGTTCCATATTAACATACCATACCCTCATTAGCACATTATCTTGATACTTACAGGACAATACTTTTGCAGGACAATACTCAGCTCAAACCCAACCCCTTTCTGACTATATATTACTCTTCCTACACCCTTGACACTGAGAGACACTGTCCTTCAGTGTTACTACTCTGAAGATGCCTGCCACAGTTGCTGGCGAAACGTCAGGAAAGAAAATTCCAAGACCACGGTTACACAGCCCGGATAACCTACAAGAACCATTGGTGTGTTTGTTTGGCTGGTTGCCTTGTTACCCAACTCTTATGTATATCCTTTTGTAAAGGACATATTTATATAAGAGGTATCTTGCCCTTGGAGTATACATGTTTTTCTGTGTTTCATAGTTAGGAAAGCTAGCCCCCAGGTGGGACCTGGAGATCCTCCAGAATTACACCTAAGCTCCAGACTACAGAGATCAGTTCCCCTGAAGAAAATGGCTACTTTGGAGGGTGAACTCTAGGGCACTGTCCCCCACTGAGGTCCTTGTTCTCCCCAGGCTCCATCCCCAAATCTCCAGGAGTTTCCAAACATGGATCTGGGAACCCAACCCACCATCTCCATTCTGGTGGCCAGGGGGGACCTGGTGACCCTATTCATAGAGGATATAGATTGCAAATGGGTCTAGACCACTTTTCCATATATTTCAGTGCTATTTTAAAAATCAATTTCAACTAATGGGAAGGATTGTTTCTAACAGAGATTAAATAAGAAGTTAAAGTAATGAAGTTTTTAGCATGCACAAACAGTGCTTCTGGTATGATGAAGGCCAATTAAAACATGCTCAGAAGTTGGAAATCAGCGTGAATTATTTATTTATTTGGAACATCTATATGTCACCTCTCCAGATACCTGCTTGATGCACTGCACAAAGTTACCTGACAATAAAGTGATAATGATACCATAAAATTATCAACAAACAACCATAAAAAACAGCCTCACTGTTAAAACAGCCTGAAACAACATAGAGCTCCTCAGGCTTGAAGCACACTATAATACAATTATAAAGACTGGGACTCTTCAGTTAAAAGCCTGAGTAAAGAGAAATGTTTTGGCTTGCCATCTAAAAGTAAAGTAACATAGGTGAGCCTGAAATGGGAGGGCATCAAGGGGGAGCTTCATTTTGATAGTAAGTGGAGTTATGGTTGCCCAGCCTGTAATAAAAACAAGCATTAACAATCAAATCCATATCTTAGTATTACTCTTACTATGCTATAAGCAGCATCCTCTTTCTTGAAGTATAGGGCCAAAAATAGGCATCTTTATTCTACAGAAGTATTGATCTGCAAATTGCATTTTGCAATAATGTCTCTTAATTTAAAATGAAATATATCTAGCCGGTATAGTGGACCACTGTGAGTGTCAAGCTTGGATGGGAGAGATGCGGGTTCAATGCACACTCAGGTATGAAATCACTGGGGACCCTGGGCCGGTCACTTCCTCCCTACCTAACCCACCACATATTGTTGTTATGAGGATAAAACAGGAAAGGGATAGTTAAATTGTGAAACTCCCTGTTACTTAAATTGTAGAACTCCCTGCCCCAGGATGTAGTGATGGCTGCCAACTTGGTAGGCTTTAAGAGGGGAGTGGACATGTTCACGGAGGTCGGGCTACTCATGATTACTAGTAAAAATGGATACTAGTCATGATGCATACCTATTCTCTCCAGGATCAGAGGAGCATGCCTATTATATTAGGCACTGTGGAACACAGGCAGGATAATGCTGCTGCAGTCATCTTGTTTATGGGCTTCCTAGAGGCACCTGGTTGGCCACTGTGTGAACAGACTGCTGGACTTTATGGACCTTGGTCTAATCCTGCATGGCTTTACTTATTTTTATATGTTCTTAAGGAATGAAGTAATGCTATCCTGAGCTTTTTGGAGGAAGAGGAGGATAAAATGAAATGTAATCGAAATTTAGCAATTATGCCGGCTGTCTTGTGCAGTTTGCACTACAAAGTTCACTGATTTAAATGGACCCAGAAGGCAATCAGGTAACCCTCTCTTGCACATTTAAAGGATGGGGATTTTTCCCCTTTGAAGAACTGAAGGTGCTTTGCAAATATTAACTTCTTAAATTTTTTAAGAACCAAGAAGGATGGAGCCACATGGCAAGAGTTTGAGACATATGCAACTGGGGCAGGGGAGAGCACAAATCTGAGCTTTCATACATTTTCGTACTCAGAGAATAATTCCTAGAGTTGGAAAGTAGCCCAGCATCTTAATCCTTTCAATAGTTGCTATAGGATTTTGCTCTTTACCTTTATTTCTGTAGTTTTGCATATTTTAAAATTCTACATTTTATAAACTGATTAAGAATAGGAGTAGGAATAAAACTCTTCTCCCCGTTGTATAAGCTGTTTGATGCAATGGTAGAAAAGATTGTGGCAGGATTTGGCAGATGTATCCTCATCTTAGATAGGACCTCATTTCTGCAGCCGTAGAAACTGTGCCACTACTTAATTTACTTTTTGACTGTACAAAGCATTCTAGTGTGTATACAGTATAGCACGGGGGGGGGGGGGAATCAGTCTATGACTTACACATGTTCAAGATATTATCTTTCCCTTCTGCTTAATCACTAGCATTTCTTTTTCCTCATCAAAATTTCTCTCTGGATATCAGGGTGCCAAATTGTTGATCATCTTTGTGAAGTAGTACCTATGCCTCAGGAATCTTCCTTTCAATTTCTGGGTTTTGTAGAGATGCACGTGCAGTTTGCTGCAGCTTTTAATTCTTTCAATTTGCTCCTTTTTTTCTTTTTTTCTGTTTTACCAGTGCATTTCCATTCATTGATAAAACAGTGCAAAAAAGGAAACTTGATGTGCTTATGCATTCAGGTGCTTTCGTGACCATGCAATTTTGCACATTGTGAGCTTAATCCCTTTATTTATTGGTATGGAAAAGGAGAAAAAGGCAAAGAAAGAAAGAAAGAAAGAAAGAAAGAAAGAAAGAAAGAAAGAAAGAAAGAAAGAAAGAAAGAAAGAAAGAAAGAAAGAAAGAAAGAAAGAAAGAAAGAAAGAAAGAAAGAAAAAATTGAGACAAATTCTCCATACACCAGTTCTAGAATTAAATTTAGAAATGTTCTATTTTCAATTATAAAGAACATGGAGAATAGCAGTGGCCCGAATAAACCTACTGAATGGAACCAAGGATATCTGTTCTTCTGTATTAACTCTAAAATGGGATCTCCAACAGTTCTATCCACTTACAGAGCATTCTTGAGATCTGAGGGTGAAAGCCCTCAGGAAGTCAGGAAGCCACTGCGCCGGCATCCGAGGCCCCCTCACCGGTGTCCGGGCAGCTAACACCGGAGTTAGTGGGCCGAATGCCAGTGGGAAGGCCAGGACGCCGGTTGTAGGAAGACCTGGGACACTGATGGGGCCTTCTGGCAGCAGCTGAATGCCATCAAAGGCTACGCCGGCATCCCAGGAGGCGTTCCCAGGGCGTTACGGTGCCAGACTGGGGGCGGGGCCACCTTTAGGCAGCCTCCAAAGCCCTTTTGACCTGGGAACACCCCTTTTTACTTTTGGCGAGGGTTGCATGGATTTTTGGTCTATGAGGGTTGCATGGATTTTTGGCACTGGGAGGAGGCAGCACAGCCGCGTTGCCTCCTAAGCCCGGCGCAGGCATTCCTCTCAGGAATGCACTGTGAATCAAGAATCATACCATGATTCTTTAATTCAGTTCTTGAAATGGTATAACCATATGTTACTTAATGAGATGGTGAAATGATTGGCAGGCAGTAGAAAACCTGTGCACAACAATGCAAGGTGGATTGATTTGGTGGGGGAAACCATCAGACTGGTTGGATGATGTCGCTGTCAGGTACATATCTGCATAATAATTATTTTTCCTCTTTGTGTATTTGTTGCCTATTAAAATAAAACCAGACAGTCAGGCACCAGAATAAAGATCAGGGTGGAATGACTTTAAGCAGGAAGGAATTTCCCCCCTGCTAACACCTCATAAAGACTCCTTGCATCATCGGACCGCTTTAGCTAGGTGGGGGTCTAAGAAACTGCTACAGCCCAGAAAATCGAGAGAGAAGAAATGAGAACTAAACCATTCAGAATCAATGTTGTATCAATCATACAAACAGCTACCTCCTGTGGAACTAACTACTTCCAAATGTCAGAAATAATTCTGTTTACCTTTGGAACATTTACTATGTTTACAAATGGGCATAGTTCACTTCAGATATAGTAAATTTCCGACTTTGCTTCCATAATACTTACTAGCCACTGAAATTTCCATTGCTGCTGCACCGTTTTTTATAAACCTATCAACAGCTATTGTCTGTGTTCATATCGTCACTGAAGTATAGACTGTGATGGCAGCTAAAAGGATAACGAGCGCTTTGCACAGGAACAAAAATGCAATCCTCCTTTAATTCTTTGTAGAATATGGTACCATTTATTTTCTATTTCCCCTCCTTTGCTTCTCTTAACGTCTGCTGTACTGAACAATAATAAGCAAAATAGCCCCCACATGAGTACTGTCAAAAACTTAATTCTGATTCATCTTTTTATTGTTCCAAGTTGACAGCACAGAGAAATGGACAAATTATTATTCTGGTTTTAATGGTTTTAGTCTACTAAAGGTAGCAGAAGCCGATAATGATGTCCCAACAGACTGCTTGGTCCTGTTTTTGGCTCTTGCAAATATTACAGCTATTGATGTTTGCTTAATTAATACTAAAGGGTATCATTGAAATAGTTCCATTTCACATTTATATTTCAGTTTGCTTTCTCTTAAGGTCATCCAGGAAGGTAGATATTAAATTTAAGTGGAATATGCTATTGTTTTGGAGACGTGCTTGTGCAGTGGTTATACTGAATAAGAATGGGGTTAAAGGACTGATGCTGAAGGGAAAATGTAGAATGGAATCAGTTCACTGAAGACTTAAGAGATGGCTATTTAGAAAAGAAATAAGCAACATTATTTTTATATAGAAATTCATCTCTGTTCTCTAAATTGTCACTAGGCAAGGGTAGCCCCATCTCCATTGCCCTGTCCACATTTATAATGCCTCTGGCCTTCAAAAGGATTATCAAAATGTTTAATTTAACACAAGAGAGTACAAATATGGAGTCGGTGACATGTATAGGGTTGCCAACTTCCAGGTAGTTACAATAATTAGAATCACCTGTGCCAGAATTAACGTAGTTAAAGAAAATGGCGGCATGGAGGCTCAAATATACAAAACCACACTGGAATTAAACCATAAATAATCTAATTAGTCAAAGCATTGACACATGCAAACAATACAACTTAAACACAACATAAGTACTTCTTGATGTACAAGCAGATAATTTCAAAAATCAAATACCAAGTCCTCAAAGTGGGCGGGAGTCTCTCGTCCCAAAGAACATAGTCCAAAGTCCAATGAGCAAGCAAGGTTCAAATTATATACAACCAAAAAGGAGAAAAAGGAGAACGTGTGGCTAGGATAAAAGAACATGAAAGATACTGCAGACTTGGCCAACCTGAGAAATCAGCAGTGGCTGAACATGGACTGACACAAACAGGACACAGGGTCTTATTCCAAGACACTGAAAGACTGGACAATTCTACCAACTATTTTGTCAGATTGCACAGAGAAGCCATTGAAATTCATAAACATCAGCACAACTTTAACAGAAAAGAGGAGAGTTTAAGAATGAATAAGGCTTGGCTTCCTGCCCTGAAAAACCTCCAGACTGACAAAGACAACATTCAACAATAGCCATACAGATTAGCTTTGGATTACACACATTAACAGATCACTTCAGGATACAATGGTTCCATATCAACATACCATACCCTCATTAGCACATTATCTTGATACTTACAGGACAATACTTTTGCAGGACAATACTCAGCTCAAACCCAACCCCTTTCTGACTATATATTACTCTTCCTACACCCTTGACACTGAGAGACACTGTCCTTCAGTGTTACTACTCTGAAGATGCCTGCCACAGTTGCTGGCGAAACGTCAGGAAAGAAAATTCCAAGACCACGGTTACACAGCCCGGATAACCTACAAGAACCAATAAGTTAAAGGACTTCCTTCAGCCTAAGGAGTCTTCTTTGCAATTTAAAGGTTCTTCCTCCAACAGCATGACAGCTAGATAGAAAAATTAAGTATGAACTGTAGCCATGGTCAAAGGAAAACTATTTTTAAATTATGAAAATTGTTCTATAGGGCACCTCAGAACTTTCTTCTACGCCAAGTCTATAGACTTCTAATTACTTGACAAATAGATTGTATGTAAGCACAAATTATTCAACTGTAATGAATTACTGTTGACCGTACACGCCTACTTAAAGGCAACATTACAAAAATTACTCCTAGGAAAAATATTTTTTTCTTTCAGAGAAGTAGTTCTTTAAAAATGGGTTTCTACGCATAAGATCTTTTATGAATATTCCAAAAGTCTCTTTTTCTTCACATGTGAGTAGAACTTAGCATAAGAGCACTGAGGAATAATAACTGAGCAGAACTGAAAGATGAACTTATCTCTAGTTGAAGCACCTAATGTAACAATATGCATTACTGCTTTGCACACACAATGTGATTTCTGCCAACCAGTAACTATAGCAGACCTGAACATGATAAATGAAGCTTCTTTCTCTGTCAGCACAGAACAGATTTCTCACCACGTAAGGTGCATAACATGTTTATGCTGCCATTATTAGGTTTAGAATCCTTTACAATGGTACATGTATAGCTGAGTCATCCTATTAGTAGTTGTCATTACCCCTCGTGTTTCCATATGAAATAACCATTGTGCTACCAGTGACAATTCTTAGTAGAGTCAGATCCCTCCCTAAGAAGTTTTGGGTCTGGATTCAGTCTGTCCCCTCCAGTTTTACCTAGAGTTGCCAGTAGGGTTGCTAACCTCCAGGTGCTAGCTGGAGATCTCCTGCTGTTAAAACTGATCTCCAGCCAATAGAGACCAGCTCACCTGGAAAAAATGGCCGCTTTGGCAATTGGACTCTATGGCATCAAAGTCCCTCCCCTCCCCAAACCCTCCTCTCCTCAGGCTCTGTTGGTGGCAAAAAGGGACCTGGCAATCTGGAGAAAAAATGTATTGCCCCCTTAACAGACTCTTAATGTGATGTTATTTACCAGGTGATGTTGTTTACCTCCAGTAGCTGAAAAGCTTCACCTACCCATTTCCACAGATTAAGTAATTAAATTGAGGACTTCACTAACCATGGAGGTAGGGATGGCCATCAGCACAGATGGCTTTAAAAGGGGGGTTTGACAGATTCATAAAGGATATGTCCATTTATTTATTTGTTTGTTTGTTTATTATATTTACATGGTTAGTAAAGGGAACCTCCATATTCAGAGGCAGTAATCCTTCTGAAACCCAGGAGGCAACAACAAAAGGAAGGCCTTGGCCTCTCTGCTCTGTTTGTTGGTCCTCCAGGGCAACTGTTTGTCCACTGTGTGAAACAGAATGCTGGAATAGATGGACCACTGGTCTGATATAGCAGGGCTCTTCTTAAGTTCTTATAGTTTTAAGCTTCTATTAAAGAGGCAGGACATATTTTTTCTTCAGGTTGTTGGCAATCACAGTTCTGTCTTAAACTACACCTTGAATTGCCCAGTGGCCAAACTGAAACCTTCAGGCAACTGTGTATAGCTTGGTAGAAGAGCATCTGCTTTCTATGTAGAATGTCCTTGGATCAATTCCTGGTGTCTTTAACTAAATGATCTTAGATGGAAGGTGTTGAGGAAAGGACTTTTCTCTGCCTAAGATCCCAGAGAGCAGTACTAAATTTTATGGGCCAGTGGTCTAACATAGTAAAAGGTAGCATCTGACAAAGGGAGCTTTGACTCTCAAAAGCTTATGCCCCCCAAATCTTGTTGGTCTCTTAAGGTCTACTTGACTTGAATCTAGCTGTTCTACTGCAGACTAGCAGGGCTATGCTCTGAAACATAGCTTCAAATGTTAACTTTTTTTTTTTTTTGCTGGGCAAATAGCAGATTCAGATGAGCAATTTACCAAAGCATATCACCCAGTCTAAACTGGATCTATCTGAAGCTCATTTTAAGCTTTAAAAATACATAGGTGATCCAGTTACACATGTCTTATCATCATGTCCATTAGAGATATTTAAAAAGCTGAAACCTGCACGGTGTGGATAAGGCATTGCTAACCTGGTTCAGATAATACATCACATATTCTGTGCTGTACAATCCCTCAATCTCTTCGAAAAGGAAAATCCCCAGTATCCACTTTTACATACTGTTCTGTCCTTATACCTAAGCTGAAAAATGGCATGATTTATTGAAACTCTGAGTCATCTAAGAAAGCCTCCCTTTACTAACTCTAAAGTCCCTATTCTAGACTATGTTTCTTTGGGCAAGAACCTCATTTGAGTTTGGTCATTTGAAGATTTCAGCTTTGGAATTTTTAAATGTTCTTTCCTCATAATATAGCTCCTTGATCATACCCACTTACATACTGTGTTTTGATGTGAAATACTCTGCAATCCTGCTCAAGCCAATAGATAATTAAAATGAAAAGATTAAAAAAGAGAAGACCTGTTACTGTTGGAATGGACAGAATAATGTATTGGGATAGGAGACTCAGGTTCAAATGCTGGGTTGGCATTTGATGCAGGGGTGAATTTATTTATTTATTTGTCAAATTTATACCCCACCAGACCCTTGACAAGTGAGGTTTGGGGTGGCTTACATCAAAGTAAAAGACAATTTAATAGACATTCTTGAAAGCAGTAATAATAAATAGATAACACAATTTAAAACCAAGTTTATAAATTTCCTATCAAACATGGCAGCATCAAACAACTCAACAGTAAAATGGTCCAGAGGAAACAATACAACAATCACAAGACACGCACAATGACTAATTAAAAATCTGTTGGAAGAGCTCTGTCTTACAAGTCCTGTGGAAGTTAACATGGTCCCATTGGGCACACATGTCTTCTGATACAACATTCCACCAGGACAGGCCACCACAGAGAAGCCCCTCACCCTGGTAGAGGAGAGGCAAGCCACTTGAGGGTTGGGCACCACCAAAAGATTTTGTGATGAAGAACACAGGCAATGTGGGGGATTATAGTGGGAGTGGTGGTCTTTCAGGTATGATGTTCCTAGACTGTTTAGGGCTTTAGAGGTTAAAACCAGCACCTTGATTTTGATCTGGAAACAAATTGGCAAACAAAGCAATTTCCTCAATATCAGCTGTATGTAAATAGACCAAGATGCACCAATCAAAAGCATAGCAGCTGCTTTCTACATAACATAGACCTCGCCACTGTGGACACCTGTTTGTCCAGAGAAAGCAAGGCATCAAGCCATACGCCCATGCTCTTCATGGAGCCCATTGGTGACAATTAAACCCCATCAAGAGCCGGGAGCTGTAACCCCTTCATCAACCCTGCCCCTGACAGCCACATGCCTCCAGTCTTTGATGGATTTAGCTTCAACCAGCTCTCTTGCAACCATTCTATCACGGCATCCAGGCACTGGCTCAAGGCTGAGAGAGCTGTCTCTGGTTGCTTATCTAGCAGGAAGAGGAGTTAGGAATCATCAGCATATTGAAGGCACCCAAATTCAAACTTCCTGATGAGCTCCGCTAGAGGTCGTGTGTGTGTGTGTGTCAATAATACAACATCGGAGACAAGATTGAATCCTTCAGAACACCATAATCTAGTGCTCACATGGAAGACCCTTTGCCCCTGATGGCAATCCTCTAAGAGCACCCCTGGAGGAATGAGGCAGTACCCTGTATTCCCAATGAGGCCAGATGATTGACCAGCACCAAATGATCAACTGTGTCCAACGCTGCCAACAGATCTAATAAAATCAGCAGCACTTAACCACCTTGATCCAATTGAAGGTGGAAGTCATCCACCAGAGCAGTAAGCTCTGTCTCAGTCCTGAAACCAGGCCTGAAGCTGGCTGGAAAGGGTCAAGTGCAGATCACATCTCATTCTGTCTTACATTGTTTCCCTCTAGGAAGATCAAATTCAGTAAAGGTATATTGTGATCCTTATTGGCAATGTTTTGGGATAAAGCAGGAAAGAAATTAGAATCAATATGGTTTGAGTCTATAACATCTATTGCATTTTTCTCCTACAGCTAATCGCGTTTCATTTCTCTTTTCCCCATTTTGACTGCATTTTAAATGCTAGTTCAGTCATGATGAGGATCTCGTGTCGGGCTCCTTTGAAGTGAGCATTGACTTTGCAACATGGTTTTCCAGTACTCTGATTTCCTCTGTGAAAGAAATATTCTAAAACACACTGACAGGCACATAGTTCTGCCTTCAGAACCACAGCTTGTAATGACATCTGTGGTGCTGGTTCTGTCATGCTGTCTAATGGAGAAAATATCATATTTCAGAAATCTTTAGGGAAGACTTAGTATCTTCCACTGTATTTGCTTATCTAATTATGGGCATTACTGAATACCTGCTTGGTGAATGGTAGAGTGCTCTTTTTGCTGTTTCACATCTAATATAAATTGTCTGAAGGGAAAAAGCGGAATTATTGACCCTGCGATCAGGGTCGTCCCCCCCCCCCCATTAATGAATCAGCTTTTGACAGCTAAAACTGAAATGCTCAAAATAGTTGTGTGGTGTGTCATATACGGCAATGGATAGAATACTAAATTTACATATATATTTTTTAAGCAGCTCTTCCAACTTTTAGGATCCAAGGATTCATCAGGTCATAAGCTAGGGTGGAGTATTGGTGTTATGTCATGAAACTTGCTACAGTTTTGACAGATTCAGGACTGGATCAGCTGACTAATCCCTGAGCCTAGGCTCAGCTTCTTGAACTTAATCATTAGGGAGCAGTGTAGCATTTCATAATTTATTGTACATGTATACACCTTGCGGGCTACTAACTACAAGAACCTGACATTCAGTCTCTCTATTAAAATTTTACCTTTCAGAACTTAAGTAATTCTAGATTCTGAGCTCCTATTTTATTAATTAAACATGGCTTGGGATCCTATAACTATGTCCCCCATGCGCTTCTCTTGGGCTGTTGCGGAGGGGCTCCTTCTCTGTGGATTGTGTTCCCCTTGCACTAGGCAATTTGGGGCTCCTTGAAAAATATTAGTCTTGCACAAGTGGAAGTGCCTAGTGCCAGAGGAAGCATTGCACGGTGGAGGACTGCCTCCCCAATGGCTAAAGAGAAGTGCATGTGGAAGGAAGGCATAGGATCCAAGCCAATACGTTAACTATGTCAATTTTTAATTAGACGTGGGGGGAACCCATAAAGAAATATAATCCCAAAATATTGAGTCATTTTAAAGGGCTTGCTTAGATAATTAAATGCTTTCTTTCCCAAAGAGCTATTGTAATTTCCCTTGGAATATATGATTATGACATGCTAATGAGTTTGTGAACTTCATTACACTAGCTAGTTTTATTGCTTTTAATTTGTAGCATAATTATGCCATCTCTGATCAAGGTTTGTCTAGAAATAGGTTGAATACAGCATGCAAAGCCAACACATAGGCCTATAAAATTGTTACCAAATATTATTTATCTTAGTTTATCTTATCTACATTAGTATGACTTGTGGTATTTAGTACTATAATATCCTAAGGGCTGCTATATCAGCATGCTGCTGATATTAGTGCAATGCAGTGTAGCTTGTCAATATCCTAAGCTCTTTTAGCAGGGAAATAATTCCTGTGTTAGGGAAGTGAGAGCTCAGCAACAGCAAAGATCATAGCAACAGCACCAACAGCCACCAGTCACTGAATACTATCAGGGCTGTCCACAGGGGTGGACTGGGGGTACAAAATTCCTGGGGCCCAAGTCAGTTTGAGGGGCCAGTGAAGCTGGAATCATCCTGCATTTAGCAAATGCATTTCAGTTTATTTTACTTTTAGCACAGTTCTGCACTACAGCCACTAGGGGAACAAGCAAGGCAGAGAAGAGCAAACAGATACATAGAGGTTCTGACTTCCTGGTTTGGTATATTTGCTGCTTTTTCTTTAAAAGCTCTTCATGGCTACAAACTCTTTAAACTATGAATCTGAAGCAAACATTTGCCTATCATGGTGCATTGCTAATCCCATCAACCAACCAGACATGCCTCCATTTCTCTGTCTCCCTCCACCATCAAATTCTTCTGTGTTTGTCCCCCCACCTTTCCAGCCCTATTCCTTCTCATCCCTATCCTAGCTGGGGAGTTAAAATGTATTTAATAGTAGAATAGAAAATTTCTGTTAATATTATGAATAGAAGGGTGGAGTGTCAAGTTATATTTCCCAAGAATCTATCATAGTAGTAAAAACATGGTTCCCCCACTTTATGCACAAACTTTGCATGCATTGTCATCTGAATTAATCTGTATTAAAAGTCATAAATGTGGAATAGTAGATGTCTTATTTTCAGTTTATATCAAAGCAAACAATACTCAATCTTAAATATGTGACTGTAATTTTTATGTGTAGTTTTGAAATACATCTTATTTTATACTTAGTCAATGGACATGTGAAATCTCAGATTAGAATTTAGAACTAGAAGTGTATCCTATATTGGTAGACATAAACATTACAAATTACAAAATTAGACACAAGACCATAGAGAAAAATATTGAGAAGCACAGGCTGTGCAAACTGAATAGATGATAGAGAGCAGGAGTGTCAAACTCATTTGTTACAAGGGCCAGATATGACATAAATGACATTTGGTTGGGCCGGGCCATGCCTCACCAGCCCAGATTGAGATGCGGGGGGGGGGGGGATTCCTCTGCTGGTGACCCCACAGTTGGCTTGCCAGTCCAGATCGTGAGTGGGGGAGTGGCTGTCTTGGCTGGTGAGCCCACAATGGGCTCCCCTGCCCAGATTGGAACTGGGGGTGTATGACTGCCTTGTCTGGCAAGCCCACATCAGGCTTGCCAGCCCAGATTGAGAGTGGCTGCCATGGCTGGCTCAAGGGCCAGATAAGAGCTCTCAGGGGGGCAGATCTGGGCCCCAGGCCTTATGTTTGACACTCTTGATATAGAGAATCCTTGCAGCTGATACAAAGAGAATAGGGGAATTTTCAGAATCTTTAATAAATAGGAAGGCATTTTTTCCAGGAACAGTTTGGCTGAGGGGTGCCTCTACTTCTTTTACACAAGTATGAATGCTTATATTGATATTTAACCTATATAAATATAGAGGCTTATAATTATGTGAAGTAAAATCTATTCTTTAATCGTCGTTTCCCTTTTCCCTTAATGTTCCCTACCTAATGAACAATTATTACTCTGTTCACAGTAAAAGAAAGCCAAGTTTTGTTATGACATTTGTTTTGGTCATGGGGGGCCCAGATGGATCTTTTCTGGCTCTGGGATGTTATTTATTTTATTTTATTTTTATTTTTTTAAGTGACTTAAGACTCGGACTGTAAACCTTTGTCGGTAAGACCATTTTAGTCCGTGTATCTTGTTTTATCTGGCCAAGGGCCGCAAATAAACTATCTATCTATCTATCTATCTATCTATCTATCTATCTATCTATCTATCTATCTATCTATCTATCTATCTATCTATCTACCCACCCACCTACCTACCTATTTACCTACCTACCTACCTACCTACCTACCTACCTAATGAACAATTATTACTCTGTTCACAGTAACAGAAAGCCAAGTTTTGTTATGACATTTGTTTTGATCATGGGGGGCCCAGATGGATTTTTTTTCTGGCTCTTGACAGTCCAGAATGCCATGGTGATATTAGCCAACCAAAGCATGATGACTCCAGCACACCACATCCCACTCCACCTACAAAACAGAATAAGGCAAGCCTGAAATACAGTCCAGTACCCTCAGTTGTTTGGAGGATGTGACTTTCACAATAAGCCAAGTTTGGAGGATGTGACTTTCACAATAAGCCAAGTTAAGTTCAAACATCAGTGTTCGTAATTGCTGGTTTTCTTTTTTATACATCTGTCATAGTATTACTGATTCATCCGATTATTTGTTATATTTTTGTGGATTCCTCATCATTTCTTTCTAACATTGTCTTAATTGAAGACAAATCATAATTAAATGTTATATCAGTTATCATAATAATAATATAATATAATAATAATAATTGCAGTGCTTAATGCTATGCTAGGTGCTATGTAAAGAATTAGATTTACATATTTGGAATATTTTTTCTTATGAAATGTCAGGACTATACATCCATTCTTTTGTAAGTTTACAGTGGGTAATTTTCATATAGGCTCATCTCTCAGTTATGCTTTCTGGGTTATACTCGGTGGGGGATTTTGTTTCACGGTAAAATTAGCTAGATACAGTAGATCTATTCCATTTTCTGTAAGCTTCATGTTAATATGCAAAAAGATATATTCATAATTGATAGAAAAATATGGTTAGAATTCTGTCCATCAAATAGGATAATCTCTATGTAAGAACTGAAGGGAATCAAATGAGATGGTTAAAATAGAATAATCAATAACATGCCTTTCTGAAAAGAGTCTCATTTACCTCATGGTGATTGGCAGGATATTCCAGAAAGCGTGATAATGGGGACACCACGGTTTGAACAAAATAAGACAGTACAATAATCTATTCTTAATAAATAACACTTGACACCAAGTTGGAAAAAAGGTAGTGTCTGCTTTAGGGCTGCTATTTTCAATGAAAACTTTTATTCAGGACTACTGGAGTCAAACAAAATGGCTTCAGTGCAAAATATTCCAGCCCAAACTAGTTTCAGGATTAGTTTAGATGAGATCTTCCCAAGGACTGCATCATTTTATCACATACCTTCCTTTCACAGTACATATCTTTGAAAATTAATAAAGCATTTTGAGATGGAGGTTGTTATGATATGTTCATGATCTTAGCCACAGCAGTCCTCCTTTTTCTTGATCCTATGAAAGAGAGATTACACCTCTCAAAAAGTAATTGCTCCAATATGAGTGGAATTCTGTTTTAGCCCGGTATACTGTATTTTTAACCACAATATTAAAATTCCTGAAGAAAATTGACCCGTTTGCCATGGGAATTTAGTATGGATTTTGAGTTGTAGTCAAGATCTGACTTAACAAGTATAAGGACTGGTATCTAAAAGGCCCACATGAATGGAGGAATGGAGCTTTATTTTTTTCTAGCAGCAGTTCACTATACCTAATTGAATGCTTGCTCTGGAGGTCTCCCAGCTGCTGGGGTTGCGATGAGTTAATCTCTTTAGGAAGAGATTAACTAAAGTCTCAGTGATGTACAGACACTTGTCCTGGCATTTAGATTTTGAAGATCCCCCCCCCCCCACAGTACTGTTGATACAAGAATTGTTACTGCTTTCCCCACTTGATACCCTCCATTCATACAGATCCAGTTTACAGCTAATTCTGTTTTCTGCTATCAGTTTGCCTCTCCATCTTTCAGCAGCAACAGTGGTTGACTGAATAGAGGACTAAGACCTGCATTAGCAAGGTAAGTGAGAAACTGAAGAGCAAGAATGATTGTTCTTCTTCTCATCAGTGGTAGAAACATGAGGCATTAATGGGGAGAATATCTTTTGGGCAGGAGTTTCTTGATCCACACTGGATTTCCCCATGTATTGCAAAATAAAAACCAAATCTATGTACATTGATTTGTTTATGAGCACTGACTTTCTGCATTCAGAGTGATGGAGGGGTTGTTTGTGCTCAAGAGTTCCTTAGTTTCATCTGAGTACTTTTAGATGTGTGGATGAGACTGCAATCCTGGGAACAGCCTACAATGAGCATAGTTGGACTTCTGAGTAGGCCTGCATTGTGACATACTTCCACGAGTAGGACACTAACAGCCCATTTCTGAGAATAGGGCCGAAAGTTGTTAGGAGGCGGCTTGACCTCGCCTCCAGTGTAAATGCGTTTAATCACGTGTTTACACGCATTCACGCCGCCGGCGAGGCCAGTCCCAGCAGCGGCCGAGTACCGCGGGACTGCACCTCCCCCCTCCACCGGCGCGGCCTCTCCGTGGCGCCGGCAACAGCGTGGAGAGGCCACGCTGGTGCAAGGGGGTGTTCCGGGGGCGGGCTGGGGGGGGAACTCATGGCCAAACTAGATGTGACTGACCAGGGCCGCCCCCAGCATTTTAAAGCCCAGGGAGGTGATTTTAAAATTACATGAAGGTCAAGTCCTGATTGGGCCTTTAGTGCAGTTGAATGAGGCCCTTGTTTCCTCTCCCCCACCTCCTTAAGTGCTGAAATGGCTGCACACACATGCACACACCAGGGCTATTTCGGCACTTGAAAAGGTGAGGAAGAAATAAGCTCATACTACGATGCTGCCCTCGTGGCACTTTTAAATCACCTCATTAGGCTTTTGAAATGATGGCAGCATCCACAGGTTGGACCTGGGAATGCCAACACATCTAGTTTTGCCCTTAGAATCCTACTTAATGGGGGGCTTACTCCCAGGAAAGTGTTCTTAGGCTAGCCCTGTCAGACTACAGTCCTAGGCATACATAAAAAGGAGTAACAACGCAATCCTAAGGGGGGGGGTAAGTCGCGCTGCAGCTGGGGGCAGAGCAGCTGAGTGGCCTCCTGAGCAACTTGCGCTGGCAAAAGTGGGTGTTCCCAGAGCGAAAGGGCTCAGGGAGATGACTAATGTCAGCCCCACCCCTGGGAATGCCCCCTTTGGCTCGAACATGAGCCCCTGCACTGGAGGTACGTTGCCACCATGGCTGCGCTGGCGCTTGTGCATGGTGCTGCTGTTCTGCTCCCCGGCACTGGCTTAAATGCAACTTTTGACGGCGCAAGTGGCATTTACACTGGTGCCGGGGACATGCCACCTCCAGAGTGGTTTGCCTTACCCTTTGGATTGCAACTTAAGCCTCTCTGAAGTAAATGAAACCTATGTCTGGCAGCAGCTCTGCCCCCACTCCTGCATTTACTGTGGTTTAAACATAAAATATTAAGGAAACTTCACTCCTAGTGGCAAGATTCTTGATTTTTTTCTTTCTGATCATGATTTTTTGGAAAATGTTTCTAATACATCACTTTAAACATAACCAAGCAATATACTTCATTATGTTGAACTGTTAAAGTCATATAGTTTTGATAGGGGTTTTATTTTGCTTTAGAATTAAAATGTTCTGTTGTTCGGTGTATGATATTTTTAACTTTTAATTTATCCCTTCTGACAGGGTAATTGCTAGTTTCCAGTGTGTCTTTATCTGGACATAATGAATCCTTGAAATATTGTGAGAGCTGAAGCTGTGATTTCTGATCAAAACCTCTTATAGCTGGAAATTGCAGTTCTTCTGCACTGAAAGGTACTGCAAAGTTGGCTCCAGGACAATAGATCATGTTCTGAAAATTGTCATCCTTGAATTTTAGTGGGCTTTCCGGATTTTTGACCCTCATTTGATCTAAATCAGCAGTGTTTGAAATTTATAAGAGAAAACATGGAAGCACCCTGCTCCTCAGTTTTCTAAGAGGTTCTAGAGCAGTACCAAGATTTATGAGCTTTACTTTCAAAAGAAGTGGATCAGGAATTAACTTCGATATTGATATAAAATAATTCAGGTTACTATAAATTTAAAAAATGGTGGTCCTATAAATGTAGACTATATTCAACTCAACAACAGCCACAAAGATATGTTTATTTTATTGGGAAACTAAATTCTGGTAGGTTATGGATCTGTAGATGTAAAACCTGGCTAGTTCAAGAGGCAGAGCCCACTGAAGCTATTTTGTTTACCGAGGACGTACAGATAGCGTTTAGGAGTGCTCACTATTATACATGATACCAGGCCAACACAGATTATACTTACACAGTCTGAACTCCAAATGGGTCACACTTACTAAGCACGAAATAAAAGGGCATAATTTAGTGAACTCCATAACATGTAAAACAGATATGTAATCAGGATTTTTTATTTATTTATTCGGATTATTGATGTCCCATCTTTTTATTGTTGAAGGCAAGCATGTAGAGGACATCACAGAAATGATTTTCCCATTTTACAGGTGGGAAACAGTGAGTCTGTGAGTGTACATGTGAGAGAGAATGGAAATGAGAATGGACTCGGGTGCCTAGATATGTGTATGGATGTGAGAGTTGGTGTGCAATAAGAGTGCTGCTTGGAGGACCTTGAATGATAACATGCAAGAGAAAATGTGAGCTCAAATCTACTTAATCACATATATGCCTAGGGGAAACAAATACTTCTTGCTCCTAAGTAAATGTATCATTAAAGCCAAACCACTTAACTTTAAAAATTTGCACCAAATGCACTTTACTTTCTCTAGCACATAAGCCTAGCTTTGAAAAAGGTACAACATAACAGTATCCCAATGCTGGCATATTTATATGCAAGGAACACAATGTAAAATGAAGTTGTCAGAATATTAATAGAACAGCAAGAGAGAATATAACAATACAATTGCTTCTGTCATCCAAAACCTTTTTGATACGACTGCTTAAAAGTCAGTCCTGCCCTTTTTACTGACTAAAACCTATTGGCTTCAGCTAAAAGGTAAGGCAGATAACTATTCTGTTTCAAACCTTATTTCATTGTCAGGGCCGTAAAAGCTTTAGGCTTCACGATCTTGTAAGAAAGGATTTCTCTGTAGATCACACTGAGTCAGAGCCTCAGCAGAATCATCTCTTTTTTTTAACCTGTGGCACTATTTTTAAAAATGAAATGTAAATCTTCAAAGACATTTTTTTTATGAAAAGGAATGAAGTTATTCAAGGAAAACATTCAAAAGTTTAAAAGGGTGTTGGTTTGAAACGAGGCATGGTCAGATAATTTTGTACAAAAAGTTGGCAGCCAGTTCTGAACAGTATGTCATTTTAACTGCCAATTCTATTTGTTATAAGACCCAGGGTTAACCCCGTCTCACCTGAATTGCAAATCCTTTCTTTCAAAATCCAGTAACACCTACCAGATCATGCTATCCACCTGAGGAAAGAAGTTTCCAGAAGCAGATTTCAACTAATGCTACCATAAAAGGCTACTTCTGCAGGAGAAGGACTCTGTACCCATCATGATAATTTGCCGCTGACTCCCCTAAATACATGTGAGGCAGGTAGATGTAGGAAAGAACTCCCAAAGCCTTACTGACTTCTTATGGTCCCTTGTCCTATAAACTGTCCTATAAACTACCCCCAACAGTTTATAGATAATGCCATCTAACAGTGCCAGTTATGGGAAGGGGGGGAATCTAAAAAGATACTTGTGTTAACAAGCCAAGTCAAGGAAGCCATAAAGGGCAAAAAGGCTTCCTTTAAAAAGTGGAAGATTTATCCCTGTGAGATTGCAGAAAGAGTTGTAATAGCGGGAGATCTCCAGCCACCACGTAGAGGTTAGACCAGAAAAACAAGGCTCTGTGCTGTGGTAGTATCGTTCTCAATAGGTATTATCGTTCTCAATAGGACATATCGTTCTCTGAGTGGCCCTTTTCTAAAAAGTGAGAAGTTAATGGCGCTTCCAAATTCCGAGCGCGTATCCTAGATCTGTGTTTGCAGATGCGTGTTCTCACTGTTCTCACGTTGCTTCCGATGTACATTAATTGGCATTTGCAAATTATGCAATAAATCACCTGTCTGGATGCGCAATTAGAAAAATGATTCAATGTGAATTTAAAATCTGTAGTGGTGGAAATTAATTCTTTGACCGGTAACACAAGCTACATACGGAACACGACCCACATATATAGAAAAATATTTTGATAATGTTATTAATTAATGATAAAGATGCAACTTATATATTTTTATATTATAATAATTTTATTGTACATAGAAAGTAATCAGCTGATGAAGCCTTTGCGAAACGTGGACAACGATCTAGACAACACGTCCGTCCATCTTCATCTTCTTTCCAGCTGTTTTTTATCGCTTATTTATCTTCAGTATACTTTGGGACAATTGCCCTTACCTGGAAGTTTGTACTCTGTAAAAGAAAATTGACAGATTATTAATGGCAACAACGTTTAGTACTTACCTTGATTAAGTGAATCTTCTTATTCTTTGTATACTTTGTGTATTGTCTGTTGTTTATGTATCCACTTTACACCTTTTGCACCTAATATATATAATTGCATTGAAAATTGTGCTGTTGTTGTTTTTCTTATACCACGTAGAGGTTGGCAACCCTAGGCATGGTCAGAACCCAGTCTCCACACACTTTTTTCAGGGAGTTTTCAGCCCTACCTTTGCCCTTGAAGTGACCATTGGGAAGGGAAAGAACTGGGCTCAGAGGTACTATGCCTGCTAAGGCAACTGCCAGCAGCTGTTAATAACTGTGAAGAAGACGGAGGGGGTGGCTTAGGGCTGTTGAAAAAAAATTCGGTAAAATTCAGATTCGGCAAAATTCAGCCCGTTTTTATTTGGGAAATGCTGAAGTCCGAAATCCCCCGCTTCGGGTCCATGCACTTCGGCATGAGATCCAGAGTTCGGGGGAAAATTTGGCCGAATAAAGCCATTAAAATCACAATCGCTCCTTTCCGCAGCGCGGGGGGCATTTTTTGGGGTAGAGGTCCCAAACTTTTAGCGTAGCTTGAGGGGACCCTTCTCGCAAGAACCCCCAGGTTTTGTGAAGATTGGGTCGGGGAGGCTGAGATATGGGCCCCGAAAGGGGTCCCCCCTACTTAATGTGCATCTCTGACAATGGGGGTTTGCAATTAGCAGAGCTTGCCGGCCACTCCCTAAGCTCCCAGCCCCGACAAACAGCTGAGCTGGGGGGAGCAAGGGCGGGACAGGTGCGAAGAAGTTTGCAACCCATGCAAAGCAACACGTTTGCAACCATGCAAACCATGCAAAGCAACACGTGCTGCCTGGGAGTTTGCAAACCATGGAAAGGAACAGAGGCATGCTAGCTATGCATAGGGAGCAGGAGGGGGTGGAATTTCCTGTTTTGCATCGGACTGGGGACCAGGCAAATGCATTCTTTAAGTCACAATTTGAAACCAGTTTTGAGCAAGCATCAAAATAGACCTAACCAATCTTATTAATTAAGGAAAACCTGAGGACACACAACTGAAGCCCCCCCCTCAAACCAGGGAGAGAGAGACTCGAGGGGGCACACACACCCCAGACAGAATGGGTGAAAGCCCCCTTTGGCTTCCCCCCCACCCACAGAAACTGCTCCCTCCCCACACACACACAGACTCTGCTTCCCTCCCCACACACACACAGGAGAAAAATTATAGAGAAAAGCCCCAAAATGGGTCTTACTGTGGATGTCTTCTGTTCCATCTTCTTCGCACCTGCCCCACCCTTGCTCCCCACAGCTCAGCTGTTTGTCGAGGCTGGGAGCTTTGGGAGTGGGAGGCAAGCTCTGCTAATTGCAAACCCCCATTGTCAGAGATGCACATTAAGGGTGGGGCGACCCCTTCCCGGCCCCATATTTCAGCCCCCCCGATCCAATCTTTACAAAACCTGGGGGGTTTTGCAAGAAGGTTCCTCTGAAGCTATGCTGAAAGTTTGGGGGCTCTTCCCCCAAAAATGCACCCCCTGCAGCCACAGAATGGCTCCAATGTGCACACGCACCTCCCCCAAGGGGGATCTCTCTCACACACAAACAGATACTCTCTCTTTCTCTCCCCGGGCCGCACAGCAGCTGGGCTCATGCACTCAATCGCCAACGATTGGCCAGAAGAAGACCCAGCTTGGCCACCGATTGGCCGCGGGAGAATGCTGCTTACTAACTGATGGTTATGCAGCTGTGCCGAACCCCGAATTTGCCGAATTTATTTGCTGAACACCCCGATCTTGCTGAATTCGGCTCCCTGTTTTCCCGTCTTTTTTGAGTTCGGTACCATCCGAACTAAAAACTGCTGAATCAGGGGGAATTCGGCTGTTTTTTGGTTCGGGACGAACCGAATCGACAGCCCTAGGGTGGCCGAAGTTGCTCTTGTACACACACCACAGTTCCAGTGCAGAGAAGGAACATTACACAGCCAATGCTTGGGTTGTTCTCCTTGAAGTTTTATTTATTTCAGTGAATGACACAATAAGCATCTTATTCTACATAATTCTTTTATCATAAAATCTGTTTCCCCCCAAATATTGTAGATAGTCTTCTGCACATTCTGTTACTAGGTAACAAAGTTGCCTATTAGTGGAACGTTCTGTACGGTTTTTCTATTCAGAGCTACGCAGAATGGAATATTGAATGTTGTGGGAATGTTGCTTTTTTTTTTTCTTGTTTCATTAGGTATCTGAGACATCCCCCAAGATATATCTTTTATGTCCAGATGCTATACACTTTATCAATATACATTTTATTGCAGTGGTAATTTTTAGCAAATCTGTTATCAGAACAGTTATGTAGCGTTGCTTGTAAATATGAACAATTAAAGTTCATCTGAAAGACATTAATGATTGTTCCTCCATGGGCGTGTATTAAAAAGATAATGAGAGACCTTGCCTGGGCTTTTGAGCAACTTCACCCACCTGTTTGATCATACAATTTACTACTTTGGAGTAATGTAGTATAGGGATCTTTGATATTTGTATTTTTGTGTTTATCTCTCTTTGATGTATCTTGTGTTATGGATTATTAGCATTATACTTTATTTTTCTAAACTTATATTAAGATTTTAAAAGGACATTATATTTAGCCCTTGGGTATTCCATTGCTTTGTTCCTCATGCTGCAAATACCCAGAAACTAGTGAGTTAATCTAGCTAAGGATCCATATTAACTCATTCCTGCATTATCTGTTGATTGCCACTTTAGGCAAACAAAAGAAAGATACATAGGGCACAATCTAAGAAAAGCTATCTTCCAGAAATTTATATGAGAATCAGATATGAAACTGATAGTGGCTACCATTCTGAAACAGGAAAGGTTGATGAAACCATCCATTCAACTTGTATTTGTTTTTTTGGGTTTTGTTTGTTTGTTTGTTTTTTAATGGACATAGAAGTGGATAAAAATAGATATAGACAGACCACATAAATATGGTTGCCAGCTCTAGGTTGGGAAATATCTGGAGATTTGGGGGGTGGAGCTGGAAGAGGACAGGGTTTGGGGAGGGGAAGGACTTCAATGCCATAGAGTCCAATTGCCAAAGTGCCCATTTTCTCCAGGGGAAATTATCTCCTGGAAATTATCAGCTGGAGATCAGTTGTAAAAGCAGGAGATCTCCAGCCACCACCTGGAGGTTGGCAACCCTACACATAAATATGACTGGGCATTTCAGGCAGAATGTTAAGGTATCCAAGACACATGGACCTTTCCTAAACTACTGCAAATATGAGTCTTTTCCCATTTCTGTGAAGTTTCACAGATTTCCACTTTGCTGTTAAAAAGGAGAGTAATAACCAGTATTAAGGATCACTGACTGTACTATTTCACACTATGGATTGGATCAGATGAGACATTTCTACAAGTGCAAGTATTTCCACTCATGGAGCTGGTTTTTCCCGCTTCCCCCTTCTCACAGCATCCCAAAATGCCTCCAGAAATTGCTTCCTTGGGGGACCCTTCTCCCCTGGTTAACAAGATTTTGGGAAGCATTTTGGCCTCTTGCAGGAGGGGGAACAGCAATATCACACATTGTGAGTGGAAATTCTTGTTCCTGTAGAAATGTTAGTCTGCATCCAGATCTATGATCAGTGAGCAGAAGTCAAGGCAGGAAGAAGCTATAATGAATTTGATCAAAAATATCTTGGCTGTCAATACTGTATTTTTACAAAGTGAAACGGCTCCAAGGAGAACAGTGCAATCAGAACATGCAATAAAAGTATTTATGGTACTGGCACATAAACAAAGCATCTAAATTGAGAAGCAAAATAAAAGCTCCAGTTTTCTCTCTGACATGAAAAAAACCCAATAAAAATGAGAGCTACATATTTTTGGATTTAAATGTTAGCATTCTGAATGTATGCTGTTAATGGAGATTCCAGAAATACAGAGTGGCAAAGCATGCCATATATTTCAAAGAGTTTAGAGTGGGGCTGAAGAGGAATTGGAGGAGGATTTTCTCACAAGCATTTTTGCATTCTTGAAAAGTACTGTCATTTTGTTTACTTTGTAACCTGCAAATGGGTAAGAAAGTTTGGGTGGGGGGAGAAATGAATCCCCCTTTCCAAGGCAACCAGCTCAATACTCCCTCACTTTACTGCCATGAAACTGCTGAAACATGATGAAATGGAGAATTGGACCAGTTGCCTTGGCAATGGAGATGCATTCTAAATATTGTCGAAGGCTTTCACGGTCAGAGTTCATTGGTTCTTGTAGGTTATCCGGGCTGTGTAACCGTGGTCTTGGAATTTTCTTTCCTGACGTTTCGCCAGCAACTGTGGCAGGCATCTTCAGAGTAGTAACACTGAAGGACAGTGTCTCTCAGTGTCAAGTGTGTAGGAAGATATAGTCAGAAAGGGGTTGGATTTGAGCTGAGTCATTGTCCTGCAAAAGTAATGTGCTAGTCATTGTCCTGTAAGTATCAAGATAATGTGCTAATGACGGTGTGGTATGTTAATATGGAACCATTGTATCCTGAAGTGATCTGTTAATGTATGAAGTCCAAAGCTAATCTGCATGGCTATTGTTGACTATAGTCTTTGTTAGTCTGGAGGTTTTTTAGGACAGGAAGCCTTATTCATTCTTAAACTCTCTTCTTTTCTGTTAAAGTTGTGCTGATGTTTATGAATTTCAATGGCTTCTCTGTGCAATCTGACAAAATAGTTGGTAGAATTGTCCAGTCTTTCGGTGTCTTGGAATAAGACCCTGTGTCCTGTTTGTGTCAGTCCATGTTCAGCCACTGCTGATTTCTCAGGTTGGCCAAGTCTGCAGTATCTTTCATGTTCTTTTATCCTTGTTTGTATGCTGTGTTTTGTGGTCCCGATGTAAACTTCTCCTCCAGACTAACAAAGACTATAGTCAACAATAGCCATGCAGATTAGCTTTGGACTTCACACATTAACAGATCACTTCAGGATACAATGGTTCCATATTAACATACCATACCGTCATTAGCACATTATCTTGATACTTGCAGGACAATGACTAGCACATTACTTTTGCAGGACAATGACTCAGCTCAAACCCAACCCCTTTCTGACTATATCTTCCTACACACTTGACACTGAGAGACACTGTCCTTCAGTGTTACTACTCTGAAGATGCCTGCCACAGTTGCTGGTGAAACGTCAGGAAAGAAAATTCCAAGACCACGGTTACACAGCCCGGATAACCTACAAGAGATGCATTCTGTCTGCCTGAACACAAGCGGTACAGTTTTATTTACCGACAAGTAAATTGACATGACTAAGTAATATTTTCTGCATGTGGTCATGATGATGTGATCCCTAATTAGCTGGGATCACACAGATAAGAGGAATATATTTACTTTGGACAGTCATTAAAATGGGGGGAAAGCTACTTGCAGTCCTAGGGGCAAGGGAGGAAACAATGTTGAGGAGTAAGAACAATACCATAGACCTGACCAGAATAAAATAGGCCACAGCATTGGCACAGCATAGGGACAGATCCTGCATTGGGCAACTCAACTGCTGCCCAATTTCATCCCATTCACCAGCCTACCTGCTGGGGGAACACACACAGAGTGGCAAATCCTGGGATCCCACATGATTCCCTTGCCACCTCATGGTGAGAGCCAGCCAACAGCCCCCAAGTGGGGCGTGCTGCTGTATGGCTCTGCCCCCAAAACCTTTTAAGCGAGTCCCCAAAACACAGGAGGTGGGCACGCAGGCACAGCCTCCCCCCGCAACTGGATCTGGCCCGATGCCCAAACCACTGACCCAAACTGTGATGAGAATGCCATTAATAACGAAGTATGCAGCAACACAACTGGTGCAAAAACAATAAAGCTATGGGAGGGGGGAGCCAGAACCATTTAAGGATGAAGCCCCTGCAGCAATCCTACTAAATAGGGAAGGGTTGCCAACCTAGGGTTGCCAACTGCCAAGTACTAGCTGGAGATCTCCTGCTATTACAACGGATCCCCAGCCAATAGAGATGAGTTCACCTGGAGAAAATGGCTGCTTTGGCAATTGGACTCTATGGCATTGAAGTCCCTCCCCAAACCCCGCCCTCCTCAGGCTCTGCCCCAAAAACCTCCCGCCGGTAGCAAAGAGAGACCTGGCAACCCTAGGCTGACCAGAGAGAAGCCTCAACTCCAGGTCTACCTGGAGCTCCACCCCTCCCAGGCCAGCCCCCAGAGGAGCAGATTGGCCAGCCTGGGCCTGCTTCAGGAGCCCACCCCACCAGGCTCCAAGCCAACAGAAACGCCTTGCCTCGTCTTGCTCCTGGCCCCATGGCCATAAACACAACTCCAGGTAAATCTGGGGCTGTTGCACTTCTCAGTTTTCATAAAAGAATTTTGTGCCAATCAACATAAATTAAGCACAAGGTTTTAAAGTCTCTGTTTTTCAGGATTCATTTCATCATGTAAGGCATTGACTTGGCATGTGCTTCAGAATATTAATATTTACAGTAGAATATTGAACGCAGAAATGTTCTTAATTGGGGTAGTGCCAAATTTTCCCATGGTCTGTTTACTGCAGTAGTTAACTCCTCTATTAAAACACATAACTTTTTAATGAGTAAAAGGAAACTTGTCTGTAATGCTGAAGCTAGTTCTTTCTCTTCAGCACAGAGATATTCCTTGTCATGATTCATTACAGTTGATGCTTTAGCCTGCTAAGATACAGGGGGGAAATAAAATAATTTCAGTAGTTCCATAGTAAGGGTACCTCTGCCAGACCAGTTGTACACCTAAATTTTGAGATATTTTAATAGAGGTCCAATGCTTTTATCTATGTGTGTGTTAAGTGCTGTCACATCACTTCTAACTTAATGGCACCCCTATGACCTCCAAAATGTCCTATTGTTAACAGCCTTGCTTAGGTCTTGCAAACAAGGCCCATGATTAGTCTTATCTGTATTACACTTTTATAATCACATTTATCTTTTTAACACAACATAGGAAGTTACAGTCTCCATCCACCACATATGCTCAGAACATTAGATGACTTTATAACCCAATTCTATAGGTCAACTGTCCATAGGCTGCTTTCTAGTGCATAACTGATCTCTTCCATGTTGCATATTGCCTATATATCCACTCCACATCAGAGCACAATTAACTCATGAGAGGTAGATCAGAGAGGTAGATCAAACAATTTACTGGCGTGATCATCATGTTTTAGAAGTCTGTAATGTGATTTTGACAATAAAGAACGAGTATGATTTTAGCAATAGGTGGAGTGTGTGCATTGTCCATTTATGTCTTTATCTGGGTAAAGAGGATCACTGAAATTTGTGATATAGATAAATTGGGTTGTTCATGTTCAGATGCAGCTGTGGATCTTCCATGAATGTTATATGCGAAGAGACAAAAGGAGTTTTTTCTGTAAAGGTATCCTGAAAATGTGAAAACCTATCAGCCTTCCTTCTGATGGCTTTCAGACATGCAGAGAAAAGGAAGACGCTTATGAAGAGTGATGGCAGGTGTCAGTTAAGAACTTGGAGGTGTGAAACTGCTAGCATAAATCATTATTGGGCGAGTCGCTGTGGTTCATTGCTTTTGTATCACCTCAAGCAAAAACATCAAAATAGGACTCAAGGTGGGAGGTGGAAAAAGACAGTGATCCCTGATGACTATGGTTGCCAGGTCTGGAAATACCTCGAGATTTGGGGGTGTGGGGTCTGAGGAGGGTGGGGTTTGGAGAGGGGAGGGACTTCAATGCCATACAGTCCAATTGCCAAAGCAGCCATTTTCTCCAGGGGAACTGATTTCTATCACCTGATCAGTTGTAATAGCAGGAGATCTCCAGCCACCACCTGGAGGTTGGCAACCCTACTGGTGACCCAGGATTGTGAGGACTACGCAGCCTGAATATGGGAACTCCCTATGCATATGAGCAACAAGGAACATTTGTGATATCTACATCATGTAAGACAGTGACTTCATACCAAGGACGTTTTTGCATGGTTGATTTGCCCTAGGTATGATACAGTTGGAAAGCGAGCCCCCTCCCCCCCGCTTCCCCACAGTATTGTGGTGCATCTGTCACCTCCCGTCCTTTCTCCGATCTTTCTCAAACCTGGTTTTCTGCAGAGTTTTGGGAAAGGGCTAGAGACTTACCTTTTTATGAAAGTTGGGAATACAGACAACCTGCTACATAGATTGTTGTAATAGGGTAACAATATTCAACTGCCAATTTAAAAACAATTTTTTGGAAAGGCCCTGGTGGCTGCCAGGGGTACAGCAGCAGGAAAACCTGCATTGTGGAAGCCCCATTGTATCAACAGCTGCAGTACCAACGTGGAAAATACACAATCCTGCCCCAATCTGGGAAACACCAAATGTTTTGTATTGTTACCACATTTATAAACTTCGGGAACACATGTTTTTATGATATAGCAAATTGTTGAATGATCATCCTGATCCTGTGTATATTTACTCAGAAGTTCGTTTCATTAAATTCATTGAAATTCACTCATCAATAAGTGTGCATAGCATTGGAGATTTATTAAGGTTGCATGTCAAAAGTGTTGTCATTTTCTCTCAATTCTTTGCAGTAGGATTTCTTTGCAGTATTTGCAGGTATCTTAATTTAGCACACTGCTAAGATTACTGAAGCAAGCTCTTTACTTAAAAGCTAGCTGAAAATACATCAAGGCAGGGGAAGGGATGGAGAGTTTCATTTGAATTTTCTTCTATCCCATGTCCCAGTCCATTTATTATGTCAGTGTCATGAGGGACTCAAGGGAAGCTGTGGAGAAACAAGCCACATTCAGCTGCATAGTTTTGCTTTGAGTTATAATTTTTATGTTATTTACATTATTTATTGTCTGCCTTTCTCACAGGGACTCAAGGTGGATTACACATAGCGAGTCATTACAATCAACAAAATGGGACATTCAAAAACTAATGCATTAGTATATTAGAAGTCTGGAACTACCAGAAAGAAACAGAAGCGTAGTATAAGTTTTAATTCAAATTTCAATACCTTTATTGGCATACCATCGAGCAATCAAACAGAGTATAACCTAGCCATTATACATCATTTTACCTTGCCTCTTAATTACATCACCAAGACATTTAGCCACAAATTCAATAATTTCAGAACTCCGGGAGGATAACAACAGGTTAATCTTGCTATCATCAGCTTGATCAGCATAATTTGAGAGAAAGGGATCTGTATAAGTATTACCATGACGCATTAAACGGTACAGAATTACATAATAGGATCCTACTTACAATATGCTATATAAAGGGCACAAGTTCCTATCATTTATCCAAGCAAGTTTGTGAAACCATTTTGTACTATGTAGGTTTATTACCTGCGCAGAAAAGCCCTGTTCACTAGTTCTGTTTTGCATAGAAGAGCCATCTCTGTCCCATAGCCTGGCCTGAATCCAGACTGAAAAGCATCTAGAGCAGATGAGTTATCCAAGAAGACTTGAAATTGGTTCACTACTGCTCTCTCAATACTTTGAACAGAAAGGCTAGATTAGAGACCGGGCAATAATTGGCCACATCATTTTTCTATAGGGATGGATTTTTAAGTAGCAGCCCATGGTTTGCTCTGAAGTGTGAAGATTGTTGGGAACCAATATCTGGCCTAACCAAAAAAAAGTTCAGTTTAATATATAGGACAATGGGTTGGATCCAACCAGATTTTCTGCTGGTTGAAAGGAAGAAGGGATCTTCTATGACCATAAAGAAATGCTATGATGCGAATCATAGAACCTGCATGTACAAAAGCCATGTTGAGCAAGGGCTGTAGTAGGGACAGAAATTGGGTGACTGGGTGAAACCAGCCCAATATTTTAAAGTCTGATTTGCAATTCAATAAATTTCACTGAGAAATTAGTACAAATTAAGTACCCCCTTGTTATCTTCTTCTTCTTCTAAGGTTGCCAAAATCATGGGAAAAAATGTCCTTCCCTTTTAAGAGAGGCTTAATGTGATGCTTTTTAACCAGGTGAGGTTATTTATCTCTGTGCCACGTAAAGCCTAGACTGCCCATTTCCACACATTTAAGCCTCTGTGAAAAGGACATTTTTTCCCTCCAGGTTGTTGACAATATTATCTTTCCTCCTTGTCGATGTCATTCATCCACTCATTTATTTTTTTTAAACTATTGCATTCTTGCATCTTTCACCATCATCACTGTATTTTTCCCATGTTGTGTAGAGGTATTTTAGCTTCCAACACACACTTTCTCTGCTATTATCCCACCTTGTGCACTGGAACACTGAACACCTTCTTATATGCCCATCTAGTTCACTGCTTTCTACTTCACCACTCCTCCTCCCCCTTTTGCTGTCTGCAAAATAGGTTTCAACAGTTAGGTGACAATTGCAAGGTGAAAGGAAAGTCTTCACATTTTCAGTTTTATTGGTTGTCTTTTTAAAAAGGATGCATACAAGCAATGGTGTAGGCAGATCTTGTCCTTTTAGTCTTTGGAACAGAAGTAACAGCAGCAACAGGTGAAAGAGGTGGACAGGTGAATTTCCCCCCTTAATTAAGGGAACAAAGGGCAGGAAAGAAGGCAGCTGAGAAAGGCAGGAGTTTGAAGCCTCTGACAGAAGCAGTACAGAAGCAGGCATCTCAAGAGAATTAAATCTTTTTGGGGAAAGTTGCCTTCTCTACTGTGAATTAATAAAGAAGGCCCCTTTGCTCCTCTCCTTCCTTTCTCCACTTTCTCCCTTCTTTCCTAGTATTTAAAGGAAGCTGCTCAATGGACTATTGCCACTAATGAATGTTGTTGATTTTGTTTCTGCTGTGATGCCATACTCCTCAGGCGCATGTAAGCAAATAAAAAGTTTTTAATACAATATGTCAAGACAATTTTTCATGTTTCATGATATTCTTACAACAATCACCTTTTTACACCCCATTTTTAAAGAATAATATG
The DNA here is from genome assembly GCF_029931775.1 of Euleptes europaea. Lineage (NCBI taxonomy): Eukaryota > Metazoa > Chordata > Lepidosauria > Squamata > Sphaerodactylidae > Euleptes > Euleptes europaea. The sequence goes on from NC_079326.1 coordinate 29,738,826, forward strand.
AATAATATACTTTCCATTTATCTTGGAATTCTTTAATCTTTTGTTGACATTGGGCGAAAACGCACGGTCGCTTTAGCCTCCTTTATTCCCTGTTTCAGCCAGGATTCAGCCAGGATCGAACGCACGTTTGGCGAAACGCATGCGTTTGATCCTGGCTGAATCCTGGCTGAAACAGGGAATAAAGGAGGCTAAAGTGACCATGCGTTTTCGCCCATAGTTTGTCAATTTTGCCATTATTGTATATTCGATGCAGGTTTTGTTGAAAGAGAGTGACCAGTCCAGGACCCTTAACGCATGGCTAGGTTCTCATTTGTTTGTCCATGCTCTGTCTCATGCTTTGTGATCCCTCGTTCAAAAAATTGAACGCATGAGGCAACAGGCCATGGACAGACAAATGCCAGAACAAGGGGCACCTTCCCCACCAGGTAGAAGCCACTGTCCAATCCCAGTGGCAGCACCTTTCCGCCCACCCCACCCCGTGCCTCTCTCCCCCCCAGCTCCCTCCCCCTCCCCCTCTCCCCAGCACCTTCAATCAGCCTGCATCCCAGAGCCCCACCGTCCAAGGCAGAGTGGTGGCTTCCTGTGCCCACGCCACAGGAAGGAAGGACAGGAAAACCCAGGGAAGTGCCGGAAGGGGGAGCGTTGATCCCACAGGCGGGAGACGAGATGTGTTTTGCCTGTGGAGATTCACTACAGTATCGCAGGACAAAACAGCCATGCGTTAACTCCCCAAGTCACCCAATGAGAAAACAGCAGATTGGAATTTGAACTTGAATTCTCCTATTCCTAGTCCAACCAGCTGCTAAACTTTGAGACTGATCTAAGCCCCAAAATTTCCTTGAATGAGAACACTGTTGACAAGAAAGGTAATGGAATGATTTTTAAAATTGAAGAATAGAACATAAAGCCAAGTCCCTTTACTTGAGTGAATGCAGAACCAATGCATTCTCCTTCATACATCCCCAGAGCAACCAAACAGATTTCATAACAGGTGATGCATATAACAGGGAGAACTTCAGAGGCATCAAATTATTAGATGTTGAATAGGTCTAATCTGTGCAAATCAATAGTTCACTGTGGAATAAAAGCTACCTTGAAATATTCACATAACCTATCCTATGTGAGACTCCCCATTGCCCCTGGGAATAAAATGCTGCATCTCTGCATTAGTTAAGATGAAAGCTTAGATCGTCTACAATCTTAGATGATACTAAAGCAATTACATTTTGCATCTCAGCCACGAGTACAGTCATAGATCTTCTGTTCCGAAGCCAAAAGTTCTACCTCATTAGATGTAATAATTTGTACTTAATCATTTATATGTTGGCAATGGGATGCATTTTATAGCAGCAAAATTACTTCCTAACAATAAAACAAAAGGCAGAAAAAATGATTAATTACAAGGGACTTATGTAACATGATAATCTAGAAATAAAAAGTGCAATCTAAAAACCCGCTACCAGTGTTTCAAAATAGCATAAATATTTTACAGCCAAATTTCTGTCAAATCTACCCAATTGTATTTCATTCTCAGTTGTGGTTAATGTATGCTACACAACCAGATGAAGTTGAAGAGTTGAAGAACTAGAGCTCTTCAGGTCATACCTCTGGAATACTCAGTTCCTAGGGGCGGAGGAGAAGTAACACAGCTAGAACTTGTTCAGCTGTTGCTAGCCAGCTAACAGGCTGTTCTTTGCTTCCACCCCTGTAATCAGAATATACAGCTTTAGGCAGTACCTTCTCTCCATTTGCAATGGCTTCTGAGAGCCATCCTGAGGATTTGATGATAATGCTGCATACTTGATGGATTAAAGTAGTGGACTAAAGGTTAAAAGCCACTGATTTGGATCGATTTCATTACACTTTTTGTCTTAGTTTTCTAATTAAACTGTCTTGGTTGTTCTTTGTGGAGAAAGAGATAAATTGAAGTGTATTTCCCATTGATTCATTTGGAAGACTCAGCAGTTTTCACCAGTATCAGCCATGATATTCTATTGAACCAATTGCTTACTCTGGACTCTCTGCTCTTGTGCCTTGAATTAGAAGTAAGGGCAGGTGGATTGCTGCTCAACTCCTTGGCACTTGGGAGTGGATCCTTCAGGGATTTTGAGGTGCTGTTTGTTGGCATGGATTGAGGAATCAGCCTGTTCTAGGTGGGATTGTAATCTCCCTAAATAGTAGATTTACAGTTTGGAGATACTATTCAGTTGGTTTCTGCAGATGGTCACCCAAACTTCACCTTCAGCACATATTGCTTTTTACTAAATTTGGTTCATTCACCAATTGTGCCCTTTCCTGGGAAAACACTGTAGATTTTATCACATTTATCCATGCTCTGGTTACATCTAGATTATATTAAACCATGCATTCTTTCATGTCTTTGATTACTGCTCGGAAGCTTCAATTAGTTCAGAATCTGGCTGCAAGACTGATACACATCCTTGGAGCACATCCTTGGGGTCACTGAGTCTATTGACCATCCAGTTCTTCAATTTTTATGCCAGATAGCAGGAGGACCAAGCTGTGTGGCAGGGACTGCACTCCGATTGGAGTTTGCACAATACTCATTGGAGCCCAGAGCCCAGAGCCCAGATAGGTGCCTTCGACTTAATACTGAAGGCCCTCTCTTCAATGCCCAATACCCGGGTGCATTTCCAGTGCATTTAGTCACTTATCAGAGCTGTGTCTTCTGCTAAACTTCTACAGGTACAATTTCATACTGTTTACTATCACAGATTAGATTAGTTGACACTCAAAAAAATGATTTCCACCCCATGATTTAGATTTATTAGATTTCTGCTCTCACAGGGGTATAAAGTTTTATTTACTGGTGCTTTTTCTTCTGTCTTTTATATTAATAAATGACAACAAGCCTGAATAAAACACATATTAATGTGCCTGAAAATATGTACTTCTTTAAAAGAATACATTTTTTTTAGAAATGTATATTCATATTTGGGAAGATGGATAGTTTCAAGGGCAAAGGCAACTGTTTTCCATTTCTGAGAGTCAAATGAGACCGGATGCTAGGAGATCCATAAATGGATCTATCAATGGATCTATCATTGCAGGCTAAATGTAGGCCATTGCATGGCAGCAGAATTGTGTTTAACCCTTCCTCCACACACACTCTTTTGCCATTCAGAACCATGTCTTCCCTGGCTGTTATTAACCCTGAAAGGAAAAAAAGAGAGAGGTACTTCCATTCACAGGTCAATCTGTGTCCCATCTAGTTTGGCTCTGAAACACACCCATCTATGTGATTCTTCCTGGGTGCAATTATTGTCTGTACCGTATATACCCGTGTATAAGCCGACCCGCGTATAAGCCGAGGTGCCTAATTTCTCCCCCAAAATGGGGGAAAATTAGGCAGCCGCGTATAAGCCGAGGGTCAGCTTATAACCCCTCCCCCCCCCGCAGGCTTACCTTCTGGACTCCTGGTGGCGGGAAGCAGCGGATCCGGTGGGGGTGGCCTTCCTGCAGCTGCAGGAGGGCCCCCCCAGGCCACTCCTGGTGGCGGAAAGTGGTGCGGGCCCGGCGGGGGCGGCGGCGCGGCCTCCCTGCAGCCACAGGGGGCCTTTGGAGGCCGCTCCCGGCCGGGAAAAGGTGGCAGGGCTGGCGGATCGGCCTCCCTGTGGCCGCAGGGGGCCTTTAGAGGCCGCTCCCAGCCGGGAAAAGGCGGCGGGGGTGGTGGCGCGGCCTCCCTGCAGCCGCACTGGGCCTTTGGAAGCAGCGGATCTGGTGGGGGCGGCCTTCCTGCAGCTGCAGGAGCCCCCCCCCCAGGCCGCTCCTGGCCGGGAAAAGGTGGGGGCAGCGCGCGGCCTCCCTGTGGCTGCAGGGGGCCTTTGGAGGCCGCTCCCGGCTGGGGAAAGGCGGTGGCGGTAAGCTCCCCCCTCCCTCCTCCCTCCTTCCTCCCCCCTCTACCGTATTGACCCGCGTATAAGCCGAGTTCGGCTTTTTCAGCCCTTTTTTTGGGCTGAAAAACTCGGCTTATACGCGAGTATATACGGTATTTATTCTGTGCAAGGAACAGGAGCTCGCAAATTTAGATTGGTTACATTTGATCACTTCCTAGTTTGGCTCATGTCCTGCTCACCAGTCACCAGCAGTGAGCTGATCTAACTCTAGTCCAGCTGCCAGGCTGGACTTCTTGTACTACAAAGGAGAACCAGGCCAAGGGCTGGCAGAGCTGTCCTGTTGCTTACTGAGCCAGTCTTGGAGCTGGCTCAGAGCACCAGTAAACGCGAATAGATTGTGCCTTTGTACTACCAACATATTACCATATTCCATGACCTGCTGCAATTCAAAGGGTGTTGTGGCATAGGGTACTAAAGGACCAGATAGAAGCTGTTGCCTTTTGCAGCACAAAAGAAATTATGCAATGCAAGGCTACTGTTAATACTATGGGAAGAAGGGTGAAAGGTGTCACTTAGGGAACTTACCAATGTGTATGTTAAAACGATAGTATGCATTCACTCTCCAGAACGACTTTAGCCATGCTGTCACATCATGTATGCTCACTAAATGGAAGCACTAAGAACAAAATCATGTTGTATAATAACTTGCTAGTGCAAAAGAAACATTTGTGAGAAGCCGTCATTTGCCTTCTCATTTCAAAATGGGAGTACTGCTCCAAGGATGCTGTGGGGGAAAAAATCTCTACCATGAAATGCATACATATTTCAGTTGAAATACCATACCTCTTTCATACTTAACTGATTAGATTAACTGAAGCTCCAAATGCAGTGAGGAAATGCATTAATGAATGCTTAGACTATAAAAAGCCGAACTTCCTTCAGCAGTACTCTTAGATTTCAGGCAAACATTTAATTGTTGCCTAGAGCAGTGACATAAATGCCTTTTTTTGAAAATCAGGTGTAGCAAAGTGGACTGCATTAAGTCATTTGCTTTAAAGGCAGTTGTTTAAAATAGCTTTTTAATTTCAGCATTACACATTTTTGAGTTGACTGCTTTTGTAGGTGAATACATCTGTTAATACTTCTTGCCATTTTCAGCTGCCTGCCATGGCTCAGTCAGTAACATATTTTTGGTATTGTCAGATAAAGAATGTTTTGTTCCTTAGGACTTTCACTAACAGTTTCTGAATTATATATATGAAAAGCAGGTTATTTAATAGAATAAAAATGCACAGTAGCATAATGCACAGAATCATAACTTATCTGTCTTAAGAAGGAAGGAACCAGTAATTAAAAAGTCCCTTTGTACAACAAAAGTTGATTCATTTTTTTTCTCATATTCATCACTTACTTTCCTCAGAGTGTTTTGCATATTATCATGACTAATTTATAAGGGAATCATTGTCAAAGCAAAAGTTGTACCAGGTCCCTTCTTTGCTAAGAATCCATTTCTCTTTTGAGAGCAAATTCTGGTTATCTCTTCTTTGGCAGCATCTTACATTTCCTTTTCTAAAATCTCTGTGTTAAGCAAAAATTGATTCACTCTTCCATTTCACAGTTTATATGCGCACCTGATTAGGGATATATTCCACCCTCACAAAGGAGCTATATGTAGATTTTGAGATTGTTGTCAGGTTTTGTTTTTAAGCTTTATTTTAGGAATCATACAAGGATTTGTGGGGAACCTCTCATTTCCTCTTGTATCCCCCTCCCCATAGCCTCCCCTTTCCTGCTTCCCCCCTGTCAATTTTTAAAAAATATTTTCAAGTCCCCCACCCCACCCTAGTATCTTTGACTAATCAAAACCAAGACTTGGGAAGTTCTGCAGTATGCTTAGCAAACCCCCCCCCCCCATGGCAAATGAGATCTTAGAACACAGCCTCACGAGATCTCAGTGTGCATTGATCTCCTAAAGTTACAAACATTGCTTGTGTTAGTTTGCAGTTTAACCTGCCATTTTTAATTTTAAGATTTCAGATTTTTCACCTATGTTAGTATCCATAGGACAGCCCTGCAGTGGCTGATCTCATTTCTCCAAGATTGGGGACAGAGGGTGGTACAAGGGGGGAGGATGTTCCCATGGTACCCTTTGGTATTGCCCACAGGGGGCAATCCTCTCCCCAATGTCATTTAATATCTTCATATGTCTCCTCACCCACCTGGTCTGGAGTTTTGGGCTGGGTTGTCATCAGTATGCAGATAACACCCAGCTTTATCTGTTGGTGGGAGGCCATCTGGATGCCACCCCGGATGTATTGGCCAGGTGTCTGGAGGCCGTGGCGGGATAATTAAAGCAGAGTTGGCTGAAATTGAATCCATTGAATACAGAGGTCCTGTGGCTGGGCTGGGAAGATACGGGGTTAGGGGGCCAGATCCCAGCTCTTGATGGGTGCATTTAACACCAATTAACACCAGCAGCCTTTGTCAGGAGCTTGGGGGTGATCTGGATGCCTCCCTTTCAATGGAGGCACAGGTCACTGCTGTAGCCAGAGTCACATTTTATCATCTTCACCAGGCAAGGCAACTGGTGCCCTTCCTCTCTTGCCCTGACCTAGCCACAGTGATCCATGCAATGGTCACCTCCAGATTAGACTACTGTAAATCGCTTTACGCAGGGCTGCTCTGGAAACTTCAATTGGTCCAGAATGCAGTGGTCCTTACAAGGACCCATGGAGGGCACAAGTTTGACCAGTGTTCCACCAGCTGTACTGACTCCAGAATGAATACTGAATCAGGTTTAATATTTTGATATTCAAAGCCCTAAACGGTCTCGGATCATTGTGTCAGCAATGCTGATTCTATGACCTTAGGCAGATCATGAGAGGGAGGGCATCTTGGGCATCTTCTGGGAATGGCGTATGGGTCACTGGGGGTGTGGGGGTGGGGAGATAGTTGTGAATTTCCTGCATTGTGCAGGTGGTTGGACTAAATGACCCTGGTGGTCCCTTCCAACTGTATGATTCTATGATTTGCGGGACCGTCTCTTCCGTTACACTCCCCAAAGGGCTCTTCGCTCTGCTGGAGAAAATCTACTGATGATCCCTGGCCTGAAAGATGTCTGGCTGAGCTCAACCAGGGCCAGGGCCTTTTTGGCGCCTCTTCCTAAGCCTATTCACGCACGCCTGGAGAAAGAAAAAAGCCGTTTCGTGGCTTTTTTTTGTTTTCAACAGGGCTAAAAGCCCCATTGAAAACAGTGAGGCTGCGCCTGCTAAAAAGCCTGCTAAAAAGCCTGCTAAAAAGCAGGCGTAGCACCGCCATTCCCGGTGCCGGCGTACCGTGGCGAACCGGGATAGGAAGCCCCCTAACCAGTGGCTCCTCCCCCCGGCTGGCCCTGGAATGCCCCCCTGCACCGGTGTGGCCTTTCTACGCTGTGGCCTGTGCCACAGAGAGACCACGTCGGCATAGGGGCGAGGTGCAGTCCTGCGGCGCTCAGCCGGCGGCAGGACTGGCCTTGCCGCCAGCCTAAGTGCGTGTAATCGCCCGATTACATGCACTTACGCTGGCGGCGAGATCACACCGCCTCCAAAGAACTTTCAGCCCAATTCTCAGGAACGGGCTGTTAGTTGTAGCAGCTTCCAGCTTTATTGTTGCCCACCTGGATAAATTCACCACTTATTTTGAATGTGTTAAGTATTTGTTAGCCTTTAGAGGTAGGTGCTCAATGATTGCTTTTTCCTTTAAGAACATAACCAATGAAATTGCCTTGATACTTTAAACATGCTCAAGCATTATTTCACCAATGTTTTGCATCAGAATATCAAACAGGTATCTAATATCTGATGCTGCTGTACTCATTTTCCACTTATTCATTTACAAAAAAACCTTTAGTAATGAAATCCCTAACTGAATCCAGAACTAGAGAGGCTGAGGCTGATGGTGCTCTTAATGGTGTAGCCTTTTTAAAAATGTAACTATGACTAATGAGCAGCAGTGGAATAAAGAACCCAGATTGGCCACGGTAGTCAGAGTAATTACCCTGTTTCTAAAATTAATTTCAACACGACCTATTGTGCAGTGTTCTTGTTTCATATGATAATTTCATAAACAAAAAATGGAGATGGTGGGTGAAAATGTGGGCTATGGAAATAATTTATATCCATGAGAAAAATAATTGTCAAAAATCTCCACATATAATTATCTGCATGTATAAATGTATCTTGCTAAGGGTTTTTTCAGCCAAATGCCCAACAAACCTTTCATTGTATATTCTTTGTCTTTCTTTCAAAGGCAGCATCTTTTTATATAAAATTATTTTGCTTGAAGGATATATTTAATATTAAGGGAAATGTTTATTTTAGAGTAAGGGTGTGGATATTTGGGGGGGCATGGCTCACTGGTAGAGCATCTACCCAGCATGCAGGCGGCCCCAGATTCAATCCCTGGCATCTCCACTAAAAAAGGTCAGGTAGTAGGTGATGGAAAGACCTCTACCTGGGACCTTGGAGAGCCACTGCCAATCTGAGTAGACAGTATTGACCTTGGCGGGCCAATGGTCTGATTCAGTATAAGGCAGCTCCATGTGTTCATGGGTTTTGTTGCCCAGCTTGTTAATTGTGAGAAGAAAGAATGAAACTTTTTTTTAATGTAAAGAGACTGGAAGTCACCTGTGTGGAACATCTGGGGTGGGGAATGGCATGGGCAAGAATGAAACTTTTGTGTCTGATGTGTCATCTCACCTCTGTACTTCTTGCAGAGCCCATGTATTGATCTTCTTTTCTTTATCTTGCATTCTTTTTTTTAAATGCCAGTTTTATTAAAATAGAAATCTGACAAGCTGGCTTCTAATAAAGTGAATTACTGACATGTTATTAATATAATCTATATAGTCTGATAATGAAACATACATGAAAAGCTGATATTCTTATTTTTCTTTTGCCTTCATACCTTTCAGTATTCTGGCAAGCTTACTGTATCAGCAGAGGCACAGCATACAGTGTTAAAACAGAGCAGTGCAGAAAAGGGTGTATTTATATATTGCAGGAGGTCTGCTAACACCTTTATGCTGACTCAAAATAAGCATTCCATTTGGCATTTTACATATCTTACCATGTTTATTCTCATATGCTTTTCTTTTTCACAATCTAGCATGCTGCTTCTAGTCTTCAGACATCAAACTAGACATCTGCTTTGACTTTTTAACATATTAGACATTTGCCAAAAGAAGATATCAACTACACAATATGCTCTTTAAAAAAAACTTAATTGAAGAGAATTCTGAACCTTTCTTTTCTACAACAGCAGCAAAATAATATAGGTAGTACATATGTTGTCTTCCAGGGTGAAAAACAGAGAACGTAGGGAAGAATTACATGTAGTTCTTTTCTGTTTGGGTTCCACCCTTTTCTTATACTCGGGTGACATACATGGATTATCCTATTTTTATCTCTATAATGATCCTGTGTGATAATCTGGGAGTTTCGTGGCTATGGGGACGTGCTTGTACATTGTCTGTCAGTACATTTTCTAATTTGCGTTCAATTTGATTATTTGTTATTAATAAATCCTTGAATATTGCATAGGTGAAATTATTACACGGGTACAGAAGAAAACACAACACATAAAGTATTTGTGACTTTATTATTTTTGCTAATTTTCAATCCTAATCTGATTTCAGCATGTCAATAGATGAGCTGGGTTTCTGTAAGGTACAATATTGCAGTTTAATTATTATTATTAGGTTATTTTAGGAATTTTTTAAAAATGGAAACATGCCACTGATCCACATAAGCCACTGTCTGGTGGCAGAACTACCACATGTAACTTCCAAGTAATTTTATCCAACTTTTTTTTTTTTGACTATAGGAATGACTTGTCAAGCCCGAACATCATACACAGAAGATGAAGTTCTCTGGGGTCATCGATTCTATCCTGTTATTTCCTTAGAGGAAGGATTCTTCAAAGTAGACTATTCCCAGTTCCATGCAACATTTGAAGTCCCTACTACACCTTACAGTGTAAAGGAACAGGAAGAAATGCTTCTTATGTCCTCCCCTTTAATAGCACCAGCTGTAAGTAACTCTAAAGAAAGGAATAATTCTGTGGAATGTCTAGATGGCCTAGAGGACATTGGTACAAAGATACCATCAAAACTGCAAAAAATGACAGGAAGGGAAGATTTTCCTAAAAAGCTATTGAGGATGAGTTCTACTACTTCAGAAAAAGCCTACAGTTTGGGGGACCTACCTATGAAACTTCAGCGAATAAGTTCTGTTCCTGGCAATTCAGAAGAGAAACTGGTATCTAAAACCACAAAAATGTTATCAGATCCCATGAGTCAATCTTTGGCGGATTTGCCACCAAAACTTCAAAAATTATCAGGAGGCAGAATGGACGGAAACCTCCCTCCCAAGCTGAGGAAAATGAATTCTGATCGATTTACATAACATGAACAGACCTTTAGGTAATATTTCATGTTTGAATTGCCATCACTCCAATTTGGGCTGGAAAACCATACACTGGAAACTGTCTTTGATTACCAGTTTTCCTTAGATCTACATGCACTCTGCGACAATGCTCTCCCCTGAGGTCGAAAGACTATGTTGAATTCTACAATCAAAGATCTAAAATTCAGCTTGGGGCCATATGAAAGCTAATATTAATCGGCATGTAGTATCACAACAAGCATGCAATAATAGTACGCAAATTTTGCATATAGTTTTATGGCATGATTCTTACTATATTTATACTGTATATTCTTGGGGGGAAACATGTAAATGGGGTGTTACTCTCTTATATTTCTTAAGCATTAAATAGTAGGTAAACATAAAAGTGGGTAACAAACAGGGCAGAATATAGGTTAGTTTTTTAATGGGCACAGTCCAACCAAAGTTAAACACTGTGAACTCAGTTTATTTGCTTGCCACATCCTCCCAATTCTCCACAAGATGCAGGGTATTTTTCTGCCATTGACCCTGTCTCTCTTCCATTGGAAGCCTTCCTGTAAGTGGAGAATCACATAGGAAGAGTGGGCAACATAACAAATCAATTGGATCTGCCTCATTTTAAGCAAACTCTCAAATCTTTCCCGTTTCAGTCAGTGAAGCTTCAAAGTGTTTTGCTTCGGCTGAATCATGCCCAGTAAAAAAAATTTCTGATGTAAATTGTGATGTTTTGTTCAGAGAGTTTATACCGCATGTTTTCTTTGTTAAATAAGGCTATAGGTATTACAAATTCTGACTCACCAAAACTTTTAGCCTTAAATACCTTACTTTATTGTTTGCTTTATAAATTTTCTGTCAGGCTTCAGCAAATACACAGCGTTTCAGGCAATAGACCTTCAATCCAGGCAGAGCAGCGATTCAAAGATTTATTTCAGAAGTCAGTGATTTCAGTAAGAGACGCGCAAGGTTGGAATACATGACAGGGGGAGTGTGGATACATTTATAGGGCTGATACAATAGGGTTACAGGAACAAAGAGACAATGTAGTCGTTTCCTGCTGGTAACGACTTAAGTAACACTGAAACAGAAACAATGATGAACAATCAGTGGAGGAGATGGCCGAGTTCTTGGCTTTGTGCGCAGGACCCGATATCAGATCGAAGATTTACACGGGCGGGTCCCAATACAATTGTAAATCTCTGGCCGGAGCTCATGTGAAAAACGAGGGGGGGGGAGGAGTGCACGGAGAACTCCATTTTGTTTGCGGGGAAACCATCTTGTTTGAGGACGGAGCTGTCAGAAGCCCTATCTGACATTTTCCCACCTTTTTGGCTTTACAGAAAAAAACATGATAATGTCTAGGGCTGGGCAAAATAATATGTCAAGGAGTATATCCATTTTAGATACAGGGTATAAAATCTAAACAGACGTAATTATGATGTTTGTTTCATGTTCATTAAGATAAGCATGCAGTAAAATTTAAAATGGAAATACATACTTAAGATATAAAACTGATAATTTCACTCCAGTAGCAGAATGATAAGTTTACTTCTTACACTAGGTAGATTCTGAATTCAGACATCCAGCTGCCTCCCAATAACTGCTTAAAAGCTGTTTGTATCACTTGGGAAAGTATTGGTCTATAAGGAAACATGGTTATGCTTATATGATCACACTAAGGGAGGAGAATGGATGTAACGAAAGAACATAAGAAATCCACATATGAAAGTATGTTAAACTAATATCTGTGATGACAACAAAGCACCTTCTATAGTCACAATATAAATAGGAGGAATATACTGATAACAATACAAAAAAAAACACAGACGATAAAATCCTAAACACGCAACTAGCCAAGGATCACATATAGCAGTGGTTCCCAAACTTTGTTCACTAGCGTACCCCTTGACAGCCCATATATATAAATTGTAGCCCTTATATCACAAAAATGTTTTTAATTAATATTGTTGCTGTTATTTCAAATGCCTTTTCCCACCATTATTAATTTTCCCCCACACCCCTAAATGTTCTGGTTCGTTACCCTGGGGGGTGCGTGTACCCGAGGTTGGAAATCACTGACATATAACATACAACTAGAAAAATCAAGGATGAGGATTAAGGCATGAGGGTAGCATAGTTCCATAAATAAAGGGGAGATGTTTCTTAAGATTATGAATTACTCCTTTCAAATAAATCACAAATAGGACTTTTTGTCATTACAATTATGTGTTGTAGCAAATTTTTGTAGGTGGATTACTGTTGTCTATATATTTTTGGGGGGATGGGATGCCTATCATTCCCACCATTCACAGTTTCTGGGAAATCTAGGGCCACAGGGTAAGCTTTTCAGTAGCTATTGCATGGTTCTTGTCCCTCTCATGACACTTTAAGATTACTTTCCTGATAACTATTTCTGTGTTAGTCTAGGGATATTGCCCTGACCTGGATGGCCCAGGCTAGCCTGATCTCGTCAGATCTCAGAAGCTAAGCAGGGTCAGCCCTGGTTAGTATTTGGATGGGAGACCACTAAAGAATACCAGGGTTGCTGTGCAGAGGAAGGCACTGGCAAACCACCTCTGTTAGTCTCTTGCCATGAAAACCCCAAAAGGGGTCGCCATAAGTCAGCTGCGACTTGATGGCACTTTACACACACACTAGGGATATTTCTCACATCATCAGCAGCCTCTTGCTGCAATAAGTGTAACTGGGGCTTTCTTAGCTCTTTTTCAGACACATTAATTATAAGGCAATTAAAGAAAAATGGCAATTACATGGCAACACTGAATTCCCAGAAATAATCCAAACATGGACCTTTACCAAGGTATTGTCATTTAGCCCACATAAAGGATAAGAAACCACCGGTGCTTCTTCAGTGATTTAAATTCAAATATTTTTTTTCATGTGCATTGTATCCTTCCCCATGAAGCTAATGACATCCTGGGGAGGGGGAATTTAAACCATATAAAAAACGTGGAAGCATCTTCTTACTCAGTGAGCCTTCCCTGACCTTCAAAACAGTCACATTTAACATGGGTAATTTAAAAGGGGGGTGACCATGGATTTCACACATACAGTGCAATCCTAAATAGTGTCGCACCCATGTAACGCCATGGAAGTCAATGGGCTTTAAAGAGTATAACTCTGTTTGGGATAGCTCTGGTAATCTGTGGCTTTATCATAAGATTCCAGGTAGAATATGGAGCCATCTATCAAGCTTCATTTTCTAGAATTAGGATTAGAGTTTTCAAAATGCTACCTAAAATGGAATTTGATGGTAGATCTGGGAGGTTTTCCCTGTTTTCCCTTTTATGACAGCTGCATTTATTTATACTGGTACCAATTTAAAGGTTTGTGGGTGGAGTTACCACCTCATGAGGGGGCCTGTAGTTCTCCCCAAATTACAACCGATCTCCAAACTACAGAGATCAGTTCCCCTGGATTAAATGGCAGCTTTGGGGGGTAGAGTCTATGGTATATTATACAGTCTAGGAGTTACAAAAGTTCTAGAATGGCATTACATCCCAGCTGAACTTTGTCATCTCCCCAGAGTCTGCCCTCCCCAGGCACCGGCCCAAATCTCCAGAGGTTTCCCAAGCTAGAGTTGGCATCCCTATTTTTGGAGTGGGGGGGGGCAACAACAGACTCTGCCACAATGTCGTTAGGCACAGGATATTCAACAGATCTTTAGGGGTTATTTCACCCAACTCTATATATCTAATTCTGAAGTGTGCTCTCTCCTGTGGATACTTAAATCTGCAGATAGAGGGCACACTCACCCCCAACAGGTTTTTCTGCAGACCTAGGGGACTTCCCAGGTCTGCAGAAAAATCTGAAACTTAAAAAAAAAGCTCCTACCTCTGGCGGCTCCCAGCATCCCCACTTGCCCAGATGCAGCTGCTCCAGACTGGCAGAGACGCTGACAGCAACCTAGAGATTGGGACTGGTGTGGGGAGTGGCTGCCTCGGCTGGCGAGCTCGAAGTGGGCTCGCCAGCCGAGACTGGGACTGGGGAGGGGGCTGCATCAGCTTGCTCACCAATGGGGGGATGAAATTCCCCCTGGCGAATTTCGTGGCCCCCACTTGTTAAGATCTAATTTAACTATTGAAGTATAAGCTGCATTTTCTCCCTCTCAAACAAGGAACATTTAGACTACAGAGCACTTGGTTTTTCCTGATAACCACAAATCTTGCATGTTCAACCGTTCTGTTGATTTTGTATCATTTATGGACAACTGGTTGTAAAAATCTCATGGAAGTCATTCAGTTTAACCCTCTATACTGAGACAGGAGCTGCAGTTTTTACCCAAGCATTCCTAATAAGAATGGCCCACTAGAAAAAGCCTACAATAATTTCAGTTTACAGTGTGCTGAACACATAAGTCATCAGGGATCAAAGTAAATCATGCCAGAGGTGCCTGTAGGAAAAGAAAAAAATGTTTAACAAAACCCAGATGGCTTAATTATGAAAATTGTACTACATGCTTTAAAGGGAGGACAATAAATGCAGTTACCAATTGATCCTGTCATCAGTAAAATTCCTTCCCAATAAGGAGATCAGTTAAGCTCTCAGAATGCAAAGAAAGAACCATAAACCGTAAAGCCCTAAAAAAAAGTTATTCTTAACTAATGCAAACCCTTTAGGCCGGGATCTAAAGAGTGCTCCTACAGCGCTCAAAAATTTTTTGATGGTTTTTTTATTATTTAATAGCAGATCCCTAGTCCATATCAGAAGAATCTGCTTTTGAATTACCCTTTGCTTGCCATGAGATGCTGTTTGAAAAAGAGAAAACCAAAACCTCTTTAAGAGATACAGCTGGTTCTTTGGATCTTGGCCTTATTCATCATGAAGTAGCACTGAAATAACGAACCAATTCAATACTCTTCAGAATTTTAGAATTTCCATTTAAAAACTTTACAGCTGAAAACAATTTCAGGTTTTGCCTTTAAAATTTGACATTGGTTAACTATTGCAAACATGGTTGGGGAAAGGTGGGATACAAATCTAATATATAAACATATCAACTTCAATATTTTACACTTTGTTTTTCCAAAAACCCTGAAATTTTGATGCGTATGATTAAATTGTTTCATCTCCATTATTTCAATAAAATATTTGTACAATATGTATATTTTATGGAATTTATGAAAAAGGATTGCAAAGTATATACAAGTTTTGGAATGTGCATGAAGCAGTTTTGCAGTTCATTATCTGGAAGTTTTTTTAATTGATAACAACTGGAATCTTTTTATTCAAATAACACAAATATATCTAAATTTATAATGGTTGGTCATTTCATAATTTTATTAGCATGTCTCAAAGGGCTCTGAACCATTTAAAATGAGTATGTGGCCATTTATAGCTGAGTATGAATTAATAACAAGAGTAATAGTAGGTCTACTAATAACTGAAAATAATCACATGTCACCTATACAAGCAATGAAACAATGCAGATTTGTGCATTGTTTAAAGAGCTAATTCAGCCCCAGCCACCATGGGGAGCTATTTTGATAATCATATTGTTTATGTGAAGACTTTGCATTTTACTCCAATTTTATTTACAAAGTTTAAAAATTGTGTTTTGAAATGCATACTTTTAGACTTCATGATGAATTGATTGTCTAGTTCACTTGATTCTTAATGAAAATGTGGTATATAATCCCAAATACCAAATCATGCAAAAAAAAAAAAAAATCCAGAATTCTGTTGTGCTATAGGAAACATGTGAGGATCATTTACCTTTCTCCACACTCACTCCTTAACAGTCGTTTAAAAAAATGCATTTGACTTCTGTGCTGTACCCCTTCTCCCCCAAGATCCCACAACCCACACACTTTGTACCATCATTTCTTAAGACAACGCTGCCTCTTTGTGCTTAAGACTGGGTGCTTTGTACTGTTTTATGTCTCATTACCCTTGTTAACTTTATCTGTGTTTCATCATTGAACTTTCAGCTGTATAAATGTGTTTTAAAAGTTTTTTGCATAGTAATAATAGGAGTTGCTTGTCTATAAAGTGGAAGGCAATCCTTGTGTACTCTGAGATAGCTAGCAGAATGAAACAGAAGAGATTGTTCTTTTGTTTGTGAGAATGTTGGATATCTCATGGGGGGATTCAATGCAGATTAATTCAAAGGACCTGAGATAGCAAGTTAAAACAGTTTTCCCTTATCCTTGCTCAAATCAAGATTGTTAAACCCACCCTATGGCATAACTACATTAGGATGTGTGTTTGGATATATTTGTTTTTTCATCGATACATCAAAACATAAAGAGAGTTTATAAATCAATTTTAATCTTTTCGGTTTTAATTTTACAGTAGTAGCCCTTTTGATTACTTTAGCCTCTTCAGTATTTGTATTTTGCCCAGCCCTAGCTCATATGGTACCAACTTAATTCTGTTTGACTGCACAGCAGGTCTGTGTTTTTGACTGCTGAATTAATGCTTGAATTATATTGTAAATTGTACACATTCAAATTAGAATCAACTAATTGAGTTTTCTGGCATGCAATCTATAACTGTATAAATGTACAAGTTTATTTGGATAATATAAAATTAAGACACTCTTGTATCCATTAATACTGCAAGCTCAGTTTTATCTAAAGCTATATTAAACTTTCAAAAATATTGATTTAAATGTTAGTGTTTGTTTAGTTTATCAAATTATCACTTATTTGGTTAGCTACTTAAAATAACAAAAATAAGTCTGCTTTTAAAGTCATGTAGATTGGGTTACATTATTTATTAAATTTATATGCCGGTTTACACAGGGTTCCCAGAAAGTCTCCCATGTAGGGTTCCCATGGAATGTCCCACATGTGCTTAGTTTCAACAACATCATTAAATTATGAGCCTTTGAATAATCATAACTAGGCTGAATATCTTGTAAAATGTGTAGTGTTGCTAATTTGCAAGAGAGATTTACATTTGAATAAGTGTATCCAGTTGCAAAGGTTAGTGCATACACAGATCTATTTCAGTTTGTTTACTTTGTCTGTATTCCATGTAGAGCTTTGGTCACTTGGAATGAAGTGCCTGTTATAGAAAATGTCACACTATTATTCCATGTGTTTTTTTAAAAAAACTCCTGAGTTTTTGTCTATGTAAGAGAAGTGTAGGCTTTACTATGGAAGAGAGGTTTATATCTTCTTCCTACAAAGAATGAACAAACCAGCTGTTTTCAAAGCATCTCCTTATATATCCAATGAGGTAATGCTTGTATCATGCACAATGATATAGCATTTTAACTGAGTAACCAATAGTACACTGACACCTAGTGAAAGAATACAACCATTACAACATGTTGAAGTTACCAAGGTTATGAAAAACACGAGCACACATATGGCTGTTTTTTCCATCTTCAAACCAGAAATGATGCACATGTAATTAGATTGGAACCTGTATCTGTATATACAACCCAAAATTAATAATATTTACTCTTAATCAACTTTGATGGTTGGTGGCTTCTCAGGAGACAGTTCCTGAGTTCCTGAGCTATATTAAACTTTCTCCTCACCTGTACAACATTATACTTGCTGCAAACCACTGAATGTAATATAACTTAACTAAGCCTTCCATGGATATTCATCCTGGCCCCTGTGTAATCTTCTAGGCACATAAATCAGAGCCAAACCAGATGTTACATTTTTCATGAGTTTGCCATGGGGACATGCAGACATATTGCAGCTACAGGTCCCCATGGTAATTTGTGTGTAAAAACTACAGGCAGACCAGATTCTGATTGGGACAGTGGCTCAGGGTAAGGAGGGGGTCCTTCCCCCCCAGTTTTCAGGAGCTGAAACTATACAATTTGGGCAATGTTTGCCCAGTTGGCAGGCTGCAAGTGCAAGTGGTCAGCTCCTGGGTCATTTTGGCTGTTGCAAATAGTGCAAGGGGAGCAGGAGCCCCTCCTCCCCCCAGACCACTGTCCCAATCAGAATCAAACCCAACCATGCTTTTTACACATGAGTTGACTTGGGGACTTGCAACTGTAATATGGCTAACTTGTGAAAGATTTAGTTCCCAGTCTCCTTGCTCAGATTTTACCCGTTTCACACTGTTGTGAACCATTGAGTCATTGCAAGAAAAAAAAGACAGTCTTGGAAACAGAACACAGTGTGCACAATTATTGTCCTGTTTGAGACTGTTTGGATTTATTTATATTTTAAACACAGAGACTGAAACACTGTAGCTTACTCTGTGCTTTATAGTATACAGTTTTTTTTCTGGTCTATACTGAACATTTCTTTCCTTATCATCCCCAGTGTTGCTTCTACCATACATATATCTTGTTTGCCTGACAGTGGGATGGGGGGAAACTGGTGACTGAAAGAGGCAAACACTGAAGAATACTGTTCACTCCTCCATTATTGAAAGTGAAATGTTTCCTATAAGCCTCTTTCGAGCCTATTATGACTCCATTGTGCACCTGAATATGAATAAATGTCATAATTATGCCGATAAGCCGTGAGAGCAGCTATAAATAAAATTAATTTTATCTAACAAGGGATGAGGAAAAATGTCTGTAGCAGGGATCAAATTTAAAATATGGTGCATATTAACTGCAAATGTTTTGTTCAAGGAAACAGCATATCCAACTTAGATCGAGTCCTACCTGCCAAGCTCTTCTTTTCCCTCTGCCATGCCTTATTCCAGACCACAGTGTGTACTGTAATAGAAGAAGAAGAAGAGTTGGTCTCCCATCCAAATACTAATCAGAGCCAACCCTGTTTAGCTTCTGCGATCTGACAAGATCATGCTAGCCTGGGTAGGGTTGCCAGCTCCGAGTTGAGAAATACCTGGAGATTTTGGGGGCAGAGCCTGAGGAGGGCAGGGCTTGAGGAGGGGAGGGGTCTCAGTGGGGTATAATGCTGTAGTCCACCTTCCAAAGCTGCCATTTTCTCCATGTGAACTGATCTCTGTTGCCTAGAGATCAGTTGTAATAGTAGAAGACCTCCAACTACCACCTGGAGATTGGCATCCCCAAGCCTGGACTATCCAGTCCAGGGTGGTTGGTTTTTAACACATTTATATCTGTAGTTTTAATGTTCCTTTTATCAAACTGTTTTATACTTTTGTTACCCATCTTAGACTCTGAGATGCTCAGGAAAATGGCAGGCATTTAAATGTTGTAAATAAAAAATAAGTAAACATTTCTCATATGTGGCATAAATGGACTCTTGCTTGTATTTTATCCTCACAGTGATCCCATAGGGTAGTTTATGACCAATGACCAGCTCAAAGTGAGCATCATGGATTTGGACCTAGGTCTTCCTGGTCCTAACCCAGCATAATCCCCACTACACCACACTGGCTCTCATAATAGCAGCAGCTACTTTCCAATATTAATCAAGGGAAATCCATATAGGCACAATTTAGCTGGGAGGGATAGTGTCTATCAGATGGGGGGGGGAAAAAACCATAGCATTCCTAAGATAGAGATTGCCCCCCTTCCCACAAGATCTTCCAAAGCTCTCTGAAACAGCTGAAGAAAGCCAACTGATAGTAAAAACTCAGGTGATTGGCAGGACATCTCTTTTTAAATTGCAGGAACCTGGATTGCTTCGGCCACTCTGGACCACTTGGAGCCTCTGCTTGATTCACCCATAGCTGGACCTCCTTCAGCTGCTGCTATTCCCAAAAACTCTTTACCATTTGAAGTCATCAGTGTTTTCAATTTAGAATAGAATTCGCTTCAATATTACTGAAGAAGCTGAACTGAGGACTTTGTAAACTTTAAAAGCCATTTCCCCACAGTTTCAATAAATATAATTATGTGCTTAGGTCAGCTTTGGCTAATGCAAGATCGTGAAAGATATATTTTACCAAAGATTTTGACTGCTGATATAAAATACAATTTTGTGTGCTCTATCTTATGTGTGTAAAATTACTTTGAAGCAGTGATGGCAAATAGAAAGTGAATCCTGAATACCACAAACACCAACCAAAACCAGAGCTCTGTGCTCTCATTATTGGTGGGGATAGATTATACAATTGATTTCTGAAGAAATGAACACTCCAATACAGCAAGGTAAAGTGCAGCTTTAAAAAGGATCAATACATGTTTGGCCCAAAGAATCTCACCGAATTTAATTGTTGCCATTTCCTGTAGAGTTCGGCTTCATTACAGTTCCACTGCTAGGCTGAAGAGACAGAGAGCAGAATTTTATTCCTAGGATTTCTTGTTGGGAATAATTGAATGAGTGCTTGTTGGCTACTTTGTCAGTCTCAATGAAAACGACAGCAACATGTCAGAAGATGTTAAACATTAAAGCTGACAGAATGATAACAGTAACTAGACAAGTGAAGAACTCTGTATTTTCCAAAGAAGAACCAAGCAAGGTATTTCCAGGAAACTAAAATATGGAGAAGTGTAATATCATTATGAAATCCAATAATTATTAAGGCCGTATTTACAACAACCATCAAGAAAATAATAATAAAGTGATATGAACTTTTGGATTTGACTGCAGTACTTATAAAGCGTTACCCGCTCATCTGAAGAAGTGAGCAGTGATTCACGACAGCTCACAACCTGCTAGAAATTTTGTTAGTCTTCAAGGTGCTGTCGGACTCGTGCTCTTTTCTACACCTCACCTATTTTCATAGGATAAGCTAGGTATAGAAATACTAGGTGGTAAAAAGGAAAATTAGGAGGTTTGTTAATTATATATAAGGCAATCTACCGTATACACTCGCGTATAAGCCGAGTTTTTCAGCCCAAAAAAAGGGCTGAAAAAGCCGGCCTCGGCTTATACGCGGGTCAATACGGTAGGGGAGGGGGGAGGGAGGGAGAGAGGAGGGAGGAGGGAGGGGGGAACTTACCGCCGCCACCATCGCCGCCTCCGCCGCCATTGCTGCCGTGCCCGTGTGGCTTCCCCCGGCCAGGAGCGCCCTGGGAGGGCCTCCAGAGGCCTCTGGAGGCCCCGTCGCCGCCCCTGCCGGGCGCAGCGAGGCTGCTGCCGGCCGGCGCCGGCCTGGAAGGGCCTCCAGAGGCCTCTGGAGGCCCCGTTGCCGCCCCTGCCGGGCGGAGCGAGGCTGTTGCCGGCCGGCGCCAGCCTGGAAGGGCCTCCAGAGGCCTCTGGAGGCCCCGTCGCCGCCCCTGCCGGGCGCAGCGAGGCTGCTGCCGGCCGGCGCTGGCCAGGTGGGCCTCCAGAGGCCTCTGGAGGCCCTGTCGCCGCCCCTGCCGGGCACAGCGAGGACCCTGCCGGCCGGCGCCGGCCTGGAAGGGCCTCCAGAGGCCTCTGGAGGCCCCGTCGCCGCCCCTGCCGGGCACAGCGAGGACCCTGCCGGCCTGCGCCGGCCTGCGCACCTGGATTGAGGTAAACCTGCGGTGGGGGAGGGTTTATAAGCCAACCCTCGGCTTATACGCGGGTGCCTAATTTTTCCCCATTTTGGGGGAGAAATTAGGCACCTCGGCTTATACGCGGGTCGGCTTATACATGGGTATATACGGTAGGTTTTTCATAACTCTGTGCAGAGGGTTTTCAGCAAATCAATACACTGATCAAAAAAACCAGTCCAAGAATTATATCTGCAATCTCAGGTATCTACCTGATTTGTCTTGTACCACAACTCTTCCTTAAGAACCACTTTAAGACATAAGGCAAGGAGAAAGGCAAATGTTATATAATTAATTGAAGCATGCCAAGTTAACATTTTTTAAGCTGCCTTTCCTCCCAGTGTAGGGCCTCCAAGGTGGCAAACAATTAAAAACATTAAAACAAGCCTAAAAATATTTGTGTATATGTTGTTTTAACAAAACAAAACAAAACATAAACAGGAAAGAGGTTCAATGAGAAACAGCGAGGGAACGCCAGACAAAACAGAAAGGTTGTCACCTGCTGGTAGAAGGGAGGGAGTATCCCTGGGGAGGGAATGCCGTCATTTTGGTGCCACAACCGAGAAAGCCCTTTATCTTATTTTATTCCTTTCTTCACCTTCTTTTTTATTATCTAGTTATATGGTAAAGCTAAGGGATGCTCTTGTAAATACTGTACAGTACCTTGAATAGGCAATATTTAAAAAAGGGGGATCCATCCTTGACTCAGAGGCATAGGCTAGCCCAATCTTGTCAGAAGCTAAGCAGGGTCAGCCTGGTTGGATGGGACACCACCAAGGAAGTCTAGGGTTGCTATGCAGAGGCAGGCAATGGCAAGCCACCTCTCTTTGTCTCTTGCCTTGAAAATCTTACAGGGTCCTCATAATTTGGCTGCAATTTGATTACACTTTCTACCAAGCTTTTCTCAGGGTAGTTCCTGAGTAAGCCTATCATTTATGGGATAAGAAGTCAGGACTGTTTATGGATTAAAAGTTGGTTAAATGGAAGAAGCAGAGAGTGTGAATAAATGGGCAGTTCTTAAAATGGAGGGGAGTGAGCAGTGTGGTCCACAGTGATCAGTATTGAGACCATTGCTATTTAATTTGTTCATAAATGATTTGGAATGGAGGCTGAATTGTGTAGCAGCCAGGTTTGCCAATTATACCAAGTTATTGAGGACAGTGTAAACCAAGGCAGATTGTGAAGAACAGGAGGATTTCTCTAGGTTAGATGAGTGGGCAACAACATGGAAAATGAAGTTCAACATGAGCCTCTGTGTCCAGTTTGTTTGTCCCTACAGGGCAACTGGTTGGCCATTGTGTGAAACAATATGCTGGACTAGATGGACTATTGGTCTGATCCAGCAGGATCTACTTATGTTCTTATGGTGTTGTTCTTCTTCTTGGCTTGGATCTATTGTGGATATATATTTGTTAATATAGCAAAGTTGCACTGTCATAGAAGTGTGGTTGATAGGCTTCCTATGAAGTCTGATTGATATTATTCAGTCAAACTTGAGTGAAACACTTTACCTAAACCAGTCCACTTTGGTTCACTCACTCCTGGGATTGCAGTGTTTAAATGTTCCATTTCTTGTTTTACCATTTCGAGTTTACCTTGATTCATACTTCTCATGTTCCACATTCCTATTATATGCATTGAACAGCTTTTGACTTTCCTTTTAACAACTGAAGTCCTTTCAGTTTTAGTCCAGTTTTGTCATTAAGAATAGTGGTACTCGTAATTGTCCTCTGCTCTTCCCCAGCACTTGACCTGGGGTCCCAGCACTATATCTTTTTTGTTTGTTTTGGATTGTCTCATCATAGGGTTTTCATGGTATGAGGGGATCAGAAGTGGTTTACTATTGCCTTCTTCTGCGTAGCACTAACCAGGGTTAGCTGAAATGTCACTGCCATTGTCTGATAGATCCTCCACCAGTGTCACCTTCCATTACTCCTGCTGCCCAATAGTGACCCTTCAAGGATTCCTCTACCCACATCACCATTTGAACTGTCCATTCTCTTCTGTGGTTGTGGCCATTGGTCAAGGCATCTTAGTCTGATGTCTCATCTGTGCACATTCTGCCTTGAGTGACTCTGCTAGGAGTTTAGCCTCTTGACAAAGTCTAAACTACTTACAGTATCGCTTTCAGCTTTGCTGACGTACAACCCTCCCTCCCACGTTAAGATGTACATTCACATATACATCTAGTAGCGCCCCCCAATGTCCAGGCATGCTCAGTCATCTTACTCCAACAGGATCCAGCAATGCACAAGCCCAAACATAAACATTCTTAGCACAGTTCCTCTGGAGCAATATTATACAATAAGAACATACATAAGAACATAAGAAAAGCCCTGCTGGATCAGACCAAGGCCCATCAAGTTCAGCAGTCTGTTCACACAGTGGCCAACAAGGTGCCTCTAGGAAGCCCTCAAACAAGACGACTGCAGCAGCACCATCCTGCCTGTGTTCTACAGCATCCAAGATAACAGGCCTGCTCCTCTGATCCTGGAGAGAATAGGTATGCATAATGACCAGTATCCATTTTAACTAGTAGCCATGAATACCCCTTTCCTCCATGGACATGTCCACTCCCCTTTTAAAGCCTTCCAATAACTAGTGCTGTCCTCCCTCTGTAATAGTGCTCAGAAACTGCACAAAACATTGTGCAAGCAGAAAAGCGGTTCGGGAGGGGCTAGCATGAGGTTTCTCCCCCACTTTCATTTGCACAAGGACACTATGCATGTAGAAATCTTTGGTGTATCCAAGCTGTTGTTGTTGTTACATTATCTCTAAAAAGATACCAGAGAAACTATATCTTCTATAAATCGCTTGTCAAAAACCTATTTACAGTGTTTCTCTCTAATGGTCTTGTGTATGGGTAAATAAAAAGATAAGAAGGAAACTTCGCTTCTGAATAAACAGAATAGTCATTTTCACAGGCTGGGGATTCAATGAGCCTTTTACGCCCACACAAGGGCTTGGACATACCCAGTTGCATTTTTAAATCGTCCTCCCACCCTTGAATGACTGACATTATTAAACAGCAAAGCAATATCACAAAGTGCGTTGGAAAGCTTCCTCACTTTCAAAAGCAGCTTGCCACGTGGGCTGGGGGCTGATAACTCAAACAACACAAGCCAAAAACCACACTTGGCCTTCAAGTCTAGTTGGGCAGGTTATTTTGGATCCCACCCATAGGTCTGAGATAAATATATTGCGCTGCTCGCATTTTTCACTTCACAAGAAATTAAAATGGTGATCCATTTCCGACACGTCTAATTTTGAGTCTAAGTACTATTTATGAAGAGTACAGTGCTGGTTTTGTTAATCTGTTTACAGCTCTTCCAAGTACAGCATGATTGCTATGAAAGCGCACTTGAAATATCAATCCAAAAATATGTGCATAATCTCCTATCAGAAATGAAACACCCAAGCTGCTGTATGACAGTCTGCTTTAAAAAAAAAAATCATCAGGATGACTCCATCGAAATCAATCGAAGGCTTCTCATCTTTATTATGAGAATCTCAGGAGAGTTGGCTTGTTGATTCAATCTGCAATTAAATTTAAAAGTGTGTTCCTAACCAAAATGAGAACTCTTCAGGATGCAATGTTTATTGATATTTTGGGAGGCACAAAATAGGTTTTCTGCTACAGTACCAACAATAAGAAAAAAGCAAGAAATCTTATTTTCAAAAGTTCTAAACTATACAGAAAATTATGCTTACCACACACACACACAAAGAAACACCCCAGAGGTTTGTTTATTTATTTATTATTGAACTTATATACCGCTTCTTCCTGACATGTCACATTCGAGGCGGTTTACATCAATGTAACCAGCATATAAGAACACAATGATACACATAAAACACATGATACATTGTTAAAACTAATAAAACAACTTTTTTGCCAGTGCTGACAGCTCCCCAATCTGGCGGAGAGAGTCAGCATGGTGTAGTGCCTACATTGTTGGACTAGGACCTGAGAGAACCAGGTTCAAATCCCCACTCGGTCATGAAAGCTTGCTGGGTGACCTTGGGTGACCTTTCAGACTAATCTATCTCACATGGTTGTTGTGAGGGTAAAATGGAGGATAGGAGAATTCTAAAAGCCACCTTGGGTCCCCGTTGGACAGAAAGGTGGGGTATAAATGAAGTAAATTGGGATATAAGGTGGGGTATAAATGAAGTAAACCTGTTTGATGGAAAATCTTTATGGTATGCAGCCATAGGAAAGCTTTTTTAAAATATGGGGCATTGCTATTTTGGAAAACCGAGGCCTGGTTTAAATGCTAAATTCCTGGTTGGTGATGTGATGAGTTGGATCAAGCTAGCTTTTCCACAAAATCTCACCTAATTTCCTTGCTTGCTACAACTCCCATCCCACATGTCTTATCTATGCAGATCCCATGTTCCCCACAATAGACCCTTTCTAAATAGCAAATTTTCTTTAAAAGCTTTAAAAACTGTATCTAAAGCCTGTACTTCAAAGGAGACCCATACACATGGATAAGGCTAGACAATCTTTGTTTTGGCAGTAGTATGTGCAAAAAGGATCTAGGGGTCTTAGTAGACAATACACTGAACACAAGTCAGCAGTGTGATGTGGTAGCTAAAGAGGCAAATATGATTTGGGGTTGTATCAACAGACATATAGTGTCCAGATAACGCAAACTGATGGTATCGCTTTACTCTGTTCTAGTTAGACCTCACCTAGAGTATTGTGTTCAATTTTGGACACCACAGTTTAAGAAGGATGTAGACAAGCAAGAACCTAACCATACAAGGGCAACAAAGATGGTGAGGGGTCTGGAGACCATGTCCTATGAGGAAATGTTGAAGGAGCTCAGTATATTTAGCCTGGAGAGGAGGGGAATGAGAGGTGATATGATAGCCATCTTCACAAACTTGAAAGGCAGTCATATAGAAGAGTGCGTGGAGTTGCCTCTGTAGCCCCAGAAGGTTGGACCAGAACCAATGAGTTGAAATTACATCAAAAGAGTTTTCAGCTAAACATTAGGAAAAACCTTCTGACAGTTACTGCAGTTCTTCACTGGAATAGGCCTCCTCAGGAGGTGGTTTTAAAGCAGAGGGTAGATGGCCATCTGTCAGCAATGCTGATTATGTGAACTTAGACAAACCATGAGAAGGAGGGCAGGAAGGATTGTGTCACTGCTTGGCTCTCGTGGCCCCTTCTTACATGTCCAGGGTAATGCTGATTACCGTTGTGGTCAGGAAGCAATGTTCCTCAAGGCCAGAATGGCCAGGGATCCTGGAAGGGTTTTTTCCCATCTTCTGGGCATGGAGTAGGGGTCACTGGGTGTGTGGAGGGAAGGTAGTTGTCAATTTCCTGCATTGTGCAGATGGTTGGACTAGATAACCCTGGTGGTCCCTTCCAACTCTACGATTCTATTATTCTATTTACATTATGCAGTCTAAAGGAGGATCAACAGCCTTTCAATAGAAATGAATATGTGTCCACTTAGTCAAATGGAGATACTATATCAGAGGTTGAGGGGCTACTTTCCCACAGACTTCCCACATTCCTTCTTTCAGGTGTAGCTGTGCAGAACAGAGGCTGTTGAGTGAGAAGAGCCCAACTAGTGGGTTAGATGGCCCTCATTATGCCAATCAGAATTTACAATCCCTTTGGGCTGTCTAGTCTGACAGAACACAGACTTTTACTCGAATCCCCAAGTGGTGAGAATGCCACAGTGCTAATTAAAACTAATTAAATGGTAATATAAGCTGGGGCTGGGGAGAAGTGGCTGGTTCACCAATCTCTGGGGCCTGGACAGGATCAGCTTTGTTTGTTTGTTTTATTAGTATAATTGTATTTCAGCCTATTAGCCCATGTTTTCTGTTTTATCTTGTTTTATCTGGCTAAGGGCTGTAAATAAATTATCTATTTCAGCCTTTTCATTTGAAAATTTAAATAAACCAACACCTTAGGTGGCTTCTAATATATAGAATAGATGGAAGTGAACAATAACAATCATCCAATTGACTGGCATCACCAAACAAATCCAATCAAGTCATGCCCCTAAAATCAGATCGAAGAAGAAGAGTTGGTTTTTATACCCTGCTCTTCTCTACCTTTAAGGAGTCTCAAAGCGGCTTACAATTCCCTTCCCTTCTCCTCTCCACAACAGACAACTTGTCAAACAGGTGGGGCTGAGAGATCCGATGATCGGAACCCACTGGCGGAGTCGAGCAGTTTGAAGACGCTTTAGTCACAGTGGTTGACTCCTTATCAGAGTGCTTCTTCTTAGCCCTCTTGGTGGTCAACTCTAAAGCTGCCCTCTTTCCTGCAGACCCTTTAGAGGAGGTTGCGGGAGCTGATGAAGGTTCTCCCGACTTGTGCTCACCTTGTGTAGGTCATAGAGACTGTTCGTAAAGGGCATCCTTTCAACACGATGCCTGATGAGCTTGGGAGATGAATAGGCCACAGGCCCTACAGGTTGATGAAATGTGATCCTCAATGAGGCAGTAAAGGCACTCTGAGTGCTCAGTGAGTTGGGCCATTTTCGTGCCACACGACACACACTTCTTGAAAAGTGCCATTTAGAAATAGATAGGAAAAAAACTCACGGTATAGCAATTTATCTGACGGTGTGAGGAAAAAGAACCGAAGCTCTCCACTCATGTCCTCTCTCCACAGCGGCAAAGAGAGAACTGAGGGATGGCTGCTCGCCTGCCTCTCTGTCACGTGGTCGTTTTGGCAGGAAGAGCCTTTGGCAGAGGGGGGAGCGTCCCTTTCTAGAAGCTTTCCATTTCAAAGTTCTCAGCAGCTGGCCTGCACATGCGCAGTTCCCATGTAAGACTGCACAGAGGCCATGAAGGTGAACAAACCCAGTTCTCCAGAACAGAGTCCACCGCTCATGTGGAGGAGTGGGGAGTCAAACCCGGTTCTCCAGATTAGAGTCCGCTGCTCTTAACCACTACACCATGCTGGCACTCATTAGAATTGGGAACAAAGTATTACTGTCAAGGCCTTTCACAGCAGATTAGTTTTCAGATTGGACCAGAAGGCCTGTGTGGATGGTGCCAATTGCAGCTCTTGAGGGATGCAGTTCCATATCTCAAGGGCCAGCAGCTAAATAGGCTATCTCACTAGTTCCTGCCAATCATCTCCCAGATAGTACTGGTTACCTAAAGGGCACATTTCTTTCACAACCTGTACATGTTCAGATTTTCTGAAAGGCACAAAGATCTCTGGTGCTTTTCTTTCCAACAACCACCCTGTATAGATCACAGGTTCAAATCGCTATTATGCCATGGGAGCTCACTGGGTGACCTTGGGCCAGCTACAGGTTCACAGCCTAATCTACTTCACAGGGTTATTGTGAGGATAAAATGGAGGAGAAAAAAAATGAAATTAATGAATAAGGGAATAAATAAATAATAAATATAGCTGGAGACAGAAAAGAAGAAATATGGGAGGGTGATACAGGGCAAAGTGACGTACCCCTGCAAGTCCCAGCCACTGGAACCACACAGTTTTCCCAGGAAGAGGCTGCCAGGAAGGGAAGAAGGGAAAGCTGAAGATGGGAGTCTGATAAAGGTAGGTTGGCTGGTGGGTAGGAAGGCGAGAAGGAAACAGGAGAGGGGGGAGATTTTGTGGGCTTTCAGGAAAGGTAAAGAGGAAATAGTGAGGAGAGGGAAATAAGATCCCACCGCACTAACTTGTGGATAGGGGTGTGCATTTGGCAAAGCCAAACCAAATTTTTTTGGGGGGGAAATGCAGTTTTAACCGGTAGCCAGAAATCCCAATCCCGAAAAAGCTGAAAAATATTGGTGTTTTTCAGGATCATTTCACGATTGCCAGCTACAGCTGCTAAAAGAGGGAAAAAATGTCTCTGCAGGTGTTTAAATCCCACCCACCTCCTCCATTGTAGTCTGTGGGGAATCTTTCTGAGGCTCTGGGGGGGGGGTGCTACTTTTTAAGATAGAGGTACCAAATTTTCAGCATAGTTGCTGGTGACTCTCCTTAGAAGAAATTGGGCGAGGGGATCCAATTTTATGAGCTTCCATTTTTCCACCATTGGAAACAATGGAGGATGGAGGAGCCTTCTTTGGGGGCCCATAAAAATGGACCACTGACCCAATCTTTACCAAACTCAGGGATTCTTCTAAGAAGAATCACTAGTAGCTATATGGAAAAATTGGTGCCTCTTCTTTAAAAAACAGTCCTCCCCCCAGCTCCAAAAAGGTTCCCCACAGAGTATAATGAACTCAATTTTTTTTTCTGATTCCTGAAGAAAAAACAACAACAGAAAAAAAAACATACTGGTATAGAGGTTCAGGATTTTTCAGAAATCCCAATTTTTTGGGTGTCCAATATACCCAAATCTGGATTTTACTGGTTTTTTTAATGCACACCCTACTTGTGGATCCCCCGCTTGTTCGTCTCTACATTGAAAGTATAGCCAAGTATCTCATCTCTCTTCCATCATTGCATAACTTCTTCTTGTTCTTCTTCCAAATTAACCTACTTTACAAAATAGAACTTTGCTAAATAAATTAAGCCTTGTTTGCTTTTGTGTTCATTACAGGTCCTCATTAATTTCCATCCAGTTCTCAGTTGGCTTTAAGAACTCTCTATAGACTCCTCAGTTGCTTTGCAATCTATCAGATCTTTGTTCCTAAATGAGAAGCAATTGCAAGGTAAACGGAAGCCAGAAGCTGTCAAGAACTGGGCTGCTGCAGCACCTCTTTGGTAGGTGATAATGGGTTGGAAATGGGTTGGAACCCCCAGCCAGCTGTTTAGAAAACAGCCAGCCTAAGCAACCTGGAGGCGACAGTGATCAGTCCTGCTCTTCATCTCAGGGGGAGAAAATGACTCCTGTCATGGCAGACAAAGCTGAAAATGAATGCTCAGGCTTTGAAAAGAAGAAAGAAGTGCATGTGACAGCAACAGATAATCCCTTTTCCTCCCCAACATTTTCTATTTGTTCCCTGGAATCCATCAGCTTGGTGTGAGTAGCAATACCTTCTCCCAATCATCAAGTGATTTATGTGAATAATAAGCTTTTTTTCATGGCCATCAGCATTTCTCAAGGGCTGGTAGATCTCATCATTTTGCACAGTGCACTGAGGGGGATGATTTCTCATGTCTCATTATACCTCAGCCCCAGACTTTAAATATCTGGGAGGCTTTTTATCTCCTCTGTTTCCTGCTGTCTTATGATATGCATCTTGTATGGTGGTTCAGTTCAAGATACCATCTCTTGCTGACAAAATATATATCACACCGAGCCTATAGAGGTGTAGTACACATTGGGCTGTTTCGTGGGATACACGCAAAGCACAAGAGGTAACAGATGCTAAGAGGAGGACACTCTGAAATAGTTTTCTAACAATGCTGTTAAAAATGTATGACTTGCATTTCATCATCAATATCTAATACAAGCACACCAACCATCAAAGGCCTTTCATCATCCCTCCCACCAGCTGCCCCAGTTTCAGTGCCATCAAAAAATCAGTGGATACTATTCCTCAGTTTTGTATAAGACTAGATATAGCAATCAATGCTCCAGTGAAACATGAACTATTTTATTTATATATTCACAACTTTTCTGCCTGAAAGGCTCTCCATACCATATACAACTCATGGGAGATCCTGAAAGTAAAGTAATGCAAAAGTAATGCAAATGTTTGTATTTTGTGAGATGCAGTCTTCTTTTCCAAAATCTGGCCCACAGTTCCAGTTGGATAAACAGCAATGATCCGCAAACGTTTGGGACAAAACAGATAATGTAATCCAAGGGTTCCCAAAGTGGTACCCATGAGCATTGTGGTGCCCACCAATATCTTTCCTGGAACCCACAAAGTGTTTTTAGAAAGTGGGTAGGGCCAGGGGGGCTTTGCCCAGCAAGGCAGATTTTAAAAAAGTTTGGCAGATTTTTAAAAAGTTGCTTCAGCAGCAGCTGCCACCACAGCACAAGGATATTCACTGCATGACTGAATGTAAGCTGTGTCTGTGCAATAAAATATTTTCATTTTATGTTAATTTTAAAGGGCATCCTTTAAACGGAGCTCCAGCCTGAAATTTTGAAGAGTTACTATTAGTAACTATCAGTTACTAATAATACCAGTTCTCTCAGAACTCTCCCAGCCCCACCTACCTCACAAGGTGCCTGTTGAAGGGAGGGGAAGGGATGGCGATTATAAGACACTTTAAGACTCCTTATGGTAGAGAAAAGCAGGGTATAAAAACCAACTCTTCTTCTCTTCATCATGCCGATGCAGTGATGCCACTTCCAGGTTTGGACCAGAAGTGACTTTGCACCATCGCTACCATGTAATTTCCCTGCTCCTTGTCTCCCCCACCAAACACACTGGTTTCTAGCCAAAGCCAGGCAACTCTATCGCCATACAACTGATGCACTAACTCATGGTAGTTTAGAGATCACTTTTTCCCAGTACCAAAGCATTCTGGTTTGAGTACAGATTCCTCACCTCAGCATTTTGAAGAAATGCAATTTCCTCATAACAGTGAAAAGATACCCGAGTCTTCTGCAACAGCAAGACATTTTGCACACATACATGCCCATAGCATGACTTAAAGCTCATCCTGATATACTTTTACAAGCCACAACACTATTGGCTGTCTTAAGTTTGGGAGCCATTATTCATATCAATATATTCAGTTCTCGAGGCTGGGGGTACAGTGAGCTATTTTTGGCACATCCAAGGACTTGGGCACGCTCAGTGAAGTTTTTTATTGGAGCAATAAACAACCATGTGATATTATCTTCCAGTTCAAATGTAGTTTGCCATGTAGCATGGAAAGCTGCCACCTGGAAAATGCAAGCTCCAGATCCCTTTGGGCACATGGAATAGCACTCTGTTCCTTTAGACTCAGATTTTGTAGACATATGGTTACTTCATTAAGCAACCATAGGAGAAATGAAGTTTAAAACCACTGTAAGAGTGAAGCTCTTTCAAAATCAAGACTTTGCTCAACTGCTAATAGAAAGTGGACATTTTAGTGTGTTTTCTTAATGCTATCAATTGTTCTCCAGCGTGGTGTAGGAGCCAGCGCGGTGTAGGAAAGCCAGCATGGTGTAGTGGTTAAGAGCAGTGGTTTGGAGCAGTGGAGTCTGACCTGGAGAACCGGGTTTGATTCCCCACTCCTCCACATGAGCGGCGGAGGCTAATCTGGTGGATTCGTTTCCCCACGCCTACACACGAAGCCAGCTGGGTGACCTTGGGCAAGTCATGCTGTTTTGGCCTCACCTACCTCACAGGGTGTCTGTTGTGGGGAGAGGAAGGGAAGGTGATTGTAAGCTGGTTTGATTCTGCCTTAAGTGGTAGAGAAAGTCGGCATATAACACCCAACCCTTCTTCTTCTTCTTCTTCTTCTTCTTCTTCTTCTTCTTCTTCTTCTTCTTCTTCTTCTTCTTCTTCTTCTTCTTCTTCTTCTTCTTCTTCTTCTTTTCTTCTTCTTCTTCTTCTTCTTCTTCTTCTTCTTCTTCTATCGTTTTAGGAGAAAAATCTGTCATAATATTATGTAGCAATTTTAGATGGTTGAATTCAAGTAAGAATTAAGAGCTGAATAAACTGTTAACGTTTTACACACATCTCATAAAATTGCTTTATCAGGTAGCAAAACAGGTTGCCTGAGATTATCCCTTGCTCAACTTGACATGCTTCCTTTATCTTCCTTTGCTCCATTATAATGGTGTGATATTCTAAGACCTTTCTCCCTTGAGAATCTGGTCTCCATTAATCAAATGAAAAGCTTGCCTCTTTGGCTTCTTGTACTAACTCACTTCCAATGAAATATGGAATCTTGTGACACTACAGTTTGAGTCTGCCAGTCCAATGACCTCAGAAAGGAAAAATACATTAATTAAATATAGCGCGGGGCTTCTTTGGAAAGAAAATAACTAATTCATGACACATTTAAAATATTTGTTTAATTTATATATGGTAGCAGCAATTTCCAATTTCCAAACAAATCTTATTCATGGGAGACTGGACCCCAGGAACAGGACTGGGGGGCATTTAAGGCTGCTGCAGGAGGGGGTGGTAAGAAAGATGCATTTGGCAAGTTCAAATATTTCCACCCATGGAAACATTCTGAGGGAATCTAAGCAGTCTCCACATCAAGATATTAGATTAGATCCAGCCAGCTTTTTGACTCAATCTTGCCAGTTCCCCTCCTTATTACAGCTCCCTTCTCCATATGGCTTTTATAAATGCCGGTCTCATAATCCCCACCATAGCCTTTTTGGTGGCCAAAGGGAAACCATCCTTCCATTTTTGCCATCAGAAAATCTGGTTGAATCCCCTCTATATATTTTTTTTACTGGTCTTTTGCGGCTGACTGCTTCTAGATATTTTACTACTTCTTGATTTTTTTTAAAAAAATCTTGTTTTTATAGTTTTGTGCTTTTCAATTATTTGTAATCCTTTCTTGTAAAAAAAAAAAGAATCCTGTGGCACTTTAAAGGTTAACACACTGATTGTAGCTTTGTAATTTTGTTGCTGCAATGGGCTATCGTGACTGCCGACTGAAATTAATTTCTTGTAATCAACTTGAAGGGTTTTTAACAGAGAATTTTTAAATGAAATTTAACTACCGGTAGACTAAAAAAAATAGATAAAACAAGATTTCATATTCTTGCAAGTTGGTCACTATTCATTTTGCCTATAACCCTTTTTTCTTTGTTGTGCTGGAAATGCAACATTTTTATTTCTTCTTCTCTCAAAATGTGCAAACAGCAAGAATACTGCTGTGTATATTGCTGTGTATGAGACATGTTTCATTATTAGTGGTCAATCAACTTTCTCCTTTTGCCCCAATGGTATTGTATTAGCCCATAGAGGATACGGGCATTGTATTGCAAAAGAATCATTCTGCTTTTGGATTGTTTTTTGCTGGAAAAAACCTTTGCTCAGCCACTGAGCCAGAAACAGACCCTGACTAAATGTTAAGAATGGCTGTAGAAAGATAAGATCGGACTACAGTGTGAAAGCCATGCTAATGCCATAAGGTTTAGTTTAAAATCAAGATGGTGAATCATACAGTGATAGATCACTGTGATATGATCAAGAACGACATCGCACAGATTCTCTAATCAAAATTGAATTGTTTGCTTGAAAGAAATTATTTGGAAACAAAGAATGTTCCTATCCTCCTTTTTGAAAGTCAGAAACATTGCCTCTTCTCTTATTGCAATACCTTAGTTTGGAGCCAAAGCTCTTCTTCCGCCAACTTAACAACACCCATGCTAGCAGAATGGCACTTCCATTCATGGAGGTGAGGGTGATTCTTGACTGTTCCTCTCATCCATTACAGAACTCATTCCTCTTCCCATTGTTCATAAGGTTTCCCAAGATGTCCTAATAGAATTTGCAGTCTCAGGGGACTGAGTGTACAGCCACAGTGAAAAAGGCAAACTAGATGCTGGGGATGATTAGGAAAGGAATTGAAAATAAAATGGCTGCTGCAGTAATCCCCAGTATAGATAATGGCAACGCCTCATATGGATTATTGTGTGCTCTTCTGGTCATCATATCTCAAAAAGGATATCGCACAGCAGAAAAAAGTATAGAAAGGGACAACCAGAATTAGGAAAGAGCTGGAGCACCTTTTCTATGAAGGAAGTCTAAAAAGTTTGGGACTTTACAGTTTCAAAAAAAGGTGACTGAGGGGGGACTTGATAAAGGTTTATAAAATTATGGTGGAGAACGTGTGTGTGTGTGTGTGTGTATAGTGTTGTCAACTCATGGGGACCCCAGCAAGGGGCTTTCAAGGCAAGTGAGAAGCAGAGGTAGTTTGCCATTGCCTTTCTCTGCAGA
Source organism: Euleptes europaea (assembly GCF_029931775.1). NCBI lineage: Eukaryota > Metazoa > Chordata > Lepidosauria > Squamata > Sphaerodactylidae > Euleptes > Euleptes europaea. The sequence continues at coordinate 29,774,258 of NC_079326.1, forward strand.
GTCATCCATGGAGGTCTCCCTTCCAAGTACTAACCCAGTTTAGCTTCCAAGATCTGGCCAGGTTGGGCTATACCATGCCGCCTTCCGTCCCCCTTACTTATTATTATTACATTCATTCATTATTTTGAATTAGGAATTAATGACCTCCAGCATGGTGTAGTGGTTAAATGCAGAAGACTCTAATCTGGAGAACCGGGTTTGATTCCCCACTCCTCCACATGAAGGCAGCTGGGTGACGTTGGGCTAGTCACACTTCTCAGAACTGTCTCAGCCCCACCTACCTCACAAGGTCTCTGTTGTGGAGAGGGGAAGGGAACATGATTGTAAGCCACTTTGAGACTCCTTAAAGGTAAAGAAAAGCAAGGTATAAAAACCAACTCTTCTTTCATTAACAGCCTTGCTCAGGTATTGCAAACTGAGAGTTGTGGCTTCCTTTATTGCGTCAATATATTTTATGTTGGGTCTTCCTCTTTCCCTGTTGCCTTCAACTTTTCCTGGCATTATTTTCTTTTCCAGTGTCTCTTGCCCTCTCAGAATGTGGCCAAAGTACGACAGCCTCAGTTTAGTCATTTTAGCTTCTAGGGAGAGTTCATGCATGATTTGATTTTGAACCCATTTATTTGTCTTTTTTGTGGTCCAGATTATCCATAAAACTGAAGTGGCACTGCCATTGTCTATGAGAAATACTCCACCAGTGTCACCTTCTACTACTGCTGCTGCCCAGAAGCTACCCTTCAAGGATTCCTTTGCCCCCATCACCACGTTAAGGTGCTCATCCAAAAGAAAGTGGATAGATAAAAAGGGAATTAGATGGAGGATAGGTCCATCAATGGCTGTTAGCCACTGTGACTAAAGGGAACCTCTATATACAGAGGCAGCAAACCTCTGAATACTAGTACTAGGGAGGTAACACCAGGGAAAGGCCTTGGCCTTTCTACCCTGTTTGTTTGGCCCTCCAGGGTAACTGATTGGCCACTCTGTGAAACATGTTGCTTGATTAGTTGGACCACTGGTCTGATTATGCCAGTTCTTCATATGACTGCAGTTGGAAGCGGAGATGGTAAAGTCCATTTTTGTGACTTTCACTTCACATGTGGAACTTTTAAGTCTAGACCCATGTTATTGTCTGTAGGAAAACTTAAAATGTCGATAGTTGTTGGCAGTATGAGAAGCAGGATATGCTCTTTACTGTCTTCGATGTTTTGCTAAATTGAAAAGACCATATAAATAACTGTGTGTCCGATGTTGTGTGTAAACATTGGATAGGAATGAATTAAAGTTTTGAGTGAGAGATGAGTGGGGACCATCAAAGATGCTTCAGTAAAAAGTCAACTTGCTATTTCTTGCTGTCCTTCTTACGTATTAGGAATTTTGAATTTTGAGTTGCTCTGATTAGAAAATAGAGGTCTAAATGTTTTCTTTGTAGGAGCTGATACTAATTATTGAATACAGCCTAGACACTATAGTTACCACCCCCTTTAAGAACCTCATTCTTTGAAAAACATGAAGACATATCTGGATCTGATTCAGAAAGAAGATTCTGGGCAACATAAACCTTCTCCTTTAATAACAAGCTACAACCTTGTCTCCTAAAGCCCATAGCAAAGGACACTATTCCCATAGTTACTGATGCCTACTCCATAGCTGTGCTTTCCCTATTTCAGGTGGTTATGAGAGTCTAGATATTTGGATTGACTCCAATACCAAAATCTTTGTACTAAAATCACAGTGCAGTTTCTTCACAATTAGAAACCAACTCAGTAACTGCAAGCTCTGCGTGCTCCTTGGCAGCTTCCAGATCTTTCTTGGCAATAAACAAATGAACAATTGCTATCTCTGGAACGCTGGTGGAGACGGTATGAATTTTACGTCTGTGCTAATCTCTGAGAGAGTAATTTTCCTGAAATAAAAAAGCTATTCCTACAGAAAATTATTCTCTTTTACTTCTTGGTTAATTTCCTATGGGAAGAGTAAAGCAGCAGGCCTCACTGAAACAGGGAACAAAATCCTGCATCTACACAGTGAGCAGCTTTTTAAAATCCTATATCTGCAGTGTGATTTCAAAATATTTTCACTGCTGGATGCAGAAATTAACACTGGACTAGATCAGGCATCATGGCTTCCCATCTGATCTTTCACCTTTTTGGAAAACATAGCCAACTTCCATTCAACTCATAATGATAGCAGAACAGGGATCCGGTTTTGTATCATACCGAGTTGAACAAAGGTTGCTCTCTGTCCCCAGTTTTAGTTTATTGTTTATTTGTGGGGTTTGATATTGTATAGTATTAAGTCTATAAGCTGCTTTAGAGAACATTTAAAACAAAAATATATTACACACTTTAAATATAACCAAATATATATATATAATTCATAGAAGTATAGTTGTCCTGAGTGCAGCGCTCCACTCTGGGGCGGCTCCAACCCCTCTTGGGGCCCCAGAAGCTGACAGGAACACCTGGAGTCTGGCGGGCCCCAGCTCACCCACCCAAGGGAAAGGCAAGGCAGAGGAGGCACCCACTTGAGAACCCCACAGCCAGACAGGACCCAGCATCTTACCTGGAGGGGAGGCACAAATGGTCGGCAAGGGAAGGCTCACAGACAGGAGAACAGGCATAGTGAAACAGCAGGAAGCTGCAGGGCTGAGTGAGAAGGCGGCAGCCAGTCAGCAAGCTGAGATGAACAGACCCATAGCATTCCATGCTGTTAAGAGGGCAGAGGCCAGGACACAGCAAATGCCGAGCCCCAGGCAGATCTCCCCACCCCAGACCAGCTTGACAGCTATGAGGTCCAATGGGACGAGGGCACAGGCGGGATCAGCATGGGCTACACCACTCAGGGTCCTGGAAATGCTGTGGGGGGGGGAATGGCGACTGGTGGGTGGGCTAGAGGTAATTAGACAACCTATGAATACGGTTGCCCGGGCCCTCTTCGCCATTGGCGGGAGGTTTTGCGGTGGAGCCTGAAAAGGGTGGGGTTTGGGGGAGGGGAGGGACTTCAATGCCATAAATTCCAATTGCCAAAGCGGCCATTTTCTCCAGCTGAACTGATCTCTATTTGCTGGAGATCAGTTGTAATAGGAGGAGATCTGCTGGTACCTGGAGGATGGCAACCATACCAATGAATTAGGCTCCCAGCAGCAGACCAGGGAGGAGAGAAGGCGAAGGGTGTGAGAGGCTTCGGCCATATAATCCCAGAGCCAGGAGAAGTAGGAGACTGGGGTGAAGTTCCCTCGCTCTGTTTCTGAGGCCTTGCATGAAGGAAATGACTGATAGGGTGCTAGTTGCCTCTGTAACGGCCAACCACCAGGAGGTGACACAACGGAGCCTCATAATAGTAAATGCATACAAAAGAAGATACATTTTAAGTAAATACTGAGCAAGAATTAGTTACATATTTGAATGGCACTTTACTCCTATCTTTCCTGATGTGTTTGAAAGTTGGAACCATATATCAGTTCTTACAGTTGGTGGGTTCTAGGCCTGCACAATAAAACCTCCAAATTAACTACACTTCCTTCTCCCTACGTACTTATATTTCAATGGCTGCCTGTTTGCTTCCCAGACCAATCCAAGGTGCTTTAAAGCCCTAAATAGTTCGGGACTAAGATGACTGAACAATAACTTCAGAAGCTTCAGTTGATGATGCAACAGGTGAGGCACTGGAAGAGCAAGCAGGTGGGAGGAAAAATCTCCTTTTGGCTTGCTGGTCAGCCAACCACATGACAGCAGAAACAGGATTAATGCTATGACGCACCCCCCTTTCAACCACTTCAATATCCCACTCACTCAGCCCGGCCGTATATGCTGAGGGAAAAAGCGTTGGCCTGAGTATATTTGTGAGGAGATTTTTTTCCTTCTCCTCCAGTCCCACACCCGTATTTACCTCAGTGAGAAATAGGAGACAAGAGGCTTTTCAACTTAAACAGACAAAACAGGGAAGTTTATTGAAGAGAACTCACAGAGATTGGTTTACAAAAAAAAAAAGCAGAAATTGGAGGGGAAACTCAAGTCAGATTTATATACACAAGATTACTTTAGAGATAGCTTAGATGTTTTCTTCACTCAAGTTCCTTCAGTTCTCAGTTTCAAGCTTACTCAGATTCCGTTTCAAGCTTAGTTCTATCCCTCAGAACTATTATTCAGACTTTCAGACTCTCAGGGCAAAAATGCATGGTCGCTTTATCCTCCTTTAATCCCTGTTTTAGCCAGGATCGAACGCACATTAGGCGAAACGCATGCGTTCGATCCTGGCTGAATCCTGGGTGAAACAGGGATTAAAGGAGGATAAAGTGACCATGCGTTTTCGCCCTCAGTCTGTCATTCAGCTTCAGACTCTCCTCTCTGTCCCCAGCCTACCCCACCTTAGTGGCTGTAATCCTCCACACCTCCCTGCTACCGGAATAGCTCTACCTCAGAGACTCATTCCCCTTGTTACTTGAGAATGGGCCCTCTCTAACCCAGTTCTCACTCTTGTCACTCCCACAGGTTGTGTGTGTCAATAGCTTTGGCTTTCACAGAACCCCTCAGGTTAGTACAGTCTGGCTTCTGCTCAGTCTTGCTACCAAGCTTCGAATCTATCTCAGCCCTCTCTGGCTGGTCCCGAGCTTCGACTCCTTTCACAACCTCCTATTCAGGCTGGGTCCCAAGCTTCAACTCCTTTCACAGCTTCCTATCCAGGCTGGGTCCCGAGCTTCAACTCCTTTCACAGCCTCCTATCCAGGCTGGGTACCAAGCTTCGACTCTTTTCACAGCCTCCTATCCAGGCTGGGTCCCAAGCTTCGACTCTTTTCACAGCCTCCTATCCAGGCTGGGTCCCGAGCTTTGACTCCTTTCACAGCCTCCTATCCAGGCTGGGTCCCGAGCTTCGACTCCTTTCACAGCCTCCTATCCAGGCTGGGTCCCAAGCTTTGAATGCTTTCTGTCTCTCAGAGCTCAGGGTGTCAGCTCTCTGGCTCTTCCTACTCTTGGTCTGTCAGCTCTTGCTGCAGAATAACCCCTTATCCGTCACAGATGCGTTGAAGGCAGGTGTGTGTGTGTGTGGGGTCAGGATCTGAAACCAAGTTGTGGCAGTTTCCTAGCATGAGCCCCTTTTTAAAACTTCACCAGACACCACCCCAGGAGCCGTCACCTTCCCGCCTTCTCAACTGCACTGGGGATTCCAGTGGAGTGGGGGGAGTTCTTGGATTGAATTTGACTTGAAGTTAATAGCCACTCAGTCCTGTGACTGATAGTTATGGTGTGAGGTAAACTCAGCAAAGATAAGATTTTTAAAAAGAGAAGAAGATAGTTTACCAAGTACAGGCTTAAGAACAGAGATAAGTATAACACTTAACATGGAGGTGAGGGGTTAAAGTTTATAAATTGTACATGCCAAGGGGGGTGGGAACCATTCCAGGCAGGCTTAAATATGTTGTTATACCCTGGTTTAACCATGACTTCCAATTCACAGCACACAGCTGTAATTAATAACACTTTTTCCTGGACAGTATGAGAGGACAAAATAAATAAGCTGTCTCCAGGCCCTCTCAGATGTCCAGAGAGGCCCAGGCCACTTCCAGATTTTGAGGCCCTTAGCCACAAAAAAAAGTTTTTAAAAGATACGTGATGTGCATATAAAAGCAAGTTGTGAACTTTATCAAATTCCAAAGTCTAAATTTGAGGCCCTGGCCAAATAGTCCTCCTGGCCTCTCCTCTATTTGGCCCTGGCTGTCCACACTCCATTCCTGTTAGGCTAGCTCTTCAGCTAACACTCATCTCTAACTTACTCCCTACCTTTCATTGAAAATCCCAACTGCCCTATCACAATTCAGTCTCTGTGTCCGAGCTCACAGCTCCTAATGGCTAGTGGATCTCCCAGGGTTACTTCTCCCACTGTCACACTATCATGTCCTCAGTGTTATCAGTACATGTTTTAGTTTACTTGAAATTGATTATAAAGGGAACCCTGTTGGGCTTGCCCATCTCATATTTGATTTGGGAGAGCCTTTATATGAGGAAAAAAAGTTCAGGCCAGACTGGATGATCTTGATATGTATGAGCATACAGGAGAAAAGTGAAAGGATCAATTTTTTTAAAAAAAGCTGAATTATGTAATTGAAGGAAACTGCTTAGGTGCTTGATGCATTTTTCCTACTCATGCTGTAATACTGGAAGTCACCTGGGCTGGGAGAAAAAATGCATGTAGCACTCAAGCGCTGCCACCAGAAAGAAAGGGGGCACAATAGGGTGGATGTGACTCACCTTGATTGGTGCTGCATGCTTTAAACTTGTACTGCAAAGGGCACAACCATGCACAATTATCACTAATTCGGTGGCTACCACTGACAAACTGTCTCACCAGCCACCTCTAAATGTCATGACTTAAACCTCCGAGTCCTATTTCTTCTTTTCTACCTAGGAAATCATACTCTGAAATAAGACTAAACTGTTAAACAATCTGTATTAGAAGAGCCAGCATGGTGCAGTGGTTAAGATTGGTGGTTTGGAGCGGTGGACTCTAATCTGGAGAACCAGGTTTGATTCCCCAACTCCTCCACAAGAGCTGTGGATGCTAATCTGGTGAACCAGGTTGGTTTCCCCACTCCTCCACATGAAGCAAGCTAGATGATCTTGGGCTAGTCACAGCTCTCTTAGAGCTTTCTCAGCCCCACCTACCTCACAGGATGTTTGTTGTTGGGAGGGGAAGGGAAGGTGATTGTAAACCAGTTTGATTCTTCCTTAAGTGGTAGAGAAAGCCGGCATATAAAAACCAACTCTTCTTCTTCTTCTTTCTGTTTTGCTTTATAAAGAGCAAGCCTAATGATAAATGACATGTATTAATAAACATTATCTGCAGTTTCTGATGCTATGAGGGAAATGGACTCGTAGCCCCTGCTGTTTAGAATGCCATTCACAAGCATCAAGAATCCCATTTTCCAATTCTTTATCTTTATATCTAACTCGTGGGAAGTACCACTTAGGTAAAACACACACATGCACCTCAACAAAAGCAAATAGATTTCCAGTGTGAAAACACTACCTGCAGTGTTATAAAACAATTACATAATGATTAAATATGTAAAAGAAAGGTTACATTTGTTGAGGTTATAAAATAAGCCTCTTCTGCATTTTCGCATGACGATGTAAACTGTTTGAGTTTCAGCTCCTGTAGAGCTGGGCAAAAGTTTAATTGTATTCAACAAACAGAATAAATTCACAGGCATCTATTTGATGCAAATCATTGCCTGCCTTGTAATCCTTTGAGTAAAATAAGGCAGTCTGAAAATTGATTCAAGCTTCATATTTCTGGCTCACTACTGAAAATGAGGGAAAAATGTTTTTGACTACAAACAGAGAAGATTTGATGGGGAATAATTGGGGGGGAAATAGGATGGTGTTTTAAGATACAGTTTTCTAACGGTAATCAAGCCGATTCCACTGTGTAACGCTTTGTCATGTATGCTGTAAAACCATGCAGTCTTCTAAAATTCTGATAAAGCTCTCCGTAACATTTACTGAGGGCCTAACTACATGTTACATAACTTTCATTTTCCACATGTCCTCCACCGATCCACTCTTTCAGTCAGATGTCAGAGGAAAGTTCTCCAGCAGGAACTCCATTTCCAAGTGTGCAAAGGCCTAATTTGGATCAGGACCATGGCACATAGGAAGAAGGGGCTTAAGCCTCTCTAGGGTTGCCAACCTCCAGGTACCGCTGATGGCTTAAACACATGCAAGTAACAATCATATATTATATATTTTTCTGTTTCAACAACCTCTTCTGCAATTATATATACAATTACAAAAGTCTCACTGTTGAAAACAGTGCACAAACACTACATCGGATACCACGAGGACAGTGAAAAAGTCCAATGAAAATACTTGGTGGGGCACAAGCAGTGCCAGCATTTTAGTTATTTGTGTAGTTATTGATGTACACCGATGATGCCCTGGATTCCAAGAGATGGGCTTCCGGTATTCTATCCATTTCACCAATGCAGGTTTCATCAATCAGGAATAAATCCTTATGTGGCTGTGAGGCAAACGCCTGTTCCAAACATGAGGAGTGGACCTCTCCTTTTCAGATGACTCAGCATGCCTTTAGTGTTCCAGTGCTAAATCAACTTTAAGAAGATCTTGTCAAGCCCAGGGATCAGTGTTTTTGAGAGTTCCACCCATCACTTAAGATATACTGGTGGAAATGTGATCCAGAAGAAGCATGCACATGGAGTTCTACCATGTTCTTGCAGTGCTCTCAGGTGTTTCGGCTGAGCCTTGGCAGGAGAACTTCCTACTGGATTGCGCCTGTGTTCACTACAAGCAATCAACCAGCTCACCTAAGGGCACAGTTGCTAGCAAGCAGACAGCTCATAAAAACAAGAACACTGTAATTTGACAGGCAAACAAAAAGGGCCTTTGAAGCTGCAGGCTAACCAGCCTCGCAATGCATTTGAAGCCATTCCACTGTTAAATGGCTGTCATGGGGACATGGGTGAAGGGTTAAATAACAAAATGCTAAAAGATTCCAAACCAAGCACCTTCCTATGACGTAGGCAGCTATTTCTTGAATGGCTGCTACCTGTAGACACTTGAAGCCTCTTGGGCTCTTCTGAAATATCTCCCAGTCCAGTGAGACAGAGGGAATCCAAGATTGCCCTTTGCTTATGAGAAGAGATCTGTTGGGGAAGAAGGAAGTGGGTATTAGGAAACACACCTAGGCACCATATTGGGGATTACTACTACACACAATTACTTGGTAGTGGTTGATCTGAGCTGAACGTACTGCTGTGTGACATTACTTAGTATTTCAGCCTTATGTATTGCAAATCAAAGACCGGCCCCAAAACGCCTGAGGCATGTCATTTTGCACTTTGTTCATGCTGATCTTAAGATAGCATAAAAAAATGGCATAATGTCTCAGTTTGTGGGGCTAACCTACAGATGAGATCCAGTCTAACACTTGTGGAATGGAAAGAGACAGGGATGAGGCATGACCATGGGACCATGACACAGGATCTTTGATGGCATTTATCGTCTTCATCAGAACATCAGGCACTGGTCTAAACTTATTCATTATATCCATTGTAGTAAAGGATTTTCTGACTAACAAGGTGAAAAAACAGAACACGTTCTGACAGAAATTGTATATTAGATTTTGCATAACTTATATAGATAGTCTAACAAGACAGTCTTCTGAAATATTTTGCTGTGGCAACTGCCCTATTATAATAAGGATGAAAACATAGAGAGGTATTAGATACATAGCTTTTAAGAAAACAAACAGGAATCTTGTGTCACCTTGAAATCTAGTAATATTTTACTCCAGCATAAGCTTTCGTGGCCTACGTCATTGGATGCATCTAGTCTGAGAAGGACCTTATATATATTAGATGCATCTTATGAAGTGAGCTGTGCACCTGAAAGCTTATGCTAGGGGGTGGGAAACTTGGTTGTCATTAAACTGCCACAAGACAGCAGCCTAACTCAGTTACTCATCTGATAAAAATAGCTTTGTGCTGCACTGTGTACAACTGTGAAAGGCCAGGAATAAGATAATAAAACTTTCACGACAACAGTCCAATGTCCTGGCAGGAACTTCAATTACATGTGTGCATCCACTACATCCTATTCCTTTCTGGCCTCACCCATGTACACTGCCAGCATGGTGCAGTGATTACAGTAGGGGTTACCGCACTTTGTATTCCCAGCGATGTATTAAGAGTTTGAAAAAGTTGTAAAAAACATCGCTTTAAAAGGGTTTTTGGATACCATGGCTTATAAATGGTCTTCACAGCTAAAGGGGCCAAAACAAAGTGCGGACAGTATTTTTTATAACGTTTTCAAACTCTTAATACAATGGTGGGAATACATAGAAAGTGCGAACAGTATTTTTTATAAAGTTTTCAAACTCTTAATACATCGCTGGGAATACAAGTGCGGTAATCCCTAGTGTTTGACAAGGATTGGAGATAACTGAGTTCAAATCCCCACTGTTCAAATCCCCACTGTGACAAGCTCACTATGTGACCTTGGATCCATCACACTATCTTGGCCTAATCTACCTCACAGGATTATTGTGAGGATAAAACAGTGAAGGGGAACACCAACACCAGGTACACCAACCTGAGCTTTTTGGAAGGAGGGTGGGATAAAAATATAACTGCGAGATGGAACACAGCAATGGTCTTAAGTCATGTCCTTAATTTCAACTTTTTTGTCAAGGAAGCAGATTTCAGGCATCTAGCCACAGAGGGACTCCCCTCCCCCTCAGTTTCAGTACAAGATCCTATTTCCATGGCTCACATCTTTGATGTTTGAAATAATGGGAACATTGTATGGGACTATCAGGCTCTTTTGGAAGTCCAGAAAGGCCCAGGTAAATTTCAGCTTGTGAGGCCCATGTTGGTGAAAGTGCTGTCAAGTCACACCCGAGTTATGGTGTATGTGAATCACATTCTACCATTCATTTGAGGCTAAATCTTTTCTTTTTATAATTCTGTTGTCTTTAATGGGCAAGAAAGGTTTCTTTCTTGCACATAACCCTTCAAAAACATTAAGAAGGTTTTGCTTTCTTTTGGCAACCCCTTTTACTCCTGCTGCTTCCCACAGGCACTTAATGTCTCTAATTCCCTCTAGAATGCCTAGAGAGATCATGCTCTGAAGCATGCCACTCACCAAAATGCTATTAAAAACACTTCAGTCAAATGGACCTTCAAACACACTCCATACAACTTATTAAGGGTTTTTTTAACCACTCATGTCATATTGCCTCATGTCACACTTTCAATGATAAACGATAACACTTTTTGGTATACCATGGAGAAATCAGATAAAATGGTTGTAGAAATAATAATCAGAGTCCCTTTACTGCAACAGAAAATCATAGAAACCATTATCATTCAAATAATTGTGTACAACAGTCAAGAGAGATACATCATTTAAAGGGTATTACTGATAGGAGGAGGAAGAAGAAGAAGAAGAAGAGTTGGTTTTTATATGCTGACTTTCTCTACCACTTAAGGGAGACTCAAACCAGCTTACAATCACCTTCCCTTCCCCTCCCCACAACAGACACCCTGCCAGGTGGGTGAGGTTGAGAGAGTGTGACTAGCTCAAGGTAAGAATGGGGAAACCAACCCGGTTCACCAGATTAGTGTCCGCCGCTCATGTAGAGGAGTGGGGAATCAAACAAGGTTCTCCAGATCAGACTCCACTGCTCCAAACCACTGCTCTTAACCACTACACCATGCTGGACTATGAAAACATTCAGTAAAACGCTTCCAGATGGGTCAACCAAACAAATACAACTGTATCACAAGGGCAGGGATCCTTACAGAGCCACACATTTTGGCTTTGGTTATATTTCTTGTGATTACCATCAGCCTTCCCCCTTTCTTGGTTGTTATGGAAGCGCAGAAGGGAAGAGGATGATCTTGTTTCAGACTGGTCCTGGGGAGCATGATGCTATAACCTTTCTGAATCTATGAAGGTCTGGGTCCTGTCAGTGCCTGGATAGGGATTCTACTGGGAACTCCCTTGAGTTCAGTGAAGGAAGAACCATGCAATATAAATGTAATTAATACATAAATTGCAGAAGGCATGAAGAAGGGAGGGCAGAACACCAGTTCTTGAACTCTGCCTTCCACTAGAGAGAAGGAAATTTCTCATTCACTCTTATCGTCTATTATTTTTGGCTTGTGCCCCTGGTGCTCTGGAGAACCCTCTTTAGCCAACCAGCTTAGGCCTACATGAGCACTGAAACCTGTGTTTGTTTTCTTTTACTTTCCCAAAGTCCAGTGACATACCTAGGTTCCAGAAGTTAATCTTGCCCACTAGGCCATTGCCCTTGGTCTCCTCATATCAGTTCCTGGTCTAGGAATATTTTTGTTACTGTTGTTGATGATAGTGATGAGGCATCTGCAGACCCATCTCCTGTGGTATGTTTCTGACACTGCTGTAATCCACTCACCAGAGGAGAGAAGCATGTGCAAGAAAAGTTGTCACCAGTCCATCTGACATGGAAGAAACTTTCTTCTTAATTTCAACCTTTTTGTCAAGGAAGCAGATTTCAGGCATCTAGCCACAGAGGGACTCCCCTCCCCCTCAGTTTCAGTACAAGATCCTATTTCCATGGCTCACATCTTTGATGTTTGAAATAATGGGAACATTGTATGGGACTATCAGGCTCTTTTGGAAGTCCAGAAAGGCCCAGGTAAATTTCAGCTTGTGAGGCCCATGTTGGTGAAAGTGCTGTCAAGTCACACCCGAGTTATGGTGACCCTGTAGGGTTTTCAGGGCAACAGATGAACAGAGATGGTTTGCCATTCTATGCCTTCAGGTAGTAACCCTGGACTTCTTTGGTAATCTCCCATCCAAGTACTAACCAGTGCTGATCCTGTTTAGCTTCTGTGATCTGGCAAGATCAGGCCAGCCTGAACCATCCAGGTCAGGTCCTGAAGCCCCCCCTTTTTTTTTGCTATCAAGTCACAGCTGACTTATGGTGACCCTGTGGGTTTTCAAGGTAAAAGACAGAGGTGGTTTGCTATTGCCTGCCTCTGTATTCCTTGAAGGTCTCCCATCCAAATACTAACAAGAGCCAGCCCTGCTTAGTTTCCAAGATCTGATGAGACCAGGCTAGCCTGGTCTATCCAGGTTAGGTTGAGGCCCATAGTTGTAATAAAAATTAAAAGGATGACACATGGAAACAAAATATGAAAATTTAAAAAGGAGACAATATGAATTTGGACAAGTGTTTAAATTTGAGCCTCCTTTTGAGCTTGAGACCTAGTCCAAATGGCCATCCTGGCCCCTCTCTGGTTGGCCCTGGAGACTATTACCTTTAAGCTTAAAGCTTACTAGCTGTACAAAATCTCATGCATAGATTCCCAACAGGAAAGTGTGGGTCCAGCGAGCAACAAACCTCAGGTAAAACTTCCATGCATAAACGACCCCAGTCAAATAGACCCCAAGTGTGGATTATTCTGTTCAGTTTTTCTGGACTTAGCAGTTACTCTCCCCCCCCCCACAAACATAATGTACTTCTCCCCAGAGATGTGCAAATGCTTGTCCTGTTTTGAAGGCTAGTGACATAGGCACTTAATTTATCCTGTCACAAGAAATCCATGGCTAGCACTGCACTAAACACAAATTACGCCACCATTTGTTGAGTGATATGTGACTAAATTCAGGATATTGACTCTGAACATCTGCACAAACACAAGTAGTGTTGCTGGCAGCATCTTTTCTAGTTTTTACTAGGCTGTATATTTATCCTCTGTCTAGGAGTGGGGAAGAACCACCTATTGTACCAAATCCCTTTTAGTTTAAATCTTTCTTGTCAAGTTATGATCCAGAGTGTCTGCTGTAGCTGATCCATGAGAAAAGCCAGGAGGCTGGCAATTTCCTCTCATTCTACTTTTCCATATTTCTCTGCAACATTTCTGTTCTAATCTCAAGCATTTAAAGAGGGAAAAGAGTGAGTTTGTTATTGTTAAATAACAGCCACATTGGGCCCCATTTCAGATGATGTCCATGGGGTGAGGGGTGGAGGAATCTGGTTTAACTCTTTTGAACTGTTTTCTGTGCTAAAACAGTCTCTGGGAACTGCTATATGCTACAATGAGGCAACATATAGGCAATCTATATGCCCCCCAGGAGCAAATTGTGGTTTCTAGGCATTAATTTAAAGCTGAGAAAACAGCCTGAGAGGAAAACTTTAACCCTTCTGCTACCATGCCATGGCCTCACTGCAGATCAAGAGGAACATTGCTTCTGTTTAAAAGATTCTCTGATTCTGCTCATGGCTTTCCCAATATCTCATCTGGTTTGAACCTAACAGCCAGTTTCCTTGAAGATTGCCTTATTTGCGGGTCTTCAAAAAAAAGGGCCATAGTCCTGCTATGGATGCTTTAACTGTAGAACAATCACATACCCTTCCAACTCTATGATCTAATGGACTATTTATGTGTGTGTGGTACCCCCATGAACTAGCTCAGTGGTCGGCAAACTCATAACAGAGCCAAATATCACAGTACAATGATTGAGATTTCTTTTGAGAGCCAAAACGCCTTTTAACAACCATTCATGCACGGGAGGGTTTTCCTTGGATTTGCCGCTCTCTAGATGCACATTTTCCCCATCTGCATTCTCAGAACTCTGCAGGGGGGCTTATTGTTGAGTTTTGAGAATCTGGATGGGGAAAATGTGCATCTGAGTGGCAAATCCAAGGCAAACCTCCCATTCATAAATGGCCAATAACCCCCCATGCAGAGTTTGAGAATCTGGATGGGGAAAATGTGCATCTGAGTGGCAAACCCAAGGCAAAACCTCCCATTCATAAATGGCCATGCACAAAAGAGAAGGAGAAAAGCTATCGTCACCTGAATATGCACCCCCCCCCACACACACACACCCGGTGCCCCGCAGCCACGCCCGGCCAAAGGTTCTCCACGAAGCCAGCCCGGCCACGGCGAGGGAGACGCCAAAGCAGAGGGCGGGGCATAAGGCAGCGCCCCCGGCCCGCTCTTCCCCGCATCCCCGCCCTGCCCCATACCTACCTTGGCCGCAGCCGACTCCCCGCAGCTCCTCGCCCTCCGGTTCCAGGGGGCGTGTTCCAGCCAGCTGTGGAACACCCCAAAACAATCTTTGGGTCCCCAACATGAGGCATTTCAAGAGGACATACAGTGTCTGTATGTATATTTGTCCTGGGGGCATCCCACTTGGGAGCAGCTGGCACAAAAACTGGACTTTGGATCAGGACCCAGCATACGCCTCCTTGGAGGGCACAGCCACCAGAATGCGGGGGGTGTATGATGTGTCTTGGTCCAATCCTTATTTTGGGGTGCAGAGCTTTTAAATTGTCCTCAATACCATTCAGGAACTAGGAAATGTGAATAAGGAACTGGGAATAGGGAATGAACATAAGAACATAAGAAAAGCCCTGCTGGATCAGACCAGTGCCGGATTTATGTATAAGCTAAACAAGCTATAGCTTAGGGCCCCACTCTCTTGGGCCCCCCCAAAAGATTTAAAGGAAAAAAACTGGATGTACCCCCAGCAAGCTGGGTACAAAGGGAAGATGACTGGGGAAGGCACTGGCAAACCTCCCCATAAAACATAGTCTGCCTGGTAAATGTCTTCGGGATGTGATGTCACCCCATGGGTTCAGGAATGACCAGGTGCTTGCACAGGGGGTGGGACCTTTACCTGTTTTAGAATGCAGACTCCATTTAATTTAAATGGAGAATTTAAACTCCCTGCTTCTCTCAGGAAGCCATTTGTTGTCAAGGTGACAGAGGTCAATTGCAAATAGATTTGTCTTGTCTCAGACAGCCCCAGGGCAATCTACATGGATTTTATTTACATCTCTAAGATTCTGCAGACTTTGGCTGGGGCCCCGCAAAAAATTTTTAAGCTGGGCTGTGGAGGCCCCTAGATTTAGAGGCCCTAGGCTGCAGCCTACTTAGCCTATACATAAATCCGGGCCTGACTGGGGAGATGCTTTAGCACTTTCCCCAAAACTCTATGATTTCCATAGAGTTTTGGGGAGATTGATAGAGCATCCCCTCGGTGCGATGCTGGAGTTTCCGCAACATGCCAAAAGTGACGTCATCGTGCATGGATGCAAATCTCTCCCTCCCCTTTTGACCAGCCTGCTTCTGCCCGCCAAACAGCTGAATGTTAGTGGGCAGCCGCAGGAATCCCCAGGAGATTGCCCACCATTAGTGGGCACCTGGGAACCCTATCTGTAAGGCACATAGGTTAATTTGGATTGCAAAAAATACTGAGTGTTTTAAAGGGTGGAGCTAGGACAGAGAGTAGTACCTCTGGCAGCTCTAGTAGCAAAGTCCAGAGGCACCTGATCAGGCCAAGGCAGAATCTGGTTGGCCATGGGTAGAGCCTAGCAGAATTCTGGCTTTTGAGCTTTTAGCATAAGATGGTATGGTCTTGCTGGTCAGGCCATTAGAATATCACCTGGTGTAGAGAGCCAGCGTGGTGTAGTGGTTAAGAGCAGTGGTTTGGAGCGGTGGACTCTAAACTGGAGAACCGGGTTGTGTTGGTGTCTGTTGTGGGAAGGGGAAGGGAAGGTGAACACATGAACACATGAAACTGCCTTATACTGAACCAGACCCTTGGTCCATCAAAGTCAGTACTGTCTACTCAGACTGGCAGCGGCTCTCCAGCATCTCAGACAGAGGTCTTTCACATCACCTACTTGCCTGGTCCTTTTAGCTGGAGACGCCGGGGATTGAACCTGGGACCTTCTGCATGCCAAGCAGATGCTCTACCACTGAGCCAAAGCTGGTTTGTAAGCTGGTTTGATTCTCCTTAAAAGGTAGAGAAAATCGGTATATAAAAGCCAGCTCTTCTTCTTCTTCTTCTGGCTGTCAACTCTAGTTAGTCCCAGTGCAGCTACATTTAATACTCCACAGAGCAGGGAGAATGAGTAGGATCCTGACACATAACTGGCCCAGTAGCTACATAATTTTGTGAAATGTTGTCATAAGACTGCCTCATTTGTTGAATCCTTGCTGTCTCTATGGATACCCAAAAGAACAAATGAGAACACATCTTGCTCTCCAACTTCTTTGCTTTCAGCAAAGTATTCATTATCATCACTAGAAGTGCAGTAGATTATTCCTCAAGTATCATACACAGAGAGTTACTAATGGGAGCACTATAAGCCTTAGCTTGGGAAGGACTGCAGTGGTGAACCTGCATGGGGGAACCATTGCTGTGTCATTACATTAGCAGCAATTATAGCTTTGCAATGCACCCCGCTAGGAATTAAGAAAATAAATGGAACACGAATTTATCAGCTTGCTCAGAGAGCCTTCTGAACCATGAGCAACAGATGTTCTGAACTGGAAACCAGAAACACATCAGCACTAAAAATGCTAGAAGTTGTGTTATAATTGTGGGGGGAAATACAGCCTAAAATGGCATACACTATTCCACAGAAATGTAACAGAGTTGTCTGATGTTGATTCTGATCATTCAGATAAAATTACCAATTTATTGATTAGTTTGTGTGATGGACAGGAAGAAGAAGAAGAGTTGGTTGTTATATGCCAATTTTCTCTACCTTTTAAGGAGAATCAACCCGGTTTGCAATCTCCTTCCCTTCCTCTCCCTGCAACAGACACCTTGTGAGGTAGGTGAGGCTGAGAGAGCTCTAAGAGAACTGTAAATGTAACTAGCCCTACTTCATGTGTAGGGGTGGGGAAACCAACCTGGTTCACCAGATTAGCGTCCACCACTCAAGGGGAGGGGTGGGGAATCAAACCCCGTTCACCGTTCATCGCTCCTAAGCACTACACCACGCTGGCTCCACCACCCTCTGCTCTCTTTGGTCAGAGAAGACCAATCAAATCCGAATGCAAATGTAACTCTGAAGTGAACAAGAACAAAAACCTTGGGCAAGTTAACTGTCAATGACCAATAGGCAAAAGTGGTAGGAGGTAATCCTGGCCCAGGCAGAGAAGTCCAGTAGAGACTGTAGTGATTCATTTTTATAGGCAGGGTTGTTGTGCTGTTCCCAGATAAAAACAGTGAAATTATTCAAGCTGTGTAGTTACTGTGTTTAAGGTAAAAGCTGCTGAAATAATAAACATTGTAACTCTTAAGTATAATGTACCTCCCAGCTCTGGTACTGTGTCAGCTAGCAGGCTGGAGTGGGAGGGAATTACAAATCATACTTACCAACCAAATGAAATTATTTGTTTTATTATATATGACTCCCATGTCATCCTCAACCTTAAAGGGAAAACCTCTTATGCAGGGGACATGAAAAGGCTGTTCTCTGTAATAAAGAATTACATTATACCCAACCCTTGACAGCATAATAATTTTTCTCATGCTCCAAGATACAGGTTCTTTTTTTAAAAAAAATAAATACTTTTAAAATTAGTTTTGTATATGTTACAATTAACAGAGGGGGTTTTATAATAACAAAATTACAATGCTTCAAAGAAAACATAGGGTTGAATACCACCCTTATGCTTATTTTGGAACATAATGTCCATCATTCAAGAAAGTTATCTGTATGGAAACTGTTACTTCCATAATATTTTTACTGTTTATAGGATGTTGTTTAGTCAAATATGCTATTCTCCATACTCTGTATAGCCATTCCAAGATTGTGAGGGTATCAATATGTTTCCAATAAGCTGCAATACATATCAGCACTGCAATTAACAGTGATAAAGTAAAATGACTTTAGGGTCCTTGGGGAGCTCATAGCTGATAATTTCATGTACTAATTTCAATAATGAAATCCAGAACTTCTGGATCTCAGCACATTTCCAGTACATTTGAAACTTGGGGAGGGGATCTTTAGTGGACAAGCAAGACTAGGTTTCCTGCAATTCTGGTGTTCTTTTCTTGAAAAACAGATACTCCTGTTACAGATTTTGACATAATAGGACGTATGAACTGCTGTATTAGTGTTGTACATGTGCAGAATTATTCAATGTAAAACCCAACTTCTCATAAAAACCCTGCAGAGGCTTGACTTTCATTTTAAAAGTGAACAAGCCTGGATATTGTTTGCCAAGGACTTATGTGTCAGTTACTGTTGCACTTTCATGCCAGAATTTTGCACTCTCTGTCCTTGAATGATTCCACTGTCAGAAATACTTTTTCCTTTGACCTGTACTCTGGGGAATTTTTCTGGCCTCTCCTTGTACTCTGGCAGTATTTTTGCTAACTGTTGACTAATGATATTATATTGGGTTTTAAGGTTTAAATATGAAATAATGGTAGTAGGAAGTTATGAATAGGTTCATTTTTATCGTGTTCTTCAGGAGATGAGAATGCTGGTAAAATTAGTTATAATAGAGATATAATAAGACCCAAAACTGACTGTTTAAAAAATAGCATGTTCAGCAAAATAGTCTGCTAAGAGCAGGAAATCCTTATGGTAGTCTGTAGGGAAGCTACAGAGCATGTGCAGTAAAATAAGTTCTGCACCAGTGCAAGGTGAGTTCATCAGGGAAAATAATCCCAAGCCCATTGAAGGTGATTTGGAGAGTATAAATATGGGCAAGGAAAGGCTAGAACTTTAGACCTCTCTAAGTCTTTGAACTGAGAGTCTCAGAAGATTGTCTTTGGGTATGTATGGATTTATATTATTCTAGATAGTGTGAATCAGATTATTTTAACTAAACCCCTTGGAAAGAGTCTCCCATAAAGAATAATGGACCCAAAGCATTTTGGATATGGCTATGATTGGTAAAAGTAGCCTCTGACATCAGAGATGGGGATTTGCATGGAACTGAAGAAATCCACTTGTCGGTCTTAGAAAGGAGGCTGGCTTAGGTCCATTTAGCATCAATAGGTTAAAACAACCCTAGATCCCAAAAGGTCTTAGGAGGCTGTGTGTGTTCCCTCAGCAGGAAAGATAGGCTTGTCACAGTTCTGTTGGGTTTCTTTGTTCTGCTTGCATTGGGAAAGCGTTTGGCCAGTGGTTGCTCTTATGAGTTTGGCTATCAGCTTCTTTGCCCTGGAGAAAGCATGCTTCCCCTCCATAGGAAACAAAGTAGGTTGGCTGGGTGCACCTTGTTCAGGGGCCTGTAAAACCAGGCCCTTTCATCCAGTACATTTGAAACTTGGGGGGGGGGGGGTCTTTAGTGGACAAGCAAGACTAGGTTCCCTGCAATTCTGGCATCTTTTTCTTGAAAAACAGACACTCCAACCCCTTGGAAAGAGTCTCCCATAAAGAATAATGGACCCAAAGCATTTGGGAAATCTAAAACAAAAAGAACAAACAAACCCGAATCTGAATTCCAAAATGGTACTGGGGAGTTGAATAATCTGGAATACCAGTATGGATACTCTTCCCAAAATATGAATCCAAAAAATCCATTTTTCTCTCAAGGATACATCCTTAGTATGGAGGACAGGACTGGGGAGAACACAGGCATTGAAATAGGCCTTCTGCCCACCCTTCTATGGTGACCATTTTCAACAGTTTAAGTTCATTCTGCAGCATATTTATATTCCTTTGTTCTAAAGGGCTTGCTGCCAAATAACATGTTTGTGATAAAAATAGAACAGAAGCGATTTTAAAATATTCAGTTGGCAAGAGCTTATAGCTAGCTCAAAGTCGAAGTATCTTCAGTTTGCTTAGAACTATAGTGGCAGAACAGTCCTATAGAGTTTTGGTGACTCTGACCCTGTTTCTATGATTCTGCATCCTGAAAACTCCAGGAACAATCAAGCGCCAGAACATTTTTGGCCATGACACATCACCGATAGGGCAAACATTTCATAAGAAATAATTGCAGTGTTTTGAAACTTAGGTTTATGCTTACACTCAGAATTGCTTCAGTGGCATCAGAATGAATCTGAACTTTAAACCTGAGTAGGTGTTTGGGATCTATTCTGCAGTTCTGGTTGCTAAGGAAACTCTTCTTTTGTCTGCTCAGAAATAGATACTTGTTTGAGCTAGGATAAGATTCACAGGCGATGTTGCCCTCATTGTTGCATTCAACAGCTACAATGCGAGGGCTGATTATGAAATGGTCTCGAGTTCATTACAGGTGATAACAGTCATATGGTGAGTTTACGAACTGAAGCTGCCATTCTGTCATTTGGGAAACCTCCAAGACTAGAAAAAGCCAATTTAAAAAGTTCAAGTTTATCCTCTCTCTAATGTTTTACTGGGAGGGAAGGCAGCATGGTATAGCCCAATCTTGTCAGATCTTGGAAGCTAAGCAGGGTCAGTACTTGGAAGGGAGACCTCCAAGGGAGGCTCTGAAGAAAAAGGCTATGGCAAACCACCTATGCTTCTCACTTGTGTTGAAAGCCCCTTGCTAAGGTTGGAAGAAGAAGAAGAAGAGGAAGAGGAGGAGGAGGACTAGTTGGTTTTTATATGCTGACTTTCTTTACCACTTAAGGAAGAAGCAAACTGGCTTACCATCACCTTCCCTTCCCCTGCCCACAACAGACACCCTGTGAGACAGGTGAGGCTGAGATAAAATCATCCGAATGACTAACATTTCTAAAATTTCTAGTCAACACAGGTAAAATCAGCTTATTTCTAATCTCCCAATAAAATTCACAGTGTAGTAAAATGTATATAATTGTCTCAACTGAATTAAAATTACAGGGGCATAATCTGGCCTCTACAGGTATATTTGGTTTAAGGACAGAAGCAAGGTGCAAGAGAGTGAGAATGAGCCTGTAGCCACTAAGCTTTACAGCCCATTCCTGAGATTCGTGCCGAATCTCAATAGGAGGCAGCATGATCTGCCCACCAGTGTAAGTGCATGTAATCACACGATTACACGCACTTACGCTGGCGGGGAGGGCGGCTCCGCCAGTGCCCAAGCATTGCAGAGCTGCGCCTCACCCCTCTGCTGGTGCGGCCTCTCTGTGGCGCAGGCCACGGCGTACAGTGGCCGTGCCGGCGCAGGGGGGCATTCCCGAGGCGGGCCGAGGGGAGGAGCCGCCAGTTAGGAGGCTTCCTATCCCAGTTCAGCCCGGTACACCGGTGCTAGGAATGGCAGTGCTGCACCTGAATGGCAGTGCTGCACCTGAATTAGCAGGTGCAGCCTCATTGTTCCCTAAGGGGCGAAAGGCCCCGGTTAAACAAAAAAAAAAAAACCCCAAAACCACTGCAAAATGGTTTTTTCCGTTTAACGGTGTACGCGAAATGGCTTGGAGGAAGTGCGGCTGCGCCTCTTCCCCGCCATCTGCATACACCATCAGCTCAGGAATGGAGAGGGAGACTTCTTGATAAACTGATCATCGGAAGGACTGGAGAGGCCGCAGCAACATCACAGGCTCTGAAGGAGTAAAATCCAAAAGCACTATCCATGTGATATCTTTTTAGGACCAATCCAATGATGCATGGTAGTGCACAAGCTTTTGAGAACTCTTAACCAGGCCAAATGTTACAAAATGGTGAGGGGGAGATATTTGAAGCAAATTCTTCCAGTAATGGTGTTAAAACCGCCTCATACCAGCATGCGATGGATTTTCTGTCAGGCCAAGAAGATTCAGGTTGCTGTAGGCGAGGGGCCATAAAAACAAGATGTAATAAAAAAATTAAACTGAGAATATGTCCCTCAATGGACATTAGCAAAGGTGACTAAAGGACAGCAAACATCTGAGTACCAGTTGTTGTGGGTCAGTCTGCTGACACTTCCTCAGATGAGGAACTAGAGGGAGATGGCAGGGTAAGAACCAAGGAGCAGCCCCAGCAGATATAAGACAATTAAAGAAGTGAAGATCAGAATGTCTCACCAGGTCTGCAGCCTGGCAGCTCAATAGAACCAGCTGTGTCTGTGGTTCAGTCACAGGTGGCCTCACCTTGAGGGTCACTGAGACCACTCGATCAGAGACGCTGGAAGATCTGGGCTACAATAGAAAGCCAGCGGGAAAGTGCAAGGCTACAGGCTTTGCATAGAGCACTAAGTGATGATGAAACTGGGAACGCCAGAATGCCTAATGAGCAACAGCTGGTCTGCATTAAGATAAGGTTGTAGAGGAAAGCCGCCCTGCCTCTGCTGGGCTGTCTTCTGTAAAGGTGGTCCCAAAGTTACTCCTAACCAAAACACAGAGCACAGGAAGCCTTCCTGAGCTCAGTGGGTAAGCTGCCACCAGCCCTTATTCAATCAGTTAGCCCCAGGCTGATACCAAATTAGTGCATAAAACTCACCCTGCAAGGTAGGAGTCTCTGCAGGGGGAGAATTTACACAGACAAATGTTTGGGTGTTGGTAGGTGGACCCACAAAACAATAAGCACTCAGATTTAGACTTGAATCTCCCAAAGTCAATGAACATAACCAAAATATAGGTTAAATATTTATTCCAAAGATTTGTGCTCGTTACAGAAAAGCAAAAGGCTAATGAAGTGGTTTAAGCAGAAAATAACAACAGGTTTAACACAACTAACTACACAGTAAGATTCTCAGGTTCAAAAGTTTGGCAAAGCTTTAGGCAAGTTTCAAATAAGGTTTACCAGTTCCACAAAAGTCATAGCATCTTGGTACAGCATCCAGAGTTGTTTCCATAATTAGTCCGAGAGCAAGTCCCCCTAAAAGGGCAAATCAAAATGGGTTTTTGATGAAGCTGACATGCCGCTGCATATCCCAAGCATTCATAGATTATGGCTATCAACCGGCCATTTTTATCCTCGTAGTCCCAAAAG
The DNA here is from genome assembly GCF_029931775.1 of Euleptes europaea. Lineage (NCBI taxonomy): Eukaryota > Metazoa > Chordata > Lepidosauria > Squamata > Sphaerodactylidae > Euleptes > Euleptes europaea. The sequence goes on from NC_079326.1 coordinate 29,797,394, forward strand.
AGTGAGCTCACATTGTCCAATGAGACTGCAAGGAGATCCATAAACCAGTAATTAACTGATGTGTCAAACATTGCCCCACTCTTGCATCAGGGTATGTCAAAAGGTGAGCTTGGGCCTGCAGAACTCAATTCACCTGGTACTCGTCAGCAGAGATAAGACCTTGCCCGACAGATTAGTTGCCCTGGTGATTAACGACCTTCAATTTAGGGAGGAAGAAAGTTGTAACCGGCTTCACAGCTGCATCTTATCTCTCCCCCCCCACAGGAGTGAATCTTTCAAAAGTGAAACCGTTCCCACGGCAGTAAATTGCAGGCTGGAATGTTTGTATGCCAGCCGCTCAGAGTTTAATATCAATCTAGAGAAGGCCAAAAGCCTGAACCAAAGAAATTATAACAGCAAGGAATTATGGGAACCCATTTCCTTGACAAAGGTCTATTTAGGCAGGCAATGAGCTCAGCATTTTCTGGAAGCAACTCGTTCACATACAGCCACCTTCAGTCTCTGTTATTCTCTACCCTGACCTTGGGAACTGAATCTGACCTTGAATTGGAATTTGAATCTGCTTAGTTGTTGGACTCGAACAGCATGGTACCTGACCTCAGACTGTTTTCCTGATTACACTACCAGCCTCTGGCCCTTGCTTCTGCCAGCATTCCGGACACCAGTGTTGAGAGCCAGCATTAGGCGAAGACCTTAGCTTCTATACCCTTCTGTTGGCCTTCCAGCATAAACAGGGATATTAGTTAATGGAGTGGCACATGGAGAAAGGGCAATGAGGCTTAACACTTCTCAGAACTGTTTTATGTGCAGGTGAAAATATATGAAGTCAGCGGAAGCTAAGTTTCGTGCCAGGCTGGGCCTGTCCAAAATGCTAGTAGTAGGGTTGCCTACTCTTTGCCACCGGTGGGAGGTTTTTGGGGCAGAGCCTGAGGAGGGCGGGGTTTGGGGAGGGGAGGGACTTCAATGCCAAAGAGTCCAATTGCCAAAGCGGCCATTTTCTCCAGGGGAACTGATCTCTATCGGCTGGAGAGCAATTGTAATAGCAGGAGATCTCCAGCTAGTACCTGGAAGTTGGCAACCCTCATTGACCCTTTTTTCAGGAGGTAAAGAGGGGGGGATTTTTGCTCTGCCCTGAAGAGTATAAACCTATGAACAGGTATTTCTATTGTTATTTTAGGCATCTAATATTTAAACTTTATGATGGAAAGGTACTTCTTTGGATTCATTTAAATCCAGATAAATAAAGTGTAGTGTTGTGGTTAAGAGCAGTGGTTTGGAGCAGTGGACTTTGATCTGGAGAATCGGGGTTGATTCCCCACTCCTCCACATGAGTGGCGGAGGCTACTCTGATGAACTGGATTTGTTTCCCCACTCCTCCACATGAAGCCAGCTGGGTGATCTTGGGCTAGTCACACTCTCTCAGCCCCACCTACCTTACAGGGTGTCTGTTGTGGGGAGGGGAAGGGAAGGTGATTATAAGCTGGTTTAATTCTTCCTTAAATAGTAGAGAAAGTCGGCACATGAAAACCAACTGTTGTTTCTTCTTCTTCTTCTTCATCATCATCATCATCTGGTCCAAACAACTTACTTATGAGTGGCTTATTTTGCTCTCCTATCTTCATTTGAGAACATGTTGCTTAATTAGAGATGTATTTTCAAAATGTTGCTTTGCTAAATTGGTTTGAATCAGGTGCAATTTCATTTTTGCATACATAAATCAAAATGCAGAGAGCTCAGGGGAATTGCACAAACTCAGATTAAATCAAACAAATGCAAATTAAATGATTGTAAAGTGGAGATATGAATTTGTCAGTCATAAAAAAATGGTAGTCTCCATTCATTTCAAGCCCCATTGTACTAAATGGATCAGTAATCAGTAGATTGTGTTCCCAGTCCTCAAAGGTGCAAATGCAAATTAGAATGCTAATTGAAAAATTCCGATTTCCTTTGTAAGATTACTAGTGTAAGGTGAAAATCAAACTGATTAAGCTTGTAAGTCTTTAGGAAAATCATTTCTCTTCTCATTGTCCTAAGCTAGATATGTATCAAATTTAAATTTGCTAGCTTAGGACAAATGAATTTAACTGGTGACTCTTATTACCTCATCCTCTATCAGTTGTGTTTCTCTCTCACACACACACATCCACCTTTTCTCCTATCTAACTTCTTACTGATAGCCTCTTAAATTAACTCTTTGAATTTCCATACACATCAATAGTTTTGCAAAGAAACCAGTAAATGCATTATTCTCCTGAAGCTATTGATGGTCAAGATCAAACACAATTCAAATCAGTACTAATTTCTCAGACCTTTTGTGCAAGTGGGACACATGAACTCATTGCACAACCTCGTCCCGAGCTTTTCCTGGCTCTAACAGCAAAAGATCCCACTGCCTTTGTGTCTCAGTTCCAGCTTTACAGCAGTATGAACGCATTTTAAGAACAGTGGCATTTGACAGCATCGGTATTTGACAACTTATGGGCCAGTTTCAGTCATTTTAACAACATAAGAGCCTTGCTGGATCAGGCCATTTAGTCAAGCATTTTGTTACCACCAATGTTACCAAACAACGGAGGCAGTAGCAGCAGTAGAGGTGATGTAGAAGGAAAGATGGCCAGAAAAGGTGGTGTGATGGTGCAAGAGAGAAAGGCAGTATGGGTCGGAGGAAGCACTGTGAGGCACTCTTTCCCTTCCCATCATGAATTGTTGAAACTAATGTTGCTGTTTCTTAGTACTGATTCAGTAAAAATGTTAAGTCAGTGTTTGCGCTATTTTTTCTTCCTTCTGACCTGATATCAACACATTAATTGGTGGCCCAGAGGAACACTAATACATATAGTGCTCTTATGTGCAATTCCATATAGAGGATTTAATGTTTTCAAGTCATCTTGCTAAGCAGGCCTCTTAGGCATGAAAGCTTCAAGAACATCATAGTGATTGCTTTTCCGTTTTCACTTGTCCTCTGCATTTAGCTGTTGGAGTGGGCAACCTTTCAGAAGAATTAAAGTTTGCATGCTATAGTAATCTAGTGCACAGTAATTGCCAAATCAGACAGTGTGCAGAAGAGTCTCCTGATGGTTGGGGGCAGGGGCTAAGACTGGAAGGCAGGAGAGGCTTCAATTGTGGGGGGGGGTGCTTGGTCATGGTTCTGTTTGGATTATAAACTGGAAAGAGGATTCTCAGGCCTCAAAAAGGCTTGTTTTTCGAACATTTGAAATCAGATTAAAAATACTCTGCACATGCATATTTTGCACTCTTTCCCACGTCTATCATATTAGTTCTATGTTTAAAAATGATTCAAAATCCATTTTGAAAAAGAAATACTGCTTGGCTTGTACTTTTATTCTAGCCTTGCCCAGGTAAGTCTCCCAGTACAAAGCTTACAGCTGCAGTTTAATAGCCAAAAGTATGTAGTTGCACCTGCAGCGATCTCTGAAGTCATTCTGAAGCCCAGACTAGGTGATACAGAGTCCCTGAGGACACCCTGGGGCTGCTGCTACCATTTTATTGCTAGAATTCCTTCACTTTACAAATGCAACGGGGCCCCGGTCCTGCTCGAGAACACAGCGGGGGGAGGAGGAGGGGTTCCTGTCTCCCTCCCCCCTGCACCATTTTCAAGAGTCCAAATGCTCCTGCAGGAGTTTGGAGTCTTGAAAACAGGGCAGAGACAAGAGCCCATCGCCTCACAGAAGTTCAGACACCTGATGACAGCAGCCCCATATCTGATGACACAGGAGGTGAACAAATTTAGAAGGGCTTTCACATTAGCCAGATGTGGAGCTTTGCCATCGGCCGTCCTAGAAGGCAGATATAAAAAAATTCCTCTTTCCAAGAGAGTCTGCCCGTGCAACGGTGAAGAAATTGAGACCCATGAACACGTCTTCTTATACTGCCCTCTCCATCATGAGTTTAGATCTAAGACTATTCAAGAAACTCTAAGAAATAATACAGGGCTACCAGATAAAATCTGTATCCAACGACTACTGGAAGATAGTAACACACAAACTTTGAGATGTGTGGCCGAATTCTGTGCTGCTATCTATAAGGCCCAAAAGGATGTAATGTACAAATAGGTACAATTTGATAGATAAACATTTTAGAAGCTAGTTTGCTTACCTTTTTAGTGGAATTTTATTGATATATTTTATTCTGTGGACTTTTTGACTGTCTGATATTGTTTTATTACAAATTTATGTTACAAAAGTATGTTACAAAAGTAGATGTTCTACTTTTGGCCAAATGACCGTAAAATAAAGATTGAATTGAATTGAATTGACAAGAGCCCATCTGCCCATCTGGTGCAATAACATCACTTCTGCTGTGACTAGAAGTGATGTCAGCATGTCACCGGTGACACTGCAGCATTCAGCCAAAACTCTGTAAAGATGAATATTTGTTTATTCCTAGATGATACCAACAGGCTTAAGGTAAGGTCTTATGAAGCAAGTATTCGCGATCCTTTGGGGAAATATTTGCATTCCACTTTCTACCTAAGCCCAGTCTCCACGGCAGCTAACAACGTAATTGAAAGCAATCAATTAAACAATTACAATAACAACATTGTTAAAATTAAGATCCAACAGCCAACAAACAAACAGATCAGTGAATCACAAAAATGTAGCCCCCCTCCCTTTGAGAATAGTAAAGGAAAAACAAAAGCCAAAACAAAAGATGTTCATATTTAATTTTGGGCAAGCACATCCTGGAGCAAGGTTTCAACCTCTTATGGCTAACCAGATTCAAGGATGGTCGGAGAATCCTTCAGGGCTGGTTGTTCACCCTTTGAACCTTCATGTTGTCTGACGGTGTGTGTGTACAAATAGCTCCGCCCAGCATTACAACTGGATTTGCAGGTATGGCTTATAGAATCAGGGTACTGGTATAGGACCAAATTTCTATTTTCTAGCTTTTGTGCAACAATAATTAACGTTGTGCTTCAAAAATCTTTTACTCCTTCTGAGTGCAAATTACCCAGCAGCTATGTGTATGTTGCATCTGCCTCAGAATGCCCCCAAAAGAGGCTATACGGATATTGTTGGCAAGTCACACAATACATGGTTGGTCGGTGGCAAACAGCTGGGTGGATAACCAGTTGTTCAGGCCTTGTTTAGCTGAAGAGAATGAATTAAGAACCTTTGCTTTCTTTTTTTCTTTGAAAAAGACCATAGTTTCTAGCATGTGTCTAGGCATAAAAGAAACTAAGCCCTTGAAGTAAGTAGTCAAAGCTACATGTGCTTTAGAAGCATCCCTTGAGAGAAATAGATGAGCCACTGCCAACATGACAACCCTTGGAAGATCACATCTCTGACATGGTGATACACATGTAATTAGCAACCCTGTTTTGTAACAACAAAGGCTCTGCAGACAAAAGAGCCAACAAAGGGAGCTGCTCATTACAAGAGAGTCCCACAAGCCATCACACAAATGTCTCCAACGCCCTCCAAAAACTCTTTGAAAAACACGAAGAACTCTTTCTTCTTTCATAACGGGTGGCAAATACTTCCCTGTGACTGGGTCCAGAAAAGAGACCTAAGAATACTTTCCTTGAACAAAATGGGGCTTACTTCTTAGGATTGCTCGGCAAGCCATCTCTATTTTAAAATATGGGCTATAAGTTACAGTAAGAGTCGGAAACAAAATGCTTTCATTTGAAGAGGACATTTGTTACCCCCAAATGAGTAGAGAGCCTGTGTGTAGCTGTAACAGTGTCATACTAGAATCTGAGAGACTCAGATTGGATTCCCCACTCTGCCATGGAAGCTTGTTGGGTAACCTTGGGCCAGTCATGCACTCTCAGCCTAACCTACCTCAAAGGGTTGTTATGGTGAGGATAAAATGGAGAAGAGAAAGGCAGGGTATAAATAAAGTAAATAACAGCGCATTCCTGAAAGGAATGCCTGCACCAGGCTTAGGAGGCAACCCAACGGTGTTGCCTCCTAAGGAAGTTTTGGCACTACTGAAACCTCCGCCTGGCACAAAAAAACCGTGCAATCCTCATAGGACCTGTATGGCATGGGACCTTATATAGGACCTGTATGGCATGGGAAATATGCCACCTAAAAGGTGGCGAATCTCAGCAAAACAAGGGGGCGTTCCCGAGCCGAAAGGGCTAAGGAGGCGAACTAATGTTGGCCCCACCCCCCAGCTGGCACCGGAACACCCCGGGAACACATCCCAGGGCGCTGGAATGCCTTCGGGGTCACCGCCGCAGCCTATGCTGGCGGGTGGCTCCGGTGGCATCCGGGCCCAGTGCTGCGGTGGCCAGGGACCGGCGGCCAGGCCTGCACCGCAGCACTTGGGCCACTAACACCGATGTGCGCCTTCTGGGCACTGGCGTTGTGGGCCCTTGTGCCGGCAGAGGCCTTTGTCAGCCTCCAAAGGCATTTGGGTCAGGCCACTGGCACATTTCAGGAATGCACTGTAAATTTAAAAAATGGGCTTAGAATTGATTTTGCCTAAGATAAGTCAATGAAAGCTTTGCCCCACCTCCATACAGGATTCCCACGCAGATCTTACACATTTATTTTGAAGGAGATTTCACTTACCTTTCTAACGATGATTGCCTGATGGTGCAATGAGAGCTGACTGTCCATTGGTATGATGGTAAGCTCACCTGCCTTTTCAGTAATGATTACTTTTCGAACTTGTTGAAGCAGTAGGTAGAGAAGCTAGCAGAGGAAAATTTGCAATCATATACAGATAAAACATCTGCCTTAGAAGTTTTCACACGGCTGCATAAAACAGAAATTCCATTGATAATCTCTCAGAGGGTACACTGTCTCATAACTGTATAGACCCCAATAGGATAGATGCACTTTTTTTTGTCCTGAAAAGCTCTACAGAACTGATACCTGCTTCAGGTAATATTGCGTAGAATACTCACCATAAAAATTCATAGCAGAACATTTCCATGGATGGAAGGATTTCTGACCACAGTGCAATTTTCTTACCTTTCCCCCTCTGCTGCAGCCCAAAATGAGGCCAACCCCAAAATTACAAATGATTTGGCCTAAGGGCTTTACATAGAGATCGAAGATCATGGAGGATAGGATTGCACCTTGTGGGACCCCACAGGATAGGTCCCACGTTGATAATATCTGGTCTTCAATGGCAATTCTGAGAGCTGATGCTGGGACAAGGAGAAACAATAAGACTGGTTCCTCTTCTGTTGTCCCAGACATTATTCTGGGGGCATGGGAAGCAGCAGCACTATAGTGGCTCGAACACAACAGGCCTAACGCAAGCCCCAGACTTCAGTGTGAACATATATTCTGGTGTGTATGTTTTAGAGAACACATCTATGAATGCTAGAATTTTCCGGAAAAAATACCCTTGCAATCTTTTATTTTCCTCTTTTTCTCATAGTCAGGCTGTTGCATGTTAAAAATGATACCCACTTGTTGTTAAGCACAGATATGTGAAAAACTGAAATATTAGAAATGCATGCTCCCTGATATGAACGATCAATAGACCACTCAGACCAAGGCAGCTAAGCAGCAAGTGATTTTATTTAAGAATACATTTCTGCAGAGATGGAGAAAGAAACATCTAGGTGTCTCTTTCTGAAGAGTCTGTACGCAGACAGCTCATTTTTAAGGCTTCCGACGCGACTTCCCTCTCTCTCCCTTTGGCCAAAGCCTTGCCAAGCCACCGTCCACTACTGCACACTACGCTCTTCTATGTAAGCTCGAAATTAACTCATTTTCCCTATCAATTCCCCCTTTTCCTTTTCTATATTTTTTTTTCGAGATTATATTTTAAAGCCTCGTAACCTGGATAGTCATGGTGTCACACTCAAAGTTAGAATAATATACCAGGGAGTCTGCAACACTACCATCCCTGTAGGTTTTGGTCATACATAATGTGCAGGGAGTTGTGCCAGGAGTACTCCCTGCCAGGGCCAAAGGGGCTACTAAAGACAGCAGGAACAATTTACCAAGGGTCATACCACTTCACGTCCTGTTTCACTCCAGGGACACTGATGTACCTTGGGCCATAGTCCTTTTTACTTTTCCTGTGGGCCAAGAATGTTGCCACTGAAATTAATACTTTTTTATTTTTTTGAGAACACACCAATTTTTAAATGTTTCGCCTGGGGATTCCGTCCATAGGTTCAGCAGCTCTATAGATTATGCTGTTTCCCCCCATCCCACAGGTAACTATAACTGTTGGGTTTTATAACTGTAATACCATACCTTTAACCCAAAAGCCCCATATGGTATATATATTTTTATTCCCTGTGATGATCGTTGTACTTTTAACTCTTTTAATCTACAGGGACAGGGTAAACTTTCTGTTTTAGTTTTACATTCATTCAAATGTGGGTTGATTAATTTGTTTAATTCCTGTTGACCTACATATCCCCGAAAGTCTCTTTTTTTTAATGCTCATTTATGTACACTTTTATTCCCACCACCTTTTCTTTTTACTACTTATTGACCTTTTTATGTTACTGACTTATTTATGAACCAGGCATTGGAGTCGGTTGAATTATCGTCATGGAAATCAGCGTCCATACATTTCTTGCACTATTATGCATGAAGTGCCACCCAACCTCTCCTCTCCTTTCCCCTTTAGCTCCAGTCTGTAAGGGAACTGGAGGGGATTTTTAAACTGCAAAGCAAAGGTCTCAGTTCGAATTGTTGTTCTGATGTAATTTTGCAGCTGCAAAGCAAACATTAAGTTAGTTATCGGCACAGGGTAAGTTTTATTGGGTAGTCAGGGTTTCCTTTAGCTTTCCAGGGTCTTTCGTCAGATTCCGGTGTAGCCGGGACTGCCCTGACTGGTGTGGTGAGTTCAGCCTCCTTCAGCAGTGCAGACAGCAGTTTCCGTGGTCAGCAGGACCTGGAACAGCCCGTCCCAACTGGGTTGGAGGGACTCAGTCTTCCACTTTTTTTTAACAGGACCCAGTCACCGGGTTGAGTAGGGTGCACAGCCGCTTCAAGAGGTGGGGTCTGGTGAACCAGACCCTTTTTTTCTGCAGGCAGAAAGAATAGAGACCAGCGACAGCACATACTTTTTTAAAAAGACATCTTTTAACTCATACATGCCTTCCTGTGACTTTTCAGGGGCAATGTCCCAAATAGAATAACCATACAGCATTTCAAATGGTGACAATCCGATTTTTGTCTTAGGCTTGGTTTTAACCTTGAACAAAGCTAAGGGGAGAGCCTTTGTCCATGGGAGGTGTCTATTCACAATAAACTTGAGATGATTTGTCTTGCAATAGTTTATACCTTTGACCCCACATGTTTAGACAGGAGGGCATTCACCAATGCTTCAGTTTCCCAATGCCCTCCCTCATGCAAAAGCTTAAAGACTTTTTAGCTCCTTTTGAGAATACCTACAAGGGGGATCTGGATGGGCTGCCAAGGGAATTACTAGCCCATTTTCCTAGTTTTGACAGACAAGATGTAAATGCAGCTTCTTTAAGAAGCCCACTATCAGAGCATATTTCAGGGATTTTTGTACACAAGGAGGAAGCACTGAATATACTTTGCAATCAGTTTTAAGACTAAGATTTCACACAGAACTGTCTGACATACCCATGCATACATGAACATGCATCACAGCCAACAATGGCTAACACATAGAATTACTCCAATTGGAATACATAATTGGAACACATGGATGGAGATGTGGAGATCCCAAACTAAACCATACACAGAACTCTCCAAGATTGGCACTGCCAGAAAGATCATGAAATAGAGTGCACACTTCACACACAATGCCTCAAACACTGGCTAATTACAGTATAGCAAAACCATTAAGGTGGCTTTTACCTATACAGCAATGCTTACAGCAAAGCATACTTAAAGATGGCTTTCACATAGCCTTTTTAATTTTAACATGGGCTTTAGACCCATAAACCTTAAACTTATAGAGACTTCATGGTCTCATGCCTTCTGTTACAAACAGACTACTGGAAGAGTTATAGTATTAGCTCTAACATGAAACCATGGAACCAAAGAGATTTTTCCTATCTTTACAACTACTAAAGGCATTGAAATAACAGAGTAATACTTAGAGAATACCTGAAGGAAATCTAACTATTTTAAGTAAACTTAATCCTTACAGAAGCTTTTTAATGACATGACTAGGTAAAGTATGTCTTATATTTAAATAATTTGAATTAAAATACTTATTTGATGCACTAACCATTATTTTACAAGACTTTTGCAAACTGCACCATTTCCCAAATGAAACATAAACTTGGGAAACTTTCACACAGAGCCACAGAAACCATTGACACTGCTAACACTGCTTGCATACATAAGATAGCATTTTGTTTTTGTTGAACTAACTATAACCATTTACATGCACATACTCCATGTGAAATAAATAGTACTTTTATTTATAGATTTTTTTTTTCCTATTTTTACTGGAACAATGTAATAGAAGTTTATTTGGAGCCCTAACTTGCACCACAAATCCCTACCTAATAAATTAAGACCACTTGCAGGAATGCAAAGAAAATTATGCCACTCCTGGGTTTCTTTTCCCTGAACTTTAACTAGGAGGGAACCAAGTGCCGGGACCTTGGCAGAAGTCCCACTGACTCCTACCACTGTGACACTTGCCTCTTCCAGTGCCCACTCTGCTTACAATTTGCACACACATCCTGAGGAAGGGGAGTCCATCCTCTCCTGCCTTTTCCCTCACTACCTCCTCACCCTCTGCGAGGTATCCATGCCTGTTGGGGGCCACTCCCCCATGGTGGTGCTGATCCACCCTTACTTGTCCCTTGTCCCAACCCTCTATTCATTCCTCTGCCCCTAGACATTCCCCTGCTCTTTGCTCCCCAATCCTATTTATTTACTTCTTTTACTGTCTGCACCATTAAATTCACCTTTCCCCCCCCTTTTTTTTTCCTTCTTACCATCACCTTCTGAGCTTCCATTACCAACTCAGAAATGTTTTTATCTTTTCAATTTTTTATTTTCTGTAATTTCTTTTTAATGTCGGGTATGATTTGGCCATAAATTGAAGCTTCAGAGTACTTTGGTTTATGGCAGCCTTGGGGTCCAGGCCAGTGTATTGCCGCATTTTAGTTTTAAGGCGATCGAGAAACCCAGAAGGGGATTCATCCTTCTTCTGGGGATTCTCGAAAGCCCTGGTGACATTAGTGATTTTGAGGACTGATTTGACAAAGCCTTTAAACAAATGGGCTCGGTAGTCATTAAGATGTTTCCTGCCCTCAGTGGTTTGGATGTCCCAGGTGGCTGGCATGTGAGAGGGGATTTTTACCTTCATTGCCAGCCTCCCTCCAGGCTTTTTGCCCTTGCAAAATGGCAGTATTGACATCCTTAGTGTTAGTAAGTTGCCGGCAAAATGTACAACACCTAGTAACATAATATAATATACCATATACATACTTTATATATACACCACCTACATATATATATCGGTATATACTATATATCACACACATACACATGCACCACATACTACACACTATATACCATAGATTATACATTACATGACTAATAGTTTTTTTGCCCCTGTGGGACCTGCCCAAGGGGAGTTAAGACTTTAGGTCCTTTTTCAAGATTTTCAATCACCTTTTTCAGCACTTTAATTTGTCCTTTGAGTTTCTAGCGCACAAAGGGGGTCCTTACGGTCCCCCCAGTTGGTATTCCTTTCCTGTAAATCTTTTAATTCTTGTTGGAGGAATCAGTAGGTTCTTTCACTGTGTATTCTTTTACCTCCCTCAGCTCCTTGATTTTGTCTCTCACCCACCCTGTTTCCGTCCTGCCTCCCCCCTGGAGGTGGGGGCGGTGGTGGTGAGATTGCCACAGCCCCACCCTGATTCACAGGTTTATTCTGCAGCTACTAAGGTGGTGGCAGATGATCCAAAGGATCCCACTTCGGGGGAGCCAAAAGTTTGGGAGTCTTTAAGGCCCCCCTGGGCCCCTGGCTTCTCCTGAAGTTTTTTCCAAAACCCAATATATTAATTTTAGGATGTAGGGAACCTCATCTGGTCCCCGGGCTGCACCTTCAAGAAGATACCGATAAACCTCCATACAGAGATTATATTTCAAACTCCTGAACCACACCCAAGGGCCGTGTGGAAGGTTGAAACTAACCCAAATACTAGTACAAAACCTTACCATGCCATTTTTATCTGGAGAGTCAGTCCCAGGTGTAGTACTCCATTCCTTGTACCACTGGCCTAAGGGACTGGTCTCAGAGATCTCTATCTGTGTTTTCCTTTGCACAGATGGGACGTCTCCCACGAGTCCCTATTTCCTAGACGTCTTATTCCCCATATTCCAACTTGATCAAGTTACTCACCAATGAGTCCAGAAGTTCTCGATCACCCTTGCCGAGGATGAGACCAATTGCTGCTGCTGATTTAATAGGGTTCTTGGATCCCTGGTCATGAATGCAGACAACAGGAACAGGGCCGATTGAAATTCAACCGGGGCGCGCCTCCCTGATCTCTGAGCCACGTTCTTTGACCAAGGTTCCAACAGAGGTTAGGACCTCTGGTCCCAAAAGGGACAATATCCCACTTCTGACACCAAGTTGATATGAACGATCAATAGACCACTCAGACCAAGGCAGCTAAGCAGCAAGTGATTTTATTTAAGAATACATTTCTGCAGAGATGGAGAAAGAAACATCTAGGTGTCTCTTTCTGAAGAGTCTGTACGCAGACAGCTCATTTTTAAGGCTTCCGACGCGACTTCCCTCTCTCTCCCTTTGGCCAAAGCCTTGCCAAGCCACCGTCCACTACTGCACACTACGCTCTTCTATGTAAGCTCGAAATTAACTCATTTTCCCTATCATCCCTTTACTGGTTAACTGCCTCTGTGTGATCCATAAAATGTAATCAAGTACTAGCTGCAGATTTTGTTTTGCACACTTTACTCATTACACCTAGATGACATTGTTAGCCCGGCTGACACAAATAGTTTAATTTCCAGCAGACAATAGAAAACTCATGCAGCATTTATGGCAATAATGGAAAAAAACAACAACAGTGGATCAAGAAACGGCTGCGCTGATTACCGTCAAAGAGCAGGAGAGGGGAATCGCTGAGCGGTTTTTTCTTTCCCACTGAGCAGGAAATTTCATATCCTTAGCAGACCAGTAACAATTCAATAAAGTCAGTCAGACGTAAGAGTGTTGCTCTTCTACCGGAGTTGATATTGCAAGTGCAGATCTCTGAAAAATAGCAAATATCCCTTCATGCAAAATGCTCCAATAACCAACTTATTGCCTCAATGTTCCCTTTTCTGGTCATTACACCATGGAAAGCAGATCCCCAACCCATACTGCCCTTTCAGAAGAAGTGACAAAACAAATTAAGCAATTTTATTGATTCGAGTACACTTTTACTATGTAACACAATTGTCCCAATTTGCATAAGATTCCTAAGCAACATAACATATAATTAGTTTTTACTGTGGCAGTTTGAGTGAGAACAGGAAAAAGAGAATAGGATCTAGACCAGAGGTCCCAGCCTTTTCTTTAATGAGAGATATTAACAAAACAAAACAAAATCCCCAGCATGATACAAAGTTTTGTTCTGTACTAGAAACAAAACATAGCCTAGGAGGAACATCAGAAATGAAGCTATTGCCGGCGGGAGGTTTTTGGGGTGGAGCCTGAGGAGGGCAGGGTTTGGGGAGGGACTTCAATGTCATAGAGTCCAATTGCCGAAGCGGCCATTTTCTCCAGGGGAACTATTCTCTATCGGCTGGAGATCAGTTGTAGTAGCAGGACTACATGGACCACTGCTCTGATCCAGCAGGGCTTTTCTTATTTATTTATTTTTTTTAATTTAAAGCCCAGAGTTGATCTTTTTCTTAGGTGGTCTATGGGATGCTTGAAATACTCTCCACTCGCTGGCAAGCTACCAGTAGCTCATGAGCTACCTTTTGGAAACCCCTGGTCTGGACTGTGCATCAATCATATTTCAGTTGATTTTATCAAGAGGATGGAATCACATTTTTGTTCCTTTTTGAAATGGTAAAATATAATTGCAATCTAAGAATGAAATGTCTCCTACTTCATGTCTTTTTATATTCATTTATATTTTTTGTCAATGGTTCTGGTCTTATGCTTTTCTTCTGTTAATTTTGTAGATGCATTTGTTCTGTGTACATCTGTTGTACAGATTTTAAACAACATTTATACAATGTACATCATGAAAGGGATGGTACCATTTAATTTTGGAACTATAATGGTCCGAAACCACAGTGGTTCTTTCATTTCACAGAATGTGGAAAACAGAAATATTCAGGAGAGCATTTTTATGAAGGGATTAGAAACACAATATAATGGAACAGTCTGGGAGGATGCTTTTATAAGAGAATAGGACTGTAGTCTGTAGTAATGTTTCCTTTATATATCATGATACTTTTACTGCACTATATTCCACTTTTGTAATCTACATTGTTTATGGTATGCCATGTCTTCATCAGTTTTCTTTTTGCATTGTTTTTTTTTTTAATTTGAAAATCCTGGTCCTATTGCTTTGCTTATTGGATTTTTTTTATACTGATTAAATTGTTTATTATATCTGTACTCTGCCTTGAGTATCAGCAAGAAAGGCAGATAATAAATAAATAAACAAACAAACGGGGAGGGGTTCTGTTGTTATAGAATTTATAAGACAAATGAAATGCAATTATAGTACACTTTTGGTATCTGAATAAGGGTTGAGCTTACATAGAAGAAGAATTTATTTCGTATGAATCACTAAAATCCTCAGATAACTGAAATCCCCAAATATGCGTATAATGGTAAAGATGCCTGGGCTTGTAACAGCTGTGTGACGGGGGAAGATTCCACCAGTGCAAATTTTCCAGTCAGTGATCTGCAGTGACTAGAAAAGCTGCCCCTGCTGCTCTTTTCCCATGCAGCTGTTAAAGGAAGAGGAGAGTTTGACAATGGAAGAAATCACCCCATCAAAGAACAGCAGAAACATCTGTAACAAAAAGTAGCTACACAGAGGGAGATGGCAAGATGAAGAGACATGATTGTAGCAGACCCCCCAGGAAAATCTCTCTCTCTGCTGCATATACACCAAAAACTTTTTACTATGTGCCTCTCTTATGTTTGGTTCCATTCCAGATTAATCCAGTTTGTATATGTCCAGTAGGGCCTAGGAGTTTTATGAGCTTTTGGTAGCAATCTGGATATCAGGAGAGGTTATAATATGACTTTTCCAAAGATAATTTGGGTGGTGTTCTTTGAATCCAGTAAACATGTTATCATAAAACTAATGTTGAGGGACGGGGGACTCCTTTAAAAAAACAAACTCCAATCCCTAATTTGAATTGCAATTTTTTTTAAAAAACTTGTTTTGAAGTCAACTAAAAAGCTGCCTTCATTGTTGTTAAAATTTTTGATATAATGGGTTAAATTCTATCAGCCACAAATGGAGAATTTTTGTGGGTGGGATCTTTCCCCTTTCAACTGCAGTCCCTGTAAAAGTTGTTCATAATGATCATGGACCCTTAGAATGGTGGGGATTCCAGATGGTCTCAGACAAGCAATTCAAACGTGGTGGTGGAAAGTGCCGCCAAGTCAGGGTGGACTTATGGCGTCCCCGTAGGGTTTTCAAGACAAGAGACGTTCAGAGGTGGTTTGTCATTGCCTGCCTCTATGTCACGACCCTGGTATTCCTTAGAGGTCCCCTTTTCAAATACTTGCCAGGGTCAAGGCTGAGCAAGTTTCCATGGCAGAGTGGGGATTCGAACCTGGGTTTCCAAGATCCTAGTCCGACACCTTAATCACTACACCATGCTGGCCCTCTATCCATTATAGATTACCACTAGGGTTGCCAGGTGCCCGGTGGCGGCGGGCAAACCCCCGGTAATTCGCCCCTCTGCCCGCTGACCACCTGAGGGTCAACGGGCAAACGTGCACGTACGCGCTCACACACAGGAAGTGCTGCCTCGCACGGGGCTTTTTCCTCTGAGTGGTAAAGGGCTGCTTTACCACTCAAACTAAGAGGAAAAGACCCCTTGCGAGGCAGCACTTCCCGTAGTAAACCGTGACATGCATGCGCACAATCCCAACCGCAGCCCCATAGCCTCCCGCCGGAGGAGAGAGGGGACCTGGCAGCCCTAATTACCACCTTTAAAATAAGCCACCAATGTTTGCTATTAACAACAGGCTTGCTTGAATTACATACTACACATGTTGTGTGCTTATGTCTTTCTTTCATTCTCATGTTATTCAGTACAGTTTATTCCTGGACCATAATGCTTGGTGCTGTGATTCATTCCTGTCTACAAAGGAGCACACCTGGGGTAAGCTTGGCCTTACTGTTCTTTCTGCTAATCCATGGCAACTTCATAATAATCAAAAGACATTAACATGCTGAAATGTTCATCCATTTTACAGAGGGAAAAAACTCTCTGAACAGCAGGCATTATTTACAGCTCAGTAAACAGAACTCTAATTAACCTTGGCAACCTGAGTGAGAAACCTAGCTAGTTAAGGTCAACAGATATAATCATTTTGAGAATAAAGTCTAAAGTACTGAACTATAAGGTGATTACAAAGAGAAACACAAGGTGGGAGGAAATGTTTAAGATCTTTCCTATTAACCAAGATCAAGCATGCATAAAAGGGACTTTTGTTCTGAGGTACAATTTCTCATAAAGGCAAATATTTGGCATATAAATTAAGCCCTATAACTCCCCCTTACAGGCATGTGAGTTTTGATGGTCACCGGGAATTCCCTACTTACAAGGGCCTTTATCTTCAGTTCAGAAGATGAGGCAGTATCACAACCACAAAACATATGCAGAAACTACATGTCCCAGGAACTCTATGTGCTTGCCCTGTAACATTCAGAAGTCCACTTCCTTTACCTTTGTGTCTTGACTCCAATAGTGCCTTTTTTTGGTTAACACTCCTCCCACTTTCTGACTCAGACATATTGGTTTCATCTCTATTACAACCACTCAAGGTACAGGACCAGTGAGTTGGCCAAAGACATAGTTGGGGACTGAAACATGGACAAAGGGGACACTCAACTCTCACAAAGTTGATTTTTCCTTTAAAGAAAGCAGGGAGTGAATCACTAAATATGTAACTGGCTGAGATATTTTCCGATATGCAGTTACTCAAGTGTTCCACCAAAGGAGGTTGTGTTTATGGTCTATCTTTTGAAACTGTTAAGTCTGAATGAAATTCTTTGCTTGTTGAATGACTTGTGGAGGTTCTATAGAACCAATGTTTTC
Organism: Euleptes europaea; assembly: GCF_029931775.1. Classification (NCBI taxonomy): domain Eukaryota; kingdom Metazoa; phylum Chordata; class Lepidosauria; order Squamata; family Sphaerodactylidae; genus Euleptes; species Euleptes europaea. The sequence goes on from NC_079326.1 coordinate 29,814,601, forward strand.
TTGCTGTCTTCTGTGCCTCCCAGGCATTGGAGCAAATAGTTTACTTGTGGACTCTGCCCTACAGCAGCACAGAAAACTAAAGAAGACGAGCGATAGATCCAAATGTTACAAATACCTCTCAGATGCTAGGCACAGCATCAGTATCTGTAATATCAGGAGATAATAGACTTAGGGCCAACCAGACAAAATGAGCTTGGTGATGAAGGAAACAGCCAGGCTATCTCTCTACATCTTTCATTTTCCTTTAAAGTAGCCGTACAAGGATCCAGTTATGGGGGTCATTAGCCCCAAACTATTTCTTTGATGAAATCTTTAATAAAAACCTTTCTGTCTCACAACTGCTATTGACCCTGGTATGAGAAACAGACAGCTAACACCTTTTAGACAACAGATATTATAAAGGATTCTCATATACTTACATGAATCTATCCACTCATTTGTAAAGAAAGCAGCTGGTGTTTATTTTTAACATGACTGAGGAAACTAAGTCATGTTCCCTTCCTGCACCTTCCTACACCATGCATTGTTTCTTGTAGCATTTTTCTCTGGGAGAAGAATACTAAATTAACAGAGTGCATTGCAGTAAGCTGGGTTGAGTTTCCTTTGCCAGTTCACTTGTGTTTGTGTAAAAATAGACTCCACCTCCTCTACTTCCTGTGGGAAGACTTGTGTACTTAATTGAGGATCCCCTGAGGAAACTCATACAGCAATATCACAGAGTGAGAAGAGGGCTTCAGAGGCGGCTAAATTGCAAGCGGTGTCTGGCTCCATCCAATTCCTGCATATGCCATATGTACTTACATTCCCATTGAACGACATTTTATTTTTTATTTATATATGATGTGTGCCCATTACAGGAGAACTGATCTACTATGGTGACTAAAGGGAACCTCCACATCCAGAGTCAGGAAACTTCTGAATACTAGTGCAAAGAGGCAACATTGTTGGCCCTCCATATTAACTGATTGGCCACAGGATGATAGACTATATGGACCACTAGTATTGACCAGCAGTGATCTCCTTATGTTCATATCTGCTTTCATAAGTTCCCAAGCATTTGTGCCAAACAAAAATTTTAATTGCCTATGAAACAGAGTAATTTGACAGAGAAGATCACTTGAATGAGTGGTATAGTCCCTAAGAATTATGCCTCAATTGCCAAACAAAAATTTTAATTGCCTATGAAACAGAGTAATTTGACAGAGAAGATCACTTGAATGAGTGGTATAGTCCCTAAGAATTATGCCTCAATTGAATGTGGGAGGAAAGGTAGAGGAAAACAAAAATTAATTGAATAACTACAATTAAGAGCTTTAGCAATTCATTTCAGAAAGTTAAAGATGAAAATTAACTGAAAAACAAAAACAAAAATTGTTCACAGTAACTATTAATGAGTTCCTTCATCATTCTCACAGTTTTATAAAAAGCCTGGAACTTCCTTTCCCAAACAGGTCTATCTACTTGGCATTTATGGTTTCACTTATTGCACCTTTATCGATATTGTTCTAATGCTGAACTTTCAGTAACACATATTTTTGCCCCTTCTTTTTATGTCACTATTATGCCGGACATACAGCGATGTAATATCAAATTGACCACTAGAAGAAGCAAAACATAACCCAAGATCAAATTACTTTTGTAAACATCATATAAGGGGTTTTAATCTTCCTCTGTAAAGACCTACTTGACAAACTGAAGTAAAAAAAAGTTAAAAAACAGCTGTTTTCAACAAATGACAAAAATGATTATAATAAATGTAAAATTGTTGGCAGCTGAGTGATTTTCTAAAGAAGTTGTAATCAAACAAACATGTGCAGCAGGACTGGGCATGCCCAACATAATTTCCAATGAGTTTTCACATGCAGAGGAAAATGCCCCTGGTACCAGTGGCCATGCTGATGGAAATAATTCACTTTTACAAAGAAATAGTTCAATCTAGCTCAACAATTTAAAGCATAGTTAAATTGTGGAACTCCCTGCCCCAGGATGTGGTGATGGCTACCAACTTGGAAGGCTTTAAGAGGGGAGTGGACATGTTCATGGAGGAGAGGGATATTCATGGCTATTAGTTAAAATGGATACTACTCATGATGCATACCTATTCTCTCCAGGATCAGAGGAGCATGCTGAATATATTAGGTGCTGTGGAACACAGGCAGGATGGTGCTGCTGCAGTTGTCTTGTTTGGGGGTTTCTTAGAGGCACCTGCTTGGCCACTGTGTGAACAGATTGCTGGACTAGGGCTGTTGATTCGGTAAAAACCGAACCGAAAAAATACCGAATAAATGCCATTTCGATAAATTTCTGTTCGAGTTTACCAAATCAGCAAAATCCGGGAGGTTGGCAAAGCTGAATTTGACATCCCCGAAAATTTAGCTTTATCAGGAACATATTTCTGTGGCTCCTGCAAGGCTATTTGTGCAGGTAGAGGTCCCAAATTTTGGGGGTTGCTAGAAGGGACCCTCCTTGCAAGAACCCCCAATTTTGTTAAAGATTGGGTAAGGGGGCCTGGAGTTATGGGGTCTGGAAGGGGTCATCCCCATCTTCCTCCATTGAAATGTATTGGCAAAGTGGCTGTGTTCAGAATATTTAGTGTGGTCTTTGCAATGTATCTTTGCAAAGTTCGCCCTGTGCCTCCATAGAGATGCAATGAATTTATTTGCAAAGCTCCTGGGGGGCATTTTTGTAGGTGGAGGTCCCATATTTTCAGGGTAGCAGGAAGGGCCTCTCCTTGCAAGAACCCCCAAGTTTGGTAGAGATTGGGTCAGGGGGTCCAAAGTTATGGGGTCTGGAAGGGGTCACCCCCTTTCTCCATAGGAATGCATTCAAACCGTTTGTATTGGTTTTAATGGAGGAAGGGGTGACCCCTTCCAAACCCCATAACTTCGGACCCCCTGACCCAATCTTCACCAAACATGGGGGTTCCTTCAAGGAGAGTCCCTTCAAGCTACCCTGAAAATTAGGACCTCTGCCTGCAAAAATGCCCCCCAGGAGCCGTGGAAATCCATAAAATGGGTTTAATGGGTTTAAATGGCCGAATTTTTCAGGAATCCTGAATTTAAAGCCGAATTCCCACCTTTACTGGTATAGGGGAATTCGGCATTTGGGTTTTCCAGGGGGAAAAGGCCAATTAAACCCAAACCTGAATTTTCCCGATTTTGTTTCCCAACAGCCCTATGCCGGACTTGATGGGCCTTGGTCTGATCCAGCATGGCTTTTCTTATGTTCTTAAGTTCTGATCTTTTACCATGTTTCAATTTCAACAATGAGAAAACATTACAAGGATGTGTGTGTGTGTGTGTGTGTGTGTGTGTGTGTTTGAAAACCTCTTTTACCAAAAACTTTAAGAAAAGGTAATATTCCCTTTGTTGAAGAAGCAATTACCTTATTATCATTTAAAATCTTCCTCAGAAGTACCCAAAGGCAGTTTAAAAAAAATATATCTGAGATTTTACAATATTTTTGGGAGTGGCTCAGTGGTAGAGCATCTGCTTGGCATGCAGACGGTCCCAAGTTCAATCCCCGGCATCTACAGTTAAAGGGACTAGGCAAGTAGGTGATGTGAAAAATTCTACCTGAGTCCCTGGAGAACCGCTGCCGGTCTGAGTAGACAATACTGACTTTGATGGACCAAGAGTCTGATTTAGTATAATGCAGCTTCATGTATTCATGTGTTCCCCACTGGAATCTATATATGGATTGTGGGCAGCCATTTGAGCCTGTATACATATTCACACTAGCCTACATGACTGCCAACAGACCTACTGCCTAACATTTCCACAAATAAATCGAAAAAAAGAAAGCAAGGCACTGGCCAGGAAGAGCAAAAGTAACACAGTGGTTAGATACTATCATTAGAACTGGAGAGTTTCCAGTTCAAATCCACAAGCAGCCATCAAGCTGACTGAGTGATCTTGGGCCAGTTGCCCTCTTTCACTCTCACAGCTAACCTACTTCACAGGGTTGGTGTGAGGATAAAATGGAGGAAAGAAGAACTGGGGGGGTAAAATATGATGAAATGTAATAGAAGTGAAAGGCTCTTTCACAGGTGTCTGTATCAAGCTTGGAGGTATACTTGTGATGTGTGGAAACACCTTCTGTACATGTCTTTCTAGCTAGATGAGAAACTGGAGTACAGAAACCTATTAACAACAGGATAAATCAGTTAGATCGCCAGACATAGCGAATACGAAGCCTTTACGAATATGAAACCTTTATTGGCATTAGTAATACAAACAATAGCTTCTGCATAAACATAAAACACAATTTAGGATCACCTCCATAAAATTAACACTAAAACAATTTTAAATGCAATAAGTAGATTAATCGCTTCAGAGCCCTAAGATCACCTCATGAATCTTTCGCCAGACATAGCTTTCATACAGGGTAAGAATAAACTAAGCTTAACAACAACAGTGTCCAGTTCTAGAAGTAAGATGTCCAAGTATACATGTCAAGGATGCAAAGATTTGTTCTGGGACACTGAGGGACAGAAGAATGAACTAAAAATGAGAAGACTGCCAGTCTGCAGCAAGGAAGAAACTCTTGAAATGGGAGGTGAGGATTTCTTAGGCTCCAAAGAGAACTCGTGACAGACACACATACATTGCTTATCCATCAGTGCTTGGCTTTGTTTATTTCCACTAGAAGAAGTAGATGGAACAGAAAGCAATTTAGGCATGATGGGAAAATGTGCAGTCTATTACTACTAGCAAAGAACAGAACAAGGACTACAACATAAACTGCTCTTCCATGTAATCTGAAAGGCTATCATTTATGACAAAATAACAGAAGTTTGAGTTTCTACAGTGGGGGGATTACTGATATGTGAGTTTATTGAAGATATGCAAGAAACATAATATATGCAAAGCAAAACAAAGGGAAATTGCTAGAAGTGCAGTACCCCAGGGATAATCAAAGGCTTCTGTAGCAAAAGAAAAACTCTTGTAGCTGTATTTGCAATACTATCAACTTAAACAGTACGCAGCGAGCATCTTCTTAGAAAGCCTGTGCTCAGCTGGGACATGGAAACACATTCACTTTCTTTACAGCCCTCACTGTTCCTGACTGCAATCCACACTGCAGCAACCTTAGATCATATGACAATCACATCAGTGCTAAATCGCCACAGGCAAGTGAGAATTGTGTGCCATTTTAATACAAGACAAAATGAGATGGCTTCTCTCCCCCCTCACCCCATTTTACTCTTGCCTGGATTCTTTGAGCAAATATAACTTCCTGTTAAGAATACTTCTTTCACTGCTTTTATCCTTAATTTTTTTGTCTCTTTCTCTCTTATTCACTATATCCACACGAGGGATTAAAAAGCAGTTAGGTAGAAGTGTGTGCCTCTCTTTGTTCACTTAAGAATGATTGATCATGCCTCACTGCAAAGAACTCACTGCTTCCCCGGAGTACACCACCTGACAAGTGACAGTCATAAGTTTGGAACGTTTGGAAGAATCAACTTGGCCAAGAGGAGGGGTAATGGTGGTGAGGAACAGCAGTCTTCCCAAGAGAGGAAACAGGGATAGGCAAGAGCAAAATATTTTTGAAATTACAGTAGGGAGACAGAAGTGACTTTCAAGGGCATGTCTGGGCAGGAGTTTCTATTCTCCAAACTGAGTGCAAAACTGTAGGCAATAACCACATGGGGGAAGGGAGGTGGGGGTTGAGTATCTTTTCCCTTTGCTTCACAGCTCAAATGAGCACTTGGGTTCATATGGAAGACCCAGATGCTCTGCCCTGAATCAATACAGCAGAGTTCCACCACCAGGTACTTACACCCAGAGTCATCAACTGTCTCATGTGTTCATTTGCAGCCTTGTTTTGGAAGGGACCCATGCATTCAAACCCAATTCTTGGAACAATGCTCAGTGGTCTCCCATTCAATTGACATTTTGCTCTCTTTCTGCTTTTGAAATCTAAGAAGCTTCATGATGGTCTGTTCTTATGTTCCTTTTACACATACTTAGGTCTTTTATGCATGGCTGTTTCACTCGCCAGCCACTCCTCCAACAACTTCAAGTTTTTGTGTTGATTATGCATGCAGGTCTCTGAAAACGCGGACAAAATGTGGGGAAATGCAGGGGGAGAGCGAGGTGACCTCTGACGATCAGAAACAGCATGCATAATCAACACAAAGACAAAATCATCAGAGGGCTGAGGGCGAGGGAAACAGCCATACAGAAAAGACCTTCCTTCGTGCATGACTGCCGGCCTCATTCATATGTAGTGCCCTGGCAAATAGCACTTAAAAAAAAGCTGGGATATTATGGGCTTTCGTGTCAGTTTCTTTTGATGATGGGCTATGAGAAAGTAAAGGAGCACCTTCAAACTAGAGTGATAGAAGCTGAAAGACAACATGATCTGAATAAGATCTCAGATCCCCTTTTCAGAAAGGACTTGCTCAGCAGGAATGTTATAATGCCATATCTGTCCGGCATCACAAACCCTGAGTATCACAGATCCTTTATGCTTCTACAGTACAATGCCCTGCCTTCTGTGTTCTTAAGATGGGAAATATAACAAACCCCCACTGGAAGCACGTAAATGCATTTGTAAACAAGATGCACTTGAAACCTCGGAACATGTGTTATTCAAATGCAAACTGTACAATCATGGATTATTTTTGTAATGTTTCATCATTTTAAGTATTGTAATTTTAGCCATATTTTGTCTACGTTCTCTACTATTTATCAACCAATTCTGCAATCCTGTTTTATTTGATGGTCTATGACTGTATAATAATAAATTGATTGATTGATTGATTGATTGACTGCCGGCCTCACTGTTGGCACACTCTGCACAACAACTGAGCAGAGAGAGGCCATGAGACTCGCAAATAATGTGCCCATAATGGCCATTGTTCTGGTTTATAATGCGTTTTTAATATGACCCTGCCTCGTAGTAATCTAAAATTATTCATTTGTTCATGCTTTTACACATGTGTGATGTTTAAATAGTTGTTCTTTGTTTTGTGGTTGATGTTTAGAAGTTTGTCCCATTAGACAGACCGTAGTCAGTTGCTGGGTAGACTAGACCCCTCAAGACTGAAAGGAAAGGAGAAAGTAAGGAGAGGGAAACAAGATGAAAGAAAAGTAGGGGCTGTAAGGACAGAAGAATAAAATCTCATTTTAAGAATCCTGCCTTCTACTGACTCCTTGCCTGTACCAATCTACACAACAATATAGTTCCCGTTCAGCTTTTGCATCTGCAGAACCAGTGGCATTCATCATATTAGTTAGCCAGTTGGTAACTGCTGCTGGCTCATGCTCAGAATGCCCTTAAATGCTTAGCCTAGGATAGCCAAATCCACACGAGGAAATTCCTGGAGATTTGAGGGCAGAGCCTGGGGGAGAGTGACATTTGAGAATGGGAAGGAGCTCAGCAAGGATGTGATGCTGTAGAGCCCATCTTTTGAAGCTGCCATTTTCCTTCAAGGGGACTGATCTCTCTAGTCAGTTGTAATTTCAGGAGAATTCCAGCCCTCCACCTGGAAGCTTGCAACCCAAGCCCCCGAATATGAGTAGAATCAGTGTGCAGTCAGAAGAACCATTTCATTCTTGACATCAGTTTATTCTATATTTTGTATGCTTAAAGTTTTGCTTTTGCAGTTCCCAGAGGCCTAGCATCATTCGTAGCTAACAAGCAACACCGGCAGCTTGTTACCCCAGCAGATAGCATTTTCAAGGACAGTACAATTCAAGCCTAATTGGGCGATCTAACTCATCTGTGAGAAGATGGGAGGGGGGATGAAGTTGCTCTTTCTTCCTGGGAACATTATCCTGGCCTAAACAAGTTTGAACCATCCAGAGACTTCTCCCAGGCAACTGGGAGTTATGGGTCCTCTGACATGAGTTCACTTGGCCGTAAATCAAGCTAAACCTCATGGTGGACATTCATTCTATTCTATCTCTTTCATTTTTATTTTGCTATTCCTCAGCTCAGCACCTCAAGTAATGCTTTTACCTCTGCAATGCCTCAGCTACAGCAAGTCGTATTGCAGCTGGAACCAGCATAAGTGCTTTTAGCAATATCAGCAGCTATGTAACAGTTAGTAAGTATATTCTAGACAGCTAAGATTTTGCTATTTTCAAGCCAGTGTGCCTTAAGACTATGTAATCTGCATTTTCAAATCAAGCCTGAACTGACCCTAGAAGCTAAAATGACTAAACTGAGGCTATCGTATTTTGGTCACATCAAGAGACGACAAGAGTCACCGGAAAAGACAGTCATGCTAGGAAAAGTTGAGGGCATCAGGAAAAGAGGAAGACCCAACAAGAGATGGACTGACTCAATAAAGGAAGCCACAGCCCTCAATTTGCAAGATCTGAGAAAGGCTGTCAAAGATAGGACATTTTGGAGGACTTTCATTCATAGGGTCACCATGAGTCAGAAGCGACTTGACACACACACTTCCTGCATTTTAACCTACTTTTTGAACTTATCTTAATAAAACCTTTTCAGCTTTTTAAAAGGCACTGTTGAGTTTACTGACCTACAAACATGGCTGGGGTTTGGCCATGACAATCAGAACAGCAGCTTGGAATGACTTTCACTCTGGTCCTACCTTTCCTCTGTGACTCTTGGCTTTCAGGGAAGGCTTCTGCCTGTGGAGAAGGATTGGGGTGAAAGTTCAGAAACTGAGCTGCAGTGACAAGCAACCCTTTATGGCTGGTGATTTTTGCTGTTTCATGGGCAACATGGTCACCCCCCACTGGAACCAATGATGATGATGTAACCTCTTCCTCCTTCTCAAGGGATCCAGGCTGCTGGCTGGTAAATATTGTTAGCAATGCAATTAACGGGCAATGTGTAATAACACATGATATATGCAATTACCCAGGCAAGGCAAAGCCACCCCTCACATACACACACACAAACTATAAGTGGCAGTGCAAGAATGTGCACATTTGAAATCTTTGTGATACACTTAAGATCTCTTGGTAAAAAGCAACTTTTGTCTCCCTGAAGGTACTGTTTGTAATTCTAAATCAAATTGTGCTGACTTGAATGGAAGAGAACTGACCCATAGTAGCTGAGTATGTGCACTGATAGCTTGTGCTGGCATTCACACCTAACCTTTCTACCTCAGCTCCTCCTTTTCCCCCTAACGTTGAGAATTCACACTTGAAAGATTCGTGAAAGCTTCAACTCCCCCCAATCTTCCCCATAAGAAGAACTGCCAGTATGTTGTAAGGATAAAATGAGATAACCTTATCTACGTTGAGCTGAGCTCTGTGGAAGAAGTCTGGATATAGATCTGTTGTGTATCACCACCTGTGTCTGAGGGCATTTCCTGAGACACACTCTGAAAGCATAATCCACTCTCAGATTCCCTTTGCATATTTCCCTTTTCCATTTCTCTTTGCATACGCTATTTGATGGGTCTCATTAATAAATCAAACCTTCCCCCCCCCAAAGATACCATACAAGCCATCTAAGGACCAGAAGCACAAAACAGAATAATAAATATTGACTTGTATGTGCATGAAACTGGAGCACTGAAATTATCTTATCACAGCTCACAAGAAAAGAAACACATCATGTGCAGTAATGAGTACTGGGACTTCAAAAGGGTTTCTGAACTACAACACAGGCCACCGGCCACAACCGTGGAAGGTTTATGGCTGCTCTGTTAATGCAATATTGAATAAGGCAAGAAACGGGCAGTTGATTACATGACCCTCTTAATTTTTTACCATCCCTAAAATGAGCAAATGTGCTTATGTTCATAAAGGAGATTCATACAGAATCTCACCTAGGGCTGGTGTGCACATGCAGGTGGATAATAATATCGAACTGCATTCGCATGGAAGGCCTCAGTCTGGGTTTAGTCCTGAAATCAATTGGACTTCATGGTTAATTTCCCAGCAGATATCCAGCCGGAAACATATCCAGGAGACTCACATTGTATGTCTGGACCAGGCAGTTTTCTCAATGATGACACTGAAAACCTAAAAAAAACCCTTCTGCTGAATCAAAGAGAAGCACCCATTTATACCACAACTGGTGTTTTTAAAAACAAACCACACAGATGTTCTGTTCCATTCAAGTCCATTCACATGAATCCAGAATACATGCAGTTGCTCTCTCATGTTAATTGGGCAACACGTGGACTTCCATGGAGGTTCAACTTCCACCCATACTCGTGGAAAATCAGGGTTCCAGTTAATGGGAACGGAAGCTGTACCCACATGGAATATCCAAACAGTGGCCAATTCACACAAGATGGCAACCGTGTGTATTGGGTGCATTGCTGGGGACCAATGTGCTCATGATATCTATGGCTGGCAGGCTCCCAGTTAATGAGAATGGAATGGAACATCTGCAGAGGGCTATCATTTTCCTTTCTCAGCAGCACCTTTTAGGGAGGACAGAGGGGCCCTGCCCTCCACTCTATTTCATGCCACAAGTTAATTTTCCTCATTCTTACCTATGTTTCTGGCCTGTTTACTGGACTTGAAGGCAGCCATATACTAGCTATGTGTGCCAAAGACACATAAACCTTTGCTTAAAAAGAAAGTGAGGCTATGTTTATAACATTTTGGTAGTTATTATGAGGTATTAAAAAGTGAACAAATGCTCTTAAAATATACTGAGGGGTTTTTGCTGTTGTTTTGCAATTTAAGTTTGACTATATCTCAGAGAAAAGAGCAAGAGTCCAGTAGCACCTTATATCTCAGAGAGCAGCTCTTTAAGTATTGCTGAAAATGTGCCTACTTTCCCCACTAAAACCTAAAATGCCTTCCCTGAGCCACTTTAAGCTTCTAAATCCATTCCTTCCATTAAGCCTAGTTCTTCCACTGTACCTACTCCCTTGGAAATTATGTTGAATTAGCTTCTCCCGATTACTGCTACATTTGGTACATGACCCACATTAAAATTTTATACCTCATGATTATACCTGGTTTTATAGCCTGTGAAATGTATCTTTTGGCTATTAATGCACAGCATAACAGGAAACCATTTTGTTAACCAATGTGAAACCTGTCTTTCAGGTACATTTTGGGGTCTGATCACTGGAAAAAAAAAAGGCCAGAACACATCTTAAATCTGTTGAAGTAATAACTTACCCAGAATGAATAATTCTTCTACATGACTGTGCAGGGCAACTGTTTTTTTATTTTTTCTGTCTCTATTTGAGGACAATATGAATGACTACAATTGATGAGGTTGATTAGAGTCCGATAGCACCTTAGACTACAAGATTTTGGGGGATATAAGTCTACTGCAGACCCACATGGCTGTCCTCTGAAACTGCAAATGTTGAGGGTATTCAATAACACATTTCTAAAATGTCTGGTTTCTTTCTTAATTGTGTAAAGTGCCTTCAAGTCGCAGCCGACTTATGGTGACCCCTTTTGGGGTTTTCATGGCAAGAGACTAGCAGAGGTGGTTTGCCAATGCCTTCCTCTGCACAGCAACCCTGGTATTCCTTGGTGGTCTCCCATCCAAATACTAACCAAGGCTGACCCTGCTTAGCTTCTGAGATCTGACGAGATTTGTGAACTATAAAATGTGCTGTTATATATATACAGTATATCTAACCTACTTACTCAAACAGCTCATTGCTGGAAAAAACCCTAATGGTTCACTTCATGGTAAAACATAATAAAGATGTTCTAATGGAGAAGGAGTGAAACAGTCATTAATTTGACCCCGAAAGGTGATGTCCCAAATCTCCTAGCAAAACACCAGCTTGAAGCCAACAGAGGCACTCTTTGTTTGTTATGTTTCCCTTAGTAGGATCATAAGAACAGCTGTTACCTCAACAACTTGCCAATTTTTCTCCCTTTGCTCATCAGATTTGCAACAGAGTGTAATGCTAATTCATTACAGCTTTTCCAAGTAGCCTGATAGCATATTAGAAGAGATGATTATGAAACTGTGGGTTAACAAACAACAATCAGTAACCTAGGAAGACTTTTTCCCATATTGTTCTTTGTTAAATATATCAGACCCAGGAATACTACACTGAGGAAGACAACCTATAGCAGACATGAGCTGAGAAGAAAATAGCACCAAGTGGAGCAGACTATTATTCTATGAGGAAAGGTTGTGCAGGTGAACATTAAATTAATTTATGGAAAATAATTTTACGCTGCCTTTCCCTACAAAGTGGGCCTGGGACAGGTGATGAAGAATACCTAAAGCAGACATAAGTAATAAAATAAAACCTAAAAAACATCAACTCAGAGTAATAAACAACAGAGTAATAAACACATTCATAGTCCATAAAACAGCAGTATGAACCAGCAAACAGTCCTCCAGAATAAAATTACCTTATAATCTTTGCTACTCATGGGCAAGAAAGAATAGTCAATGTTTCCGCAGATAGCTCATTCCAGAATAGTGCAGCAACTACTAAGCCTTGGAATGGGCCACCACTGATTGAATGAGAGGGAAAAGTGAGAAGAATCTGAAGAATGAAGCTGACACACAGGGTCATAAAGGGAGAAGCAGTCCTTCAGATATGTGGGACCCGGGCCATGAAGGGCATTAAATTGAACCTAGGTACATGAATGAATACGAAAGCCTTTATTGGCATTAAAACCAAGGTACATATTGGCAATTACTATAAACATTCTAATATATGTGTCATATACCATATTATTTGTGTTAATTAAAAAGTGAGCTTCTGCATTCTGAATTAATTGAAGTTTCCAAATTACCTTCTGATGGTTGGAAACGGTATGCATAATCCAAAGAAAGACCTCAAGTCGTCAGAGGGATGACCGCAAAGGAAACAGCCATGCATAAAAGGCCATAGTGACCCAAACCATCACCTTTGCTTTCTAAAAGATTTAGCAGATAAAGATGTGACCCACAGTGTCAAAGGCCATCATCAGGTCTAATAATCCACAAAACAGCATTGCCTATATCCATGCGGTAGAGAAAACTGAGTTGTCCCAATCCCAGAGCTGGAGGTGAAGGCAGGCTGAAATGTGCCATCCTGGAAAACATATTCTGCCACCATCTGTTCACTCCCTAAGAATGGCCTGTAATTACTTGAATCTTCTTTAAACAAGCAGGCTTCTTTCACAAAGATCTAGTAACTGCCTCCTTCAGAAGGCTGGAAAAACCTCCCTCGTGGAAATAAAACCTTTATGTTTTTAAGTACAACTCCATTTGCACCTTGCCCTTTTGATGATGGAAGCTTGTTCCCCATCTACCTTTTAAAGAAAGGAACTTCCCAGTGGAAGGAAATAAGAAAGACTTTGGACTGACTAGCCCTGTGTTCTTGGACAGAAGGAAAGAGCAGGAATCCCACAAAACTAACTTTACAGTAAGATGTCCCCTTTCTCACCTTTGCAGTTATCTTGGTAAAGCAGCAGATGTCAGTTTGTTCTGGCAGTGGCTGCTCTTGCCTAGATAAACAAAGGCAGCTGCTGCCGGAGCCAGTGAAGAGTAGCTGCTTTACAAAGATAGTGGCTGCAGGAACCTTGCTTCTGCTGCTTTCTCTTTCTAAAAAGTGTAGTAGTGAAGTCAATTACTGGCTTGCAGCTGCAGGAGAGGCTATAGAAGCAATGTCCACTCAGAAATATACTGTGCCTCCTCCCTGAATTACCACTTTTCATTTTTAAAAAGTAAATGCATGGCCCTTTTTGCTGCAAAGATATAAATCCAGGCAATCTTTATCTGTGGTTCTTGTAGGCTTTGTAACCGTGGTCTTGGTATTTTCTTACACAGCCCGGATAACCTACTAGAACCAATGCACTCTGACTGTGAAAGCCTTCAACAATATTTTAATCTTTATCTGGATTGGCTGGAAAGGAAGGGGGGGAGAAGAAGTTACAAGAAGGCTGGTCTGTGCCATAAACCCCCCCCCCCAGTTCTTTTGTTTCTTTTTTGTTTCTCTTCACTGTAACAACTGCAGTGACAAGTGTGAACACTGGGCAGAATATCACTGAGTCATATCATTTTGAGGTTGCTTCCTCTGATCGCAAAGGGAAATACGTGGATCAACGGGGGAGGGGGTAGACAGAGCAGAACGGATGAAGACCCAGTTTCATTCAGCCTGGTATAATCATTCATTGCAAGCTGCCATATTGTAACCAGTCGGCATGAAAGAATGTACATCTCTGGGCACGTGAACAATGCCTTTTACTCACCAACAAATACCTACTGTTGTGCAGAGCCAGCCCAAGGATTTTTGGCACCCTAGGCAATGAATTTTCACCATCCCCTGCCTTTCACGGAAGTGAACATTCCCCCTCCCCCCTGAAAAAAAGTAAGGCGAAAAGCCACTGCCATTCACTCTTCTCACCTGGCTAGTGGGAGATCTCCAGTTGTTACCTGGAGGGAAGGAAGAAGAGGGATGGGACAGGCCTGTTCCTACTTTGCTCCCCTCAATAGAGGGAGGGAGAGATAGAAAGAACATGCTCCTTGCATCCGCCCACTGGGGCCGGAGGTGTCACTCCCAGGGCTGCCACTTACCATGGCAAGACCCCAACACTCCGGGCAGGTTGTGTGTGAAAGGGTTGTTGGTGCCCCTCAATATCTGGTGCCCTAGACAATTGCCTGAAGAGCCCCGTGGCACAGAGTGGTAAGCTGCAGTACTGCAGTCCAAACTCTGCTCACGACCTGAGTTCGATCCCAACAGAAGTTGGTTTCAGGTAGCTGGCTCGAGGTTTACTCAGCCTTCCATCCTTCTGAGGTCGGTAAAATGAGTACCCAGCTTGCTGGGGGTAAAGGGAAGATGACTAGGGAAGGCACTGGCAAACCACCTTGCAAACAAAGTCTACCTAGAAAACGTCGGGATGTGACGTCACCCCATGGGTCAGGAATGACCCGGTGCTTGCACAGGGGACCTTTACCTTTTACCTAGACAATTGCCTAGGGCTGTCTAGAGGATGGGCCAGCCCTGCTGTCAAGCTCCTTTTCTCACCAGCTGCTAAATGTGGGGTTGGGGGATGAAGGACTAAAGAGGCACAATAATGCCTAGGCATGTTTGAAGTCCAGAACCTCTCGCCGCAGAAAAAGAAACATTTTGTGGCAGATACCCCACCACCTCTCCCTAGAAGATATAAATAAATATGAGCCAAGAATGATCCTGCCTCAATTGCCAAGACTATAAACAATCCCTAAACATTACGGAAGTGTCCTATAATTCCCTATTTAAAGACTTGCTTTTACCAAGGAGTGTTACCAAGAAAAATAGAGAGTTGTCTTAAAGGTACTGGTAAATACAGTAATAAAAATATTTTTGTGTATAATCTTGGGAGGGGGTCAATTTAGGTTCAAATAAATATGGTACTCTACCTTGAAGATCCTTCCCCCACCTTGGGAAATTCTTGGTGAGTTGGGAGTGGTGCCTGGGTAGAGCAGAGTTTGAGGAGGGGAAAGAGCTCAGCAAAGATGTAATGCCATTAGTGTGGCCGGGTCACCCCTGTGCACTGGCAGGGGATGGGGGAGTAAGGTTGCCAGATCCAGATTGGAAAACTCCTGGAGATTTGGGGATGGAGCCTGTGGACAACAGGTACCTCAGTGGGGTACCATGCCATAGAGTCCACCCTTCAAAGCATCAATTTTCTCCAAGAGAACTGACATCTGTAGTCTGGAGATGAGCTGTAATTCTGGGGGTCCCCAGGTCCCACCTGAAGGCTGGCATTCCTAATTGCCATAGATTCTGCCCTCCAAAGCTGCCATTTCCTACAGAGGAACTTATCTCTGTAGTATGGAGATCAGTTGCTATTCTGGGAGATCTCCAGATCCCACTTGGAAGTTCTTAACTCTATATATAAAGTAAATTCTTGGTAACAATGCTTCTTTAAAACACATGTGCACATAAATACTCCCCACCTTTCTGGGCTTTATTATTATTTTGGAAAGCTATTGGGAAGTATAATTGTCTCTCTGAATCTCTGGTCTCCCATTTCAATCAACACCAAAGATCAACCAATAATCAGTTCTGTTGATTAAACAGTCAAGTGATCACTTTACTATGTTACAGTCATAAAAAATATGTTTGGTTATCAAAATTCCTTCGTCATCCAAGACGTACCCTCAATGGCTACATTTTTTAAAAAAACAGTCACTCTTTCAGTAATATTTTCATTGTCCCCAGCAAGAAAAAGGGTGACTGGATATTCTACTGAATGACCTGTTACAGTAGCCAAAAGTGGAGTAATTGTTTCATCTCTAAGTGCATATATGAGCAAATGGAAGAAATAGCATAGCACATGCTGAATGCAAAAGTAGACATCTGACTTTATCCCAAGCAGCCATCCTAAAAATGGAATGAGGTCATTTGCACAACTTGTTTTATGCAAACGTTTTCTCACTTAAGCATTGCAGAAAACTTCAGATGGATTATAGGATGCTCAGAATTGCATTTAAACCAGCATGTGACACTAAGCAGTTGTTTTGAAATGGGGAGCTTTACAAATAGGGCACATTCATTCTGTATTGATAAGAGGGTGCTTGGACTCATCTTCAAAACTAGATAATGCTATTTATAAAGAAGTGGTGAGTTGATGCTTGGAACTTTCCATAGTTGTCCTAAGAACTGACAGTAACTGTTGGGTAAACAAGATAAGATCTGTTCCCCCCACCCACCCCTTTTTTCCCATGGTCTCCACAGACACTTGGAAATGGGGAGAACCATTATCTTTTTATTCCTTGGGTTCTGTTTCTCAAAGTTCCATTAAATTTGATGGAAGATCATTGGAGCAAAGACTGTGGATTAAAGGTGGAATAGGAAATTCTGTCCTTAACTTTGAGCTTGAGAAAGAGGCAGAGAGAGACAGAGGGCTCACTGGGCTCGCGAGGCCGGAGCAGTCTTGGGAAGCCCAGAGAGGGAAGGGAGGGTGGTGAAAGGTTGTCTCGGCTCCGTGGGCTGGGGAAAAGCCCTCCGCGGGCTGCATCCGGCCCACAGGCTGAATGTTTGACACTCCATTCTAGAATGTGTGAGAGACTCTAATCACATGCTTGTAGGAGGTGCCAGGGAAGAAAATGACATTAAAAGCCACACGCTGATGGTTCACCCCCAGATGGAAAGCTAAAGGAATCAGACAGCAAGTTAGCGACTTTGTTGCTCCTTGTTACATTCCAATCAAACAGAAAGGCACTACATGCGGTAAACTTTCATTTCACTGAAACAACAGACTAAAAAATCTTCAGATCTAGCATCACTCCAATAGTGGAGTCTGTTACTTCCCCCCTTTTCCCCAAAGTGCTGCTTGTTCATTTCTTAAAGAGGCAGTAGCATGTGTACAATCAAGCACAAGAAAGAACAATGACTACTACTATTTTCCACATTCTCATTAATGAGATTATGTTGCTATTTTTTATTATTTGAAGAGAAACCATGCCCTATGCTACTCAGAATCATACTCATTTATTATAATGAGTCAAGTGTAAGTTTCCCCCTGGTTAATCCCAGTTCTTTTACATAAAAAAGAACTTCAGTCTTATGTTGTTAACTTCCAGAATCTATTTATTTAGTCAAGCCTGTTAATCATCACTCTTCGGCCATGATTTTCCTCATGTAGTTTATTAATTTACCAGAACAGATGTTGCTGGCTTGGCATACTGCAAACTAGAAATCCCAGAATCAATTAGATGGCTAATCCTTACCTAAGACACATTTACGGTCCATATGCTTTCTGCTTCATTCTTGACATTTATGGTAAATAATTGTCTCATGAGATGAAGTAGTGAAGTAAATATTTGTGCTTTTTAAAACAGAGAGAATCACTGCTTCTTGAAAAAAATGTTTTTCACAGGAATGCATGTTATGAAAAAAAACGAAAGGAAATATTAACAGGTTTATAGTACTCTCCTCAAATGGGTTGCAATGGGTTTAGAAGGGTATAACTCTGCTTAGGATGGCACTAGCATCCTGTCAAGATGCTGATCTTTCTTGCTTGTCACTTCTTTTTACACTCTGGATGGTGCCTCTTCACTGTCACAAAGTTTTCCAAATGCTGGTCACCTTTCTCATGCCCACCATGCAAACAAGAGTAAGTTTTGGGAAAAGAAAGTCTGGTTCTGGTAAGTCTCGGGGACTGGTGTTGAGTCAAGTCCATGATGGGCCAGGCTTGAAATTCAGTAAGGGTTTGGATTCATAGCAGACTCAGCAGCAAACTCCGAAGTTCATCATTCCAACACCCCTCCCAGTTATGAGATTCAGTATTATCACTAGACAAAAGAAAGTAAGTGGCTTCTTTCTGGTCTGTGCCACACATCGTTTGCTACTGGAAAGTAAGATAATGCCCAGAATTTGAAGGAAATATTTTGGTTGTTACTTTAAATCAGACAATAGATAAGATGTGGAATCCCTACAAAAAGAGTTGGGATTCTGTTGCTCTTCATAATGTCTATTTTGCCAATTATTTCATTTCAGTTATTATATGGAGACACAAAAAAGCTGGGCTCCTTCCTCCCCTATGCGCACACAAATGTGATTTGTGTCAATCCCATGGGCTTCACCTCTTGCAGAGGCCTGGTTATAAATAGATGGGCCTAACAGACTCCCTCATGCAGTTTGCTTTGCAGGGGTAAGATTGAAGTGGCCCATGGTTCCACATTTAAAAAACAAATCATTCAGGTGAGTGATAATGAAAGGCATGTGTGGGTGTTAAAACATCATCATTAGAAATCGCTTCAGAAACAGCCTTGCTCTAGCGACACTCCCGGGTGACCTCAACACCCCACCCCCAGTTAAGCGCATGGTCTGTCTGAAACAAGATGTGTTTCCACAGGGAGACCTTATACAATAAACTGAATGATTGGAGAAGCTACATTACTAACCCCAGTATGACTGTGGGAGGTTACATAATTTCTCATTGTTCCTACTGCACAGATTTCACGGAGTTTCACAAGAAACCCAGTTGCCTTTTAGGTTAAGAAGAACTAAAGGAAGCAGCCTATCTTTTGTTGGGAACCTTTCTAAATTCTGGATCTTGCATGTTTAGGTAGTGGCAGAAACTTTCCATTCAACTAACCCGAATAAGATCAGATGACTATATCCTCCTCCTGAATTGGGAGTTGTGAGGAATTTTTGGAGTAGAGATCACATCCGTCCCAGCATGCTGTTATGTAGAATCCACCATTAACCATGTCACTACCACAAACTTTCCCAACAAACCATAATCCAGGCTACTGTTCCACAATGCTCCCTAGTTGGTGAATATAGTAGAACAATGGTAACAAAACAATGGCATAACTAAAAAAATTACAATAAACCAAAACAATCCAATTTAAAAGAATTGTAGCAGTAAAGGTAATACTCTGAAATGCACTAATCTTCTTTGCACATATCAATAAGGAAATATCTAGCATACAGTAGCTCCCCAAAGGCCTAGTATCTAGGGACAGGTCTCAGCAACCTACAGTAATGGAGAAACTTCCCTCAGCTTGAATTAAAATTGAGCTCTACTGACAGTGCATTCCTGAGCAAACCTCCTTCCGGCGCAAAAAAACCGTGCAACCCTATTTGCTCCGGGAGGAGATACGCCACCTAAATGGTTCCTGGGCTGAAACAGCTTTGGAGGCCAATTAAAGGAATGCCTCCTGGAATGACGTTATGCCCCAGGAACACCTCCTGGGACACTGACGCGTTCTTTGCTGGCATTTGGCCGCCAGCAAAAGGCTCCGTCGATGGAAGGCTCCGTTGGCATCCCGGGCTGGCACTGCTGCACCAGTGGCCCGTGACCGGCATCCGGGCCTTCCTGCCACCGTCCGGGCTGCTTAGGCCGGCATTGGCTGCCCGGATGCCAGCGCAGGGGGCTAGGACACTGGCACAGCGCCTTCCTGGCCTCCTAAGGGCTTTCGTCCTGGAGGCTCAGGAATGCACTGTAATAGAAGTTAATTCCCCCCCACACAAAAATCAGAAAATAACTCATATTCCATGCCCAGTTCTGAAATTTGGAAACCCTGTTGTGCTCCCCCCTGGCAAGACCCCAAATTTCTCTACGGCTTCTCTACCCATGAACTCTGTTAATACTTCTCTTCATCCAAAGATCCTTTTTTTTTGCCATCAAGTCATAGCTGACTTATGGCAACTCAGGGTTTTCAAGGTGAGAGATGTTCAGATATGGTTTGCCATTGCCTGGCTCTGTGTAGCAATACTGGACTTCCTTGGTGGTCTCCCATACAAATACTAACCAGGGCCGACCCTGCTTAGCAGCTGAGATCTAAAGAGGTCGGGCTAGCCTAGGCTATCCAGCTCAGGACGTAGATGCCACAGATTCTGGAAAATGTAATTTTCCAAGGTACTCAGCAAGGAGATCAGGTGCTCAGGTAATTACATGTCTCTTTGCTCCTGAGATATTACTGGGCATGCCACTGGACATACTACAGGAGCCACAGAACTTATGGTTTTATGACTTACAGTGCCTGATGTTCCATACTGAAATAGCATGGAAACTGCATTTCCCAAGGGTCCTCGTAGAGTAATGAAGGCTCAGAACAAGTTCTGTTTTATTCTGAGCCAGATAGGAACTTCTTAGGGAGATGGTTCTTGATTTATTAATGCAGCCAAGCATTACAAACTGGATAAATTTATATTTCCATCCAAATTAATATGAACAGTAGTGATTTTACTAGAAACATAGGATCACATTGCATGGTGACCCCTTGGAAGGAGTGAGTTCCACATCCCAAGGTTTCATACAAGTCCAGCCACTGGCAATGATGCTGTGTGTGCGCGCATGTGTGAATGCACCAGAAACAGCATGTTTTTCACTTATATATATTGCACAAATCAACAGATATAGGAAAAAGACAAATAAGATTTTGAAATATGTGGCTTGCTAGATTTTTGAACAATTGCTTTAATTCACTTATTTATCAGCAACAGAAGAAAAATCAGAGACAAACCCACCAACGTCTTTTCCCCCTTCAAATCCAATTTGCCTCTAAGTTGAAAAACCTCTATTTAAAGAGTTCTCTGTTTTCCGGTCTGATTAACTAATCTAATGGTAATTATTTACTTCTGTATCCTGCAAACGGTGGTTAAAATTATTCACAGCCTCACTCTCATTTTCCTGTCTTCATATTTAATCATAATTTAAGAAGGTTCTGTGGAGTACTGGAGTAACCTGAGTCTGTGGAAACCTCTTCCCACGTTTGCAGTTACAGACAGTTGACTACGTCAGCAGAAATATAGTTTTTATTGCCATTTTGAAATGTACGGAATATAAGCTCTCTTTTTTCTGCAGAAAAGGAACTTTCATCCCTCTCGGTTCCAGAATGAATTGGGAGGAGGCTTCTTTTCCATTCCAGTCATTGTTATCAGCCTGCACTGACAGCAGAAACATTTCCCTTACAGTGACATCAACAAGTACAGAAACATAATGACGGTTCCAACAGTCCTTTCAATTGAATGATTCTGAATTCTTTTGAACTCATTTTCTTTTCTCAACTAAGGGCTCAAACAAGGGAGACAAAAATTGTATACCTAATTCTGGCAATTCTCTCCCCGCCCCCAAATTTTAGGCTTGTACATATCCACTTGCCTCAATGGCCAGGGAAGGGGAAAGGTGTTTAGGAGTTCAGAACCAGGCTCCCTGATTTTTTTTATTAGAACATTAAACAGAGAATGTCTTTTTAAAGGATATGTATTTTGTTCTTTAAAATATTGATAGCAGGTTTCAAATAGTGAAACTGAGCTAAGGGTTAAAACCATTTCTCCCTTCCCTGCATGCCCCCATGGCAAATTGAGACTGCAGGACCCTGTAATTTGCATTTTACAGACAAAACAGGTGGTTCAATCTTTGTTCATCTATCTTGGCTCTTACTGAGTTCAATCTTAACTTACACAAATGCACAAGCGGGTCTTCCTCTGCTTCCTTGAACCAACTGCTACCCCCTTGAACAGTCAGAGGAACCCTCCTGAACAATATGGCAAGCAGTACAGAACATCTGCAGAGAGGAAGTACTGGGAAAAATCACTCTTTTTCCTGGTTATAACTTTGGCTGCAACCCCCTTCCCATTCCACACAGCAAATTGTCGAGGCAGGACCCCTTCCCATACTAGTGGCCTTTCATGGTTTGAGTGCAGAAATGGTAGGCAGGTTTACTTTCATAAATTCTTTCATATACAACACACTGTATTGTTTCTCCCCATCCAGCACCAAACATCTGTTCCATATGTGACAACAGAGCGATCTCTATGCACAATCATGTGCATAAATGTTACTACTATTTGCAGAATGAGGCCCCATACTCCCTGAAATTCTGCTTCTGTGGGATACTACTACACAGATCCACTTGAAGAAGCATAGGCGAACCACGTAGGGCCAGTATAATGGAATAAAAGAATTCTTTCCCCCACTGCACCATTTTTTGTTGTTCTTTTGCTCCACAAGTGAATAGGACTTGAACTGACCTCACAGGTGTTTGAGCATCCCTGCTCAAGAAAAAAAAAGCCTGTATTTAGCATCACCAGGAGCAAATATCACAAGTGTTGACATTCCATGTAAGGCAAAGCTACCTCAAGGTAGAGATACTTTGCATTGCAGCAGGCATGACTCACGATATTCATTGATGCACCTCTTTTGGACTTGGAGAACTAGTTCAGAGGTTGGCCTTGAAAACACAGTTCTTTCTTTTCATTTGGGGATGACATAAACATAAAACAAAAGAATTGAAGGTTAAGGACTAATATTCAAAAGTAGATGTTCTTCAAAGCAGACACAAATACAACAGATTTTCTTCTCTCTTAAAAGCACTTGAATTCCAGTACACAAAAGGAAGAGGGACTTCAGGGACAGATGCAGCTTATTCAAAACTTCAGCAAAACATTTCAAGGACATGATGGTTAAGGTGCCCAGTTTTACAGAACATCACAACTTTGACATTGAAAAACAGATGAGATTAGGCAGCTGCATTCATCCCTGAATAGGATTCTTTGAGTGCTTTTAATTCGAGATGGATGGTAAATATTATTGGTGGATCCCCCCCCCCCATATTGGATTATGTGTTTTGTTGAAGACATATGAATACAAATTGGGAATGGTTTTAATGATACAGAAAGCAGTGATTGTCAAGTAAAGCATGCTTCACCTTTCATGTACCTCAAGAACAACTAGGCTTTACATGCAGCAGCTGCTGTTTTGGAAAACAGATTAGAAGCCTAGGTATAGCTTTCTTGCAGCCATCCGTAGCATCTGCCTAGCATAAGCAAATCTAAAATATATTTACTCTAATGCAGTGACTGGATTGCTGGTACTCCACCATATGGAAGCAAATGTCCATGCACAGTTTCATCCCATGTGCATTCAAGAGACTGTTGTGAAGATACACATGCCATCACCTTCCTCCTGACTGTAAAAGAGGCATGCAGTGTCTTGCTGAGGACAAAGAGAAGAATGATACAGCTCTGTCTATGTAGGCAACTGGGGCTGCCAAGAGCCACCATGAGCCCCAAAGATTCCACCTTCCCCACCCATATGTCTCAGATCCAAACCATGTGTCTAATTTTTTTAATTGTTATTTGTACACACACATATATGTGCACCAATGTAGGATTTATATATTTTACGTCTGATGAAGTGGGCTATAGGTCACAAAAAACTTCATGTCACAATAAATCTTTAGTAAAGAAAGCAATAAAGAAATCTATTACAGTTTACCCTTGTACCTTTTCCTAGTGAAAAAGCAGGGGCAAATTGATTATGTAGTGGGGCTGGAAACGTAGTAATGGGAACACTGAGAATGATTTAGCTGACATATTTTCTAAAAAGATTATATAATTTTTCATATAACAGGAAGTTTAATGTCTACAGCAGAAAAGTAGCATTTGCAAAGGGATATTAGATGTCCCACAAATGCAATAATAATGACAATAACTCACTCTCTGAACAGTGTTTAAAATGTAATTAAGTTTAATAAAAGGGGAGGAGAAGGAGTTCTAACTTATGTTCCATATGTGCAACCACTAAGTCAGATTAACATTCCATTATCATGCGTGTAAAGGATGGAGGGGGGAAACCATCCTTTTACTACTTCAGGAAATATTAACCCCCCCTTTTGTCCATAAACTTAGCAAGGGTTTGTTACTATAGTACTAGTAAGTATGTTCTAAGTTGAGTTGATGACCAGGATAGGGATGAAAAGGAGTTGAGACCAAGGCTGACAAATAAAGGGGATGGGAGAATGAAATTAAGGCAGTTCATGAAAGGAAGATAGCAAAATGAAGGAGGAGAAAAGCATGGAAAAGAAAAAAAGACATTAAGAAAAGAGGAAAGGTTATTTTATTTTCTGCAACACTCTAACAGGGCTATCCATTTGCAAGATCTATGGAGCTGGGTGGAATGAAAGGAAGAGAGAAACAGATTGTTGGAAACAACAACCTTGTCAGGAGGCTACAGTCTGACAATGTCTGTAGCAGCCTTGAGCAATGCCAGCTGCTGTAGCCTTGCTCTAATGTTGGCTTGGTTGATGGGTTTGCAGAAAGGCAAGCATATAATCAAAGCTACTGCTCGTTATGGAATTCTGCTTTCCCTGTGCCCCTAGTGGCTGCAGTAGAGAACTGCATTAGAAGTAAAATAAACGAGATGCTTTTACTGAATGCAGCATGATGCTGTCTTCAGCTGACATGGGCCCCAGAAATTTTGTCTCCCCCCCAGTCCCCTCTTTCCATGTCCCTGCAGGCAACATGCACATTGATAGGTCCAATGTTAATGGCTGGCTAGAGGTCCCTGGGTCTTGCTGAGCCTCACTGTACATTTCAAATTATGTGACAGCACCAGTCCTCCTAAAGCACTAGAAACCTCTTTGTGCATGCAACAAAACTCATGGCCAAATAACTTTATGGACACTGCCAGACCTAGCAATGGATTTTGCTACATTCTGATGTCAGTTTAGCTGTACTTAGACACTGCAATGACTTTCTTTGAGCTTTAAAAAGATATCTTGCCTTTGAACTATTTAGCCTGGAACTATTTCTAAATATATCTACAGTTCTTAAGATTTAAAATAGAGTCTTTAAGCATCCACCTTCAGCTATCTTTTTATCACTGCAGCATAAGTTATTTGTATGTTATAGGTTATGTCTAGATACTGCAGCAGACAGTTCAGCAAGCTGTTTTAGCAGAGACAGCTTTTCCCCAAAGTTATGTGCCTGTGTACTTTTTGAAAAATGTTATCTGTCCCAAAATGAGCATACAATGAAGATAAAGTGCGGTAAAGTTTGCCTTGATTTAGCATGCCTTCCCTTAATGTAAAAAGCCGGTGATAACATCCTTGAAATAATATTCTCCTACCTAAGGAAAAATAAATATCTGAATTTTTGTTATAGCTTAAATGTACAGATTTTCCAAGCAGGTGGATATTTAAAAGCAACTATTCTTCAGGGCAATTTACAGGGGTGTTGACACATTGCTGTTAAAAGTCTGTTTTTTTCCTGCCATCTTATAAAGAATGTTATTGTCAGTTTGGGCCATTTCAGCAACACTGAACCCAAAAAAGGTACAGTGAGCTAAATGAGTTACCAATGTGATTTGAATAAAGGTGAGTGGGAGGCAGGAGGATAGGGTTGCCAGGTCCCTTTTCGCCATCAGCGGGAGGTTTTTGGGGCGGAGCCTTAGGAGGGCAGGGTTTGAGGAGGGGAGGGACTTTAATGCCATAGAGTCCAATTGCCAAAGCAGTCATTTTCTCCAGGTGAACTGCTCTCTAGTGGCTGGAGATCAGTTGTAATAGCAGGAGATCTCCAGCTAGTACCTGGAGGTTGGCAACCCTTGAGGAAGACTACAAGAATCACACATGGGTGCAGCGCTGGTGAGGCAGCCTTCCCTCCAGCAGACTGGAACCTGGTAAACAAGCAGGCCCAGCTGGGAGAGAGGAGGAAGGACTGCAAGGAAAGGAAGCTGCTAAGTGCAGGCAAAAGGAACACTTATTTACAAGCTGCTTGCATAAGGGAGAAGAGACAATGCTCAATGAAGGAAGAAACTCTGGGACTGGAGGCAAATAGAACCAGGCAACAGAGAGCAGGTTCAAGCACAGCCACACCCTAGATGAGGCAGAGCCAACAGACAGGCTCCAAACTGAGAGAAGGCCTGGAGGACACAAAATAAAGAGACAATACTCCTTAGCTGTTTATAAAAGCAAACAAAGGGCTCATGGCAGTTAATGACAAGGGTGAGCTAAAGCGTGGTGCAATGGTTAGGAGCAGTGAACTCTAAATCTGGTGAACCGGGCTGGTTTCCCCACCCTACACATGAAGCCAGCTGGGTGACCTTGGGCTAGTCACAGTTTTCTCAGAACTCTCTCCGACCCACCTACCTCACAAGGTGTCTGGTGTGGGGAGAGGAAGGGAAGGTGATTGTAAGCAAGTTTGATTCTCCCTAAAATGTAGAGAAAGTTGGCATATAAAAACCAATTCTTCTTCTTAAAGGGGGAGCACCCTGTGATGGGTGTCCCTGAGGCCCTGCTGAGAATAAGTGTCACAATGGGCTTCTATATCTCAGCCAAATAAATCTTTGAGGTGTCTTGAATTTGCCGGAGAGAAGACTGCCAAAATAATTCTATAATTAGTCTACCACAGCCTTATTGTTTTCTGTGAGAATATTCCGGTACAGTAGCTTGAATATTTCTGATGTTTACTTATTTTGTTTTTATGTTAGATTTATAATCCAACCCTTTTGCTTAGGCTTGCCTTGGCTATGAGAATATAGAGGACAATGGTAATGTAATGAAATATAATAAAATTAGATACAACAAAAAGAAGACATAGGAAGGCCAACTGGTTTCAATCGGAGAGATAAGCACTTCCTAATTTCCTACAACTGAAATTGAAAGCACTTCCTTTCACTGGATCATGCCCATGGTTCTTCTCATTTTGATAGGTCTCAAGGAACAGCAATATTTCATTCAAACAAATTGATTTTGGGTGCCACAGCTGCACACTCTGCCAGGAAGCTTGCTGGATGACCTTGGGCCACTAACTGGGTGACTCTGTCTCAGCCTAATGGACTTCATAAGGTGATAAGGATTAGGGAGGCAGGAAGAATGATGTACGCTGCCATGAGCTCCTGGAAAGAAGGTCTGGTTTAAAACATACTCAATAAATCAATAGCCACTATTGTACTTCCAATAAATACCTGTTGCCAAAGACCCAGAAATCTAGCATGGATATGAGTTTGATAAAATTGCCATTGCCTACATGGTGCCTGTTGTTGGGAAAAACATATTAACCAAGGATGTAATCAAATCCTATGAATATACTTACTGCTTTGATTCATAAGTACAGGGGTATTTTGTTTGCTTGATGGTTTGATGATTTCTCCCCACTCGGGATGAAACTGCAATCAACCATAGCAGCAACATTGGCTAGATATATTACTGCTTAAATTGACAGCTTTGTTAAATTTGATACAAATGGCTTATAAATGGTGCAAAGATGGAATATAAAAAGTATTTAAAATGCCGTAAAATTTACAAGCAAAACAGGATATTTGCCAAAAAGCCAGGTATGATGAAAATGATCTTTTTGAATCAATCTTTACTGTTACAAAGACCAACATAAATACAAATTACAATTGTTATAAAAAGAGAAAATCTGTATAAAATCAAAAACTAAAGACCCTGATTGAATAAATAAGCCAAGGATAACTATATAGCTGTCATAAGTGAATTATGCGAACCTCAGCAACAATACTGTCTATATAAGAGCATTAATCCACCTCCTTACTTATGAGTGCGTCTTTTTGACTACGCATGAAAATGAAAGCAAACAAACAAAATAATTATTCATATATCCCTAGCCTTGGCCAGTGCAAGTACTTTTGGGGTTGAAGTATAGAGAATGAACTAACTGATTGATATGAACACTAGTATGTACTTGGGTCACAAGCTTTCCGAGTCATCTGTTAATTGATATTTTGACTTTAATGAATTAATAATTGGATCAGAAACTAACCTTTCCATCATAAACCCAGGTACACCCTTGTAATCCCATTGCTTTCAGTGGATTTACAAGGATGTATTTCTGCTTAGAATGGCACAGTAAACCACTGAATAGCCTGCAGAGCATAGAAGTGAACACTGAATCAGACTACTGATCCATCAAGGTCAGGATTGTTAACTCAGACTGGCAGGAATTCTCCAGGGTCTTGGGTAGATGTCTCTCACATCACTTACCATCTGATCTTTTTAAATTACAGATGCTGTGGATTGAACCTATGACCAAGAAGCTCTACCACTAAACCATGACCCTTTCCCTAAAATGCCATTATTACTCATGCCTCCATAAAACCAGATTTCCTTGTATGATCCTTCCCCCTGAGAAGATATCCCACTGATAGCTTGTGATGCAGAACTTGTCAAAAAAAAGAAGTGCAATTGAGATTTATTAGCCTCAATAAAATTTCTTCTCCTAAGATAATGATCTCCTGCTGCTACAAAATGCCTCAACATTTATGGAGAATAAATGATCCTGCACAATGAAATAAAGTTACACTTTTTACTAAATTAATGCCATAAACTTAACCACGTTCTAAGATTCATGTGCTGAGTATATTAGGGACAGTTTCTCACTCCTTTGATTGAGGAGTGTGCATGTGTATTGATGTTAACAGTCCTGAAGAACTGAATCACTCTTTGGTCCTATTGAAATCAGACTGAAATTCAGCACTTGGATCACAATGCAGCTGATTTAAAAGCATTAACTCTGTGTTAGACTGTGGCCCTGATATCTATGCCAGAAGTTGCCATCTTTTCTTTAATGAGAGCTGCTTCTGCATAATGAAAAATATCCCGAGTTACTTCCACCTCCCCGCAATTTCACTTCTTTATGCAACAGAGCCATGCAGCCCCTGCCAGAGCTTGTTGATCTCCTTGCTCAGGCCCACTTGAGGAACACTTTGTCATTCCCACTCTCTATTACTCTTACCTTGACTAGCCTCAGCACAGATGAAGAAAAGAGCTAATGGCAGTAATGGTTCCAATTCCCTTCATAACACAGATGTGTCAGACTAGTTGAGAGAGCTTTCCCAGGTCTTTGAGTCTTGCAGGAGCATTCTCACTTGAAATCTTTCCCCTGATCTTCTAGGTGCTGCACAAGCTACCCTTCAGCAGCTTGTGAACTTCTGCTGGCTCATGAGGTGCTTTTGGTGACCCCTGATCTATGCATATCTTTCTTGGTCAAGAAGAGGAGGAGGAGATTGTCATCTAGCTGGTAACTACAAATGGATGCAAGCCCTTAGCATTTTTCTAACATCAACGACAGAAGGGGGCAGTTTTGCAGGAGTATTTTATCATTTTTCTCACACATGGAGGTTTAATTGTACCATAATGAAAAACAGTAGCGTTCTACTGGATTTAAATCTAGGCCTTGTTTTGTAGGTTATACAGTTATTTCAAATCTTTATTTTTAAATGGATCACAAGAGTGAGATTTAAAGTCCTTCAAGATGACAAGAAGAGAGGAGGGCTGGGATTACCTAATCTGAAATTATACTATCATGCCTCGTGTTTAGTTTGGATAACGGATTGGATTAAATGCCCAACAGACAGGAGGCTGACATTAGAAAAAGCAGATATACCAGCTGGGTTCCATAGTCTGCTACGGCCTTCTAAAGCACCAAAAACTTCAGCTGTATTAAAACAAACCTCTTCAGATTGTGATGTAAAGCCTGCGCTCTTAAAAGTTTGGAACACTTACAAAAAAAGGACAAGTCTGTCTCCACCCACAATAATGTCTCCCTTGGAAGCTTGTTATGATCAATCCATCTGGAAGAGTTGTAAGTATCTAACATATCAAGATTTGATTGCTGAGTCCAGGGAAATTAAACAGCTATCAACTTTGAAAAAAAAGAATAAGGATCTAAACTGGTTAACATACTTACAGCTGAGATCAAAAGATGCTCCAACAAAATTTTCCCCTAGATCCCAAAAATATGCTGTTAGGCATCACACCATCAGAATTGCTCTTGC
This sequence comes from Euleptes europaea, assembly GCF_029931775.1. Lineage (NCBI taxonomy): Eukaryota > Metazoa > Chordata > Lepidosauria > Squamata > Sphaerodactylidae > Euleptes > Euleptes europaea. The sequence goes on from NC_079326.1 coordinate 29,844,486, forward strand.
AACTTAAAGATATATTTAAATATGCTACAACAGCTGCCAGAACGGTTCTAGCGAGGAAAATGGAAGCAGGCATTCCTTCCAGACACAGAAGAATGGAAAGAAAAGTTATTGGAATATGCAATTATGGCTAAAATGACCAATGTGGTAAATGAGCAATTTTATGAAAAATGGAAATTATTCTATCAATATGTTGAGGTTTAATTATAACAAAAATAAGTGAGTAGAGGCCAATTGACTATAGTGATTATGGTGTTGTGAAATTTTATCTAATTTCATATTTTGAAAATTATTTTGATTGTATAGCTATAAAATATGTTTGATAAGGTGATTAGTTTTAGGTTCTATTATTAGCAATGTTAAAGTTTTCTTTTTCAAGCTGGGAAGACATTTTGATTATATAACTGCGTTGAATAAGCACGGCAATGTAATCTGTTTGATTTGCTTTTCAGTTTGTGTCCTTTTCAATTGTACTGCTGAAACCCTCATTCCCCTCTTTTTTCACTGTATTCCCCCCATATGGAAAATAAATAAAACTTAATTAAAAAAGAAATAAAGAAACATGAATCAAGCAGTCTCTCCTTTCAATTTCACCTCTGCTATAATCTCCCAGGTGGCCTCCGGCAATCAATTCAAACTTGGTGGTGGTGGAAAATGCTGTCAAGTGAAGTTCGGAGGTGGTTTGCCATTGCCTGCCTCTGCATGGGCTGAGAGAGTCATGAGAGAAGTGTGCCTGGCCCAAGGTCACCCAGCAGGCTTCATGTGGAGAAGTGGGGAATCGAAAATGGTTCCCCAGATTAGAGTCTGCTGCTCTTAACCCCTATACCACACTGGCTCTCTAATTCAAACTTAGCCCTGGATAATAATATGCACCTGTCTTAAAGGCTTGTTCTAAGGTAATGCACGAACACACTGGAGACTCTTAAATACACAAATACTAATTCTTACTTCTCTGTATCTTTAGATAAAATACACATTATATTTATTAAATCTCAATGCTTTGAAGAACATAGTCTTGTGGAAAGGATGGCCCTAAAGTTGAACCGCAGTTAAATGTTAGAAATTAGTACAGAGAACTCCCTCTATGACTGTCCTTTATAAGTTTCTCCTGTGAAAAATCAGTTCTGCTGGCTATTCCTTACCAGCTTGAAGAGGGCATTTCTCTTGCTCTTGCCTAGCTGCACATTATATTTTTTAACAGAAAAAATATTGGTATCCTTTTGTTGCATCTGTGGGGAATTACAATAATTTAATAAAATTATTCCATATCGACTAGTATACAGGGTTTCATCATCATCATCCCAGAAATATTTGAGGATAATGATAATCTACCCTTTGTGTTTTCATAAAATAACAGTGATTTAGTTAAGAGTAGAAAAGAGTGTTAGCACTCTTGAACATTTAATAGTGCCCATGTTCAATAGAGTACATCACTCATCGGAAATGGTAGAACAGCACTTGAGTTATCAGAAGAACCACTGATTGTCACTATCATTCTCAGGTTTCTCTGTATAGGTAAAAAAACCAAGAACATGTTTATCTTTTTTCCTAAAAGGTTTTGTTACTCTTATGGTTGCAAATAGGTCTTTATTTTCTAATAACAACCATTCCAGGATATGATTTTTACCATGAATGTCTAAGTAGAACTATACCTTTTAAAGACTGTTGAAGTCAATGGGCTTAGAAGAGTGTAACACTGCTTAGTAATACACTGTAAGGCACCTACTGTGTTTCACAGATTTGATTCAGTATCTAAATGGAAACAGCACAGCTACTGCAGATAAGGTCTCAATTTAGTATAAGAACATTGAATTCAGTTTCAAAGGAAGGGTAGAATTTGATCCGATATTTGGGATCCAGGGAGAAGAAACGTCTGAGGAAAGCCCTAGGGAAGCAAGAAGATGTAGGACATTCCAAGCAACTGTACTGCAGAAAAATATTCTACTTCACTACCAAGGTCCACAACTAAGGCTGTCGATTCGGTTCATCCTGAACTGAAAAACAGCCGAATTTCCCCTGATTCGGCGGTTTTTAGTTCGGATGGAACCGAACTCCAAAAAGGCTGGAAAATGGGGAGCCAAATTTAGCGAGTTTGGGGTGTTCAGTGAACAAATTCGGCCAATTCGGGGTTCAGCGCAGCAGCATAACCATCAGTTAGTAAGCAGCATTCTCCCCCGGCCAATTGGTGGCCAAGCTGGGTCTTCTTCTGGCCAATCAGTCGTGATTGAGTGCATGAGCCCAGCTGCTGCGCGGCCCAGCCAGGGAGAGAAAGAGAGAGTATCTGTTTGTGTGAGAGGAAATCCCTGTGTGTGTGTGTGGGGGGGTTGCTTGTTCATATTTGCTCCTTTCCTTGGCTGCAGGGGGTGCATTTTGGGGGGTACAGCCCCCAAACTTTCAGCGTAGCTTCAAAGGAGCCTTCTTGCAAGAATCCCCAGGTTTTGTAAAGATTGGACCAGGGGGGCTGAGATATGGGCCTCGAAAGGGGTCCCCCCTTAATGTGCATTTTTATTCCATTTACAGCACATATTCGCTCCTTTCCGTGGCTGCAGGGGGCGCATTTTTGGGGGTACAGCCCCCAAACTTTCAGCGTAGCTTCAGAGGAGGCTTCTTGCAAGAATCCCCAAGTTTTGTAAAGATTGGATCAGGGGGGGCTGAGATATGGGCCCCAAAAAGGGTCCCCCTTAATGTGCATTTTTATTCAATTTACAGAACACATTCGCTCCTTTCCGTGGCTGCAGGGGGCGCATTTTTGGGGGTACAGCCCCAAAACCTTCAGCGTAGCTTCAGAGGAGCCTTCTTGAAAGAATCCCCAAGTTTTGTAAAAATTGGATCTGCGGGGGCTGAGATATGGGCCCCCCTTTTCCCTATTGGGATGAATGGGATCAGCCGATCCTATGTGCATCTCGACAGCGGCAAATCCAAGGCAAAACCTCCCGTGCTTAAATGGAACCGTATTGGATTACCCAGTCCTCCAAGTCTCTCCTGATGGAACAGAAGACATCCACAGTAAGACCCCTTTTGGGGATTTAATCTATGATTTTTCTCCTGTGTGTGTTTGTGGGGTGGGGAAGCAGAGTCTCTGTGTGTGTGGGGGGGAGGGAGCAGTTTCTGTGGGTGGGGGGGAAGCCAAAGGGGGCTTTCGCCCATTCTGTCTGGGGGTGTGTGCCCACTCAAGTCTCTCTCTCCCTGGTTTAAGGGGGGGGGGCTTCAGTTGTGTGTCCTCAGGTTTTCCCTCATTCATAAGATTGGTTAGGTCTATTTTGATGCTTGCTCAAAAATTGTTTTCAAATTGTGACTTAAAGAATGCATTTGCCTGGTCCTGAGTCTGATGCAAAAGGGGAAATTCCACTCCCTCCTCCTCCGGATGCTTAGCTAGCATGCCTCTGTCCCTTTCCATGGTTTGCAAACTCCCAGGCGTCAGGTGTTGCTTTGCATGGTTTCAAACGTGTTGCTTTGCATGGTTGTGTTGCTTTGCATGGTTTGCAAACTTCTTCTGTCCCTTTCCATGGTTTGCAAACTCCCAGGTGTCAGGTGTTGCTTTGCATGGTTGCAAACGTGATGGTTTGCATGGTTGTGTTGCTTTGCATGGTTTGCAAACTTCTTCGCACCTGCCCCGCCCTTGCTCCCCCCAGCTCAGCTGTTTGCCAGGGCTGGGAGCTTCGAGTGGACGGCAAGCTCTGCTAATTGCAAATGCACATTAAGGAGGGGGACCCCTTTCGGGGCCCATATCTCAGCCCCCGCTGATCCAATCTTTACAAAACTTGGGGGTTATTGCAAGAAGGGCCCTTTGAAGCTACACTGAAAGTTTGGGACCTCTATCCCAAAAAATGCCCCCTGGAGCTGCGGAAAGGTGCAGTTGTGATTTTAATGGCTTCATTCGGCTGAATTTTTCCCCGAACTCCGGACCTCATGCCGAATTGCATGGACCCGCAGCGGGGGAGTTCGGACTTCGGCATTTCCCGAATAAAAACGGGCCGAATTTTGCCGAATCCGAATTTTACCAATTTTTTTTTCAACAGCCCTATCCACAACACAAGTAATGAGAAGATGACGATGAAGGGTGGTGGTGGTACAGTCCAGACACAATGACTGTAGAACAGTAAAGAGCAGCAACAGCTGATGCTGGCACAGATGAAAAGCACAGATTAGAAATGGATATTCCAGATTCCATTCCAGCACTGTAAAAAAGGTGTTGGTATCTTATCACTGGTATATACCAGACCCTTCCAACTAGCCAAAGCTCATGCAGCTTCCACAAACAGCTACTGAGGAGCCATGGGACTCTCTAAGGCAATGATCTTCACCTAAATACTCTCAGCCACACTTGCTAAGTTGCAAGCCACTATAGAGGTACCCTTTCCTGATTTTGAAAGAACTTGCTACTACTGCTCATGCACAGAGATCAACAGTTGCCATGCCTCTGCTTCTCTTGGCATGTATAATGACCAGAGCAGCAGGCATCCAACCCTGACGCACCTCAGTGGTGAATGGTTCCTGAACGGCCTTTGCTTTTGGCATGCTGGCCACCTTGGTCCACCTCCTAGAGTGATTTCTGTTTTTTCTCCCTAGCGCTCTTGGTCTGCTGACCCTAGTCCTGGCCTCAACATGAGTAGGGTCATAATTTTGCCTCCCCGCTTCCTAGGGATGCCAGCTTCCATGTGAGACCTGGGAATCCCCTGGAATTACAGCTCATCTCCAGACTGCAGAGATCAGTTCCCCTGGAGAAAATGGATGCTTTGGTGGCGTCTATGGTATTGTACCCCACTGAGGCCCCTGTCTTCCCCAATCTCTATCCCCAAATCTCCAACCTGTATCTGGCAACCCTACGGCTTCTTCTTGTTAGACGGGGCTGAGTGTTTCTTGGAGCTCTCCTACCTTGCACGCTTGGCCTGCAGAGGCTAGACCCATAGGGTTGCCAGATCCTTCTTTGCCATTGGTGGGAGGTTTTTGGGGCAGAGCCTGAGGAGGGCAGGGTTTGGGGAGGGGAGGGACTTCAATGCCATAGAGTCCAATTGCCAAAGTGGCCATTTTCTCCAGGGGAACTGATCTCTATAGGCTGGAGATTAGTTGTAATAGCAGGAGATCTCCAGCCAGTACCTGGAGGTTGGCAACCCTATAGACCCACCAGTTAACATTGCTACCTTGATCACGAGGAACACATGCATATCTGCATATCCCTCTGGGGTCTTATCTGGACTTCAGGCACTGCATGTTCCTCCAGGACGGGCCTCAGCAAGGCCCTGTGCCTCTGTAACAACAAGTGACCTTCAAGGGTGATAAGCCGGTGTCCTGGATATCTCTTGCTGACACAATAAGATGAGACACAGGCTGTCTCTGTGCTTCTAGGAAAAATGTAGAGGCCTAGAGGATTCTTAACATGGGTGTACTCTGGACAATAGAAATGGCCTGGCTGAGGCCTAGAAAGTGGTTCAGAAATTACAAGAATATGGCGCTTTGTTACAGGGAAGGTGGCTCTACACTGCAGGGTTGGTTTTCTCATCTGTCACTGTCACATTACTCTGAAGATAAATGACTTTCTCCTTGCAGCTCAGTGGGACTTGGGTCTGGAAACGTTGATGACCACAGCTGGCCCAGTCCCAGGAAACTGCCTGCTACTGAGTTTGCCTGGAAACTTTATAGAGCATCCCAAGTTATTGGAAGAGGCAAGAGAGGTATTGTCGAAGGCTTTCACCGTCAGAGTTCATTGGTTCTTGTAGGTTATCCAGGCTGTGTGACTGTGGTCTTGGTTTTTTCTTTCCTGACATTTCGCCAGCAGCTATGGCAGGCATCTTCAGAGGAGTAACACTGAAGGAGAGACACTGTCCTTCGATGTTACTCCTCTGAAGATGCCTGCCACAGCTGCTGGGGAAATGTAAGGAAGAAAATACCAAGACCACGGTCACACAGCCCGGATAACCTACAAGAACCAAGGCAAGAGAGGCTCTGACCGTGTAACTAATGTTCTACTGATTGAGAGAGCAATCTTACTTCCCTTCTCCTCCCCACCCACTGAGAAAAACGCATGCCTTTTCTCTTTTTTTTCCTTTTCTCCTTTCTTTCTTTCCTTCCTTCCTTCCTTCCTTCCTTCCTGATCTCCACTTGTAGGTAATAATTCCTGACCTTCTAATCAACTACATTTTGTTGAAAGCTCACATCCTTATCTGCAGTTCAACCACTTTTACATTTTTGTCTTAGTTGAGATTCATCCATCTCATTCCTACTGTATCATTCCGACACCTACTACAAGGCATGCTATAGCAATAGCAAGTTATCAGCAAGTACACACTTGGTGTTAAAGTGCCAGATGACGAACAACAGTGCTGGCTTGTTTTCTATGGCTGCCAATGCAAGGTGAGAATCGTGAAGAAGACAACAAGATGTCCTGAGCAACGTCCTCCCCGCAATTCTCTCAAAAGTCTGGGTGCCAAAGCTTCATTGAGAACAGAAGCTCAGCACCAGTGAAAGTGCTGTACCTTTGTAGATTTAATTAAAATTAAGTCCAGGTGCTTCCCTAAGTTAGAAACATCACTGTGATCAAGCCATCTCTGCTACAGACTTACCTTCCTATCAGCCACTACAGATACTCCACTGCTGATGCAGATAGATCTCTATGTTGTAAAAGTCGGGTAGAGCAAGGAAACACAAAAGGAAAATCAGAAAATGAAATCCAGAGACAGCAAGGTCTGAACAACAGCCTGATTACAGCTCTCTCAAAGTGTTGTATGTCAATGTGTAAAAGCTGATAGAAGCCTGTAAGTTTATAGCACATCAATATACTCCCTGAGCAGCATCCCCCAAAAGGCATTGCTCAAAGTGATTTGCATCAGCCCCCCTCCCCAAATCATCAATGCAATACTGAAAGCAAAATTGTAAAACAGTAATAATCCAGCATGATCAAATATAGTAGTACTGAACAAGAAATTACCAAATATAATAAAATAATCTTGTAAAAAAATAACAGCAAGCCACAAAACCACTTTATTATAAAACTATAAAATTCACCAACCATCACAATTGCAACAGGAGCCTATTGACAATAAAAAGCAATATTCCCCATATCCCATTCAGCCCAAATTGCAGCATCAAATTCATAGACCAGGGATGGGGCTTAGGATGGATGCAGGGCCAGCTCATCATACAAGTGATCCAAGTAGCCGCTTGAGACACTAGAATTTGAAGATGGTGTCAGTGCTGGAGTCAGCAATGGACATGATTTGTATCCATTGACATATCCCAGGCTTGTCCTGACATTGCCCCACCCATGAAGAAAGCAAGCTTCAGGTGACATACCTTGCTACCAGCCATAGGCACTGGAGGTCAGGGAGGCATGAACACATGAACACCTGAAGCTACCTTATACTGAATCAGACCCTTGGTTCATCAAAGTCAGTATTGTCTACTCAGACTGTCAGCGGCTCTCCAGGGTCTCAGGCAGAGGTCTTTCACATCATCTACTTGCCTAGTCCCTTTAACTGGAGATGCTGGAGATTGAACCTGGGACCTTCTGCATGCCAAGCAGAGGCTCTACCACTGAGCTACAGCCCCTCCCCAAAGCACAGCCATCACGTCTCCATCACCATGCCACTGTGACCTGAACCTATTTGCAGTGGCAAAATACTTTGAACCAGCCCTGCATTATGAAATAAGTCCAGAGAGTTCCATCTCCTTGGACTGTTCTCCATTAAAGCATGGCTCTAATTTGGGGAGGGGGGATAGGGCCATTACAGGTCTAGGATTTCAGATTTTTTTTTAAATTGCTTATTTGCTGGTGAAAGACACTTAATCCAAGCGGTGTCCTCCTACTTTGGAAGTTAGAATTTTAATATATCTGTGCTCCACGTTCACAAAATACATTTTGTAGTAGACAAGGCTTAAATTCAGCCATGAAATTCACTGAGAGCCTTCTCTACCTCTGAGGTAGGTTATCCTTAGTGAGGATAGAATTATGCTACCATGAGCTCGTTTAAGGAAAGGGACATACAAAAGAGAAATTCTGGAGCAATCCCAATGAGGCCAATAAGAGTACACCAGAACAATATCAACAACTCTTAGCCAAGAACTGGGCCTAGATCATACACATCCACATTTCCTTAGAGCAAAATATTGAAAACTTGTTTTCATAAAGCAAAAAACTAGGTGAGCAAATCAAAGGGGTCTGTCATTTTAGACTGTTTTAGAGTAATAAGCCATCACTAATTGTTTCAGTAGGATGGAAAAAATTGCTACTGTGTAGCCCATCCAAATGGAAAAGAGCATCAGTGAACTGAAATGTGAAAGGGGGCATAAATTTACATGGAGAAAAGAGGGGAAAAACACCTTTCAGTTATTCAGGTCTTTCAGAAAACAGAATTAGCTATTCACACGGTGATGGCTGCCTTCCTTTCTTCATTCCAGGTCACTGAAAAGAAGCCACATTGACCTATAAGGTCAGAACCAAAGCCCTCACTGGGGGAAAAAAAGGTTGAAGCTAAATGCAAATGGTGATGGGTGCTTCATTTATTTATTTTTTGCCTTAACAGGATTACTATTTTTAAATTCACTGAATTCTTTCAATCAATTTAAAGATGTGAGGAAGTCAGTTTCTTTTTACATGTGAATGCCTGGAAGCTTAAAGGGTTATACCTGCCAAGGTCCACCCCAAACTCCACTTCTTCATGGTACCATTTGCATAGAAGGCATACACATAGGCATCCTATGTGTGACCAATACATGCTACATTTTTGCAGCATATAGACCACATATAGGATCCTATGCAAATGGCACCTTAAGCATATGGAGGGGTGATATTCCTCTCTTTCCATGCTTTAATTTCTCTACACAAGAACTATCTACACTGACCTTAAGGATATTTTAGAGTAGATGAAATTTCCAATATAGAAGCACATCTACTAAAGTGTGGCTTCCCATTCCATGTACATATATGCATTCAGTACTTATGATACATGGTCTCTAGGATTTGTATAATTGTTTATTTGAGAGGGCCATATAATATCAACACCAAGAAACAGAAGTTGCTTTGAGTACTTGTTTATTTTCATGGCTCTGTGGCAGTGGCTCAGTGGTAGAGTATCTTCTTGGCATTCAGAAAGTCCCAGGTTCAATCTTTGGCATCTCCAGTTACATGGTACAGATGTAATATTTGACATATTAAAGATGTGTTGTCTTCCCATTGCAATAGTAATTGGATTAGTGACACCCAAGATATCAGACAGATAAGTATAGTCTCTACATACAACTAGGCTCCACACTTGCAAATTCTGTGTGATTGCTAAAAGTTCTTCTACATCATTTTTAAGTCTCTGCTAGATTTACACATGCACAAATAAAGATATACATACTATATACATATATATGTGTGTGTGAGTAGTCAGAAGTGACTTGACGGCACTTACCACACACACACACACACATATCGAGCCCTTGAAGGATCGCAGCCTGCAAAGCAAACCAGGGAATAAATCCTACCTCCAGAGCCAATCTACAACCACAATCAAGCAAGGGTGGTTACTATTTGCAATAGGGTTCTTGTGCAGATTGGCCTTCGGGTGCCATTTTCCAAGTTCACAGAGGGATTGCCGAATGGATGAAAAAACCATCCAGGCAGCATTCTGGGCTCTGCATGAAGAGGTCCTATAATCAACCGTTCTCATCACCACCTTTCAGGTGTAGGTCACTGAATTCAAGCACCTCATTCCCTTCTCTTTTCCATCAAGTGATCACAGCTGTCAGAGATAACATGAAGCATTATAGAAATGCTCACGGAAGCAAGATCCTTGGAGAGAGAAGGATGAATGCAATCTACTTTTGTGCACAAGTATCTCTCACTCAAGGTATCTGTATTCACATCTTCTAGACAATGGGTTTATTAGGATCCTTAAGGGTTTCTTAAAGAAATCCATAATTACATAAATATTTTGCATTTTGATATTTTCTTTGGCATTTATTATTAGTGGTGCCCTCATGCATACATGCATTAGTGGTGCCCTCTTGCTGCATTCTGGGCTAGTTCTAGTATCACCTTGCTAACACATGAATATTTTTTAAAAGTCACCATTGGATTTACAGTAATCAAAAATGGCTTATTTTTAATTTCCCTCCTTGTCAACTGGGATGTGCATTCAGTATATCTCAGCCGAAAAATACCTTACAGGTATTTTGGGAGTATTTTTTTTCCCAGCCAAATACACATGAGAGAATCCGCCATGCTAGTCAGTTATTCCAATCCCAACCCCCCTGAAAAGTTCAGGTTTATTCAGGAAAGCTGCATAGCACCAGTTAAAGGGCTCGACAGCTGCCCAATGCCCATTTCCTCCATTTGGACTGGCTTCCAAGGCAACAGGAGGGAGGAAAGATGAGACATTTCTCACAGGCAAACAGGAGAGCATATTAGGGGGAGCTGTACTGTTTGCCCAATGATAGACTTTGAGGGTGACTGAAGTGAGCAAGTGCTTGTGCCTGCATCCTCTCTCAGTCTGTATTGGGAAGTTGGGGTGAAATCCTCTTCCCAACATTAAAATGTCACTAGAAAGAAGCAGCAGGGCTGTTCCTCAATTTGACTGGCAGAACCATCCCATCCCTAATGCCATTCCAAAGCCACCTGCAGTGAAATGCCTCAACTGAACCCTAGTAGCTGTGCATAAGCCACCAAAATTGTATGCTGAAAATAGTACAACTACAGCAAAATAGTTCTACATCTTGTTGGAGATGAAAGGGATAGAGTAGGATGGAGATCTGTTTGTCTAACAGAAGCCAGCAGAACCCACAGGAGCACCATAACTAAAGAAGCTAATCTGCATGTGTGTAACATTCTTCTTTGCAAGGGTGGGAGGTGGGAAAAGGAGTGTCAGTGATGAAGAGCAGCTGCAGCAGCTGAGGCTCCTCCTCTGAGGCAATAATGGTGTGTAGACTGCTTAGAGATGAGGATCAGGGTGCAGACAACACCCCTCTCTCTCACTTTCTGAGACCTTCCTTTGACAAGTGATGTTTGTCAGTGGATTGCCATTGGTTCTGCTGGGCTTGTACAAGTGCCCCTCTGTGCTTAAGATGGTTCTGCTGGGCTTCTGAGGATTGCCCTTAGTTCTTTAAAAAAAGCTGCTGGGATTTTCTAGTATGACATTAGGTCTGTTGGGCTTCCACTGCCACATTGGCCCTGGTTTCTTCTGGGCTTCTCTGTTACATATTGGTTCTGTTGGCATTGCAAAAGCCCTCCCCCACTTGATTTTTTTTCCTGCTGGGATTCTCTACTTATACATTGGTTCTGCATGGCTTGCCACATTGGCTTGTGGTTCTGCTGGGATTCATGGGCTCTGCTTTGGCTCTGTTGGGCTCGTGTTGGTTCTTGGCATGGGAGACATTAACCAGTGGCTGTTGCAGGCATGCCTCTTCACTTTTGCCCTGGAGAAACAATTGGACCCCGTGACCCAGTCTTCTTGAAACTTGGGGGTTCTTCTGTGGACTGGCACCAGCAGCTTAAAAAGCAGCCCCCCAGACCTCTGGATATAGTATATAAAACCTATAGTATATAAAACCCAAATCTGAATACCATACTGATGTTGGAATTGGGAGATATCAGGAATCCCGATATTTTTTGGTTCCAATATACTCGAATCCCAAAAATACTATTTTTAATGCATGCCCTTACTTGTCATGCTTTCCCAGTTATTGCTTCTTCATCTTCTGTAAACCAACTACCCACACAACACCTGCCAATGGAATAACTAGTAGGGTGCGTCAAATGATTTAATTGTGGCATTTGGAAAATGTTAGCTATCATAACCATCTATTACAAACTGTTTTTATTGTGGCTTTGAAAGGCAAGTAGTCAGTTAGGATCATATTAAATTTAGTTAGTTTGTCTTTCCAAAAAGGTTTGTAGCCATTATACTGGTTAAACACTTTGGTTCTTGTAGGTTATCCGGGCTGTGTAACCGTGGTCTTGGTATTTTTTAATCCGGTCACACAGCCCGGATAACCTACAAGAACCAATGAACTCTGACCGTGAAAGCCTTCGACAATATTTTGGATAAACACTTATTTCTCAAATATCTCATGGTGAGGAGGCAAGGTGTAGAATTTGTAGCCCATATGATTGTGAGGCCCCTGAGGTTCTCCTATATATCCCCAGGTGATCTTTGCATTTGGGACCCCAGATTTCATTTTGAAAATGAATTTATTGCCCTAGTGGTTGCATGTTTGAAGAGGTACTGGCCTTGTTTGAATAAGTCACTCATCCTATAGGTGATCCACAGCAGGAGCCAGAATCCCCACATAAACATATTTAGATAGATGCTTTAAAAGAAATAGGATTTCCCATAGGAACTATTTTGAACAGTAATGCCACCTTGTGCTTCTGGAATTGCCTTGAGGTATTGCTTCAGAGGAAGCAGTGCTGTGTATGGCATGTGTAATTCTATGGTTCTGGTCATAGAAATGTTTTTAAATATCTATTTATCATATATATATATATATATATATATATATATATATATATATATATATATATATATATATATATATATATATCAGTTAGAGCTTCTCCATCATGAGATGGAGAAGCTCTATCCTCTCTGCTAAAATAAGACCTGGAGCTGATGTGGTTACAAACCATGGATTGTTAATATTGAAAATTAGAATAAAGTTGAAGAAAAACACCAAAATATCCATAGTGCCAAAATATAATATAATCAACATTCCTGAAGAGTTTAATGACCATGTAAATAAAAGATTTGCATTACTAAGTTCAGCCGGAAGAACCACAAGATAGATTGTGATGCAGAACTTGTAAAAAAAAAAGTGCAATTGAGATTTATTAGCCTCAATAAAATTTCTTCTCCTAAGATAATGATCTCCTGTTGCTACAAAATGCCTCAACATTTATGGAAAATAAATGATCCTGTAAAATGAAATGAAGTTACACTTTCACTAAATTAATGCCATAAACTTAACCATTTTCTAATGTTCTTCAACTGGAAGAGCTATGGGAAGAATGTGCAAAGGCTATTCCTCAATGGATGACTGATGAGACTCTTAAAATTGCAAAAGATAGACAAGAAGCAAAAGAAAAAGATGAAAAGAAATAGAATCAGAAGTCTCAATGCAGCGTTCCAACGACTGGCACGTAAAGACAAAGAGAATCATTATAATAGCAAGTGTAAAGAAATAGAAAAGAACAAGAAAAAAAGGAAGAACAAGAGATCTGTTCCAAAAATCCAAGAAATCAAAGAGAAATTTAAAGCACAGGAATGCTGAAAGATCAACACAGATATACATTAACTGAACAGGACAAAATAAAGAAAAGGTGGGAACAATACACCAAAGAACTATGCAGAAGAATGAAAAAATGACAGATTCATTCCAGGAAGAATCTTTTTAAGAAGAACTTGCAGTTTTAGAAAGTGATGTGAAAGCTGTACTCAAAGCAATTGGGAGAAACAAATCAACAGGGGTAGATGAGATATCAAAAATGCTATTTCAAGCCATAAAAACTGAGTTTATAAAAATCTTGACAAGAATAAGCCAACAAATATGGAAAACAAAACAATGGCTCACAGACTGGAAATGCTCAATCTACATTCCAAAAAAGGCCTATAGCAACTATTGGACCAGGAGCCCCGTGGCGCAGAGTGTTAAGCTGCAGTACTGCAGTCAAAAGCTCTGCTCACGACCTGAGTTCAATCCCGGCGGAAGTCGGTTTCAGGTAGCCGGCTCAAGGTTGACTCAGCCTTCCATCCTTCCGAGGTCGGTGAAATGAGTACCCAGCTTGCTGGGGGTAAAGGGAAGATGACTGGGGAAGGCACTGGCAAACCACCCCGCAAACAAAGTCTGCCTTGGAAACGTCGGGATGTGACGTCACCCCATGGGTCAGGAATGACCCGGTGCTTGCACAGGGGACCTTTACCTTTACCTTTTTTTAACTATTGGACCATAGTATTAATTTCTCATGAGCACAAAGTGATGATCAAATTCTTAAAACAAAGACTACCATACATAGAACGAGAAATGCCAGATGTTCAATCTGGATTCAGTAAAGGAAGAGACACTGGAGATCATACTGCAAATTTTTGTTGGTTACTGGAGCATACGAGAGAATTTCAGAAGAAAAACAGCTTTTGTTTCAAAAGATTACAAGCAAAGCTTTTTTATTAAAAAAGCAATGGTTGGTTTTAAAAGAAATGGGTGTGCCACAACATCTGGTGCACAACCTGTACTCTGGACAAGAGGCTACTGTTAGGACAGGATATGGAGAAACAGAATGGTTTCCTATTGGCAAAGGTGTCAGACAAGGATGCATTTAATTTCCCCATCCCTTCAATTGATAGGAAGAACATATTATAAGGAAAGCTCAATTAGATTTAATGAAGGCGGAGTGAAAATTGGTGGAAGGAAAATCAACAATTTGAGATATGCAGATGACATCACTTTACTGGCACAAAATAGTAAAGACTTGAAATGACTGCTGATTAAGTTTAAAGCAGAAAGTGCCAAAGCAGGATTACAGCTGAACATCAAGAAGACAAAATAATGATTACAGAGGAATTAAATAACTTTAGGATTGATGATGAAGAAACTGAAATTGTTAAAGAAACTGAAATGGGTTCAATCATCAATTGAAAAGCAAGAAATCAGAAAGAGATTGAGACTGGGAAGGGCAGCTATGAAGGAGCTAGAAAAGGGCCTTGTGTAAGGATGTGTCACTGATGACCATGATCGAGATATTTCCTACTATGGCATTCCCATTACTATGAGTGTGAAAGCTGGACAACAAAGAAAGCTGACAGGAAGAAAGTTGATTCATTAGAAGTGCAGTGTTGGAGGACTGCCAGAAAGACAAATAATTAAGTTCTAGATCAGATCAGATCTCCCTACAAGCAAAAATGACTAAACTGAGGCTATCATACTTTGATTGCATTATGAGAAGACAATACTCACTGGGAAAGACAATAAGGCTACAAAAATTTAAGGCAGCAGGAAAAAAGGAAGACCTCACATGAGATAGATTGACTCAAAGAAGCCTTGGCCCTCAGTTTGCAAGACCTGCACAAGGCTGATAGGATGTTTTGAAGGTCATTAATTCATAGGGTCACCATAAGTTGGAAGTGACCTGAGGTCACCTAACACACACATACACACATGCACACCTCCTGGATTGAACCTGGTAACTGATAGGTAGCCAATGGAGTGACTTGCAGAATGGGTGCAATATGCATTCGCTGCCTAGCTCCTGATAGTAATTGAACTGCCTTCCATATGTAGATTCGGCTGCTCCACTCTTTTCAAGGGCTATGTGTCAAGGTGACATGCCCATGATAGTCGCAATCATGCTCTGTCTGGATCATGCTCAGTGTTCCACTGAAGCTGAAAGAACCACTCTGAAATAAGCTTTAAGAAACATGCCAGATTTCAATGAATTTACAGGTTTCTGAATTGTTGAACATGGATCATTATTCCACAGATTTTGTTTTTCATTCAGTTATTCTCAAGGAGAATTTCAATAGCTATATTTGGCAAGCTGGAGGCTATCTTAGTTGAACAAGAAAATGAGAATGTACAAAAGGGTTGCCAAGGAAAATACAAGGAGCTGCATAGATCTTGGGAGATTAATTAGTTTAGGCATCGGCTTTCCAAAAGCACTCAATGCGAACTTCAGTTGTTTGTATATATAGCACGGAGAGGGGTCATGACATATTTATGATACAAAAGTATATGGATTAGAGAAGTCTGGCTAATATAATGCACTACCTTGTTCTACACAAGTGAACAAAGATGAATATGCCTGATTCAAGCAATTATTTGCTGTTGCTATAGAAACTACATTATATAAAAGGACAGTGGTTCATGTGCTATTATTAAGTACCATGTTGAATTATAGAGGTTCATATTTTATATTTGCATTTGCATTTCCTTTCATAATGTGGTATATGGAATAACTGTGTGAGTTTCATTTGCTTTCTGGAGTTACATCACTTGTCTCTGTTGCCATTAAAGTCTGGGAAAAGATTACTTTATTCTGTCCTATTTAAGTGACCTAGCAGCACTGAAAGCAGGAGATAAACAGAAGGGAACACATGAAGAGAGATTAATAATGCAATCCTCAACCGAGTGACACCCTTCTAAACCAACTAACATCAATGGGATTAGAAGGGCATCATTCTGATGAGGATTGCACTGCAAAGCACATAAAATTAATGAGACCTCAACTGTTAAATGTGACTGGATTCTGTCTACAGTGGCTGGATTGTGTCCGTATATCATTGGAGAAATACAAAGGTGATTTTCCATAGCAGAATATTTATTTAGGGAATCCTGCTCAATTTGGACAGCAGAAGGGGGGGGGGAACAGTTCTTTCCCATCCCACTGTCCCAGTACATAACCCCACACGTGGTACCTGAGGGTCCCCTGTCTTGTAAAAGCAGAATTTGGGAGGGCTCAATGGCTGCAGCAGGAGGGACAACAGCGAAAACCACCTCCTCTTTCTTCCCCTCCCCTCTTAGGGGAGGGGCTGTGGCTCAGTGCCAGAGCATCTGCTTAGCATGCAGAAGGTCCCAGGTTCAATCCCCGGCATCTCCAGTTAAAGGGACTAGGCAAGTAGGTGATGTGAAAGACCTCAGCCTGAGACCCTGGAGAGCCATTGCCAGTCTGAGTAAACAATACTGACTTTGATGGACCAAGAGTCTGATTCAGTATAAGGCAGCTCAATGTGTTCAATGTGCTCCACAGGACATAGGTCAGCAGAAAAGGACCTCTAGCTTCAAGTACCCGAATCCCTGGTTTCACATATCCTAAGGCAAGACATGGTGACAGCTGCTTACTAATATCACACCGACTGCATGGGCTGTCACTGGCCTTTGGACATTAAAGGTTTTAATCATTGCATCATTTGTTCTTGTGGGTTATCCGGGCTGTGTAACCGTGGTCTTGGTATTTTCTTTCCTGACGTTTCGCCAGCAGCTGTGGCAGGCATCTTCAGAGGAATAACACTGAAGGACAGTGTCATTCAGTGTCAAGTGTGTAGGAAGAGTAATATATAGTCAGAAAGGGGTTGGGTTGAGCTGAATCATTGTCCTGCAAAAAGTATCAAAGGTAATGTGCGAATCATTGTCCTGTAAGTATCAAGATAATGTGCTAATGAGGGTGTGGTATGTTAGCACATTATCTTGATACTTACAGGACAATGATATTCCTTGGAAGTCTCCCATCCAAATACTTGCCAGGGTCAAGGCTGTGTGTATGTGACTGGCCCAAAGTCACCCAGCAAGTTTTCATGGCAGAGTGGTGATTCGAATCTGGAACTGCTAGTAATCCCTGGTCTGCTGTTTGGATCTACTTTGTGAGCACATATGGATGGAAGCGGTCCCACAGATATTAGGGTCACAAATTATAAAGATCTTTAAAGGTTAACACCAGCATTTTGAGTGAAGGTATTTCTTCAGCTTCAATCCTATAAAGATTTGTTTATTTATTTATTTTCTTAGATTTCTATCCCACCCTCAATCCCCGGCCAGGCCAGGCTCAGGGCAAGAAACAACGATCAATCACAATAATACAATAAAATCTCAATATAACTATTAAAAACCTTAAAACATACAATATTAATCATTAACTCTTAAAACCATATTATAATTCATCAGATGGCACCCTAACAAAACACAGTTGCCGCCGAGTAGAGCAGACAACCCCCCACAAAATTTAACAGATGGATAAGGTGGGGGAGAAAGGTTGGGAGGCCAGCTGCCCGCAGTTGTAGGCCTGATGGAATAATTCCATTTTACAGGCCCTGCGGAACTCTTTTAGGTCCCACAGGGCCCTGATGTTATTAGGAAGGGGATTCCACCAGGCCGGGGCCAGGGCCAAAAAAGCCCTGGCCCTTGTTGAGAAAAGCTGCACACACCTAGGGCCAGGTCCACCAAAAAGTTGGTATTAGCAGAACGTAATGTCCTTTGGGGGGTGTACTAGGAGAGGAGGTCCCGAAGGTGCCAGACCGTGTAAGGCTTTCAAGGTCAAAAAGTACCTTGAAACTAGGATGATTTAACCTACTACTGCTATGTTCATAGTGATCATTTCTCTCTCAAGGGGTTTAATTAACTCTGTTCCTTATTTGTTTTCTTGATACATTTCCTATTAGAGAGACAACATTATGAAGAAAGAGCTCTAAATGCTTCTTCTTTGAGCAGATCAGAGTCTGGTCAGCTGGCTGCTATATATAGCTGCATGTGGTGAGAACCTTTGAATGTTAATAGAACAAAATCTTGGCAAAAGCAGACGGGACTATTGAAGGTATGCTCAGGGATGACAGTCCTCATTTCTGATAGTCCCCATTTCTATTTTGTGCAGCCATTCAAATCAAAGACATTATTTTTTCACTATTTTCTGTTTCCTTATACCAAAAGTTTCTCATAAAATTTACATGTTTTCCAATGTTATGATTCAATTAAGCAGCATTCGGTGTTGCACAAAAGGTATATGTCTTAAAAGTACACAACACATATATAACTACAGTAACAGTTATGGATGAAAGCTGTACAGTATGTAGCTATTACTAAATAAATAAAATGAGTGAACATTTGTTACCTTCCATCACTGAGCAGATTTTTGGGAACACAATGGGGAACTATATGACACATCCATTCACTCATGAGGCAAAGCTCATAATAGTAGGAAATGGTGGGAGGAAGAGTAGGGGAGGAGCCATAGCTCAGTATAAATGTCTTAGACAAATAAAATTACTTCAGTAGTAGAGCACTTGCATTGCATGCACAAGGTCCCCGGTTCAATCCACAGCATCTCAAGCCATGGCCCTCAGTTTGCAAGACCAGAGCAAGGCTGGTAACGATAGGATATTTGGGAGAATATTGATTCATAGGGTCATCATGTCGGAAATGACTTGATGGTACTTAACACACACACATAAAGAAGCATCACTGTCAGTATGTTGATTTGATTCTATGTTTTTCTATAAGATCAAGCTATCTTCTGAAGAGCCACTTAAGTTGGAGAAAGGCTGCATACTCTAGAGGACAGTTTCAAATTTTGTTCAGTGGATGGGGTAGGATCCACCCCCAGTGAGTGGCCCAAGATCACAGAGTGACTTTCCTGGCTGGATGGGTTTGAACCGAGGTCTCCCAGGTACTAATCTGACACATTAACCCCATATTTGTTCTGCCAATCTGACAGCCAATCCAAGCCAATGACATTGATATGTCTCAAATACTAACTGCATTAAAATTGCTTCTCTTTCCTTTCATCTTCTTTATGATTCACAGCTGTAATTGGGGCTACAGAAATGCTACCAATAAGTGAATCCAAATACATTTTTAACAACCAGCTTCTCTGATACCTTGATCTTAAAGAAAAATGTAAATGCTAATGAACATACTCAAAATGATGTTCCTTTATAAAAGAACATGTTATTTCTTTAATGAAAGAGAGAACTAGTTAGAGAGAATGTTTTGATTCCGAAGCTTGCATATGGTTAAATCATGACAGAATTATGAATGTGCACTGATACTACAGGAAGTTATACTTATTGCTGGTAAAAGATTCACATGAAAAACCTAACACAGTCGTTTAAAGGAACAGACAACTATGGTTAATAGAGTGGAGTCTTTGAACTTTGGAGTCCCACACAGGGAAGCTTATCTCACTGTGGGCTATTAGACTTCTGCATTACAAGCACAATTGTTAGAGATAAAATCTCCACCTTCGTATGGTTCACAAACCAAGCACAGAGTCAAGGGGCCACTACTGGTACCCAAGGAACATTTTTCCTGCTCAACCATAAATAGCAATATCGCTTCCAAATTTTAAACACATGAAGTTGTCGTGTACAGAGTCAGACCATTAATATATCAATAATTAGCATTACCTAGTCTGGCAACAGCTCTTCAGGGTCTCATGTCACCTACGATCTGATTCTTAAAAAATGAAAAAACAAAGATGCCAGATATCTTCTGCATATCAAGCAGATTCTCTACCACATTTGTATGCCGCTTGTTCAGAGACATGTTCAGGCCAGCTTACAAAACAAGATAAAATCTTTAAAAGATAAAATCCTAAAAATTAACAACCCTCAAAACTAGCCAAGAAAAGCACATAGATGCTCCAAAGCATAAAAGCATATAGAAAGGCAGAGCATAAAAGCACATTAAAACCCCACACATTGAACAGCCGAAACGAAACATAACACACTGAAATTGAAACATTTAAAACATTACAATGAAGCATAAAACTTTAGGGAGCGTAAACGATTCTTGTAACAGCCCTCAAGGTTGGAAGGCGATTGTAAAAACAATATAAAATATCTAGTTAAAAGCCTAGGTAAAGAGAAAACCAGTCCTTTAACAACTCTTATTCAATTAACCAGTAGTGAGTTATACAGATGCCTCAAATGATTAAAGTGTAATAAATGGGAGCAACAAGTCTTCTTCTAAACATCCATATAATCCTGTGTTAACCCCCCACCCAATCATTTATCCACCATCACATCATGGACTGGATCCAGACTACATTTTCCCCTAACAGAAGGGATGGGGTGATTTCCATCAATTCCTTCTTCCTGCAGACGCCTGATGTGCCCCTTGTGCTGTTCCTGAGGGTCTCCTGTCCCACACAAGCAGCATTTTGAGTTGCAGTGGGAGGAGGGAGGCAGGAACGGTCTATTCCACTGATAAAAGTGTCTCACACAATTAAGAAATTTAGTCTGAACCAATCAGTTCAGAGCAGAGGCAGGACTGGAAGTCAGGCTAGCCATGCAAATCCAACTTCATGAGAGATGAGACCAACAGCGCCATTCTATGCACAGCTACTCCCAACAGTCTAAGAGCCAAACTAGACATATTGTGGACTCACGGGCAAGCGGCTCCAAGGAAAGGGGAAGGAGAAGTAACCTTAAATAAACACACATACACGTACTTTTTGGGAAGTAAATGGCCACAGTTTTTATTGATCACAACAGAATGGAGCATTGGCGGAAAACCATGGGGGCGGATCCAAGATATCGGGTCATCACCCTGTAACCCGATATATATCGAAAGCATCGATAAACAGCCCAACCACCTGTGGGCACAGCACCGGAGTAGCACTTAGGTGGCCCCACCGGACGCACATCTCTGTGTGGAGCCAGCGCCACCTGGGATTGGAGCACCCAATACAGGCCCCCGAGCTGGGCATCGCTGTTGTACTCCATCCCAAGACCCCTTATGGGGGTCCCCACAAACGGGAAGGAAAAGCACATCTTCCCTTCTTGGATCAGACCCCATGCAAAAACCCGCCAGAACAAACTGTGACAAAAGAAAATCAAACACATAACTACAGAACATAGGGAGGGTGGGCGGGAAACCTCGCCATCCTGCAGCAAAACAGGATGGCTGCTGGTCTACGCCAGCTTTAAATTGTCGTGGGAAAGGGTGACGTCAGGACGCCTCGCCCAACCGCTGGGAAGGGCGGGGGAGGGGGAGAAACCCCCAGGCAAGCGTAGCCTCCCGAGACGGCGACGGGCTGCAGTCCAGCCTGGTGGAGACCTTTTCCCCTTTCTTGCATCCTGTCCGGTAAGTCCACAATGGGGGGACCTGATTAGTCAGGTCCCCCTTTTTTGTGGACTCACGGGCAAGTGGCTCCAAGGAAAGGGGAAGGAGAAGTAACCTTAAATAAACACACATACACGTACTTTTTGGGAAGTAAATGGCCACAGTTTTTATTGATCACAACAGAATGGAGCATTGGCGGAAAACCATGGGGGCGGATCCAAGATATCGGGTCACCACCCTGTAACCCGATATATATCGAAAGCATCGATAAACAGCCCAACCACCTGTGGGCACAGCACCGGAGTAGCACTTAGGTGGCCCCACCGGACGCACATCTCTGTGTGGAGCCAGCGCCACCTGGGATTGGAGCACCCAATACAGGCCCCCGAGCTGGGCATCGCTGTTGTACTCCATCCCAAGACCCCTTATGGGGGTCCCCACAAAC
Organism: Euleptes europaea; assembly: GCF_029931775.1. NCBI lineage: Eukaryota > Metazoa > Chordata > Lepidosauria > Squamata > Sphaerodactylidae > Euleptes > Euleptes europaea. The sequence goes on from NC_079326.1 coordinate 29,866,450, forward strand.
GGGAAGGAAAAGCACATCTTCCCTTCTTGGATCAGACCCCATGCAAAAACCCGCCAAAGAGCAGGGACTACCGCCCTGCTCCCGCCAACGCTCCTACTGCTGTGACCAACAAAGTAGCGAGCCCCGAATATCGTGCAGCCACAGATCCTGACCCCAGTCAAACAGGTGCACTCCATCAGGGCGACACAGCTCCTGTGACCTGAATGACATCTCCGTGTGGCGAATCATGACACCCCCAAGTGTCTCGATAAAACGGCCCACAGCACGGCACATCTTCTTCCTGGCAAAGTCCACCCTGTCAGGCTCAGGCAGCTCCAACTCCAAAACCCATTCCCGGGTTTTTTACCAAGTGACACCTGCCCACTGCCCAGAGGAAGGCAAAAACCCACAGGACCAATGGCCAATCTGGCCTGTAGGAAAAATTCCTTCCTGACCCCAAAACGGCGGTCGGTGTTACCCTGGGCATATGAAACAGGAGCACTGCGCGATCAGTATGTCACTGGGAGCCACCTGTAAAGCTGCAACCATACAGTTCTGGGACCCGAGGCTGCACACAAAGGGTCTAGCCCTTCTCCAATGTAGAGCTGAAACGAGAGGACATGTTAGCGGATGCTTCCTGCAATAGACACATCCCATAAACAGTGAGCACAGAGGCTCCCACCATAGCAGCAGTATTCACCCTGGCAGAATGGAGCACCATCCACGGTCCAGGAAGGAAATCAGAAGGGTACATGACAGGAAAGGGTGCATGAGTGCTTGTCTGAAAAACCATCCAGGAAAATTGTCAAAAAGGCCTAAGGTGGCACAAGATACCGAGGCCCATATGTAACCCTTATCACACCACAATCTGTTGAGCCCAAAACTCAAGGCCAATGAACCCACAGGTTCCCAACAGAACTGGTGGTCAGATCCATGCCACATGTGCCGAAAAGGGGACCCACCCCCACAGGCCCATAGGTCGCTAACTGTGTGGTGGAAGGAGGCATAACACACCGAACCAAATTAGTAGGAATGGCATAGGTGACTGAGGAACCCCAGGGGTAAGACAGTAGGGCATATGTCTATAATCCACAGGAGTCTTAGGGTACCACACCCTGAGGGATACGCAAAGTTAGGCCATGCAGGGGGAGGTGAACCCAATAAGTTACGTTGCCATGTCATCTACCATCGAAGCCACCCCATAAGAGGCGGTGCCAACACTTGGGAACTCAGGACTTGAAAGCTGTAATGTGTCCACCATTATCATAGGTGCCTGAGGTATGCCGAACTATAGAAGATAGGCTGTGAATAAGCCAAGCAATATTGACTGGCACTGAGGAGCATGACCCATGTGTTGCATCCCCTTCATAGAACATGTTAAAGGCCTTCAAGGCAGCCTGTAAAATGGAGATGCCCACAGGCATAGTCTTATGAACATACCACAATCCATTGAGTTTAAAACAAGGGTGGGGGGGTCAGTCCAAGATGCACTGGGGAGAGGAATAGGGAAAAAACCAGCTGCTGCTACAACAGAATTATGTAGTGAAACTGGTGATGCCAGATGCAGTGGGACAACCCAAAGCAACAGGGAGGTATGGGCTCAGAAACAGGAGGGCTTAGGGTGGAGGCCGCAACAATTATTACCAGCATGCCCTTACCTGTCACAAGTGTGGTGACACCTGCCCTGGTTATATTCCAGCAAAAACTATCACCTGTTCTGCTCCCCGCGTCACCCTTGCCAGGCCTGCCGGTATACACATTGCCCTTGAACCATGAGCCAACCCACAAAAGCCATAGCTCATCTCATTAAAAGTCCCACCAAGTGCACTCCTCGTGTGAAACCCTTGAACTAAAATGCTTCATCCTAGTCCATAGTCCCGAGTCACTTGCAGCTCTCTTGCCTGTAGTCATTGCTCATGTGAATAGTGAGGTGCAATGCCCTTTACGGGCATGAGCCTTAAACCAGCCCCATAAAGACAGTGTAGCCTGACAACCAACTAACAAGGTACAGTCTGCAGCATAACCTTACCCTTGTTCTTACTTGGGCAAGAATTGGTTTCAATCGGGGTAAAATTATACCTAGTCCCTTCTGGGTGAGGTGAATGCCAGGTGGATCAGCAGCCATATAGGCCACCGCCTCTATCCTGAGGTGGAGGCTCGACTAGGAACCACGCTGCCCTATGCCCTAGCCCCACATGTCCCCTCCTTCGCTGCCCATGCCGGTAAACCAGGCACACAGGCCGCCTCTACTCAATGTCATCCCGATGTATGAGGGGGCGTTACCTGACTCCCTAGTGGTAGATGGGGGCTTGGCCTGCCAGGTCTCTAATGTATTCACCCTGGCGACTAGGCATGCCAGAGTTTGGGCAAGCCCCTAAACACAGCTGCTGTGTGATGCTCGGCTAAGGAAGTCCTTAATGGTTCATGGCACGGGCACGCGCTTCCCAGACTCATGTGCTAGCAGGTTTGCCTGAAGTAGCTGCCTCTGCAGATCAGGCCTTTTGCCTGGCGTGTGTGTGTGGGTCCTTCCCTTTCCGTCCTGCTGCAGCAAGGGGGGGGGGCAGCACCCTTTCATATGGGCATTCAGCACAGATTTGGAGGCATGGCCCATAGCCAAAATTGCAAAGGACTAGAGACGACAATGAACTGTTCCTATCAAGCCAAATTACCCCATTAAGGAAATGTGACTGGCCAAAAAAGGTAACAGAAAAGTAGCTCACCCCCTTTTTAGTGTATCAATTCCCAGGTCAGCAACTGGGCACAGCAAAATGAAACAAACCAGCGCTCTTTCCCTTTTAGTTTATCAATCCCAGTTCAATTAATAGATCTGCAGCAAAATAAACCACTTATAATTCTACTGCGATGAAAGGGGGCACCCGAGTGAAATAATGAAGTGAAGCAGAGGGTTCCTTTTATTTTCTTTCATGTTTCACAATCATCCTCCCCTCCCCGGAACAGACACCACACGAGGCCGGTGGGGCCAAGAGGGTGTAATCCGATCAAGGTCACCCAGTTGGCGTTAGCTGCTCTTGTGGAAGATATAGAAATGTGGAGTTGGAAGGGACCACCAAGATCATCTAGTCCAACCCCTGCACAATGCAGGAAAATCACCTAGTCACCCAGTTGGCGTTAGCTGCTCTTGTGGAGGATATAGAAATGTGGAGTTGGAAGGGACCACCAAGATCATCTAGTCCAACCCCTGCACAATGCAGGAAAATCACCCCAATATCCCTAGTGACCCCCACGCCATGACTAGATGATGGCCAAAATACCTGTCCTCACAGCATCTGCTGAAGGTCACCGAAGCAGCATTGCTGACAGATGGCCATCCAACCTCTGCTCCTTCCAGGGAAGGAGAGCTTACCACCTCCCACAGAAACCTGTCCCCGAGGAACCTTCCACTGATAGAAAATCCAACTTAATGTCTACACAGAAAGTCTTTTGATTTAATTTCAACCCATTGGGTCTGGTCCAAGTGTGTGGGAATCAAACCCAGTACTTCACCAATTCAAACACCACTCTCAACCACTAGACCATGTTGGTAATACACTTAAGCAGCAAGAGTGAGCCATAGTACACGGAGTACTACTCCCCTAGGTTCTCCGTATATTTCTGATGCTGCCATTTAACGCTTAGCACAATAATTCCCTTCTCGTGTTGGCCCCCAGTGGGAACAGACAACAGGGCCGAATAGAGCTCCCTGGGGCTGAGAATCATGCATAGAGAAAAACAAAACAAAAAACAAAAACCGCATAGCAATGTTAAAGGCTCACACAGTAGTACTGAGAACTGCAGCCTACACTACAGAGAAATATAGTGCCTCTAACTCACAGCTGGGGGTAGGGGTAGGGCTGCTGCCAGCAGCAGAGCCAGTTAATGCTCCTAGTATTAATGAAAATGCTGAGCCAACCGGATGCAGGAATGTATTAACCCATTTCTTACCATGTATCTGCAAAGGAGAACTGTAACATCACATAATCCAGTTTCAACCCCTCTACATACTCCCAAGGGCTCAATTTAATGCTCAGCACAAAATGAATTTAATCAACAATTAATTTAGTTAATACAACTAATCAGTACACCATTGATTTATTAATAAGTTATCCAAGGTGGACAAAAACAGCAGAGCCAAGAAAAGTTAACTAAAATTAGGCTCTTAAATCCAAATAGGAGTGCTGAGAAGCTACACAGCACAATCAAGCTGAAGGTAAAAGAAGGGAGCAAGAGCCCGCAAACTTAATTACTACTCCCTGTATTCAGAACACCAATCTCAGTTTTTGTTTGTTTGTTCTGTTAAAAGGAGGGGGGGAAGGGGGGGTCTCAGAAAGCTATAGCTTGTGTATCTGCCTCAGCCAATGCAACACAGTCCCCCAAATGGGATGGAAAAGGTCAGTGCCTGCTGGATGTGCCACAGTCAGGTAAGGACAACCGGGATCCTGAAACTCAAGATGGGGCAGAAGGGGGGAGGCGGATAGACCCCTCTCCCCAAGCCACATGATATTTACTCGCCTAGGCCATAAAAACCAGCCAAATGTCTTAAAGTAAGCCCTAGGAACAACACAAGGGGGGGATACTACTCTCTAGTATTAAGATTTAAGCAGAGAGAACCATGTGGCAAGGCAAAATGAATGGCCCCAACCACTGTTTAATAGCAAGAACCGACTTAACAAAGCAAATAAACCAGCAGCAATGCAATAGAGAAAACACAGCCAAAATCAAGGCAAGGGAACTAAGCACCCCAGAAGCAATAATTAAGCCCCCAGGCGAAGGCTACTGCCCTGTTAACAGACCCCACTGTCCTCCAGTACAGAAAATGGAGGGGAGGGGGATTAAGACCCCCCCAAGAAAGCCAAGCTCCCTCTTATACAGAGAGGATAGAAGGCAAGATCCCCTTTAAAAGAACTCAGTTCCTCCTTTTGTCTTTTAAAGTTGTTCTTGTTTTGCATGCGGGTGGGAGAGATTTTGCTGGAGGCAAAGGAATAATGCTACTGCGTTTTAAAAAGCCCTCCACGGGGCTCGAGAGGCGAGGGGATCGGGGAGCGTGTGGAAGCAAGATACTTGCGATAGAGATCAGCTGTCCACCTCCAAAATCTCCGTTGCCTCCTCCGGCCCCAGGAAAAACGCAAGCCCAGCACAGGAAGAAGAAAAACAACAACAACAACACCAGCCTCTTAAGGGGCCAGGCACCGCAATAGAAAAGGAGCGAGGAGTCCGTCGAAAAATGCAGCTGCTGCCGCTCTCAGCCACGTGCCAGACTCGCTCCTCTGCGCCATCGCGCGCTTTGCCTTGGCCCCGCATGGAAAACCTCGCCATCCTGCAGCAAAACAGGATGGCTGCTGGTCTACGCCAGCTTTAAATTGTCGTGGGAAAGGGTGACGTCAGGACGCCTCGCCCAACCGCTGGGAAGGGCGGGGGAGGGGGAGAAACCCCCAGGCAAGCGTAGCCTCCCGAGACGGCGACGGGCTGCAGTCCAGCCTGGTGGAGACCTTTTCCCCTTTCTTGCATCCTGTCCGGTAAGTCCACAATGGGGGGACCTGATTAGTCAGGTCCCCCTTTTATATAAGAGACAAGTTGGGACCCAGGTGCCTGACTCACTGTCATACCAAAAAACTGAAAATAATACTTTAAATTGTTCCATTGAGTTGCAGAAAGCTGCAAAGGAGGAGAAGGGGCTTCCCACTCTTCTCTCATGCTGTTTTTGCCAGCGGAAATGGCCCCAGGAGGCCCTGTTTGTACCTTTCTCTGGCTTGGATTTCAGTGGCATTTATAGGTTTATTAGTTTATGTCTGAACAGAGATCTAGCAATGGGACCAGATGACTTTAAACATTACCCAGTCTTAAGAATATTGAAAAGGATTGCACAAAGTAGAGGCTGAGCACAATTTGCAGCTAGAAGTTTGCTTCACAGTTTGCGTCAAGGCCCCTTCCAAACATCTACCTGTACGTTCAAGTAAGTAAGTAAAGGTCCCCTGTGCAAGCACCAGGCCATTCTTGACCCATGGGGTGATGTCATATCCCGACATTTTCTAGGCAGACTTTGTTTACGGGGTGGTTTGTCAGTGCCTTCCCCAGTCATCTTCCCTTTACCCCCAGCAAGCTGGGTACTCATTTTACCGACCTCGGAAGGATGGAAGGCTGAGTCAACCTTGAGCTGGCTACCTGAAACCAACTTCCGTTGGGATCGAACTCAGGTCGTGAGCAGAGCTTTGGACTGCAATACTGCAGCTTACCATTCTGCACCACTGGGCTCATACCTGTAACTTACATGTGCATAATGTTTTTTTTTGTTTTTTTTTAAACGTGCTCTGATGATACTGGAGCTCCTGTTAATGGCAATTCTTAAACAAAATCAAGTTTATGCTACAGTAGCTTATTAGCCTGCTTACTTCAACTGCTGTAAAATGTTGTTTTAAAAGTATCCATACACCCCACACATTCCAACAAAAATTAAGAGGAAGAAAAGCTGCTGCTTCTTACAGATTTTTTTATATATTAAAAAAATCAGTGTCTATTAATGGTTTCTGATGAGCTCTTAATGAATCTAAGACCAGAAATATATTTCTCAAAAGAGCATTTAATAAACTTATTCAACAATACTTCTGAGGGTCTCTTTAGTGGCTTTCATCTTCAGATCACTTGGCAAACATTAAATACCTTTACCTATCACATTTTGATGGTTCTGGTGGGGAAAGATTAAGAATAGGAAGGGGGGAAAGATGGGAATATAAGTGTAAATCAATATGCATTTAAGAATGCTGAGCATGTAGTTGCGGTTAGATAAATCAATATGGACTCGATCCAGACCAAGTTAAGCCCCAATGATTTTCAAATGCAAGAAGTGCAGCTTGATGCTTGGAAGAAAGTCCCACTATGGAATAAGTGTACATTGAATGGTAGCCTTACACATATATTTAACTCTTTGAAATGGATGGAATTTGACTGAATCATGTTTTACAAGTGGAACCACTATTTCACCACTCCGGTTGCTCCCCCAACAAACGGATTGGGGATCATGTCATCGGCTGACAGGGTGGTCACCCAATGCCTGGATCCATGCCCTATGCCTCACCAATGCTCCTATATGTTGTAACCAATAAAGCTTTGGCCTTTGTTAATCCATTTCAGTTATATTGTATTTATTTTCTTTCATCTCCAATGCTGAGCCACTTATGGCCCTAGCCTAGCACCACAACTATTGTCCATATTCAGGACTGGTCAGAAGCCTTGAATGATTGAACAGATGTGGGCCTAACATGGTCACCATACAATCAGAACACTTTGCTCATCTTCCCACCCTAGAGAGTCAATCTGATTTGGTTTTCTGTGCACACAATTTCCCCTTTGCAACAATCTTTTCATTGTCTCACTGGATTTAGTATGGCTTTTTGATTCTATAAAAACCTGGGTCACATTTGCGACAGCTAATACATTCTCTGGGATTGTGCCTTACTCTTACTGGGGCAAAGGCTTTGTTTATACACACCGTAAGGCAGGACAGAAGGGTGATAGGAGAGGAGGCTTGTCTTCAAGCTATATTTGCTTCCTCCACTTGGTACATGCTGGCAAACAGGCATGGCTATATAGGCAAGGAGGAAGAGACACAAAGGCTCAGGTTCCCCCTCACCATGGTGTAGGGTTGCCAACCTCCAGGTGGTGGCTAGAAATCTCCTGCGATTACAACTGAGATCAGTTCACCTGGAGAAACTGGCTGTCTTGGAAGGTGTACTCTATGGCTTTATACCTTGCTGAGGTCCCTCCCCTCCCCAAACCCCACCCTCCTCAGGCTCTACCGGCAAAATCTCCAGGTATTTCCTAACCCAGAGCTGGTAACCCTACCATGGTGGTAGATAGCCTTCTTGCCCTGCAAAGAGAGCCAGCATGGTGTAGTGGTTAAGAGCTGTGGTTTGGAGTGGTGAACTCTGATCTGGAGAACGAGATTTGATTCCCCACTCTTCCAGTGGCAGAGGCTAATCAGGTGAACTGGATTTGTTTTTCCACTCCTACGCATGAAGCCAGCTGGGTGACCTTGGGCTAGTCACACTCTCTCAGCCCCACCTACCTCACAGGGTGTCTGTTGTCGGGAGGGGAAGGGAAGGTGATTGTAAGCCAGTTTGATTCTTCCTTAAGTGGTAGAGAAAGTCAGCATATAAAAACCAACTCTTCTTCTTCAAACTATGGACAGATAGAGGCAAAGGTTTTAACTATTGACAATTAACTGATTCTGATAACAAGGAAGAATGACTGGTGTTCAACCAAATTTTTAACTGGTTAATTGTTGTTCAGGCAGAATCCCCCCTCCCCAAAATAATCATTCCAAAGGCCTCTTTGCTCACCCCACCCACAACTTCCATGCATTTCTTTTTGAAACTATCAGATCTGCATACAGCCCGTTCTTGGGATGCACACAAATTCTAGGGCTTCCATGATTATTATTAGGTTGGTGGATTGCAGATGGAGCCAGGCCATTGTTCTATAAATTACAGTACTATTTAAAATAATTTAAGTCATTTTCAGCTGTACTGGTAAGGAAGGCTAATTTCTCATGGAGACTCACTAAGGAGAAAGTATGCGGAGCATGTGCCAGGAGTGGTTGCTAGCCTCGATGAATGCTGAATGACTGCACAGATGCCAAAGAAGGACATCAGCTCAAGAAGTCTTGTTAGCAATACAGAGTGAAAATGTTAGGGTAAGGATGGCCAACATGATAAAAATGAACATTAAGGGTGGAGAAAATGTCTGTTTGCATGCATTATTTGTGAATTCCATCAGCATCACTAGAGAGAACTAGGCATCATTGTGGTTCCCTCAAGAACATGCAGTGTTAGCTTGCGCTATTCAGCACAAGACAGAAATAGAAATAGGAATCAGGGAAACTGGAACAATAGAACTGGAATACAGAAAATGCCGCAAATGATTGGACAAAAATTAAACAGGAGTTAAAGTGCCACTTAACTCTGGTTTAATTTTGCTCCAACAGACTCACTCCTTTGGAATGAATGGACCAGCTGTCAAATAAACTAAAATCAAATGAAGGTAAATTATTTAATGGAGTCAAAAGAAACATAAAGAAAAGTGTTTCTGTTACAGTGCATTCCTGAGGCTGGGGGCCGAATCACCTTAGGCGTGACCCCTATGCCAACGTCTGTGTAACTTGCGCTGGCCCCCTGGACGGCCACAGCAGTGTGGCCCTCCGATGTCGGCTTGGTCTCCCGCCGGTGTCCTGCTATCACAAGTTCTTGCATTGGCATCCCAGGAGGCTTCTCGGGGCGTTTTTTTTTTTTGGGGGGGGTGCAGAGCTTCCTAACCCCCTTCAGCCCGGGAATGCCCCCTTAAACAACAATGGTGCTGCATTTTTCAATGGGGCTTCCCCCCCTTTTCTAAATTTTGAAAAAGTCCTTTTTCCCCTTGCTTCAGCAGCCAAACGTCTTTGGTAGTGCTGCGGCGCTACCACAGCCGCACCATCCCCGGCCACTGCAGCTCTCAGTTAGTGTATACTCTCATGTGTTAAGGCAAGTGATGTGTGAGAAAACACAAAAAGTCTTAATAGTTAAAGTGGTTCCTTGGTGGAACAGGCTTTCTTGGGAGGTGGTAGGCTCTCCTTCCCTGGAGGTTTTTAAGCAGAGGCTAGATGGTCATCTGGCAGCAATGCTGATTCTGTGAATTTAGGCAGATCATGAGTGGGAGGGCAGGGAGGTTTGCAACAGTGTTTGGCTCTCGTGGTCCTTTCTTGCATGGCCAGGGTAGTGTCGATCACCACTTTGGTGTCAGGAAGCAATTTTCCTCCAGGCCAGTTTGACCAGGTTGTTGTTGTTTTGCCATCTTCTGGGCATGGAGGAGGGGTTACTGGGGTGTGGGGGGTGGAGGTAGTTAATTTCTTGCATTGTGCAAGGGGTTGGACTAGATGACCCTCGTGGTACCTCCCAACTCTATGATTCTATGATTCTAATATTGTAGGAGCTTTGATAAAGGAAGACAACAAAAATCCTGCAGAGTCTGGTTATGGCAGTAAATGGAAAGACTAAACCAAATTTTATTAACTTAAAGGAAGAAAAGCGTGTTGACAGAAGAGCTTGTGATCAGAAGGATATTAAGCAGAAAATGTAGTGAGAGATTAATATGGGAGAAAGAACAAAACTAATAGAAAGAGTAAAATTAGTATTTGGATTTTCAAAAGGAAAAGAAAGATTAGGCAAGAATAGGAGGGAGCAAACGGAGCATATATTCAAATGGAGATGCAGATGGCACAGGGCAAAATCTAAAATTAATTGTTCCATTTGAAAAGTGGTTTATCATGTGGGCATGGGTGACAGAGGTGCAGGACTGAAATTTGTGAGAAAAAAGTCCTTGAGACTGTAAAACTAAAGGCCCAGCTCATTGGATCTTAACATACTTAAATCTGACAATATCAATCCTATAAAAAATGAACATTTTCCCAATGAAGGATTTAGGTAAACAGGTATCTTTTCAAACCCTGTTTCAGCCGTTTAAACTGATTAACAAAAAGGCATGAAAACTGCTTCTGTATCTGAATGATGACATTTTAAACATAGTTGTTGCTCCGGTAACAAAGTCTGGAGTGACCAAAGCCTTGTGGAATTCAGGTTTTGCAACCATTCACTGTCCATCTCCATACGCAAATATTTGCAAGGAAAAGAGTTCGTATTTTTCTGCTCCCTCCTGCTTGTCAGTATTATTTACTGGTATTATTTACTGTGAAAAATGTATATAATGGTATAGTCTGCCCCTCCCTCATTATCTATTGGAGTTAGTTAGGTCCCAGAGGATGGAGTTCTTGTTACCAGTTTCTAGTTTAGTTGATGTTGCTGTGAGCTATAGCTGGGGCCTGTTGGAGTTGATGTTATACAAATAAAAGCTGTTGGATGGACCAGAAAGTGAGTACTCTTGCCTGATGCTGTATGCCTTAAAAGGGGATCATTACAGTCAGGAGGACGCTTGTCAGTTTCATTTTGTTCTAAGTAGCTTTTGTGGTGGGAACTGGGTAATGCTGTGTTTGGCTCAGCCTTACATGGTAGCCATTTTTGGTTGACTCCACCTCTCATGGCAGTCATTTTGTGTTTGGCTCCACCTCCCATGGTGGCCATTTTTTGGTTGCGCTCACAACCCTGCATCAGAACTCCAAAGGTGCCCACAGGCTCAAAAGGTTTGGGAACCCTTGATATACAGCAGCTTGCTTAAGCTCAGTGAATTCTGTGCAAAGGCTACAAAAAAGCAGCACCGGAACACAAATATTTAGATGTGGAAATAGTCAGTGTAGTGTAGTGTAGTGTAGTGGTTTGGAGCAGTGGTTTGGAGCCCCGTGGCAAAGAGTGGTAAGCTGCAGTACTGCAGTCCAAGCTCTGCTCACGATCTGAGTTCGATCCCAACGGAAGTTGGTTTCAGGTAGCCGGCTCAAGGTTGACTCAGCCTTCTCTCCTTCCGAGGTCAGTAAAATGAGTACCCAGCTTGCTGGGGGTAAAGGGAAGATGACCGGGGAAAGCACTGGCAAACCACCCCGTAAACAAAGTCTGCCTAGTAAACGTCGTGATGTGATGTCACCCCATGGGTCAAGAATGATCCCGTGCTTTCACAGGTGACCTTTACCTTTTTAATCTAATATGGAGAACTGGATTTGATTCCCTACTCCTTCACATGAGTGGCTGAGGCTAATCTGGTGAACCAAGTTGGTTGGGCTAATCACAGCTCTCAACCCCACCTTCCTCATAGGAGGTCTGTGTTGGGAAAGGGAAAGGAAGGTAATTGTAAGGCAGTTTGATTTTTCCTTAATTGGTAGAGAAAGTCGCTATATAAAAACCAACTCTTCTTCTTCTTCTTAATGACTACATCACACCAGCCACCCAGATACTGTAGGGGTGATAATGTAGAGAAGCTTTTTACAACTACTTTTTGCAGACTTTATACAACAATCTGGACTTGTGCAAGATGTTGCACATCTAAAAAAATATTGAACAGTATATGAAAGTTTGCCCAGCCAGTCATTTTAATATGCTCTTTTTCTCTTCAGAAATTAACAGTGCAACATGATCAGCATTACACCTATCTGAGAGCAATCCTGAACAGGTCTACTAAGAAGCCTTCAAAAGGTCTATTTGATGGGGCTTACTCCCAGGAATTGACTTCAATGGAATTGCATCTACTGAAGTAAATTAACTTAGAAGGGTGTCAATCTGTTTAGGGTTGCCATGCAACTCAGATAAAACCCAACACAAGGATGGCCAAGGATATTTGTAGGCACAAGAGGGCTACAATATTTATTTCAAAAACTGGGCCTGCTGAATTACCAATGCAGCCCTGCATTAAACCAATGCTAATGGGCTAAGATATGAATTGCACTGTGACTTTCAATGCTTCCTACTAAGCACTAGTTATAGTGATGGGGAAATTTTTACAGCAAAAATGTGTTTGGATGGTGTCATAACATTTCAATTGATATATCTGGAGAGCCAAAAGTTAGCAATAGCAGAAGGCAAGATTTTTTTCCCAGAGAGGCTATTACATCAGTATTCACACTGTGTTTATCTTTCACCTTGCAAATGATCCACATAAGTCTGAAAAGATAGAGATTGTTTTTTATGGCCAGAAATACAGAATGAAAGCAATCTGGCCAGCCATGAGCAGATTTTTCAACATCTGTTCTTTGGGTCTGTCGGTGAAATGGAAATTTCAGCAGCCTGGATCCTTCTGACTTTCTTCATTTTTCAGCAAGGGGCTTACTTAAGAGTATATGACATTTGCACTTATATATAATTAAAGGATTCATTTTTAGTAAAATTACACACTACAGAACTGCTAATAAAGATGCTACATGAGGTACTGAGCCTATGAAAATGTTTTTGGCTGAGATACAGATCGTTGGAAGATGGCCAGCTTGTCTTGCTTTCCTTGCATCAGATTTGGAAAAAGAACGCTATATACTTTTATGCATGGTATGTGTGATATGTGTTTCCAGAAACAAGGGCTTGGGAATAAATATTGTTATGCACTCTCTTCCTCCCCAAAAGCCCAGGTACAGCCCTACATTCTTTTTTTTTGGGGGGGGGGAAAGAGAGAGAGAATGCACACTGGGGAATTAATGTTATGTTCTAATATTTTTTCATCCATATGAGAAAAATATTTATGCTACTAAAGGAAACAGAAACTCTAACTAACCTAGAGCAGACCTCCAAAGAGACATCCTGCACACCAAACCTCTTTGGCCAGTTCAAAGATAAAAATTCTCTTTCCACCTCTGCTTGATTCTTTCTCCCTGTCTTTCTTTTACATTGCAAAACTTTGCACCAAATATTTTTCTACCCTCTCCCAGTGCCTTCCCAGCCTCTGATAGCTCTTCCATTCCAAATGCCAGAGAGTGAATTTCAGCTCCTTCCATTAACTGCCATTGATGAAACATAGACTTAATAAGCCTTAGACCAATAAAGGACATTTAAACAATATTCCAGTTCTAATAGTATCCAGAATATTTTTAATGATAATATTGTAAAATGAGTTCTTATCCCACGGGTTTTTTTTTTTTTAATGCTGCACAGTTTATTTATACCTGTTGCCCTGTGTGTGTGTAAAGTGCCTTCAAGTCACAGCCGACTTATGGCAACCCCTTTTGGGGTTTTCATGGCAAGAGACTAACAGAGGTGGTTTGCCAGTGCCTTCCTCTGCACAGCAACCCTGGTATTCCTTGGTGGTCTCCCATCCAAATACTAACCAGGACTGACCCTGCTTAGCTTCTGAGAACTGATGAGATCAGGCTAGCCTGGGCCATCCAGGTCAGGGCACCTGTTTTCCAAACTGGATTTCAGCTGGATTTCCTATGCTTCTTGAATTTCTTGCTGGGTCTTCCCTGGGTCAATGTTTCCCCTTGTAGCAACAACAGAAAGATATGCAGAGGAAACACAAGTAATAGCTCCCACCATTTACTTGAATGCCAGGCTGCTATACAGGGTTCCTGTACGGCAAGAAAATGTGAAAGGGTTTTAAATTGTCATTTGCCTGTGATCATCCAAGTTCTGTAATAATATTTGATTTATCGCACAAATGCAAAACTCCTCCACACATGAGTAAACCACAGCTCTGTAATTATATTTCACTGCGGTGAAGAGATTATATAACACAGCAAGCAAAAGCTGGATGTTGTGAGCCTATATTTCACCAGTCACCTGACTCAACAGTACGTGTAAACATGCACCTACTTGACATTGCCAAGTAAAAGGGTAAGGAGACAGAGGAAGGGAAAGAATGGGATGTTTATGAACATTCTAACATCAGAGAAAAGAGTAGTGAGAGAATGATGGCAAACAGTGCAGCTCTTGAGAGGAACATGAAAGGTGACTTTGCATGAGATTAAAAAAAACAACCATTGTTTGTAATCATTTTAGAATATATGCTGTTGTTATTGTTGTTCAGTTTATGCATAGAGGTTCTGTAATGGGATAGCAGGAGAGTTTCAAATTGTTATAATGTATTTTCAGTTGGTGAAACAAGTGACTGTCGCTAAGGGAAGGTTAAAAGGACACTAAGGTTCAGCTTTAAAGTTCAGAATAGGTTTTCAATTAGAAGGAGTTTGCAATTGACTCCTGAAGTATGGATTCCAGTTCCAATAAGAACAAGGCAGTTGAGCAGAGCAGCGGGACAGAGAGAGGCAGCAGAGAAATAGTTGGAAGGTGGCCGGAGGGCACAAGATCTTCAGGAGGAAGGTTACCAGCCAAGGAGTTCTAACAGCTGGGTGACAGAGAGGCTGGAGGCAAGGAAAATTTGCCATCAAGGAGAAGACGAAGAAAGAGCAAAGCTAGCCTAGGAAGAGAGGCCAAAAGTCCTGCAGCTGAGTCTGCCTGACAAGATGGGAAGAGTGCCTCAGCAAGACTGAAGGGAAGTGTGAAGTAACCTCAAGCAGTCCTATTTAGGGTTGACAGGTCCCTCTTCGCCTCCAGTGGGAGATTTTGGAGCGGAGCCTAAGGAGGGCGGGGTTTGGGGAGGGGAGGGACTTCAATGCCATAGAGTTCAATTACCAAAGCGGCCATTTTTCTCCAGGTGATCTGATCTCTATCGGCTGGAGATCAGTTGAATTAGCAGGAGATCTCCTGCTACTACCTGGCAGTTGGCAACCCTAGTCCTATTCCAAAATCAACAGAAAGCTGCCATGCCAGACAGGATATTCTCAGGCAGTGAGTTTAAAAAGTACTAGCTGAGGTGGAAATCTGGCCTTTTAAATTTAATAAGAAGAGTGACTATTAAAACCTCAACTTGGCAACAGTCCTTTAGTGAGGAACAGAGTGGCATAAATATTAAATTTGCCGTTCTTTAAAAATAAGTTTATATTTTTTTCCTATTTAAGACTTAAGTCTTTATTTCCTGGGAACCTGGTAAACAACCTGGTGAAGTTTGCACACCTCTGGAGCTTTAACAGGTAGTCACAGGCATGATGCTACTTTTGGGTTTTTTTCTTGGAAGTGATGTCACACTGCCACTGATGGGTGTCCCCCATTTTTCCCCATCTTCCACTGATTGCCCTCCTCCATGAAGATCTTGTAGTTGTACCTTGTCATTTCATCACTGATCGCTTGCTACTATGAGTCCCTATCTCGATCTTAACATCTTGAAGGTAGGAGCAGAACCTAAGCCAACAGCTCATGATGAGTGAGATGCATGAGAAGGTGTAGTGGTTAAGAGTGGTGGTTTGGAGCAGTGGACTCTAATCTGGAGAACCGGGTTTGATCCCCCACTCATCCATATGAGCGGCGGAGGCTAATCTGGTGAACCAGGTTGGTTTCCCCACTCCTACAAATGAAGCAGTTATCTAAGGAAGAAGTTCCTTTAAAAAGGGTAAACTCTTAAAACATTTAATTATGGCTCTCTTAAACATCTGCATTTCAACCCCAACTCCAATCTCCCATTCTGTCAAGAGTAACTCTAGTTGCACTCTGATCAACAATCACAGCTGACAGGTTTACTTCTGCAATCCTCTGGTAGGCCTCAACTTCCCATTTGGGAATTTTGTATATAAAGAATATGTATACAATGAATAACTGAGGAGCTGTCACATACCACTAATGGTCCAAAATAATTTTAAATAATTTTAAATTTTAAATATTGACTTCAACAGTCAATAAAAGAATGCAAAAGGATTTGTTTTACTCAAAATTTGAAATACTAGTAGACACAGATGCAGTAGACCTACAGAGAAGTTCATATCCTTAAAAACTTTATCTAGAACATTGTCGAAGGCTTTCACGGTCAGAGTTCATTGGTTCTTGTAGGTTATCCGGGCTGTGTAACCGTGGTCTTGGAATTTTCTTTCCTGATGTTTCGCCAGCAGCTGTGGCAGGCATCTTCAGAGTAGTAACACTGAGTAGTGTTACTACTCTGAAGATGCCTGCCACAGCTGCTGGCAAAACGTCAGGAAAGAAAATTCCAAGACCACGGTTACACAGCCCTTTATCTAGAACCTTTACAAACATGGATTCATTGGAGGATTTAATTGGTGGCAGTGGTGGTAATGATTACATTCCTGCCCATTTTACTTTACAAACTAAATTAAACTATGTGGGGGGAATGGGAGAGAAATTTGTTCCATCATTTTTAAATCACAGACTATTACTTTGGCTCTTATAAAAGTGAAATAATTACCATAAAGAATATATAAGGTGACAAAGGAATTCAGTTAAGCACAGTATGGAGAGCCCCATGGCTCAGAGTGGTAAGCTGCATTACTGCAGTCAAGCTCTGCTCACGACCTGAGTTCGATCCCAACGGAAGTTGGTTTCAGGTAGCCGGCTCAAGGTTGACTCAGCCTTCCATCCTTCCGAGGTCGGTAAAATGAGTACCCAGTTTGCTGGGGGTAAAGGGAAGATGACTGGGGAAGGCAAAGGCAAACCACCCCATAAACATAGAGTGCCTCGTAAATGTCAGGATGTGACATCACACCATGGGTCAGTAATGACCCGGTGCTTGCACAGGGGACAACTGTAGTGGGAATCAGCCTAGTTAACGTTCACTGAACTGGAGGCCTTAAACAAACACAAAGAGAGACCTTGTCAGAAAAGAAAAGGGAAATTTATTTACTGGTAAATGGAGAGGTCAAACTTCTGGCAGGCAGTTAGAGATGACGTCTCAAAAGATACAGGCAAGAACCAGTAACATACAAAGTCCCCACAAGGATACGTGTCACTTCTGTATAAGCTTGGAAGAAATAACATGATTAATGACGATTAAGGTGGCATAAATCTTAGGGACTTCCCATTATTTACATTGATGAGTCGTCAACTGTCAGTGTCAAAGTTCTGCTTTTCTGTCCCTTGCTTCTGTCTATTGATTAGCCACCAAGTAAATATGCAAGCAGCTCTTCTCTGCAGCTGTCTTTTCTAAAACCCATTATTTAAACCCATTATTTAATTCCCTTAATTAAGCCACTTCCACATCACAACCTTTACTTTTACAGTATGGAGACTGGCAGTAGAATCCTACACAGACTGGCCCCCTTCTTAGCCCATTTTGTCAAACAGACATAGTAGAGTATAACTCAGTTTAGAATTGCCACTGTGAGGCTGCAGTCCTGTGCCCACTTCCCTGGTAAATCCTATTCAGCTCATTGGGACTTAGTTCTATGTAAACAGGCACAGCATTGGGCTGCATGTTATCTACCATAAGCACTACCCTGTTAATTAATTAGTTGAAGAAGAAACTAGGGCGCCTGAGCATAATGAGTGTCTGCTAAGAGATCATGACACAGGGCAGCCTTGAGTAACTTCAAACCTCAAATACAAGCTCAATCGAAGGCACAGCTGTAGCTCAAGCAACTGGTGACCTCAATAAAGAAAGCCTTAATTAAGCGTGATCCCACTGCCACCATTTCCTGCCATCTATGTTTAAAATGTATGTGATTCAGGTTGGTTTTTGGTTAGTTTAATATTCAAATGCACAGCCCTAATATTGGAAGAGCATGGGAGTGACAAACATGGAAGATAATGTACGTGTGTATTAAATACATACATGCACAACATGCACGGAAAGAAAAGCCGCACGGCATGATTGCCAGCTCCATAGTTCCCTATCAGCAGTTTGAGAATGTGCCATATCCAACAATGATCTGATTTATAACCCAGTCAGTCAGGTAGATAGAGCCTCAAGGGGCAGATTGGTAAAGTGCAGTACTGCAGTCCAAAGCTCTGCTCACAACCTGAGTTTGATCCCAACAGAAGTCGGGTTCAGGTAGCTGGCTCAGGGTTGACTCAGCCTTCCATCCTTCTGAGGTCGGTAAAAAGAGTACCCAGCTTGCTGGGGGTAAAGTGTAGATGACTGGGGAAGGCAATGGCAAACCACCCCGCAAACATAGTCTGCCTAGTAAATGTTGGGATGTGACATCACCCTATGGGTCAGGGATGGGTCAGCTTTACTTTTACCATTCAGGCAGGAAGCTCCTAAGTGGACCAAATATATTTCAAGAGAAGGGAATTCTCCTGTTACTACAGTTGTGTTATGATAAATCAGTTTGTGGACCTAAATGGGTAGTTT
Organism: Euleptes europaea; assembly: GCF_029931775.1. Classification (NCBI taxonomy): domain Eukaryota; kingdom Metazoa; phylum Chordata; class Lepidosauria; order Squamata; family Sphaerodactylidae; genus Euleptes; species Euleptes europaea. Next base: position 29,884,948 of record NC_079326.1, read on the forward strand.
TAACAAAGAAATGTTTACATACGTATCATATGTGCTACACATATCTATCATTGTTTTAAAAAATCTAACAAATCTGTCTTTTGACTTTTGACCCAGCCATTTAGTGTTAACAATGGGTGAAAACACATGGTCACTTTATCCTCCTTTAATCCCTGTTTCAGCCAGGATTCAGCCAGGATTCATCGAACACATGCGTTTAGACTAATGTACGTTCGATCCTGGCTAAAACAGCGATTAAAGGAGGATAAAGCGACCATGCGTTTTCGCCTAATGTCTCTTTCCAAAAGTATTTAGTAGGTTTGGTACCATCCTTTTCTAAATTCCATAGGTTTGAAATGTCCCGGCAAACTGGTTGGTCGCTGTTTGAGTCAAGATGCTGGACTCGATGGACCACTGATCTTGTCCAGCAGGGCACCTCTTATGTTGCTATGAAACCACCCCAGCTTGATTCCCAGACATTTACATAATACAGTGACAGCACTAGTATGCCAAGTGAGTGGCTTGTTCCCGTGTTCTAAGAATGGCACCCACTTGTACTTCCTGCTATGTTTTTCCAATCCTGCCTCAAATGAAGGAAAGAGATGGAGTTCCAGCGTCACATGTATTCAACTATTTGTTTTGACTGAATATGGAAAAGAAACAATGAAAATAGTTTCAATATCTTGTGAAAACAAATTTATATTTCAGGCTGGAAGGACACATTGAAATTGGCCACATTTCATGACTCGTTTGTGCTCTTAGAAGACTGACCTTTGTAGATATCCTCCCACTTGTAGCTTCAAGAGTTTTGATGGCTGCAGCTGTAAAACTACACAGACTCGTGAAAGATATCTGAAGCTGACACATCACACACTGGAATATCAAATATTATTGTTCTCATCGGAAACAATGTCACTCCCTTGATAGCAAAGAACTTACAGCAGATAAAGAGAATATTTGTATTCAGCAGTCTTACTTCATGCTAGCCCTGATCCATATTTCATTAAATTCATTATTTCATTATTAGAACATTATGAGAATTCATCCACCACTGAAACTGTCTAACTCCATGTATTGGAAAAGGGCAGCTCTAGTATACAAGGTCATGGAAATCAGATGGTGCATAGTTGGATTAAGTGGTATTTAGCGAGTCACCTACAGCACTATTGTGTTTGAATGGCTTAGGCTGGCAACTAAGCCCCATACTGGCATCTCCCAAAGGTACACTGGTATAACTGGTGACACACTAGCCCCAAGCTATGCTAGTGTTGAGCTGGTGTAACTTCAATGCCAGCAAAGAACAGAGTGGTGTAAAGGATGCATGCCTCAGTGGAGTGGGGCTCAGATGGCTTATTAAGCCTCTCCAATCTGGTACATCTCCAGCACTGGTGCAACTCTGTGCCACCAAAAACTCATAGTGGCCAATGCAAAAGCAAAAAAAAAAGTGCTTTTCACCTCCCATCATGCCCCCAAGCCCAAGTGACGCCAGCTAAGTCTTCAGGCAGTCACAGCTTTGTCAATCGCTATATAAATGCCAGGAAGGATAATCATAGTTGATTAATCAGATGACAGGGTGCACAGCAATATCTCTCTGGTCTCATGACAATCACAGGACAAATACACACACCCAAAAGGGGGACTTTGTCAATGGGAACCTCCCAGAATGGTATTTTGCACAACACAAGATACTGAGAACCAACAGCCAAGGGAAAAGACAAGCATTGGTTTTAATTGTTTTATAATGTAATCATGTATGTTTTAAATGGTCCAGGGGTTATATTTGCATTGTTTAAATTGTTAGCAGCCTTGGCAGCCCTTGTAAGGGCAGAAAGCTGGGATACAAATGTTGTAAATAAAATGAATGAATAATCATTGTTATAAAATATGTTTAATGCTGTTCAGAACCTATTCAGGTACTCCAACTCAGGACTCAAACACCCAATAGGACTCTTCATCCCTCCAACTAGGGATGTAAGGACAATGCATCCCAAACAGGTAAGAAAGGAGGTGGCCCTGCCCAAGCCATGATAGTTATAACTGCTCACCCATCCCTATTTTTAACAACTGATGACTTTTGCCCCCATTAACCCTTCCCCCACAACAGTTGCTAGAAGCAAGTATGTACAGTGCAGGGGAGGAGCTCGCTTGCTGCCAGTACAGTGCCATGGCAGAGTAACACCTTCCCTGCAAGTGGGGGTCACAAGGCGCGTATCTACAGTTAAGGAAGGTGCCACTCTGATCTGTGCTAATGCTGACCAGGCACATGCAATACCTGCCCCCTTGCAGTATCAGAGCCCTATGAAGCAGCCTGAGCAGACAATGCAAACCCTCCTCCATTGCAGCTCCCTACAAAGGATGGGTAAGGGTTGGCTCAATGGCTATGTGAAGTCCCCCAACAAGTACAGCCTGACATGTGGAATCTCTAAGGTACAGGGGGGAATGGACCCTGCAGAAGCACCACATGCAGACCTTTGCAGCACATTTGCATGTCATTGTCATATATTTCCCCTCTTTGGAATGAGCTTAGGATACTGACTAGCAGTACCAGTGCGACACCAACATCAGCAATGTGCCATCACCGGGGTCTTAGGATTGGGCCCCTTGTCAAATACCTGTGTCTGTTATTTATCCTATGCATACATTTATTAAACTATTGCAAGCAGCTTCAGATAAGACATATAAGTATGAATCAAGCTCATACTAAAGTTCGTAATTCAAAAAGTAATGTGAAAGTTCTCTGCTGTTATTAAAAGGGAAAGACTTTAAGTAATCTAGATAGTGGCTATTATTAGTAACTTATTATTTATTTATACAAAGCGTACATTTTAATAAGCATCTCCCTAAATCCAAAAGCAGCAAGAATCCAATTAGACTACAGTAAATGAAGTTTCATGCTGCAGTTAAAAAAAATAAAATTGGCACCTTCTATCTACAAAGGGCCTTCAAAAACTGTTCCAGGGTGAGAAAAGGTGAATGCAATTTGAAATATAACTGTATGTGGATGGGAAATGTGAACAATAATTATGGATGCCTTAATAAAGTGAGAATGTAAAAAACACTGAACAAAAATAAGCTTGTCTTCTGAGAATCCAGATACTGTACTGTGATCATTAAGGTTGCTAGTTGTTATTCTGAGAGAGCAAAAACATATTCATGCTTGTAACTAAATAGATCTGTTCCTAATTTTAACAACACTAAAATGTGTTTCTTTAATATCTGTATTTAAAGCAACAGTGGAAGAAGAGATGAGTTCAGAAGATTATGGTACTCAGGAATTCTCATGACACAAAACGTATGGCATAGCCCGTAAACTTTGTATAAATGAATTTCTAATAAATGTCAAACAGTTACCACAATCCATATTCAAATCACTATTGATGACTAGTTCACACAATCAAGAGGTGAGGTGTGGTGATCTAGGGGAGGAGTCATGCCCTGGTCAGGTGACAGGGAAGGAGCTGGGGATTGCCAATAGCCATATAAGAGGCGGAAAAGGAATTTTTCACTGTCACATTGCATAGACCTTTTTGTTCATTCAGGACCCTGGACAGCAGCCTGCCAGGAGCTGCCAGGAGCTCTAGGAGCAAAGAGAACAAAAAACACCCGGGATGGAACATTTCTCAAAATCAAAAAGAACTCTAAAATCTATGGAGGCAAAAAAGGAAACATAAACATTAGCTGATTTAGCAATTCAGAATACCTTGTGCCAATGCTCTTCACTGGGTTCAGGTCTTCTCCCTGCTCCAGCGTGGATAAGTCAAAGGAGCAAACTGGGCTATACTGAACACAACCAGATAAACCAGAGAGCCTCCTTTTATAAATGATGTGAAACTTTGTGCACAGATATTAATTCTAGTGGGAAACGGGGAGGGGAATATGCACATCACTTGGTCATGTGGGGACTCATGGCCAAGCTGGAGGTGAGGGGGAAAGAATTCTTGGGCCATTTTGCTAGTTGGACATGTTGTTGCATACCATAAGAACTAAGGTATTTTTCATCACAAGTCTTTCCATTTACAAAAAAAAAAAACATTTGGAAGTGCAACCTTTTTAATCCCCTTTCACTTAAATTGCAAGTGAGAAGCCATCCATGTAGCGTTTCAGAGACTCCCCAGTGAAGCGTCATGAGCTTCTTCTTGCCTCTAACCATGTTACTCTTTAGAGAAACAGGTCAGAGAAAGGAATCAGAGTTCACTCTGATTAAAAATAATGAACCACAGAGTGTAGATTACTGAATAAATTGCTAGCAAAATAAGGTGTGCCTGAGAATATCTTTGCCTGGGGCTTGCATCATGGCAGAATAAAAAGTAGTTTCCCCCTAACATTTTCATACATATGTGGCAGTAAGGGGGAAATGGCTCCTTAAAAAAATGTGGTGGAAACACTGAGCTGGAAAGAATCTAATCAGCCTAATCATGTTTGGGAATCAGCCTGCTTTCAGATCATCTTAACAACTTGCAAACATTCACACAAAGCCTTCATTCAGTCTGATTAATATGATCATTAACGAAACTGAAACTTGAGAAGATGCTTTCATTCGGCTCTGAAGTGGGTGATATACCAGGAAGGGAATGCCATTGATTTGATTGTTTCCGTGACTTCATTCTCTTATCATACAGTTTCATGACGTCCGTATACGGGAGATCAAGCCGTTGCCCTCTCAGGGAGATTCCTCCCTCCTTCATGACATGACTGTGCCTCTTCAAATTCTAGCAGCCACTTGTTATTTGCAGATAGGGTTGCCAACCTCCAGGTACTGAAAGACAAGACAAGTGCAGAACACAAAAACTAAGCAACTAATTATGTACAAATTCTCAGGTAAATCTGAAACAGTCCTTGACATGTATCTGAGAGTAACAGTCCTCTTCTGGATTTCAAGATAGTCAATTCCACAGGATATCCAATATCGGTAAAAATCCAAAGAAATGGGGGACGGCCGTTTCACATAAGTTTCTTCAGCTTATATGAAACGGCCGTCCCCCATTTCTTTGGATTTATACCGATATTGGATATCCTGTGGAATTGACTATCTTGAAATCCAGAAGAGGACTGTTACTCTCAGATACATGTCAAGGACTGTTTCAGATTTACCTGAGAATTTGTACATAATTAGTTGCTTAGTTTTTGTGTTCTGCACTTGTCTTGTCTTTCAGCACTTATTATACACTTGTTATTTACTACCTGTTTATGTGCATTTATGTACTATAACCCCGTGCTAATTTCCAAACCTATTGGTACAGGCACGGAGGTGCCCTATGTTTTGTTGCTTAACCTCCAGGTACTAGCTGGAGATTTCCTGCTATTACAACTGCTCTCCAGCCAATATGGATCAGTTCACCTGGAGAAAAATGGCTGCTTTAAAAATTGGACTCTATGGCATGAAGTCCCTCCCCTCCCAAAACCCCACCCTCCTCAGGCTCTGCCCAAAAAACCTCCCCCCTGTGGCGAAGAGGGACCTGGCAACCCTATTTGCAAAGCAGGGTGATGAGGATTCCATTGCCATGGAAGAAGTGGCAGCCAGACATATAGTTCACTGTTACTTCACACACTATTTTTCCCCTCTCACTCCCCCCAGCTGCTTTCTCTCTCCCACCCACCCCCCAGCACAGGTTGTAGATCCATGTTTACAGTGTATACTGTTTTGAGAGCCAGCATTGTGTAGCAGTTAGAATGTCGGACTAGGATCAGGGAGGCCTGGATTCAAGTTCCTACTCTTGCTAGGTGAACTTGGGCCAGTCACTCACTCTCAGCCTAACCTACCTCACAGAATTGTTGTGAGGATAAAATGGAGGACAGGAGAATGATGTAAGCTGCTTAGGCTGCCTTCCTTTTAGATCCCTTTCTCTTCCTTTTAGATCCCTTTCTCTCAAATCATGTAGATCAAGCTGATGACAGTAAGATCAAATTGTTGTTATCCTCCCGAGATTCTGAAACTATTGAATCTGTGGCTAAATGATTGAATCTGTGGCTTTACTGACCTCCGCCCCTAAATGATGAAATTGTTAGGGGCGGAGGTCAGTAAAGCCAATACAGCCACACTCTGCATCTGAGTCACTGGGCTGGTTGGAGGGGGTCATACAATGTTTCAGTGACAGGAGGGGACCCCAGAGATAATCTTTGTCTGGGGAGACCATGGAGCCGCTTGACAGCCCTGTTTTTGGTCTTCCTATCCAAGGTTCTACAAGTTTTCTCTAGTTACTTTGATAGATGATGTCCTGCACTCTGCATGCAGGCCAAGTCAAGTCTCCTCGGCAATAGTGCCCTCAGGTCTAGACAGTGAGGCTTGGGAACGTAGCCAGGAGGTGGAATTGGTGACAAGGAGCTGGAGCACTGGCTTGTGCCAAGGCAGCATTCCCAGCCTCAGTCTAAAAAGGCTGGGAGGCAATCAGGGTCAGTTGCACCACTGGCAGGTGTTGAGTTCCTGTGTCTGCACTGTACTTTGGCCAAGATACTGCAAAGAAGTACTAGCATGGCTCTGGGATGGTGTTGCACACAGCCAGTCTCCTTTGGGCCACTTTGGACCAGGCCTTCTGTTGCTGCTATTCCTATAGAGAGGGGAAAGTTCCCAGGGGGACTATGGGCCCAGTTTTGAGACCTGCGCAAAGGAGGCATGGTGGCTATCTGACGGGCCCACGGCAAAGTCTCACTTGCAGGTTCTAACTGGGTGGCCTCTGGCACATCATTCACTGATGCCTTTGCCATGTCAGGCCCTTCCTGGTTCTGCTGGTCCTTCTCAGATGGTGGCTGTGGTTCCTCAGGCTCTTCCCCTGAGGACATTGAGGCCAAGTCACTGGGCTGGTTGGTGGGGCTCTTGACAGATAAAGTATAAGACTCTTTCAGTGATTCCTCTGAAGGAAATGGTTGATTATGAATCTGCCTTATATTGGAGCCACTGGTACACCAATGTTTATATTGTCTACTCTGGCTTAGGCTCTCTAGGGTCTCAGGCAAAGGTCTTTCATGTCTTCTGCTAACTACCTCTTTCCCTGGAGAGAACCAACAATCCATATGGGCAATCCTGACAAATAAGTGATAATTTTTCAGTTATTTAGTAGTTGCCAAGCTCTTTCTCTTGAGCAGCTGATTATGCAATGGAACTAAGTGCATGCAGTTCCAGTTATTGGATCGAGTGAAGAAATTGCCTTTATTAACATACACAATTCCACATTTACTTCAAAACAAAATATAGACGCCTGTTTCCACACACTTGATATTTAACGGATGAGTTTGGCCCCCTATCTCTTTAACCTCTTTATAAATGACCTTGACCCAATGTTAAGAACAGTAGATGGCCATTTCCCCAAGCTGGGCCCTTCCTCCATCCCTCTGCTATTGTATGCCGATGATGCTGTGGTATTATCACTAACACAGAAGGGGCTAAGGCGGCTGCTGTCCATGTTTGTAAACTATTGCAATGCCAACTTATTATCCATCAATTACAAGAAATCTAAGATCCTAGTCTTCTCTAAATCTTGGAGACGTCACAGTTGGACAATTAAAGGGCACGAAATTGAACAAGTGAAACAATTGGGCCTGAATTTCCAATACAACAGCAATTGGACAACTCACAGGAACCATGCTATGTCCTCAGCTAAACGTAATAACAAGGCCACAATTTGCTTATTTTATGTTTATGGTGGCCAATTAGTTCCTGCTGCCTTACGAGTGTTTAAGGCTAAATCCATCTCCCAACTCCTATATGGAGTTCCTATTTGGGTAAGTGCCTTTAATCAGGACATTGAGAGGATTCAGTCCACCTTCTTATGCCGCACTCTTGGTGTCCCCAATTGCGTAGGGTATGCAGCTCTGTGCCTTGAGACGGGACAGGGTTTTTTGGAGACCAGAGCTTGGATCCAGACCATTAAGTTCTGGTTACATCTGCACTTTCTAACTGAATATCCTGGCTATATTCCTGCATTGCTGGGAGATTCTTACATAAGCCAGTGGTCGAAATTAATGATCAGGAAAATCAAGTCTGTCGGTATCCCATTTGATTCTCTTTTGATGCTTGGGAAAAAGCAAGCATTTAGATTGATACGTCAGCACCCACTCCTCTTCATGAGAAATGCAGACCCTAACCTCCCTAGCTAATAGACACTGTTCCCCCAAGTTTCATGGTATTACTCCGGCTTATGGAGCTGCAGTTTCCTACTTGTCTTATTTGGAGTCACTGGACATTCGCAGAGCTTTCATGCTTGCTAGACTTAACATTCTTCCCTCAGCTATCCTGAGGGAAGATACAAAGGAATCCCTTTTATTTATAGGTATTGTCCATGTAAGACTGGGGATCCTGAACACTTAACTCATGTGCTGTTGTACTGCCAGCTTTACATGAGGCCGAGGATACTTATATTAAACCCCTACTGCCTAGTGAACAGAGTCTTTCAGATCAGCAGTCGGTGATGTACCTTTTATCTGATAGAAACCCTACCGTTACCCAAGAAGTTGCTAGTTTTCTTCTGTCTGCACAAAGGATTTGCGAGCAGTTTGTATGTACTTCTAAGTAATGTCCTTTTAATGTAATCTGTTTTAACCAATTTTGTAATTCTGTTTATGGTATACTGATGTAAATGCCTAATAAAGGTAATGATGATGATGATGAATTGATGAGTTTTAAGCAGGTGAGTTGATGAAAATATGCTTAAATAAACTTTTGAAAAAGTGATCCAAAAACCATCAAGTGATGTTTCAAAGACATACAAACAATTAAAATAAAGATTATATTCAAGAAGAAGAAGAAGAAGAGTTGGTTTTTATATGCCGACTTTCTCTACCACTTAAGGAAAAATCAAACTGGCTTACAATCACCTTCCCTCTCCCTCCCCACAACAGGCACCCTGTGAGGTAGGTGGGACTGAGAGAGTTCTAAGAGAACTGTGACTAGCCCAAGGTCACCCAGCTGGCTTCATGTGTAGAAATGGGGAAACCAAGCCAGTTCACCAGATTAGCATTTGCCGCTCATGAAGAGGAGTGGGGAATCAAACCCGGTTCTCCAGATCAGAGTCCACTGCTCCAAACCACCACTCTTAACCACTACACCACGCTGGCTCTCCACACCACACTGGCTCTCCAGGAAAAACAGCAAAGATTGCTAAGTGAATGTTGGGATCTTCTGTAATAATTTAAGCAACGATCAGCAACAAAAACGTTTTTTTTTTAAAAAAAAGCTGAGGGTTGGCTTTGCTCTGCTACAAAAGTCTCTAAATACACTTAGGGAAAATACTTGAGTGTGCAAACAATCTTATGAAGTCAATTTCCAGTGTAAAACATACTTTAATTATTAAGCTATCTGTGTTTACAAATGAAGGCTGGACCCTGGTGGCCCCTTCCAACTCTATGATTCGAAGGCAAGTAAATTATGTATTTCCTGATGTATATTTCATTATACAGAAAGGCACCGGACCAACTCCTTCCCACACATTGCAAGGCCATTTTTAGCACAACAGGGTTTATTTCATTTTTCTAGCTACAAACTCTGGCAGTGAACATTTTTTTAAAAATAGAAAGACAGTAGGGAGGAATAAAAAATGTTCTTGATTTCTCGATCACTCTGTCTTTTTTCAAGTTCATTTAAATTAATATAGAATTAATTCTTTACCCTCAAACCTGCTTTTTAACCTTTAGAGCAAAATTGTTTTTAGCTAAAAGCTACTCAGGCTCTCATAGCATTACTGATATTGTGGGTTATGACTTGACATTTTAAAATATTTGACAAAATCCCCTTGGTTGTCATCTACCTCATCATAATAGAAAATGAACTCCGTGGCATCTTAAAGTTTCTTGTGTAGGTATCAGCTTTCAAAGACTAGAAATTCTATTTAGACTTTCTTTGGGCATATAGTGAGTATGTAGAGGAAGGATGGGATCAACAAGCCTGCAAAAAACAACAACTGGGTGCTGATTGCACAGACTTACAGTGCATTCCTGAAGCGGGAAGTAAATCGTGGTGGCTGGGACAGCGTAGCTGAGAAGCCTCCTCAGAGGCTTCCTGGCCACCTTGGAGAAAAAAACAGGAGAAAAAAGGCTTTTTCCCCCATAGGGCAAAGCGAGCCTGCACCTCCTAAAAAGGGGGTGCAGGACCACCCTCATCCCGGGAGACATTCCCAGGGTGAACGGGGTTTGGAAGCTGCCTAACAGGAGCTCTGCCCCCCGAGAATGTCCTGAGAACCTCCCGGGACACCAGCATGGGAACTTCCCCAAGTGAACATCAGTGGGAGGCCCCACCGGTGCTCGAACCCCGCATGGCCGCCATGGTCGAAGGTGCCCCAATGCCAGCATCTGTGCCTGTTTGCACAGCTCAAGGGGCGTGGTCACTAGCATAGGGGTCATGCTAGCTCCTAAGAGCATTGCTCCCCCCTTCAGGAATGCACTCAGAGTCTACTTACACACACTTGTATGCTTGACAGAGAGCATGGTGAAGTGTTTTTAAAGTGTTGAACTAGGATCTGGGAGGCCGCAGTTCAAATCCCCACTCGGGCATGGAAGCTCAATGGACGACCCTGGACTGGTCACACTTCCTCAATCTATAATTTACTTCATAAGGATATTGTTATGATGAGAAATAGTTAACTGGACCATCCTTGGTGTTGACAACTGGTGTTGTCACTCCTTACTATTTCAGCCTTTCTCAGATGATTGGATCTCTCTTAAACTCTCTATCTATGATGCCCTGTCTCAATGTCACTTGAACTACACCTCCCTTTTTACAAAGAATGGCAAGATTGCTGATTTTTGGAGTTGGTGTTGTACCTCCCAGTTGTTATCTATAAGCCAATTTTGGAGTCAAATTAGAAGATGATGTGAGCCTATCCCTAGTCAAGAAGTTGATCTTGACTTCAGGGCTCTGTGTTGCTGTTCTATGCCCTTCTTCAGCATGAATTTGTCATTAAGTTCCTGCCCAACCCTTCACTTTTAAAACTCCAGTACCCTCCACTGCCAAAGGGCTTCCTGTTCCCTCATTGTACTTGGCAGACTTCTTCAAGTATATTTTATTTTTCTTCTCTAGTTCCTCATTATTTTTACTGCATCATTATAATTACAGATAGTGGGTAGGCAGGTCTAGTAATACTTCCGAAGTTCTCCTCATCCAAATCCCACCCCTAACCCCAATTTTGGGGTTTCTGAAGTGGAACTGATGCATTAGGGGTCCTTCTGAACATTGGGTTGGGTCCCACTAAACATTTCCACTGAGAGAAGGGGGTGAATTTTACCAGTTTCTCCCTCCTGTGGCAGATGTCTGACTCCCCCCCTCTTGTTGGGGTCTTTCATCCCCCAGGAAAATCATTTAGGGGACATATTGGGCTGCAGTCGAAGGGAGGAGTCTAGAAAGTCATGCTCTGCTGATTGATACAGTTCTATTACTGGTAATATCCTGTGGAATTCAAGTCATTATACAGAGATTACATTTTACATTTAGTAGCCCTTCTCAGTTTTTTTGTTTCCTTTGTGTCTTTTCCTCCTCTATATAACCCATGAGCACATCTGCACTGATTGATCAAACACTGTTAAAAAGGCAATGGAGAGGTGATTATTTGTATAAATTATACCTCTGCGGCAGCAGGCTAAAAACAGGAGATTGCCACTAGCCTGGCTTGTGACGCTTCCTGTGGCTGTCCACTTTTGGGAGAGAGAATGCCAGACTAGACAGACCAGTGCTTTGACTTAACATGATTATTCCCTTGTTTATAGTAAATGAAGGCAGACTTCATTTCCTAATTCAGGTCACTTAAATTAAAAAAAAAACCATCTGGAACTTGCCTTGCCAATTAGAGTAATTACAGGGGTATTAATTTTGTAAGATATGGAAAGATATGGTGAATCGCTTTTTCATAGTATAAAAGAATGGTAACAGCACTGATAACAAGGATGCGTGTAGCATCAAGGACTCAGATGGCAAATGCGTGGAAATCAAATGCCGAACCACCACTTATGGATTGCTTTAAGAGGAGGTAGACTGTGGCCTGAGTAGATTAACGTACTATAAAAGAGAATCCCAATCAAACAGGTTTGTTAAAAACTGGAATTGTTTATAAAATACTGGAACAAGCTTTTTGTTCATTCTGTAAAAGTGTCTATACTGCTTTCTCTGGAATAATCAAAAAAGGATGTTATGCTCTATTTAATTAAGATGAAATACATAAAAATAGAGATTGTGTTGAGGACTAAGCTCAAAAACCCATACCAGCTCTAATCCACACACAAAACTACACAAAGTGAGTTAATACAATCAACAAGATGGGACATTCAGTAAACAAAAAATAGTATTTGGGTTGTAGTTCCAAAGAGAGGTCTGAAAAACAGAAATGAAGCAAAGCGTAAGTGTCAACATGACACATTAAATGATGCAAAATTACACAATGGGATCCAATCCACATCAACACTATGCACAGTAGTACAACCACAGTTCCCAATAATTTATCCAAGTAATTTTGTACAGTGCTACCCTATTGCCTGCGTAGAAAAGCCCCTTTGAATAATTCAGTTTTGCATAGTTTGTGGAAAGCCAGGAGAGTAGGAGCCTTCCTGACCTCCTCGGGCAGGCCATTACACAAGATGAGGGCCATTGTGTTATACATTGAATTATCCCTGATGTTCTCATTCTCAAGGAAGCCACAGTTGGAACATAGTTCAGCAATTGGAAATTGCACCTGTATGAGGAACCTCTGCTGTCCTTTTTTTCCTGGCTATTTGGCCTGATGATCTGTGTCGGGCTCACTTTAAGGCCAAAGAAAGAATTCTCTCCAGAACTAAATTGCAGCTGATAAGTTTCCCCACAGAACACAACTTTCTCCACCCCCCTTGCTTGGACCAGAGTACTGGTCAACTATTCTGTATAGGCATAAGAAGATTGGGTTTAGGCCCATGTCAGGCACCCATAGGGTTGCCAGGTCCCTCTTCGCCACTGGCAGGATATTTTTGGGGTGGAGACTTAGGAGGGTGGCATTTGGGGAGGGGAGGGGCTTCAATGCCATAGAGTCCAATTGCCAAAGTGGCCATTTTCTCCAGGCGAACTGATCTCTAGCAGCTGGAGATCAGTTGAAATAGCAGGAGATCTCCTGCTACTACCTGGAGGTTGGCAACCATAGGCACCCAGTTGTCAGGGAGCCTTAGAGAACTGGTAGCACCTTCCTGCTGTTACAAAATGGGTTGCCTATTTCCCGGACTGGTCATGGCAACCCCAGCTGGTGTGAGCCTCCACCTCTCCAGAGAAAACGGCAAGCCTAAAGCCATTTGGAAAAGAGCGCCCCATCATCCCGCGAATTGGCAGTCAAGGAGCAGTGGCCAGGCCAACCCCTCAAGTGAGCCAGAGGGAGTCCATTTTTCTGTGTGCCCCTGTTCCAGTGGAAGCCATCTCGCAGGAAGCTGTCAGCACACAACCACCATCAACACCCCCCTCCCCTTGTCTCATCAACTTGATTAGCAAGCCATCGAGAGACATTGAGACAACAGTAAAACAACATTCCTCGGCTATGCAAAGCGACGAGCCCCGGAGACAGCAATGTGCAGCTTTGTGTAAGAGCAGTAATCCCATCTACAAGCAACTCCAGATTCTCCTGGAATTGCGCTAATCAATGGAAACAGCATAGTTTACTCAATTGTCCCATTTCCCCACCCCAGCAGCCGATCATTAGTCCATGTTGTCACCTTTTGTTTCACCATGGGAACCATGAAGGGGTAATCCAATCACCCCGCCCCTAGGAGAAAGGTATAACTGAGGTCTCCTGAAATCCATACCAGACCTTAGGTCTTCCCCTCCATACTTGCTGTCACTCTGTTGGTCTGGGTAGCAATGCCAGACCACCCAGCTTTCCAGCCCCGTTGGTTAAGCCACGGGAATCCATACCCCTTCTCCCTCCTTTAGCCGCACGGAACTCAGGACAACTCCACTCCAGGACAGGTGCAGTATATCCCATCATCGTGGGCCTGCCACATTGGCAAACGTCTCTCTACTCCTCCCTTTGATTCCTAGTCTCTGTATGTTGGGTGTGTGTATGATATTTTGAGTGCTTGTGCACACATTTTATTAAGTAAACCTTTTGAAACTAAAATCCATTGTCTCAGCCTTATTCTTTGAATCACGGTTTGGACTCCCATACGTAGACATAGGTTAAGATCCTGCAGGTTATGCCCATAGCTGGTTATTGAATGCTAATTCCCCCATATAACAATTCATAACCGGGCATTTTGGCTAACACTGCTTTCTGGCTTCACTGGGATCCACAGACCACTCCCCATCAAAATGTGGTACATTACACAAGTAAATAAGAAAAGTGTGCCATTGAGTTGCAACCAACTCAGGGCAACCCCGCCAAGGCCTCATGGGGTTTTCAAAGCAAGAGATGAGCAAAGGTAGTTTGCAATTGCCTTCTTCTGCATAACAGCACCAGTATTCCTTGATGGTCTCCCATCCAAATACTGACCCTGTTTCGCTTCTGAGCTCTGATGAGAGCCAGCTAATTTAAGCAATTATGGCTGCTACATTGCACAATTATTTGGCAAAAAATAAAGAAAAATAAAGTCTGCAAACTACAATGAGTTATATAAGTGTGGACGATGATCCTGTTCATCTATAAAACAAATAATTTGTGTGTGTGTACTGAACTCCCACCATTTGAGCACACTAATATGGTAGAGATATTTGAATCGAAACTGAAGACGTAAATCATACTTTGAAGGGCTGTTGACAGAAGCAGGGAATTTTACCTTTGTACAGAAAGAGTTTTGCAGATTGTCTCAGGGACCCTAGGGAAGCATAGTTTATCCAGAGTGTGTTGCTAGGAAACCTTAGCATTGAGCACATTAATGAGCTTAGCAAAGCATTACATTACAGATGAAATAAAGGTAACAGGCATATCAAGACTACAAGCATACACAAGCAATTAACTAAATGAGCCACCATATTCCATTTTGATTGGCAAATTAAAATTAAATTAAAGTCACCCATCGAAATCCATCAGGGTATCACAATGGATGCATGTAATGCAGTCCTGCTAAACTCTCTTTTCCTTTGCAAAGACTGAACAAAAGTTAAAATTTAAACAGCTGCATCATTTTAAAAATACTCATTAAATGAAATGGTATAACTCACGCATGTGCACTAGGGCGTCAGTTTGTTAAGAACAACCTTTCACATGCTGCTACCTATGATCCCAAGTAGAAAAGGTGGGGCGGGGGAGTGCAATATCTTGCTATGAGTTGCAACGGTGAATGATGGTGGATACTGGCAGAGGAATGGGGCAGGGGAGTGCAATATCATGCTATTGCAGGGGTGAATGATGGCGGATACTAGCAGAGGCACATGTGGTGACACGGCAGGTAGGATTGCCAACCTCCAGGTAATGTGTAGGAAAAAGGCACCTCTATGCTAGTACCTGAAGTTTGGAAATCAGCATAGATGCGAAAAGATATAACCAATGTACAAAAATTTATATAATTCTACACAATGACACATCACAAAACAACTTATAAAAACAAATATGACATACATAGCATAGATATGTGCATCTCCAACAAGCACTCCAAGACCAACATGTCAGTTTGGTCCTCCTACCACTCTGTGGACAGAGTCGGTCCTGGTACCCTGCACTAAGGCAGGGTATGAGAAAAGACAGGTTTGGTCAAGAACCAAGCTGAGAGGAAATATTTCAGGATTCAAACATATTGTGATCAATTGACAGCTTCAAACTAGGTGTCAGGGTTTAAGACCATTTCCTAGAAACTGACCTTACTGTCTTAGGCTTTTGCTAAAATAATTGTCTGCTATAGTTCGGTATGTGACAAGATGCTATCAAAGCTGCTACAAAGGATGAAGGAGAGGGTGACATTTCAGTTTTGCATAAAAATGCTTTGGTATCTGCGATGCTTATAGAGTATCGGATATTAAATGTGTCCTTAGATAAAAGATACAGTCTAGTGTAGCTAAAAGGCAATAAACAGATTATTAGCATTATCGCTGAGTTATATTTTCTCTGGTATCAAAAATTAAAATCTGTACCAAAGTCAACCATATGGAAAAATGCAATGACCATATGTTAATCCATAATTTATTATTAAAACATAAGATATATCTACTTTAATATCTTCAACTGGCACAGCAGGTAATGATAACCGAATCATCACTCACAGAATCATTATTCTTCAAATAAATTTAAACAGGCTGCATTCCATCTTGAAAATGCTTGCTAGTATATCACTGGATTCCAGGGATAAAATTTCCTGGAAATAGATCAAAGGTTTAAGAGTTCATCGGTAATTATTTTATATTTCCACTACGTACTTTTTAAACTGAACCTTCTTGAATAAACCCGACATAAATAGAGGCCGACTGAGACCCCCATTGTGGCACCCATTGACATAATGTGTCTAGATCAAGGGAAGTAATACTACCACTGTATTCTGCATTGGTCAGACCTCACTGTGTCCAGTTTTGGGCTCCACAATTTAAGAAGGATGTTGACAAGTTGGAGCGTGTCCAGAGGAGAGCGACCAGAATGGTCAGAGGTCTGGAATCCATGCCCTATGAGGAGAGACTTAGGGAGCTGGGTTTGTTTAGTCTGGAGAAGAGAAGGTTGAGGGGTGACATGATAGCCATGTTTAAATATTTGAAGGGATGCAGTGTTAATGAGGGAATTAGCTTGTTCTCAGTTGCTTCAGAGACTAGGACACGGAGTAATGGATTTAAACCAAGAGAAAAGCGATTCCACCTAAACATTAGGAAGAACTTTCTGACGGTGAAGGCAGTTCGATGGTGGAATGAGCTGCCTCGGGGGTGGGGGGGTGGAGTCCCCGTCTTTGGAAATCTTTAAGCAGAGATTGGATGGCCATCTGTTGGGAGAGCTTTGATTGTGGGATCCTGCATGGCAGGGGGTTGGACTTTATGGCCCTTGTGGTCTCTTCCAACCTTGTGTGATTTTGTGATTTGTGATAATGATGTCCACTGATAAGTTTCCTGGCACCCACTTGTTTCTTCCCCCAAAAAATCTCTTTTGCAAAGTAAAGACTCAATCCAGACTTCCTTCCAGCTCATTGATGCAGTACATGCTTCAGAAAATCCCACTTGGCATCACCAATGAGTCTAAAGGAAGTGCCCATTCAGAAATAGCTGCCCCTCATTAAAATCTCTTAACATTTTGCAATTGTTCCCTCTTGGCAGCCATTTTGTGATTGGTTCCCATGGTGCAGAGTGGTAAGCTGCAGCACTGCAGTCAAAGCTCTGCTCACAAACTGAGTTTGATCCCGGTGGAAGTCAGTTTCAGGTAGCTGGCTCAAAGTTGATTCAGCCTTCCAACCTTCCAAGGTCAGTAAAATGAGTACCCAGCTTGCTGGGGGTAAAGTGTAGATGACTGGGGGAGGCAATGGCAAGCCACCTCATAACCAAAGTCTGCCTAGTAAACATCATGATGTGACGTTACCCCATGGGTCAGTAATCGCAGCCAGTTTGTGGTACAGGCTCAAGGAGGTTGAGGACCTCTAGCTTAAAATGTAGGTGATAGCACATGACTTGTGGGATAATTTAACCAAGCTAGACAACATGTGTAATGGTTATATAGCCAAGACTATCCTAGCCAGTAGCACTCCTTGTATGAGGACTGGCACCATGTTGTACCACTCCTCCTCACCATACATTCACCTAAGGTTAGCCATCAGTGTTCCCTCTTTTCCCTGAATTTTCTCTTGGGCGTAGCTGCATCACTGCCCCTTACCCTACATCTCTACCACCACCTTCCCTCATCCATTACTGATCCTGGTGTTGGAGGCCTCTGTTAGAGCTAGAGCTGAGGGAAACGACCCAGGTAAGGACTAATGAAATCTCCTCAATAGCCCAAAAGGGGGGGGGGGGCAGAAAAAGGCTGCCATAACAACACAAATCAAGGCAACTGCTTATATAACTCCCTACTTGGGTGGGTTGTTTCACACCTCTGCATAAGACCCTCCTGGTTGTGAACTCAACAGCAGCACTGCATTTTCCTAAGGCATTTATGCAAATGGAGGCAGCTGAGAAAACAACCCTAGTCCTACTTGAGTATGCCCACAGTAGAAAAAGTATGAGTAACACTCTGCCATTGTCAAACACTACATCACCCAAGATCACCCAGATCTTCACTCGAACATCCAGAACATAAGGGAAAATTTATATGTCCCAATTCATGCTTCCCCTTGCAAGCAACAGTTTTCACTGCCTATAAAACAGGGGTTTTTCTTTTGATATCCGAGAATGTTTTTGTTTTTTGTAGTGATAATTTTATTTGCATGAAAAAAAAATTGCAAGTAGAAATGTGTTTCCTACTGAAACCAATGTGTGTTTGTGTGTGTGTAAAGTGCCGTCAAGTAGCAGCCAACTTATGGCGACCCCTTATTGGGGGTTTTCATGGCAAGAGACTAACAGAGGTGGTTTGCCAGTGCCTTCCTCTGCACAGCAACCTTGGTATTCCTTGGTGGTCTCCCATCCAAATACTAACCAGGGCTGACCCTGCTTATCTTCTGAGAACTGATGAGATCAGGCTAGCCTGAGCCATCCAGGTCAGGGCTACTGAAACTGATAGAAATGTGTAATTAGAACAGAGTAAGAATCCAAATACATATAACAACTATTATGAAGAAAATGAACAAAACCCAGGAACCAACATATCTGAACTGGGTTCTGAGCAAATCTCTTCCTAGTCCAAGTCCAAGTTGATTCTTTGCATTAGAGACAGCTAACCTCTGGTGAATCATTCACACATGCTAGACACAAAGGCCATTCCTGAGGGGGGTCAAACCACAGCGGGACGGTGCAGCTGAGAAGCCTCCTCAGAGGCTTCCTGGCCGCCGCAGAGGGGGGAAAGCCTTTTTTCCCCAAATAAAAACAGGGAAAAGGACTTTTTCCCCCAATGGGGAAAGCAGGCCTGTGCCTTCTAAAAAGGTGGTGCAGGACGACTGGCATCTAGCGAGGCATTCCCAAAGGGGTTTGGAAACTGCCTAAAGGCAGCTCTTGCCCCAGAATACCTCGGGAACACCTCCTGGGATGCTGGCGCAGGGATTTGAGGCATGCTGTCCTGGATCTGGCGGGGTTGCCCTCCGGGGTGGCATAAGTGCCGATTATCCCAGGATAACTGGGCACTTAGGCCACCACAGGGTATATCAGCTCCTAAGCCAACTCCCCCCCTTCAGGAATGCAGAGATATACATTTGCTGCAGTTACTAAGTAATAAACATGCATGTGTGAACTGGCCTGAGTAAACATGTCTATCAAAAAATACCAGTGTTAACAATAATAAAGAACAATATGCATGTGAATGAATTCCAAAATTGTGAAGGAAAAAATACAATTAAAATAAAGTAAAATATATTACAACAGTTTTCCTGCAGAAATGTTGACTTCCGTACACGTCTTAAGCAGGAACTCAAACTCTAGTTTACTTTTCAGAAGATTATTTCTGAGGCCAGAAGAGATTTTCGTGTCTTGATAAGAAAACCAAAGGGGAGGATTTCAACATCTGCCTCAAGAATGTTGCTGTTGGGTGCTAGGAGAAAGAGCGGAATAGTTTGGTTGCTTAGCAACACCAGTTGCCCAAATTAGCTAATTCCATCCAAATAACAGAATGGTTGAAGAGCAGTGGCTGTTTCAGGGTTCATGAGAGGGCCAGTGTACACATTAAGCTTGCAACATGGAAGCCTCTTCAAATGGCTCCAGCCGTGTGCTGCTCACCATAAGGTTTAGTGACTTCCTCTGTGCCTTCACAGAAACTCTTAAAAACCATATGTACTTGCGTAGGGAAGGAAAAGGCCACAGGAATGGCTTGCTGGCCCTTTATTAGAGGGTAGGAAATTTGGATGTCTGCCTGGTCCCAGAGACCAGCAAGAGCTCCAGCAGCACAGCCACTTAAATCACCACCTTAACTTTTTAAATTTTACATTTTATGTGCTGCTACCACTATATAGGTAGCAGTATACCACTATACCACTATAGGAGCCCCATGATGCAGAGTGGTAAAGCTGCAGTACTGCAGTCGAAGCTCTGCTCACGACCTGAGTTCGATCCCAGCGGAAGTTGGTTTCAGGTAGCCGGCTCAAGGTTGACTCAGCCTTCCATCCTTCCGAGGTCGGTAAAATGAGTACCCAGCTCGCTGGGGGTAAAGGGAAGATGACTGGGGAAGGCACTGGCAAACCACCCCGCAAAACAAAGTCTGCCTAGAAAACGTCGGGATGTGACGTCGCCCCATGGGTCAGGAATGACCCGGTGCTTGCACAGGGGACCTTTACCTTTTACCACTATATAGCCCTGACCTAGATAGCCCAGGCTCATCAGCTCTTGGAAGCTAAGCAAGATTAGCCCTAGTTTGTATTTGGATTTGGACCACCAGGGAAGTCCAGGATTGCTATGCAGAGGCAGGCAATGGTCAACCACCTCTATTCGTCTCTTGTCTTAAAAACCCTACAGGGTCTCCATAAGTTGGTTGCAACTTGATGGCACTTTCCACCACTACAGCTATACAAAAGATTTGGTCCCGAGCCAGCTACTGTGCAAGCTTTTGTGTACTGGTTGAATAGTCAGCAGCTGAATATGTCCTTTTCTGAGTGTTCTGGCTGACAGGTGGGCGAGATAGGGAGTGCCCTACTCTGCCTGGGGCTGTATCTCTAAGCTGCATGAGTATATGCACAAACTTTAGGTTGTAACTCTTTTCTTCTCTCTCTAGCGATGGTTTGGTGAGAAGTTGAACCCCAGTGCAGGTTTCTTGTTTACCTAGGGTTGCCAACCTCCAGGTAGTAGTTGGAGATCTCCTGCTATTACAACTGATCTCCAGCCGATAGAGATCAGTTCACCTGGGGAAAATGGCCGCTTTGGCAATTGGACTCTATGGCATTGAAGTTCCTCCCCTCCCCAAACCCTGCCCTCCTCAGGTTCCACCCCCAAAACCTCCCACCAGTGGCGAAGAGGGACCTGGCAACCGTATTTATGCCCATAAAGACCTAACTTGACTGATGCTCCATAGTAAGTTGATTACCATAAAGATTAGTATTAGGCCATATTCTAATACTTCTTAACTGTGTTGAGAGCCAATGTTACGTAGTGACCTATGGTTATCAGTCTAGGGAGATTGTAAGATTGGGCCACTTGTTCCCTTTTGGCCTAATTTATTTCACAGGGTGGTTATGGGAATAAAAATGAGAGGAGGAAAAGGAGACCATGTAAGATGCCCTGAGCTTAGGGTTGCCAACCTCCAGGTGGTGGCTGGAGATCTCCTGCTATTTTAACTGATCTCCAGGCAACACAGATCAGTTCCCCTGGAGAAAATGGCCGCATCGGCAATTGGACTCTAAGGCACTGAAGTCCCTCTCCTCTCGAAACCCTGCCCTCCTGAGATTCCGCCCCAAAAACCTCCAGGTATTTCCCAACCCAGAGCTGGCAATCTTACCTGAGCTCCTTGAAGGAAGGGTGGGATCAAATAAATAAAATAATAGTTTGTACAGTTGATGTGTAATAAATAAATAAATAAATATTAATGCATAGTTTCATTTAAATAATAAAAATATGAACACACATTACAAGACGATGTATGAAATCAGTCACTCACAGTTTAAACACAGGGCTGCTGAAAGCCATCATAGGCCTCCAGGAAAAGATTCCCTCTGAACTCCTTTCCTTTGGCTCCCTCCTCACATTCAGAACCATGCACATACACACCAAACTGATTAGAATAGATATGCTGCCATTATGAAACATCAATAGTTTGCCTGGTTCCCTGGATCGCCATGGCTATCCACCCGCCCCCACACACACACACGAACACACCAACAGTTTGCAATCTGATTTTTCTCTCAGGATTGGTTAATGTGTGGACTGCCAAGTTGTGTTCACTTCAAGGAGTGCATACAAGCTGCAGCTAAGTATGTGGCTAGGTTGCTATCAGTCACCATATGTGGAGAAACCATGTGTGTGAAACATCATTTCCATGTCAACTGCCACAAATTTCACAACAGTGGCTGTTCAAAAGTAAAGAAATTTACAGGGAGCTTCACTGTGCTAGAAGGGCTTTTAGATATTTCTTACTAACCCATTATGATATGATTATATTATTAGGATGTGTGATAAGTTATAATTTTATACTGACCACTGAGGAAGGCCTTTCCAGGCCGAAACGCATCTGGTCCTTTTTGGATCTCATATTGGTCAATGAAAGAATGTACATCGCAGTTGTTCATGTTTGCATTTATTGAATGTGTAAGTTTTTGTCTATACTAGGAGTTTTATGCTTTTAATCTATATGTGCACCTTATTAAAATGTGTGTGTGTGTGTGTGTGTGTATATATATATATATATATATATATATATATATATATATATATATATATATATATATATATAGTTTTAGCATTTTTCAGCTCAACCTCTTTGGTTTGTAATCAGCATTTTGGTTGAGTTCCATCAGGTCCCCCCCCTTTTTTTGGTGTTTGTCCAAAGGTGCTGGCATGAGTGATACGGCAAAATCTCTTAATTCTCTGGCTTGAAGTATGAGCTGAGTGTCTCAGAAAGCACAGGTTATTTACAAATGAAGTATTCTTCTGCCCTGCCCAAATTCTCACAGTTGGAAATCTGTGTTGGCTGCCCTCTGCAAAAGCTGTCAGATATCCAAATTGTCAAGACCTGCTGTCCCATTAACCAGCACTTCACTAAACTGAATGCAGAATTTGGCCAGACATATACTTGCATGATTTAAAGCATTATTCTTAGACCACCAGTTGTATAAGAAGAATGGTAGTGACAGCTCATCATAATTAAGCCCCAATGCTCTGGCTACTGCAGAATCATCATTACCCACCCTTGCACTGAAATGGCCTGCTAGGACTATTTCACTAGAAGGAAATTTTTGTTCTAGACTCTTAATGTAGGATTCGGACGCACTGCCGTGATGCTGGAGGAGCCCGACCAGGACCTGTACCAGGAGTCGCCGTGCCACACGCCTGCCCCCAACCCTCAGTCAGCCATCCCCAACCCCCTTGACCTGGTGCAGAAGATATTCGAGTACACGGTTGACGCGCCTGGAGGAACTTTATCAATCGCCAACACGCAAAACATGTCCTACTATTATCACCAGAAGTTCCGCAGCATCCCTGATCTCATGACATGCCTGGAGGATGACTATGTTTGCTTTTTTGAAGCTGAGATGCAGTGGGAGAGAGACATGAAAGTCAATCAAGAAATTGTGAAAATTGTCCAGGAGCGATTAACAGTTTGTACGCAGTGGGAAGGAGAGAGCCACTTCCAGAACTGTGCAGGGGAATATCAGAAGTTCAAAGAAGTAGCCAAGGCTTACCAGACCAAATATGGGGACCTAGGTGCCTATGGAAATGCTCGAAAATGCTTGATGAAACAAAAGCAACGTATGATCACAGAAAGGACTCTCAATGTAGTTCTTAGACGGTTCCAGTGAAGGCTTAGACTGGATCTATCTGGGCAGGATGGCACGTAAACGTTAATTAAAATTAAAGCGCTCTTGTCAAAAATCTATTTTGAGGGCTTGGATGGTAGAATTGCAGTCAGGGAGGGTCGTTATTTGCAGGTTTAAACGTGAGGAAATAAGAAAGGCTAACCCAGCTTGGAATCGACCCCTTGAATTTAGTTTAAAAGCTGGTAAGGAATAAACTTTAAAACCTTCAACTGCAATAGGAGATTGGGACCAGGTCTCCTGGAGTAAAACTATATCTGATATCCTAATTATGTATATTGTCAATATTTTAAAAAATAACTGACTCGTTGTAATGTTCTCTCTAAAATGCAAAACAGGGCAATTATGGTTTAAATGTCTATAATTTCTTCATTATCATTTAAAATGTACCTCTTGAAAATTGTTTTCTCATTATCCCAATTTGTTGTTTTATTGCACATTCCCATTACAATAACAAAGATTACAGACAACAAACAGCACACAATTAATCTTTGCTTGTAGCACTTTTGGAAAAAAATAACTTTATGCACAAAAAGAAGTAGGACAACTGATAATGAAACTGGAAAAGCAAACCATCCCCATTGTAGTTAAGCCCAGAAAATCCTGTCTGCCATTAATCAGTATGGCTGTCTGGTAACCTAATGATATCAATATTGCCCGCCCCCCCACTTCCTATATATATTACATGATATTATTATATATATAATATAATATAATATAATATAATATAATATAATATAATATAATATAATATAATATAATATAATATAATATATATATGGGGTGAGGCGCGGTCCCACGGTGCTCTGCAGCCGGTGGGCCTGGCCTTGCCACCAGCATAAGTGTGTGTTATCACAGGATTACATGCACTTACGCTGGCGGCGAGGTCACGCCGCCTCCTATGGACTTTCAGTCCATTTTTCAGGAATGGGCTGTTAATCCATGTAGTAACCATTCTATCTAGCAAGCAATTTACACATAACAACTGACCAAACCGATTGGCTGCCATTATGTGGGTTTCTCCATAATGTTGCAAAGTTTCAAACTCCAAACAGGTCTATCTCGCAGCAGGTCTAGCAGCAAGCTGTTGCACATTATTTGAACATCTGCTAGGCATATGTTCTTTTCTGTCCCTTGTTGGTTATGGAAAGCAGACCAAGAGTAGCCTACACAATAGTGAGAAAGCTCAGCATGTTAAAACAGCTTGCACATTATTTCCATACAGGTTCCATCAGCTGCACGAAAACAAGGAATGCAACTCATGAACATATCCCCCCCCCCTCCAATCTCCCAGTTCCAGACATGGCACAGCTACTTCCAAACAAAATTTTGAGCAGCCATCACAAGGCAGGCATGTTTTCATTTGGCAAAAGTATGGCTATTGAAGTTGGTATGGGAGATCTATCCTATTGCTTCACATCAGAATCCCACAGCACCATCAAGGCATTGCCAGTTGTTAATGACTTTTCTCCTTTAACTGGCTACAAGAGAAAGATAATAAGCTGGCAAGGACACAAACAAAGAATTTGAGCAAGTATACTCTGTGCATTTGAGTCAGGGTAACATATTATTTTACTGCTTACTGTAATTTAGGAAAACTACATTCGTAAGTGCAAAACACCAGCAGGGAGAAACATAATGTACACACTTAAGCGCCATCGAGTTGCAGCTGATTTATAGTGATCCCAGTATGGGGCTTTCATGGCAAGTGAGAAGCAAAGGTGATTTGCCATTGCTTTCTTCTGCAGAGTCTTCCTTGGTGGTCCCCGTCCAAGTACTGACCCTGCTTAGCTTGTGAGATCAGATAAGATCAGGCTTTACCATACCATTGTACATCCCAGGAGGAATGGACCTTAAAATAGACTGTATATGACCTGAGTTCGCCATACATATTCTGGCTTTCAATACTTTTGTCTGATGTTCAGTCCATTTTCAGAAGATTAACTAGTTTGTTTTTGGCTTCTGCTTAGATTTCTTCTGGTTTCTTCTAGTATTTTTTAATGTCATTTTGAAGAATTCTGACAACATAGGATCACCTTCTTTCCATGTTCATCAAACAGAATCAGCCTTTAAAAAATGGGTTATGCTATATTCTTTACCATAAACCAGACTACCTATTACGATCAATTCGTTTTGAATTAAAATACAGTAATTGTATTGCAAAATCTATGGGAGGGAAATGTAGTGCTAGGAAAAAATCTATAGCAAAAAAATCACCTGTATAAATTTTAATTAAAGCAAACTCACTCTAAAACACTAGATCTTAAATTAAAAGTCACTTAGCTCAAAGTGAATTATGAAATACAAAACTGGGCAATGTTTTGCACCTTGTTATACAAGAACTGTGAATGGTTCCGTTGGGAGGGGGGAGAAGTAGAATGACACCATTAAAATGTTAAGTATTGTTTTATTTTTAAACAAAATTACTCCATCAATCTTTCCAATATTCTTACTATGCTGTGGAATGTTTGAGTTTCCCATAAAAACAGAGTCAGGATTAGATAACTCCTAAACATCTACAGAAACAGGAGGTGATTTTCACTCACTTCTGGCTTCCCTGGCAACCTAAACAGCTCCCTGAATTGGTTTTTCTATGGGTTGGGGGACCTCCAGGAATTGCTTGGGGGGATCAGAGGTCTCCTATGGGAATGGAGGGATTAGTGAAAATTATACTATTATTCCTTTCACATCGTTTTCTTTCATATCTTTATATTTTTCTCTTCCTCCCAAAAGCTTAGGCCAAGTAACGTATGACCAGTTGGTCTTCCATTCAAAGAACCTCCAGAAACTGATCCATTTAGCTTCACCAGAAGATGATCATGTGGTGTCAAACTACTGTATGGTGCTCCATCTTCCAGTTGTATAGGGATGCCATGAATTGTGCAGCGAATATGTTGAACAGTAAACTTTTTTGTGTTCAGTTGTTACAATCAGATGTGAGCCAATCACTGGGTCTGTTTGGTCCAGCACCAAAAAACCTGAATGCCTACTAACAAGTTAGCAATGTTTTTTTTTAAAACTGCATAAGTATGTAAGTGCTGTCAAGTTGCAACTGATTAATGGTGACCTCAGCAAGGGGCTTTCAAGGCAAGTGAGAAGCAGAGGTAGTTTGCCATTGCTTTTCTTGCAGAGCCTCCCTTGGTGGTTTCCCATCCCAATAATGACCCTGCTTAGCTTCTGAGATCTGACGAGATTGGGCTATACCATGCCACGTTCCCTCCCTTGGAAAACTATGCATGTACAAAAATCTTCTTTAACATTGCTAAGGATGATACAGATGAATACCAAACACAACATTTCTTTACAACTGCTTTATATGATTTGTGCCTGATTTCACTATCTATTTAAACAATGGCCTGCTGAGCAAAGCAGTGGTAAGATAAGCATGGGGGGGAGGAGCATAGGTCCATAGAGCTGTGTGAGAACATGCACGTGCAAAAAGCAGATTGTACTGCACCATACTGAGCTGAACTAGCGGGTATTCGAGCATACCTCAGCTTTATAGAACTTTTGCGACTCAGCAATAGGTGTGCTGTATTTTAATCAGTAGCCATTGGTGGCTTCATCCCAAGGACTCACAAGTAAACTGGGTTCAAGTAGGACAACCAGAATTAAAAATATATATATTGTGATTTCTCTGCATATTTTACATTATGCCCTGGATTTTCCAGATAGCTTCTTAAAAAATAAACAAATAGTTCCTAGTTAATCACAGAGATGTCTGTTTGCTTGTGCTGTTCTCATAGCACAATACAGACCACTTGCTAGCATATCTGCCCACTCTGCAGTTCTGGCAGAGACAGACCATATGCTCACCCTGCCTTCAGACTCATGGCTGAGTAGACTGGATTGCAAAACAGAGAGAAGGCAGGTGCTGATTGTGCTTTAGCAGGGAAAGATCTCAGATGACTGATTAATCACTACTGTTTTTCTCTCAGATGAAATCATTTTGTTTATGAACACTCGAAGGCCTCTATTTGGAGGCAAGATGGGATGTAAAACTTCTAATGCCAATAAAAAATATCAGAATCTTTTTTTTAATGTAGCGTATTTGAGTGTTACATTTTCATCTGTATATAGATCATATGAGAGGTCATTATGTGAACGGAAAAGTTTGTGTCAGCCATTAAATGAGGATTCTGTTTGTTATCTAATAACATCAGGGCTACATTTTTACAGAACCTGAACTGAAAGGCAGGAATCTGGCCAGTGGCTGCTTAGTTCAAAGGGATATATATTATTAAAATTCTCTGTAGTAAAAAGAACACAAAAGGTTTATACAGTTAATAAAGAGCTAATGGAGACAAGCCCATTCTGCCTCCTGGAGGAATCTGGGAGAAAGAATCAAGGGTAGACATTGTAGAATGGCTGATGGAGCAGTTGAAGTTAGGGCCTGCAGTATGGTTGCCAACCTCCAGATGGGGCCTGGAGATCTTCTGGTATTACAATTAATCTCCAGACTACAGGTATCAGTTCGCCTGGAGAAAATGGTTGCTCTGGAGGTGGACTCTATGGCATTGTACCCTGTTGAGGCCCCACCTTTCCACAAACCCCACCCTCCCCATGCTCCACACTCAAATCTCCAGGTATTTCCCAACCCAGAGCTGGCAACCCTAGCCTGTAGGCCCAAGTAATAGAACATGTAAAGAAACTAGTTCAGTTTCTTCACAAATGGCTGGGACCAGTTCTTTGTGGGACCCGGAACAGCCTTCTGATTATGACAATCTGTAGCATTTCTTGGAAGGGTGAGCAGAAAAAAACTAAATATTGTTCATGATGGACTGAACAATTTGTTGTGGTGTCAGATTTAGTGTGAGATTGGATACAATCCAGTGAGCACAATTTTTGGATTCAGTCAAGAAGTCTATCAGTGGTAGGTGCTGGTGGTCACAGACCATTCCCGCATCCCACCCCCCCAGCGGTCTCATCTGACCCCAGGAATGTGGATTCCTAGGGGCATGGGACCCATGTAGTCTAACAGCCTTGCAGATCAGCAGGATGCAGCATGCCCTTTCTTGTCTCTTTCATCAATGCTGAGAAAAGAGGAAAGACTGTAATTTTAACTCCTTCCTTCTACAGTGCATTCCCCCTACCTAAACGGCTACTGGTCCATGCAGTTACTGTGACCCCAGAAATGAACTTTCCTGGAATCATAAAGAACTTCTTCAGGAAAAGATCCACAATCCTTGGGCCCATGTACTGCTGGACCCAACCCACAGCACCTATTAATTTAAATAAGGTTTGCATTGGTGGGCAGTGTTCTTTATCATTAACCACAAAGAAGTTTTTTATTTACAATTTAACCAAGTGGGTTGAAGGGTAGAAAGTTCTATGATGGTCCATTTGTCATTTGTTCAGTATATAGGTTGAACGGGTAATATTATGAACGGGAAATTACCTGCCTGAGATGATCAGGAGGAAAGGTGAGCATATACCTATTTTAAATTAAATAAATTAATAATGTGCAGTGCATTGGGAAGGATGTGCTTCCTTAGGCAGAGCAGCTTTGAAACGCTGATTCTGACTTCAGAAAACATGTTTTGAGGGTTCTTTGTAGAGGTTAATTGCAGTAGAAACAAAAGTAACTGAAGTTGCAGAATCGTTTGATAATTAACTTGCAAGGGACAAGAGGACGTGCTCAGAGGAAGTCAGTCATTTGCTAATTGTCTTATTGATCAGCAATTCTCTCTTTGGAAAATTGTGAATTACTTGTTATTAAGTGGCATCCTAAGTTGAAAGATTATAAAATGGGCACGCACGCACACACACACCCTTTTGTATTTGCTAGACACAGGCAATTAATTGGGTACAAATCACTGAGGCATTTAAATGATTTTGGGTCCCAACTGAGGTATGCATAAAAATCCCCAAAAGAAAAAAAAAATCAGCTGCAGTTGGTCCCTTTAATTGTTTGAGTATTAAACGCTATAAAGTCACTTCCAACCTATGACGACCTATGAATTAATGGCCTCCAAAATGTCCTATCATTAACAGCCTTGCTTAAGTCTTGCAAACTGAGAGTGTTGACTTCCTTGACGGAGTCAATCCATCTCATGGTGGGTCGTCCTCTTTTCCTGCTGCCTTCAAATTTTCCTACCATTATTGTCTTTTCCAGTGATTCTTGTCTTCTCCTAATGTGACCAAAGTACAATAGCCTCAGTTGAGCCATTTTAGCTTCTAGTGAGAGTTCAGGCTTGATTTAATATAGAACCCAATTATTTGTCTTTTTGGCAGTCCACAGTATCCATAAAACTCTCTCCCAACACCACATTTCAAAGGAATCTACATTATTTCTGCCAGCATGTTGCCACAAACCAGTGAGCAAACTTTTGGCTTCCTTTAAACTCATTAAGCTGGATAGTAAGGATATCATAAAATAGGTGGGAGGGGGAGAGATGGAAACTGATAGGATTGTCAGCAAAATGCAGTCATCGGGGGGGGGGGGTTGGAATATGCCCTGAACCATAACATGCTTTAAGCATTCTTTTGTTCAGACAGTAATAATCCTTGAAGTATGGTTAAGGAGTATTTTTCTAGGTATATTTATGGGAATGTTCTTGCACTTCTTGAACCAATTTTGTCTTTCATTATAGACTGGCAAAGTGCTCTTTATTACAGTAAGGGAGTTATACGGGTTGGAAGGTAGGAGATTACATGCTGCAAGGACCCAAGCATTTTTTCTGCACCTGTATACAGACTGCATCACACTCCATCTATCTTTTTATACCCACCTTTCCTGACAAGGAGCTCAGGGTGGCATAAACCGTCTCCTGCATTTTTATCATCATATCAACCTTGTAAGGCACATTACACTGACAGCATGTGATGCGTCCAAAGTCAGCTTCATATCACTGTAGGAATTTGAACTTGGGCCTCCCAAATCCCAGTCAGATATTTTAGCCAGGGCTGGCTGTCAGGCATCCCTGTCATTGAGGACTGAAACACTTATGTTAGGAGTGGAGGGCAGGTTTTTGCCTTACTGCAATAGTAAAGTGAAGTACCTCCGTTGGGAAAGGGCAGGGTAGAAATCCAATAAAATAAATATATATAGAGAGAGAGACAGAGAGAGAAGAAGAAAACAAAGGGGTAACTTGGCATACCATTGGTGGAAGGGACTAAAAGGTGTCACATTTAGTGACCTCTGTCACAGAGCACCCCAATTTTACTTATCTGCAGAGCACCGGGCTGCACCCTTTTTCTTGGCCAGGCTGGAGTGTGACAACATGTTGGTTCTATCCATCAAACTCAGACAAACAGATAAAGCATTCTTAACAGTATCTGCCTTTTTATTACAGAAAAAAATACAATAATCAAATGACTGGAAAATGTAAAGAAAAAGGCAGTTGGGGTGTTTTGTGTGTGTGCTATTGTTTTTGCAGATTCATCCTACCTTATACTTCTGGTTATTTCTCAATTAGTTCTGTACTCCAAAGGAAGAATACCATGGATACAACCAGAAAAAAAAAAGGAACAACTTTAAGAGCTGGATTTAATTGTTGTTGAAAGTACCTTAAGCATCGTTAGATATTTATCGCACTGCCAGTTTACAATGAACAGGGAAAATCTTTGCTTTTGAAAAGAATATGGTACATCTGCTACAGCGCTTGCTAAAAATTAACTGGCATGTTTTCAAATGGAAACTCAACTGGCAGGTAGGAAAAAGCTTTGCAAAACATATAATGAATTCTCCTGTGTGTCTTGTACTGTATGTTCTTTCCCTCATAATACAGAATTATTCATGGCTCTAAATATAACTTTTGTTTCATTTGTTATGCTTGAGCTGCCAATTAAAAAGAAAAGCCCATGGAGGTTCAGCTGCTTGCTGAATGTAAACACTGAGCATTCAGAAAGGCTGGCTGGCTCCTTTTGCCATATTGCCAGCCACAAGTACAATGCCAAAACATGCTGGAAAATAAGTTAGTTCTGGGATTTTAGAAGATGCTCATGGCCACAGTAGCACACATATGGAGATTCTAGACAATAAGTTCAGGGGTGTCAACGTTAATACTGCATTGCAATATGGTTTCATGACTAATTATTTGCTTCCCCCACCCTACTGCTGTTAACAATAGATGGGGTTTAGCCAGCTTTTCTGTTGGTGAAAAAGGAACAATCCCAAAAAAGGCTGTGCTGGGAATCATGTACAAAAGCCATATGGTGAGGAATTGGGGAAGACTGAGTGGAAAAGCTGTCCAAATCCAACCCTACGTGACAGGAGCAAAAATGAGAGGCTCCTGTCCAAAGAATCTTATAAATGAACACAGTTGGTGAGATAACAGAGCAAAGGAAAGGAAAGGGAGAAGGGAGGGTATCGGCCTCACATTTCCAAAGATGCTGTCCACATCCTCTGACCTCTGGCACAGTCTGACCCTGTCACTATCGTAGAGTGCAAATTGGAATGGATGCAAGAGATTTTATCTGCAAAGTTCTGAACAAGACAGTCACAGCCGGTCACCAAGCACTCTACCTCCTCCTGGAAGCCAAATCCCAACAGGACTCTGACCACCCAAAACAGCTCTGCCAGCCTACACTGTGGTGGGAAAAACATTGTTTCTTTGCAGCCATCACTACCGATGAGCTTTTGTTCATGTCTTATGGGTTACATCCCGAGTCTTCCTCCACTCTTGCTCTAGCCGGCACCCTTGTCTTTTCATAAACCACCACCCCTCAATAAACCACATGAACACAAGAAACTGCCTTATACTGAATCAGACACCCTTGGTCCATCAAAGTCAGTATTGTCTAAGACCAGCAGCAACTCTCCAGGGTTTCTGGCAGGGGTCTTTCACATCACCTACTTCCCCCTAAGCTCAGAAGGCGACATGATAATTCTGTTCAACTACTTCTAAAACCTTGAGCAACTTGTATATGTTTCCTTGTCCTACTCCCATTATGTCGCGGTTTCAAGTAGTTTAAAGTTGTCTTTGCGGCATCTCTGTGTGTTTCAAAGCCATTTTTCATCATTTTCTCAGTATCTTAAAAGTTTTGAAGGGAGGGGATGTTTTGGGGGGGTGAGGGGAGGAAAATTTTCTGTGGAGATAAATGGAATTGAACTAGGTCACCAGAGTTTAAGTGTTTGTGAAATAGAGAACCATTCTTGTTATTCTTCTTCTCTGTAGGTGGGAGTTATTGCTGCTAGGCTTAAATATAGAATGCTCTTCCCTGACAGAAGACGGAATAAAACAAGGATGTAGGTAGAAACTTTATTCTGAAAGCTATCTTTCCTTGAAAAGCGATGGAATTCAAGTAGGACATTGTCTGTAAAACAATCTCTAGATCCACTGGTGGGGGAATAAAGACTGAAGGATATAATGTGGGAAGCATTTAAATTGTCTAATTTCAAAACTCTTTGTTCATAGAATAATACTTTCCAATTCTGAATGCACATGGAACGTGTATCAGGCTGGGTGACCTTTCTGCAGATTTGAGGCTCCACTCTTTAACTCTGGGGCAAAGCAGGTGCATTTAAGATACACCATCAACAAGTTCCTTACTCTTGATTTCATTCAGATGCTTCTTATTGAAAGACGCCCTGACATGAATTGAAATAGGTATCTATTTTATTTGCCAGCCCTGATAGCGACAAAAACACTTCATTGTGTGCAACTGTCACATAGTTCGATAGCTAATTTTGGAATGTGGTTTCAACATGTTCTCATAAAATGCATATTTAATTAAAAACTGAAAGCTAATTCTTTGCTAAAGCAAACTGTTCAAACACACAGGCACACTCCTAATCATATGGCAGCAGATCTCATGTCTCACTCAGTTTTAATCAGCTGTGGAGAGGAGCGGATGAAAGGAAAGCAAAGGACACTTTCTTCACCCACCTCATCTAACACCTGACCAGATCGCCAAAATCTGACGTCTAATTAAAACGGTGCACTATTTAGAAAGTGACACATCTTGTCAGGAAGAAGCAACTGGTCTGGTACGGGCTGATATTTCCTGTTAATATCTGGTGTTTGAGTGCTGAAAGATGCATTACAGATCAACTATTTGGGGGCGGAAATCAAGTCTGGTGATAAATTACAACCTTTCATATGCAAACATAAGCATGTTTTGTGCGTCCTTTCTCAAAGACAGCTCTTACAAGTAGATTCTGAAACAATCATAACATTGGAAGATTTGTGTGTCAAGGTAATACGCTCTCATTTTAAAGGCAACTAGAGCTCCCCTAGTGCTGGGGAATGGGGACGTTGTGGGTCGTTTTGTGCATGAATCACATGTTTGGGTAGCAAGTTGGTCACACCAACAGCGAATCAACAATAAACAAGGCATCCTTAGTGTTTCCCCTTGACTGACAGAATTAATAAGTCACTTTCCTATTCCAGCTCCTAAATAGGTACAGAGAGTTTTGGGAGGGGTCAGAGTGTTGGAAGGAGAACTGAGAGACCCAGGTTCAAATTTTCATTCTGCCACAGAAGCTCGCTTGGTGGGTTAGTCAGTCTCAGCCTAGCTTACCTCGCAGGATTGTTGTTAGGAGGA
Source organism: Euleptes europaea (assembly GCF_029931775.1). Classification (NCBI taxonomy): domain Eukaryota; kingdom Metazoa; phylum Chordata; class Lepidosauria; order Squamata; family Sphaerodactylidae; genus Euleptes; species Euleptes europaea. The sequence goes on from NC_079326.1 coordinate 29,918,842, forward strand.
TAAAATGGAGAAGGGGAGAATGAAGCCATTTGGAAGTGCCCATTAAACCATGTTTAATAAGCATCATATAGAATACTTATGATTTGTTTTAAGATTAATGGAATAATTGTAAAATTATTATTGTTATTACTAATACATGGGGTTGTGCTTATTGTGTCTTGCAAAGAATATTATTGTCTGCTACACTTTTGTGTTTAGTCCAGATGTAATGATTGTAATAGTAACTGCAGTTTGAGATTTGACTTTTTAAAATCTATTTTTCTTTTTCTGTATACTGATTTTTCTATATCTATTCTATAACTGTATGTATATGTATATATATATATATATGTGTGTGTGTGTGTGTATTCTATAACTGTTTATATATATACACACACACATACATATTTTTAATATTTTTTTAAAAAAAATATATGTGTAAGACACCAAAAATTATTCAGAACAGTTATTTGTACTGAGTTCGTACAATGCAAAAAGCTTATGACCAGCTAGGGTTGCCAGGTCCCTCTTTGCCACCGGTGGGAGGTTTTTGGTGTGGAGCCTGCAGAGGGCGGGGTTTGGGGAGGGGAGGGACTTCAATGCCATAGACTCCAATTGCCAAAGCTGCCATTTTCTCCAGGGGAACTGATTTCTATTGGCTGGAGATCAGTTGTAAAAGCAGATCGCCTGCCACCACCTGGAGGCTGGCAACTCTATGACCAGCTCTCTTTGAACATTATATGATGTAGGATTTGTAAGGTGTGTTATTAACCTCTGTGACAGATGGGAAATCAGACTGATAAATAGCTCCCCATAAACTAAACACACACTGAATAAGGAGCTCTCAGTTTCCTATCCAGTTTGAGTATTGTTTTGCAGCTAGAGTTGTCAGCCCTCACACTATAGTGGGAGGCCTCCTGCCAGTCATCTCCATTACCTGCCACCACTCCAAGCGGCAGCAGAAGAAAAATAAAGAAAAAATGCTGCTGGCCTCTGTCCTATTATATCACTTTGGGACATAACCTGTAAGGGCAATGGGTAGCTCTAGGAATTGCTGGGCACTCAATGGCTATTTATGCATGGGAGGTTTTGCCTTGGATTTGCTGATCTCTAGATGCACATTTTCCCCATCTGAATTCTCAGAACTCTCCATGGGGGCTTATTTTTGAGTTTTGAGAATTTGGATGGAGAAAATGTGTATCTAGAGAGTTGGCTCAGCCTGACAACCCTGTTTGCAACTGATACAAGAGAGGCAGTCTGCCTTGTGTAAGAATTAAAAGATAACAACCTTTCACTCACAGTCTCAGAAAGGGCCCTCTGAAGCATTCTCTGCCTAAATAACTTATTTTTCTTTCTTTATTTTTACATACTCCATACATTTTTATCTTCCCTGTCCCTCTAGGGACTCAGGGTGGCATACATTGTTTTCTCCTCCTCAATTTTGTGCTCACGCTTGAGCTGAGAGAATGTGAATAGCCCAAGGTCAGCCACTGAGGAGATTTGAATCAGGGTCCTCCCAGATCCTTGACCAACCCACTATACCACAGTGGCTTTTCACTCCCATTATACAGTATTCTCCCTTAAAGTACACATGGACTGAAAAATTCTAATTACAGCTGCAACCCTGTGATCCTTAAAGTTAATTCATACTGAGGTTTAAAGAGCTAAATAAATGTAGACTTTGCGTTTAGTCAAGTTATTCATTAGTTCTTTCTACAGTACTCCCTTGCCTTTCTAATCCGGTAGAAAACTTGGGAAAGACTACACTTGCAGCTACTCAGGTTACTATGAAAAATTGGCAAGGACATTAGCGTTACCATGACGACTGAAGTTGTCAACATAAAATCCACATCTCTGCTGAAAGCAGTCATGTGCCTATAAGGTTGCTAACTGGGCAGGAAAAAAATGTCCTGTCCCTTTAAAAGTAAAGGTAGTCCCCTGTGCAAGCACCAGGTCATTACTGACCCACGGGGTGACGTCACATCCTGACGTTTACTAGGCAGACTATGTTTATGGGGTGGCTTGCCATTGCCTTCCCCAGGCTTAATATGGGAGCCAGCGTGGTGTAGTGGTTAAGAGCGGTGGTTTGGAGCAGTGGACTCTGATCTGGAGAACCGGGTTTGATTCCCCACTCCTCCACATGAGCGGCAGAGGCTAATCTGGTGAACTGGATTTGTTTCCCCACTCCTACACATGAAGCCAGTTGTGTGACCTTGGCTAGTCACAGCTCTTAGAGCTCTCTCAGCCCCTCCAACCTCACAGGATGTCTGTTGTGGGGAGGGGAGGGGAAGGGAAGGTGATTGTAAGCTGGTTTGAGTCTTCTTTAAGTGGTTGAGAAAGTCGGCATATAAAAACCAACCCTTCTTCAGTTGAACCTTTTCATGGCATGGAGCTAAATAACGTTCCCTGATTATTGCTTGCAGATCAAACTGATGTTAAAGGGACAGCTGGAGGATCCACTTAAAAGTCAGCAGCCCAAACTCTGGCCTTCTCAGCGACAGCTGCCACTAAAATGACAGAACTTAAAATGCAGTATTGAAAGAAGCATGTGTGGGGAGAAACATATATGAATATGGAGGAGAAATCCATGGTGGTTGCTACAATGGATAAATAGATCCCCCCACCACACACACACACACACACACACACACACACACACACAGTGCCTTTATATAGTCCGAAGACTATGGCCAAATTCTCACTGAGGTTGTAATCTGCATCTCGGCAACATCAGACTGAAGGCAGGGCCCATATGTCTGACAGCTCCTTCATACAAAAATTCACTGTACAAAGAGAATAAGATGTGTATAGAAGTTACAAGGAGTATTAACTTTGTACGTTCCAGTCCCTGAAGGTCATAAAGACAAGGAAACACCAGATTTCCACATTTGTTATGCAGTCCTGAGGAGCACAGACTGATTTTCATCTTTGGTTATGAGCAAACAGAATTCTCCCTCTACACTCAGTAACGCTGATACAATCACATATTCAGACAAAGTCCATAGAAAATTAATGCCCTCTATGAGACTTCTTCTGGGCAGACTTGCTGCCATAAACTGAAAATTTTATAACTTATTTCTTTTTAACTAAAAAATGGCCCAAAAAAATTAATCTGCAAGGTATTCAGTGTCATTATACAGTGCCATGGCATGATAATACAGGAGAAAATCTCTCTTGATTAATTTCTCCTGCCTGTTTATGCTGCCTTCCACAACACTCCTCCTCCTTTTGTTGATTGGAGGGGGGTCTTGGTGGAAGGGTAAGGTTGCCAACCCTGAGCTGGGAAATTCCTGGAGATTTGGAGATGGAGCTTTGGGAGGGCAGAGTTTGAAGGGGGGACCTCTACTCTCCAAAGCAGCCATTTGCCCTTTGCTCCAGGGGAACTGACCTCTGTCATCTGGAGATTAGCTGTAATTCCAGGAGATCTCCAGGCCCCACCTGGAGGTTGGCAACCTTATGAAAGGGGCAGTAGCCAGATGCTAACACCAGCGTAACCATTTCTCTCAATACCTTTTTCAATCTGTTTGTAGGCCTGATTAATTGCCAATACTGTTTTTAAAAGAACTAAGTGGACACGGGAAAATGTCTTCACTCTGGAAATCTTTTACATCAGTAATGGTCTTCATTTCTACCCCTTATCAAACAGGATGAAAGCAAAGCCTGGCCTGTTAGGGTTGCCAACCTCCAGGTAATAGCTGGAGATCTCCTGCTATTACAACTGATCTCCAGCTGATAGAGATCAGTTCACCTGGAGAAAATGTTCGCTTTGGCATTGAAGTCCCTCCCCTCCCCAAACCTCACCCTCTTCAGGCTCCGCCCCAAAAATCTCCCACTGGTATCGAAGAGGGACCTGGCAACCCTATGTCCTGTTCCCCCATTCCTTAGCTTTCTTTCACTGACTAAGTGGAGAAAAGAATCCTGGGAGACCTCTACTTGGCTGTAGCTGTTAGGTGACCAATCGGAAGTCACTTCACAAAATGAACGAGGCCTGCTAAGAGACTGCAATTCTGCAGCAGCGAGAAATGCCAGGATGCTGCTGCTTCCTGTGCTTTCCTGCAATTGGATGGAATTCTATAGTCTCCACCAGTTATGAGCAAGCTCCAGTCACCCATTTCAACTCATGCATCATTGTACTGGAGCCTCCTAATGTCTTAGTTTTCTCAGCACCTGGCCTGAATTTTCTTTTCTATAGCCTGTCTTGGATCTCATGCTCTATATTGCACTGAATGATGTACCTTATGCTGTAACCTAAACTTCTAAGGTCTCCCATCCAAATACCTACCAAGGTTCACCCTGCTTAGCTTCTGAGATCTGACAAGATCAGGCTAGCCTGGGCTAAACCTCATCTACCCCTCCCACTTTCCAATGATCCAGAATTCCAGTCATTGTGCCAGTTCATCCTTCTGAAAGTACTTATGATGCATCACAGTTTGTTTTTCAGAGAAGAAGAAGAAGAAGAAGAATTGGCTTTTTATATGCCGACTTTCTCTACCACTTAGGGGAGACTCAAACCGGCTTACAATCACCTTCCCTTCCCCTCCCGACAACAGACACCCTGTGAGGTAGGTGAGGTTGAGAGAGTGTGACTAGCCCAAGGTCACCTGGCTGGCTTCATGTGGAGGAGTGGGGAAATAAATCCAGTTCACCAGATTAGCCTCCGCCGCTCATGTGGAGGAGTGGGGAATCAAACCCGGTTCTCCAGATCAGACTCCACCGCTCCAAACCACCACTCTTAACCATTACACCACACTGGCTCTATGAACTCAGAAACAGATTTATCAGCTAGTTTCCTGTTGCCACAATGAATGAAACTATTTGGCTGTTCAACACACATTAATTAATATGCTTCATTTCACAATCTCAACAAATGCCATAAAAGAACTCATGTTCTTGTTTTTTTCTATTTAGCCACCAACAAATGGCAATGTAAAATCCATTTTCCATACAGGATTACAATTCCAAAAGAGTACAGTTACCAACCTCCAGGTAGGGCCTAGTGTTATTCCAGAATTAGAACTGATCCCAAGACTACAGAGAACAGTTCCCTTGGAGGAAGCCACCTCTTCAGAAAGTGGACTCTAATAGTATCACTTCCTTGCTGAGCTCCCTCCAGTTGCCAGACACTGCTCTTCCAAGTCACCATCTGCAAATCTCCAGGAATTTCCCAGATCATTTGATTTCAATACTTATCACCATTCAGATTTATCAGATAACAGACTCACGGTTCCTTCCAATAATGGACTCTCATTATTTGTCATTCTGCTGGTGAGATTCAGTTTTAAAATAGTTCTTTTATCTAGAACCTTGCTGGCTCGGATGATTAGTAAGAAAATTCCACAGGGCTCAAGCAGCAGGAGATAAAGGTCTCAACCACAGGAAATCATCCCGTTTCAAAAGAAAATAAAAAAGATTGACCTATACTAAGAAACCACCAGAGATACGTGAAACTCTCCTGAACTTTTTACTATCTGCTTGTGATAATAGATCTCTCCCCAGGTATTAGTAATGCATACACTTGCTCTGCATTCAAATTATCCCAAATCTGTGGTTCAATGAGCAGGTTAATTTAGACAACGCTGACCTGAAATGGATACCTTTAATGCTCACTTTATATGTTTTCCTGGTGTACTGAAGCTAACTGTGTGCATACTGGGCAGAGGAGATGGATTCTACCAGCAATGTTGGAATTTAAAAAGTGACCTGTAGTATATGTTATACCTCTGTTCTGATAGTTGTTGACTACTATCACCTTGGACTTTGTAGTAGCAGAGTACGAAACACAGAAATCCCCTTAATGTTCTCTGGGGAGGCATCCTTTGAATACAGTATCCTTCCAACATTTTACGAATTGGGGAGATTTTTTTGTAATTTGTGAAACATGAATACTGGTAGGTGGTTTCTGGCGTCTGTCGCTCTGTGAAGAGAATAACGCTCCAAAGCAATGCTAAAGTTCCTTCTCCCTGTTATCCCATTTGGCTTGGATGTGTGTGTATGAAAAGTGCACCCTGTATGCAGGCCAATTTGTGTGGGTCTTTGCCACCTAGTCAATACCCCACTGGAATAGAAAGTGCTGATCAGATGGGAAAGAGGCACACAAATGGCCTGCTTACACAGTAATGGTACTTGAACTTAGATCGCAACCATGTGGGATAGCACCAAGGGGAAGCAGTTCCTATGCAGCTCAATGTACGAGAGAAAAGAGAGGATGCTTGAATTAATTTCAGAGTTCTTTTTAAAAACAGCATATTTTGCAGGTAAGCATATTTGATGCTTCACTATTAATTTCCCTTTAACCCAGTATGATGGAGACATAAACCCAGAGATAATTTCACCATTTCCCCCTGTTTTTCCATCCATAAATTATTGGTCAAGACCGGGAAGAGAGAACCTGTTGTTCTCATACTACACCAACTTGTTACATACAGGTTAAAGCTTTTACTTTACAATATGGCAGAAGTCACTACCCGCAAATAAAATTGCTTTATTCAACAATACTGTTATTAGAGGACTGCAGCAATATATATGTCAGTGTTGTTGTTTTTTGCCATCAAGTCACATCTGATTTATGGCGACCCCATAAGGTTTTCAAGGCAAGAGACGTTTGGGGGTGGTTTGCCATTGCCTGCCTCCATGTCATGACTCTGGTATTCCTTGGAGGTCTCCCATCCCAATACTAGCCAAGGTCAGGGCTGAGAGTATGTGATTGGCCCATTGTATACCTTGAGCATTAGTAAGGTGGCTTCCTGTTTTAGTGGTAAGTCCACTTCTTTCACCCCTTTGTCCAGTGTGGATAACTAAAGCATTACAACAGAGTCACCCACAGCACAACAGGGCCTCTATGTACTCAGGGGACCATACAGGAATGCATAAAAATATCTGTGACACTGCAGGGGCAGCAGCACATTGAATCTGCCTTCCATCTACAAACCACTGGACATGTTGGTTGCAGGTGCAAGCGTGGTTGTTAATTCTAAGCCTCCCAGCTCCTCCACTGTTTCCTCCAACCTTGATTCCATTTCTTCCTTCTGTTTCTCTGTTGCCTGACCTTCCTCCTCCATCCCCTCAGCCGCTTTCCTCATCCTTCCTCTTTTCTGTGTCCTGCTCTAGCTCCTCCCCATACCCCTTTCTCTTGGCCAGTTCAAGCCTACCATGTCCTTACAACCACACTCCCCATGCAGCCTCTGGACTTTCTCGTGCGGTGCTGACTGAAGACCTGCCTCTGTTGCAGTGAGGTTGGAATTACACATTGTGAGTCAGTACAATCAACAAAATGGGACATTCAATAGCCAATGCATTAGGATTTTAAAAGTCTGAAACCCACCCAAAAGAAACATAGCATAAGTATTACCATGACTCATTAAGCAGTACAGAGTTTGCATAATGGAATCCTACTACAATAAACTCCACACAGCAGTATAGACCACCGTCCCAATCATTTATCCAGGTAAGTTGGTCAGCCATTTTGTACAGTGCAACCCTATTACCTCTATAGAAAAGTCCTCTTGAATAGTTTAGTTTTGCATAGCTTGCAGAAGGCCAGGAGAATAGGAACTTTCCTGGCCTCCTTGGGCAGGCCATTCTACAGACCACATCAGAGTAAACATGTGTTGATTTTGCCCATTTGCAGGTTGGCACCTGAAGAAGTCCCTGCTGACATGAGTGAGGTTGTTGTGGTGGAGCATAAGGGGAGTGACGATCCTGCAAATAAGAAGGGCCAAGGCCATTGATATTGAGGGGAGACCAATCTACAGGGCATTATAGTGGTCTAATCTCAATGTTACTGTGGCATGGATCCAGGTGGCCAGATCAGACGTATCAAGGTTAAGGTCCATCTTACGGGCTAGGCTGAATTGGTAGAAAGCATTTTTCGCAGCTGCATTAATTGGCTTCTCCAGCAATAAAACTGGAACCAGTATGACCCCAAGGCTTTTAACTGAGTCAGCAAGGGGCAGCTGAATTCCATTAAAAGTGGGGAGAACAATGTCCTTCAAGGCCTACACCTTCCCAACCAGCATTACCTCTGTCTTTTCAGGTTTTCGTTTCAATTTGTTCACTTTTAGCCAGCTAACCACCGTGGCTAGGGAGCGATTCAGAACCTCAGATGCATCACCAGGAGATTTAGATAAGGCTATACAGAGCTGAGCATCATCAGCATATTGAGGGCAACTAACCTCAAACCTATGAATGATTTGTCTGCAGCTCATCTTCACCACCAAGCTGTGGTGGCTCCCTGGGGGCCATCCCCAACATCAAGGGGGTCTGTGGAGGGACCAAGGAGGATGTTGGGCCACTATAATGTGACTCTGTAAATCAACCTAAAGAGAAAAATATCCTTAAAAGCCAGCCTGATGAGGACAGTATATGCTCCAGAAAGGGATGGAATGCTAAGCTCCACTAAAAATCAGTTAAAGTAAAAAAACAACAACACACACACAGGAGAGGAGGAGAAATCAGCTTGCTCAGGCTCTGAGAGTTTAGACAATCTAGGAGGATAAAATTCTGGGAGGTGGAGTGGGATTTCCAAATTGTCTCCCCCCCCCCCCAATTCTTCATGGGACCACAGCTTGTGGCTCTATAATACCCATTCTTTGCATCTATGGAATGGTACCATTCAACAAAAATATATTTGATACTGCAAGGAAGGGGGGAAATTAAATCTCTTGATCATTAGAAAAGGAACAATTTTAAGGCTGAAAGATACCCTGAAGGTACATTATAATTAAGTTCTGCATCAAATACTTGCATTTTCTGTTGATTCTGACTTCTGCAGTCTAAGCACAAATGTGTAAAGTGGTGTCACTTAGTCCTGAGGAAATTTCTTTTAAAAAATCATTCCAAATGAAGCATTTCAGTTCGATCTGCCTATTTTGTAACATTATTCTTAGGAATGCAAATGCCAACCCAAATGAAAAAGCAATATCCTGCATTTAGGTTTATTACACTGCACTAGAAGAGGAGATAGATTACGAAAAATTGCGTTTACCTCACTTCTTGACTGGTTAGCTGGTTTCTGATCAGTATCCTATTTTAAAGCTCTTTGAATCCATTCCCATTGCCTGATACCCCACCCCTCCTTCCCAAGACTTTTTATGGTTTTGAGTTCTTTCCATACCTTCCTTCATATCCACCTTGGCTGTGTTCATTATGGCAAATTGTGCCCCCCTGATAGCTGAAACATCTTAAGTTCCAAAGCACCGACCTAGAGGAACTGGTGTGCTATGGCTTTTTGGCATTAAATCACTATACCTGTGGGGTTGCTTCATTGCTATTGGCACAGGTACCAATGAAGAGCTAGAATGTGTATTATGTGCTTGGCTTCCATGATGCTTGACCTGGGAAGAGGGACTGAAAACAGCAGGCCCATGCTTAGACCTCCTCGGTTTAGTCAGACTTCGCCATGTTGCTACTCTGCCCTCATGAGCAACAACCTGTGATGGGCAGTTCTTGAAAAGGACATAAGTACGCCTGAGTAAATATTATAAATGGCTGGTGAGAGGGCTTGACAAAGGTTTTCAGTTTTCAGTGGCAGCCCTGTGACACGAGCATCCCATCTAGTAATACCATACCATTCTGGCAGTACTTCACACAAGTTTCAAAAATATGCCCTTCTTGCGAACAGGAGATGTACAAGTTATACCAGTTAGGGATTTTCTATGGCTCCTTCAAGCAGTCCAGCTAAGCATCTGAATACCTTCTGACACTGTGAAGCTGAAGAGAGTCCCTGTCTCAAAAAGATACTATATCTTTCCCCATTTCATACATCTAAAACTTTTCTATAGCCTCACTATCCTAGTGAAAGTTTGATCGACAGTGGTCTAAACTTGCTCCCTATTTTACCTCAGCAAATGTTCTCCCTGCTTAATATGTGTATTCATATTTGATTCTTGGTTCATGCCGAGAATCTTTTTGCTAAAATTTGTTTCTCCAACAGGAACTAGGATAGAACAACAAATGTAATAACAAAAATTCTCTTCTGCCTACTGTACTCAGAGGTAGCAATACTTAGCATTTTTGTTGTGTTTTAGGGTATTCGGTATGCGTTCACATACATTATCTTGTTATAATCCTTAGAACATATCAGGAAAACCGTGAGTATATTATTATCCCCATATTTCAGCTAAAAACTGATGTTGACTTACATAAGGCCACCTAAGACGAAGGCACAATTTATACCAAGGATGTCCTGATTCGTAGTACATCCTATTATCATACCATAGTATCATACCATAGTTCAAAATGGAGATAGCAAGACTATCTAGTGGTACAGGGCTAGTGGTACCAGAGAGAGGAAAGTAGAGTGAGAAAGCACCAGCCTAAGCTTCATTCTATCAGGCAGTTTGATGAATGCTCTAAAATTAGCAGTAAGTAATTCACTATCTCCATACTGAGTGCCTTCAATATATATCCTGTCAGGGAGGGCAATGTAATCCACCTGAGTAAGTCACTATTTAAAAAGCATTTGATGTTCTGTGAAATTTTTACATTGGTTGAAAAGGCTGCAGAAATTGTATTTAATTTTCAGCTTCTAGAACCACATCAAATGAAACCCATTATTAAAGAATACAAATTTCCTTAAATTAACATCCAATTAAGTCACACCACCTTACTCCATTTTTTTCATCTTCTCAGTTGCTTTAAGGACATTCATTCTCTTCTAGTGAATCAAACATATTGGCATTAGCTATGGTACCTTCCACTATTGCTGCTGCCCAGCAGCTAACCTTCAGGGATTCCTCTACCCCCATCCCCATTGGAACTGCCTGTTCTCTTCTGCGGATGTGGCCATTGGTCCCTTAAGGGGGTGGATGCATCTTCGTCTGGTGTCTCAGCTGTGACCATTCTGTCTTGAGTGACTCTGCTAGGAGTTTAGTCTCTTGATAGAGTCTAGACCCCTTACGGTATTGCTCTCAGCTTCCCTGACACTCACAAACCCCCTCACCACGTTAAGGTGTGCATCCAGAAGGGGAAGGAGCTAGAAAAGATTTTGAAGTGTAAGGATGTGACTCTGGCCACCAAGACTAGATTAATTCATGCCATCATATTCCCTATTACTATGTATGGGTGTGAAAGCTGGACAGTGAAGAAAGCTGATAGGAAGAAAATAGATTCCTTTGAAATGTGGTGTTGGAGGAGAGTGTTACGGATTCCGTGGACTCAATAAAGGAAGCCACAGCCTTCAATTTGCAAGATCTGAGCAAGGCTGTCAAAGATAGGACATTTTGGAGGACTTTCATTCATAGGGTCGCCATGAGTCGGAAGCGACTTGACGGCACTTAACACACACACATGGTACCTCACTGCATTACTTTAACATAGTTCTTGGATTTTTGTTCTGTCTGGCGAAACACTAGCAGAATTCTGGATGATCCTATTGGCAACGCAGAATTTACAGTTGTACGAAAAAGGCATTCAGGGCGCTCAAATTTCTGATAAGTAGTCAAAACAGTAAGTTTCAATCTCATCAAAACAGGATTGTTCACAGCAAATTTCATCCCACCATAATTCTAACTCACTAATAGTAAATTCCTATGTAAATTCACTCAGTTCCTAGGTAAACATCATTCTTCATTCACTGATATTAATTATACAGTTGAATGAAGGTAGAGCAGCTAAAATAAGCACCAGAAAAAGAAAAGTTGTAAAGTCTTAAATACATATGTACACTTTGGAGGAGGCCATGAAGCTGATGCACCCCTCTCCACCCCTAAAATCTCCAGGTATTTCCCAACTTGGAGTCGGCAACCCTACCTGTAATGCTTGTGGCAACCTTTCCTCTGCTGTTTTCCCAAAGCAAACCCCCACCTCCACCCCAATCTGTAATTTGTCGTATGGGGGAAAATACAAAAAATTACCTCTATATTTTCTCTGGAAGAGGCAAATACCAGCTTTGATGCTGGGTAAAGAGTCAAATAACACACTTCTTTTCCATCCAGAGCAAGAGTGTGCATGCATGAAGGAGATGGGAAAGGGAGCTGGTGCTATCATTTCTCCATCCAGAGCTTGTGTGCTTCTTTCTCCTTCATGCAAAAGAGAAAGAGGAGAGAAGCTGCTGTGGTGCCTTTAAAGGGTAGAATAAGAATATATAGCAGCACAGGAAAAGGGGTAGAGAGCTACTTTTCTTTACTTGGAGAGTGACTGGTCACTTCAGAGTAAGGTTGCCAACCTCCAGGTACTAGCTGGAGATCTCCTTCTATTACAACTGATCTCCAGCCAATAAAGATCAGTTCACCTGGAGAAAATGGCCACTTTGGCAATTGGACTCTATGACATTGTGTGTGTGTGTGTGTTAAGTGCCATCAAGTCGTTTCCGACTCAAGGCGACCCTATGAATCAATGTCCTCCAAAGTGCCCTATCCTTAACAGCCTTGCTCAGATCTTGCAAATTGAGGACTGGGCTTTCTTTACAGAGTCAATGAATCTCTTGTTGGGTCTTCCTCTTTTCCTGCTGCCTTCAACTTTTCCTAGCATGACTGTCTTTTCCAGTGACTCTTGTCTTCTCATAATATGTCCAAAGTACGGCAGCCTCCGTTTAGTCATTTTAGCCTCTAGGGTCAGTTCAGGCTTGATTTGATCTAAAACCCACTGATTTGGTTTTTTGGCGGTCCAGGGTATCTGTAACACTCTCCTCCAACACCACATTTCAAAGGAATCTACTTTCTTCCTATCAGCTTTCTTCATTGTCCAGCTCTCACATCCATACATAGTAATAGGGAATACGATGGCATGAATTAACCTGATCTTGGTTGCCAGTGACACATCCTTACACTTAAGAATCTTTTCTAGCATTGAGCCCTCCTCAAATCCCACCCTCCTTAGGCTCCACCCCAAAAACCTCCTACCAGTGGCGAAGAGGGACCTGGCAACCATACTTCAGAGTGACCTTCTTCCTACCCCTGACAGACACATTCACTTTAACTAGCATTTTTTTAGTTTGTTCTATTTCCTTCTACAAATAACAACAATCCACGTGCATTGGATGTGCAACAATTTGCAGCTGGGGCTGGCTGAAGGGGGTCATTTAGAGTTTGAGTTGTGCTCAATCGGGGAGCATTCTTTGTGCCTGTAGAAAATTCATACCTTCCCCGCGTGCAGAGAAATTGCAACGCGTTAAGTTCTACAGACATTACTGCAAAACATTCTGAGCTATGATTACAAGTATGTAGGCATGGGTGACGCCTCATTGAATGCAATGATACCACTATGCACAGCCTTGCATCCTAGATGTCAAATCCAGTACTTATTCAAGGGTATTTCAGAAACATTTCCATCAGTGGGATTTAAGTGTGTTAACTTGATGATGCATTAAATGTTTAGTGTAGAAGTAGCACATCTGTTCCCATTACACTTGCTCACAAAATGCCATAAAAACCCTGTTCTCTCCTTACCCCTACCAGAGGGGGAAGGAGTGGAACAGTGGCAACAGTGGAAATAAGGAACAGTGCATCAAAATACAACTCTGTCATCAAGTTATAGGGCCAGTTTTGGGTTCAGGCTATACATCTCTTATGTATTGGGCAAATCAATCTTAAATAACAAACGCTGCTAGACTTAAAGGGGAAATTCCATATATAGAAGGTGTAAATGAACAGTAATTCCATCAAAATGCAAAAGCAACATAGCATCTGGCTCTATTTGTTGCAACCATATATCTTCAGGGCATTCATGCTCTGCTTGAGGCAGAGAAATTTAGAACATAAGATGTGAACCTCGTGGGGATTTAAGAGAGGCTGACTTTGTAAAGGACTCAGCAGGTGAGCAAGCAGCGATCCATTTCAAATGAGTTTAGTCCTAAAATTGTGGTGGGGGGGGGGGAGTTGATTAGTATACCAGACAGTGGCTTATTGTTGTCACAATGGGACATTTTTAAACAGCAATGACATAGTAAGTGGTCTACTCTTTTCCTGTATGTGCTTGTCTAGTGCCTCCTTCCTGTCCTGGGTCTCTGCAATACGCAGAGAGATGGGATAACTTCAAATCCATCTCTGCACACAACTGGAGCTTTGATGTTAGAGAAAGGATAAAGAAAGGAAGCATTGTTAGTTTAACAGCTACATGAAGCTGGAAACACCTGCAATATTTATTCTTTGGTTCCCAATCCACAAGTTTTGAACAGAGATCTTCTTTGTTCAATTCTATCACCAGATACACTACATTACATTGGCTTCAGACACTGGTTGATTAGAAACATAGAAACATAGAGCTAGAAGGGAACCAAAGTTTATCTAGTCCAACCCCCTGCACAATGCAGGAAATTCACAGCTACCTTTCCTCCCAGTGACCCCAGCTCTAGGCCCAGAGGAAGGCAAAAATACCTCTAGGATCCATGGCTAATCTGGCCTGGAGGAAAATTCCTTCCTGACCCCAAAGTGGCAATCAGCATTACCCTGGGCGTATAAGAAAGGGCCACAAGAGCCAAACACTGGCTCATCCCTTCCTGCCCCCCCTCTCATAGTCTGCCTAGTTCATAGTGAGTCATAGAATCATCATTGCTTTCAGATGGCCATCTAGCCTCTGCTTAAAAATCTCCAAAGAAGCAAAGCCTACCACCTCCCAAGGAAGCCTGTTCCACTGAGAAACCACTCTAATTGTCAGGAAGTTCTTCCTAATGTTTCATTCACCCAAAACTCTTCTGATCAAATTTCAACCCGTTGGTTCTGGTCTGACCTTCTGGGGCAACAGAAAACAACTCTGCTCCATCCTCTATATGACAATGCTTCAGATACTTCAAATTTAATTCAGGTATTAAATTCAGGCCCTTTCCACATACTCTTTTTGCTCCTTTCAAAGTGTCTGTTTTGTCGGTGTTCTGTTTAAAGTTCCACATGTGTTTTATGCCCTCTAGTGGTCATTTTGATATAGCAGAAAATTAAATCTAGCTTATTTCCCTGCTGATTTAATCAGCAGCTTTTTACTCTTGCTAAAATCAGGTGTGATATCGAATGGACCACTAGAGGGAGGAAAACACATGGAGAACTTTTAAAAAACACAAATGAAACAGGAATTTGGAGACAAAGAAAAAGAGAATGCAAGAGGGCCTGAATTACATGCTAACCCCAACAAATTCAGGTAGCATTCTGAAACACCTCAGTTCCAGCATGGTGTAGTGGTCAGGAGCAGAAGACTCTAATCCGGAGAACTGGGTTTGTTTCCCCACTACTCCACATGAGCGGCAGACTCTAATGTGGTGGTTTGTTTCCCCACTTCTACACATAAAGCCAACTGGGTGACCTTAGGCTAGTCACAGTTCTCTCCAAACTCTCTCAGCCATACCTACCTCACAAGGAGTCTGTTGAAAGGAGGGGAAGGCAATTGTAAGCTGCTCTGAGACTCCTTAAAAAGGTAGAGAAAAAGTGGCGTATAAAAACCCTTTTTTGGACGCACACCTTAACGTGGTGAGGGGGTTGTGTGTGTCAGAGAAGCTGGGAGCAATGCCATAAGGGGTCTAGACTCTGTCAAGAGACTAACCTCCTAGTAGAGTCACTCAAGATGGAATGGTCACAGCTGAGACAACAAAGATGCATCCACCCACTTCAGGGATCAATGGCCACATCAGCAGAAGAGATCAGGCAATTCCAATGGTGATGGGGCAAAAGAATCCTTGAAGGTTAGCTACTGGGCAGCAGCAGTAGTGGAAGATGCAACACTGTTTTGAAACATGACAGACCAGCCCATACAATCAGGAACAACCAAGACATAACCTTGGAAACTCTGTGAGTGGACCTTCCAGTGAGGTTTATTAAAAAAAAAAATAGCAGAGGCATGCAGGCCCAGTTCAGGTCAGGAGCAGGATACAAATGAGTGGGGTGGGGTAATCCTTTCCATAGGTAAAGTAAAGGTAAAGGTCCCCTGTGTGAGCTGTTATTTGCCCCCACTGGGGTCGCTGTATCTTCTGAAACATCCTTATTAACTCACTCAATCTGGCCTGGCTGAAAGCATCAAACAGCAATTCTTCCATATTTTTATTGACAGCAATCTAACCAAAAATGATCAGAAGTGCAACTAATAAGACAGCTATCACAATCTGTAGTTCTTAGCTAACAAGCTGAGCTATCTAATTAAATTATTTGTTAAATGCTTATTTAACTGTACAAGATATTTTTTTAGCTTGTTAAGTATTTATTAGCTTTCTGCACTTCCCTTTATAAAAGGCACATCGGCAAAAACAGTTCTAACTTGTCTTGCGCTGCAACATTGGTTCCCATAATTATATTAAAGCATTAATGACGGTAAAGGAGAGATGCATCACATGTTATAGATCGGCTTTTATCTCTCCATGATAGAAAACCCTGCTGCAGTTTTGCTGTGCCTATTTACGAAAATAACCCCCCTTTTAAAACGCAAGCTGATATTTCTAACTTCCATTTGTGCAGTAAATAACATTAACTTTGGCCTTGTAGCATGCATTACCTACTTTCTCAAACTTAAGTACACCTGCATCCTGTCAGTAAATTGCAGTTCAGGATGAGCAATGTTGAGGAATAGGATATGATGCTGTTCTGCCATCTTACATCAGGAATGTACAGATTTTACGCAGTCTCAAACAGATACCTTGAACACAGTCCTGCAATTAAGTTAATCATGACTTAAGTTCCGTTAGCAGCTGTAGAATGATACACTGAACATAAGTCCCCACTGATTTCAACGTGACTTCATTATGACTAAGCTGAATTGCACGCATTGTTGTTAGCTTCCTGCTCTCGAACTGGCAGACAGATTTGCTTGGGTGATGCTCTCATGATTTTTAAAGACACTCACAAGGACATTGTATTGTGTTTATTTTACAAGCTGCCTTGAGTTGGTCCATGGAGATATAGAGATGCCAGACTCCAGGTGGGACCTGGGGATCCCCTAGAAGTACAGTTCATCTCCAGACTCAGAGATCAGTTCCCCTGGAGAAAATGGATACTTTGGAGGGTGGATTCAATGCCATTGTAACCCACTGAGGTCCCTGTCCTCAGGCCCCATCCCCAAATCTCCAAGGGTGTTCCAATCTGGAGCTGGCATCCCCTACCCCCCATCCCCCGCTGGGGGCTGGGGGGCTGGCAACCCTAAGACGACATATACATTTACTAAATAAAGAAACAATAAACCTTTAAAGATAGTTGTGTCCTCACATTTATGTTTCTTGAGGAAAGCGTCATATACATGAACACACACTTTCCCTCAGAGTTTTCAAATTGCCAACCCGATCTCTAATGTGTCTAAGGAACTTCTGTGCATTTGCTAGGTTGCTCCCACACATTGTGTACACACATGCCCACCTTCCACATCTCCGGCCTTCCCAAGCTACAAACCTTATCTTTCCAAAAAGGAGAGTAATCTATTCTGGGAAAAGTACTTTTAAAAAAATGATTGGGGCATATCTTTCCCATATATTATTTTTCCTATTCTTTCGCAGGATAAATTTATGCTGGGGCTGACTGGGAGCTGTAGTAGTTGCAACCTCCTGAATGGAATCAAGGCTGAGAAAAGGACAACTCCCATCAACCACAACAAAAAAAATCCCACAACTCAATAGCGTGAATACATAATTTAACCTTTGATGAAGCATCAAAGCATAATATGAAACAAAAGTGTCTTGTGTAAATAAAATGGAGACAAACATAGACAATGAGAAAAACTGGATGACTTAGGTTAGGATAACAGCAGTGTGGATAATGCAAATTCCAGCTTTAATTACTTCATTAAAAATGTAGGGTTGGATCCTACCAGCCTTCCTGTTCAATCTCACTGGATTCTCCTCCTCACTAAAGCTCCTGTCTCGTGTGACATTTATCCACTTGATGTGGGTCCCATGGTCCCTGGCATAACCTTCCAGGGAATGAAAAGGGGTCCTTTCCTTCTTTCCTCTTGGTCAGAGTAAATGTTTGTAGTATCCAACCCATAGTAAATACATTTCATCCCTGGGATATTACATTTCATTATATCTTTTGCAAGTTATTCTCCATCAAACACCATTCCATTTTGATGGGATCAGTAAGGCCTATACAGCATTTATCCTGAGATTAACAAATGGGTTATAGGGTTTTTTTTAATACAATTAATTTCTTCCCTTGATGATTTCTTCTAGGAAAAGAGTTGTTACAATACTGCAAAGAGAAGTTCTTTGCAAGTCATTTGGCTTCAAAGTTTTTGCCATCTGCTGAGTTCCTTAATGTCCAATCTGTGGCTTCTACAGAGCAGATGTGATAGAAGAGATTTCTGATTGACACCACAGCTAATCTTAAACCAAGTTCCTCACATTTAATTTATAGCAGAGCAAGGCAAACCCCCAGAAAGGTCATGTTTGATGAGGATCAGCTTCACAGGAAACCACAGCTCATGAATAAAACTCTGCTATAAAAAGAAATTGAAATCACTGACAGTGCCAGAGAAAAGGAAAGAGCAAGCCTCTGGGTTTGATACAGTAGACTGGTATCTAATATAAGGAAAACGAGGATCTTTTTCTGCAAAAGCTAACCAACTATTTTTGCAAAAGCATCTGTTTTTGTAATAGAACACCACATATAAATCAGAACTATCTCAGCATGTATTAGCTATGTTGCATTTCATCATCTGAAATACATTCCTGCTCTATGAGGTCTTCCCCATTCACTTCTATGGAAGGAACAGTTTCACACATGCAAATGGATGTGCAAGAGATTTGCTTCCTGCATTGAAGTGAACAGGGAGAACTGTTTGTGCATAAGTCCATACAATTTCCAAATTAAACTATCCCTCTTGGGGTGCTATTATCCTCAAGAGAGAAAAAGACAGGTAAAGAGAGCATGCTTGTCCTTTTTCTTTACCAGGGTCAACTGAAATTCAAGATCTACTTTGCATTAAGGGAGAATTCCCCACTTACCAACAAACGGCTGTGCGTTTCACTTTCTGGGATTGTGGCCATAGTGATTTTTAAAAGGTAAAGGTCCCCTGTGCAAGCACCGGGTCATTCCTGACCCATGGGGTGACGTCACATCCCGAAGTTTACTAGGCAGCATAATTCATTGTGCGAACTAGTTAGAGATTATATTTATCCTTTCAAGATATTGGGTGGTTTAAAATGAATTTTCAGTCTTTGACTTGGTTCCAAAGTGACGAGTTTGACTAAGGGCACTTTCACACATACTAAATAATGCACTTTCAATCCACTTTCAATGCACTTTAACGGTAGTTTGCAAGTGGATTTTGCCAGTTCACACAGTAAAATCCAGCTGCAAAGTGCACGGAAAGTGGGCTGAAAGTGCACTATTTGGCATGTGTGAAAGTGCCCTAAAGGAGCTATCCCAGTCTGCCTTTGACACAGCAGGCTCTGTGCTTCTCAAAAAGCTGTTCCCAATAGTTGGAGGACCGTCTGCAGTGATTTGTAGATGGGATGCAAGAGGTTGAAGCTAAAGGAGGGAAAAGTGACCCTCCCATTTGCTTTGCATGCTGACATTGTTGTGAGAAATGTTGTCCGTTTTTCAAAAAAGTCTAGGTCTACCCCTATGGATTCTAGCATTTCTTAAATGAATTCTTAAAATTATATCCATACTCCTGACGTTTCATGAAAACAGTAACCATGCCCTTTCTGAAATAAAAATAACATTAAAATGTAAAAAAGAAAATTGAAGTACACACCCCTAGCTGACAGCAAGTCCTTCAAAGACTTTCTAGGTCATTTTCAGTTCTCTAAAATGAAGGAAATTCTTATTGATATTCCCCCCCTTTCTCAGATTAGGGAATCGACTTTTTCTGCTAAGCCCAGCTACTTCATGATAACCATTGATTATTTTTGAAGCCGCTAAAGAAAGTTTGAGATTGTAACTTATATCCAAGTTAGGAAAACTTACATGCCCTTAAGTTTGCTTAAGAAATGATGGCAATTTCTGCTGATTTAGCCTCCTGCTGAGTTTCTACTCATGGAATTTTGTTCCTGGGTGTCAATGGACCCTCACAAACTGCATAGTGAGGGTCTGAAATGGGAGGGGGCAGTCAGGAGAAACTGCCATCCTTAAAAAAAAAATAAGTTTCCTTAATGTAGTTGGATATAGGCTTTGATGGTTGTCTCTCATAATGACAACTGTATGTCTGCAAACCTAAGGGCACTTCCCCAGAAGTAAGCCTCACTGAATAACATGGGACTTACTTCAGAGCAGTCCTTCCAAGGGTTGCTCCCTTTGTTCCTCTCCAAATAGACTAGTTTTAACAAAGACTAAAAAGCAAAGCAAAATTGCTGGAAATGGTTGCCCACTGCTTTATCCAGTTTCAGGTGGGTAGCCATGTTGGTCTGCAGTAGAAGACAACATTCGACTCCAGTGGCACTTTAAAGACCAACAAGATTCTCATCATCTGATGAAAGGAGCTTTGACTCTTGACAGTTTATACCCTGGAAATCTTGTTGGCCTCTCATGTGCTACTGGACTCGGATCTATCTAATACAGAGTTCTTCTTATAGGCCTACTTCTTTCTTTCTTATTTATTTAATGTTTACCCTGTCTTTCCTCCAACAAGCCTAGGGTGGCAGATATGACTCTGTCCTAGGGTTGCCAACTGCCAGGTAATAGCAGAAGATCTCCTGCTATATTACAACTGATCTCCAGCCGATATAAATCAGTTCACCTGGAGAAAATGGCCGCTTTGGCAATTGGACTCTATGGCATTGAAATCCCTCCCCTCCCCAAACCCCACCCTCCTCAAGCTCCGCCCCAAAAACCTCCTGCCAATGGCAAAGAGGGACCTGGCAACCCTATTCTGTCCCCTCCTCTGCTTTATCCTCACAACAATCCTGTGAGGTGTGTTTGACTGAGAGAGAGTGATTGGCTCAAGGTCACCCAGTGAGCTTTATGGCAGAGTGGGGATTTGAACCTGGGTCTCCCAGGCCTTAGTGTAATCTTCTAATATCAATATTTTATCTTCCAGTGTCCCAGCTTTAATTTAACTGGACACAATATTACCCTCATCGGATCTGGAATGCTAATAACAACTTTGCAAATACTAATAATTTCACTTCTATCACACACTTCAAACCTAAGAGAAGGCATCAGTGGTGAGGCAACTGCATTTCATTAGAAAGCATGAAATAACGATTCTGGCTGCAATCCTAAACATGTTTCTGAGAAAGAGCCGCTTTGAGCTTGAGGATTACCTCTGAGGAAACATGGTTAAGGTCACACTTTTTTGCACCAAAATATAAATAACAAGAAATAGTACTTTTCTGAGGACATTTAACATTGGATCATTTCAACATCCTCAGAGTATCATTTCAAATATATGAATGAACAACCTTAGTACGGGTAAACATTTATTTTCACCCTGGGTTAACTCTGCCACATGGACAACGATTAATTTATTTTCAAACACAGCAATGTGAAAACTATGTTTCATGAGCATTATCTAATCAAGTTTGTATAGACGGCTGCATGTGGCACACCCTCTGCACTATACAGAGAGTTCAATCTATAATTAAATCCTTAGAGAATGAATAGCACTTCTATCCAATAAATTAAATCTTACAATTTATTTTTTTAATCGCAGTGAGATTTAAATATTTAAGATAATTGGTCTCAGTGGGAAACCGTTTGGCAAAAATTCCTTTTATACCAGAGAAGATTGGGTTTTTTAATTCACCCGAGCCAATACACAATACATTTGGTTTATCTACAGCAGATACCACCAAGTTATTTTTGGATCCACAGTTAAGAACAAGCATATTTATCTAAATCTTGCTTGACCTGTTCACTTGCTACTTGGCCCCAGGACAAGCAAGGCCCCATTGTTGGTCTGCCCTCACCCATCTATTTTTCACATTTCTTTTCTTACTGCCTTGCTTGGTTCTTTATTTGGGGGGGGGGGTGAGGGGAGGCTGAATATGAACAAACTGGCAGAGAGGTATTTAACTATTAGTGTTTTTATTGTGCTAAGGATCTATCACTCCAAAGCACTACACAAATCCTAAATGTTAACATTGTTGACTTAGATTATAGCTGAAAGGTTATGACAGACACAGTTGGTTGCCAGCAGTTAAATTACCTTTGAATTTTGGTTCAGCTCAAAGATGGGTTCTTGTAACCATTCTACACACTGTTTCAATTCTCCCAAACCTTGTCTCTGAGAAAGGCAAGAGGGCACAATGGGGGGGGGGGAGACTAATCACTGGGCCTTCACCGGGTACTAAAGCTTCATGAGATCAGGAAGGCTCTAGCATAGAATCATAGAGTTGGAAGGGACCACGAGGGTCATCTAGTTCAACCCCCTGCACAATGCAGGAAATTCACAACTACCTCCCCACTACACCCCCAGCGACTCCTACTCCATGCCCAGAAGATGGCCAAGATGCCCTCCCTCTCATGATCTGCCTAGGGTTATAGAATCAGCATTGCTGACAGATGGCCATCTAGCCTCTGCTTAAAAACCTCCAGGGAAGGAGAGCTTACCACCTCCCGAGGAAGCCTGTTCCACTGAGGAACCACTCTAACTGTTAGAAAATTCTTCTTAATGTCTAGACGGAAAGTCTTTTGATTTAATTTCAACCCATTGGTTCTGGTCTGACCTTCTGGGACAACAGAAAACAACTTGGCACCATCCTCTATATGGCAGCCCTTCAAGTACTTGAAGATGGTTATCATATCATCTCTCAATCTTCTCCTCTTCAAGCTAAACATACCCAGCTCCTTCAGCCTTTACTCATAGCACAAAGATCCCTAATAATTGTAGTTTGCTAGGGCTCCCAAGTTTTGCTGGGCAAATGATAGAAAAAAATGTGGATTGTTCCATAAGTTCTTGGTACCTGCTAGAGACAAAAATGATGTTGTAGAAAGTTCAGGATTTGTTAATATTTTGTTCTCACATATAAGTAAGTAGACATTAGCAGTTCCTGACTCATGAGTATGATTCATTCAAAGGTACTTAGCTCTATCGTATTCTCTCTTGGTC
This sequence comes from Euleptes europaea, assembly GCF_029931775.1. Taxonomy (NCBI): domain Eukaryota; kingdom Metazoa; phylum Chordata; class Lepidosauria; order Squamata; family Sphaerodactylidae; genus Euleptes; species Euleptes europaea. The sequence continues at coordinate 29,941,714 of NC_079326.1, forward strand.
AACATCAGTTCATTCCATAAATCATGGCATTCATGAAGAAATTCAGTACCTTTTATGTATCTTTCCAAGCACTTCTGCTAGTCTGAGGACTTCTGTACTTGCTCCCAAGCCCATCTTAGTTCCTACAAAAGCTTCCCATCCACATAGTTCAGCTTCTTAGTGCATTTACCCATATGACTTATCTATTGCTTGCCAAAACTCATGAGTGTTCAAATGTGCATGGAGCATGAGGAAAAGGAAGTGACAACTGGACAAAGCAAGATCCATGTAAGTAGGAGGGGACCTACTGACCAAATAAAAGTAATAATGCTTTTAAGATTTAAATTTTAAGCTGTTTATGCCTCTTTCCACTATTTCAAAAGTAAGAGTTTCCAGTAAATATCAATATTCGCCAAGTTGGTGACATGGTGATGATGAAAGGTGCTGTAAAGTTGCAGCTGACTTATGGTGACCCTGTAGGGTTTTCAAGGCAAGATGTGAACATAGATGGTTTGCCATTGCTAGCCTCTGCATAGCAACCCTGGACTTCCTTGGAGGTCTCCTATCCAAGTACTAATCTGGTCTGACCCTGCTTACAACACCATAAAATCTGCTCATTAATCCATAGGTTGGAATAAGCTGGCTAAAAGACAGCATTTGCAGCCATAAAAATAAAATGACTTCTTGATTCTTCATGAAGGCAAATAAGTGTGCCATTATCAGCTGATTAAAAAGAACATCTGGACACACTGCTGGGTTCAGTGTTACTACATAATTTAAAAACAAGCACTATTTTTTCCTTTATATGCTGGATTCATACTGAGCTATTCAAACTCCTCTTCCAGTGAAATATCATATACAAACTTAATTAGTTTTTCATGGGAGCCCCCTGGGCATTCTAAACAATATGAAAGGAAATGTTTGAAAAATAGAACTTGGGTGGTGGTGGTTGAATGGGGGGACTGTTCTAATAAGGCACTCCTTTTTGACAAATTACAGGTTTTGTTAGATGCAATTCAGAAGCATATTAGAACACATACAGGCAGTAGTGGTAAATAAGCTTCAAAACTACATGGTTAATTAATATGTTAGCCCTGTTCAACTGGCAGAAGGTAACTTTTGTGGAAGATTTCAGAAATTAGCAGGCTCATATAACCTAACCCTAGGCATATTTGCTCAGAAGTAAATCCTAGTTCCTTTCATGGGGCTTATTCCCCAAAAAATGTACATAAAATTATGATGTTAGATTTCTGCAGATATTAGACCACAACCTAGCCAATATGAAGTCTTATAGAGGATGGTGCCAAATTGTTTTCTGTTGCCCCAGAAGGTCGGACCAGAACCAACAGGTTGAAATTAAATCAAAAGAGTTTCCATCTAGACATTAGGAAGAATTTTCTAACAGAGCGGTTCCTCAGTGGAACAGGCTTCCTCAGGAGGTGGTAAGCTCTCCTTCCGTGGAGGTTTTTAAGCAGAGGCTAGATGGCCATCTGTCAGCAATGTACTATATGTAAATCTAGGGTACTGGGAGGGTGGGAGGTTACCAAGATGATAAAAGAGGAACCCCCAAAGCTCTCCTTTTTGCACACGTTATCCTCATTCAGTAAATCAGCACCCCAGAAATGCCTTGCAGATCACCCTTGCTGGATCAAAGAATAAATAAAGAAGACCTCTTTGTAAAATATGAGAAGACTTTTCTCTCAGTTGCCTGACCAAGGCTTTCCACTACAGCCATCAAATGAGGACTAGTTCACAGCAAGTAGTTTCAGGACTGAGGTCTGCATTATCTCTTTGAACATACATGCAGCTCCAATTCTAACAAGAAATAAACCCAATTATGTAACTGCACATACAAGATACAGTTACAAAAAGGAGATTATTAGTTCCATTAAGTACGTTTCTGATTCCCAAATGCTCAGTTTTTGCTGAAGTTTTAATGATGTTACCCGCCCTGAGCCAGCTTGCAGGGGAGGGCAGGATACAAATTTGAAAAATAAATAAGTAAAATAAATAAACATTGCCCCTGACATTGTTTGATGAAAACCTTTTTCCATCCACCCCTTTCATTAAGTTAGTGGGGACTGAGAAAGAAAACACTTTTAATACAATTAAACTGTCATCTTCCCATTTCAACAACTGCAGATTCCACTCTTACTCATTGAAATCATCCTGGGAATTCCTCTTTTCCTGTCTGTTTAATTCTTCAATAATAAGTTTATCACTAGCATAAGTAGAAAGCCCAGTTGTATGTAGAAGATAACAGTAAATAATTAATTGGGGCAAGTAGCTTGTGTAGAAGCGTTTGTCACAGTTCCCCACAAAGTACCGCACGAATTTTGATAAAATATAATAATTAAAGCCACCAGTGTTTACAAATGCTATTGAGCAAGGATGGGCAGAAGATAGATTATGGTCCACCAGCACCCCATTGGACAAATTTTGTTGAACTACTTAGTGCCCTGTGGCACAGAGTGGTAAGCTGCAGTACTGCAGTCAAAAGCTCTGCTCACGACTTGAGTTTGATCCCGACGGAAGTCGGTTTCAGGTAGCCGGCTCAAGGTTGACTCAGCCTTTCATCCTTCCGAGGTCAATAAAGTGAGTACCTAGCTGAGGCTGTCGTATTTTGGTCATGTCATGAGACGACAAGAGTCACTGGAAAAGACAGTCATGCTAGGAAAAGTTGAGGGCAGCAGGAAAAGAGGAAGACCCAACAAGAGATGGATTGACTCAATAAAGGAAGCCACAGCCTTCAGTTTGCAAGATCTGAACAAGGCTGTCAAAGATAGGACATTTTGGAGGACTTTCATTCATAGGGTCGCCATGAGTCGGAAGCAACTTGACGGCACTTAACACACACACACAGCTTGCTGGGGGTAAAGTGTAGATGACTGGGGAAGGCAATGGCAAACCACCCCGTAAACATAGTGTGCCTTTTAAACGCTTGGATGTGACATCACCCCATGAGTCAGTAATGACCCGGTGCTTGCACAGGGGACAACCTTTACCTAGTTAGTCCCTGCTGGAGGCAGGAATCTTTATGCTGAATGTTGAACCAGGTGGCCTTTGGTTTGATCCCTCAAGGCATGTGGGCATTTAAGCAAGAGTAGTGATGACACCCACTCCTCCAGGGCTCGATTTAAAATTGGGTCACTACACTGTTTTGCAGAAAAACCAGCCCTAATTTCATTCATTCAAAGGCCAATTCTGAGCTTCAAAACACATCTCCTGTGGGAACTGCCATGAGATTTGCAAATCATCTAATTCTTCCTCTGTGGAGCCCCACCCAACTTGTCTCTCTGCTGCAGCTGGGAATGCAGGAAAGAAACTCTTTCTCCCCTCCTGGGATCCCTCCCTCTCCCTCTGGTAATGTGGGACACATTCTAGGAGTTCCTCTGAGAAACGTAGCCTCCCCTCAGGGTGCTTGGGGCTCTTGAAGCAGCATTTGAGAAGCACTGAGAACAGAAAGGGGGGGGGAGAGAAAGAGAAATTTCCCTCCACCCTCGACTGTTTCTGCTGCATCAGCTGTTGTTTGTGCCAGGTAAGTGGGCGTAGTGAGTGGAAGAAGAAGATCTAGAGAGAGACACGGGGAAGGACGAGAATATCACTCAGAGAATGTCATGAGAAGTTCCCGGGGTGGGGGGAGGCAGGACATCAGTGGAACCAATTTATGTTCAATCCTGTAAAACATGAGAGCAAAGGCACTCACAGAAGCAGATTTTACTTGACCTCCCTGTTGGCCCAGTGACCCCCCTTAAAGCTGCTGCTTTAAGGCCACAAGTTAAAAAAAACTGCGCAGCCTGAGGGCTGTTGTGCAGAGGGAAGCATGAAGTAGAGGTAGAATATTTCTATTCCAGTTGGCATACAGGAAATCAAGCAAAATTGCCCCCTTTCACATGAACACATGAAGCTGCCTTATACTGAATGATCAGACCCTTGGTCCATCAAAGTCAGTATTGTCTACTCAGACTGGCAGAAGCTCTCCAGGGTCTCAGGCAGAGGTCTTTCACATCACCTACTCACCCAATCCCTTTAACTTGAGATGCCGGGGATTGAACCTGGGACCTTCTGCATGCCAAGCAGATGCTCTATCACTGAGCTACAGCCCTTCCCCTTTCCTCCTTTCTGTTGGTGTGAGGAACATTGGCTTGGATCCAGCAGAAAATTTCCATGTGCAGAAGGAGGGACGATTTTCACCAGTGCCCCCTCTCTCCCAAAGCAGTCCCCTATGCTGTTCCCAGGAGGTCACCTGCCCCTAGAAGGATCACTGGGGAGGATTTTGGGCTCCAGCAGAAAGGGGAGGCAGGGAAATCACACCCTGTAGAGAGAAACCCCTTCTATCTACAGTAACCTTCCAGCAGATCCAAGCCTCTGCTGTGTTCTTAAATTACTCCAAGACGTTCAGATGGTGACGTTATTTCACACTCTGTTGATGCCAAAGGAAGCTGGGATGTTTTTGCTCAGATGGTCTCTAACTCTTGTGGCTTAGTGTCCAGATAGGTCCAATGACTTCCAGCACCAGCTTTTCTGAAGTCTTAGGGTTGCTGGTGGATGGTGGAAAAGAGGAAGGAAGGACGGCCAAAGGTCAATACTCCGGCAACTGTTTTTCTGTTTGCACAGAACAATATTAGCTGAGACCTATAGTAAGAAACTTGTGCTGAGAAGACCACAAGTCTGGAATCTGACTGCTGCTGCTTCAAAATTCGACATGAAATCTCATCATATCAGTTTCTACAGTTTAATAACAGTGCAATCCTAAGAACACTTTCCTAGGAATAAGCCCCCACTGAGTAGACTTCAGCTGGATTCTGAGTAGACCTGTTTAGGATTGCTCTGTAAATGTGTGTCATAGGGGGGAAAGGACAGGCCAGTTCTTACTTTCTCTAGACAAATTTTTCCATCATAAACTTCTCACAGCTGAGAAGGAAAAGAAAGCCAAAGCTTTACATTTCCAAATAATAGAATTTTGTTCTTTATGTTCTGACACATTAGCAAAGTACAATCTTCTGCCAATCCAAACCTTACGCTTAAAAAGATTTATGAAATATTAGATGATGCCCCTTGGGCACCTGGCGAGAAAAAAACCCATCCATGTGCATTTGTTTTTTTATGAAAGCAGAAAAGCAGTGTCTGTGGTTACAGTGCCACCCCATGGTCAAACCACAAAAATGCACAAAAAGCCTGCATTGATTTTTTTTATTTTATTCCATAGCTGTTCAACTGAACACAGCATCAACCAATCAAGACGCAGGCTAAGAAGCAATATTCAGTAGCCAAAATAGCTTGTGCAGCTCAGAGGTTCAGAACACAGGCAGGATGGTGCTGCTGCAGTCATCTTGTTTGTGGCTTCCTAGAGGCACCTGGTTGGCCGCTGTGTGAACAGACTGCTGGACTTGATGAGCCTTGGTCTGATCCAGCAGGGCCTTTCTTATGTTCTTATTTCAGGCTGAAAGTTAAAGCCAAAAGACTAGTTTGAAGCACTTCTATTAAATATTTACAGAGATCAGAGCACTGGTAAAACAGCGTTGAACTTACCTATAACTGGTGTTCGTTGAGTTGTCTTCTGTGCAGGAACACATTGGGACTGTGCACGTGCAGGCCTGCCAAGGAAAAAGGATTCCTTAGCTTCTTAATATTTGATAGGGGGCCCTGGCTCCACTGCGCATGTGTCACTTTTCCTGCCGAAAAGATGCACCCTAGTGGAGCAGCACCCCCATTTTCCTCAGTTCTTTATCAACCGAGTAAGCACCTGAAAGATACAAAGAACAGAGCTCACAGCGGGACAGGAGGGAGGGAATGTGTGCCTGCACAGTAAACAATGCGACAAACAACAGTTACAGGTAAGCACAACACTGTTTTCGTCTTCAGTCTTCTGTGCATTTCGAAAAACGAGCCCACTTTGATGCATAGGAAATGCACGTTAAGGGTTTCCTAGAATTTAAAATAACATCTAACACTTTCTCTGAAAAAATTCAACGAGGAAGGTTGAGAAGCCAAGCAGCGAGCTTTCTGGGCTCCTGGTGTTACACTGAACCGATCTGTAGCAGGTCAGGTGCTGAAGGTAGGTGGATAAACCTGCCACAAGCCAGGTTCATCAGGGCTGAGAACCAAACCTGTCTGGTCCGAAAGGGAGCTATTAGTATACAATGTGTCTTGTAGACCTGAATGCAGTCCAACACCTAGATCATCAGAGAAAGAGGAGGGAATGCATAACACAGGTCCTTGTCCCAAGGAGCCAGGAATGCAGGGATTGCATGTTGACCCATGTAGAGCACTTAAAGACTAAAAGACTAAGGTAGTAATCACTGAAGGCTCCAAACTGACGCATGCATGGTGGAACCCTATCTACTGTTAACATGCTAAAGAATCCTTTTTCTGTGGCAGTCCTAAACAATAGCCATAGGAATTCAAGCCATGTGGGGCTTGCTGTCATCTTCCTTTTTGGCAGTGTGTGGAGGGTGAAGGTTAGGGGGGACTGGCAGCAGAGGCCGGGACCCAAGCAGGCCTCGCCAGAGTTGAGGCCTGGCTGCTGGGAGCCATGCTGGGCATCAGTGAGCTAGTGGCAGAGACTGGGAGCTGTGCTGGGCTGGGCCTGGCTGCAGGGATGGGGGGAAGGAAATAATGTAAGGGGGAAAGGGATACCCCACAAGAATAGCGAAGTCAGCCAAATCTGAGGATATTTGAATCCAGTGATTGGAGCTGTAAACGGACAAGACAAATCTTTCTACCAATCTTAACAATGCCCCAGGTTTGCAGAAAAAATCTGAAATACCCTCCTCCTCCCTTTCACCTCCTCCTCCCTGCCCCTTCTTCCCCCCTTCCATTCTTTACTACTGAATTTGTATTTACTTATCTTTTACTGGAATTTGTTTTTCCCTATTTTACCACTGTTATGGTTCTCACTGTTGTTATTACTGTTACTGTTACTGTTGTTATCATCATCATCATCACCACCATCATCATCATCATCATATTATTGCTGCTATGGTCTGAAGGCGCCTGGATTTTATTATGTGTACAGTTTAATTGTAAATTGTTGATTAGTTTTATATTGTTTTAAATGGTTGTGAGCCGCTCTGAGCCTGGCCTGGTCAGGAAAGGGTGGCCTAAAAGTCTAATAAATAATAAATGATTTAAAAAATCTTTAAAAATACACTGGGTTTTTAAAACCCCACAAATGATAAAAGGAACATCTTTAGCTTGAATAAACGGATTCCTTCAGTGGCCATTGCTAGGCAACCACAGCAATCCAAGGCTTGGTTTCTATGAGTAAACAGCAGGAGGAGAGGGCAGGTCCCTTTCCAGGGCTATTTTGGCCTTTGAAGGAAGACTCATCGAAGCCAGACCTGACAGCAACCACTCGGTGACTTGATACCACCCAACTTGCATGACTCACCTAGGCCTGACTGCTTGCTACTCCTCAACAGCAGCCACCCTATCAAAGCCAGTGTAGTGTAGCAGTTAGAGCTTCAAAGTAGGGTCTGGGAGACCCAGGTTTGAATCCTCATCTTGCTGTGGAAGCTCACTGGGTGATTTGGGACCAGTCACATATTTTCAGCCTAACCAACCTCACAGGGTTTTTGTGAGAAGAGGAGATGAGAATAATGTAAATTGTTTTGGTCCCCACTGTGGAGAAAGGTATGGTATAAATGAAGTCAATAAATAATAAATATAGCTGAAAATTGGAGGCAGAAACAAGGTAGGTTGGTGAATGGCTGAGAAGGTGAAAATGAGGCAGGGAATGGGGAGAGGATATAGGGGTTGCCTTGGGTTGCCAGCTAAGGGTTGCAAAATATCTGGAGATTTTTGGGGCGGAGTCTGAGGAGGGCAGGGTTTGGGGAGGGGAGGGACTTCACTGCCATAGAGTCCAATTGCCAAAGCGGCCATTTTCTCCAGGTGAATTGATCTCTTGTCAGCTGGAGATCAGTTGTAATAGTGGGAGATCTCCAGCTACTACCTGGAAGTTGGCAACCATAGGGTTGCCAGACAAAAAGAAAGAGGAAATAGTGTGGGGAGGGGGATACAGGGAAAAGTGAGGTGCCTCCTCACACGTCCTTAAGGGTTCCGTACCATGTAGGGAACTTTCACCTCACAACTGGGCCACAGTTTTTCTAGGCAGAAGCTGGTGAACGGAGAAGGAAACCCGAAGACAAAGGAGCAGATAAATGTAGGTTGGCTGTTGGGTAGGAAGGGAAGAAGGAAGCATTAAAACAAGAGAGGCGATGGGGACTTTCAGGAAGGGGAAAGAGGAAATAGTGGGGGAGGGGAAAATGAGATACCTCCTGCAAGGCCTTGCAGATTCCCACTTGCACATCGTAATATCACTACAGACCACATGTGAACTTTATATAGCAGCATTTCAGTCACAGCTTTATACACAACCTTGCTTTAGTTACATGAGCATAGGAAGCTGTCTGTCAGACCCCAGGTCTATCAAGGCCAGTATTGTCTTCTTTGACTGGCAGTGGCTCTACAGGGTCTCTGGTAAAGAGAGGTCTTTTACATAACCTGCTGTCTGAGCCATTTAACTGGAGAGACCAAAGATTAAACTGGGACCTTCTGCATAAAAAGTAGACAGTCTGCCATTGAGCCACAGTCTGCCCCCAAACCATGGACCCTACACAACAGAGCCGAACAATAACATTTTTCTTGAAACTTCATTATAGACAATATATCTGGTGTAGGGTAATAGTTAGAATGTTGGACTCAGTCCTGGGTCAACCAGGTTCAAATTCCTGCTCTGCCATGTGACCTTGGGCCCATCACAATTTCACATTGTAACCTTCTTCTTAAGGTTATTGTGGAGTTGGGGAGAACAATGTGACAGACTGGGTTGGATCCCAATTAGGGAGAAACACGGTATATAATTTAAAAAAATAAAATAAATAAATCAGGAGTTTGGCAGCCTTCCTGCCCTAAAAACATACCCTTCCCTGATCTCAAAAATCCTTATTTTTTCCCAAACAGGTGCTCATTTTCACATGCCTCTGAACATGCAGATCGTTTGAGTTTTTATTTTAAAAAATGATTTTGACAAGAGCTCCCCTCAGTGGTCTGATGAGATCTTTAATTCCACTTCTCAAGCTGGATTCTTGAGTCATGTCTAATAAACGAATTCAAGGTGTGAAAGAAAGGACTGTAATAATCCTGTTATATTTCCATTGCCTTTTTTAGTGGAATTTAGTTAGCTAATGGAAACCTCTTTAAAATTTGACAATCAAAAAATGTGTAGTAGATGGGAAGTACATTTGTAAGAGCCGAAATCTATCAAACACACACATACACGCACAACCCAAACCAACAAGAAGAACAGAGGATCTGAACAGGACTGTGATATGAGAACAAGTGCATGTCTCAAAGATCATTTACAGCACAGCACCCAGGAATGAGAATTGTGAATTGAGCCCTGAAGATAACTGAACTGCCTCTTAACCACTAGTGGATTGCATCAAGTATTTACTACAAGCTGGCAAACCGATTTAGCTTTGCTCTAAAAACAGCCCTAGGGAAATACTGGTCAGGCATTCTTCAAGCTAGATCTTCTAGCAAATATTTTGAGGTTGCAACTGGATGGAATTCTGTTCCCAAGTCAAGACCAGTGTCAAGGATTGGTATAGTTTTAATGTAAATCACCCAGTAATCTGCTAAACAAGGCACTGATCTCATCCATAGCTGATCAGTGTTAACAATGCTGCAGTAGCAGATATTCTCAGTCACTGGGCCACATTTGTCTCTAACTTGCAATACATGGAGCTAAACATAATTTTTACTCAGTTCTTGTAGGTTATCCGGGCTGTGTTACCGTGGTCTTGGTATTTTCTTTCCAGACGTTTCGCCAGCAGCTGTGGCAGGCATCTTCAGAGTAGTAACACTGAAGGACAGTGTCTCTCAGTGTCACATGTGTTGGAAGAGTAATATATATATAGTCAGAAGGGGGTTGGGTTTGAGCTGAATCACTGTCCTGCAAAAGTATCAAAGGTAATGTGCTAATCATTGTCCTGTAAGTATCAAGATAATGTGCTAATGAGGGTGTGGTATGTTAATGTGGAACCATTCTATCCTGATCAGTTAACATGTGGAATCCAAAGCTAATCTGCATCGCTATTGTGGACTGTAGTCTTTGTTAGTCTGGAGTTTTTCCAGACAGGAAGCCAAGCCTTATTCATTCTTAAACTCTCTTCTGTTAAGGTTGTGCTGATTTTTATGAATTTCAATGGCTTCTCTGTGCAATCTGACTAAATAGTTGGTAGAATTGTCCAGTATTTCAGTGTCTTGGAATAAGACCCTGTGTCCTGTTTGGGTCAGTCCATGTTTAGCCACTGCTGATTTCTCAGGTTGGCCAAGTCTGCAGTATCTTTCATGTTCTTTTATTCTTGTTTGTATGCTGCGTTGTGTGGTCTCGATGTAAACTCGTCCACAACTGCAAGGTATACAATATACTCCTGCAGAGGTGAGGGGGGTCTCTTTTGTCTTTTGCTGAACGTAGCATCTGTATGCAGTCCTTTACAGTACCAAATTCACAAGGTTGGTCACAAACAACTTTTTCCCTGCATGCAAAGAATATGAGGTTATTGAGAAAATAAACCCACCCACTTGCGAATCCAGGAATACTTTCATAACAGTAAGCCCCACTGTTAACATGGGACCTACTTCTGGGTATATCTAGGGATGCCAGCCTCCAGGTAGGACCTGGGGATCCCCCAGGATTACAGCTCATCTCCAGACTACAGAGATCAATTCCCCTGGAGGAAATGGATACTTTGGAGGGTGAACTGTATGGATGTGAGGGCAATCTGGCTGCGACATCTGTCACCCCATTGATCGCCAGGGTTGATTCAGCTGATCTGGCTGGCTAGGTGGGTGTCCCCTACCTCCCTCACCGCTCCATGTGCATCCCTCCCAAACTCTATGGCATTTTACCTCACTGAGTTCCCTGTCCTCCCCATATCTCCAGGAGTTTCCCAACCTGTATCTGGCAATCCTACCCCCCATCCCCCACCAGTGGCCCAGCGGGGGGGGGGGGACTTGGCAACCCTAGGTAGACATATTGTCGAAGGCTTTCATGGTCATTGGTTCTTGTAGGTTATCCGGGCTGTGTGACCGTGGTCTTGGTATTTTCTTTCCTGACGTTTCGCCAGCAGCTGTGGCCAGCATCTTCAGAGGAGTAACACTGAAGGACAGTGTCTTTCAGCAGTGGCTGAACATGGACTGACCCAAACAGGACACAGGGTCTTATTCCAAGACACTGAAAGACTGGACAATTCTACCAACTATTTTGTCAGATTGCACAGAGAAGCCATTGAAATTCATAAACATCAGCACAACTTTAACAGAAAAGAAGAGAGTTTAAGAATGAATAAGGCTTGGCTTCCTGTCCTGAAAACCTCCAGACTAACAAAGATTACAGTCCACAATAGCCATGCGGATTAGCTTTGGATTTCACATGTTAACAGATCACTTCAGGATACAATGGTTCCATATTAACATACCACACCCTCATTAGCACATTATCTGGATACTTACAGGACAATGATTCGCACATTACCTTTGATACTTTTTGCAGGACAATGATTCAGCTCAAACCCAACCCCTTTCTGACTATATATTACTCTTCCTACACACTTGACACTGAGAGACACTGTCCTTCAGTGTTACTCCTCTGAAGATGCCTGCCACAGCTGCTGGCGAAACATCAGGAAAGAAGACCACGGTCACACAGCCCAGATAACCAACAAGAACCTAGGTAGACAAGTTTAAAATTCCTCCCATAGCTACATATAATCAATAACATGTCAGACTGGCTGAGAAAGACAGCAGAAAGTCTTGAACAGAATACAATATGCAGCACAGTATTTTCTGTGGTAGCCCCCAGTTCGTGATATTATCTCTCCAAGTTCACTTTGTCATTTCACTGTCAGCCTTCCAGAAACTAGTAAAATATTTTTTATTCTGGAATGACCTTTTAAGGTTTTATTCCTATTCCTAAATCTTTTCGTTTTTAGACTCTGCTGATTTTATTATGCATCTTTCATACTTTGATAGTTTACTGTTTGCTATGCCTTTATTTTATATAGCTGTTTCGTTAATTTCATTTGTTTCATGCTTTATTCATTGTTAGTTATTAAAAGATTTGATGGTTTCGATTGATTTTACCATTTTGTTTTTACTAACCTGGTGTGCTGATTGATTTACATTCTGTTGTAGTACATATCCAGCTCCAACTTCTTTGCCAGTTACGATATAATTGCCACAAAGCCATTTTCGCTCCAGCCACCCAGTTTGCAAAACAGTGGTCCCAATAGGCAGATGAGTCCTGGATTCACCACTGACCATTACCAAGCAAACAAGTTCAACAAAAGATAACCCTCTCTTCTCTTGATACAACAACACAACACAGAACATTCCTCTTCCCTCTCTTTTACAAAATGAAATAAATGTGCAGGATGGAATGGAGATTTTTAATGAACTGCAATGAACTAACAAACAATTCCCTGTACCTGGCTTGTACTTTGAAATATTTCAGTTATACTGCCTTTTTAACTACATGGAAATGTACTACAAATCCCTCAAGCTATTCAGGATTCTTGATATTTCCACATTTGTTTATGTAATAGCACTTAGCATACATTACTTGTTCAATTATTCCACACTGTATATTAATCCTAACTGGTTAATTTTAGCAAGATCCAAATATGTTACTGTTTCTGTAATGTAATATTTACATTCCAACTCATGCATTTGCTGTTTGTTTTTTAAAGACTGAATTCCCTTGGTAATACAAATTAACCACCTTGTTAAAATACTTCTTTTTCACTCACAAATATTTAAAGTTGTTTTAAATAAGCTTCTTGTAGGAATGTATTTGAGCTAATTACATTACCGTAAATACAACTCTTAAATAATTGCTAAACTTGCTGACCCAGGGTTAATTAAAAGGAACGCCGCTATTCAATAAATTCAAACATTTTTTAAAAGTTAACATTTTATTAACACACAACTTTATTAAACAACAACATTATAAACATTTAATTGTAGGAATTAGATTGATTTTTGGAATAAATTGGCCACAGCTTGGAATTGGCAAACAGCTGCGACCCTCGTGGCGCAGCATGCGAGATGTGTCAAGCGCCCAGGCCGTGTCCACCACGGCCATGAAGTAACCACTGCCTACAGGACTCCCGCTGTGGGCAACTGGGATGGCAGTACCAGGATGACACCAGGACGAACACCACTGGGTGTTATCCCCCACCACTTGGGAAGAGGCGGACACCTGCCCTGCCGCCAGGGCATGTCCCAGAAGCCTCTCCCAAAACCCTTGGGATAGGGTTCCCAAAACCAGGGAAGCGACCAATTCCTATGGAGCTTCCCCCCCCCCAAAATGACACATCCACATGCTAAACCGCAACAAGCTGCAAGGAGGCCGATTCACTCACGGGCCCCTGCAGCCGCAGGGAAACCGAACTCAACTCTCGGACCCGAACTCAACTCTCGGACCCTTGCAGCTTCCGCCACACTTCACAGCTGAAGCCAATTCCTTAAGCCTCCCCGAACATTGTGCAGCCATAGGTCCATGCCCCAGCTGGTGAGGTGCACACCATCCCGGCGATAAAGTGACGCTATGCGGAAAGAAATGTCCCATTGTCGTATGATCACTCCGCCTAGTCTGATCACTTCCCTCCCAACAACGTTGGTGACTTTCCTCCTAGTCACATCTACTCTGTGCACATTGTGGGCACCTCTCCAGCACCTCCTTTCTAAGAGATCCGACCAGCAAATCACCGTTGCTGGGCATAACGATGCAAATGTCGAGAGATCACGACAAATCTCAGTAGCAAGGTCTTTGCCTCGAGTATGTACTAAGTCGTTCTCACCCAGTTGGAGGACCAGTGCATGAGGAGTTCCAAACCTTTCAAGCAAGTGATGAAGGACTGGTATTAGCGAACACCAACGCATGCCTCGCTGGCCGAACCATTGCACCCGTACTGCTTGCTCCAGTCCCAAATGCTGTCCCCATCCAGATGCAGCCGCATAACGTCCATTCCAGAAAACGATGCTGTGGCCCACGACCCACACGGTCCGCCACGGTCCTAAAACTCGGAGCACAATTAAAAGAAAACGCGGTCAGGCCTGACATAAGACTTATACGATGCAGAACGCCATCGGCCGATGGCTTGTATCTGGCTGACAGCCATGCCCTCTCCAGCCGCCTGTGTGGCTGCTCCTATACGAAAGGAATGGCCACTAAAATCAGACGTGGGGAAGCCCATGGAGCTGACCGAAGCCTTAAAAATACTGATAAATTGATAGCGGGTCAGCGGTGTGCAATCAGCATGTATCAATAAGCATCCCTTTTTGTGCGGCCGTATAGCTAGAAACCTTTTTAAAGCTCTGACAGGGCAGGGCCGGACAGTGGTGGCCTTGTGCAGCCGGACACTCATCCCTTTTCCAACCTGGTCAGTCTTGGACCGACGAACGACGATCGTCAGTGCTGAGTTGTGAAGGCATATGTCCCCCAAAAGTAAAGCCCTGCTGGTCAAATCATGACGGGATTGAGCCACGAGTTCGCTAAGACGGAATGCCCCAAAGAAGGCTAAAGAAAATGCTGCCTCAAATAAGGTGGCCTCATAGCGAGAAGCGCACAAGGATGGCAGTAGCTGTACAATCCTTTGTAGCATATCCAAAGTGACTGGCCTCCTGACGTCCCTAATGGACGGTGCCTCGCGTTGCCAGCCTTTGACAGCCTTTCTGGCTCGAAAGGATGCACAAGGATCATTGAAACCGTGTGCTTTTGAAAAGAAAGAGATAGCCGCCATGTGAACTCCGATAGTCCTAGCAGCGTAACCAATGTCTTTTAAATGGGCTAAGTAACGTAAAGCCAAAGTTTCTGTGACAGGCCACAGACCATCCCGACCCATAATGGACAAAAAACTCTCAAAGTGGTGCACGGCTCTATCATATGCCCGAATGGTGGCAGGGGCCAATGAGCTCCGAATGCCGGTCATAATGACGTTTCCCCAAGAGCCCATAGCTCTGCTGGAAAAGGTTGTGGGAGCCGGTCTGCTTCTGGTGCCAGGAGACGGAATCTGTCCATCTGAAAACGAGACAGAGCATCCGCTAAGCAGTTGTCTAGGCCTGGGACATGTTGGGCTGTCATAGAAATGTTATTGGCCAAAGATGTTAACACGAGAAAGCGCACAAGGCGCATGACCCTGACTGATCTGGATGTTTGCCTGTTAACCACCCTGACCACCGCCTGGTTGTCGCACCAGAAGCGAACTCTTGCATTCTTAAAATGGTCAGCCCAGATATAAATGGCAACCACAATGGGGAATAATTCTAAGAACGTCAAATCCCGGCATACGCCTGACCCCTGCCAACCCACAGGCCAACGCTGTGCACATCACTGTCCATTAAAATAAACTCCGAAACCGATGCTGCCTGCAGCATCAGAGTGGACCTGCAAATCCCGACCTAAAACAAGGCTGTGTTGCCAGAGGGATATGCCATTGTATTGCTCAAGAAACTGAAGCCACGTTTGAATATCTTCTTTCATGCCCTTGGAAACCCTGATACGATGGTTTGGTGCTCTTACGCCCCTCGTGGCTTGGTTAAAGCGAGCACAGAAAGCCCTGCCCGGGGAGATAACCCAGCAAGCAAAATTTAGATGGCCGATAAGAGACTGTAACCCTTTCAAGGTGCACTTTGTTTTATTAGCAACTAAGGATAGCAACGCCCTTAGAGCCAGGAGTTTTTCTTCCGGCAAGCTGGAAGTCCCATTGATGGTATCGATCTGAATGCCTAGAAATGTAAGGACTGGTGAGGGGCCCTCTGTCTTTTCTGCTGCTAGTGGCACTCCTAGTTCCTCCGCCAGAGTGGCAAATGCTGTCAAAAGGTTGCCACATAAGGGGCTGTTATGAGGTCCGATAAATAAAAAATCATCTAAATAATGAGTTACTGTGGACAACCCTGTGCGCCACTGTATTGCCCATTCCAAAAAGGAACTGAAAGCTTCGAATGCAGCACATGCTACAGAGCAGCCCATTGGCATGGCCTTATCTACGTAGAAGGACCCCCCAAATTTAAAACCAAGTAAACAAAAGTCTTCCGGGTGTACTGGAAGCAACCTAAAGGCTGATTGAATGTCACATTTTGCTAACAAAGCTGAATGCCCACAAGATCTTACCAAACCCAGTGCATGATCGAATGAAGAATATTTTACTGTCGACAGCTCGGGTGGAATCCCATCGTTAACAGAGAGCCCTTTTGGGTAAGACAGGTGATGTATCAGCCTAAACTCCCCAGGTGTCTTTTTGGGCACTACTCCCAGAGGAGATACTCTCAGGTTGGGGATAGGTGGGAACGCAAAGGGGCCTGCAATTCTGCCCAAGTCTAACTCTTTGTTGATTTTTTGAGCGACTACATCAGGCATATCTATGACCGATTTTAAGTTGCCCGATAACATAGGAGGTCTAGCGTTGAAGAAAGGGATGCGGAAACCCACGGAGAAGCCATGTAAGAGATATAAAGCTCTTGCCCTATTTGGATAATGAGCCAACAAAGATCTTAACTTATCCAGTTTAATTGGTGTGCAGGCCAGACCCTGTAGACGCCCGCGTCTACTTGGTAGCAGAGGTATTGGTATGGGTGGAACTGCTATCTTTCTTGCTACCTGAAGGGGCTGACCTGCCACCCCGAAAGGGCTGACGACCAGAAGTGCCACCCCGTGGGCAGGTAGAACGGGGATGGGGGCCGAAGCACACCTCACAGGAGTGGTCATATCTGCATACTTTTCGTTGACATTTTCCCATCTCAAAATCCCAGCAGATACGTCTATCGGGATCCCTACGAGTTTTGGTAGGCCAAGCTGCTCTGTTAACCTCAACTCTGGGCCTCGTAATACATGGGCCCACTTTGAGAAGCCATAAATTGCTATTAATGAGGTTCCATCGAGTCCTCTGATTCTTAGACGCCCGTTTACGGAAGGCTTCGTCATACTCTAAGGCAGCAGAATCACCTGCCAAAGACCTAGCTTTGAGCACATTACTCTGGTAATTTAAGAGGTGCCATGCCCTTTAAGGGTAAGAAGAAGCAATGACACTAGCAAAAATGGTAAAACCAGCCATCCACCTATCAAATGACCTGTCCCCAAAACCTGCCTTGTCTTTTTGTTTATCTTTTGAGGACGATCGAGACTTTCGTCCCTCCTCCTCCACTGGCTTTATGAGGGAGAAGACATTAATGTAATAGCCATTGAGAATATCCTCCCTTACTCTCCTGGGAAGATGAATACCCGGAGGATCCTCGTCATCCTTAAATGCAGGAGGGAGGATGAGACCCCTGTTTAGTGGCGTAGGGTCCCACGTCTCCCTGGCCTCCCCCTGACTAGGCAGTTTTGGTTGCTTTTTCATACGTCTTAATGCCCAAGGAGGTAAACCAGGCACAGACGCAGCTGACAGCCAATAGTCATCTGCCCCATCAAATGAGTCGGTGGAAGTAGAAGACTCACCGTCGGAAGAGGAAGAAGATGAGTCTAACGTTCGCCTCCGTTTCTCTGTCTTCCGCCTGCACCGTTTGCTAACAGCTTTGCCGCCTCTCCTGGGACGTCTCTGCTCAGGACTACTCGAGGACGAGCTAGAATGGTCAGAAGAAGGAGAGTCCCCGCCACCCCTAGTGCGCTTTTCTGGGCGACCCCTATAATTGTTGAGGCCACTGGGGCCAGACACAGCATCGTCCTCCATTTGACATGCATTCCACTCATTTAACTTAGTAGAAAGCTGTTGAACTGCATAAGAAAGGTCCCGTAAGCCCGAGGAGTTAGAATGAGCTTGTGCTTTTGACTTAGCCGTTTGGCATGTGGCTTTAGCCCTTCTAGTAGTGCTCCCCGCACGAGAAGAATGAACTGCGCTAGCTCTAGTTGTGCCTGAACCAATGGCCCCAGTGCGTATGCGTCCGGTTTGAGTGTGAGACGGCATCCCATTTGTTGTAGCAGGATTAGCACGGCGTCTAGTAGGAGCCAATGTGGCCCACGAGCGTCTGGCCGCCCCAGACCTCCCCCTAGTCGTAGGGATAGAGCTGCGTTGTACACCAGCAGCCTTGCGTTTTGGAGCCATGTTAAGTGCAGCTGTATACAACCAATCCAGAAATTACAGAGGCTAATGTGTGAAAGAAACCTCAAACTGGCAGCAGATTAATTACAGATCGCTAAGATAGCAAGTAGAATGTAATGAAGCCTCATGTGCTCAATTGCAACGATTGCAATGCAGCAGGTAGTATAATTACAGAGCACTGAGATAGCAGACAGAATGTGAATGCACTTGTATAAGCCTGGATGCCAAGGCTGCAAAGCAGCAGGTGTAATAATTACAGACACTGAGATAGCAAATATAATGTAAATGCAGCTGTATGTTTAAATATATCCTGAATCCGCCTCCAATAGGAGGAGCGGTGCCCCCTAACTGCCTCCAATAGGAGGAGCAGATAAGCAAAACTAACCCCCAAAACAACAAGGGGGGGGATAAATGTGTGTGAGGACAGATGTGTGGCTAATGGAAAGATTGCCAGGCAGCCACTACAATTGATCCAAAAGGAGGGGGGGGAATATTAATGCTAAAGCAAAGCACAATAAACTGTGAAGATATCCCGCCTGTTATTGCTTCAGGCGCGCTGGGCCAGAGGCCCGGAAAGTTCAAGCCAGGCCCCCCCTTTTTCCCCCGCTTCCCTTCGCTGTCCCCTCTTTCGATATCTATCTGGGCTTGTCCGCTCGATTTTAAAGGTCTCTCTGTGCTTGTCCGCTCCTGTGCCAACTCGCCTCCGCTTTTGGCAATAAATTCTCTCTCGGCTTGTCCGCTCAATAGCACCACAGCACTGCGCTCCAAAGCCAACCGTTCCGTTTCGCAAAGAAAACGGAGTGAGCTGTGGGCGGGCCCGTCCC
Organism: Euleptes europaea; assembly: GCF_029931775.1. NCBI lineage: Eukaryota > Metazoa > Chordata > Lepidosauria > Squamata > Sphaerodactylidae > Euleptes > Euleptes europaea. The sequence continues at coordinate 29,960,621 of NC_079326.1, forward strand.
CTGTTATATACTGAGGGGCGAGGCTAGCCACGCCCCCCACCCAGCTCCCGCCTTCCACCCTCATTGGCTGGAGCCCTTCCTTGCCCCAGCCAATGAGAAGGCTGTAACTGGGCAAATCGGGTCCGGCACGAGCCCCCGTGCGCGCGCAAACGCACATGTCGGCCGGCCGGACCCGATTTCCCTCCCCCTCCGCCGCGATCGCTCCTTCCTCCCCCCGGGGCAGCAAAGATGGCTCCCGGTAAGGCGGGAACCCTGCCTTCCTGAAATGCTTTCAATTATTGACTGGGTTTTCATAAGGAAAAAAAAAACACGTTATTAAATCTAAATTAAAAGCACATCGGAGGCACTTCACTTAAAGTGTTAAAATGCCAAACATTTTCACACTTTTAAGAGAAATCATTGGAATTAATGGCAGTTAGTCAGAAGCCTTTAAGCCAAGCCATTTACAGCTTTTCCTTACATCTGACAGAATTCTAATGTACAGATGTATAACAAGTGACAGTGAAATCCTATGCAGTTATTCCCTCCTCATTCCATTGAAATCAGACCAAAGTAACTCTGTATGATAGTTTATGCATGGGGTTCAATGCTCGCTTGACCGACACTTTCCCATCATGAAAGCTATGCACCAGCTAAGTCACCAAGGTGAAATCCCAAAGCATCTCCCCACCCCTTGAAAATGCTGCTTTGTAACTGGCTGCAGTGCTTACTGTGAGAAAAATGTCCAGCTCCCCGGGGGGAGGGAAAAGAAACCCAAGCATCCTTTTAAAACCCTTTCTTATTTGAATGTCTGCTAAGAAAGAACTAAGGGTGGAGAAAAAAATCAGGAAGCATTTGTGTCCCCGCCCCTTTAAGTGCTGCTTTGTAATTGGCTGTAGTACTTACTGTGAGAAAAATGTCACCCCAACTCCCCTATCGCGTGCTTTGGTTTATGCATGGAGATTTCACCTGGGCTGATCTCAGGGGAGAATGAAGAATCAGGTTTTTACAGGGATGGGAAGACCCAGGATTTGAAAGGGCTGGTCGCGAGGTCTTCTCTAATGAATGAAAAACTCATGTGTAACTCCAAGCTAAACATACCCAGCTCCTTCAACCTTTCCTCATAGGACTTGGTCTGCAGACCAAGTTAACCCCAATACACTGTTTGTGATACAGCCTAAATGAAGCACATTTATGTCCTTCTATTTCAGTGGAAGAGTAATGCACATGCTTAGGATTCTGCTTTATACTGAATCGTACCATGGGTCCACATAACCCAGTCTTGTCTGCTCGGACTGGCTGCAACTTTCCAAGATCTCTTTAAAAATTTTTTCCCAAAGCCTACTAATCCAAGACCTGTGTAGTTGCAAGTTAAAAATTGAATCTGGAAGCACCTCCATGCAAGTTATGTCCTTCACTGTTTAGCCAAGTTCTTTCCTTAGGTCTCCTTTCCATTAAAATCAATGAGGAGTGAAAGGGTTTAACTTAGGCAAGATCATGTCTATTATATATTGTACATCTCTCCTTTACAGATCATGAATGTCCTTTGACTGACCATATTACAGAGATTCCTATTTAATCTAGGCCTGTTCCGGTCTACTGTAGGGATGCTTGAACACCTACCCCCACCAATTCGGCTCAAGTCCTGTTTTCCAGTCTTGAACAGAGAACTTGTTTTTGGATGATCAGTTTGACTCTTCATTGCCCTGTTTGTGGCTATTTGTCAGGTTACTTCACTGTACTCTTTCCTAATCTTGAAGTACAGTGTAACTGGTTTTTTTCACACATGCCTTCTTACACAGCCCAACTGAGTTTTAATATCACCCTCCCTCTTTAATCCTGTGTGACCACTCTGCTCAGCAGGCAATTGCCACAAATCATATACATCAGTCATAAACAACTGCTCTGTTTGAATAAAACCCTACCTTTAGGTGTTTGTTCAGTAGTCCCTAGTGATGCTAATGGCTGCTGATAGGTTTGAATCAGCAGTGCCTTTGTGCATGCACAGTTTTGCAAAAAATCTGATGGAAACTGGTTGGCATTTGCAGCTGTTTGGCTCACATCTGACCAACACCTTCAAACACTTTTAGGTTCGACTGTCAAACATGTTCACAAGAAAATTTGCAGCATCCCTAGTCTACAGACAGCTTCCTTCATTTTTCCTGTCAGATTACGGCAGCATTATCTCTATGGCATCAACACCTTGGTGAGAATACAATTCTCTAAACCAGTGTTAAGCAAGAGAAATGAAAAATGTGCTGCATGTGGATGCTGTCATGAGGTAAAATGACCAAAATAAGCTTCAGGGCTTCTTCCTAGGGTTGCCAGGTCCCTCTTTGCCACCAGCGGGAGGTTTTTGGGGTGGAGCCTGAGGAGGATGGAGTTTGAGGAGGGGAGGGACCAATGACATAGAGTCCAATTGCCAAAGCAACCATTTTCTCCAGGTGAACTGATCTCTATTGGCTGGAGATCAGTTGTAATAGCAGGAGATCTCCAGCTACTACCTGGAGGTTGGCAACCCTACTGCTTCCACACAGAAGGTTCTCTGTGTAGCTCTTGCTCCTATGAATGTAGAGGCATTGATAGTGGTAACAGAGCATCCACAAAGAGGTTTCCCTTGCACTTTCCTTGCATCAACCATCCATGGTGATGTGGATGGGACCTAAAAAAAAAAAGTACGCTTCCCCTCCTTCCCAATATGGTGTCAAAATGAGCTTTAACTGCAATCCTTCCAAACAGATCATATCAAACCAGGTTTGGGAAAGATGGATGCAAACTAGAGGAAAATACAGAATCACAATGGTAATTTATGCATGGGCACTTGGACTCAAGTTCACCCCGTCTGACTCAGTTGTTCCTTGGAGGTCTGCATGAATTCTGCATGAGAGGGAGGGCATCTTGGCCATCTTCTGGTCGCTAGGGGTGTGGGGGGGCAGGTAGTTGTGAATTTCCTTTATTGTGCAGGGGGTTGGACTTAATGGCCCTGGTGGTCCCTTCCAACTCTATGATTCTATGAGTTTTCTGTCCATTAGAGATGACCTCGCTGCCAGCCCTCGCAATGTCTGAGTCTTCTCATTCCTCTGTTTACCCGACTCTTCCCTCTAGTGCTCAGCCTGGCTGAAATCCCCATGCAGAAGGCAAAGTACTGGACACAGAAGATTGGCTGATCTCAAAGCCAATCACAAAGCAGCATGTAAAGAAGTGGGGATTCAAATGCTTCCTGCTTTCTTGGAGCTCTTTCTGAGCAAAATAAAGGCTTTTTAAAACCGAGGCTTGGATTTCTCCCCCCCCCCCACTTTCTTTCAGATTGCTCTGTTTTTTGTTCCTAAAATGCTTTTTTATGTGGGAATCGGGTTTTGGGGGGGATTTTCTCTCACAGTGAGCACTGCGAAGAAAGCCAACTACAAAGCAGCATTTAAAGGGATGGGACTTGATTTGAGCTTGGAGACTGGTGGTGCAGAGATTCCCAACTGTGAAGTGTGGGTCCAGCCAGCAATGAACCTCAGGGAAAACTCCCATGCATAAATGACCAACAAACAGATGACAATATCATGTGGATGTTCCTCAAAAACAGTGCTGCAGTAAGCAAGCCAAGGTGTGTGTGTGTGGGGGGGGGGATCTGTGTGGAAATAACCCTGGGCTGTGTGAAACTGTCTTGATCCAGTGAACAGTTCCAGCCAATGCTGCTTGGGCGAAGCCTCCATGAAGTCTAGGGCAGCACAGCAAATGAGTTCTCATTTTGAAGTTCTTTGCTGAGTAGGTGCCTAGGAAGAGGATGGCACTTGTAAGCAAGAGGATTTTTAGGCCATGAACACATGAAGCTGCCTTAAACTGAACCAGACCCTTGGTCCATCAAAATCAGTATTGTCTACTTAGACTAGCAGTGGCTCTCCAGGGTCTCAGGCAGAGGTCTTTCACCTACTTGCCAAGCTTCACTGTGTGCTGCTCCAAAGATTAAAAGTTGTCCACAAAGAATGATAAAAAAATTATTAAAATGTAACTATTAAATTTTATTTGGGGGGTTAAAAAAATCATTATGAACACTAGAGGGAGATGTTCCTCACATATTATTATAAGGAAAGCAACTCGGTTTTAAAAGAAAAATCTGTGTTAAAAGAAACCTCCAGGTCATCCTTCTCCCAGGCTTTATTGTTAAGCAAAGTGAGATTCTGCTTACAGCTCTGCTGGCATTCTTGGAAACTTCCAGTGCGCAAAGGCTCTCTCTGCATTCCGCTCTGACTCCTCGCCTCTGCGCAGTAGCAGATATGCCACTGAATTACGTTGCAAGTTGAACTGATACACATGGAACATGCATCTGACTAATAAAAGTAAGCAGAGAGTGGGTGGGGTGCATCCCTGGGAGGGTGGATTTGGCAGGTCTCTCCATGGATGTTACTTTGTGGATACTTTTTTTTAACAACTCCAAGAACATTTGCCCTGCAAAGTATCAATGTGCTAGGTCTTCTCCACTCTCCTAAAAATTATCATTGGTTGTGTGTCAGCCCTTCTGTGCTATCTCACAAGTGGTTGGTTATGCAGAGATGAAATGAACAGAGAGATCAATCTGCTTTCTCCCTTTCCATCAGACACTAAGAACTGGAAGGCTACAGTAAGCCTCGGAGAGATAAACATTCACACTGCAGTGAACCATGAAACATGCCCATCTACCTCTACTCAACACACACAAACACAAAAGAACATGAAAATGGTTTAGGAAAACTAGGGGAGGCATGACTTTCAGTGAGGAGTTCTAGACTACTTAAAATGTTTTATATTTCATACTTTTTTTGGTATTTGTTATAGTTTGAGATTTTATTCCTGGTTTTTCTGGGACAGTTTCATATAGTAACCTGTCTTGAGTTTATAAAATAGGCAAAGATAACTATAGGCACAGTGTACTGTAAAGTACTTTTGCAAAAGCCGCATTAAAAAGAAGGGGAAATGTGCAACCACTCTGGGCAGCACCCATTCATTCCTGCTGGGAATGGTTTCATCATTCAACACATATACATACACACAAACAACATGAAACAACAGTCATGCAATTTTTTTTATTACGGCCAACTAGAATATTACAAAACGCCAACTAAGTTCTTTACAACCCATTCCTAAGGCTCAAAGACGAAAATCCTTAGGTGGCCAGGAAGGGGGTGTGCCAGCATTCATGCCCCCTGTGCCAGCGCCCATGCCACTTACACCATCCAGGGTGGCACAGATGCCAGGTGGAATAGCAGGAGATCTCCAGCTATTACCTGGAGGTTGGAGCAAAAAAGGCACGTTTACTATAAAAGTCAAGCTGAGAGAAAGTATAGTAAGGGCTCTATAAATGACATACAAACTCTTATTCTATAAGCCAGTGAATTTAGTGACAAAAGTGAAAAAATTACATACAATCTAATAAAGGAAACTTATGAAAATAACTATGAGTACATGTGAGGCAATACAATACAATACAAAAATATATTTTTTTGGCTTATCTCATTCAATGACTTATTAGTCTCTTAGAATTTTGTACTGTTCATATGCTTATTGTTCAGATCAAAGGCGTAGCGATGGGCGCTTCCTGCGCCCCGGCAGTGGCAAACCTGTATATGATCTCCTTTGAAAAGCAATATATATTTAATAACAATCCTTTTTATAAGGAAATGCTTTTGTTTAAAAGGTTTGTGGATGATCTTCTGTTTTGCTTTTCCAGTATTGAGTCTTTTCAAGAATTTACTCAATGGCTCAACACTTGTGACCAACATTTGTCTTTTACTGGATCTCATAGCACTGATAAAATACAATACTTAGATCTTGAATTATTTGTCAGAACTGACAGAACCCTGGCCTTTAAACCTTATAAGAAATCAATGGCAAAGAATGCAGGCTTAAGATATGAGTCTTACCACCCGGTCCACCTTAAGAACAACCTCCCCTTCAGCCAATTCATTCGACTGAAGAGAAACTCCACCTTAAATAGGGACTATGAACAAGCGGCTAGAAACTTGCATTCAGATCTAGCTGAACGGGGATACCCAGATAATATTATACGTGCAGCAAAGATGAAAGCTGACCTTAGATCCCGTGACTCAATGTTTCAACCTAGAGTAAGCATCAAGGAGAACAGAATATTCTGTTCCCTTACCTACAGTCGGCATTCTCAATCTATTCAACGCATAGTGAACAGGCACTGGCATATTTTGTCAGGAGTAGAGGGTTGTACAAATCCTCCCGTTTTTGGCCTGAGAAGAAATGCTTCCTTAAGAGACAAGCTTATACATTCTGATATGTTCATAAGACGTCCCTTGTCTTTACCTGTTGGACACTATGCCTGTGGTACTTGTTCCTTTTGCCCTTTAAGTCTTCCATTGAAGGAATTTAGTTCCCTCACTTCAGGTTTCAGGTTCCAGCTTAAACATTTTTCAAACTGCCTTACTTGTAACTCTGTTTACGGGATCACATGCAAATGTGGAAAATTGTACGTGGGAAGCTCTACACGCCCACTAAAACTACGCATTGGTGAGCATATTTCCAGAATTAGAACGAAAGTATTGGAAGCCCCCCTAACATCTCATTTCATTGAGAACCAGCACAATGAAAAAGACTTGCGTTTTTTCACCATTTGGGTTTATAGAGGTAACCCTTTTAATGCAGAAAATATACAAAACATACTGCTTAAACAAGAAATGCGCTTCATTTATCTTTTAAAGTCTTATTTTCCTTTTGGGTTAAACAATGAAATAGACCTTTCATGTTTCTTATAAGACCACAGCTGTTTCAGTTTAGGTAGAGTCTTCAGATAAATTACACACACCTGTAACCAGCATTCTAAGCATCTAAGCAGCTAAGAGCAGAGCAGCCCAGTGGGCGCGTGAAACTTCTAACCTCAGAGAGATTATATGAATATGGTAACTTATTGAAGGTATGTATTTACCACTGTATCCAACATGATGTTGTATTCTTTATTGAGTACTATAGACCGTGTCTAGTTCAAAGAGTAATAAGCTTAGAAATTTGTTATTATTTTGTTTCCATCTTAAAGGAGCTTTGACTCCAATTGAAAGGAGAGCTGATGAAGCTGCCCACGGGGTAGTGAAAACGCAAAGCATCCGGACGGCGTTCCTCTCCACCTATCGTCCATCATCTTTCTCCCGATTCCTGAGGGAACAATAAGCATATGAACAGTACAAAATTCTAAGAGACTAATAAGTCATTGAATGAGATAAGCCAAAAAAATATATTTTTGTATTTTTGTATTGTATTGTATTGCCTCACATGTACTCATAGTTATTTTCATAAGTTTCCTTTATTAGATTGTATGTAATTTTTTCACTTTTGTCACTAAATTCACTGGCTTATAGAATAAGAGTTTGTATGTCATTTATAGTATATTCAAAAGCTACTAAATCTTAACATGTCACAAAGTGATAAACAATCTTTACAAAAGAATCCTATATAAGTTCAATATCAAAGTATCAAAATATTTCTTCTTAGATATGATGTACAAATGATATGTTTCAGATGAAAAGGGGGATACGGCCGTTTCAAAGTTCTTCAGTAAAAGTTCTTCTTCAGTCCCCAACAGTATTCATCAATATAGGCTTCAATGATACATGACTGCACTTAGATTTGAAGGATAGTTTCCATGTTCCACGCAGGGATACATGATGTTTATCACTTTGTGACATGTTAAGATTTAGTAGCTTTTGAATATACTATTTTTGCACTTTGCATTTGTTGCATGTCACCCCTGTACCCATTACCTGGAGGTTGGCAACCCTACTTGTCTTGCGTTTCCTGACATACTTGCTACCCACCCACCCCATCAGTATACAATTTGTGATTACTTGGTCGCTTTGGGACCAGGCGGAAACTTTTGGTAATTACCTCTGGATTTGCACAAGGAAAGTCTACTTTTTCCTGCTTTATATTCTTGTAGCTGGGCTGTCACAAGCCTCCAGAGCTGGGGGAGGGGAATAATCTGCCCATCTTTGGAGCTGTATGTGGCGTTCATTTATATTCTGCATTTTGTCCCCAAATGGGCACCTAAAGCAACTCCCAACAAAAAATAAGGAATAATAATACAAAAACTAGGGCTGTCAATTCGGTTCGGTCCGAACTGAAAATCAACCGAATTTCCCCTGATTCGGTGATTTTCAGTTCGGACGGATCCGAACTCAAATCTGGCGGGCAACCGGGGGGGCCGAATTCAGCGAGTTCGGGAGTTCGCGAATAAATTCGGCCAATTCGGCCCCCCTTCAGGGGAGCCCGCTGAAAGGCGCGGGCTGCCCTTTAAACTGATCTGCGCCTCCCAGCTGGGAGGCTCAGATCAGTTTAAAGGGCAGCCCGCCTCCCTTCAGCGGGCTCCCCTGAAGGGAGGCGGGCTGTCATTGAAACTCATCTGCGCCTCCCGCCCGGGAGGCGCAGATGAGTTTCATTGACAGCCCGCCCCCCCTTCAGGGTAGCCCGCAGAAGGAGGCGGGCTGTCATTGAAACTCATCTGCGCCTCCCGCCTGGGAGGCGCAGATGAGTTTCATTGACAGCCTGCCCCCCTTCAGGGTAGCCCGCAGAAGGGAGGCGGGCTGTCATTGAAACTCATCTGCGCCTCCCGCCCGGGAGGCGCAGATGAGTTTCAATGACAGCCCGCCCTTCAGGGTAGCCTGCAGAAGGGAGGCGGGCTGTCATTGAAACTCATCTGCGCCTCCCGCCCGGGAGGCGCAGATGAGTTTCAATGACAGCCCGCCCCCCTTCAGGGTAGCCCGCAGAAGGGAGGCGGGCTGTCATGGATGAGTTTCAATGACAGCCCGCCCCCCTTCAGGGTAGCCCGCTGAAGGGAGGCGGGCTGTCATTGAAACTCATCTGTGCCTCCCGGGCGGGAGGCGCAGATGAGTTTAAATGACAGCCCGCCTCCCTTCAGCGGGCTACCCTGAAGGGGGGTGGGCTGTCATTGAAAGTAATCTGTGCCTCCCGGCCGGGAGGCGCAGATCAGTTTAAATGACAGCCGCGCCTCTCCAGCGGAGCCCGCTGAAGGGGGGCGGGCTGCCCTTTAAACTGATCTGCGCCTCCCAGCTGGGAGGCTCAGATCAGTTTAAAGGGCCCCCGCGCGCCTTCAGGGAATCCCTGAAGGCGCGCTTCGGCCGAATTTTCCCCCGAACTCCGGATCCCCCCGAATTACCGGGGATCCGAAGCGGGGGAGTTCGGACTTCGGCACGTACCGACCCCACAAGGGTCAAATTCGGCCGAATCCGAACTGTACCAATTTTTTTTTTGACAGCCCTAACAAAAACCAAAAAACTGGAGAAGGGAGGGGGAGGCGTCTGATTGCAGATCTCCCTCACCCTCAGACTTGTGCCTCCATCCACACCCAAGTCTCACATACCTGCACAGGAGAGAGATAAAACACTCAGCCTGCTAAAGATGCCCCATAGCCATGCCAAGGCCTTAAGTACATCAGTGGGGTCGCCTCTGTTCCTTTTCATTCTTTGTATGATATGGTAAATCTCTCCAAGAGCTCTGCGGAGCCACTGTTGGCTGACAAGAAAGAAATTTCAAAGTAAATAAATAAATAACTAAAATGAATCAGTTTTGCTCCTTCAGTGCACGTCAGGCCAAAGTACAAACAAATTCATAACTTAGATAGCACTGTCTCCATCCACACCCAAGCCTCAAGTACCTGCACAGGAGAGAGACAAAACACTTAGCCTGGATGTTACAAGCTGGCAGCCATCTCCCACAATTTCCCTCCCTGCTAAAGATGCCCCTCAGCCATGCCAAGACCTTAAGTACTTCAGTGGGGTCGCCTCTGTTCCTTTTCAATTTTTTGTACTAGGAATTATATGGTATATCTCTCCAAGAGCTCTGCAGAGCCACTGTTGGCTGACAAGAAAGACATTTCAAAGTAAGCAAGTAAATAAATAAAACGAATAAGTTTTGCTCCTACAGTGTATGCCAGGTCAAAGTACAAACACAGCAATTCATAGCTGAGATAGCACTGCCTTAGATCTCCTCTGTTGTACACTTGCCTCATACATCAGATGCTTTGCAAATATCACGTTAATTTGCCATGAAGATAACTTTATTACAGCTGGCTGGGGGCGTTTAGAACACAATATCTTAACAAAATAACATACAACTTGAAAAAAATGTTTGTTTTTTAAAAAGGAATTCTTACATTTAATTAGAAAATGTTAGCGTTTTATTTTTGGATCAATCATTTGCATGAAACATGTTCACTTCATGCACACAAGAGTATTGTTTGAATTCTTCATTTCACCAATATAATGCCTTTACTCATAACATTATTGGTATTGATACTTGCCTGGATTTCCCTGCAACTCTCCCCCTCCCCCCTCTAGCTGCAGTCTGAAGTGACCCCCCAATACTGCTACCAGAGGATAGGGGACCTCCAGAAATAGCAAGAAGTCTACTGTGGGGGTAGGGGTGGAAATTGCCAAAAATCACATGCTTTGCACAAGTGGAAATTATTGGAGGAATCCAACCCTTTATCTATTGTATGAATCAGATCCTGCTCTACTAAATACAAAAATTAACATTAATTTATTATTGTGTGTATATAACTTTCAAGTGGTACTTAATTTTAAGTACGTATCTATGAAATATGCCTCTCATCAACAGGGGCACATACGGTAATCAATTTTTGAAAATGGCCGAATTGTCCCTTGCAATATGACAAGGCGTGACAAGGACTTTATGACATACTTTACAGATGATCCTTCAAATAGAAAAAAGTAATACTATGTCCACTAGGGTATGGGCCACAATGTTAGTCAGACTAACATTGTTTAGTCTGGAGAAGAGAAGGTTCAGGGGTGACATGATAGCCATGTTTAAATATTTGAAGGGATGTCATATTGATGAGGGAACTAGCTTGTTCTCTGTTGCTCCAGAGACTAGGACACGGAGTAATGGATTTAAACTAAGAGAAAAGCGATTCCACCTAAACTTTAAGAAGAACTTTCTGACGGTGAGGGCTGTTTGACGGTGGAATGCCCTGCCTTGGAGGGTGGTGGACTCCCCGTCTTTGGAGGTCTTTAAGCAGAGGCTGGATGGCCAACTGTCAGGAGTGCTTTGATTGTGGGATCCTGCATGGTAGGGGGTTGGACTGGATGGCCCTTGGGGTCTCTTCCAACCTTGTGAACTTGTTATTGCTCCATGTTCTGTTCCAGCCCATCTGGAACTGGCAGTCAGTCCAAAAATTGATGAGTTGCCAAAAGAATGGTGAAGGCAGGAAGCAGATGATCCCATAGTAGGAGGTCTATTTATTTGTTATTTATTTTATTACACTTTTAGCCCACCCTCCCCTGCCCAAAGACCAGGCTCGGGGTGGCTCTAAAGGCTTTCGCTGTTGCCACTAGCCATTTCTGTAACAGTAAGCGCTTGTGGATGGATAGCACTGAAATGGGCCATTTAAAAACGGCACAATACAAAATGCTGCATATCCAGGGGCTCCCCATAGGATTCAGTGGGCATTTCCCAATGCATTTACCTTCTCGCTGAAGACAATATGAAGCTCCTGCACATACTGGTGAGTGGAAGGTGTGAGCTTGGATTTAAAGTGTCACCTGTACTCGATGAGGTTGTACTCCCCTTGAAGGGACAGGTCTATAGTTTGGGGGTGCTCTTGGACCCAGGCCTAGTGCTGAAAAAGCAGTGGCAGCTGTGGCCAGAAGTACCTTCTACCAGCTTCGACTGTTTAGCCAGCTGCAGCCTTTCCTGGGCAGAAAAGATCTGGCCACAGTGGTGCGTGCTCTGGTTACATCTAGATTTGATTACTGCAATGCGCTCTGCATGGGGCTGTCCTTGAGAGATGTTTGGACATTTCAGTTGGTGCAGAATGCTGCAGGCAGGATATTGACTGAAGTGGGTTGTAGGGACCATATCACTCCAGTCTTGGTCCATCTACACTGGCTCCCAATCTGTTTCCGGGCAAAATTCAAGGTGTTGATGCTGACCTTTACAGCGCTATGAGGTTTGGGAGCAACATACATGAAGGTCCACCAGGTCCCTTATGAACCTACCCAACCATTGTTGTTCTGAGATTAGGTTGGTGGCAGCCTTGGAGAGGGGCTTCTTATTTGTGGCACCAAAACTTTGGAACTGTCTCTCCAGGGAGACTCGTCTGTCTCCTTCTGTTGCTATCTTCCAGCAGTGGGTGAAGACTTCTTTGGCATTCCTTCAGTGATCCCTCCTTTCTGGCCAATATTTGAATTGTTGTTTTTATGTTGCTGTGTGCATATTTTAGTTTTTTAGATTTAACAAATGGCAGTCTGTTCATGAACTTGCTTATATATTGGGGTGTGCATTCGGATATGCAAAACTGAAAAAAAAAGAGACTCCATTATAATGGAGCCAAAAAGGCAAAGCCAAAAAAAAGCTGATTTCCCCCCCTGATTTCCCCCCAGCTATTTCAGATCTATGATTTTTGCAGGGCTTGGGGGCGGTGTTTTGAGGTAGAGCCATCAAATTTTCAGCACAGTTGCAGGTGACTCTCCTTAAAAGAACCCTCAAGTATGGTGAAGATTGGGTCAGGGGTCCTTACAAGAGCTCCTGAGTTTCATTAAGTTCGGGTCAGGGGTCCAACTTTACAGGCACCAAATTTCCTCCATTTGGGGGCCCATAAAATTGGACCCCCTGACCCAATCTTCACCAAACATGGGGGTTCTCATAAGGAGAGGCACCTGTAGCTCCACTGAAAATTTGGTGCTTCTACCTTGAAAAATACCCCCCCTCCCGAGCTCTGGAAAGATGTGCCACAGGGTAATATGGAGTTAAGCCCTGACCTGGATGGCCCAGGCTAGCCTGATCTTGTCAGATCTCAGAAGCTAAGCAAGGGTCAGCCCTGGTTAGTATTTGGATGGGAGACCACCAAGGAAGACCAGGGTTGCTGTGCAGAGGAAGGCACTGGCAAACCACCTCTGTTAGTCTCTTGCCATGAAAACCCCAAAAGGGGTCGCCATAAGTCAGCTGCGACTTGACTGCACTTTTCACACACACAATATGGAGTTAAAAGGAATGGCTCCTATGTTAGTTAATGGGAAAACTTTGTGGGGCTCCGTGTTTGTGTGTGTGTGCTATTTTTTAAGGTAGAGGCACCAAATTTGTAACATAGCTGCTGGTGCCTCTCCTTACAAGAACCACTGAGTTTGGTAAAGATTGGGTCAGGGGATCCAATTTTGTTGGTCCTCAAATTTTCCTCCATTGTTTCCAGTGGAGGATGGATGGGGCACCATCTTTGGGGGCCCGTAAAATTGGACCCCCTGACTCAATCTTTACCAAACTCAGCGGTTCTTGTACGGAGAGGCACCTGCAGCCACATTGCAAATATGGCGACTCTACCTTTAAAAACAGCCCCCCAGAGACCCACAAAGATTTCCCAAAGGGTTTAACGGACCTGAAAATTTTTGAATATTTAAAAAGAGCTGGGGAAAAGCCCTATATTAGTACGGAGATTCAGCTTTTTCAGATTTTCTGAAAAATTTCTGGTCTATTAAACCCGAATCTGAGAAATACCAGAAATAAATGGTGCACATCCCTATTATATACTCCATCATAACCACTTTCTATCCTATTCATGGAAAATTTCATTCATTCGTTTATTTATTTAAAAAAAACACCGTTTTCTTTCACTGTGAGGCTGATCAGTACACATTTATGGAAAACCCTTTGTGAACTTCCATCAATCGGTGCTAGATGGAGCTGTAGCATTAAAAATATGCACATATACAGGAACAGATTTTGTTTTTTACAAAACAATTTACAAAATTGTATTTTCTACTTTCATCTGAAACTGTCTGCAAGGATTTTTATCAAAAAAAAATGGAAAGGGTGTGAAGAAATTATTGAACATCAAATCCAAGTTTTGTGACCAAGTTTATTCCAATTATTTCTCAGATAGCAGCACTGCTGTGCAGATGCCACCTTGTACACTGTTAAAGCCAGTCCTCAGTTTTAAGAAGCATGCAGTTAATTAATTACTCTACAACTATTAGAGGATAATCTTTCAGGAGTTTGGAAATTCTCCTGGGAAGATGAAGGGTAGAGGTATGGTGAGTTGGGATAAGAAATTTAAAGTAAGACCGGCATATGTCATAACTGTATAGAAGAAAATATGCTTGAAGTTTAAAGGAAACTTCATGGTTTTGCAAATACTTTATCGTACCTTTGCCCATGGATTGATCCTGCTGAAATCCATGAGATGGCTTAGAAAAGAAGCCAGAAGAATAAATAAAAAAATCATTTGTTTGAAAAGGACTTCACTAATCATGTCTTTTAAAAGGAACAATAAACAGGGGAAGAGAGGTGGACTAATAGAGGCCCACCGTGGGCCTGCGCCCTGAAATCTATTTCAACAAATCTAACACAAGGCTTAGAGGAGACAGACCTCTGATTCCTGTCCTGATCATGGGCTCACACTGGTACAATTTCTAAATAATAATAATAATAATTCTAGTACACAGTTGATAAACCTGGTAAAACACAGTGACTATGCACAGAAACAAGAAAGAAGAAAATAGGAGGCAAATAAGGTCATGATTGAACAGAGGCAGCATTACTCATTCAAAAAATCTGCAACAACCTGCATCTCCCCCATTCCAATTAATTACTTAACTCCCATGCCTTTTGTGGTAGGTATCTATACTTCTTGCAATGAGACAGTGGTGAATCATTCTCTATCCACCTTATACCCACCGTGTTTCCAATTCTACCTAGTTCCTATCTCCTCAGTAGATGCAACTCACATGAACCCATGAAGCTGTCTTATACTGAATCAGACCTTCAAGGTCCATCAAAGTCAGTCTTGTCTACTCAGACTGGTAGCGGCTCTCCAGGGTCTCAGGCAGAGGTCTTTCACATCACCTACTTGCCTAGTCCCTTTAACTGGAGATGGGGAGGATTGAACCTGGGACCATCTGCATGCAAAGCAGAGGTTCTATCACTGATCCACAGCCCCCTCTCCAGCTCTTGTCTCCAGCTCTTGTCTCCTCAAAGCACACCCCCCCCAAATATGTACTGAAGGAGACCTGACTAGGTCAACATCTCACCAAGCTTGAATAAGCCAGAGGAGTAGGTCTTACGAAGGTTGTATTCTCTGGCCTCCTTGAGTCAAATAGCCCAGAAAGGCTGGTCCAGGGAAAGCCCCTGCACTCTTCAGGTGATACTTGACAATGTTCACCTTATTCAATAACCCTTTCTTTTAACTTGCAATAACCCTGCCACATAAAGTTACCAGCCTTATTTAACATCACAATATCAGCTGTCAGTTATGGCAGTTAGTACTTGATGGCAGGATGAAGGATAGACCATTCACCAACAGACACACCATTGTTATTCACACTTTTTCTTCCCCTATCACTGACCCCTTCCAAGCCTGTTCAGCTCAGGCTATTTCTAAATCTTTCCAAGCCTGAAGGGTCAGCAGCTTACTGTTCTCTTACTGAAATCATTTGAGTCTAGGTGTGGCTACAGGATTCTAGGCAGAGTTGGGGTCTTCCAAAAATGGAACAGAGCAGCAAGCTGCTGGCTCCATAAAATGCCTTGCTTTCTGAACCAGTCTACCTTGGCAGTCACGCAGATGCCAGGCTGCAATCTGGTGCATGCCCAGAAGAGGATGCTGTGGCCACGCAGAAATACCTGTTTAGGGGTTCCCCACATGCTCTCATCTGCAAAAGATGTAACTGTTAAATGAGATTCAACTTTAACACAAATCCCAAACAACACTGATTTACCATCTAAAGGGGGAAAAAAAGGAAAAGTCCTACAACTCAGAAGTGCTGATAAAATTATTGCATACATTTTATTATAAATTATTTCTTAAAATATAACCTGGAAAATCAGATGAGTATGAACAAAATGCAACTGAAAACTAATCTAAATATTCTAGATTGTATGATCACCTAATTCACTTGGTGTTATTGGGTGTCTATTGTTTGCTCACTTTCCCCATAAAACTAAAGGTCTAATGGAATGGCTTGAAGTGCCATCTGGTACCCACTTGATATATGAATTGGACACTAAAGCCAGAATACTACCCCTTTTCAGGCTCTGAAGTACCACAGGGGAAATGCTAGTCATACTGACAGCCAGTTTGACTACAGCATAAAACAATCCCAACATGGAAGAAGCAACAGTGTACTTGAAAAGGGCACCTGAATCATAATCCTTGCCTAATAGAACACAGGTCATTTATAACATCTTGGGAACTTTATGCATTAATTGGGGAAATCCACTAAATTTACTTCATCTGAATTTCCTCCTCTTTGTTTTTGATTCTGAATTATTTTTTTTAATTATTTAATTTATTTTAGGTATTTACACTTCCCTTTTCTCCCCTTTTCACGACCGGAGTTCGATCCCGACGGAAGTTGGTTTCAGGTAGCTGGCTCAAGGTTGACCCAGCCTTCCATCCTTCCGAGGTCGGTCAAATGAGTACCCAGCTTGCTGGGGGTAAAGGGAAGATGACTGGGGAAGGCACTGTCAAACCACCCCGTAAACAAAGACTGCCTAGTAAACGTCGGGATGTGACGTCACCCCATGGGTCAGGAATGACCCGGTGCTTACACAGGGGACCTTTACCTTACTTACCTTTTCTCCCAATATGGACCCAGAATGGTTTACAACTTTGTTCTCCCCTCCTCTGTTTGATCCTCACAACAACGACCCTGTGAGGTAGGTTAGGCTGAGAGACAGCAACTGGCCCCAAATCCTCCAAGTTAAATAAGAAGGAAGGAGGAATGGAATAAGAGAACTTAGGGAACGACAAAGCAATGTAAAGGAAGAAGGGAAGGCTGCTCATCCCTAAACTTAGTACTAGTACCCTTGTAGCCAAAAGCTCAGACTGAAATACTTCCATCATGAGAAGAGAGCAGAACAGTTAACTTGGGCTGACGGAAAACCAGAGGTGAACCAGTCAGGAAGCCCTGCTCCCCTTCCTACCTACAACACAAAAAGGGGGAAATGCAGGCCATCAGTTAGGTTTGCTCCTAGGCATGTCCCTTTATCCCAGGCTTAACCCAACTCCTCATTTGCATCAGAGATGGACAGACCTCTGTCAGGGAGATACAGGTTAAAAGTGCAAGATGCAGCCTAATGTCAGAAAACCTAGTGCATCTTACATTCTTGGAAATGCAAAGGTCACCAAAGCATGTTGGAGTGGCATCCTGGGATGGTTATCAAAGAGGAAAATTCAGTCAAGGTGCAATCTAGGCCTCAGGAAGAAGAAAAAGGGAACCAAATCCAAATGTTACGCATGCACAGATTTTTTCATTTTTTCTTTTCCAATTGGTCTCTAAGCAACAAAGAAATCTTGCAAAATGGTTAAGAACTCAGCCTGAGAGAGACCTCTCTCATTAATAACCCAACGCTTCAAGTGTATACCTATATCTGGTTTTCTTTCTGTTTTACTGAAACAATTGGCAGCAAATCCCAGCAAACCAGTGGGCAATGGGTAGAGAAGTTAAAATGCACTGTGTATAGAAAGTGACCTGGTGAATAGGCTAGAGCTGCTTGTGAGCAACCAAAACTGTCTGCTGAACACTCAGCTCGTTGCTCACGATCAGCAAGCAGGATGTGAGCCAAATCAATGGCTGTTCAATAGAGTTGCCAGGTCCCTCTTTGCCACCGTGTCCAGAGGACACGAAGAAAGCCAGTCAGAGACTGCTTCATATAATGATAGAACATATGTAGAAGCTTAAGCTCCTTTCAACACGGCAGCAAAAAGAAAAGAAGTGGACAATATGCTATTATTTATTGTGGGTGGCTGATGAAGACTGGGAAACAGGAGTTTTCACCGGGATCCTGTTCTACCCCCTCTCTGTGACTGATTGTTTTTGTATCCACTTACTGCCTAATATGGATTTGATACATGTGAAAAGAACTCTCCGTATAATTTTGCAGCAACTATAGATTTTGGAAGGGCTTGATGCACGTGAAGAGAACTCTCTGTATAAATTAGCAGCAACTATAGAATTTGGAAATGCATTTATTTTTGTTTGTGTTTGAACTTATAAGTATAAAAATTGTTATACTAAAGGCGATAGCACCTTGTTTTGTATGAATATAACACTTTATTGTAACACATAGCCATAGCAGCTGTATATCTTGAGTAACCTGTTTGAGCAGGTTAATTGAATTTTGACTTAGTACCTGGAGGTTGGCAACCCTACTGCTCAAGCATCTCAAATGCAAAGTTTCCAAAACTGTGATCCCACTCATATAAAGATTAAGAATGCTTCTGAAACTTTCTCATCCAAATTTCTGTTGGGATTTTAAAGTTTCAAATGGTCCGTTCTTGTTTCCAAAGCAAGATTAATGTACTAGGAATCAACTTTTGTGTCTTAATTTTGTACACAGAGTTGTGTTTGCATAATTTGCCAAAGCTTTGAGATTTTGCTCTCGGAACATGATTAAAATACTACCCCCCAACCTGTTTCCCTTCCTCACTTTTCCTGAGGCCCTCTGTCTGAAGTATGCTATTATGTCTAAATATGCCATTATATAAACAAAACTAAAAGCTGGATATATAAATACGATTATATGTACAGTAAAATCAAGATTATTTGTACATGGTGTTTTAACTTATGCAGAGAAATGCATGAGCACATCATTAAAAACAGAACAGAAAAATATCCTTGGTGGGATCGTATGTACTATTAAGCAGTGTTTTAAAAGCAGATAAGGGAGAAGATGCAAATGAACTGAAGGAACAGGCAACTGTGCATCCAGTTCTGAAATTAACTTTAGAAATTCCCCTAGTTAAACTGGAATTAAAGTGGAAACCTGTCATATCAGCCGAGGCTTGCTGTAATGCAACAATGCTAAGGCCAGTAAAACCTAAATACAAAAAAGATCAATGCTACGATAAATCCAACTCCTTGATCTGGAAATATAATTCATAATTTGCTCTGTCTTTACCTAGGACTTTTTAAAGCAGGTATTTTCTGTAAAAGCTTGCATGTATACACACTCATATGTCAGGCAAAATATAGCGAATACAATGCTCATGGAATTTAATCAGTGTATTCTCAGGAAGCAAAATAACAGCACATATTATTATGCTAATGGTTAACCAGCACAGCAATTGCAGAATAGGTATAATGTACACATTCTACCTAGCTCCTAATAGAATTTAATTTGATCATTCATTTCACTTGCTCAGATGCAAGAAGAGCATCACTTAGGAAACTTCTTAATTTGACCCAGATCTAGATTAAACATTTTTCTATCTATACATCTAAGACTACTAAAAACTGCTAAATTTTTGGTTGAGTGAAATAACCGAACAACATCTTATTCAGTGAAATGTGATATGATAAACTGCATCCTTCTTTTTGTCCCTTATTCATGTTCCCCCTTTCTTTGCCACTTTTCTTCAAGTTTGCCTCTTCGTTTTGAACTTTTTCTCTGTAATCTCCCATTTTGTCAGCTGTATTTCCCCCACACTTGCTAAATTCCTTGTCTCTCCAATTTCCAATGGAGTATTCCATAACCTTTGCAGGAAGTTCCACCAAGTTCTACAGGACAGAAAGAACTGTACAAACCTCTGAATACCTACTTATCTACTGAAGAAATGCATGTATGATCAGACTGAATAGTTCTCACGTGCCTGACGGTTTCAGCCAAAACAAACAAAGAATAACCCCAGACTAAACTAGCTATCTGGAAGGACAAGAGACCCGGATGAACCAGGAGTGGAGAGTGGAAACCAAGGGATGTTGAAACAGGCAGATGTTGTTGCTATAACATGCTAGCACAGGATGGGACATGGTGATTCTTCTCCTCATGATGCACTATGCACAATGACCTTGATGCTCGGTAGGTACCAGCTTCCAAGAAGCACCAACCAACTCCATTACTGTGGTAGCCCTCCATATGCTATTAATGATCAACAAAAGGGAATGTGAATTCTTGGTGGATAGAGGGAAACTTGACAGGAATGTTTCTGAAATTCACCTAATCCAGGGTTTCCCCTGAATACCGAAGTACTGAATTACCCAGCCTTGTTTTTGAAAAGGAATTCAACCATTAGGAGTTTCGTTGTCTTTTTGTCTTTTTTTTTTTTTTTACATTTCGCACAAAGCACTGTTTCTGCAGCTTTCAGTTCCTTAAATTCATGTGTGTATTTCCTTCTGTCTACTTTACCAACACTAGAAAACACCAGCCCATAAATGCACACTGGTCAGAGAATGGAAAGAAAATTCAAGTGTACCAAAACTCCAATTCCTGAATTAATTTTAGAAATGCTCCTAGTTAAATTGGAATTCCGAAAATATGAGATGTAGGGCACTGCAAATAATCACTTCAATAAAAGGAAAGGAAAAGTAGAAAATCTTTCATGCTTGGTATCCTACAAGGATGCTCATCTTTTTGACCTGCTCTGACCCTTGCTCCAGGCTCAGAGCTGCCGTTCTGAACACCGGTGTTAGTGGCAGCCAAGGAAGTCTAACTGACTGTGTCCACCCTTCCACCCTTTCTGCTTGAGAGAGAAGCAGAAGCCTAAAGAAACTTGTGCCGGTATCTTTCAGGAGAAAATAACCAAGGGAAAGGCATGGGTTGCCTGGTGTTTTCTTTTCTGCTGCTGCCACCACCAAAAGTAGTCCTATTCCCCCATCAACCCTTCAGGCAATTGCTCCAATGTCCATTGGACTTAACTCTAGGGTTGCCAACCTCCAAGTACTAGCTGGAGATCTTCTGCTATTACAACTGATCTCCAGCTGATAGAGATCAGTTCACCTGGAGAAAATGGCCGCTTTGGCAATTGGACTCTATGGCATTGAAGTCCCTCCCCTCCCAAACCCCACCCTCCTCAAGCTCCTCCCTAAAATCCTCCCACCGATGGTGAAGAGGATCCTAGCAACCCTACTTAACTCTGCTGGCAGATATTTACAAATGTTAATTAAATGTTTAAAAACATGTGGGTGTCATTACTAAGACATACCATTCACAGTATCTAGCCTGGTGATGCTCCATAACATTATTTCCTGAATCAAGAAACTGCTGAGAAAGAATGCTTTGC
Source organism: Euleptes europaea (assembly GCF_029931775.1). Classification (NCBI taxonomy): domain Eukaryota; kingdom Metazoa; phylum Chordata; class Lepidosauria; order Squamata; family Sphaerodactylidae; genus Euleptes; species Euleptes europaea. The sequence continues at coordinate 29,981,613 of NC_079326.1, forward strand.
AATAGTGGCTGAGGGTGAAATGGGCATGCAGTAGTCTTCCACTGCCTTGTTTGTTCACTGCCTTTCTAAAGATTTAGGAACACTGGGAAACTACATTTTGTGTACTAATGTCAGCATGTCCAGAACATCTGGAATGACATTACAACTGCATCCTGGGTAGCATGAGTTCTTGGAAATGTGCTCTCAGGTCTTTAGTAAGTACTCAGAAGCTCTGGAAAACTACATGTCATTGGACCCTGATGCCTGGAACATTCCTGCAGCAATATTTACTTACTTCATTTCTAGTCCACCTTTCTTGCTGAGACTCAAGACAAATTGCACGATTAAAACCAATGGTATAATATGTACAACAAACAATTCAATAAAACTAGATTACAAAATTAGAGAATGTTCTAGAAAACTGTGTAACACAATAAAACAAGATTACAAAACTGAAGAAAAAAGCAAAAAAAGTATAATGTATAAAATGAGAAACGCAATGAAAACCACCTGAAATGTCCCATACAGTAAGCATGTTCCCTTTATTCAAAACACTCTCAATTGTACACATTCTGAGAACAGAAGGGTTGAAGCCTTCCTGACCTCATCGCACATAGTGAGCCACAACAAAGAATGTTCAGCTACGGGCATCTGTTGATCTTACACATTTGCAGGGTACACCTTCAGGTTTTGCACAGATTAATAAAGCTGCCATAGTGAGACATCTCATGAGAGGCAGTCCTGCAGAGATGTGGGACTTAGGGCATAAATAGCTCTGTAGATAATAACTAGTACCCTAAGCTGAACCTGGAAACTAATGGTTAACCAGCAGAGCAATTGCAGAATTGCTCCCAATAGCATTCAAGTTGCAGCATTCTTTACCAGCCAGAATTTCCAAGTTTTCTTCAAGGAAAAACCCATACAGAGTTCATTACAATAGTCAAGGATTGACATGGTCAGATCGACTAATTCAAGGTAGGGAGACATCTTCCATGCTAAATGAATCTGAGAAGAAACAATTGTTGTTGCTGCATTAATGTGCTTCTCCGGCAATGATGCTGGGACAATATATAAGCCCTAGACTCTTAAATGAATGAGGGTCAGCTGAAGCACTTCAAATGTGGAAGTACCCTCCAAGACTTCAGCCTACTCAACTAGCATCACCTCTGTCTTGTTAGGATTCCATTTCAATTAATCCAAAGCCAAAGCATCTAGGCACTGGATCAGGACAATTACAGCAGCTCCAAGGAGTTTAGACAAAGAGTGGGAAGACCGGGATATAAGACTGATAATAAATAGATGACAGACAGACAGAGACAGAGAGAGGAGTGTTTTCAGCATACAGATAATCCTAAAGGCTTTAGATGAAGATTAAATAGCATGGGGAATAAAACATAGTCCTGTGGACATCCCATATTGATGAAAACAGCAAGCTCTGAGTCCAATCCGTAAGGAAAATTTTAAACCAAGCACATCCCAGAATACCTGCTTCTACGTCAAAATCTCTCAACAAGATGGCATGGTCCACAGTATCAAAGACTGGTGGTAAGTCAAATAAGAACAACAAAGAGGTATAGCCCTTGTCTACATTCAAATGGAGATCATCAACTAAAGCCATCTTATAACTGGCATCCAAATCAGAATGCATTTGTATATATTGGGTATAAAATACGGGCGGAAAGGTAACGGCTGGACATTAAGGGAATTTTTTTTTTACAGTGAGGGTAGTCAGCAGTGGAATAGGCTGCCTAGGGAGATGGTGAGCAATCCCTCACTAGCAATCTTAAAGCAGTGGCTAGATGAACACTTGTCAGGGATGCTTTAGGCTGATCCTGCATTGAGCAGGGGGTTGGACTAGATGGCCTGTATGGCCTCTTCCAACTCTTTGATTCCATGATTCTATAAAATACTTTATCAGCACCAAACTTTGCAAAAAAATAATCACAACGAACCATCAGTTCCTAAAACAATAAAGACATAAGTGCCAAAATACCTTTACAAACTGAGCCAGTTATAAACTGACCTAATGGTAGCAGAGAATGATTTCTTTACCACTATCACCACTGCCTCATAGGCTGTCAAATTCACTCCCAAGTTTTCTGCCAACACTGCCTTATAGGTTTCCCAGCCCTCTTCAACTCACCCAGCTCTCTAATAAACCAAGACAATAGAACTCACCTTGAGAGCAAAAGCAAAGAAAGCACTTAACCTACATTTTTTATGACCATGTACCTGTTGCTTTCAGAAAGTGAACACCTAACCCAAATCAATTTTAACATGACCAGGAATACTAAGGAACAGCAGGTGGGGATTCTCATCTATGATGTTGATTTTGTTTTTCTGAACAAGGACAATTACAGTACAATCCTTGGCCATGATCCAGAAACTTGTTGGAAGATTCTCAGGCATAGAGAATTACTGTTGATACCTGCTGAATAACACCACTGAACAGAATTCTGCAAACTGAATATGGTGCATAGTTATGGTCAACACATCTCAAAAAGACTATCAAAGATCTCAGAAAAGTCCAGAAAAGGACAACCAAAATGAAAATTAAAAGCATCCGGGCCTTTTTAATTTAGAAAAAAAAATGACTAGGTACCATGAGGCAAGGACATCTAAGACTCAAGGAAGAGCTATGCATTGATCTGGCTCTAAGGAGCGCAATTTGTTGTATTTCTTTTCTCTTAAACTGTACTTTGTTTATATGGTTCATTTTTGGGTTTTTTATGGGGGAGAAAAGTGGAGTGAGTTTGCCTTAATAATAAAATATAAATAAAGCTGGCAACCAGTGGGGCATAGTTTAGAAATGGTAAGTTACGCTTGGAACTTGTACCTGCTAGCAGCCTAGCCATTATATTTTGAACCAGTAGATGCTTAGGAAAAGTCTTTAAAGGCAGCCTCAAATAGAGCATATTTTGGTAGCCCAAAACATGTGAAATCATGCCTCTCAGGAAGGGCTGTGATGGGTGAATCAGAACAAGCAGATTGATATAATTTTTATTAACCACTATACCGAAACATGAGATCATCCATGTTTAGAGGCCAGTAAACCTCTGTGACAACCAAACCTGGAAACCCAAAAGAAGAGTGGATATTCCCACAATACCGTGCTGGATACCTTCTCAGGGCTCCTTGTGCTGGCCACTGTTGGGAGAAAGACTACATTCTAGATGGGCTTTAGTCCAATACAGTCAGTCGTTTCCTCTTCAATTTGTTTTAAAAAAACATACAGTAGTTTATTTCTCTGAGATCTGCCTGAACAACGTGCTACGCTTCGGCTCTCTAGAAAGTATCTGACAAATCAAATCTGCATCAGAAGCTTCAGACTGTGAGTGTGAGTTTTGCTTTTTCCTCTATTACTCTTTTCTGTATTCCTTCTCATGATCATCCCTTTTCTATAAAACAGACTGGAAGTTGTTATTGGTTCAATTGTGTGAAGAAGAAATACACACACACACACACATACTGTGTACCCAAGGTGGCTTGTAAAAAGATCTTTTCATTGTTAATGTAGACTTCAGGTTGTAAATTTCAGGCTATAAGCTTTTCGGTATTTTGTGGAAGGAGAACATGCATAATGCCCGAGGAACATGCCCTACCACAGAAGGACACCACTATGCAAGCAGAAGGAAAGTATAGAATCCAAACCAATGTCACAGCAGAATCTTCAAGCCGTGCACTGGGCACTATTTCCCCAAGTTAAATGTATGAACTACTAAGCAGTTCTTTGTACAGCAAGGTGGCTTGCCAGCAAAGTTACTCCATCTGGCAGAGATTGAAAGCAGCTACACAGAGGCAAACGGCACTGTGACTAAAATGACCTGTTTCCTTTCATGGCATGGACTTGTCAGCCACAGTGCGAAAGCTGGGAAACACAGGAGGGCAGAAGTGAACGCTGGGTTGTCCTAGAGAGACCTGTGCAGAGTGTCTTTTTGCAAAGAAATAATCACACAAATAAGAACTCATCGGAGGTGGAACAGTTTTGAAAGCGATCCTGAATAAACAGATCTTCGATGTTCCTTCTGTAAACTTAGCTCTGAGGCTAATGGGGCCTCTCAGTGGGCGTTTTATCTTCTGCACGCCTTATGCATACAAAAGGTTTCCCTTCTGTCAGAAAACCAGTTCAGGTGTTGTTGTTTTTTTAAGCATTTGTTTGCTTTGCATTCTAGATGTTAGCTGATTAATCATCAAAATATTAAAACGAGCATTATAAGCCGCGAAGCACCCTGGCATCCATCTACCCAGCTGATGGAATTGAAAAATAAGAACAATCCCTTTTTATCTTTTAATCACTAGATGGCATTGTTACTCTGAAGTATAATGCGAATCACTGTACAGCCAAATGAGATAGTTAAATTAGCAGACAATTATCCCAGTTCCGCTCCCCCTTTTATGTGATGAAACTGGTTACTTATAGCCTGCAGGATAAATTCTATAGGGTGCCTGACTCAGTCAGGGCTATATCTTCACAAGCTCTCCCTTCCCAGATTTCACCTCAATCTGTCATACAGATTTGACACTGCATCGTTCCAATAGTACTCAGAAATGACATGCATATAATGTGGAATATTGTGCACATTTACAGCCAGGATTCCCCCCCCCCCCACTCCTTAAAACACGGCTTGCTAGATTCTGGCGATCGTCAGCCTGAAAAGAAAAATTAAAAAACAAAAAGGAGATAAAACAGAGGGCCCTCTTCTTTCTATATGGCAGAGGACATCTGAAATCTAAACTTTTTTTTAAATAAAAAAGGAACTAGAATCGGATTTTCCTCCTTGTTGCTGTTATGTAGATAGTACCGGGAATTCTGACTATGGAGAGGGTACATTTAATGCACAATATTGTTATGATTTGCTTCCATTAACACTTCACAGTATAAATCAGGTTGACACCTTGATTCTAAACACATAACTTGGAAGATTTTCATTGACTTCTTTCCAAATAGAGTATATGGGGAATTGATTGCATTTTTATAAGAAAATGATTCCTTTTTAGAATCTTTTTAAAGAACCTCATGGCCAACTGAATAATCCTTTTTCTCACATGCATTAAACAGACTTATAATTTTGTTCTTTCACTCAAGCCATTTTTTTCCTTTTCTAAAGAAAACCCTTATATTTTGCTTTGCTGAAAATAGAAGATTTTAACTGCAGAAACTTTAGAACAGATGAGTTACAGTCTATATTTGATTAGAGGTTTTTTTTAATCAGTGTGTACACTTCTTGGAACATAAATGCATGTTCGCATTAGATATGTAAACAGACACACACAGGTGGCAAGAATACCATCAATAATTACCAAAACCACTGTACAATATTTTACATTTCGTGCAATTTCAAAGCCAATTATTTTGGCATACAACAATTACTGTAACTACAGTACATACCTCCTGGCAAGATCTACTGCTTTTATGCATTTTTCCTGGTTTGGGATTTGGGGGGAGGGGTTGGTTTAAGTGATCTGGAAGCTTCCAGTTTTGATTTCTTCAGGCCTCATTGTATGAAGCTTCCCTTTAAGTTTCCCTCAGCATATGTGTTCCATCCATATATTTGAATGTCAAAACATGAGGGGGAGGGGTAAAAGGATAGAGGCACTCAAAGAGTTAATTCTTTTGAATAAACGTCCTACAGAGGAGGTGATGTAGACACATCTTGTTCCTCACACAAAGGCAAACAGGTTACAAATGTGACTTTGTTCAATCAGCTTCATTCACTGCAGTCAAACTCAAGTCACGTGGAGAAAATTCAGAACCAACTTCAGATTGGATTACAGCAGATATGTCACCATATGGTATATATGGTATATACAAAAATCTTCTTTAGTATGATCTGGGAGAGAGGGAAACAGCTAGGAAAGAAGTTACAGTTATGTCCAATATTATATTTGTGATTGTGTGTGTGTGCACGTGTGTGTGTGCATATAGCATTTTTAATGGTGCTGTCTTACACTCAGAGTAGTCTTCCTTTCCAGTAAGTACAGTATATACCCTAATTGTGATGTGGAAATTTAGAACCCAGTTTTTTTCCCCCAGTAGGATTTATAGACTCCCTGGCAAAGAGTACCACACTCTGTGAAGCTTTGGAGACAAATGTGAAATAGAAATGTCAATTTTCCATTATTTTAAGCAGAAACATGGCATAGCACAGAGACACACAAAAACAAACCATTGCAAAGGAGCGGGTGCCTTTGTGCTTTTAAATTAAGAGAACAAAATGGGCTGTTGATTTCAGTTCATACATAAGCTATCATCCCCTGAATTTAGTTAGCATGATTCGTATGTACTATAAAACCAACAGTTTACAGTATGAATCAGCACAGTCTATATGACCATTTGTAGTTTAATAATTTTATATTTTCCTTATCTTGATTTTTGTCCAAAGAAATGCATTCCTTTATTTGACTGGTTAGTTAATAGTTTCAAAGCCTGCTTAGATGCTATCAACTTTAAATCCTTCTATATAAGTATCTTATTGATTTTTTTCAAGTGTAATTGGGAAATGGGACTTGCTTGGTTTAAAAGAGCCAACGAGTTTCATTTTCCACACTTTGTTTTAAAACCAAAAGGCAAAACAGCTGCAGTTTTTTTAAAAAAAAATCAGAATTTGTTCTTAACATGTTTTCCCTGCCTTGCAATCTTTAAACAGCAACAAAAATTCAGGTTGATAATGCTTATTTCTTGAAAAATGGAGGCTGTTGCACAAAATATACTTTTAAATAGATAAATTGATGCTAACTATCAAGGAGATTTTTTTTTAAAAAAGTCATATTCATTTGGCTGACTTACTGACCAGTTCTATCGATCGTTTGCTTTAATCCCAAAATCTTCACAGCATGCTTGCAAAACTTTCTTAATGATTTTGTATGAACTTTTCATTTTAGCAGATTATTCTAAATTCCGCCTCCTCTCATTTGCTTAGCTGACCAGAATAAATACAAGGTTCCCCATTTTTAAGTTACATTTCAGAAAGGTAACAGCAAAAAAAAAAAAAAAAAAAAAAGAACCCTTCCTGAAGAGCAATATGAGAGTTCCTAAAGTGATAATGCTTTTGATTTGTATATGCTTAAGGTTTAGGTTAAGGTTCCCTGAAACTGTATGTCTATTTCTGTAAATCAAGGAGGTGGGGGGCATTGGTGCATTATTTATTTATGGGTTTTCATGTCTATAGCCCAAATTAATCACCTCTGATTCTGCCAATGTAACCAGCTGCAGTTTTTCCTGAAGACTTATCAGACTTGCGCCATTAAATGCTACATACTACAAATCAAAGTTTTCATAATTAGAGTCAAAGGCACAACATATTTTAGTGTCACTTTTGTTAATCTTAACATAAGTCATTATAAACACTGCTTTTGCACATACATCCGCTGTGTGTCATTCCCCACCCCCACCTCCCAAAAAATAGGCTTGTCATAGCATATATCAGTAAAGAAAATCACCATAATGACAGATTGACTAATCCTCAGTGAAGTGATGTGGCTTCAGTTGCAAATGTCTTTCTGCATATGCTGCTTTCACCCCAACTCTAAATATATTACATTGATGTAAATCCAATGCAAATCACACAAGTGCCCTTATCTAGTAAAGCTGACCCACAAGCAGAAATTCTCCCCAATGTACAGGAGGAGGTGGAATCACACGTATAAAGCTCCAGGATGTATGTACAGGGTAGCTGCATTTACTACAGAAGTTTAGCTTAAGGAGGATGAGGATCACACCCACTTGTCACGCTCCTACTGTCTTCATGTTCAGCCAATCACTGCAAAGAGCTCTAAGCACATGCACGCATAGGCTCTTTTATGTGAGCAGCAGGACCATGGGTTTTTGCAGCATTCCCCATTGCATGGAAGAGTCTATATATGTGCCCAAAGGAAAGGACTCTCTGTAGACAACAGCTAAAGAAGCAGGTATCAGGGATGGGGCCATCTTTTGAATGCCTTATGAGACCTGGCCCATTGACGCACTAGCAACTTACCTCGCAAATTACACGCATCCAGTACACAAGAATCCAGACTGCTTTTAAATTCCTGTTCCCACCGTGCCTCCTTTCCCCGCTGCACTTGAAAATCCCCAGACCGGCAAGCTTCCAGGCATGTCCAGTCGGCGCTCCAAGCAAGGACAGCGATTGGTTCAGCTTTAGTAAGGGAGGCGGGGGGAGTGCAGGGGTTGGCTGGCAGCAGGATTGAGGACGCATTGCATGTTCCCACTTCAAGGCACCGAGTGTGGAGGACGTTTTATTTTTTTAACTCGCCTTATCAGCGGATCCTCTTACTGCGGAGAAACTGCGCTCTGGAGACGTCCTGGGAATCCTTCGGGTGAGTTGCAGTGGGAACATGCAAGGAAAGCCCACGGAAGCTGGCACCTCAAATGGTAAGTGCGGACACAGCCCAGAAGAAATTTCACCAACTTGGTGATGTACAGATTTGAGCCTGCTTAAAACTGAATCAAATCCTTTAATTTATCCAGCTTTAGCTTCTGTGCTTTACAAATACCCAAGACAAGCCCAGGCTTTAAAAATGTTGACCTGGAATCCCAGTCTTCCAAACTATTGGTTTGCTTTAGCAAAACTTTCACCAGAAATTGAGCAGTTGACCTTAATAAAGGTAGAGTTAGCATGTAAATGAATGGAACTGAATATAGAATCAATGTGGAATATGGAATCTTCATTTTAAAAGTCTCATATTTTGCTTTAATATTGACTTCATTTTTAAAGGAAATAAAGTGAATGGGGAAAATATTGGAATAATATGGTACATAATTGGACTTTGTCCCATAAACCGGGCCCAATAAAAAATTAATAACATTTTTTAAACAATGAATAAATATTATTTCAAGAATGTGCAATTTTTTACCCCTGTCCTTTAAAAAATTAATAAAATTGCTATTTGTTGAAGGAAAGAAGTTGGGGATGAGACAGTACATTGACAGCACAATCCCAAACAAGACTGCATCCTTTAAAGCCCATTGACTTCTATGAATTTAAAGAGGTGTAGCTGTACTTAAGACTGCACTGTAGGGAACTGTTTCAATGAATTTTTTTTAATTACATATTGAGAATAAATCTTTTTTGCAATTGGCACAGAAGGACACTTTCGTTAGCATAATGCCAAGTGAGGTTATATGAGGTTACGTTGCATCACAGACAGGAGCACATATAAAACGGCTTACTAAAAAATTCAACAATGTTCTTTTTCTTCTGCTATTGTAGCTTGAGACTGTCTCCCATCTAGGCAGTCATGACTCATGGCCTCCTGAATGACTCACTACATGGAAGCATCATGTAGGGATATAACTGCAGTCTAATTTAGATATAACAATATCAAACAGATACTGTAACTCATATAATGATAGATGATCATAGAAAACACTTCCATCTAGTACTTACTGTCTATATGTACAGTCAAAAATTCAATAAGAGATTGGGAGGCAGTTTCTTAGAAAAGGGACACAAGAAAAATCTTTAGTACAAAAGAATGTGAATAGTTGTTTGGCTAAATATCCTCTATAAAGAAGCTGACATTTCCTTCTCATATACTGATCACCACTCAGCCTACTCACCACATGCATTAGGAATGCCAGCCTTTAGGTGGGACCTGGGCATCCACCAGAATTATAGCTCATCTCCAGATAATAGAAATCAATTTCCCCTGGAGAAAATGGATGCTTTGGAAGGTAGACTCTATGTCATGGTACCCCACTGAGGTTCCTTTCCTCCCCATGCTCCTGCCCCAGATCTCCAGGGGTTTCCCTATCTAGATCTGGCAATCCAACCCCCATCCTCCGCAGGTGGCCAAGGGGAACCTGGCAACCCTAACGTACATAAATGGAAATCACAACAGCTTTCCATAATTTCAAGCCAAATGAGTCAGCAATTGCCAGCATGTGGAAATGTAACTGCAATGTCTTTAAACAAACTGAACACCTTGCAGACTGCACAAATGTCCATAGAATAGAGATAGGTGTGAGGCCTCCTGCCAGTAGCCTTGTTTGCCTGCCAGAACTCAGAGAGGCATCGGGATAATTTATTAAAAAATAAAATGGGGGAAACCATAGGGATTCCAGCAATTCCCGGAGCTACCCTAGATCACTTCCAGTTTTCCTCAGAAGTGACATACCAACATAGCCAATGTTGCTACTCCCACCATTTCCTTGTTCTCAACCCTCCCGTTGGTTGCCAAACTTGGCCTGGCCACCCTAATATCCATAAACCCATGGTCCCATAAACCCATGCTGGGCCCATAAGATGAAGCCCTGGACTTCTACCCTGAAGTCCATTCCTGATGACACTATTGACCCCGAAACAGTACCCCAAAAGGTACTCCAACCAGCTGAGGCTTATACTTGAAGTGCAAAATATAAACAGCATATCTGACTGGCTTGGATTCTAAGTCAGGCTTCCATTGGTGCTTCTTTTTTATCTGCTGCAGAAATGATCTTCTGTTGCAGTGAGCTTTTCTCTGGCGCATTTCAGCTCACTGAAAGATGCTGATCTTGCAAAAGCAGAAGTTTCTACCACTGACAAATGTGCGCCACAGGAAAGGACTACCCCACAATGAAGCACAAGGGGAAGCAAGGCCATAGGTGAAATGGCAGAGTGGGGATTTGAACCTGTATTTTCCAGATGCTAGTCCAACACTCTAACCACTACACCACACTGGCTCTCTCCATTTAGAGTGATCCCACTCTAGCTCATTTTGTTAAATCAGGAAACACAACACCTTTTCCTACCTAGAAGCATGAATAAAAAAACAAAAATAGGCTCAGAGTGTCTAAATTATTATGCCTGGATCTTTATCCCTAACTGGACCATTTGCCAAAGCCTACAAGGACCAAACCCAGAGAAACTCAACATCCAATATCCACTGAAATCAACATGCTCCTTTCTTGCTACTTCAGATCTATTCCTGAGTTTGCACATACAAATCAGAGGAGAAAGTAATTTGGGTAAGCTCCTTGATTCCATATGTCATAACACAGGGCATTACAGATCAAGAAGGCAATATAACTGAAGCGATACATAGAATGATTGGCTTTAGAAGGTCTGGGAGTAGAGGTTACTGTGATTGTCAACCACGAAAATGAAATGTGAGTGTCCTGTTTTATCAAGCTCTGGATTTCTAGATAAAAGTTTGCATTGCCTCTTTCAGCAACATACCATTAGAAACTCAATAGTCCAGCCCAATTTTTCCAGAGTACGGTAGAGCATATAGCACAGCAATAATTTCCTAGGAAATAGTTCTAAGGCCACTTTGCAGATCTAAGCTGGTCTAGGTCTGGCCAGGTCCTGGAGGGGAACCTTCTAGAAAACCAGTGAATACCAGAATGAATATATATATATATATATATATATATATATATTAGCACATCAGTTTCTGCTCTGTCCACCAACTTATTTGCATAATTCAGATTCTCCAAAACTGATAATATTTCCAGAAGATGTAGGAACATTAAAGTTGTACAAATATGTACATATTTATAAACTTGAAAGTTCATAAATATGAACAAATTCACTTCACTTTCAAAAAGGATGAAAGGGAATAAATGTAATGGAAGCCCACTTTGTCATGCAGGTTCCCATGGTAGCATAGCAGGCTCGAAAGTCATCAGACAGTGAGGGGCGAAAACAGACACAGAGATTAGAAGATGCTGGATCTGTTACATGAAATCACATCAGGGGGGGGGAAATCCCCCAACACAATGACTTGGTCCCATATGTGGCAACCTAAAGTGTAAGACTTGGGAGAGGAAGACGTTACTGTGCCATTCATTCCTGTTTCTATTGTCTTTTGATTATCAAAATGAATAATCACACATACGGTCCCCCTCTTTCACATTTTACATTAGTGTTCATTCATACTTGGGCTCATACTTTTGTGACCACCTGTCTTCTTTTACATATTAAATAACTTAACTTTACTTGTTCTGATCATAGACCAGCCAAGGCTGATACACAGACAGAGTCATCAGCACATCTGTATACAATAGAATTCCAAAGCAGCATAATAGGCTGATTTCAGTTTTACAGGCATAATGAAAAGACTTAACCCACTGTTTCCTTGTAAAACATGCCGAAGCACAAAATTTGGCCACCTTAAATAAATTCGGTTCTCACCTTCTCTCTTATTTCCCTGATGGCAGAATAAACATTTCTATTAAACATTATTAAAGACATAAACATTCTTATTAAAAACCCTATAACCCCTTACATTTCATTTTAGCACCCATCTTTGACAATTATTCACAATGGTTTGGCCCACAAAAGATTGTTGTAGTAAGCAAAAAAGTTACCTGGAGATTCCATGTATTACACAGTTCCATGTTTACCACAATAGAAAAAGGCTGTTTCCACAAAGCCAAGTTGGCAGGTGTACCCTGCAAGCTGAATGTTAGTATAAGGCCTGGCACACACCTGTGGAGCAAGGGGGGTTACCAACAGCGCATTCCTGACTTCTGAGGGTGAAAGTTTTCAGGAGGCCAGGACGGGGCTGTGCTGGTGTTGGGGCCCTCCACGCCGGACGTTGGTCTCTGGGTTTTGCCGGCATCGCACTGGCGTAAAGGCCCGTACCGGCGTTTCGGGGGGCGTTCCGGGGGTGTACCCAGGGCATTCTGGGGTTGGGGCTGCCTATAGGCAGCCTTCTGTCCCCCTTCGCCCCATAACGCCAGCGCCAAGAATGGTGTTGCTGCACCTGCTTTTTAGCAGGCACAGCCTCACTGTTCTCTATGGGGTGAAAAGCCCCATTTAAACTTTTAAAAGTCTGCAAAAGGCTTTTTTAAGGTTTTCGGTGGCTGGGAAACTGGTTTGGAGGCAGCGTGGCAGCACCTCCTCCATGCCATCCCCAGCCGCCAGAGGCTCAGGAATGCACTGAAAGTGACAGAGCATCTGGTTGGCATGTAGGAGATCCCAGGTTCAATCCCTGGCATCTCTAGCAAAAAGGATCAGATAACAGGAGATGTGAAAAACCTCCACCTGAGAGCCTGGAGAGCCACTGCCAGTCAGAGCAGACAATACTGACCTCAGTAGACCAGATACCTAGCTCAGAACAAGGCAGCTTCATGTGTTCAGGAATTACTATTACACATTGTTTATAATATTAATATCTGTTATATGCTTGCTTTTTTTCTGATGCAATCGACAATTGTAACTGCTGTCATGACATGGCCTTTTAAATACTCTTTTCTTTTGTATCTTGTTTTTTTCTAAATTCTGTTTTTATATATTTATAAAAAATAAAATCTTTTTAAAATGTGTTCAGGGATGCGGTGGCAGAAACTTGAGGTGGCACAATAGACAATTCCCACTTAAGAATGCAGAGGTAGGGTCATATTTTGAAATGTTTCGCTCCCCTAGGTTAACAACTCCCTGCAGATGACAGACCAGTACTGCAACCAAACACTGGGGCACAGCCTTTCCTTTTGCTGCACTAGTTTTCCATTGTCAGGGATGCTAGAAACATTTAAAGCTGGAAATGCCCATCTGCAGTCTGAAGCAGTACAGTGCATTTTTCCACCTCAGCATTCTGCCACTTCATTCTCTTCCATGTGTAAGAACCATGACTAACTTATTCACTTGGCCCAACTGACACAATAATCAATACTACTGCTGCAGGCCAGCACTGAGATGATCTAAAATCTGACAACTTTGGATCAGTAGTTCAAAATCCATGGTTTTTCCCAGGCTGAAATAGATAGGGTTGCCAGGTCCTTCTTCGCCACCAGTAGGAGGTTTCTGGGGTGGAGCCTGAGGAGGGCAGGGTTTGGGGAGGGGAGGGACTTCAATGCCATAGAGTCCAATTGCCAAAGTGGGCATTTTCTCCAGTGGAACTGATTTCTATTGGCTGGGAATTAGTTGTAATAGCAGGAGATCTCCAGCTAGTACCTGGAGGTTGGCAACCCTAGAAATGGACTTTCTTGTGAAGTTGTATGCTTCTACCTCATCCTTGGAGACTTACTTTGGAATGGGTTTATAGAGACAGGAAGCATCATGTCATTCAGTTTCGCAAACATTTTAGTTGCTATTGACATTGGTTTCAGCAGGAATCACATTCCCATCTAGACCTTCCCCCCACCCCTGCTCCCGGGATGAAAAGAATCATAATTCTCACACACAGTTCTGTCTGCCAAATCATACACAGAAAGGAAAGGCTCCCCATTTTACAGGTCATTCTCCTTTGCAGAGTAGCCAAATGGAGGTATGGTGATAGGTTTTTCCTCCATCCTTTTTCTGGGTACAGATGTAGGGTTGGGGACCTGATTTCTAAACAGAAAGCTCAACTAGCAGGTGAGACTCAAGCACAAATGGATCACCCCAAAGTTATTTCTAAGAAGAGAGATCCTACATGCATACATGTACATGAAGCTGCTTATACTAGCCCTGTTCTCATGTTATTCTGAATGCAAGTACAGCCTTCAGGTTAGGGTTGCCAGCTCCAGATTAGGAAATACCTGGACATTTGGGAGGGGTGGAGCCTGAGGAGGGTGGGGTTTGCGGAGAGGAAGAACTTCAACGGGGTATAATGCCATACAGTCCATCTTCCAAAGCAGCCATTTTCTCCAGGTGAACTGATCCCTGTCACCTGGAGATCAGTTGGAGATCAGCAGGAGATCTCAGGCACCACACAGAGCCTGTCAGGCTCATCTTTTCTGAGTCAGTCCCTTCCTTCATTGTGTCTCTCCTCCTATCTTTTACTGCCCCAGGAAACAGACAGCAGAGCATACCTGCAGAAATTTCAGTACTCCCATAACACCACCAGATCTGGCCTAGTTAATTTGTAACCAAAAGTCCGAGGAAATGCCATCCGGGTTAGTTACCCTTCTGAGCTTAATGAGCAGGGCAGATTTCAGTTAGTTACTGACCAAATGTACACTACTAGTGCTCTTCTGTATAAGGGTATTCTGCTACATTTATTATCACACACACACTACTGAGATTCTTACATTGCTTTTGAAAAACAAATTAAGAGCAAATTGTAAACTAGATGTGTTTGTCTATTAGTACTAATTTTAGATGGTACAATGCACAGTAGTAGAGTCTCTGTATGCAGTATAAGCAAACATCATCTTATTTACCACAGGCAAGATATAATGTCTTGATCTGACATAACATTTCACATTTTTTTTCTTGAATGTTGTTACTTATGTTGGTTTTGGGTTTCTGCCAAGATTTATGAACTTGCTAAAGTATCTTTTATGTATTGGCTGTCTAAACTCAAGCCAGGACGCCTGAGGTTACTTTTATATAGACCCTTCGTTGTCCATCATCTGGGGTTCTAGTCAGTGGGAAACTAAAACAAATTGCATTCAAATTACAGCTTTACCTGTGGGAAGCAAACTTTTGAATGTTAATTTGTTGTGAATGTGCTGCAATATAATGACTTAATCTGCTTCACTGTGAATTTAAACAACAACAAAAAAATACAGAAAGCTTGCGCTGAAATGACATTTTTCTCCAACTGTCTTTCAACAGCTACAATTCAGGGTCTCAAACGCAGTAAAACTTGGGAGTAGTACCAATTCCCAAAATTATAAACAAAATGTGGAAGACACTTCTGCATATGGACCGGGGGAGGCATATAGAGGTTCAATGGTGTGTCAATTGTACACCTGGGTTTTATTGTGTGTACATGTGCTGAAACAGCAGTTTCTAGTACATATACCGTATGCATATGCAGTGAAAAATCCATACAGAGATGGCCAAAGTGCAGCAACATTAGGGCTACCAACCTCCAGGTACTAGCTGGAGATCTCCTGCTATTACAACTGATCTCCAGCCGATAGAGATCAGTTCACCTGGAGAAAATGCCCACTTTGGCAATTGGACTCTATGACATTAAAGTCCCTCCCCTCCCCAAACCACACCCTCCTCAGGCTTCACCCCAAAAACCTCCTGCCGGTAGCAAAGAGAGACCGGGCAACCCTAAGCAACATAGTGGTAGACACTTGAAGTAAACAGATTTGAAATGTTTGAGGTATCTCCGTTTATCACCAAGGAGTATGGGTTGCAACACCAAGGGTTACTCTGGGGCTAGCACCAATTTTATGACAGGAAATAGCCCTATCTTTTGTTATTTCATTCATGAAGTAAGCCCAGTTGTCCTATCTGGAGGTTCTGGAATGTTCCTGGGTATATAAAAATAGGTTTCAATGATTTACAGGCACAGGTCCTGGTTTTTGGGGTGATCTCAGAGTAAGAAAACAAACCATTCAGGCAGACCCCTTTCACAAGTCCTTTGCCTATGTACAGTCAGTTAGTGCTGGGTTACTTCAGATACACTAAAAGGTCAAGATTCCCTTGGCGTTGCCAAGATGGAGTCTGGGCTATGCTCTTCCTATAACTGCACATTCATGGACATGAGTCTGCATTCTGGGGCAACCACTACCTTTGAGAACCTGAGTGTGCCATGGGTGCAGATGTTTCCATTACATCCAGAATGCTTTGGACTGGGGACCAGGATTTTAATTAACCTGTTATAAAATATAAATTTAAGAATTGTAGAATTAATAAAACAACATTTATTTATTGCCTCATCATTTGGTTAATAAAAGTAATACAACCTTTTAAAATCCATCATAATGTACTGATAATGACAGTCTTCAGAGAGAGAGAGAGAGAGAGAGAGAGAGAGAGAGAGAGAGAGAGAGAGAGAGAGAGAGAGAGAGATCTCCTAATAAAAAACAAACTTGTGAATTTGGGAGATGGTCCTGTTGAAATCTCAAAGATATTTGGCAAAATAACTGGGCATATTAATGTTTTGAGGTTATGATATATGGCAAATTTCAAGTTTCCGTTTAAGTTCAAACCTTTTGTTCAAAATCTTAGATATGCCACAACTCATGGTCGCTATAGCATCCTTTATTCCCTGTTTCAGCCAGGATTCAACCAGGATTGAATGCACGTTCGGCAAAACGCATGCGTTCGATCCTGGCTGAATCCTGGCTGAAACAGGGAATAAAGGAGGCTAAAGCGACCAAGCGTTTTCACCCTTTGACACCTTAATATCACAACTCGAGATACTGCTGTGTACTAGACAAAAGGATAAGTACTTAAGGAATGCTATTAACTCATTATTGCCATTCATTTTTATTTATAAGATTCATATCCCACCCCTTCTGCTTCAAAGACATTCAGGGACATTTCCAAAAAGAATAAAATATTATAAAAATACAATTAATTGAAGTAATTGAAGTAAAATGGGAAAATCGAGATAAATAAAACACTGAAACAGTAGCAGTTAAAATATTTAGTTTGTGAAACCAAGGTTACAATTTCAGACAATCATTTAAATTGTGGTATCCTTTGACTAGGGCTGTTGATTCGGTTCGGCCCAAACTGAAAATTTCCCCTGATTCGGTGGTTTTTAGTTCGGGATGAACCGAACTCAAAAATGGAGGGCAACCGGGGGGGCCGAATTCAGCGAGTTCAGGAGTTCACGAATAAATCCGGCAAATTCGGCCATCAGTAAGTAGCATAACCGTCAGTAAGCAGCATTCTCCTCCCCCGGCCAATCGGTGGCCAAGCTGGGTCTTCTTCTGGCCAATCAGTCAGGATTGAGTACTGGAGGAATCAGCTGATGTGCGGCCCGGCCGGGGAGAGAGAGAGAGAGAGAGAGAGGGAAATCTTCGTGTGTGTGTGTGTGGGGGGGGTGCTTGTGCACATTCGCTCCTTTCTGTGGCTGCAGGGAGCGTATTTTTTGGGGTACAGACACAAAACTTTCAGCAGAGATTCAGACAAGCCTTCTTAAGAGACCACCCAAGTTTTGTAAACATTGGGTCAGGGGGTCCTGAGATATGGGCTCCCCCCCTTTTTCTTTCCATGGCTGCAGGGGGTGCATTTTTGGGGGTACAGACCCCAAACTTTCAGTGGAGCTTCAGATGAGCCTTCTTAAGATACCCCCCAAGTTTTGTAAACATTGGGTCAGGGGGTCTTGAGATATGGGCTCCCCCCTTTTCCCTCCCCCCTTTTCCATTTCCGTGGCTGCAGGGGGCGCTTTTTTGGGGATACAGCCCCCAAACTTTCAGCATAACTTCAGACAATCCTTCTTAAGATACCACCCAAGTTTTGTAAAGATTGGTTCAGTGGGGGCAGAAATATTGGCTCCCCCCTTTTCTCTTTCCGTGGCTGCAGGGGGCGCATTTTTGGGGGTGCAGATCCCAAACTTTGAGCGGAGCTTCAGACAAGCCTTCTTAAGAGACCACCCAAGTTTTGTAAACACTGGGTCAGGGGGTCCCGAGATATGGACTTTCCCCTTTCCCCTTTTCCCTATTGGGATGAATGGGATCCTGTATGCATCTCCTCCAGAGCAAAACGTCCTGTGCCTAAATGGAAACGTCTTGGATTACCCAGACCTCCTCCCAGCCCCTCCTGCTGGAACAGAAGACAGCCACAGTAAGACCCCTTTGGGGGCTTTAATCTATAGTTTTTCTCCTGTGTGTGTGTGTGGGGGGGAAAGCAGAGTCTGTGTGTGTGTGGGGAGGGAGCAGTATCTGTGGTTGGGGGGGAAGCCAAAAAGGGCTTTTGCCAGTTCTGCCTGGGGTGTGTGTTCCCCCTCGAGTCTCTCTCTCCTGGTTTGAGGGGGGGTTTCAGTTGTGTGTATTCAGGTTTTCCCTCATTCATAAGAGCGGTTAGGTCTATTTGGATGCTTGCTCAAAACTTGTTTTCAAATGGTGACTTAAAGAATGCATTTGGAGTCCCATGCAAAAGGGGAAATTCCACCCCTGCTCATTATGCATAGCTAGCTGCCTCTGTCTCTTTCCATGGTTTGCAAACTCCCAGGTGTCAGGTGTTGCTTTGCACAGTTGCAAAGGTGTTGCTTACAAGGTTGTGTTGCTTTTGCAGTCGTGTTGCTTGCAGTTGTGTTGCAATGCTTTGCAAACTTATCAGCTGTTTGTTGGGGCTGGGAGCTTTGTGTGTGGGTGGCAAGCTCTGCTCAGAGATGCACATTAAGGGTGGGGGGACCCCTTTCGGGGCCCATATCTCAGCCCCCCCCCGACCTAATCTTTACAAAACTTGGGGGGTCTTCCAAGAAGTGTCCTTTGAAGCTCCGCTCAAAGTTTGGGACCTCTACCCCCAAAAATGCCCCCCCAGAGCCACGGAAAGGCATGGTTGTGTTTTTAATTGCTTTATTCGGCCGAATTTTTTCCCCGAACTTTGAATTCCTGCCGAATTGCAAGGACCCGAAGAGGGGGAGTTCGGACTTTGGCATATCCCGAATCTAAACGGCCGAATTCAGCCGAATCCGAACTATACTGAATTTTTTTTAATTCAACAGCCCTACCTTTGCCAAATGCAAGTGAAGTTGCCTTCACTCCCATGCCTATCCTACAATAACTCACCTGGCATTCCCAACCTATACTGCAGCAAACCAGGAATCATTTCAGAGTTGTCCAGATATGTATAACATGGGAAGCCTTAATTATAACTAATGGTGGTTAATAAACAAATATAATGTCAGATCCTGGTTTGATGCTCCTTAACAAAACATAGTTCAGTGGAGTGGCCCCATTCAGAAATCATACTAACCATAATTGATTTAATTAAACCATAATTCTGCATGAGATGTGAATGAAGCCATTACCTTGTAATCCTTTAAATTAGGCCAATGGTACTACCCATTGATTATGACAACCTGAGAGAGTATGACTTACTTATCTAGTGAGTTGGAGGCAAAGATGAGCCAAGCAGTTCTTTGAAATGGATCCCTTTACTAGTGAGATGACTAGATACACTTTTCTTAAAACTACAAAGCAAAATGGTAGGGATTATTGTTGGACAGCAGAAGAATGTAATCAACAAAAAAGAGAAATCAGAACACATTAAACAAATGAGGATGATTACGAATTACAAATTTTGGAAGAGACAAACAAGAAGGGTTTTGCTCATCAGATGCTGGCTTATATCCATTAGGGTTGTCAGGGCCCTCTTCACCACCGGCGGGAGATTTTTGGGGCGGAGCCTGAGGAGGGCAGGGTTTGGGGAGAGTCCAATGGCCAAAGCGGCCATTTTTTCCAGGTGATCTGATCTCTATTAGCTGGAGATCACTTGTATTAGCAGGAGATCTCCTGCTACTACCTGGCAGTTGGCCACCCTATAGTACATTAATGTCTTAAGGACGTTAAGATGGTCCAATGAGAATTTGCTGGTGGTCCCTGGCCCTAAGAATGTTCGGCTGTCCTTGACAAGAGCCAGGGCTTTCTTGGCCCTGGCTCCGGCCTGGTGGAATGATCTGCCAAGGAAAATCAGGGTCCTGCGGGACCTAAGGGAATTTTGCAGGGCCTGTAAGACAGAGCTTTCCCACCAGGCCTACAATTGAGGGCAGCTGCGAATACCATCTGTACTGGCCTCCCCCACCCCTCCCCCTTCAAATATTTGAAATGGTTTGGTGGAGGGGCAGCCGCTTGTGTGGCTCTTGCAGTAGAGCGGGACTTATACGCCATCTCTGATTATTGTTTTAAGGTTTGATTTTATTAACGGTTTTATTGTTATTATTATATGTTTGTAAAGTTTTTTAAATTATGTTCTCCGCCCTGAGCTGGCTTGCTGGGGGTGGGGGCCCGACTACAAATACGAAAAATAAAATAAATAGTACTTTTTCCAGCAGTGGAAGGGAACTTCCATCTGTTGATTTGTTCCTCCCACTGCAGACCCCCCCTTTGCCCTCTATTTTGGAGGGTCTGCAAACCCCCTGGACAAAATTTCTGAGATCTCAGTGGGCTGCAGTAGGAGAAGGAAGTAGGAAATTCCCTTTCTAGCGTATTTCACCCCATCTAATAGTACCAAATCCAGATATTTTCACCATGCTATGGGATACAATCTAGCAAATGTAAAGTACTGTTAAGTGCCATTGGTTTTTAATGAGACAAAACTAACCCTGTACTTAACTTTCCAATAGAAATCAACATGATTAACCAGGTCTAAATTGTGGCCATGGAATGCTAGTATTTTGATCATGCATTCTTGGCTGGTTTCCCTCAGCTTATCAACAATAAAGGCCAATCCAATCTCTCGATATTACCAAAAGCATGTTGCTTATATAACTTTACAGAACATTGCTGAAATGCAGCCTCGATTCCCTTTTGTCACACATCTGGCTCAGTAGAGATGCCCAGAGGAGGTCTTGTGAGCAAGAGAAAGTCAATTCGAACCTTTTGCCTGAAAAGGATACAAGTTAGAATTCTTAGCCAACAAAACATTTACTTTTGGAAGGATCTGAGCACACAATAATATTCCTTTGGGTTCTAAAGATGTCATTGCTTCAAAGAATGGGTGTCACAGATGATGAAAGATTGAGATCTACCACAGCTAAAGTGCTTTTCTGTACTTTGAAACATTCTTTTGGAGGACATTCCCGCTTCCTCATTGAGAGGTAAACTTGTCTTGGGTGGTGTGCTGTGTCAATCATTTACTTCCTTGCAGTCCTTAAGCCTCTATTTCTCTATTAGAAGCTCTTACCATCTTCAAAGCCATATCAAAACAGTGTTTGTTCTGCCCTTTGATTTCGCCAACACAGCAAATTCAAAGACTACAGATCTATTTGAGGGGGGAGAAGGTGGGGAGAGAGAATGTGTATGTAACATAATGTGGGCATTTGTCTTTGAATATTTTCGAGCCCGATCTAAGTAGCTACATTCTAATAAAATAACTATTTTTTGCAAATAATTTTTATCCAGCCTCTCCAGACTATTTCTTTTCCTTCATAAATGCTTTGTAACATAACGGTACTTTACTGGTCAGCCATTATCCTTGTAGTTAGGTAGTTGGTGTTTGTTTATCATCAATAAACCTGTTTCTTGTGATGGACAGACTTCAAATATCATGTTTTAATATCCGGATCCTTCCCTAAAGAAACTAGGTCTCACCTTGAAACTGAAGTGCATGAAATTATCTCTGAAGAGATATGTTGCAGCTTTGCATTAACATACTTTCATTAGAGTTTATACTTGTACAATAACCTAAAACACTGATTCTTAGTGAAATCCTAAGCAGGGTTACATACTTCTAACTGACTTCAATGGACTTGGAAGGGTTTAACTTTGCTTAGGACCACTCTGCAGATCTATTAATTGACAGCAAAAAATGGTTTATAAAGTTCATAGTTTCTGAGAGGTGTGATTATGGTTGTTTAGAAAAGCTTTACAAACCAACTTTATTTTGGTGTTAACAGATGTAATGATTTTATAAGAATCATTTATTTTGCATAGGAATGAGAAATACAAAAATGAAAATACATTATCATAAATAACAAACACCGTCTACTGCAAATGAGGGAAATGTGAAAATAGTGGTCATACAGCTCAGTGTAGTTTAAACATGAAAGCTAAGCAGAATTTTAAAACTGTAGTCCATGACTAGGGTTGCCAGGTTGCTTGTATTGGTGTGCAATTACCCGACAAACCATCGGCTGGCTCAGGAGCAGGGATTGTGCACAGCCACGCCAACACAATTATGTCACTTCCGGTTTACACCCAGAAGTGCCACATCGTGATGGACCACTTGACCACTCAAACTCCCCAAACACGTTTTGGGGGTTTGAGTGGTAAAGCGGCCTGCCGTGATGCGGCACTTCTTGGTGTAAACTGCAGGTAATGTAATTGTGTCAATTGCACGTGGGATCCCCACCCCAACTCCTCTCGTAAAAAACCTCCTGCCGGAGAAGAGGGGGAACTTGGCAACCCTATCCATGACTGAGAACATGACACAATTTCCCCCACCTGTACACAGGCTTGCTGGGTGTCCTGCTACGGCAGGAGGCTCCTACCAGTAAACCTTGTGGTAAACCTCCTGCTCTGAGTAAACCTCCTGCTCTGAGTGGTGGCTGGAGAAAAATAGAACAAAAAACAGTGACGTCACTACATCTGGGTTTTACCCAGAAGTGACATAGAGCTACCTTTTGTCACTTCTGGGGTTTATGTGGAAGTGACGTAGCAATGTTGGTGACATGGCCGACATCACATGCAGCCCCCATGTTTCCACTCCCAGCCTTCCTGCCAGTTGCCAGGCTGAGCCTGGCAAGGCTACCTGTACATCTTGAAGAAAGGCTGGATAAATTTATGTCAGAGTTGGGTTAGGTGGGCTAGCCATAGGGTTGCCAACCTCCAGGTACTAGCTGGAGATCTCCCGCTATTACAACTGATCTCCAGCCAACAGACATCAGTTCCCCTGGAGAAAATGGCCACTTTGTCAATGGGACTCTATGGCATTGAAGTCCCTCCCCTCCCTAAACCCTCCTCAGTCTCTGTCCCAAAAACCTCCCGCTGGTGCAAAGAGGGACCTAACAATCCTAGCTAGCCAAAATCTTGTAATGTTGGTCTTCTCTCCCTTTCTTATTATGTTGCCTCAGTCTAACAATTCAGCTTGAAGAAAGCAATCTTAAGGCCTACTCAGAATTCTACACAGGTCAATTCAGTGGGGCTTACTCCCAGGAAAAGTCTTCTTAGGTTGCACTGTATGATGCCTTTTTAGCTCTGGAGAGTATTAAGCACTGATGTAAGCAATCAGTCCTTTACATTACCATTCTCCTTGCTGCACCAATCTAGTATTCCACACTCCAGCTTTCCCCTGCCTGTACCTTTTATGAGTTTTGTTCCTATGTTTTGACAAGTTGCTGCCATTCACGCCATGGGTGTAGGGTGACTGCCTAACTTTGTGGTGCACCAAAAAGCTTTCTGCTGCATTGTAGCTCAAAAACAACAACAAAACAGGAAGATGTAATCCCTTAGGAGGAAGTGCCAGTATCCATGTGTATTAACTTAGTTATCACCAGTGGGAGTCAGCTTAAGGGTTCAGGGCAGGCCTTAGATACAGTGTGGGGGAACACGCATAGATTAAGTCATAGTATACTAACATGAGCTCCTTTATTCTCAGTTTGCTTTTGGAAATCCATCTGTCTCTGTGTGATTTTCCTGATGGGTGAAGCTGGCCCACCTCCTAGCGGGGAAAGAAGGGAGACACAAAATGGCAGGTGGGGCTGGCGGCAGCCTCTGAAAACTTGGTAGTGCAAAGTGTGTGTCATGTGCTATTGATGCCTATGTCTACGTCTCACCCACTTGTATGCCTCACACTTGTCCACAGGATAGCTGGACATCCCTGGTACCCTCTTTCTATGACTACTAAGATATTTTGCTTTTCCTTACATTCCTATAGGATTTGAGTCTTCACTGAAGGACAAACTACACAATGCTGGAAGATGTACCAAGCAAGGAAAATCTTAATCAGCTGCTGCAACAAAACCGGCACCATATACAACATGCTGCCATAGACAGTACTTGTACTTGTGACTGCCTAGATCAGGGGTGTCAAATGTACGGCCCGTGTGCCAGATCTGGGCCCTTGAGAGCTCTTATCCAGCCCACGAGCCAGTCGAGGCAGCCACCCCACCTCTCTCAACCTGGGCTGGCAAGGCAGGCCAGCTCGACCAAGTGACATTTATGTCATATCCGGCCCTCATAACAATTGAGTTCGACACCCCTGGCCTAGATGGTAAACGGTCAGTAGAAGATTAATCTTGGCAGACCCTTTTGGATCTTATGGGGCGAAAACGCATGGTCGCTTTAGCCTCCTTTATTCCGTTTCAGCCAGGATTCAGCCAGGATCAAACGCATGTTCGGCGAAACGCATGCGTTCGATCCTGGCTGAAACAGGGAATAAAGGAGGCTAAAGCGACCATGTGTTTTCGCCCATGGTCTCCTTCCACTTGATCTTTTTTAGTGTTGTTTGCTTTTAGAATCTATTTTTACAAAATGGCCAAAAGGAGATTAGGTAGTTTTAAAGTCAGTATATTCCATACACCTAATTACCACCTCTTGACTCTGCAAAAGTCCTGTAACATGTAATTATGTGCTGATGACAGTCTCTTCTAAATAGTACCTAGTGGGAGTATTGTTGAAATATGGAATTCTATTTTCCAAAAGCAGTAAATCAGCAGTATTTGGTTATATTTGCCCAACTTACAGTATCACAGTAGGCTTAATCTAATTAATCCTAACATATCGTTATCATTTTTGGAGGTAGCTTTAATTGTAACACCACAACAATTTATGGTTGACTATCCCATGGCCCCAAAATGCCTTTACATATCCCCCCACCTTAATCTCATGGCGGCATCTTAATTGCATTAACCAGGAAGAACAGAATATCTGATAAAACATTCTGCCCTGTTTATAGGTCAAAGTCTTGTCCTCATCTGCCTGTTGTCTCGATTCTTTGTCTGCTTCAAACAGGTACTGTGTTCACAACTTTTCTTCACAGTGTGATATTTCCCCCCAAAACCTCTTCTATTTTTTTAACGCTTCAGCTGTCCCCTGAACTGTCTCCACTATGTCTACACCACTTTCAAAAATGTGTCACTGCTGTACATATTTGATGTTTGCATGCCACATTACTTTAAAACTATACCCTCAGGTATTGCGCTACTGTATCTGATCTTCATGTTTAGAGGGTGCATATGTGATTGTTTATTGCATTCAGTCGGCATCAGACCAGACTTTTCACTGGCTATTGTTTTCTGCTTCCTAACACCCTCAGCAATTTTATTAAGGGTTTATTTACAGGAGTATTGACAAATGCATAACAGCATGAACTGAAGTGGATCCAAAGTTTATTTCTTTCTATTTTATTTGACCTTGTTAAAGTGAGGAAACAATTATTCTCTCTAAAAGACCTATATGCGAACACTTTCCCTTTTTGCATTTATATGTTAATAACTCAGAATTATATGGTCCTTATTTAGCTCTTTACATGGATAAAGCAATTCTCAGCACTTTTAAATAATTCATTGAAGGCTTTGCTGCAGGGCTGCTGCGTTCTGAAAATTATACAAATTAGATGATTGAAAGGAATGATGCAGGAGTTTACCAACTTCTTTTTCCAAAGGAAATTGATACGCACGTCATGTTGCATAAAGGTTGGATTATAGCAGGCGCAACATTTTATTGAACATGTTGTTAAGAGCAGAGAGAGAGAGAAAAAGAATATTACTAATGTAGCGTGGAACTTGCTTTTGTTCTGGCTGCAAGTTGTATTCAACTCTGACAAGGGGGGCGGGGAGCAGACTTTTCCAAACTGTAAAACTTAAAAAATTCGAGTTTTAAAATCTCTATATAAAAAGTATAACTTTTAGTGCCGATATATAGGTTTGTTTTGAACAGATTTTCTTCCTGGGACTGCTTTTTTCCACTACCAGAATCATCAATATGAACCTCTACCATCATATCAAAATAAAAATCCTACACAGTAACCTTTTTACAAATTTATATTGGAATCCCTTGATCCTATGCATATCCAAAACAACTGCTAAGTTCAGATCCTTAATAGATGGATTCCCCTAAAGTTCCAAATGGTATGCTAAAGAATTTCTGGTTATCCAGATGTGACGGTGGGGAAGATGCATGTTTTCGCATAACATGTTGGGAGTTTTGGTTTGGTGGTAAGCATGAAAAAGTATGAAATATATACATCAGTTAAGGTTAGGGTTGCCAGGTCCCTCTTTACCTCCGGTGAGAGGTTTTGGGAGCAGAGTCTGAGGAGGGTGGGGTTTGGGGAGGGGAGGGACTTCAATGCCATACAGTCCAATTGCCAAAGTGGCCATTTTCTCCAGATGAACTGGCTGGAGATCAATTGTAACAGCAGGAGATCTCCAGCCACCAGCTGGAGGTTGGCAACCCTAGTTAAGGTAAATAACCTTAAAAGTGCATGGTGAACACTCACAAAAATATGGCCTATTTTTCAGATGTTGCCAATTGCTTTTTTTTAAAAAAATACATGCACATACTGAGTATTCCAAAGGCAGGGATACTGGAGGTATGGGTGCCAACCTCCAGGTAGCCCCTGGAGATCTCCAGTTATTTAACTGATTTCCAGACAACCAAGATCAGTTCCCCTGGAGAAAATGGCTGCTTTGGAGGCTTGACTCTATGGCATTACACCCTCCTGAGGGCCCTCCCCTTTCCAAACCCCATCCTCTGCAGGGTCCACCCCCTCCAGGTACTAGCTGGAGACCTCCTGCTGTTACAACTAATCTCCAGCCAATAGAGATCAGTTCACCTGGAGAAAATGGCCACTTTGGCAATTGGACTCTATGGCATTGAAGTCCCTCCCCTCCCCAAACTTCACCCTTCTCAGGCTCTGTCCCAAAAATCTCCAGGTATTTCCCAACCTGGAGTTGGCAACCCTACTATCCTGGCAAACATTGCAACCTAAAATTCATAGGTTCTTTATCCATACTTAGTTAACTGTGCAAGCTGAAGCAAACAAATGTGTCCCTCTTGAAATAAAGACCATTTTCACTGCAGTTAGATGTCCCAACTCCAACAAGTTACCACAGACCACCTAGGTCAACACCTAGGTCAACAGCACCTTGTGTGTACCACATACATGAGCCTTGCTAAGCCTATTTAACAGAACAATCCTATGAACAGTTACTCCAGTTGAAGCCCATTGAAATCAACTGTCTTAGACTAGAGTAACTTTGCCCAGGATTGCACAGCTAGTAACAATGGTTTTAGGGGAAGTGACTAAAGTGCACGCTTCCCTCTACCTACCTCTCATTGTATGTGGCTAAAACCGTCTTAAATCTGGCTAGATTAATTCCCTTTTAGTAAATGGTCATATATATCCCACCTAATTAAATCTGACAGCTTATTCACAATGGGCTCTTGCCTGGTGGCAGTTTAGACACATTACATTTAAGACGACAGCATAATAAAGCCATAACAAGCAGAATGCCCCCTCCCCCATTCAGTGTATCTCTTTCATTGTTTGATATTGCCAAACTTTGCACTTAAGACAGTATGGCAGCATATCACATAGAAGGGCATTCAATCACATAGCATAGCCATGTATTATTTTTCAAAAGATTGCTTAACATTTGTGCTCCTATCATGTGTTGTGGTTCCACTTTTTTGTGTGTGCTGTCAAGTCACAGCTGATTTATGGTGACCCCATAGGGTCGCTTTATCCTCCTTTAATCCCTGTTTCAGCCAGGATTCAGCCAGGATCGAACGCATGCATTCCGCCTAATGTGCGTTTGATCCTTGCTAAAACAGGAATTAAAGGAGGATAAAGCGACCATGCGTTTTCGCCCTTGGTGTTCCTTGGAGAAGAAAAAGAGTTGGTTGTTATACCCTGCTTTTCTCTCCTGTAAGCAGTCTCAAAGCAACTTATGATTGCCTTCCCCCCCCCCCAACAGGCACCTTGTGAGGTAGTGGGGCTAAGAGGGTTCTGAGAGAACTGTGACTAGCCCAGCAGGCTTCATGTGGAGGAGTGGGGAATCAAACACAGTTGTCCAGATTAGAGTCCGCCGCTCTTAACCACTACACTATGCTGGCTGTCAGGTTGCCCATCCAGATACTAACCAGGTCTGACCCTGCTTAGCTTCTGAGATCTGACGAGATCAGGCTAGCCTGGGGCTATCCAGGTCAAGGCCCTGTCCAAAAATCATGAATAGTGCACCTAAACTATAACTAGCGCTTCCCAGCTAAACTGTTTGTCCTGACTGCTGATTTTGTGTAATGGGATTACATGCATGCACCCCTAGATCAGGACTCAGATGTACCATTTTAACCCAAATCACTGAGAAGGAACATTGGTAATCAGGGAGACTATACACATATACAAAAAATGTGCATTCACTATTCAATGTGTTGTATGCATTCATTTCCCCTTTGCCTGACAATGTCACCAGGTAGAAGGATCTCGATGAAGGATGCCACTCCAGGATAAGCACATTTGTCTTTTCTTCTCCTCCCCTCCTTCTTTTTTTTTTTTTTTTTTTAGCAAAGATGACAAATATCAGGAAGACTACAACTGCCCCAATTTTCCTCTTCCCTCTCCATCACTTTCACCTCTTTAATGGCATTTTTGTTTTGTTGTTTCTGGGGCCTCCATTCTCCTTTCTTGTTTGAGACTGTCTGGACTCCAAAAATGTTTTGTTTTGTTTTTTTTAAAAAGGCAACCATCCCAGGACTGCTACCCCTTTTACAAGACGGTCTTCTCTGCAGGAAGGTAATTCTTCTTACAATCTAGTCCATTATCCCATGAAAGCTTTCCCCCCCAGTAAACCAGTTAAGTCTTTTAAACACCACAAGCCTCCTCCTTGTTCTTCACTGCAACTGACTAATACAGCAACCCCCACTGGAATGTCTGCAACTGGATCTTGTGGTTCTGTCTTTCAAAGGGACTAGAAGTAGCATTAATGCAGTGAGATTGATCAGGTGAAAAGGCCTTAATTTGTCCTATTCATAGTATGTTACGTTACAGTTGACAGATTAACTGGCATGCAAATGATTTTCTTCTCTCTTTAGACAAAACTTATTAATAAGTAAACAGTGGGGGAAAACAAAAGGCATTTCCTCAGTGCTCTCCAATCTAAGGTTTTCTAGGGCTGTTTTCTAGCTGCAGGTTGGTGTCATTTTTTCAACAGTAAGCATACAAGCAAGGAGACTTGCTTTTCAAGGGAGATCCAACTGGCTGCTCCTGGCAACCATGGTACAGTTGAAAAAATTTTTGTGGAACAATTTTTTTAAAATCTGCCGCTTTCATCAAAATTCAAAACTCAAATGTCCACCTTCTAGATTTGAGAATGCATCATCCCAAAAAACTGATACCCTCTAGACAGAATATTGAGGTTCCCAACAAATCCCAAATTCAAACATTTCAATGAGAGTAGTTCTCAAAATCCAAGGCAGCTCTATTCAGTGAGGGTCAGACATTAAGTCTCATTCTCTATAAAGCATTGCCATGGAAACTGGTAGACTTACATAAAGCTACTAATACTATCATGGCATTTTATTCTTTTTAACCACCTACTGTGGGTTTGTTCCTTCCCTGACTTCCTCATTGGTCTTTCATTTCTAAAACCCATCCCGTACTTTATTTATTTTTGTAAGTAAAGATTACCATTATCTGCTTAATTTTGAGTGTTCTACTTCTACATGGAACAATTCTTCTGATCAAATTCCCATGGGCTACCTACGTGCTCCTTCAGACCCCAATCAAGTTTTCTAATCAATTAAGCAAATTAATCCATTTCTCAAATTATGATTCGGCTGCAATAATTATTATAAATCCATGATTAGAAGAATGCTCTCAAAGTGTTTTTAGAAACCCTTAAAGGCTAAAATGATCAGGAAGAGTTGCAAACAAATAGGGAGGAGAGTAGAGCTTTTTTCCACCCAGAATCACATGTAAGATTCTTTGGGAGGAAGCCTGAGCAGTTATCCTTAATTTTTAAAAACGTTTTCTTATTTGTTTCTGCAACATATGTATATATCAGTGGTCTTAAAGGGTTTTTTTTTGTTAATTTTTGCTACATTAGTTTTCTACCCTTTTGTTTAAAAAGCTCAGAAGATAGAAGGATTTAACCCATTTTGTGGTTTCATAAGTCCAGCAGCACAGGTAGGCTGAAAGACAGAGATTGTTACAAGGTCAACCAGGGAGATTGGAACAGCACGCAGCATTAAAACTCAAGTGGAAGCTCTATCCACTATTCCACAGGAACTCTTGTTTCAGGAATGTCATATTTACATAGAGACTGCAATGTGTATTTACTTGAGATCGCCATGTCATCCCATACTATTGGATTTTAGGAATGTTCAATACTATTTCATATGCTAAGGCCTAGACGGTAGGAGCAGGTACAGGTTGGATAAACCACATAATTGTGGGTGGAAAATGCTGTCAAATCGCAGCCAACTTACGGTGACCCTGTAGGGTTTTCAAGGAGAGAGGCAAACTGAGCTGGTTTGCCATTGCCACCTCTGTGTAGCAAACCTTGACTTTCTTGGTGGTCTCCCGTTCAAGTAATAACCAAGGCTCACCCTGCTTAGCTTCTGAGATTAGACAAGATTGGGCTAGCTTGGGCCATCCAAGTCAGAACAGACCAGTGAATAAAGCCAGCTACACATTTGGAATTGAGCTAAATATTTGGAAAGGAGTTCGGAGAGGTATGTCTCTCTGAATGGACCATTCACGATCTTTCATGATCCTTCTTTAAACTGGCAGAAAGCTATTCTAGGCATCATTTTCACCATGAGGATTCTTTTTTTTTCTTTCATTTTTTTCTTTTTTAAAAAAATTATTAACATATATAAATACAATTACAATTCACAAACATGTAAATAAACAATATAAGACTGTCAAAAAGACAAAACAATAACAATAAAAAAACGGAAAGCTATCTTTGCCGCACTTATGGTCGGTGGCTTAGTATTCTTGTAAAAAAATAGATAAATATCCAAGTATAAGAGGGGTACAATTACGAATTAGATGGTTAATACAGTTAGGAGTGAGAGAGAAAAAATAAAAAATAAAAAGTAGAGGAAGTTGTTATAACTTTAATTCATTTCCCATAATCTTTGAAATGGTTTGGATACATGTTGAATTTCTTTCTGGTTTGTATATGAGATGAAGTCATGCCATGTTTCATGAAAATTCAGTATGTTGGCCTTACCTTTGATAACTCTAAGTTGGTGTGTTAATTTTTCTGCCATGGCTATTTGCCACAGTTCAGAATACCAAGAGCATAATGTTAAGAGTTCTGCTGTTTTCCAATTTCTTGGTATAACCTTTCGAGCAGCCATTAACATGAACACTATTAATCCTTTAGATTTTGCTCTTTGGTTATGCTCCCCCCATTTTGATAGTAAGGCCAGTGCGGGTGTAACACATATGTTTTGATGTGTGATTTTTGAAATTTCTGTAAAGATTTCCCTCCAAAACTGAGATACTAACGGGCATGTCCACCACATATGTATATAATCACCAGGGTTGTTTACAGTTTCTCCAGCATTCCAGATTGTGAACATTTCTTATTCTTGCTAGACGTATCGGAGTGATATACCATCTGTGTAGTTATTTCAAGGAATTCTCTTTAAAAGCCACTGATTAGGGCTGTCGATTCCGTTCATCCCGAACCAAAAAACAGCCGAATTTCCCGATTCGGCAGTTTTTAGTTCGGATAGAACCGAATACGGGGAGCGGTATTCAGTGAGTACGGGGTGTTCGGTGAATAAATTCGGCAAATTTGGGGTTTGGCGCAGCAGCATAAGTAACCAGAATTCTCCCCCAGCCAATCGGTGGCCAAGCTGGGTCTTCTTCTGGCCAATCAGTCGCAATTGAGTGCATGATCCCAGATGCTGCGCGGCCAGGCCAGGGAGAGAAAGAGAGTATCTGTTTGTGTGAGAGAGAAATCCCCATGGGGGGGTCCTTGTGCACATTCGCTCCTTTCCGTGGCTGCAGGGGGCGCATTTTTGGGGGTACAGCCCCCAATCATTCAGCGTAGCTTCAGAGGAGCCTTCTAAGAATCCCCAAGTTTTGTAAAAATTGGATCAGTGGGGGCTGAGATATGCCCCCCTTTCCCTATTTGGATGAATGGGATCAGCAGATCCTATGTGCATCTCGACAGTGGCAAATCCAAGGCAAAACCTCCCGTGCTTAAATGGAACCATATTGGATTACCCAGTCCTCCAAGTCCCTCCTGATGGAACAGAAGACATCCACAGTAAGACCCCTTTTGGGGCTTTAATCTATAATTTTTCTCCTGTGTGTGTGTGTGGGGGGGGGGCAGCAGAGTCTGGGTGTGTGTGGGGAGGGAGCAGTTTCTGTGGATGGGGGGAAGCCAAAGGGGGCTTCCGCCCGTTCTGTCTGGGGATGTGTGCCCCCTCGAGTCTCTCTCTCCCTGGTTTGAGGGGGGGCTTCAGTTGTGTGTCCTCAGGTTTTCCCTCATTCATAAGATCGGTTAGGTCTATTTTGATGCTTGCTCAAAAATTGTTTTCAAATTGTGACTTAAAGAATGCATTTTTATGGTCCCGAGTCCGATGCAAAAGGGGAAATTCCACCCCCTCCTGCTCCTGATGCTTAGCTAGCATGCCTCTGTCCCTTTCCATGGTTTGCAAACTCCCAGGCGTCACGTGTTGCTTTGCATGGTTGCAAACGTGATGGTTTGCATGGTTGTGTTGCTTTGCATGGTTTGCAAATTTCTTTGCACCTGCCCCGCTCTTGCTCCCTGCAGCTCAGCTGTTTGTCGGGGCTGGGAGCTTCGAGTGGGCGGCAAGCTCTAATTGCAAATGCACATTAAGGAGGGGGGACCCCTTTCGGAACCCATATCTCAGCCCCCGCTGATCCAATCTTTACAAAACCTGGGAGTTATTGCAAGAAGGGTCCTTTGAAGCTACGCTGAAAGTTTGGGACCTCTACCCCCAAAAATTCCCACCCCCGGAGCCGCGGAAAGGTGCAGTTGTGATTTTAATGGCTTTATTAGGCCGAATTTTCCCCCAAACTCCGGACCTCATGTCGAATTGCATGGACCCAAAGCAGGGGAGTTCGGACTTCGGCATTTCCCGAATAAAAATGGGCCAAATTTTGCCGAATATGAATTTTACTGAATTTTTTTTTCAACAGCCCTACCATTGATATAGTTTTTCTAGTTTGTGTCTTCCATAATTTTTCCCATATATTCTGTTCTATTTTTATCCCTACATCTTTTTCCCAGATTGTTTTTAATCCACTGGATGTATCGGTTTTATTCAAGTATAGATATATTTTAGAAGTTAACCCTTTAGGTTTGTTCATATGCTCCATTAGGGTTTGTTCGAATTCTCCCAATTTCCTAGTCATACTATGTTTTATTGAAGTATTCAAGATTAAATAATATAGTTGATGAAACTGCATCCAAGTTATTGAGCCTCCTAGTTTTTCTTTTAATAATGCTACCGTATAAGGGGTTTTATTGTTATAAAAATCTCTCACTCTATATATCCCTTTTTCTTTCCATATTTGATATTTCTCTGGTTTGTCGATATATGAAAAGTTAGGGTGTAGTCTAAATGGAATTAATGGAGATATTTCTGGGATTAATTTATTTTTCCATTTGTTTCAAATTTTTAGTGTGATGTGTAAAAAGGGATTGTCAACCCATTTTATGTCTCTCACATTCCTTCCACCATATATAAGCCTTTCAATTGTATCTATTTGTTTCTCTGTTGCTTCCAAGCCTATCCATGTTTTTTCTGATGAGCCTCCTAAATATGATATTATGGTTCTCAGTTGACTTGCCTCGTAGTATTTACTTATGTTTGGTTCTCCCCATCCCCCTTGGTTCAGTCACTTTTGTCTTAATGTATTCATGAGTCATGGCTTCTTACCTTGATGTATAAAATTTGTAAATATTTTTTGCCACTTTGCTAGTTCCCTTGGTTCGATTCCTATGGGTAGAGTATGGAAAAGATAGTTCAGTTTAGGGAGTGCTATCATTTTTATGGCACTGGTTCTTCCCATGATTGTCAATTGTGTCTTGGTCCATTTTTTAACATCTTTCTTTATTTGTCGAATCACTGGGTGAAAATTTGTTTGTTGTAACTTACTTAATTTTTTTGTAATAGTTACTCCCACGTATTTAAATGATTTGGGGAATGTTGGAATAGCTGTTTCATTTTGGATTCCATATTGTATTCCGGGTTTGACATTTATATACATTACCCCAGATTTCTTATAATTAATCCGTAATCCTGCTACTACTCCATAGTTATTAATTTCTCTCATTAGCTCCGGTACTGCTTCTTTGGGATTCACAGTAAGTATTGCTACATCATCTGCAAACAGGTTGATTTTATGTGTTTGGTTGTTTACTTCTAATCCCTTAACCTTTCATTAGTTTTAATAGCCATTGCTAAGGGTTCTAATGAAAGGGGGAAAAAGCAAAGGTGACAAGGGGCAGCCTTGTTTAGTTCCTCTAGTTAGAGGAAAACTTCTAGAGTCAAAATTATTAACTCTAATCTTAGCTTTCGGTAGATCGATTCTATTGCATTCATGAAGGAATGTCCAATATTTAATTTTTTTAGGAGTCCAAGAATAAAGCTCCATTCCACGCGATCAAATGCTTTTTGTGCATCAAGTGCCAATATAGCTAGGGGTGATCCTTTCTTTTTACGGATATAAATTGCATTTAATATTCTGCGTATTGGGTCTGCTATTTGTCTTTGGGGTATAAATCCCGTTTGATCAGGAGAAATGTAACTTTTTATTATACTACTTAGTCTAGCTGCTAGGACTGCCACAAATAATTTGGCATCTTGATTTAATAGTGCTATTGGTTTATAAGAGTCTAATTGATCTGCTTGCTTGTCAGCTTTTAAAATTACTGTAATTCTTGCCTCTTCCCAGGAATTAGGTGATTGTTTATCTTTCAGTATTTGGTTAAATAATATTGTCATAGTAGGGACTAGTAAGTCCTTAAAATGCTTATAAAACTCTGGTCCATATCCATCCATCCCTGGGGATTTTCCATTTTTAAACTTTTGAATCGCATTCTCTGTTTCCTTGCTCTCTATTGGTTTATTTAAGCTTTCTCTGTGTTCATTCTTCAGTTTGGTAATATTCAATTTTTGAAGATACTCATCTATTTTCTCCCTAGATGGATTATATGAGGAGTATAATTTTTCAAAAAAATCAGCAAACTGTTCTGCTATTTGTTCTGTGTTATGTATTTTTACTACTGCAATTTAGCATTGCTATTTTGTTTCTACTTTTATGCTTTCTTAGAGTGCTAGCTAATAATTTGGAGCTTTTATGAGGATTCTCATAGCAAGTTTCCTGCCTACCAGCCATATCATGAAACAGACTCGTTGCTTGATTTGGATTTGGATGTTTCTGTGCTCTCACTGGTGGCTGCCAGTAGCATAGAATGCAGGTGAAGGAACTCACTGTACAATGGTCCAATATCATACAAAGAGTTCTGCTTTATATATCATCTAAGGGGGGATATGGCTTACTATAAATCAAAAATACACCTACACCTTATAATGCAGCATTCACAACGGAGGTGACAACTTGAAAATATAAGCAATGAATCCCTATTTAATCTTGCTTAATGACAAAGGGGGATGCCATTGCAGTGTTTAAGTAGAAATCAGTGGTGGAAATACAGTTATATTTGCTGGAGAGAAGACATGATAAAACACTTTTATCTAGTGAACCTGTTTTGTAATGTCTTAGTGCCACACTCAATAATGGATTTTAATCTAATTTATATTGCACTATTGGGAAGCCCTTAAGAGACAGTCTGTCTTCAAGAGTGTTCCAATGACATTGCTATTATTGACCTTATCATCAAATTTACATGTAACAACACCAGGGAAGTTCTTAAAATTCATTTTATCAGAGTTATGCAAATATCAGATAACTTCTCTTTCTATTGAGATTTTTTATTAGACTTCCCCAATGGACCTCAGCCCTTTTAAAATCTAAAAAAAATGTCCTCTCCAAAAGCTGCAAGATCAGATTGATAGTTTTGCCAATTTCTAAAATGATTTCATTGCCTTGTGGGAGGGGAAAAGTGGAGGGATAATTATTTACCATAAACTAAGATGTCAGAAGAGCTAGGCAATTTTGTTATACATTGAAAAGCCAGAAATAACCCATCAGATAGGTAATTCACAGTGGGTAGCCGTGTTAGTCTGTTTGCAGTAGTAGAAAAGGGCAAGAGTCCAGTAGCACCTTCAAGACTAACAAAAATATTTTCTGGTAGGGTATGAGCTTTCGTGAGCCACAGCTCACTTCTTCAGATACATCAGATAGGTAGTAAACAAAGCTTGCTGTACACAGTACTCAGTCCATTGGAGTTTGCACCTGTCCTAAACAATCTCCATATTAGGCACATACTTTTTCTAATCACATGTCCTGCTAATTTTGAATTAAATGGTGATTTTTAAAAAAATAAATTGCATTCAAATGTAAGCCCCTTTCCTAAGATATCTTAAGGCAAAATTAAACAAAATGCTTTGAAGTTTAGGGAAGAATCACTGGGGGAGAGGGTCTTAATCCTTTCCTCTCATATCACATCCAAGATTTAATATGTCCTTCCAAATCTGCAAATAGCTTTGTGCGGGGGAACTAAAAGGTATATCTTTTCACTTTTTTAGAGCCAGTGTGGTATAGTGATGGACTCTAATCTGGAGAACCCAGTTTGATTCTCCGCTCCTCCACATGAAGCCTGCTGGGTGACCTTGGGCCAGTCACAGTTCTCTCTGAACTCTTTCAGAGCTTCTACCTCACAAGGTGTCTGTTGTTGGGAGAGGAAGGGATTGTGATTGTAAGCCACTTTGAGACTTAAGGTAGAGAAAAAGTGGGGTATAAAAACCAACTCTTCTTCTTCATCTGCAAAAGTAATTGTAGATTCCACACCATCTCAGTAGCACTGGATTATATAGGTCATGTGGGAAGAGCCCATCATATAATGCCAGCACAGTGCCATTTGTGAAAAAAAGGGCAAATCTGGCACTGGAACAAAGTACATCATGGGGTCCTTTTACAGTCTTCCATATGACAAGTCTGCTGTTTTAATGGGACAGAACAGGAGTAGTTGGTTCACGGTCATGCCGAGGGTTTTTGAGAGGAGTAGACTTGAGTTCAAAGCTTTTGTTAGCTCTGAAGCTCACAGAGTGGCATTGGACTCTTTCTCTCAAAGCAAAACTACCTCATATATGTTTTGTGATCCATCTTGAGCCTCAGCCAGAAATGTGGGCTATAGATGAAGTAAATAAATAAATAGGTTGTAAGGATAAAATGAGGCCATAAGCTACCAGCTTTGAGTTCTTGTAGAAAAGGAGGGCTTAAAAATATAATAAAGTTGTCATCGCTGACATCTTGGCCTGCATTCTTCACCTTGCCAACATTCCCAAGTCCCAAAGCTTCCATCACAACATTGTCCATCACTTTTTGAGCACAATTGATTCCTGTCATCTTTTAAAACGGGATAAATGCTTGGT
This sequence comes from Euleptes europaea, assembly GCF_029931775.1. Classification (NCBI taxonomy): domain Eukaryota; kingdom Metazoa; phylum Chordata; class Lepidosauria; order Squamata; family Sphaerodactylidae; genus Euleptes; species Euleptes europaea. The sequence goes on from NC_079326.1 coordinate 30,019,345, forward strand.
TCCTAAACTTTTTCTTCATGAATGAAATAACCCTGATTTACAGCAGGGGACAATATGTTAGTTCTCTACAACTGCAAGTGAGAAAATCTTTCCAGAACACATAAGACTGTTTACATTTCTATAAACAATTATTTCTAGGTATTTATTCTGTGCTTTTAATCTACAGTTTAAAGTACAGATTCTTCCGGGCCACATTCGCTTGTTCAATCTGTTGTACTAATTCGGGACAAGCAAACCTTGTGTTCATTTCCATTTTTGTAAGATCTGTGTATTTTTAGCAATTATGTTCGATCTTAGCAGAAAATGTTCTTGAAGTATGCGGTGCTACAATTTCCAAGTCTGAAAAATTTGGCATTTGGGCTAACGCTATTAAAAGTTTATTTCCAATCATTATTGTATTCTTAAAATAGCTGTGTCACATCTTTCAAACATGTGTGAAAGATCAATTCCTAATTATCTATAATGCTTCCAGTATTCTTCATCTCCCACTTTCCTCATTCTAACATACAGCCAATATGTTCTGAATGTAGCATTCATCTGAATGAGCTTCAACCTTAGACAAAGGTTGGGTTTATAAATATTCCAGCTTTTCCAGTAACTTAAAGCCCGAAACTTCACCAAGCACCACCTCAAAAGCCAGCAAAACCCAAGGAAGCAATCCTATCACTGGAAGATGATGAATATTGAGAATATTTCTAGGATCTTGACAGTTATCCACAAGCTATGTTCCGTTAATTAAAGCTTTAGACAATGCTCTGATTTGGGAACTAGTACCTGAGGACAGAGAGTCAATTCCGATAATCAGAAGATCAAAATAATTGGCATTCATATAAGGTTAAATTTTAACCATTGTCACAAGAATAGAGGATTCTGCTTTCAAAAGAGGGCATATTCACCCCATACAAAGATGAAAACACATTGCATGATGGCATGAAAATGTTCATAGGGTGAAGCAATCTCCCCTCCCCCTTCATCGTGCTCATAAAAGTCAATGTTGGCAGGGCAGGGGACCAGCAAGGCAGTCCCAAATAAGAATTTACAGATTTAAGAAAGGGAAAATGAAACTCCTGGATTGAGACTATGAGCTTTCTTCTTTGATGGGATTTTAGCTACAAGGCAACAAGGCCCAGTTCACAAATTCCTGTGGGTAAATCTTAATAATCTGGGATACTGTAATTGCATTCAGGTAATTTAAGAACTGAACCCTAACTATTCATACTAGAAACTAACTAGAAGGAGCTGAGGATGAAGAGTTGCCACCTACAGGTTGGGAAATTCCTGGAGATTTGGGGGTGATGCGTGGGGAGATCAGGTTTGAGGGGTGGAGGGACCTCAGAAGGTATAATGGCATGGAGTCCACCCTCCAAAACAGCCATTTCCTCCAAGGTAATGGATCTCTGTCATCCGGGCATCTGTTGTAATTATTGGAGATCTCCAGTCCAAGTCCAACCTGAAGGCTGGTAACCCTACTGGGGGGGCGGGGCTAGATTGACCTTGGAGCCTTCCTGAACAGGCAGTTGCTCCTCAAAGGCTGCACCTCAAAGGCTGCTGCTCAGAGGAAGAACTGCAGGCAGTTCATGCAAGGACGTTCCCACAACAGCCCCCAAATCATTCTAGTCCAGGGATTCAGATAACTTCTCAAGACCAATCTTGTGCCACAGCCTAAATAAAGCTGCCAGATGTCCAGAACTCCTTCAATGTGGGCAATTTTTCTAGGAAAGCCCACCAGATAACCACTCACTCTCAGCCCCCAGACTCCTGGTGTACTTCCTTCCTGCTGCTTATTTTCTCTCATTTTTGCACCCACCCTTCTTCCAATAAGCATGGTAGGGAGGATTGAACACCAACCAGTTCAGATCACATCTTGATGGCCAGTCACAATCAGGTAGCCAGTTTTTCAACAATTGGTTTGTCTAGTTGCAACCTCTTCATGGCAGTTCAAAGGGCCGGTGTACAACCTCCCACCACACCACCACTCGACTGGCTTATACACATGCATGTTGTCACACAGCCTGATGGCGCTTTCTTCCCTCCCTTTACTCACTGGTGAGTATTGCTTCACTCCACAGCCAAAACACAGATTTAAATCAATCATGAAGCAAATAAAATACTGGCAAACCAACAATGTATTTTTTGTTTCTTGTTGGTTATCCGGGCTGTGTGACCATGGTCTTGGTATTTTCTTTCCTGATGTTTCGCCAGCAGCTGTGGCAGGCCTCTTCAGAGGAGGACTGTGTTTATTTGTTTGTTTTAAAACATTCTACCGTTTGCTGTTCTTGCCTGTATTCCTTAGTGATGGCAATAGTTACCAATCTGTTTAGATCAGCAGCATTTTGTGCATGATTTTGCAAAGCACCGTGGTAGTTGTAGTTCACTTCTTTAAAAATAAAGTTAAAAATGTGCAGTAAAGTTAAAAGCACCCCAAAAAGAAAATGAACATTTTGAAAGCAAGCAGACCTGAATCCTAGTGTAAAAAAAAAAAATCAGCTGTGCAATCCTTTATTGTGCAGCCCTTTATTGCATTCTTTTTACTGAGCAACCAATTGCATCATGAGCAATTACTGCTCTCATTGGCTGCCTTTAAGCGGTCGAGCAACTATGTTAACAAGCACAGTAAGTATGCAGCCTAGGGTTGCCAGGTCCCTCTTCGCCACCGGCGGGAGATCTTTGGGGCAGAGCCTAAGGAGGGCGGGGTTTGGGGAGGGGAGGGACTTCAATGCCACAGAGTTTAATTGCCAATTAATTTCTCCAGGTGATCTGATCTCTATCGGCTGGAGATCAGTTGAATTAGCAGGAGATCTCCTGCTACTACCTGGCAGTTGGCAACCCTAATGCAGCCACAAACCTATTCACAAAATTGCAAATAATATGAGCTGTTTGCTGCCAAACCAAATGAATCTGGGGATCGGCTCACCATGATCACAGCTGTCAAACACATTCACTATGAAATCTGCGGCATCCCAGATACACAATTCTCCTGCCTCCATTGTACCTTCACAACAACCCTGAAAAAAGGTTAAGCAAAGAGACAGTGTTTAGCCGAACTGCACCCAATAAACTCGACATGCTAATCACTCCACCATACTGGCCGGCCTGCCCTTGCCATTGTAGCCCAAGGTGGTACTCTTCAGTTTGACTGCGTGACACTAAATTGAACATCCCAGCTTGGAATATACTACTGAAATCAGCTACCAAATATATATTACAAAATTCTGAATAGAACTTTGGTAGCTGGTTTGAATAGGATTAGTCGTACAAAGATGCCATGAATGTGCTCAGAGTCAAAAAGGCTCATCAGTTTGAAACCAAAAGATCCTGACTCCTTACTATCAATAGGGTTACCAGCTCCAGGTTGGGAAATACCTGGAGATTTTTGGGATGGAGCCTGAGAAGGGCAGGGTTTGGGGAGGGACTTCAATGCTATAGAGTCCAATTGCCCAAGCGGCCATTTTCTCCAGGTGAACTGATCTCTATCGGCTGGAGATCAGTTGTAATAGCAGGAGATCTCCAACTAGTACCTGGAGGTTGGCAAGTTATTTAAAAAGTTTCCTATGTGTTTTACAAATTACTTCATTATATATAATGCTAGCCCACATGTAACTTTTCTCCTCCACGCTAGTCTTCAGTGAGGAGCAAATCGGTTTGTCAGTGCTACCGACTGCCGCCTTTACCGTGTGATAAAAGTGCTTCTACATTTTTCATTATTCAAGTACATCAACCAAGCTCCCACAGAGAAGCAGTGAAAGGCTTAATAAGACATTTATCTAGTCTATGTATTTTACATTTTTCTGATGGCATAATGAGGCAGAGGTACTGAGATGAAACATCCGTAACGTTTCCCATAATTTTCCACTTCCCATTCCACCATTTTTAGTATTGCTTTTGGGTTTTTCATTGTTCGATGTTTAGAACTTTATCATGGCTATCAATAATCACTATGTCAAGTGCAACATCCTTCCTGAGCCTTGAGATCCAGAAAGAATGGCTCACCATTTATCTTCCAACATATTATGCAGGTGATTGCCATCTAATAAATAAGGCATCAATTTCTCATTCAGGTTCACTACCGCATGTAGGCTTCTCTCAATATTGTTGCTGCATTTCTTTGGTAATTTGAACCAACTATTTCTTCAGTATAAAAAGGGGTGGTAGGCCTTAGAAGTCTCGATTAAGGGACTGTAGGTTTTTTGGTTTTATCTGGCTAAGGGCCGTAAATAAACAATCTATCTAAGGGACTGTAGGTCATTTACAGCAATGTTCATTATTAGAAGAGGGGCTATGACTCAGGTACAAGCCGCGCTTTGCATATAGGAAATCCTAGGTTCAGTTTTTAGCATCTCCGTTTGAAACACCTTGAAAGTAAAAAATGGAAAGGCTTTTCGCTGACTGAAATACTGGTCAGCTGCAAGTAATCAGAAAAGACAGTTGTGGGCTAGATGGATCAGTGGTCTGTCTCTCTATATCAGTGGTTCCCAAACTTTTCGGGCCACCGCCCCCTTGGTTCCACAAATTCAACCCCAGCGCCCCTGCCCTATCCTATAAAAAGCATTATTCAAAATAGGGGTTTGCATGAGGCACTAAAGAAGATAACAACAATAAAATTTCAAAACAGTAATAATTAATTACACATCTATTCAAAATCAAATTTAAACTTTTTAGTCAAAATTTATTCAACAAAACTGATGATCCAGTGGTACCAGCTCTAGTAAAAAAGTTTTGATAGTTTCCACCAAATTTGCCAGCATGGTGCCATAACTTGATCTATTGTAAATTAATGAACAAAACAGTTGAAGGAGCTCAGCTGCAGTGCCCCCCTGCTGCCCCAAGTGCCCCCCTAGGTAATCCCACTGCCCCTCAGGGGATGGTACTGCCCACTTTGGGAACCACTGCTCTATATGTTCTGCTTATAGAACTTCTGGCATTCTGATTGCCCACTGTTTGAAACAGGGTGCTACACCAGGTAGACCATTGGTCTAATCTATTACGGATGCTCTTATGGCCATAAGGAAGCTGCATGTGTCCTTCTTAAATATCACTTGTTTGGTATTTTGTCACCTGACTTGCTTCTTAAGTCCGGAAAAAAAGCTGTAGGAAACACAAAACAAAGATAGTGTTCATGGTTCAAACTCTTGACCAGATCTTCACAGATCCTGATTTATGGACCTGGATGCATTCCACCCATCACGCTACATGTCTAGCCAGGTGCTTGAAACCTCCCCTGTCACTGCTGCCTCTGGCAAATGGGAAAAACCATATGCTTTGCTGAGATCAGGGGTGACATAAGTTATACAGGCCTATTCCAGTCCCACCAATCAGAATAGTCAAACTAACCCCTGCACAGGAAAGCCTACAAGGGTTCAGGACATCCATTAACATCCTCAAGGAAGGAATAAGTGGAAGTATAAATAATTTATTTCTATAGCTAATTCTGAACTGCACCCCAAAGTGTAGAGCAAAAAGTCTGCACAATGGGAGCAGGGATAGGAGGGGGGGATTTGCAGAAAAATCCAAAATGTGGAGGGAAATGCAGATTTAAAAAAACCCTCCAGAACTATAAAATTACAGTGGGCATTGTGCTAGGCTGTTGCCTAGCAACCTCATACAATTGATCACTTTTAAAAAAGAAAGGAGTGGATAAACATAGAAAGGAAAACAGAAGCAAGAGATTTGGGGAGGAGCAAGGCAGTGAGGGGGGTAAGAGTGGTGATGGGGTCCCAGCAGTGGTAGGAGTGGCAGCAATGGGGGGTGGGGGAGAGAGAAGGAGGTGGTAGTGTAAGAAGGAAGTATGGAAGTAAAATTCTCATCCCCGTGCTTTCCGTGTGGGTCTTTTGCTAGTTAATTGTAAATTAATTCTGCATAGTTATCCTTCTTAAAGAGAGACAGACAAGCTCCTGTGAATGGAGGTAACAGAATTTCATAATTTTTAATCCACAACTCTCAGCCTATAAAGGCTCTTGAGGCAGCTTCCAATTTAAACATAAAAATAGAACTAACACCAATAAAGCAATGAACAACAATAAACCAAATCAGCGATAGCCATAAAAACATATCAATGGTTTTAAGAAATAATTAAAACACGAATAAAACCAGCACAGTGATGTTATTATATATCTGAACAAGACCTAAAAGGCATTAAAATTATGTTATGTTATCAGGCATTCATTATAGCTTAATTTGGTTCTGTACTCTTGATGGTGCTAGTTTTTACTGATTTTGATTAATGGTTGTGTTTCTGTTCTAACACTTCCTCCTTTCTTGTAATCCGCCCTGAGGGTCTGCTTTGACGGAAACATTTTGATGGAATGTTTTTCATAAATGACTAAAAATAGATTTAGATATGAATGAAATTTTATTAGGATGGCCAGACAATCTATAAAGTAATTTTTTAAGAGGAAGGATTATCAAACAGATAAAACTCACCCTAATTAATATAGACTAAAGCAGAAAAGGAGAAAGAGAGGCAATAAACAAGCCAAGTTTTGAAGTCTGAATCTTAATAGTAAGATACAACTTAAATCAAAGCTAAACCTCGGATTTCATGATGAATATCCTATATACTTACTTGTAAGTTTACCAGATATTGTTAATATGGCAATCTTCTGAGAATGCATAGCAAAATAAACTAACTGACTTGCTATGTATTGTATGTATTGGCATACTGATGCTGTTCTGAATTCATGCTTGTCCCAAAGAGCAAGACTTCTATGCAGGGTGCCCATTCATCAAACCATGTAGATGTACATACCAGGGATTGGAAGAGAACTACTTATGTACAGGAAATTAGAGACATGTGAATACGAAATTACTCTATTAATGTATAGCACACAATAAATAGCAATTTCCCCCACTAACATTTATTGTCCTATTCATAGATTGTTTTCTCTAATAATACCCAGGAGGCAAAAGGAAAGAAGTAGGGATTTACAGATCTCTTTTTTTTTTACATCACAGTGTTTATTTTTGTAATTAATGGTCACTCAGGTGCACCCAGATATAGATAACCATTCTTTGTTTTTAGCACTTCACCACAGAGCATATAAATCAACCTCAAGTCTTCATGCACAAATACCAGCAAAATAATTTTCTTTTCCACTTGGGAATCCTTAATAAACCCGATGGCATCCAAAAGAGTTGACCAGTTTCTCCAAAATGTAATCTCCCGTCCATAAAAACACACATAATGTAATCCCATCCATCCGTTCAGTTGAGGAGAATTGGATGGGGCTTTCTTGGGAGGAAGCTGCTCAATCCTCTGTTCCTTCCTACCTAATCAGCAGGAAGGATTCGTTCAGAGGGGTAGCTGGTGAGCAGGAAGAGGCAGGCTAAGGCAGTGGTACACCAAGCTGCACAGAACAAGGCAAGGTGGTGCGGCCTGCCTTTAAAAAATCTAACTGAAGTTACATCACATACATAATACATTCAGCTCTTTTTTTATTTGTTCAGTACATACAAAATAGAGATTCAATGAAGATTAGTTAAGATGCAAATGAACAGCCCGGCACTGAAAACATTGCAAGGAGAGGAACATCAATATACTGAATCTAAGATGGCACTTTCTATGCACTAAAAACCAACATTTACTATATATTGACTGGGGGAAAAGCATCCATTCCACAATGCTTGGCATACAGATCGTTTTTCAGAATCCAAACCTACAGCAGAAAGTAAGGCCCACAAATTTAATCAGTGTGGCAATCTCTGCATTAGACATCACTGTGGGGCTAGTGCTTGAATTACGGGGGGTGGGGGGGCAGGGTCCCTGTCTCTTGTAATGGGATATAGTTGGTTTCTGTTTTAGGAGGCTGTATGGGGACTGTGATTGTCCTCCCTCTATTCAATGGGTTGTTACCTCCCCCTGCTAGGGTTGGCAGGTCCCTCTTTGCCACCGGCGGGAGGATTTTGGGGTGGAGCCTGAGGATGGCAGGGTTTGGGGAGAGGAGTCCAATTGCCAAAGCGGCCATTTTCTGCAGGTGAACTGATTTCTGTCGGCTGGTGATCAGTTGTAATAGCAGAAGATCTCTAGCTAGTACCTAGAGGTTGGCTCTAGCTCTAACTAGAAGATACAAACATGGGCATGCTACATTTCCCAACAATCATGATTTTCGATAAAGGGGTGACTTCTGAGAATACATAACTAATTTAAAATCAAAATGTGGGAAGCTATTTTAAGAAACAAATGATTTTCTGAGCAACATGCAAACAAATTACCATTGCTGTGAAATCACAAATACTCTTTAATTTATTAAAAAGGCTTCTCTGCAAATGTGTACTACAGCTATGCTAATTAAAGCTGTGTCCAAACAATTTAAATTGTCTGACATAAATACTGCAAATGGCAAAAGCTGAAAGTTTAAGAGTATTTTTTTTTCTCCTGCCTTTATCTTCAGCTATCAACACATTCACGTTTTCTCTACCACTGTTAGAATTGACTTTGGAATCTAAGGCAATGCTTGGCTTAATTCAATATTTGTTTCATTCCTGCTTCTTACATTGAATGTTTGCCTTATCTCCAAGAGTTTTTCATTATTATTATTTTGCATTTGATATATGTCTTGCCTTTCCCAAAAGGTTCGTTGTATTTGGTTCTCTTTTTGGAGTAGTAAATGAATGTGTGCAGCATACATATGAAAACACAATGTTGCAGAAGTTCACATTAGTGACCATGGCAAGGTTCTGCAAGAGCATCCTGAATTATGAAGTAGCTGACTTTTCTATACAAATTCTCTGCTTCTGTTTAGTGCAGGATTTGGGATGCTTACCACTGATGACAATGGCCAACTTCATTTTAATTTTAGCTAATTCAGTATTTGTGGTTTTAGCGGAATGCCTTAAGTTTTCCAGAGCTAGAACACCTATGTGACAAATGTTAGTTACATTTGCAGATTCCCTTGTTTCTGGCTTATTCATGACGGGTTAAAGTGACCTGGCTTTTTACCATGATGGATGGCTCACTATAAATCTCCCCCAAATAAGATTCATATGACCCTAAAAGTATAATCCTAAAACCTAAACCTATGGGTTTAGATTAGAAGAACGTAACTCTGTTTAGGACTGCACTGCAAACTGTGTAAAGTAGCCTTGCATTAAATCCAAATGAGCAATGTAATCACTAAGTTGGGTTTTATTAGGGGTTGCTGAATCCATGTGCTGTTCATTTACATTCATTAGTTTCATGAGGATCAATGTGACATTGACTGCAAAAGAAGAGGTTGGCCGTTTCCGCATCATTCACTTACAGCATATTATCCTTGTGGTCGATCTGCAAGGTTTGGCAGCACATTCAAAAACTCTGTTCGCATGTTGCCTCTTTTGCTGTTGTATTCTGCTTTCCCATGAACATTTAACCCATCTGCACTCTGCTAAAAAGAACAATCTTTTCTCCGGAGGAGTGTGGCATCATTGTGATGTTGCGGATGCTCCCCCCTTCGCCCCATTTTTGTGTGTTTCTGAGCCTGTGTTGCGGTGATGGTGCACAGGTCGCTAAACCTGGGTTCCTTTTTTTTAGTTCTTCATCAGTCCGAGTCAAGCGAGCAAGAATTTTTAATAGAAAGAGGAACCGGCCTTCCCCAGCTTAAATCCCCCTCCCTAGTGTGTGCATGCCACCACACTCTCTTCTTCCCCCACCCTCCAACCTCACCCCACTCGAGGCATGTGCACACTCAGATCCTTTTTTTAAAGTGTGTGTTTGATTGGACAAACATTGGGTAAAAAAGCATGGTCGCTTTATCCTCCTTTAATCCCTGTTTCAGCCAGGATTCAGCCAGGATCGAACATATGCGTTTCACCTAATGTGCGTTCGATCGAGGCTAAAACAGGATTTTTTCACCCATTTTAAAAAAAGAGAGGGGGGTAGGCAGGCAGGCAGACACTGACACCGTCGTAACAACAGCAGAAGCCAGTGGGAGAGCCGAGTCATCACACACTTCTCCTCCTCCTCTTCCATACATCACCTCTGCTGCTGTTATGATAGCGGCAACATCTGCCTGCCTGCCCACTCAGCTTTGCTGTAAACGACTGCTATTTTTCACAGCTGTGGCAGACAGGCACGTGCGCACACGCATTCCCTCCACCCCCTTGCCTGCCTTGGCACCTTTGTAATGGCAGCAGAGGTCAGTGGGAAGAAGCAACACTGCTCTCGCTTCAGCTCCCCTGAGCCTTAAAAAAAAAGTGATGCTACCTCCCTGCACCACCCCTGTCCATATGAGGCTGTGTGTGTGTCTCATACCCCCACCCTTTTCCAGCCTTACATACACATAACAATACATGTCAATGCGCAAATCAATGAGGATGATTATTCAAACTCTAAACGTAATTTCTTTACTTCATTATTTCGTTACATTGTTAGTACTAATGCATTACATTAAAAAAATTAAATGCTGGGAAATGGATGACAGGAGAAGAGGTGAGGGGGAAGGGGAAATGGGAAGGAGATGGGCAGCAAAGTGGGTGTGGACAAGGGAGAGGTGTAGAAATGAATGTTCTCTGAAACATGTCGGCACCTCAGGGGAAGGGAAACATCGCCGAATAAGTGTTTGCTGATAACATGGACATTAAATGATTGCAAAACGTTTCCAATACCAAAAGGAGGGGAAATAGTGCGGACATGCAAAAATAAAATGTTTCCTTAAATGTTGTAAAAACTTGGTGCAGAAACAGCCTTTGGGAAAAACCTTGATGGACTTAAATCCACATTGTTACCATCATGGGAAGTCATGTGCTTTTTCTTACATTTTGCTTACATTTTAGCAGATATAAACCATACGAAATAACTCGGTCTTCTACAAAGGAGTCTATTCTCACAAAGAGAGAGACCTCGAGTTTGCACTAGTTAAGTCCTATGCTTTAGCTGTATTTATTTAGTTTATTTGTATCCTGTCTTTCCTCCAAGGTCTCAGGGTAGCATACATGATTCTGTCCCTTCCTCTATTTTATCAACACAACAATCCTGTAAGGTAGGTTAGGTTAAAAGACTGACTGGCCCAAGGTCAACCAGTGAGTTTTATGACAAATGAGGATTTTTATCTGGTCTCCCAGGTCCCAGTCCAACATTCTGACAACTACACCACACTGGGTCATGATGTGAAGTGAAGATAAATCCTTCACATATAGCCTAAGGACCCAAGCTTGTGGAAAGGGGAAACAGGTATTTTGCCATGCCAAAGAGGAACCACATGCTCATGACTATGATATCCTACATTAATTTTCAGAAATAAAATAGAAATTCTTGTTTCATGACAGGGGGTTTACATGTAGGGGATGTGTAAGGGGCCAGTTATAATTTTGCACTGGGCCCAGAGAAATTATGTTTGAGGCCCTGCATGTGTCTTATTCAAGCAATTTAAATAACTCAGCCCTCAGCTTCCTTTGTAAACCTTATTCAGACACAGCAGTATAACTGACAACGAACACTATTCCTTTAACATTGAACACACTGCAAAAAATACTAGTGCCATTCAATTCTATGAGAGACTCACTATCCGTAATACAAATGTAAAGCGTGAATAATTTAATAGTGTGAAACCAGGGTAAGTCAAAGAGCTTCTTCTCCCATATTCATCTATCAAGTCAAGTATCAAAGGCCATGAAGGTGAGGGCGCTCAGAATAAAGTGGGTAGCAAATAGACGCATGGCCTTTTCTGTGCTGGTGCCTCAGCTGTGGAACGCTCTCTCCACAGCAATTTGCTTAGCATCTGGCCTTTTAAAAATTCGGTGCATCAGGTAACAAGATGGCTCATTGTCCAGCGATTCTGTTAATTGGTAAGAATTGCTTGTGCTTTTTCTAGCTGATCAATTTTCGAACTGCTTTAGGTTTCCGTTTAACCTTTTGTTGAAATTGATTTTCTGTGTTTTTATACTATTTGTTTCTTGCTGTCTCATTGGTTTTAATGTTTGTATCAGTTTTACTCATTTGTAATTTATCTTTCAACATTTTATATGGGTTGCAAGCCACTTCAGGCATTGGCCAGCCCAGCCAAGAAATTGTTTAAATAAACAGTTTCCCAAAGCTACCTGGTCCCACTGTGTATTTTTGCTGTGTCTGTCTTCTGTTGGCTCTGTTGTGTCTCTTTCTTCTTGTCTTCTTGTCCTGCTCCTCTTGGGCAAGTTTTGTCCTTGCCCCCAAGTATAACTAAACACACAGCAATTCCTTCTTCTACAAGGCATCAGAATTAACAGGCGCACCACAGGGCAGGGAATCACAACGTTCCTTCCCACTGGTAAAGGGAGAAAAGGAAAAGTAGTGTAGCCTCAATGTGCAGAGCAACACGTCATGAATTTGCATGCATAGGCATTCTGAAAATCCTTCTTGGACAAAGATTCTATTTAATTGGCTTTAAGAAGACACTCTTCTCCCACACTGTCTTATGCAGAGCCATCTGTGCAGGGAATTAACAATCTGGATAGTCAGCAATGGAACGCTTTTCTGCCTTTCTCGTGCTGGACAGTGGAGTTCTAACAGTTGGGCTCTCGACAATGCCAAGTTCATGAAACTTAGCAAACCAATGAAGAGATAAGAGGGGACTTTGTGATGGCGTCAAGCTATGCTTGCAAACAATGCGTGACATGACAAAAGTTTCAGTGTGTGCAGCCAGCAGTTCAAGAGGAATAAGGAGCTCATGCATAGGACATTGTCGTCACTTTCACGACATCACATGATTCAGCTATCACACCTAATATGATTCAAAGCACATTCCAAAAATTGTACATAGATCTTCTGTCTTCTGCCGATCTATCCTGGACTTTCTCCCTGACTGATCTTTCTATTCCCAAGGGCAGCTTTTCTCCTCTCAGATGACACACATGGACAGGAACTCAGTTGCACATGCACATACACAATAACTTGCACATGTTCACACGCAGGCATGACTCTCTATCCATCCCTTTCTTTTTCCCTTCGAGAGATATGGGTGGGAAATGAGGAGGCGGGGGGGGATTTTCTTTTCTACCCTTTATGCATTCCCTTTTCCTTGTAATGGCTTCTTTTCTGTGTGTGTGTAAAGTGCTGTCAAGTCATAGTCAACTTATGGCAACCCAGTAGGGTTTTCGAAGCAAGAGACTTTTGCCATTGCCTTCTAGCGACCCTGGTATTCCTTGGTGGTCTACCATCCAAGCACTAGCCAGAACCAACTCTGCTTAGCTTCTGAGATCTGACAAGATCAGGGTAGCCTGGGCCATCCAGGTAAGGGCAATGGCTTCTTTTAGAGGTCCTTATATACACAGGAAGGAAGCTTGGCTGTAGACATGGAAGTCATAGTTCATCTAAATGGAGCATTCTAGTTAATCATGTTACCTTCCTCCATTGCAGGGCATCCTTGGGGAGCAGCGCCCCCTCTCCACTGTTTTGAGAAGCTACCCTAAATAATGTTTTTAGAAGGCTACCGGTAGGAAGAACATAATTCATTAAAGGTCCCCCTACCTTGCCAGCCCCCAATAATTCAAACACTGTATTACAGTAAGAGAGCCAGCATGGTGTAGTGGTTAAGAGAAGTGGACTCTAATCTGGAGAACCGGGTTCAATTCCCCACTCCTCCACATGAAGCCTACTGGGTGACCTTGGGCCAGTCACAGTTCTCTCACAACTCTCTCAGCCCACACAGAGGCAGGTAATGGCAAACCACCTCCAAATGTCTCTTGCCTTGAAAATCCTACAGGGTCGCTACAAATCAGCTGTGACTTGACGGCAACACACACATTACAGTAAGCCTGTAGGAGTCAAGATCATCCAAGGATGTCAAGACTATATTGACAAAATCAGAGATTGAGGCCAAGGCTCCCAACCAACAATACATTCAGCTACATTTTGTAAGTATAGGATATTGCTTTGTAGTACTCCTTTGAGTCCCATTTTCTAATCATTTTTGTTGCTTTTTAGCTCCTGCCCACAGTGGTGCAAAGATCAGGTGGCTGGCATCCTACTGAATCTCACCAGCAGACACTAAAAGGATAATAAAAAAATAATAATTTACTAACGTTCATTCAGATAATCCATCTTGAATAGATTTTGATCTATCTGCATATTCCTAATTAAGATTCATTAGAGCATCTGTGGTAGATGTTAGTGTATACTTCAGAGTGGCATGCAGAAAGAGAGCGTGCACACAGAAAGTGGAAAAGCTGTTTCACCTTGTATTCAGTGGTTTTCATAAGAAAGATTCCCCACAGAAGCATAATATGTTTAAGAGAAAGAACTCATCTGCCAACTGAGAATTTATAAAAATGAAAGAATTATTGCTAATTATGTACAATACTGATCCAATGAAACAATTTAAAAAAACGTCAACTGCCAGAGAAACATCTTTTCATCAAACTAAGTTGCTTCAAAGGGAAATTCTATCAATTAATTTAAAAGCCTTTAAGAACAAGTATTAGATGCTTTCAAGAGGGGAACTATCACTCTTACTACCCTATCCTGTTAGAAATAATATGTTCTGGGGGTACATAGATACCCCAATCCGACCCTTGCAAGTGGGTTGGAAAGCAGGAACTCCCTGCAGCCCGCAAACGCGGTTTGACCTCCTAGGTACTCTGAGGGGGCTTTTTTAAGCCCCTCGGAGTCCTAGACGCCGGTCCTGCGAGGGCACTAGGGAAGGACATCGCCAAAACGCAACTTTGGCAGCAAGCTCTACCCTCCACCGCCTTAATACCAACATAAGGACTACATAAAGAAAAGAACCTCACCTCTTGACACCCAAGTGAGTACAAAAGAACTCTTCGTCTACTTACTAGAAATTTGAACAGACGGGAGGCTGATAAGAATATTTCTGGGACCCCCACCCCTCCATAATCCGAACTGAAAAAGTTTGATCTGAGTTAGTCATCGGGATTAGCGACAGGAGCCTTATCGGATCGATCAGCCTAAACCATAACAAAGAGTCGGAAGGATACCTTTTAGACTGACAAGAATTATCACCAATGAGAGGTCCGAAGGAAGGGGAGGGTGATTTCTCTTCCTGATTTTCCGGCGAATTCCTGCCACGTTTGCAGTAAGGGAGTGCCTGGAACGGAAGACTCTCTATAACACCCTCTCTATCATTGGAACTAAAACAACAGGAAGTAGCCGCGGGACTGAATATCCGTCGCACTCGAGTTACTTTCAAATCATTCCTGAAGGAATAACCATCGAGAAGAGGCGATAGAAGGTCTGCAGCACTAGTAACTTCCTGTTTACTTCCTGATTAATCCGATCTAGAGCGACCGAAAAAACTCACTGGTATTTTAAAACTTTAAAATGCAATTTTAAAGCCAATTTCGACTCTTTTCAACCCGAAAAAATTACTAGGCTGATCTTTGAACTATCATCCTTTAACCAGCACCTTAAAGGCCCTGTCGGTGGACATGTATTTTACCAGCTTTTTTTGAATGTAAATGTCTCGACCCCGCTCTGGCTCACTACATAGCCCTGCCTATACTAAATTAAGGGACTCTTTACAAACCTCGACCATGGAAAAAAAGTTACAGGATATGCTAACTAAACAAACTGAGGCAACAAATAAACAGTTTGAACAGATGTCTGCACAGATGGCACAGTTGACTTCTATGATGACAAATCTTGGTCAAGCATCCCAAGCTATTAATCAGAAGTTGGATGTGGTCACTGGAGACTTGAAAGAAGTAAAAACTCAAATGACTGTTATGAAGACAGATATGCAAGCGATGGATGTATCAATTAAGAAAGTGATGGATGAGCACAAGGACACAAAGAAAAAATTAACAAGCCAAGAAAAACAGATTGAAACAATACAAGCGGATCAGATGGCGGCAAAAAATCAAATGGCAATGATGGAGATGAGAGTGAAAGAGACCAACCTTCGTATACGCAATTTTCCAGATATGATGGGAGATAATAAAGAATCTGCAATACCAAATTTGGCCTACTTATTTCAGATAGATGAACAAGAATTAAAACAAGCCATTAATAGAATATACAGGATACCACTACCTGCTAGAATGAGAAGATCTAAGCCAAGAGATTTGATGATAGTGTTCTATGACACCAGAGTTAAAGACAAGATTATGAAGATTCATTATGAAAATCCAGTGTCAGCAGGAGACTCCTCTCTTATACTATTGAAGGATATTCCAAGGCATCTACTTTCACAGAGGAATAACTACAAAGATTTTGTGTCTATACTGAAAGCTAATGGCATCAAATATCGTTGGATTATGCCACAAGGTTTGGCTTTCACCTATAAGGAAGTGAAAACGACAATTCTATCCCAAGCAGATGTGGGGAAATTTTTGAGAAAATATAAAATGGACCTTAAAGAATTACCTGGAGAGAAGGAGGAAGAAGAAGAGGAAGAAGAAGAAGTACAGGGTGCAGAAGGTGGTACTAAACTATAGACTTTTTATTTTGCTAAAAAATACTACATTATGGCAAAAGCAATTTCTTGGAATGTAAATGGACTGAATGAGAAAACTAAAAGGGCCAGAATCTTCAAATATCTACAGAAATATAAATACTCCCTAATTTGCCTACAAGAAACCCATATAGCTTCAAAGCATAAAAAATACTTGGAGAAACAGATGCTTGGACAAGCATTTATTGCTTCTGCTAAAACTAAAACAAAGGGAGTGGTAATCTATGCCCACCCCAGTCTCTGTCCAGAACTAGTATATAAAGACAATGAAGGAAGAATTGTAATTATCAGAACTAAAATATTGGGACAAAGGACAATAGTGGTTGGAATCTATGCACCCAATGAAGGGAAAAAATCCTTCTATGAAAAATTACATGACCTGATAACCCAGTACGCACAAGACCAAATTTTACTGATGGGCGACTTCAATGGAATTATTCTCCCATCTCTGGACAAAAAATCAAAAGCAAAAGATATCAATGATGGATGCTTGCCTAAAACTTTATTTGCCATGGCTTCAGAATTAGAATTACAAGACATTTGGAGAACAATGAATACAACAGCTAAAGAATACACCTTTTATTCAGCAAGACACGATTCACACTCCAGAATCGATATGATATGGGCCAGTAAATCAATTTTCACGCAACTACGTAAAATTCATATTTTACCTAGAACTTTTTCTGATCACAATCCTGTTACCTTTGATTGGAACAATAAACAAGCATTTAGATGGCGAATGAACGATAAACTTTTAAAAGACAACAAGATACAAAAGGAATTACAGGTTTTAATGAAAGACTTTTTTGAAATTAACCTTAATGGGGAAACTTCTTTAAATACAGTTTGGGACGCATTCAAAGCTGTTCTGAGAGGTTTTATGATACAGAAACACTCGGCCTGGAAGAAGACTCAATTGCAATTTACAAACAACATACTTTGGAATTTACAAAATTTGGAGCAGAAATTGGTAATGGTAACACAGGAAGAGGAGAGAAGAGAAATTCAAATACAGATTTCTGCATCTAAACACCAATTAAATTTGGTAATAATGGAGGAAATGAATAAAAATCTGAAACTTGCTAAACAAAAGTATTTTGAATATGCAAATAAACCAGGAAAATTTTTAGCAACACAACTGAAGGACTCATTTCAAAAGAAGATTATAACAAAAATCCAAACTGCTAAAGGACCAGTTTATTCAACTTCAGAAATTCAGAAAGAATTTGTTTCATTTTACTCTAAGTTATATCAGAAAGAAAATACTCCAAAACAGAAAATAGACAAATTTCTAAACTCAATACAGATGAAAGCTTTGTCAATGACCCAGAGAGAATGTATTGAAGCTCCAGTAACAAGGGAAGAAATACAAGAAGCAATACTGAGACAGAAAACGGATAAAACACCTGGACCAGATGGAATTACTGCACTATTTTATAGAACTTTTAGTGACAATTTAGTTGGATTTTTTGGTTCACTTTACAATGCAATTTTGGACGAGGGAACATCCCCGGAGACTTGGTCACACGCATTTATATCACTGATACCCAAAGAAGGAAGAGATCCAGAAAAAACATCTAATTACAGACCTATATCGCTCTTAAATGTGGATTACAAAATTTTTGCTTCGGTTTTGGCATGTAGGATAAAGCAATTTATTAAGGATCTTATACATGAGGACCAAGCAGGTTTTATACCAGGAAGGCAAATAAAAGACAATGTAAGAATTTTACTAGATTCACTGGAATATTATGACCATAATATTCAACAAACTGCGGCTTTTGTATTTTTGGATGCAGAAAAAGCCTTTGATATGGTCTCTTGGAACTTTTTGAAACGGATTTTGGATAAATTGAATTTTGGAGATCGTTTTCAGAAAGGTATATCGGCTATTTATACCTCCCAACAAGCTAAAATTTTGGTTAATGAATCAATGTCAGATAACTGCCAAATCACGAAAGGGACTAGACAGGGATGTCCCTTGTCTCCACTTTTATTTTTGTTGGTGTTGGAACCGCTATGTGTGAAACTAAGAAGTATGGAGGACATCCGCGGGCTAAGAATTAAAAAACATGAATTTAAGTTGAGAGCATTCGCGGATGACCTACTGTTAATTTTGGAAAACCCAACACAGTCAATGAATATACTTCAGGAGACTTTGGATGATTTTGGAAAAGTATCAGGCTTTAAAGTGAATCAAGAAAAAACAAAGATAATATTTAAAAATTTATCGGAAATACAACAACAGGAATTTATATCATATACTGGCTGGGAGAAAGCTAACAAAGTTAAATACCTGGGAATTTGGATCACTGCAAAGAATAAAGATCTGTTAACCAACAATTACCTCAAGTTATGGGGTAAGATTAAAACTGATATGATTATATGGTCAAACAAAAAATTGTCATTAATGGGACGTATCTCAACGATCCAAATGAATGTCTTACCGAGGATGCTCTTCTTATTCCAAAATTTACCAATAATATCACAAACAAAATATTTTGAAACTTGGAGGAAAGACATTTCAAACTTCATCTGGCAAGGAAAAAAACCAAGGACTGCTTATAAATACTTGGTGGATCTAAAAACTAGAGGAGGTTTAGCACTGCCTAACTTTCAACTCTATGCTGAAGCGGTAGCTTTAGTATGGCTAAAAGACTGGATGAATTTGTCAAATGTACGTTTGCTAGACTTGGAAGGTTATAATAACTTAAGTGGATGGCATGGTTATTTGTGGTATGATAAAATTAAATTACAAGCAACATTCCGTAATCATATAATCAGGTCCTCTCTACTTCGTATTTGGATGAGATATAAACACATTTTGGAACCAGAAACACCGATGTGGATATCGCCCCAAGAAATGCTAACTTTGCGCCCACTTAGACCAGACAAATTTATTACTTATCAAGATCTAACTAATTGGGAAGGAAAGAAATGCTCACTAAAAGACTTTCAACTGCTTAAGGATGATTTACAATGGCTTCAATATTACCAAATCAAATCAGTTTTTGTACAAGATGCAAAAAAAGGTTTCTCTAAAGAAAAATCTCCTTTTCAAAGGATTCTACTAGACAATAATACAAAGCTGATTTCTAAAATGTATAATCTCCTTTTAACAATATACTGTGAGCAGGACACGATTAAACCAACTATGATCGATTGGGCTCAAAATGTGGGACATGATATTGTTTTAAATAAATGGGAAAGATTATGGTCTAAAGATTTAAAAGGAATAAAAGCACAGTCAGTGCGAGAAAACATCTATAAAATGATGTATAGATGGTATTTAACACCCAAGAAAATTGCAAAGATTTATAAAACGATGTCCCCTACTTGTTGGAAATGTAACAAAGAAATTGGTTCCTTTTATCACATGTGGTGGACCTGTGACAAAGCCAAAGACTTCTGGGACATGATTTATAACGAATTGAGATTAATACTACAAAAGAATATATCCAAAACACCAGAAATGATGTTATTGAGTATGATTCCAGACGACTTAGCAACACAAAGAACCTTTTTGATATATGCCACAACAGCTGCGAGACTGCTTTATGCAGCGAAATGGAAAGGGCTAGAAACTCCAGAGAAAAAAGACTGGATTGTTAAAATGTTTGAAGTGGCAGAAATGGCAAAACTCACAGCTATTCTAAATGAAGAAAATGACGTTCGGTTTTTGGGGGAATGGGGGGCGTGGATGCATTATTGTGAATATGAGTTAAAATTGGGAAGAATGGAAGAATATTTTCTAATCTGATCCAGAGGATTATTTTTGATTTTTTTTTATATTGAATAAGCATAATTATATTTACTAACAGATTATGGTTTTTTATATATGGTATTGATATTTTATCAAGATTAGATTACCTATGACGGGAGGAACTTTTTATTAAGAGGCAGATAGAGGTGATGGGGAAGTCAAAAAAATTTCCATTTCTTTTTTTTTCTTTTTTCTTTTCTCTTTTTTATTATATGATATGGAATTATAACAACTTTAGGTTAGAATTGAAATTCGATATTGTTATAGATGTTGTTTAATGCAATGGAAAATTTCTATCATAAAACCCAATAAAATTTATATAAAAAAAAAAGAAATAATATGTTCCTTTTGGATCACTGTATTTATTTGAGTATCGGGCCAGTGGAAGATTGCCTCTGACTGCTTCTATGTAATTTTGGACATACACTCAAACAGATGAACAGTCTGTACGGGTACTCAGAAATGTGTTAGACAGCTAACAGTGACCATTTCAGCTACTACAGCATCACTGTGCAGGCTTCAGGAGCCAGCATATTTGGGGGGATATTATCTTTCTTAGACATTTTGAGTTCTCAGTGTGGGCTATTCTTTGTGATTAGTACTTACCCACCTGTTTTTAAGGGAAATCACCTCACTTTCCTGATACAGAATTTCTCAGCTTGGTAGCATTCAATAATGTAACTAGTCGCAATATATAATCTTTCTGGTGTGGTTATCATCAGCATGCTGAAGTGAAGGGTTCCAAAAACTGGCTATGGGAGATATATACATATTTTTAAGAGACACACTGATGGTTCATTCAGAAGCTGATCCCAATTTATCTGCCTTAAATCTGATGCTTGATGTGCACTCTCTGAACACAGTTGTGTGTGAATTGAGAGAAGCATTCTGCCATTTCAGAGGCCAAGAATAGTTTGTAATGTTGGACATGTTTTGTGTGAGAAATGATTGCAACAGTGTCTTTCTAGTTCACTTAAATCATATTTAGCAGCATAAATGCATAGTGCTTCTTCCGCTTACTTTATATAAAATAAATCACAGGCAATTATGCAAGCAACTTCTAAAACCCTTCTATTTTTGGTCAGCGGTCCTACTTGTTTATACTTCCAAAGCGAACAAAGAGTATATTTTGTCCAAACTATAGTCAATGGCAACCTAACAGTAAAACAAGTATATGAAACATTTTTTTAAACCAACTAATCAAAGCCTTTCAAATTAGATGGAACGCTGACAGCTTTTTACATTGTTTTAATTAAATACACTGTAATTTAAACCAGTGAACCATAACAACCCAACGCTTAGGTTTTATATCCCTGGGAGAACTTTAAAAATATGCATACAGTTCTGCCTGCAAGGTAACTGAGGGATATTTGGGGGTGGGTGGGGGTAATTAAAGGTTACGCCAGAGAGTAATAGGAATAATACTTGTGTATTGATAGTCTCCTCAGGAAACTGATTCATGTCCCACAATTGCCTTTCCTTCTGTTATTTTTAAAGAAGACAAATCATACACTGGGAGATCTGTCACTTTTTGCATTCGATAGAGTTGTCGAAAAGCACATTTTCACAATCTGCTATCCCAGGCCAAAATACTGTGACACTTAAAGAATGATATGGGAAATGAATGGATTTCTCCACATCAGCAGGCAACAAAGATGCTTGTTTTATGGTTCTGCAAACTGTGAGGGCTCCGTCATTTGACAGCAGCATAAAAACGGTTACCCTTACATATATTTTTCTCTTAATCCATTATTAACCGAAAACAAAGCTTCAGTTAAACAGTACACACAGCCAATCTTCCTCTTTTTATCCGGTACAGGAAAGTCAAACCCTGGGTGCAGCAGGGATTGCAAACGAACCGTACCCCTCTAAAGTAAGCTCGAGGCTGGATATGCATTTAGCTTTGCAGCGATTTAGATGGGGGAGCATATGACAAAAATAATCCGAACACAGTCCTGAAGAGTCTGAAAGAACTGGTCTACAGCTGTCTAATTTGGCTGTGTGGTAAGAAGGAAATTTGGCATGAAATGGCTATAAACTCCAATTTCTAAAAAACGTACATAAGAGGACATTCTGTATTTCATTTTAGGGGCAATATTTGCTACGTATGAAGGAGGGGGGAAGGTACTAAAAAGAAAAAAATCCCCTCACAGTGATGGGCGGCGCAGCTATAACTGCCACAGTGTGTACTGAGAGATTCAGTGTGAAAAGTGGAAGATAATGTGCTCGCACACTAATGGGCACTGAACTAGACACAGGCTCATTTTTCACATCATGTCATCTCTAAGGTTTGAATAAAAAGTAATGGCCAGAATGAGCCTGGATCTATCTCAGACATTATCATTTGCCTCCTCAGTTTTATTTGTGTTGACTTGTACAGTCTAAAAAGATGACAGTCTCTGGGCCTCTGGATCAGTCAGAGTGATAATACACAGCACATTACACTGTTGGTGACAGGTTCTGTTCTCCTGGCTGGCATATGAAAGGAACGCATCTCCTTCCGTCATTTCAAATGCTATAAACTGACAGAATAAAGAATCTTGCAGAGGGGACATCACAAACCCTGTCTGTTATGATTTTATGAGATAAACTGCAGTTTCTAGGGTATCTTGTTCGGGAAATTAGTGTCAGTCAAACTTTAGCATGTGGACGGAGGTGGGCGGGGGGAGTGGTTTAAAAAGATAAATAGCAGAATCAAGAAATGTAGCTTTTGCCTGTTTATAGTGGCTGCACAGGCCACTGCCGAGGCTATATTTTAAGTTGTGAGCAGTTACTTTAATATGAAATAATGCCCCTTTGGTAGAATGTATTAACACTGTGTACTTGTTTTTAATCCAAGATCGGCTCAATAGTAGGGCTGAAGCCCAGTGAAAAGATGTTGCCTTTCACTATTTTTGGCCGAATCAAAAAGTCCCCGCCTTTTACTGACTGGAGGGATGCCATTGAAAGGGAATGAAAAGTTTTGTTCACACGGAATGAGGGCCATCCGTGATCTGACCAGCTTGGATCACCGACCTATCTGGTGCAGGTAGCACTGCCCTCCATCTTGATTAGCACTGTTGGCCCTGAGTGATATCTGGGTGGCTACACGGCATGACACTGTCATCACATATGCTATGGTGGGGCAATCTTGCTTCCATGTCTTATTTTCACACACACCCCAAACTAAAGCAGGCATACATGGGGTACAATCATACTAAATGGCGACATTATTTTTCTGAATATCCTATTTTTGCTGTTTTTAAATCACAATAAATCACTTTAAAGGATATGATGAGTTAGATTGGTTCCTCGGTGGAATAGGCTTCCTCGGGAGGTGGTAAGTGCTCCTTCCCTGGTGGTTTTTAAGCAGAGGCTAGATGGCCTCTATGTCCTTAGGCAGTTCATGAGAGGGAGGGCATCTTGGCCATCTTCTGGACATGGAGTAGGGGTCACTGAGGGTTTGTGGGGGAAGTAGTTGTGAAATTCCTGCATTGTGCAAGGGGTTGGACTAGATGACCCTTGTGGTCCCTTCCAACGCTATGATTCTATGGTTCTATGAAATAGCAAGGAATGATTTTGCCATTCTCAAAACTTAGCTCAGTTATCCACAAATTCTGTTGGAGCACTGTGCACTGCCATGAAAGAAGTTGAAAAGTGACTTGGGAAATTAAACTACCAAGCTGGATGCATCCACCATTCTACGCCTGTTGGTACCTCCATGCATCATCCCCCCCAAACTATTGCAAAGGATGCTCTGGCTCTTTTATGTTACATGTTAGGCTTAGGTTTACAATTAATAGAGGTTAGGGTTCTTCTGTGTGAGGGGTAGGGTTCTTTTAAGTTCTGTGTTAAGGCTATGGTCTAATGTAACCCACGCTACAGCTGAAAGGCATATGAGAATCCCAGGCACACAGCCAGGAGAGTAGGGTGCCATGCCTGGCCCTGATAACCCAAGGGAAACAAAGGACAGGATACCAGAAGGCTACACTGTCACATAAAGGATGACTATCCACTGTTCTGGAGGCCAATATAGAAAATAGACAGGTATTTTTGTGTGTAATAGAGAAATATGTCTTCAGTTGTAATCTAGGGGGGGAAACCTTGTGGTCCGGAAAATATTATCATACAGTGGTTGCAAGCCAGTATAGTATAATGATCAGTGTACTGGATTAGGACACTAATGAAATCCCTGCTCATCCTTGAAATTCACTAGTGTCACCATGTTTAGGTAGATTTCAAATACACCTTCTTGATCATTAGGGCTAATAAAGGATTATGCATGGATGGAATAGAGAGAACGTTTTCTTAGAAAAAACAGAGCAGCCCTGTCTCGGTTTAACCAAAAAATGGGGGGAAAGGGGGAAAGAAACCCAACCTAAAAAAACAAAAGCTGGGTACCCAAGGTTGGGTGGAAAAGCGCCTTTTCTTGGTTTAACCATACAACTTTTCCAGAAAGAAGAGGTTATGATACAGGTAGGTTTTTTGTTTTTTGTTTTTTTTACTTTTCTTCAGAAAAACAAATTTGGTTGTTATGCAAACTTTTTCATGAGTAAAATATACGTATTTTACACCTTTTAAAGACTGGTTTAGCTTTTCAATTTTCAGCAGTTTGCTAAGCTAATGTACACATCAGGACACCTCCCTCCTGGCCCTACAACCCACCAGTCAAAGAACTGCAACCCACTCTTGGGTCCGAACCCACTTTGCAATACAACATTGGACTAAAATCCCCCCAGCCACAAAATGTACTGGGTGATAGTGAGCCAGAATTACCTGTCAGAGTAACTGACCCCACAAGACTGTTACAAGGTAACAGGTACCCTGTTCTCCTTCAAGGAATAGTGGGATCATACTAATAACCCTAATACATTTATACGCAGACAACAGAATACTTTGAACTCTGAAACACAAAACAAATACCTCTTTTATTCTTGATCATCTACAGGTAACACAGATTCTTAAAATACAATGAAAATGCCAGCAGGCTTGCTGAAGTTTTTTGTGTTTTTTTAATAGCCACACTAATATATTAAAATCCTCAAGGTAGTACAATTTCTAGGCACAGTTCCTCAACTCTCAAATACCCTTCAAACATTCTTCTGCCCATGCTGTTTTATTCAAGTCAGCAATATCATAAAAAGCAAAATGTTAATTGTTTCCTTCAGCGGAAGCAGCAAGACAAATAAAAATTGCCCTCCTAGACACACTTGAGCTGTTCCTCTTCCCTCCCTCCATTCCAAGTTGTAAAGCTTTATTTTGTGAGCAACTCCCTCTGCCTTCCAGTTGAGTAGTACTAACCAGCAGCTGTCTCCAGTTCAAGATTTATTCCACCAGCTGCTGCGCTGTCCATATACGATGAATGTCACATCCACAGACAAAACAATCAGAACTTCTTTGCAGGAAGACGACAATGGAATTCTACAGCAGTAAAGTTACATGTTTGTATTTCTTCTTTCTAACACTGTACTTTCTACCAATGATAACTGGCAAGATAAAATCTGGTGGCGAAATTTGGTGTTTTCAGAATTCACCTGTTCGCTCATTAACACAGTTCATCAAAACAGACTCAATTGCATATTTTCTTACTCCTCTAATCTTGCCATTGATAAAGTTATTGTTTAATACAGATTTTATTTACACAACTGAATTTGACTCTCTTCCCACAGGCAATGTAGACAGGGAGGCAAAGTCTGAGGAGCAGCTGTGTTTTGTTGGTCACTGCAAAAAAAAAGCTACTTTTCATTGGGCAATTTTTGACAGGTAGACTGTTTGGTTGCCCTGCTATCATACTGCCCTTGTACAAATCTATGGTGAGACCACACTTGGAATACTGTGTACAGTTCTGGTCACCACACCTAAAAAAGGATATTACAGAGCTTGAGAAGGTGCAGAAAAGAGCAACCAAAATGATTAAGGGACTAGAGCAACTGTCCTATGGGGAGCGGTTAAGACGCTTAGGGCTGTTTAGCTTGGAAAGAAGGCGGCTAAGGGGAGACATGATAGAGGTCTATAAAATTATGCATGGTTTGGAGAGAGTGGACAGGGAGAAGTTTTTCTCCCTCTCCCATAATATTAGAACACGGGGTCATCTGCTAAAGCTGGAGGGCGAGAGATTCAAAACAGATAAAAGGAAATATTTTTTCACACAACGCATAGTTAAATTGTGGAACTCCCTGCCCCAGGATGTGGTGATGGCTGCCAGCTTGGAGGGCTTTAAGAGGGGAGTGGACATATTCATGGAGGAGATGGGTATCCATTCTATTAGTTAAAATGGATACTGGTCATGCTGCATACCTATTCTCTCTAGTATCAGAGGAGCATGCCTACTATTTTGGGTGCGGTGAAACACAGGCAGGATGGTGTTGCTGCACTCATCTTTTTTGTGGCTTACTAAAGGCACCTGGTTGGCCACTGTGTGAACAGACTGCTGGACTTGATGGGCCTTGGTCTGATCCAGCAGGGTCTTTCTTATGTTCTTATGATTATCAGCCCATTCCTGTGCCTTGCAGCGGCTGGAGACGGCATGGCTGAGACGCCGCTGCAGCGCCTCCAAAGAGGTTTCCCTGCCGCTGCAAGGCTAAAAAAAACCTTTAAAAAAACAAAAAAGTGAAAATAGGGGAAATAGCCTGGTTGAAAACAGTGATGCTGCACCAAGAAAAACCTGGCACAGCAATGCTGTTGCTGGAGGGGGTGATCCCCCAGGTTTGCAGAAAAATCTTTAAAATGAAGGGGAGACAAATAAGCGTAAAATAGACCTCATAAGACCAACACACAGGATCTTGGTAGCTATCTTGGACCACTCAGGCAACCAGGCAACACTACATAGGCAATGCATATGGCTGCTGAAAATTCATGATGTAGTCCGTGGTTGTTTATTGCACAACAAAACAGAAAGAAGGTTGGTATGGAGAGTAGGGTTGTGGAAAAAAATGGGTAAATTTCAGTTTTGGATGTATTAGGCCAGATTTTTTTCAGTAAACCCAGTATAAGCCGAATACCCATACCGGTAAAGGGGTATTTCGGCTTTATTTCTGGGTTTACCGAAAAATTTGGGTCCATTGTCGTCTATGGGGATTTTTTTCTGATTTTGTCTGCCCGTGGGGGCATTTTTGGAAGTAGAACCACCAAATTTGCAGAATAGCTGCAAGAGATTCTCTTTAGATGATCACCAAGGTTTGGTGAACTTTGGGGCAGGGGGTCCAATTTTATGGGCCCGCAAAGGGGTCACCCTCCTCCTCCAGGCATTTGCGAGCCGAGCTGTTCATCAATTTTCAGGTTCAGAAGTTTAGTGTTGCTGAGGGCTGGTGGAAAGTGCTGACTGGAGGACTGGCGCCTCCAAGTCTGGGGGCTCCCTTAGTATCTGGGGCACATAGCATGATGTCCATTCAAATTAACTTCCAAACTGAGGGGAAAGTCTTAAATGCAAGAAAAATAAGGCACAGAAAACATTTATTTGGGTGGCAAATGACCTCCTGTGAACAGTCTTTTATTATGGTCATCAAAAATCTGATTTCAAGAGATGGTCACGGTGCGGGGAAACGAAGCCTCTACTAGGGGCGACCTTCAATTTGACATCAGGTTTTTTTGGGGGGTGGGGTGATATTGGAGCCAGCCGAAGTCATGACCAAGGCAGCTCTTCTTCAGGAGATTGCTCATCTGCGTGGGTGAGGAGTCTTTTTCAAAAGCCCAATAAGTAGCTGTAGAAGTGGTCGTTTTTTAGTTGGAGGGTATATCCCTCCGGATAGGACTGGGTGAGCCCCATCTTTTAAAGTGCCAATCAGCTCAAAGTCAGTTAGTCAGACAAGGTGGCTCCGATTATACAATCCCTACCTCAAAAAGGGGGCCCCTAAGAAAACCAGTCCAAAAAAAAAAAAAAAGGAAAATGAGAGAAAACACAGAGCCATGCATCTGAGCAAAGGCGAATAGCTGAACCCCAAAAATCCAAATAATAATTCAGCTTTTTCAGGAATTGCCTATTCGGCTTCGGGGAGATCTTCAGGTTTTGGTATTCAGTAAAACAGAAACCCAAATATTGCCGAAATTGTTAATTTCAGGTTTATTTTTGGTTCAGGTATATTAATATAAACAACCCTAATGGAGAGGGGTGGGCAAGAATGAAGATGGGGAAAGCAAAGAGTGGGGAAGACAAAGAGCCAGTAGGAAAGGAAAATTGAGCAAAAGGATGGGAAATGGGGATTGGAGGGAGAAAAGGAAATTTCCCTGTCCCACAAGTCCTGCCAATCCCCCTCTTGTAGATATATAATGTAAACCATAAGAAAAAAATGTACATCCACATGCCTCTACAAAAAGACTACTTGGTTAGAGGTAACCATGCTTCATTTCTTGATAACAATAAATAATCCAGTTAAGCCATAAATTTTCTTCAGTGGCAATACTCTGTTCTCAGTGTTGCATTGGTAAGGGATTACTGGATTTCTTCGGTTCCTGCTATCGTTCTGTGTGTCTTCAAACTGCCTGCCTTTCAAAACAATTTCTAAAATTGATTTTGGAATTAGTGCACACCCAGTTTGTTGCAGTTCCCAGTTTGCATTTTTTAACTATTACAGATCACTGATTCTCAACAGTGTACTTGTGCATTAATTAAAGTCACAGCATAAGAAATAATGTGATTGTACAATGGCCTCTTTGGGTATTTTAACATTTGATATTTTTATAATCAATGTGCACATTACTGGTCTACACTGCAAATTCAGTAAAAAAAATAAAATCCCAGACACTTAAAACTCCTGCAAATTGTACATGTGCAATAGTCTGAAAGTCTGGAAATCAACAACAGAAGAACAGATCACTTAGACATCAATGCCACTCTGTAAATAAGACTAAATAATTCAGAGCTCCAAAATCTGGACAGAAACTTTGATGGGGAGATTTTGCAACCATCCCTGGTGTTGATCTAGCCACAGATACACTTTCCATCCGTAACTTCAATTTCACCCACATCATTGTTGTTTAACATTTATGGAAAGTAGCTTGTTACCTCTGAAATGCAATAAAAAATAAGATTCCCCCCACACACCCCAAAAGGGCTTGTCACACAACTGCTAGTTGATGTTGTCTTGGACTAGGATTGCTCCTTTTGGGCCAGTTAATTAGAAACACGGAGAACTCTGAAAAAAAAACAACAGCTTTCACTCCCAGTCTATACCCTCTGTGACAAATAAAGAGCAGCTGTAGGGCAATTATGCCAATGGTAACATGGCTCCCTCAGGAACGGCATTGGAAAGAGAGGCAAGGAAGGAGGGACAGTCAGGCCAATAACAAGAATGGTCTAAATCCAGAGCTCACTGACTGAATTTCATTTCGGCTGACCTTGTGAGTACTATCACACTCAATATCCCTCTATTGTTCTAGTAGACTTTTTAAAAATGCTATTTATTCCAGAATATCATGGCCCCATAGGAAGAAAAAAACAATTGATCCTGATTCTAAAATGTTGCCTTAGTTTTCTGCCTAGAATGTTTCTATACCACCTTTCTCAAGAAATGAACCAAGGTAGCATACAACAATAAAAATCAAAAACTAAACAGCCAACTGTATACAAAGCTACATAACACCTGCGATTAAAAAAAAAATGTCCGAACAGCATCTCTAAAAATTGCCAGATCTCCTTATTAAGGGGACATTGTATCCTTTGCCATGAGATGTAGTGAGTGAGGGAGGTCTTTCTAATCTCATATTTATTTTGGTCTTCCTCACTCACAGACACTCTTTCTAATTCAGCTTTAAAATGAATAAGCTCTTTTGGAATGAGAGGAGATATTCTGACAGCTTCTCACAATTTTCACTACAGATGTTAGTCTTCATACAAGGCTGCAAGGCTGTAGTCACAAGATGGCTACACCAGGCTCGTGAACGCACCAGCAACTTACCTCGCTATTTATACATGTCGAGTACACAAGCATCCAAAACGAAATAAAATTTCTGTTCCCACCGTGCCGCCTTTCTCTGCTTTTTTTGATAAAGTTCGCATGATTTCTGTTTCCCACCGCGCCGCCTTTGTGACGCTTAAAGGGCTAAAGACCTTCCTGGCAGACAGAGTTGTCTATCAGCAGCTGTTAGCCCTGACAGCAAAGCATGGAACCTCCAGGCTCGGGAGCAGTAAACCTTTGCAGGCTGCCTCCCTGATCCTTCCGAAGATGCGGAAAGGAACATGGCGCCAAGGCGCCTTTACTCAAAAGCAAGCCCCACTGGCTGGGGGGAACTGCAGTGGGGCGCGCCCCAATCCCAGCCTAGGCGCCTTTGCTCGTGAGGAAGCCCCAGCCGGGAGCGCCTCCCTCCCTTCCCTCCCCCGTCTGCACGCCTGCGATCCCTTCCCCTCCCTCGCCGGCCCTCAACGTTCGGCCCCTTCCCACTGATGCTCGCCGGTGCTACCCCTTTCCTTCCTAGTTCAGCTCCGCCCAGCTCCACATCCTTCTCCCGCCAGCCTCTTTCTCCCCAGTTGCCAAAACGGTTCCTCCTCCTCCAGCCCCCCAGCCCCTTCCTTGCAAGACGTTCCTGCAACGACCTGTTGAATGTTCGCACTTCAAAGCTCCATGTGAGGAAAACGTTTCATTTTAATAATTTGCCATATAAGCGGATCCCCTTAACGCGGATAAATTCTGCTGTGAAGACGTCTCCGAAATCCTTCGGTTGGGATGAAGTGCGAACATGCAAGGAAACCCCGCATAAATCGGAGTGGCAAACGTGCAGTGCGGACATGGCCCAGGCTGGACTCCTTAGTAGGGCTGCCAACCATCTTGTGGGGCCTAGAGGCCTCTCAGAATTACAACTGATCTTCAGTTTATGATGGGACCTTTTAAAGGATATTCATTGATTTAATCCCTTATAAATATATGTCAATAAGATAAAATTAAGGCATTGAATGAAAACGGTAAGATTAGATAATATGAGAATCTGCTAATTGAAATTAAGAGGATTAGTATTGTTAGCAAAGGTATACACAATTTATTTTAAGATAGAAGAGAGTGAGGGGGAAGTCATTTCTCTTTCTGTTATTATTAATAATGTTACATGTTTTTAATTGTTTTATAATAATCTTAGTATTACTTGCTTACTTACATATTATTATATTAAATGAAAAACAATAAAAATTTATTTTTTAAAAAAAGAATTACAACTGATCTTATATCACACCTAAAGATATAGCAAAAGCTAACAAAGTAATAAGGCGAAGTGTTGGAAATGTCAGAATACAGGTGCAACATTTTGTCGTATGTGGTTGACATGGAAGAAAACAAGAAAATATTCGATAGAGATGCACGAGAAAATGCAAAAGATATTAAAACTTAAGTTTGAGATGAATCTGAAAAATATGCTACTAAATATCTTACCAAGTAATATTCCAAATATATATAGCACAATATTCAACTACATGGTGACGGCGCCAAGAGTAACATATGCAGCAAAATGGAAGGCAGAGAAATACCCAGATTTGAATGAATGAATGAGCAAGTTAACTGAATATGAGATTATGGCAAAACTAACATCCTTTATAAATAATAGATCAATTTCAGAATTTCAAGAAAAATTGAATGTCTTTTTTAGTTATATAGTTGGAAATTAAGAATAAAGTTAAATAAAAACAGAAGAAGAAAGATTTAGGTAATATATGGTTTACAATAAATATGTTATCAATAAATATATTATTAGATATGAAGATATATTGAAAAGATAGAGTAATGTAACTCAAAAAAAGCAAATTTAAATAGTAAACTCCATACAAATTTTATGAATATGAATGTTCATGTTTTATGTTTATGTTTGTTTTATGTATTGAAATAAAACTTTTAAAACTTAAAAAAAAAGAATTACAATTGAACTTCAGACTACAGAGATCCATTTCCATGGAGAAAATGGCTGCTTTGGAGGGCAGATTTTATGGTATCTTACGCTGCTGAGGTCCCTCCCCACCCCAAACCCCACCTTCCCCAGGCTCCACCCACAAATCTCCAGGCATGTCCCCACCCAAACCTGCCAAACATTTCCCCCAGGGATATTCCAGGCCCCCTCTTCAAGGGTTTTATTTTTATTAAAAAGAGTAAATCAGTAGCCACTTCACATCCAGATATTATATTCTACACATAATCACACATTAGGAAATCTTGTTCCCACCTTCCAGAGTTTTGGCTTTAGAGTACCTGGGCAAGACAAAAGACTTGTTTTTCTGAGATCAAATATGTTAGGCATGCTTCTTGTTAAACAGCAGCAGTGTGGCAAGATCAGTTGAGTCTTAGAGATAATTCACTCATGACTCTGACTCTTTGCTCACTCTCAACTATGGTTGTCCCACGACGAGGGTTTCCACGGGCCTAAAATGGGCCAGGACACCTACCTGCGGGCAGGAGTCCATGGCTCGCTGCAGGCCCGACATTGATGGCCCCAGCCAGACCAAGGTCCGTTTCTCCTCTTCCTTTGCAGGAGCCTCTGGAGGGGAAGCCAACTGCTCCCCCAATAAGCCTGGAGCCGCCAGCGTCAGCACGAAGGCATGCAGAGACAGGTGCCACCCATGCCCGAAGCTCCTAGCCTCAACAAACAGCTGAGCTGCGGGGAGAGCACGGGCGGGGCAGGTGCGAGCCGCGTGGGCCATAGCTAAGGAGGGAGAAGAAATGACGCGTCGGGGAGGGAGCTCCCTTTTATGGACTTCTGGGGGGGAGGAAGGAGGGGGGCAGGACAGAGCTCTTCTGGCCTGGAAAGTATAAAAGGCCAGAGGAGAGATGAACAGGGGAGGAAGCAGAGAATTGCCCAGGCTGGCTGAGCATAGAGCCACCCGGGTAGCTTCCAAGGGAGAGGAAAGCTCAAATTCTCCCTCGCCTCAAGACCCCACGCTCTCCAGGCCAAAAGGCCACCCCAGGATGGAGCCTACTGACGCGGAAGCCAAGCGGTTTGGCAGTCTGTCCAGGATAACACCATCAGAAAGTCCTCTGCTACTTAGAAAAGTGTAGTTTATTTCACAGTGCAAAGATATAATACAAATACTTCTTTCACACGCTCCGCTCACAGCATCCCACACAGAGCTTTAGTTCCACTCCATTATATACACCTGGTGGATGCAGCCACCAATCACAGTAGATGCTTAGTCATCCTGACATGGCTACTGTATTGCATCAGCCACCTGGCTATAACTGGATCAGGCCAGCTTCCTCTGGCTCTCCAGGGACTTTCCAGGCTGATTGCATCATTACTAGATCCATCTGGTCTAACCTGCACCTGTCAAACTAATCTGACAACCTTGTAATATTGACACCTACTGGGGTACTTCACAATGGTCTTTGGGTGTGTGTGTGTTAGGGCTGTTGATTCGGTTCGGCCCGAACTGAAAATCAGCCAAATTTCCCCTGATTCGGTGGTTTTTAGTTCGGGAGGAACCGAACTCAAAACTGGCGGGCAACCAGGGGGGGCGAATTCAGCGAGTTCAGGAGTTCGCGAATAAATTCGGCAAATTCGGGGCCGTCAGTAAGCAGCATAACCGTCAGTAAGCAGCATTCTCCTCCCCCGGCCAATCGGTGGCCAAGCTGGGTCTTCTTCTGGCCAATCAGTCAGGATTGAGTACTGGAGGAATCAGCTGATGTGCGGCCTGGCCAGGGAGAGAGAGAGAGAGAGAGCGAAATCCTCGTGTGTGTGTGTGGGGGGTGCTTGTGCACATTCGCTCCTTTCTGTGGCTGCAGGGGGCGTATTTTTTGGGGTACAGACACAAAACTTTTACTGGAGCTTCAGATGAAGCTTCTTAAGATACCCCCCAAGTTTTGTAAACATTGGGTCAGGGGGTCCTGAGATATGGGCTCCCCCCTTTTTCTTTCCATGGCTGCAGGGGGCGCATTTTTGGGGGTACAGATCCCAAACTTTGAGCTGAGTTTCAGACCAGTGTTCTTAAGATACCCCCCAAGTTTTGTAAACATTGGGTCAGGGGGTCTCGAGATATGGGCTCTCCCCCTTTTCCCTCCCCCCTTTTTCCATTTATGTGTCTGCAGGGGGTGCTTTTTTGGGGATATAGCCCCCAAACCTTTAGCATAGCTTCAGTCAATTATTCTTAAGATACTACCCAAGTTTTGTAAAGATGGGTTCAGTGGGGGCAGAAATATCGCCTCCCCCCTTTTCTCTTTCCATGGCTGCAGGGGGCGCATTTTTGGGGGTGCAGATCCCAAACTTTGAGCGGAGTTTCAGACCAGTGTTCTTAAGATACCCCCCAAGTTTTGTGAACATTGGGTCAGGGGGTCCAGAGATATGGGCTTTCCCCTTTCCCCTTTCCCCTTTCCCCTTTTCCCTATTGGGATGAATGGATCAGCCGATCCTGTGCATCTCCAGAGCAAAACGTCCCGTGCCTAATTGGAATCATCTTGGATTACAAGTCCTCTTCAGCCCCTCTTGATGGAACAGAAGACTGCCACAGTAAGACCCCAGATGATGGGTTGGTGGGTTCCAGATGATGACATTAAGTGCTGCATTCACTGCCTCAAACCTTTTTTTTTACACATTAAGAAAAGGAAACGTGCTTAAAGTAAAATAAAAGATTGTCAAGCCTTTAAGAGGTGTATTATGGCAAACTCAATTACTGCTCTGTCTGCAGCAGAAACAACAAAGGCTGATGCAATCCTAATGATTTCAATGGGAAAGTTAAGCACATGCTTGAATCTCTTTCTATTGAAAATCCCAAGAGCGTGAGAAAAGCCCTGCTGGATCAGACCAAAAGGCCATCTAGTCTAGCATTCCACCTTCAGCTGTGGTCAGCTTGATTCCTCTGGGAAGTTCGTAGGCAGGCATAATTTTCATAGGCAGGGCGGAAAAGTCATGACTCAAAAGTACTGAAAGGTGGCAGCATTGTGCCCACAGGGTTGCCAGCTCTGGATCATGAAACATCTGGAGATTTGGGGGGGGCAGGGCCTGAGGAAGGTGGGGTTTGGGGAAGGAAGGAACCTTAGCGGGGTATAATGCCATACAGTCCACCTTCCAAAGCAGCCATTTTCTCCGGGGGAACTGATCTCTCTTAACTGTAATTCTGGGAGACCTCTGGCCACCACCTGGAGACTGGCAACCCTAAAAGAAATCAATCTCAAGTCAAAATAAGTGTATTTTTTTCAATCAAACAAATGAAAGTAAGAAGATTTTCTCTGGCATAAGAAATAAGTATAGCCATTATTTATTGTTCTCCATGGCAAATTGTTTCTGATTTTGATAAAGAAAAAAAGCATCAAACTGCAACAAACTAGCAAACCTCAAACCTAAAATATCACATTAAAACCATGAATGTTCTGAATATGTTTGTTTAGCAAGCAGTGATGAATTAATCATTTTTTTACAAATTAGAAATTAGATTGTCTAATTGAATATACTGGATATAACACACAGTTTATTCACCATGAAGACAAAGCTGTCAATATCCTGCTATGAATAATGCTCAGGTTAAATGAAACTGGTCCCAAATGGAGGGTACTATTATCTGTTCCATCTCCTTATCAGCTTGGTATGTACAGTTCCCAAGTAAACATGAAACTGAACAGTGGACAAATTTGGATTCTGAATCCTGACAACATTATTTCCAGGGGTATAATGTCTTAATCAAATTTTAAAATAAAAACATCCCCAGCCCTGAGTTCCATTGTGAA
Organism: Euleptes europaea; assembly: GCF_029931775.1. Lineage (NCBI taxonomy): Eukaryota > Metazoa > Chordata > Lepidosauria > Squamata > Sphaerodactylidae > Euleptes > Euleptes europaea. The sequence continues at coordinate 30,055,068 of NC_079326.1, forward strand.
CCCAAAAATTATATAACACATATGTTTTTATGCTTTGTCAATTACATTTGAAATGGGTACGTTTGTTTCAGCCCCTTCTAAAAAATGAGACTAGACGAGAAAACAACCTATTTCCTTATTAGGTTCAGGTGTCAAAGGACTCAGCCAGAAGCCGCAGGCTTCAAGAGCATAGAAGATTAAGACATATATTGGATTCATGATGGAGGGCACAAAGTTCATTTTCAAAATAAAACAGAATTTTATTCATATTCCTTTTAAAATTCAGATTGCCATTTGCCAGCTGACCTGTGACATGGCAGGCAGTGTATTACATTTTCAATGAGCAGTCTATCCGGAGCTAGAAAGAGAAGGAACGGCTTCCTGTCATCTCTCCCCCCACCTTTCTCCCTATATAGTAAGATATTGTTCTCAGAATTTTAGATGGAGCAAACAGGGCTCGGGTAACGTATTTATTTTTAATAAGAGGAGATGTAGAATAGCAGAGTCAGTGGTATTATGCACAGGCATAAGCCTCTCTCTTTTTTCTTTAAAAGCACATCTCTGGTATAAATACATCTGGAATAAAAAAATATATATATATATAGGAGGTGGGAAAGGAAAACAAAAATCAGGCCAAAAAGATAGCACCCTTAAAATTTAAAAGGCAAAGGCCCTTTTAAAACAAGTTTTGGTAAAGTGCGAGCCCAGCCAAGATTTTTCTATAGTGACAAACTAGATTTATCCAGCTTGCCATCTGTCAAAATTATATTACAAAAGGCACATATGCAGAGATACAAGACTACTGATTTTCATATATATTAAAATCAGCAACCACTGCAGGATATGAAAGCTGGCAAACTGTTAAGCCAAAAGGCTTACATTTCAAACTTTTGGGTGTATTGCTGTAATTCAGCTCTGCTTCCAAAATACAAACGGGAAAATTGCAGGTATTTTGCAAGGGCATATACATATAAAAACTCTCATTTTAGAAGATTGCCAAAATAGCATATGAATACCAGGGAAACATCAAGCAGAAGCATAGGATTTGCATTGGAAAATAAGGTCCAGCCTTATTGGCTCCAGCCAGCCAATGCATTAGTATTCAATGGACACAGCGGAATTCCTTGAGCCTTTGTACAGAGGATGCGCATCAGAGAAGTGGTAACATTCCCATGCACTAATGGATGCGTAGTATCTGCTGTAGAGATGGGTCAACAGGGAAAGTGCAGAGACAGAAAACATGGTTAGGGCACCACAAACAGCAATATCAGATGGCATCCTCAAAGATTACAAAGTCAAGCCACAGGTAGAAATAATCAGAACCATCTCTGTGGAAACTGCAAACATATCCCCAAGTTAAAAAAAGGAGATAACTCTGTCTCAAGTAGCATGTTGCAGCAGTACAAATACACCCAGAAGACATGTCCTGTATCTAGAGGTCATGCACACAACAAAACATGTGTCATTAACATCCTTGGCCTATACCACAATCACACGTTTGTGCAATATAAACACACAAATATCACCATAGTTTTCCCAATCTTCCATCATGCCCAGGTTAACCTAGGTGCTTTGCTGGTAGTTGCATTCATTGGAATGCTGTTTCTACCAGGGCTCAACTATGCTATTGTGTTTTCACAGTTGTTTCATTTCTATTTTCTGGATCAAGGAAGGACACCAGTACTTGTGTACCAGATGCGACTCTGGTATCAAAGTCCATGGACAGATTGAGCTAGAGATCCTCTTGGATGTTTGCTGTTTCACACCATGTAATATTTATTTAGTTATCTGAAACAACTATTAACCCTATAAACCTGGAGATGGTTTCAAACTGGCCCTTCTAACTTCTTTAGACGGAAGATGTCAGACATAATCTGGGGAGGGGAGAGCACCTGCTCGAAAGATCCCAGGTTCAATCCCTCCTTCTCCTGTTTAAAGGGTCTGGGTCTATCTCAACTCTTTAAATATTTAAATTATCTTCTGAGATCTATAACCTCTATTTAGGCCCCTTTACTCATGGAGCCAAAGTGAGATTACTCATCCAAAATTCCATCCCATGTAATACTTGTGAATACTGCAATAATATGGCTTCATTATTGACTGAGCATAACCACTTGAGATTTCCCACAAATTTACCACTCTTGCTATATATGCTTCTACATCCCCCAAACTAACTAGCTATTACTTTTCTAGCATTGTAGGAGACATGATGCTCCTACTGAAGCCCCATGGCATGTGATATAATTTTTTAAAAATGGGCTTAGAAAATTCCACACATGCCATAGAGAACTTTAAACTAGGTATCTGAGAATGGACTAGTATAGTACAAGTCTTGTTTTTTCCTGTTATTGTGTACAGGCTGTACACAATTCAACCTGTTAGAGTTACTGTTGTTATGAGTCCCAGAATGATCTGTGACCAGCAGCAAGTTGAAACACTGGAAGAGATCCCACAAAAGGCCCAAATGTCCCAAAGTATAATGCAAGGCTATGCTACATCCACATGCTACTGGATACGGCACTATTGTTGGCCTCCTATCTGTCCCAACACCCTGGTATGTCATAGAGGCATCTGGGACCATAGCTAACAGGGAGTAACAGGGCATTGCTCTACCACGGTAAGCCAAAGTTTCCAGGGCTCTGGAAGCCATCTTGGGACCTATGTAAAAGCTTAGGACACTAAGACAGAAATGCATTCCTCTGGCCTCGAGGTGGCAAAGCTGGAATAGGGAGTAAATTAGCCTCCCTCACACACCTAATGAAGCGCTCTAAGCAGGCACTTAGCAAACTGATAGCCAGTATTTTAATCCTACCAGCAATTAGAAGCTATTCTTCAAACTCTGACCAGTCTCTTAGCATATCTAGATTCACCCTCCATCTAACTTGCAGAGCAGATTAAACCAGAACTCCTCCCTTCCTGGGAAAACCCCTAAGATAGTTTCCTATATCTAAAACTCTATATAGGGCTGTTGATTCGGTTCGGCCCGAACTGAAAAACAGCCGAATTTCCCGATTCGGTGATTTTTAGTTCGGGATGAACCGAACTCAAAAATGGCGGGCAACCGGGGAGCCAAATTCAGCGAGTTCGGGAGTTCACGAATAAATCCGGCCAATTCGGGGCCGTCAGTAAGCAGCATAACCGTCAGTAAGCAGCATTCTCCTCCCCCGGCCAATCGGTGGCCAAGCTGGGTCTTCTTCTGGCCAATCAGTCAGGATTGAGTACTGGAGGAATCAGCTGCTGCGCGGCCCGGCCGGGGAGAGAGAGAGAGGGAAATCTTCGTGTGTGTGGGGGGGGGGTGCTTGTGCACATTCGCTCCTTTCTGGGGCTGCAGGGGGCGTATTTTTTGGGGTACAGACCCAAAACTTTCAGCAGAGATTCAGACAAGCCTTCTTAAGAGACCACCCAAGTTTCGTAAACATTGGGTCAGGGGGTCCCGAGATATGGGCTCCCCCCTTTTTTCTTTCCATGGCTGCAGGGGCGCATTTTTGGGGGTACAGACCCCAAACTTTCAGTGGAGCTTCAGATGAACCTTCTTAAGATACCCCCCAAGTTTTGTAAACATTGGGTCAGGGGGTCTTGGGATATGGGCTCCACCCCTTTTACCTCCCCCCTTTTCCATTTACGTGGCTGCAGGGGGCGCTTTTTGGGGGATACAGCCCCCAAACTTTCAGCATAGCTTCAGACAATCATTCTTAAGATACCACCCAAGTTTTGTAAAGATGGGTTCGGTGGGGGCAGAAATATCGGCTCCCCCCTTTTCTCTTTCCGTGGCTGCAGGGGGCGCATTTTTGGGGGTGCAGATCCCAAACTTTGAGTGGAGCTTCAGACAAGCCTTCTTAAGAGACCACCCAAGTTTTGTAAACATTGGGTCAGGAGTCCCGAGATATGGGCTTTCCCCTTTCCCCTTTTCCCTATTAGTGGGATGAATAGATCAGCTGGTCCTGTATGCTTCTCCAGAGCAAAACGTCCCGTGCCTAATTGGAATTGTCTTGGATTACCCAGTCCTCCCCAGCCCCTCCTGATGGAACAGAAGACAGCCACAGTAAGACCCCTTTGGGGGCTTTAATCTATAATTTTTCTCCTGTGTGTGTGTGTGGGGGGGAAAGCAGAGTTTGTGTGTGTGTGGGGAGGGAGCAGTTTCTGTGGATGGGGGGGAATCCAAAGGGGGCTTTTGCCGGTTCTGCCTGGGGTGTGTGTTCCCTCTCGAGTCTCTCTCTCCCTGGTTTGTTGGGGGGGTTTCAGTTGTGTGTCTTCAGGTTTTCCCTCATTCATAAGAGCGGTTAGGTCTATTTGGATGCTTGCTCAAAACTTCTCAGCTGTTTGTCGGGGCTGGGAGCTTTGTGCGTGGGTGGCAAGCTCTGCTTAGACATGCACATTAAGGGTGGGGGGACCCCTTTCGGGGCCCATATATCAGCCCCCCCGACCCAATCTTTACAAAACTTGGGGGGTCTTTCAAGAAACGGCCTTTGAAGCTCCGCTGAAAGTTTGGGACCTCTACCCCCAAAAATGCCCCCCCAGAGCCGCGGAAAGGCACGGTTGTGTTTTTAATGGCTTTATTTGGCCAATTTTTTTTCCAGAACTTTGAATTCCCGCCAAATTGCACGGACCCGAAGTGGGGGAGTTCGGACTTCGGCATATCCTGAATCTAAACGGGCCGAATTCAGCCGAATCCGAACTATACCGAATTTTTTTAATTCAACAGCTTTAACTCTATACTAATGTCATTAGTGGTACTTAATCAAGCAAACTAAGGTATTCTCTGTCACCATTACCTCATATTCTTTCAAACTTTAAGAGCTGAACTACTCAAGGAATAATTAAACTTTTTGTCCCTGGCAAAACCCATTGTGTTGCCAGTTAGCATACAGCCTCAGGATTGTTTTTGGGTATAAGGACTGTCCCTGTCATAACTCAACATGTGTACGTGTTTTCTCTGATCCAAACGCTGCACCCCTTTATTTGCATGTAAAGATCCCTCTTTCCTTCTGAGAGATGCTGGTTATTTCTCTGCTTCAGCACTGCTATCATTGGGATGTTGCCATTCTACTGGACAGGTGAATATTGCCCTTCCATGACTTCATATCCTTGTGTCCACCCCCTCCTCTCTTTTATTTCTTAGGCTCTTGTGTGTTTCAGGAGTGTGGTTCAGGTGTTGTATGTGTGTATGCTTAAAATTACTTTTCCAATAAAACTCCTTAAAATTATAAAACACTTCTTATTTAAAGGATATTTTCACTGGTGTGCTCATCCATGTAAAAATTGGAGAAAAGATTCTGTACCGCTCCCTCTTGCTAAGCGTAGTCTCTAAGCTAATTCCCAGCCAGCATGGTGCAGTGTTTAAAAGAGTGGTGGACTCGAATCTGGGGAACTGGGTTTGATTCCCTACTCCTCCACATGAAGCCTGCTGGGTGATCTTGGGCTAGTCACAGTTCTCTCTGAACTCTCTCAGCCCCACCTACCTCACAGGTGTCTGTTGTGGGGAGAGGAAGGGAAGGTGATTGTTAGCCAGGTTGAGATTCTTTAAAGATAGAGAAAATCAGGGTATAAAAAACAACTCCTCCTCCTCAAAAAGAGATTATCTGTAAGGAGTAACACAGCAATCATTCACAGCTGGATTTTCCTGTGTGGATAAGATAGCCCAGGAAGTGAATGACTGCTACTGCGCAAGGACAGCACAATATTCTACTATGTGTACGTGCAACCATAGTATTTATTTATTCATTTATTTAAAAATTTATTCCCTGCATTTGTCTGAGGACTCTAGGTGGTTACAAATTGCAAAAAGAGAGAGAAAATAAAATCAACAACAGACATCAATATTCTGAACTTAGGGTTGTACAAAAATTTTGGTAAATTTCAGGTTTGGGTGTATTGGGCCAGATTTTTTTGTAAACCCGGAATAAGACAAATACCCATACTGGTAAAGGGGTATTTCGGCTTTATTTCTGGGTTTCTGGGTTTACCAAAAAAAATCAGGTCCATTACTGTCTATGGGGATTTTTTCTTAAGTTCCCGTGGGGGCATTTTTGGAGGTAGGGTTCCCAAATTTTCAGAGTAGCTTCAAAGGACTCTCCTTGCATGAACCCCACAGTTTGGAGAAGATTGGGTCAGGGGGTCTGATTTTATGGGGTCCAGAAGAGGTTGCCCCCCTCCTCCATAGAGAAGTATGGCAAAGTTTACAATGCTTTTCTATAGAGGAGGGGGTGACGCCTTCCGGACCCCATAAAATCGGACGCCCTGATCCAATCTTCACCAAACTTCGGGGTTCATGCAAGGAGAGTCCCTTGAAGCTACCCTGAAAATTTGGGGACTCGACAAAGAAATGTGTGTGGCTTTAGGCCAGGATTACTATCACAAAACGGGGAAGGGGGGCATGCACAGCGACATTTCTTCTGGCATGACAAGATATAAATCAGTGCATTGCTAGCAACGCTCTAGCATTCAGCCAAAACTCACAAGTCTGATCATAGAGTTTTGAATGAATGTTAAAGCATCACCTGATGTGATGAGGTCACTTCCTGGTCATGACAGAAGTGATGTAATGGTTTCAGGACAATGTTGATTATTGCCCCATTTCACCTCTTCCGCCCAGCCAAGTGGTGGCAGGAAGAGCCGGTGGGGACAAAAGGTCTCTTACTAAATTTGGGAGACCGAACAAGCCTAATTTAGGCCCTCAAACTGGTTGTGTGAATGAGCTGTAAAAATCAAGGTTTGGGTCATAAAGATTCAGATCATGGAATTTATCACCCGTATTTTTAATATTAAAAAGCCCTTCATTAAAATGTATGTCATGCAGATTTTTGAAATTTGTGGAACTTGACATTTTCTCTGAATATTTAGTTCATCTCTACATTTGACCCTATTGATTCATTCTTTGCTTCTGTGCCACTTTACAACTATTATTGAAGAACAATTAGCCAGCAAGGTGATTGCTTTGTTTTTTGGGGGGAAATTTTGGTGTTTGAATGTGTGTGCGCGTGCATGCACAAAAAGTGTGAGTGTAAAGACTAACAGCACAAAAAGCCAAAACAAATCACTATTTCTATGTAATCTTGACAAAGCTTGCCTTTTGATTCTTTTTCTTTTTGAATGACAAACCTTTTTTTCCATTGAAAAAAGTTGATAGTTGCTTAGGTTTAAATTCTTTACAAACAAGTAGTAATAGCCAGAGATCTCCAGCCACCACAGGGAGGTTGGCAACCCTACTGTTGCTGCTGCAGTGTATTGGTAGCCACAACAGCAATGAGGAAACCACACAAACCATGTGCTAGAAACTTACTTTTAAAAAAACATGAAAGCTGAGCATTCAGAGAACCCGATAACACAGATTTTATAACAATATTCAATTGCTGGTGTGTTTGTTTTTTAAAAAGAAACGGCAAAAACTGTGGTGGTGTGTGTGAGAGAGAGGAATGGCTGCTTCCCTGGGACTAGGGTTGCCAACCTCCAGGTACTAGCTGGAGATCTCCTGCTATTACAACTGATCTCCAGCCAACATACATCAGTTCCCCTGGAGAAAATGGCCGCTTTGGCAATTGGACTCTATGGCATTGAAGTCCCTCCCCTCCCCAAACCCCACCCTCCTTAGTCTCCGCCCCAAAAACCTCCCACCAGTGGAGAAGAGGGACCTGGCAACCCTACCTGGGACCGAGACAGGGAAACCATATAGGGAAACTTGCTGTGGGAACTCTGTTACTATATTGGCAGCCACAACAGCAATGGGGAAACCACACAAGGCAGTCCCCATGTGGAAAACACCAAATGTGTGTCTTGACTGTGCTGCATTCTCTAACAGTGCAATCCTAAACAGTTACACTTCTCCAGGACCACTGACATCAGTGCTTGGCAGGCTTCCCATCAATGAGCTTACAAGAGTATAACCCTGCTTAGGACTGCACTGTCAGAGATGCAGAACATTCAAGACTCCTAGGCAAAGAGTCAGTGTTCCCAAATGTGAATGCTGAATGGCGTAATTTACAACAGCTAGTTAAAATTGTGAGACGATTGCAAACACATGTAGACACATGTTGCTCCTTATTTACAAAGGACTTCTCAAAATAACCCACAACCAAGTTATTTAATCAGAGCGACCAAAGGTAAAGGTTCTGTGATGGCGCATGATATTTCATTGATAAACTTGTTACAATTATCTTATGCAATGCAATGAAAATATGTAGTGATTATTCCAGAATGTTTGGCCGTGCAACAAGTCTGGCAGGGTTATAACTTCACCCCTTAGTAAATGCAAGAGATTTCATGCACCTGCAGCTTTCCCTCATAACAAATAGTGAAAGTAGGAAGACTGGGGGGGGGGGGGGCTTGGTTATAAGAAGGTTTCCTGAAAAACAAGTTCCACTAAATATTTGGGTACTACTGTAACACCACTGAACTCAGTGGGAAATAAGCTATCAAAGCAGTTTTCAAACTGTGCTCTAGGAAATCCTGGGCTTCCTTGGAAATTTTTCAGGGGTTCTTCAATGAGATGATTAGCAATTGCTGGCAAGCTTCCCTGACAGTACTATTGATTTTTTCCCTGCATTGTAATGTTCTAAGCCATGCTCTCAGTTCACATGGGTAAATGATGACACTCAACAGGCCTGACCACTGCTCTGTGTGAAAAAGGGTTGCCAACCTCCAGGAACTAGCTGGAGATCTCCTACTATTACAACTGATCTCCAGGCGATAGAGATCAGTTCACCTGGAGGAAATGGCCGCTTTGGCAATTGGACTCTATGGCACTGAAGTCCATCCCCTCCCCAAACTCTGCCCTCTTCAGGCTCCGCCCCAAAAACCTCCCGCTGGTGGCAAAGAGGGACCCAGTAACCCTAGTGTGAACTCACTTTAAGTGTATTTTATATGTATTTATTATTATGACATCGTAATTATGCCAATAAAGATCTGTGTTTGTGTGTGAACTCACTTTGTATTGCAGAATATGCCCATTTTTTTCCATCATATAGAGTTGTGAGGCTGATGCTTCAGGATTCCTTAGCAGAAAGCCAATACAGAAACTAGGTAGAAAGTTTGGGGGGGGGGGAAACTGGGCTGTGGTCTTGAAGGGCATCAGTATCCCTCTCCTTAACAATATGATAGAAAACCATTGATACTACTATCAATTGCAAGTTTGCACTTATTCTATTCTTTTTTTACAAACACGAAGGCGAATGCCTCTTGCAAGAAGTTGTGCTAATCACATGTCAGAGGGAGAACCACAAGCCTAAGCTCCAGAACCTAGACGCCAACTCTCCAATCACAGGCACCCGTGTTTAGCAAAACATCCATAGCATTTGGGATCTTTTTTTTTTGCTAAGCTAATTCTCACAGAATCCAGTGTTCACTTCATCACTCCATATAAAATACAGAATCCTTAATTGGTCTGTGCTCCTCCAACATGTTTTTAATGAAAACGCAGCACATAACTCTTAGTTTGTTGGCTGGCGGAGCCCAATTTACAAAAGTGGGAGTGCAAGATAAGAAAAGAGTACATCTGCAAAGCAGGCTGTGCAATGAATCACACGGTGCCAAGGCTGAGCAGAATATAATTGAGTCCAGCATCTCTGAGCACTTTCACCATAATTAATGATAATCTGTAACAGAGGAATCTGAGATTCCAGTTCAGAGAACTGTTTAATTAGGCCAAGTAATGAAAGCAGAAGCAGTACAAGAATACGGCCTGTCTCATGATTAATGATTCATGCTACTGAACACAAAAGTGCCGCACTGTTAACTCTAACGGATGCTGCATCTCTCTGGCATTTACAAAATAGTGAAATGCATGCATTTTTGTATTTAAAAGATGTAACTGGCAGTATCCTTTTCTGAGCTATTTACATGATAAATATGGTTCCAGAGGAACCTGTCTTCTTCCCAGGTTCTTTAGCTCTGGGGTACTTGAAGATAAATATGGTATCTGCCTAAACAGCAACATTAAGATACTGCCAGTGAATAATTAACACTTTTCACTTTTTAAAGTTAGTCAAACACGTCTTCTTTCTGGTAGGCTCGCAGAAAATGAATGGATCCATTGATGGCATGATTTGGCTCATAAACACAACTGTAGAGATTAAATTTTTGACTCTATAAGGGGCCAAGAATTAGCTTACTAAGAATACATTAAAGAAAAAGATGGACAATACCAAAGTTGTACGAACAACCATCTGCTGGGAAAGAAATGGACACTGACTATAGGACAGTTTGAGACTGAAACTGCCCTGGAAGTCTAAGAAACATGGCACAGGAAGGGAAACAGCCGCAAAATCTCATGGGTTTTATGCTGCTATTTATTGCCCTATTCAATGGAATAGGAACTGCTACTTATCATGGGCACTGCAGAAATTCATCCTACATATGCAAGGTCTGAGATAAGAGCACCTTTTTAGAGGGACGAGTTCACTAATGTCTCTGTCAACCACCAAATTAAGTCTCCCTGGATACCTGCTTTAGAAGCTGAAATGGTTCAGCACCCAATCAAACAAATAAAGGTTCAAGAAATATTATCCACTTTATGGGATAATACCCCAATGTGCGTAAGTTTCCATGACTCCCTGACCGTGTTCCAGATTTCGCACTTCTCATGTGTCTCATGTAACCAAACACATTCTTCACAACTTCAGAAAATTCACTTCAGATTCTGATTTTTTTCTCATAATCAAAAATCAAAAGCTGAAACTCAAGTCAGACATCACTGGCTAATATGATTTACATCTCTATCCAGCAGGAATAAGTGATGCTATAAAAACAATCATGAGAACATTTAGCATGATGCAGCTCCAAATATTCTCTAATTTCAGTTTTATCACAGCAGAAAAAATGTGCACCTTGCTAAACATTTGTGTGGTTTCAATGAAATTTGGCATCTCTTGGTATCCCAGCTGCTACAATCACAGTATATAATTTTCCTTCTCCTTTGACATCACTGTCTTTTCCTTGTTTGCTAGACTATAATTTAACCCTATTGGCTGTGGTGCACCCCATGATTTGGTTTATGGGCATCCATGACATGTAGTGTTGTGGCATCAAAATTGTCACAACCAATAAGATTAAATGGTAGTGTGGCAGAGACCAGAGAAATCAAGAGAAGAAAAATAATGTTGTTTTTGGAGGCTCAGACCTCCCCTGGCTCCTGTTGCCACCAACAGTCACTCGGAACCAAGGTCCACTGCCATGCATCATCTGGAGACCAGCTGCCCAGCCTGGCTCCCATCCATGCTGGTACCTGCCGCAGAGACAATGGGGGCAAGGCCCAAGATGCCGGGATTTGTTGAACCAAGTAGCTGGCTGGCAGAGCCATGCCCACTCAGCCATCAGACTGCCCAGGCTTCTCAGATGACAGCCCCAATTTCACCTCTATGAATCAGCACATAAGAACATTACTGTCTCTCAGTCTTGGTCCCCCAACTTTGATACAGGGATTACTGAAATAATACATACGAAGTGTTTCCTGCACTTCAGCATTTCTGTTCAAAAGTTCTCCTTTATTATTTTTGGTACTATTTTATTGTTTCAGTGCTGCCGTGGCAATTGTGGAATTGGGGCTGTCATCTGAGAAGCCTGGGCAGTCTGATGGCTGGGTGGGCATGGCTCTGCCAGCCAGCTACTTGGTACAGCTGTATCGGGTCATGCAATGGAGATGATTCACCTTAACTAACTGGCTCATGGAAGAAGTGAAATTAGAACTAGGAACATCTTTCTCCTAAACTCTTTCTCTTGATCACTGTGGGGCACCAATAATGGCAGCATAGCTATCTTTAGAGATTTTACCACATATTTATGTGTTTCGAAATGGGCCAAGAAACACCACAGGATTTGTTATTATATGTAACGATCTGTAATAACTAATTTTGGTACTGTAACTGTTTTTTCGGGTACTGTACAGTTCCATGTCCCTCACTCTAGTGGTAGAAAGCTCCAGGGGCAACGGTTCTTGTAGGTTATCCGGGCTGTGTGACCGTGGTCTTGATCACGGGCAACCAGGGGCTACCTTTAAGAGGGATGTTAATCTGGCTTTCTTAAAATATACTTGTGAATCTATTTTGAAGGTCCTTTTAGGAATGAAAACTAGAATAATTTCAAGCAAGATTCAATACCTCTTTCCCTTCCCTCTCCTTGTCATTACAGTGAAATACTCATTCGTGGAATTTCTCTGTCTGACAACAAAAATCAATTTTCCAAAATGAAACCTTCTGCAAGAAAAGAGTAGAAAGAATGAGCAAAAATTGCTTCATACTGAAATGAGATAATTGAGCCATCTTGTTCACCTCTGTCTACACTGACTGGCAGTGATTGTTCAGAGTCTTACACAATTTTCTCCTCATAACAGCTGTTGTCTAAGATACTTTCTTCAACCAGAGATGCCAGAAATTGAACACAAGACCTTCTGCTTTGACCACAGTCACCAGTACCAGATACAATATCTACTAGTATGCTTCAAAGGTAGCATAGGCAATGCACGGATGAGCTGAGAACAGATCTTACCCTTGGCTCCTACAAAGTTATATATATATTGGTACAAGCATACACACCAGATATACAACATTTTTACCAAGATGCAAAACAGGTGAACAGACTTGCTGTACGCAGTAATGTAAATGCATCCAATGCATTTTGGACTAAAATGGCATTATGTTAGGGACAGGGATTGAATCTGGAACCCATTATGGGACCCATAACTGTACATATTCAGGCCCAAGACTCCTCTTTAGGCACAGAACATGGTAAATATAAGCCCAGTTGGCCTCTGTGACTCTCAGCAGGGGTTCTGGACTTACCAGACAGGATATAATACTAGGAACTTGGGGTTTGATCCTATGAGACCGTTCCTTTAAGTTGTATCCTATGACTGTCTTCCACCATGTTTTCGTCCAACAGAGAGACTTCCTTCAAAAAAGATAGATGTAATCAGATAAAGCTTTCCTCCATCAGAAAAAAGCATTCACCATTGCAGGAAGTCTTTACTTATGTTCAGTCCTTGTCTGTTCAACAGAGCAATTCCTTTTGCCGGAAGAACACCAGACCACTAGATTGAGCTCTGGCTCAAGCTCCCAGGTCCACATTTTGGGTTCAGCTCCAGCACTGGACTTCACAAATCTTGGCCTGGAAAGCATGCCCTGCAGTTTGAACCGCCATTATTTTACTGTGAATCCGCTCCACTGTGTCAGGCCCATGGATATGAAACTCCATTCTCACAGTATAAAACCAAGCTATGTATAGCATGATTCTAATTTGTAAGGAGCCAATGAAGGAAGAATAGATGCTCTTAAAATGATAATCTTTAGCTTTTGGGTAAAAGTTTGGTCATCCAGCAACCCAGTCCAGAAAATCTCTAAAAGTGATATCACATTATTTCCGCCGAGCCAACATGCCTTAAAGGAAGTGTGCATGTTTGTACGGTTGAGTGGGTAATTCATTCAATGAATTTAGCTTCTCTTTCTGCTTGTTGTGTAACCACAAGCAAATTTTAATCCCTTTGCATTTATTCACTTTATACAGATCTTTTTGATGAATACCCTTTTCCAATTTTCCTCAATTGGATGTTCTGATACAAAAGCAATGCTTGAATCAGCCAAAAATCCATTTAATTGCACTTCAGGAGAGCACTCAGGCTTCAAATCTCTTTAGAGGTCCGAAGTTACATATTTGAAGTAACTCCAGCCGTGTCGTTTAATTCTAAAAACAGCCATGAAGGGTCCAGTATGTTCCAGGGTTACAGTGCTGGGGAAGGGGCTTAACTCTCCTCCCTCTGCTGCTTTCCCAGTCAAAAATGAAGTCCTGGACAGTTTTTAACCTGGGTAGAGAAAAACAAAACTAGCCCCTGCTTGTCTCTCTTTTCTTTGCTGTACTCCAACTAGTGCCTGAAATATTTTTCTCCCAGCCCAGTTAGAACACCAGAAGTGAATTAGGCTGGGAGCAAAATGGTAAAAGAAATGGAATGCAATAACGTAAGGCACAGGGAAGGCAGAATTTAGCTGCCACCACCCATATGTTGCACTGTTGTCAGGGGTGCCCTTACTGATTCTGGAGCCCTGAACAAAAATCCAGGATGGGGCCCAGAATCACTGCCATCCTCCATGGGGCTACCTACCGTGTTTAGCTTCTACCACAGGGGTCCAAGAAAGGGGTGGCCCTCGCCCTGTGTGAGACAGCTGCCAGAATACCATATAGGGCAAGGGCAAGTGACCATTACAGCTGAGCCAGTTGCCACTCTCCATCCACAGGGTGGGGCCATAGGCAAGTTGGACTCCCTAGCATGGGGCCTAGGTCAGCTTCTCTTGTTTCCCATTAAGACTGTCTCAAGTTGAGGATCTATCCCGTGAGTGAAAAAATATGGAAACTATTAAGATACTCACAGTATATGGGAATTCCCACAATGAATTCTAATTGTAGTTAGTGTGTAATGAGCATACCACATCTCAGACTTGTCTCTCAACGACCAATATTTTTAATACAAAATACAATAAATCTCTTGTTAATCATCTATGACAATATGAGCTGATTTCCCCTCAATCCTGAGATGCTATAAATAAAAGGATATGAAAAAACAAGAACCAAGAATAGCTCTAGACATTAGGCTGAAATGGGAAAAGTGGATGAACAATATTTGGAAGTCTACTGCCTGGAATGATGCCCTTGCAGATATGTTGACATTTAGGAAGAGATTGTACAAACGGCGATATCATCAGCTGCTGTAAACATATTGTGAAAACTGCTGTAAATGTAGAGAATCAAATGAAAAGAATTACATAGGATGAAGTTAATAAGGTCCTGATAAATATATAGGAATAGCCAGGAGAAATAGTGGGCAAAACTTTAGTATTATTCCTCTGAGGCACATAGTTAACTGCAAAGCTCTGTTATGCAAACAGTTAATATCAAAACAATTTAGGTTACACAGCTGCAGAGTCGGCTTCCCTTTTTCTCTCAGCCTAATCTACCTCACAAGGTTCTTGGGAGGATAAAACAGAGGAGGGGGGAACGATGTTGTAAACTCCTTTGGGGAGACTGAGGAGAAAAGCAATATCTAAAACAATATCTAAAACTATCTAAAACAATTAATAAATAAAACCGACTTGCAATACAATCCTCAACAGAGTCACAGTATTCAAAGCCCATCAACTTCAATGGATTTATAAAGGTGTAGTGCTGCTTAGGATGGTACTGTCGACAACTTATTCTAAATCCAGATTGCACAAAGTAGAATTGCCTGGAACTAATTATTCCAAGGTGGTATTACCACCAGGGGCCATGGAATAGCCTTGCTCATTGCAAACCTGAATGTCCGAGGTATATTTTTGACTGTAAATTGTAGTTAATATCATGCAAATGTTTAAAAGATGAACAACACTAACAGCACATTCCTGAGCTCTAAGGGCAAAAGCCCTTAGGAGGCCAGGAAGGAGCTGTGAAGGCGACCAGGGCCCCCGTGCTGGCGTCCGGACACTGGTCACGGGGCACCACCCCAGGATGCCAATGGGGCCTTCTGTCAGCGTCCCAACACTGTCAGAGCCTGCACCGGCATCCTGGGAAACGTTCCCGGGGTGTTCTGGCATCCCGGGAGGCGTTCCCGGGGCGTTCCAGCGCCAGGCTGGGGGAGGAGCAGCCTTTAGGTGGCCTCCAAAGCCCTTTCGGGCTGGGAATGCCCCTTTTTTATTTTGGCAAGAAACACCACCTTTTTAAGTGGCGTATCTCCTAAGCAACCCTATGAAGGGTTGCACAGATTTTTAACGCCACGAGGAGGTTTCGGCGGGGCCGCTGCCTCCTATGACCGGCGCAGGCATTCCTCTCAGGAATGCACTGTAATCTACTTCTGTTTTAACCTTTTAGACTGTGGAGTGAATACCAAATGAGGAATACAATCAGCAAAAACATATTTTTTTCATTCTTGTTAATAAACATTTAGTTTTACATTTTAAATATTCCTCTGTTCTAAATTCACCAATGATCAGATCTCGTGAAATATCATGAAGTCAGCTCCCCTGTTTCACTGAGGAAACTAAGTAGAAATCAGCAACGAGCAGCCTATTCCTAAAGAGGAGGTGGCAAATGCCCATAAGAGCCAGCATGACCCCTACACCAATGTCCATGCCACTTGCATATCGTGCAAGTGTTCGTGCCACTTGCTTCGTGCAAACTGGCACGGATGCCAGTGTAGGGCAACTTATACCACCCCCACCCCGAACCACAGCAGCAGTCCAGCTCTCAGACGCTGGAGCAGCCCCCCCCCCAGGAATTCCCTGGCGTATTTCCCTGCAATGGCATCCTCGGGTGTGTGCATGACCAGGGGTGGAGCTGCCTTTGGGTAGCTTCCTAACCCCTTTTGGGCTCAATATGCACCATCTTGCAGGCATCAAGACGTGCCTGCAAAATTCACGGCGCAGCCTTGTGGTACTCTATGGGGAGTTCCAAGTGGCTTAAAACATTTTTTTGTTCTTTTTCCTTTTTTTGGCCTGCAGGGCTGGCAGCAAGCCACTCTGGAGGTGGCGCAGCTCTGTCACCTCCAGCTGCCTCAGAACTAACCCCCCACTCAGGATTGCACAGTTAAAGTCTTGTGGGGCAGATGGATGAATATCCATCTTTCCACTTTGTACCAGGTTTGCCCAAAGTCTACAAACAAAATGCATAGAAATATTTTCGGAATGCAAAATGAACTAAGAGTGTCCCTCTGTGGAATAATATAATCAGCTGGAGTTATTGTCTTTGCAAAATCAATAGCTATTTTTGTTAATCGTCTTTAGATATCATGATGCTCCAACTATATCTCTTTCAGTGACTAATACAATAAATTTCTCCTTTTGATATGTCTTGACATTTGAGCAAATTAAATGGAGCATTAAATAGGATTCTCTTTGGGGGGGAAAGTGGCAGAATGATTTTTGACTACTTTATTAACTTCTTTGGCAATATTGGGAGCACCTTCAAAATATTGCTCATGAGACCTTATTTATTATTCTTCACATCTTGCAGAGCAAAACTATATTACTCTGGATCAACGGTTTTAGTCTTGCCAATATGTAAATAGATCTATACTTATTTTCTCATCAAAAGCAATACCTTTTTTAAAACAAGCGATGACTTCACTTTCTGGGTATTATTCAGTATTGAAACATGTGTTTAGTCATAAATGCACAGGATTATCCTTTCAACCCCGTTTGTGTGGGAATTTTTTTTAAGTATACATGTACATTCCCTCCCTCCCCAAACCTTATTCTCTGAGCTATTTCCTCATTGTGAATCACAGTAAATTCTTTTTTTTTTTTAATTAAGCCTTTTGTCAGATTGGTTAATTGTTATAATGACAAAGTAGATTCTTGTTCAAAAATTGCCACATTATGGACCCCTCCTTATCTGGAAATAATTTAATGTGGTGAATCAACAGAAAACACCTAACTGCAGTCTCTCAGATTCAACAAGGGAAGAGAAATGGCATCCATAGAGCTATGCTGAGGCCAGCAAGACGTTGCAATGATTGAGTAGAAATATAGGGCATGGAAGCCTATCAGCTCAATTTCCTTCAGTGGCGAGATCTCCTGGCTGGCCAGAATGCTGATCAGTCAATTGCATTATCTGATGACTCACTGCTCTGCCCTCTCTTTCCCACTGCCCTTGAAGGACAGCATCAGTATTAACCACCTTTAATACCAGTATTAACAACCTTTCCTAATTATTTCCAAATGTTATGTTAAACTTCGGATTTTGATTAGTTATCATGCAACTGCACACCCCAAAAGTATGGTTAAGCAACTTGCTGGATCAATGTTAGTTGTAGTTTAGAATAACCAAGTTAAACCAATATCTGAAAACCCAAGTCAAAGTTTCAGATCCTGTTTAAAACAGAACCTTAACATCTAACATTCACAGAAGAGACAGTGTGGTGCACGGTTGGAATATCAGACAAGGATCTGGGAAACCTGGACTCAGGTCCCTGTTCTAACCTGTAGCTTGCTGAGTACTCTTGGGCTAGTTATATGCTGTCAGATTTGCCTGTTTTACAGGGTTCTTGTGATGATAAAATGGTAAAGGAAGAACCATGTACACCTCTCTGAGGAAGGGTGGGATAAAAATCCAATAACTAGATAGACATTGGTGCTGCTGAATTGTGGCTAAGGGATGGAGAAGGATATGTGCTCCAGGGACAGAAGGGTATGTGTGGTAGGGGTTGTGAGTTCTGATCCTCTGTTTACTAACTGTGGATAAAAAGGAGCCAAAATCACATATCAACCATGTTAATGAGCCTCGCATTAATACAAGGTGAGCACAGTATCAATCATGAAGGACATTTTGTTTATATGCATTTGTAGTCCTAAGGTAGAACATTCACGAATCATGAACTTTTTGTTTGCTGCCAGAAATACTGTGGTTCTCACGTGAACATGTGTGGAACGACTTTCCTGTTCCCTTGCATGTAGATCACATTATGTACACTGTATGTGGCATATTTGCTTCAGAATCTCAACCTCTTTAAAATTCCAAAGAAAAATGCTCAGTCCAACCCACATACTATACTGAGTGAGCTTCACTATATCTAGTACTTAAGACGTCAGCATGCATCACTGCAACTATGCAGCAAACTCTGCGCAATAAAAGCCTGCCCTGTGGAGCAAAGAAACTCAACATAATGTTTTCTCCTACAGTTCATTTGTTAGTATTTCAATAATCTGGAACCATTTTTTTTTCTAATCTTTCTATATTTAATACCAACTGGAAGGAGTACAAGTCAACTAATTTGCTACCCACGCAACATTCACTGCAAGAAAGTAATTCAATAAATACCAAGCAAAAGCAGAAACAGGACAAAATAGACCAGCTAGCTAACATTAACCTGCACTTGCAGATGTTAAGTTCAAACACAACCAGTCAACAATGGAGAGCTGAACGTGACCCATTGTGATGCCATCTTGCCACTACCCACCTGGCGCAAGTGTTAGTGCTAAGAAGTGAATTACAACAGGTACAAGCAGCATCCCCTTGCCAGCTAACTCGAAGTCAATTGGCTGGGTTCTGATCGGTTCTTAACTGTGGATTTCCTGAAGTCCTGCTATAAAACAGTCCAATTACTCCAGGTCATGGACATGAAATGCCACCAACCCATCCTGCTGTGACTATGCAATAGCCTCCCAATGGTAGTACTGCACCGTGGCAATAATAACACCCCAGCTGTAGCCACAATCACAGAAAGCACTGACAGTGTCAATAATGTATAAAACCCCATGTCAGCTTGACTGCACTTGCCAAGAGGCATTCATCAATTTCACTGCTTTTTTTTTAAACTACCGTTTAAAATGGGCTGGTTTTATTGTTGGAGTTTTAAAAGAAATGCGTAAGGTAAATAGGCTTTGGCTGAATTACGCTCAACTTGCGCTCTCTTTTCTTTGTCTCTCTGTACACACATATATAGCCAGTAAAAGGCACTATATAAAAGTTTTACTTTATTAGTTCCAAAATGTTCCCAGTAACCACTATGGAGAGGCAGCAAGCGTTTCGACAAGACGTCGAACACACATGACTGGAGGATTGAAACAACTTATTTCCTTGCAGTTTATGTTCCCTTCAGCAATGGAAGGATAACACTCTTACTAGCCAATTGGTCTTGAAATCAGCCAGTTGGTTACAACTATAGGAAGATGATACTGGAGGACGGAAGGAAAGAAAGGAGATGAATGTGTAGACTACAAAGTCCAACCGATTCATTGTAAAATACAGAGATCCTAAGGATGCTATCCCCTCCTTTTTGCTAGCAAGTCGCAGCCAACCTATAGCAACCCCATGGGGTTTTCAAGGCAAGAGACATTCAAAGGTGGCTTGTCATTGCCTGCCTCTGCCTAGCAACCCTGGACTTCCTTGGCGGTCTCCCATCTTATAGGTAAAAGGTAGTCCCCTGTGCAAGCACTGGGTCATTCCTGACCCATGGGGTGATGTCACATCACAAAGTTTACTAAGCAGACTATGTTTATGGGGTGGTTTGCCATTGCCTTCCCTGGTCGTCTACACTTTACCCCCAGCAAGCTGGATACAAGCTGGATTTTACCCCAGAAGGATGGAAGGTTGAGTCAACCCTGAGCCGGCTACCTGAAACCAACTTCCCATCGAGATTGAACTCACGTTGTGAGCAGAGCTTTGACTGCAGTACCGCAGTTTACCACTCTGTGCCATGGGGCAGGTGAAATTAAACAGGGAATTAGGAAAGAAGCATGGAGATCCTGCACTCATACCCAGTATGCCCATTTGGAAGAACACTCCCTCCCCTGAAACTACATATTTTGTATATGCTTGAACAATTAAAAATAATTCTAACAGCAGCATATGTTTTCTCTTTGAAAGCTGTATAGAGGTTTCTGGCCTAACAGTCAATACCACACTTCTCAGAATTCTTAAAAGAAAAAAGAGTAGGAGCTTGGAAAATAAGGAAGTGAATAGAAAGGAAAACACAGGGAACGAGACAGGCAGAGGTTGAAAAATTAAACTTTGAGCCACAAGCCAAAGCAGCATATAAATACAGTACATAAATAAATAAACCAGCTGAGGTTTCAGATTGTTATCATGTTTAGTTTGTCCTTACCAGAAATAGGTTCTTAAAAATACTTAATTAACACAGCACAGAAATAAATAAAACTACTGGAAAGAAAATATAAATTATAGGATTTAAAAAAAAGAAAAATCTTGTAATTTACTTTAAAGAACTACAAATGCTTCCAGGAGCTACTACAAGTTATAAACGGGCCTATTCGTTACAAGTGTTCACCAATTATGCTGTGCCTAATCATTTTTCTTCTCTTCCTACTGATGGTCTAAGAGAAAGCAATCGACTAACAACCATTCCATTTACCTTGACCATAAACAAGCTTCTGGAAGCAATTATATGGGTAACTGGCTATGAGAGACTCTGGTAGTGGCTTCCTGCAGCTCTAGAAAAGTCTCCAGTGGAGGCAGCCCATCCAAGCTTGCACCCAATAAAGAGAATTCTTATCAGTTCTTGCAGCCAGAAAGATGCCTTAGATAGTGTCAGCATAAATCAGGGTAGTCCAGTTTCCTTTTATGAATCGACTTTACAGTAGGGATTTGTTTTTTAAAGTCCCGGGAGGTGAAAGAGGCTCTTAAAACCGATGAAAGGATGGTCAGAAAGTGCAAGGAGTTAAAAAGTCTCCGTGCAGGCCAAAGGGAGGGAAGCAAAAAGATAGAAAGCACAGCTGCACGTCCCTGGAGCTCGTCCTGTCGTCCCCTCCCCCCACCACTGGCCAACCCCCACTCCCACCTCAAAAAGGTATAAGCAATTTGTCAAAGCATGAACAAACAATGATAATTAATTAATTAACTAAAAAAAGTGTGAACTGGATTAAAGACGTCTTCTAGACTTGGAAAGAAAACATCCCAAACTGGTGTGCTGTTTACCAAAAGATCAACAGTCTTTGGGAAAAGTTCTAAAGGATTTACACCAACACTGAGAAATGAGCTTTTCTGTCCTGCTCAAGTGCTTGATAGCAGGCACCCAGCAGGAGCAGCACATGAAGAACGCAGGAAATCAATACCACCATTTCATCTGAGCAGTTTCTTTACCAATCCCTGTATAAATAAAAAGGGATTATCATCTTAGGCCCCAGCCCTGCTTAACTTTACCCACATAGGTAGCTTTTTCTAAAGGCGAGAACAAGGTGGCCAGAATCCTCTTTTTCTCCATCTTCATGAGAGACTGGAACAAAACTGATAGAGAATTCTATTCTTTTCTATCTCCCCCCCTTCTTTTTTACCTTGATGTATTATTTACTGAGAATGGGGGGGGGGAAGAGTCCTTAATGTCTTCTTCCATTTTGATTCTTTATATTCTAAGAGAGAAATTCCCTCATCACTTCTATTTCTTCATATCTGTTTTTGTTTAAAAATGCTTTCATTCAGGGATCATTTTAACACAGAAAAATCCAAATAAATGCATATCTTTAATTTGTTTTAAATCATTTTGACTACAATATATTCATAAATCACTGCAAGAAGTCAATGGATTCTTTGTCAACCTCTATATCACCAAAGCGCTTGAGCAGAATAGAAACACTAATTTCTCAATGTTGGTGTAAATTGTTTAGAACTTTTCCCAAAGACTGCTGATCATATTACCTCCTTACACCTTCAAGACATATATTTTAAACTTTGCTATGATGTATGTGAAAAATCAAAAGGCTGTCATCAAACAGGTGCCAACTCTATAGGTTGGATTCAGTCATCCCCTTCCACTATGCAAGGAATCTTCTACAGGAGGATGAACTCCTCCTTCCAGTGGAAGACATCTTCACCTTCGTCCAATAGACCATTTTCTACTTAGTGGAAGGGAATTTAAACCCAACCTTATTACTTGAAGCAACACACATCTCATATTGTACTGTGGGAGAATTTGTGGAGTAGGGTTAGAGGGGTTAGGGTAGTGCCCCCTCGGGAGGTTTCTCCTAAAAAGAAACACCAGAAGAATTTTATGGGACGCCATGTGAGTTTCAACAAAACTTATCAGGGGATTTCACATTTTACACCCTGCAATTCTCTGGGGTTAGGACTGGTACTATATTCAAGGTTAATCTTATGATGTAATAAATCTAGAGTTGGACTATGGAGACTACAAAAAAAATCCCTAAATGTCATGCAAAGGAAAACTTTAACTAAACGTTTGGAGAAATTGCCCAGTGTCTGCAAAACTCTGCAAACCTCCCAGCCTTGGACTTACCTACCTGACAATTTTGTCAGGTTCACATATGATAACTCTCATCTTTATTTACCAGCTAGGTTCAAAAGGAAGCAATTTCAAGGGGAGAGGTTAAACAAAGCACTAGTGGTATTCTGAAGCTTCTGCTGGGTTGGATAACAAAACAGAGAAAGCCCTTTTTTGTCCCCTTTCATCTTCTCAGAATGTAAATGGAATATATCGAGGCAATGGTAAGACAATTATGTGGGTTCTGCATGACAGCACAGCTTACTCTACATTCAAGCTGCTACTAATGGATTGGTGTATGGAGCCAGAAATATGAATTGTGAGTTCAAGCCACATGTAAGAAAGCAGGATCGGTCAACCAGAAGAAAATACCCACAGATGCTACAAAATATTATACCTACATTAAAACTTCTTCACCTTGATATTAAATGAAATCACTTTGCCAAGCAGCAGCTGTTTGAGTTCTCTGGCAAAGATCTCCCCCCCTCCCAACGATCTACCACATGAGATCCTTTGGCTGCAGATTCCAGGGACTGAACTTGGGTCCTCCTGCGTGCAAGGCAGGTAAACTCACAACTGAGCCCCCCCCCCATTATGCTCAACCACAAACTGAAACACTGAAGATATTAGGTCACTTCCAGGTTTTTTTTTAAAATAAGCATTTATAGCAAATGTTAATGTTTTTCTATTCCCCCTCCCCAAAAAAATTCACAAAAACACATCATAATGTGCCAAAAGTCCCATAGCTACATCCAGCGACTCAGCTCTCATTCCCAGTAGTCCACTTTGGTCATATGTGTTGGTTCCAAGTTAAGAAAACTATTCACCAGTATCAGCTACTGGTGTATATGATCTAGACCTGGCCCGTGAAGCAACTGGGCCTCTGATGGGACGACCAGACGTTAACTGCGGATAACCTTTGCCCATAATTTCACTTACAAAGGAAATAAAATTGTCATCAAAGATAGAGAGAGGTAGAAGGATTTCCCATTACCATGGCCCAGCTCTTTTTGGCTTTTATATATCAAATATTACCCCTTGTACTTTTCTGTGAGTGGTTCCCACAGGGCTAGGGACTATGCAAGTAACCAAATCATGTGGCCAGGGCTGATTTCACTAGATAAGCAAATAGGCTTCCTATTTACTCTCTGAGTCACTGCCCAGAAGGTCAAAGGTGAAGGTTAGGGTTGCCAACCTCCAGGTGGTGGCAGGAGATCTCCTGCTATTACAACTGATCTCCAGCCAATAGAGATCAGTTCACCTGGAGAAAATGGCAGCTTTGGCAATTGGACTCTATGGCATTGAAGTCCCTCCCCTCTCCAAAACCCACCCTCCTCAGGCTCCGCCCCAAAAACCTCCTGCCAGTGGTGAAAAGGGACTTGGCAACCCTAGTGAAGGTCAAGTAGGTGCAACCTTGTTTGACCACTAACTTTAGGTAATATGGACTGATGTTGTAAGGGCCTAGGGTTGCCAGGTCCCTTTTCG
The DNA here is from genome assembly GCF_029931775.1 of Euleptes europaea. Lineage (NCBI taxonomy): Eukaryota > Metazoa > Chordata > Lepidosauria > Squamata > Sphaerodactylidae > Euleptes > Euleptes europaea. Next base: position 30,079,213 of record NC_079326.1, read on the forward strand.
CCAGTGGCAGGAGGCTTTTGGGGCACAGCCTGAGGAGGGCGGGGTATGGGGAGGGGAGGGACTTCAATGGTGAACGGATCTCTACCAGCTGGAGATCAGTTGTAATAGCAGGAGATCTCCAGCTAGTACCTGGAGGTTGGCAACCCTATAAGGGCCTAGGCCTCAAAGAGCCCATGGCAGTTTGCACTCCCTGTTTTTGTACCCCTAACCAAAAGTGTTTTGGAAAGTCTCACCACTTTAAAAACTGTAGCCCATGGAAGGATGGAAGAGAAAAAGGGTATTTCAAAAATAGAACCCAGAAGTCCCTCAAGTGTGTCAAGCTAGTTGCAGCATTTCTTGGATTTAGCTGCCATGTTTATACTCACATACAGACATTCCAAGTATGGAATTGCAACAAACATTTCTGTATGCTTCTGTGGTGCGCCTCAGAGATAAAACTTTATGCATAAGGATTCCTTTGACTAATTCACCTAAAAAAAAAAAAAATCCTGCAAACAAAACCACACGGACAGGATCTACTTCCAAGGTAAATAAAATGGCTACCGCCTGTTTTCTACGGCCAAGAGGTGTGATATCCGTAAACGCTGCCTGATTATATCTTCAAGGAAGGAAGCATCCTGTGGCCCTTAAAACAGACGCTTAAAAAGTGGCAACTTCCATCAAGCACCTCAAATAAATCTTCTTTCCTTTTTCCGTCTCCCTGTTCTGACCTGAGACTCGCTGCCAATGCACATGAACGAAATTACAATCGCTTCTCAGTCACTGCTGCTCTGGTTCCTGGTACACCACCGCATTTGTCATTGCCAAAACAGCAGAGTTTAATTAAGTGTTGTGAGCAGCCTAGTGAGAAACACACTTTAAATTAAACCTCTGTACATGCAGCTATTGGTTCTTTACCTCCTGAACAATCAGCGGGGTGTTTGGCATAAATTCCGTCTCTCTAGGGAAAGGCAGCTCAGTACACCTCTAGCAATTCATAAATGATCCGGCTTTCCCAGAACCATATCTTATTAAAAGTGCATTTAATTATTTCTTAGTTTTAAACACCAGTAGATGGAGGCAATAATTAATGTGCCCGCCGCTAAACATTTTATTTACTCTTGATATATTAACGGCATTATCAAGAAAGTGCACCAGATTCAGCATTTTAAAGCTGTAAGGAAGATGGGCGTGGGGGGGGAGGGATGGGGGAGACGGACGGACACCCAACTCTGAGAGCAACTTCGCGATTCTTCTTAAAAAGGATGCATTCCTTCAGCTGTCTGCTCCCAAAAAAAGGAAGGAAGAAACCACACAGCAAATTCTTGTTAAAGCATCAAACCATGATTAATACAACAGAATAAATTATGTTAGGGGTTAACATGACCATATTAGTTTTCATTTCACACATCTTACCATCCTTGAGGCGATATTTTAGCAAGTAAAAAATGACTGGAGAGAAACTGTGTAGTTCCTCTTACAAATCTTTAGAAATTATCCCAAGTTCGTTTTTAAATTCTAGCTGACACCATTTAAATCCTTTTTTGTGGCAATGGTGGTGAGTTTTGTGAATTACAAAACTCAAAGATTTTTTTAAAAATAAACTGTGAAGGGAAACACTGATCATTATTAATCATGACTGTTGCTGTTTTATGGAGGTTGTTTTTCTGGTGGTGGAAAGTGCCATCAAGTTGCAGCCAACTTAGGGTGACCCTGTGGGTTTTCAAGGCAACAGATGTTCAGAGGTGGTTTGCCATTACCTGCCTTTGTGTAGTGACTTCCTTGGTGGTCTCCCCTCCAAATACTAACCAGGGTTGACCCAGCTTAGCTTCTGAGATCTTAGCAGATCAGGCTAGCCTGGCCCTACCAGGTCAAGGCTGTTATATTTCTACTCTAAGCATATGCCTGTCTTTGGTGAGGTAAATGTTCTCTAGTGAATGCCACTGTTTACATCAGCTATAACACATTACTTCAGTATCTCCTTGGATCAGTTTTCCTTTTGCAAAAATGCATGGGACATTTTTACCCCAATATGTCACATTGCCTGGTGGTAAAAAAAAGAAGAAGAAAAAAGAGCACCCCAATGGCAAAGATCAATAGATTTCTGACATTGTTTTGTACCGAGGGTTTAAACCCTGTGAATAGTAAGTGGCTGTATTTAAGAATGAATAAGGCTTGGCTTCCTGTCCTGAAAACCTCCAGACAACAAAGAATACAGTCCACAATAGCCATGCAGATTAGCTTTGGATTCACACATTAACAGATCACTTCAGGATACAATGGTTCCATATTAACATACCATACCCTCATTAGCACATTATCTTGATACTTACAGGACAATGATTAGCACATTACCTTTGATACTTTTTGCAGGACAATGATTCAGCTCAAACCCTTTCTGACTATATATTACTCTTCCTACACACTTGACACTGAGAGACACTGTCCTTCAGTGTTACTCCTCTGAAGATGCCTGCCACAGCTGTGGGCAAAACGTCAGGAAAGAAAATACCAAGACCACGGTCACACAGCCTGGATAACCTACAAGAACTAATTTAAAAAGCTGTCAAACTATTAAGAACCAGATTGAGGTGATGATGTCTGGACCATTTCCATAGGTAGGATTCTTCAAGACGGAAAAAATGCTAGACATTTCTTCCAATAGGGAATAATTGCCACTCAGCACTTGGTAGGATCAATGGTGCTTTGCCTATTATAAAACTTGAAACAGATGCGCTGATAAGTTCTGTATCTAATGGGATCATTACAGAAACAAACTGGTTTCGTAGACTGGGAGCTGTACTTACAAGAGAGTGAATGAGAGAAATTGCCAGGCTGGTGAACAGCCTGACCTTTTGATGCCTTTTGATCAATGGGACTGTTCATATTCACAGGACCTAACAAATTGGAGGAAATTTCATTTCTTCTTCATTGTGGTGTTAAGGAGCCATTTTTCTCTCTTCCTCACTGTTAGACCATGGGCAGCTTTCATTTGTGCTTATGTGACCAACAGACAAATCCTGAACACCTGGCCTGCTCTTCCCCTCAGATCTATGGTTCATACTTGCCACAAAAGGCTCATGGGATCTTGTGGAAACTAGTGAGGAGGACTGCTCATATTTTCTGTAATCAGAACTACATAAACTTCTAGCAGTTCATTCCTAAGGAGAGTTACTCCAGTTACTCCTTAGGAATTCACTGTATGAATCAGTCTGACGTAGACTAGGGTCAGGGAAGATCATATTAGACTATGGTCAGGGAAGATCCAGGTTCAAATCCCCATTTAGTCAAAAAGCTTACTGAGTGAACTTCAGGCCTAACAACAGGGGAGACGGGATGAGATTAACAAAATTCTGGAGGTTTTTCCTCATCACCAGGAGCTCATGCATATGACAGTCATATGATTTTTTCCTGAAATGTTTAGGATGAGTCTGGATGGTGTGAAGCACGGCAAATCCTGAACACCTGCCTGCTCTTCCCCTCAGATCTATGGTTCATACATATGGATCAAAGAGGAAATCTTTGTCTGGGCAACCAAGGCAGCAGTCCTGGTGAATTAGCAAAGTGTACAATTGAGCTTCCTACTTCCACTCTGCCCTTTTCCTCTTACACAAAGAATCTACACTTGAAAGATGCATGATGGAATTCATACCAAACCTCTGTACCTCAACACCCCCGGTATTCTTCCTCACAAGAATTTCCAGCATGAGTTTCTCTTCACATGTCTGAAGACGTGAGCTGTGACTCACATAAACTCATATTGAAATAAGTACTGTTAGTCTTTAATGCGCCACTGAACGTTTGTTTTATTCTGGTGAATTATGCCAGTAACTCATTCACAGCCTAATTTAACACACCGGGCTGCTGTGGGGGGCGGGGGGTAAAAAATATGTTAAAAACTAAAGTGCCTTGCAGAGCAGTAAGTAATACCACTGCAGTGCTGATGTCAGTTTTTGTGGCTGTACTGATCCATTTTTAGCAGCCCCGTGGCGCGGAGTGGTAAGCTGCAGTACTGCAGTCCAAAGCTCTGCTCACGACCTGAGGTCGATCCCGACGGAAGTCGGTTTCAGGTAGCCGGCTCAAGGTTGACTCAGCCTTCCATCCTTCCAAGGTCGGTAAAATGAGTATCCAGCTTGCTGGGGGTAAAGGGAAGATGACTGGGGAAGGCACTGGAAAACCACCCCGTAAAACAAAGTCTGCCTAGTAAACGTCGGGATATGACGTCACCCCATGGGTCAGGAATAACCCGTTGCTTGCACAGGGGACCTTTACCTTTTTTACTTACCCATTTGACATACAACTCACAGGCCTGATCCATTGTGCTCCGAAGTCAAGTACTTTGTGGAGACAGACAGAATTTACTAAAACATTGCTTGCTTTACACACACACATACACACATGTATATATCTAATGGCAACAAAGTGTTGAGAGATTAATTAAAATCTGTATTTCATCTGTGGCAGATGGCCTCTAGTTCCACCCTCCAGGTATCCCAGCAAATCCTAAGGAAATCTTAAGTGGCATCAGCCAATGAAAGGCTGTTGAACCTGGGGTGGGGAGTAGAAGGAAAGTCTGTCATCACCTCAGATAGGGCTTGGGGAAGCGACAGAGAAACGTGGAAAACTGCCAGGAGATTAGTTAGGTGGTTAGGCTTTATCCAGTGAAGGAAAAGGACTCAGGCACCTATAGTATAGGTACACAGGGCTCGAGGACTGATAAAGAGGCAGGAATAGAGCAGGTATCCTGCGTTACTTTAGGGAAATAGTGGGTTAGGGACTTGTGAGGGGATTGAGAGAAATATCCCAAGAGACAAACTAACCTTATTTCAATAAGCTGAGGTTCTTGGGTTTAAGGAGGAGTTCCAAATGAAATTATTCTCTCTGTCAGTTCAGTAAAGCTGTGGGTATGTAACAGTGTAACTGTTTTAAAGTGGAGTTCTGCTGTCCCTTGCTGTTCTAATCAATAACTTGTTATATTCTTTTGTCTTAATCACCAAACTACATTCTTTGTCTCAATCACCTTCTGAATAAGAGACAATAAACTTATTTTTGTGTGGGGAAAGGACAATGTTGGTGTGACTCACTCCAGGAGAAGGAGCAGATGGAAGTAATAGAAATCACCTCAAATTCCTATTCGACTTCCCCAGGCTTCCTCTATAATAGCAGCATGCAATTCAGTATAGTTATTTGTTAACATTGTAATTTGTTAACAAACCAAGTACTTCAAGCTGATTATCAGCGTGTTAGGTCCATGAGTGTTTGAATCGTATTCCAATTTTCTTACCATGCTCTAGTTGTTTTCCTGCCGTATCCCTCATTTCCGAAACATTACATTGTCAGAGCGCACTATCAAAAATAGCACGATACCTAGGCAGGGGGCGTGGGATAGTGCTGTGTCATGGAACTGCCGTATGAGTGCTCCCCTGCCTTCCCCCTTTTTTTGGTTTTGCGCATGCATGCTAACGTTGCCGCGCTGGAATGTTGGGGCTCTTTTGCCAAGCCCACACTGGGAGTGGGGTGAACTTGGAATGGCACCGATTGAGGCTGCGCTTGGCAGGCCAGCCCTGAGCCTTTTAGAGGGCTTGGCCAGGCTCTGGTAGCTCGCCACTGCATAATGGCAGGTGGAGGAAGGCTTGCTGCAGTTGCGGTGTCTTCCTGGGGTATGAAAAGCTGGATTTACCAGCCAGCCAAATGGATCTTTGTCCCAATGTTCAAATGTCCCAACGTTCAAATGTCCCAACGTTAGATAATAAGATGGATGGGGAAAACAATAAAGTCAAGAAGGGAGGAAGGAAATGGCTTCCTGGAAAAGAGGAACGTGGAGGGGGAGGGGAGGGGTCAAGGAGATACAAGGGGAAGATGGGAAAAAGTGGATGTTAACAATGGGAGTAGCCAAACCATTGTCAGCATGTTCTCACCCCTGGGGAAGCCATCTTAGCAATGGAGAGTCCAAATAAAACGCCATAAAAGAGTTTTGGGAAGAAACAACAATAAAACATTTCCAAAATGGTCTCAACACAAAATGGGGTGTATAAGGTGCGATCAACAGGAAATGAAACATTTTACAAAACGTTTAAAATGCTTGGTGCTGTAACGGTCATTGTCTCACTGTCCACTTGCAACCCATACCATAACTAAAATCAGCTTGGTCACTGCTACTGGAAGGTGTGACGGGATGTGTGGGGTGCTGAGAATGTACCCGGCCATCACACTTTCACCTGTTAAGAGCAATATTGAGGTTTGTGTAAATCCACATCCATTTAAAATGATGTTCTCCAACTGAGCTTGGAGGACATCTTATGTGCGGATCTTTCCATCCTATACTCAGGGAGGCAGGAGTTAAAAAATTCTTCGGCTCCTGTCTTCTGGGCTAGCTACGCCCCCTGCTCTCCAGTTCTCCTCCTGCCTTAGAGGGAGAAGCAGGTCTGATCTCTAGCTCTCCAGCACGCTTTATTATTCTTGGTCCCTACTCTTCCTCCTGTCCTGTTTTCTCATCTTGTTCTGTGACTCACCCTTGTGTCAGTCCCTATGTCCATCTCCACAGGCAGACTTTTGGAATTCCTTCAGGACAGCATGTCTAAGAATCTGAAGTCATCTACCCTTCGACATCAGGGGGCTGCCATTGCCACGGTGATTCCTCAACTAGATGGTTATCCCATAGGCAGACATCCACACATACTCGACTTTCTCAAAGGAGTATCTGCCATCTCTCCTCCTGTGGTCCATAGGTTTCCCACATGGTGCCTGACTGTTGTGCTGCGAGCTCTGACAAAACATCCATGTGAGCTCTTGTAGGTTATCCGGGCTGTGTGACTGTGGTCTTGGTATTTTCTTTCCTGACGTTTCGCCAGCAGCTGTGGCAGGCATCTCTTGGTAGACACTGTCCTTCAGTGTTACTCCTCTGAAGATGCCTGCCACAGCTGCTGGCGAAACGTCAGGAAAGAAAATACCAAGACCACGGTCACACAGCCCGGATAACCTACAAGAACCAATGAACTCTGACCGTGAAAGCCTTCGACAATATCCATTTGAGCCTTTGAGATCGGTGCCCTTAGGCTTTCTTAGGATGAAAGCTCTCTTTTTTACAGCAGTAACTTCGACTAGAAGGGATTCCGAATTAGGCGCTCTTTCCTCCAGACAAGGGCTATGCATTTTCCATGTGGACAAGGTTGTTTTACGTCTGAACCAGACCTTTGTCCCCAAGGTAAACTCCAAGTTTCATCATCAACAGGAGATTAATCTCCCATCTTTTTGCCCTCGTCCTTCTCACCCCAGGGAAAGGAGCTGGCATACACTGGATCTAAGAAGGGCTCTTCGGATCTACCTGTATCAGACTGAGTGCATTCGATGCTCTGACTCCTTATTTATTGCGGTGTCTCCGCCTAATTTGGGCAGCAAGATGTCTAACGCAGCCATAAGCCGTTGTATCCGCCAGTGTATCCAATTATGCTATCAGCACAGTAAGATCCCTGTTCCAGACGAAATCACTGCACACTCCATTCGCAGCTCAGCTACTTCAGCAGCGTTTGATAAGCAAGCTTCGATTGAGGAGATTTGCAAAGCGGCCACTTGGCCCAGCCTATCCACTTTCACACGACACTACAACATAGACTCTTTCGCCTCTTCGGACGCTGCCTTCAGCAGAAGGGTCCTTCAGCATGTTGTCTCGGATAATTATTCCCACCCACAATGTTGCAGCTTTGGAAGATCCCGCACATAAGACGTCCTCCGAGCTCAGTTGGAGAAAGGAACCTTGGCTTACCTGTGAGGGTTCCTTCTCTAATGAGGGAGGAGGACGTCTTGCCCGCCCAGGGTGAAGAGACGACATCACAAAGGTCTTGAAGTTGGGATTCAAAGCAAGTTTGCGACAAGAATCTTGGGAAGCTGATCACTGATCCATTTCCCATTGTTATTTGTATGTTCTAGTTTATTGTTATTAATTGGTTCTGAGAGTTTTTTCATTTACAGTGTTTTTATTCTATCTTACTCGTTTAACGTTTCTGGGTTAAGCCTGCTTGGGAAGTCCTTGAACTGGAGAGCAGGTGGCGTGGCTAGCCCAGAGGACAGGAGCCAAAGAATTTTTTAACTCCTGCCTCCCTGAGCATAGGATGGAAAAACCCGCACATAAGAAGTCCTCCTCCCTCAGTAGAGAAGGACCCCTCACAGATAAGCCAAGGTTCCGTTTTCTAACTATCAGCTGCATGCATTTAGCATTCTTTCACCTTTACTGAAGGCATCTGTATAATAACACCTTTTGCATTAAAAGGAGCTAATATTATAATTCTGGACAATTTGTTTCGGAAAACAGCTTTTTATTTCCCTCTAAACCAGATGGCCCAAGTTTTGATTTTTTTTTTAAACTAAAAAGGCCTGACCACAAAACTGAAATACAATTCCCAACTAAAAATCCTGCTAGCAAACCTGAAATGTGAACACAAGGTTCCAAAAGTATGCACATCTCATTCCCATGAGAGTATGCACTTCACAATGCCTGGCTTTATATGCACTGAATTCAGAGGATGCTTCTGAAACAGGTTTCCAGCTGGTGGCACAGCTGCCTACCCCTTTGAGAAAGTGATGTCTTAAAATAACATCCTGCGTAAAATCAGAGCTTTAAAATCAACTGGGCTTTGCAAGTTGCTTAGTAGCATTTAAACAGTTTCTTGATTTTACTTTAATATCGTTCTTCTTTCTTGAGCATTATTTACAAATGTATTGGTTAAAACAACTTTTGATGTATTCCTGGAATTTTTCACTTGCCAGGTACTTTCTGTTCAAAGAATTTTTTAAAAAGCAATCCTATAAGAAAGCATAGTGCATTTGGATAACTCACATAAGCAATATTCTACACCAAAACAACCCTGAATTTCAAAATATCATAGGTAGTTCTTCGTCATATTCTGGCAAAGTCTGCATGACTTCAGCAAAAATTCTTAGAGTACACTCAGCAGTTTAACAGCTTCATAAAGATCTCCAGGATTCTTTGCATCTGACAAATAAGAAAACTGTACTAAATGCCAAGAAAATTAGAACTTTTATGAGACCCTCACTCAAACCCACTGGTTTGTCTTATTTCCATTTTTAGCTGTTGCTTTATATCAATTTTGTACCAAGTTGCTGTCAGCAGAAATGGACTGCTCTCAGTTTCAGTCTGGTTAGATCTCACCTAGAGTATTGTGTTCAGTTTTGGGAACCACAATTTAAGAAGGATGTAGACAAGCTGGAACGTGTCCAGAGGAGGGCAACAAAGATGGTGAGGGATCTAGAGACCAAGTCCTTTGAGAAAAGGTGGAAGGAGCTGGATATATTTATCCTGGAGAGGAGATAACTGAGAGGTGATATGATAACCATCTTCAAGTATTTGAAGGGCTGTCATATAGATGATGGTGCTGCATTGTTTTCTGTTGCCCAGAAGGTCAGACCAGAGCCAACAGGTTAAAATTAAATCAAAATGGCCTGCAGTACTCTAGAATGTGCTAGACCCCAATTAGGGTTGTAAACTTCCTGAAGAAAAAAAATCCCCCCCCTTTATTAGAGGCTTAATGGGTGTTATTTACCAGATGATATTTACCTCCATTCCATGAAAAGCTTCTCTTGCCCATTTCCACACATTAAGCCTCCATTAAAGGGGCAGGACATTTTTTTCTCATCTTTGGTAACCCTACCCCAGATCAAGCTGGAAACATCCAGTGTCACACAGCAGAGAAGGATAAGCACTATTCATTACAGAGAACCAAGTCTAATTATTTTTTAATTCATTCATTCATTCATTTATACCCTGCCTGCCTCCCCAATAGGGCCCCATATCAGCTTTCATCATTCTCCTCTCTTCCATTTTATCCTCACAACAATACTGTAAGTTAGGTTAGGCCGAGAGAGTATAACTGGCCCAAAACCACCCAGCAAGGTTCCATGGTACAAGTGGAGATTCAAACTTGGGTCTCCCAGATACTAGTCTAACACCCTTAACCACTATACCATGCTGGCTCTCAAGTCTTATCAGCCCTTTGGACTGATTGCCACATGAGGACTGGGCCAATCTTTTGTTGAGATGATTTTGGGCCCAAATGTTGACATCTCAGGGCAAGATGGTGCATGCAACAAATATTCAAGGGCTTGTTCTTGACCACATGATGAATTACACTGCAATCAAGTCGTACCTTCTAAGAATATTTGTTGGGTTTCCTTATTATACTTCATAATGATCAGAACCGTAGGTGATGAGGCATGATTGCACAAAGCCTGAAAGTAGAGACCAAACAAGGATGTATTAGCTCCACCTCCATATGTAAATTGTCTTCTGGAACAGGCCAAGTAGCTCCAAATGTAGGTTGGAAGCCAGATAAAAATGAAAAAAGAAATATTTTTCAGACTAGAAGTTAATTAAGAAGGTCATAAAACACTGGAGATCTTAAAACAGTTTACCCAACCACAAATCAAAATATAACAAATACAAAATGGTTATCTATCTGAACATGCAAATATTTCACAATTCATCCGCAGACATAATGGAAAATGCTTAAATTTATTCAGAACAATTTTGCATTGGGCACGCTTCCCAAAATCTGCCATAATCGGACTGAATCAAATCTTCTACAATGTCAAGGATTTTTAAAAACAAGATCCATCACAAGATCCACTAGATCTTTTTTTAAAAAACCTAGAGCCACTTATACTCCTGGTTCCAAAACAGATTTTTACCAAGCTGGCTCCCAGCCAATAAAAATTAAAAACGCCAATACATGATTAAATATATTATTAATAGCCAAATAAATAAAATAAATAAAAAGTTTTCTTTAAAGAGAGAGACAGAGAGAGAGAGAGAGAGAGAGAGAGAGGTCAGGAACTAATAAATAAAGCAGCAATTCAATTAATGAAAAACTCAAACAGACAAAAATAATTTTCACCTGGCACTTAAAATTTAGTAAAAATGACACAGGAAAGATCTCTGGGGAGGCTCTTTGTCTGATACACACTCACCTAAATTCTGAAGATAGGAGAATGTGAAGATGGGACTGTGAAGTTGATCTTCAATGTCAGAACAGTACATATGGGAGCAGACAATCCTTTAGGTACCCTGGTTGCAAGCTATTTATTTAAAGTCAAAATAAAGTTTCTATTTAATGAACCTGAAAAGTGAACTGGAAACCTTTAGAAATATTTTAACATTGACAAGATTATTTCCCCAAATGGCTAATCCCAATCAATAACCTTGCTGCCATATTCTGAACAGTCTTCAAAGGCACATTACAGAAATCTAATCTGGATGGTACCACAGTATAGATAACTTTGGGAAGTTTATAGGCAAGAGGTCTTGTGGCACTGTCCCATTGGAGAGCCTTCTTAAGAGGCATGTGGGTTCATATGACATTGAACTAAGCATGTATGACAGAAATAGCATTTCCTACATCTGACTCAGTTAGCCTTTCAGACCACTTTCAATTTAAAACTGATATCCATCCTCCGTGTCTCCTGAACCATTCCATTCATTTCAAAATTAAAGCCTTCAGAGGATTTGTGCTAGCTCCAATGCCTAATTTTCCCAATATTTGTTAACAGCTGGAAATATGAAATAAATTGCATTAACCAAAAGGCAGACTAACCTTGGCATTAGAGATGCAGTCTGAGGCTTAAATCTGAGTAGACACCTCTTCCCACAGCAGAGAGACACTTTATGGATCCATTAATGACTATGATATGACAATATTTAAAGCACAATAATGAAGAAAAGAGTCACTAGGGATAATCTTTTCAGTGAGTTATAGAATCCCTGCGGCTGCCATGTAGGTTAGTGTATGAAAGAGTGGGAGTTGAAGCATGTTCTGAGTGGTAATTCTTTCTGAAAAGTTTTGCTAGATATACTCTCCAGCTCATAAGGCAAGATTTTTTGCTGGGAAAATAGAATATTTGCCCCAGATCTTGACCATGCAAGAGGCAGTAACTTGCCAAGCACACCCTTAAATACCCCAACAGATTATGGTGGCTCAGTGGCTCTTACTTTCTCCCATCCAGTTGACTGCATAAGGATATAGAATGGGGTATAAACAAAGTTGGGATGCAACTCAACCCATTGTATAGCCTGGCAACTGAAAGTGCTGTCAGATGCAGAGAAGGTAAATTGCAAGAGATAAGCGGACCAAACTAAATACAGCTGCATACTCTATGGGATTAAGTGACACTGGAGGAAAGCTTCCCCTAAAGCCCTTGTCTACTAAAGACCTAACTTGTTGCCGTGCAATCTTAAACAGAGTCACACCATATAAGTCTGTTGAAGTCACTGGGCTTAGATGAGTATAACTGTGCTTCGGATTGCCCTGTAAATGTACAAGAGGGCTTAATATTCATTTTGCAAAGAAAACATGGGTTTTGTGGACCTTGATGCTGATAAAAGACAGTGCTGTAGGCCGTTAAAACTGGACACAACTTAATTGTTCATAGAAGAAGAAAAACTTGAGTATTCTGGCAAAGTCTCTCAATGCAAAAATTAATGAGAAAGGCCACAATGAAAAATTGCTACCATATATATTTTTATTCTCATGTGTGAAGTTGTCTGGTTCTCGTGACCCCTTGGAGTACGTAGTTGCAGAGTGTCATTTGTTAAAATGTGATAACTCTGTTAATTACCACTTTCCGAATTCAGCCCCAATCACCACTCATTATTCCAGTTTGCTACCATTTAATGAAACGAGAGATGCCACCGAGCACTTAAGAAGTCAGAAAAGCTTATTCTTTTGAGGGCCGTGCGGTTCACACGTGGCAAACGTAACCTGACACCAGGCTCCGGTTTGCCATGAGAGGAGCGGACAAGGCATCATCAGATGAGAACAGTCAGCGCTTTTTATCCCAACTGACAAAACTGTCAATGGAATCTGCAACAGAACTCAGTCCCAAGCTTACTTAGGGCTATGCCTTCAGTCTGACAGTTGAGCCTTCAGTCGACCGAGGGTTAAATCTAAAAACCCACTGCCGTTTACCATGAACCTTAAACAAACGTACAGCAGCCTTTTTTTTTTGCTTTGAGTCAAGTGACATTTTTCTTTATATTTCATCAGTCGTATCTGAGTGATCAGACAGCCACTACACGTGGTACACCCACCAGGATTATTATCTAGACCAAAGGCCCAAAGCTCATTGTAGCAGGCATGTAATTCTTTACAATGTATGCCACGTTAACTGTGTTGGGTTATCTATTCAACAGCTGACTGAGCTGGGCTCTCTCAGGCTCTTCTCAACAACCATGTAAGAAGCAATGACAATTGTACTACTTCATAACGGCAGCATGGAACTCTGACACACACTTCACAGCAACCAGTCATCTATATAAACCAATTTCAAGAGCAAAATTGCATGGTGCCTCCACTCTGTTATAAACACAATGATACCCACTCAAAGCTGATAAATGTACTGTATTCCTCTAGAGCTTTAAAAGAACAAGTTCCTTGCATCGGGATTCTTCCTGGCAAATTAGACCCCCTCTTTTGTGTGCTAGTCCATAATTTAGTTTCACAGAGTCTCAGACTTAGTAAATCTCTTTTTTTAAATACAAGCAAGCCCCAGATATTAATATTCTGCTGCATTATACTAAAAGGCTCTTATTATCTCCTCTGCCCCTCCTCTTACAAAGCTATTGTGAGAATCTGATGAACTAAAATCAAAAGCAAGGTATTAACGGTCGTGAGTAATTATGGTCTTAAACACTAACTCCTAGCAATTTTCAAATTAGTGACAGTATCGTTTCATAGGATTACATGCAGCATAATCCTTGCAATGGGATAAAACATTACTGCAAACAGAAGGCCCTTGAAAACGGTTCAGCGTTCACCACTGTGGAGTTGGGAATATATGAAAGATTAATAAATACAAATTAAAAACATTTTGCCAGACCTGAACTTGTTTAGTTTTATGAGATAGCACTTTGACACCTTCTCTCGGATCCTGACTTTCTGAAGATTTCACTAGCACACTCCATCACGGCAATGCAAATTACACCAATACACAAATCATAGTAAAATTTATGAGATTTGGATTTTGCAAATATTGTCGGTTTTCCATCAGAAATTCCCATTGAGATGGTAAACACTATTTCTCTGTTATATGCGATGAGATAGTCTCATATGCTCCAGGTCTTATGCACTGTGTACATAATATATACAGTAATGTCAAATATGGGAGAAATGAGGAAATAACCTTTATTCCATTAACCCTAACAATCCCTGAGGAAAAAAAGAAGAGGAAATAATAATTGTGGTATTGAAAACAGGTTAGCAAAGTAAAAGATAAAGTTACTGAGCAGTGTTTTATTTCTTGTGTTCTTTCAGTCACTTTTTTTATTCATACGATGTGTCTACCATCTCTTCCTTGCTAATATTTATTGCTAGATGTTTTATTATTTATATGAAAATGCTGGAATACTTACACACATACACACACACATAGTGAGGACCCATGAGACTTGAAGGATGGAATCCTATCCCACCTCACCAACCACTTGCCAGGCATCTCACCATTGCCCCCTCCCCTCATTCACCAAGAGATTCATATGGGGCAATTTCATTACCCACCCTTCTTGTGGTCCAGGTAGGTTAGGCTGAGAGAGTGTCTGGCCCAAGGTCACCCAGGGAGCTTCCATGGCACAAGTGAGGATTCGAAGCTGGGTCTTCCAGATACTAGTCCCACATTCTTAACCACTACACCACACTGGCTCTATCTATCTCTGAGCTATGGCCACTTCCCCATAGCCTTAAATGCAGACAGAGAGAAAAGTTATGGAAAGATACTGTGAAGCACCAGGGTAGATAAATGGAGGTGATTATCAGAGAAGGCCCAGGCTAGCCTGATCTCGTCAGATCTCAGAAGCTAAGCAGGGTCAGCCGTGGTTAGTATTTGGATGGGAGACCACCAAGGAATACCAGGGTCGCTGTGCAGAGGAAACCACTGGCAAACCACCTCTGTTAGTCTCTTGCCATGAAAAACGCCCCCCAAAAGGGGTCGCCCTAAGTTGGCTGCGACTTGACGGCACTTGACACACACACAAAAATGAGCTGGGTATTCCATCACAATATAAATACCGAGATCCAGTTTCCCATGCTATAGTGGTATTCAGCTTGTTAAGTCTTGCCACCAGCTGTGGGGGCTGCAGGGCTGGCAGGAGATCACCCACCATAGCAAGTGAGTTGGCAAGGCTCCTAGGAACACTACACCATTAACATGTCTCACATGGGTCAATGTGGTTGCTGGAATCCACCTGGGATATTACAGAGGCTGCTTGCACTGAAGTGCCCTAAACATTTGCCTCATATCTGCATGGGCACTCTACTCATCTATATTCACATTACAGTAGCCAGGTTGTTGGTTTTCCATGATCACTTCAATGCGATAAGGATAGATCTATTTGCAAAGTGATGATTACCTTAAAAATCCACCTTGCCCCAAGGGTAAAATTGCTTGAATGAGTCAAACAGAGTAACTTTTGACAAAACTAGTCCCTGATGGGTTGTGCAAAAAGAAATGCGATAAATATTGGGTTTGGGTTTATTGGGCCTGATTTTTTTGGTAAACCCAGAATAAGCCAAATACCCATACAGCTAAATATGAGTATTCGGCTTATTTCCGAGTTTACCAGAAAAAAATGAGCTCATTATAGTCTATGGGAATTTTTTCTGAAGCTCCTGGGGAGCATTTTTTGGAGGTAGAGTCACCAAATTTGCAGCGTGGCTGCAAGGGACTCTCCTTAGAAGGTCACCGAAGTTTGGTGAACTTTGGGACAGGGGGTCCAATTTTATGGGCCAGCAAAGGGATCACCCCCATCTTCCAGGCATTTACAAGCTGAACTGTCCATTGGTTTTCAGGTTCAGAAGTTTAGCACTGCCGAGGACAGGTGGAAAGAGCCAATCAGCAGGCTGGTGCCTCAAAGTCTGAGTCTCCCTTCTGGGGTGCATAGCAAATTAGCTTCCAAACTGAGGGAAAAGGCTTAAATGCAAGAAAAACAAGGCATGGAAAACAGTTATTTTGGTGGCAAATGACATCCTGTGAACAGTCCTTAATTGTAGTCCACAAAATTCTTATTTCAAGAGATGGTCACAGTGCAGGGAAATGAAGCCTCTACTCAGGGCGACCTTCAGTTTGACAGCAGGTTTTCAGGAGGGTGATATCGAAGCCTGCTGAAGTCTCGACCACGGGGGCTGTTCTGAAGGAGACTGTGCATCTGCATGGGTGAGGAGGTCTCCTTCAGAATCCTGGTGGTGTGAGCAGCTGGTGAAGCCAGTTCTTTTTCGTTGGAGGGTATATCCCTCCAGACGGGATAAATAACTCTTATGCTTGATCCCAATTAATCTACTGAAAGGTGATGGTTGGTCAGACCAAGTTGGCTCTGATTACACAACCCCTACCTCAAAAGGGCCCCAACTATGGGGTCCTAACAAAACTAAAAAAAGAGAATAATGGGAGAAAGTACAGAGCCGTGCATCTGAGCAATGGTGAATAGCCAAATCCAAAAAAGTTGAATAATTATTCAGCTTTTTCAGGAATCACCTATTTGGCTTTGGGCTGATTCCCACGTTTTGGTATTCGGTCTACTCAAAACCCGAATATTGCCAAAACGGCTAATTTTGGGTTTATTTTCAGTTCAGGTATATTGATATGCACAACCCTAGTCACCAATCACTTTTAATCAGACGTGGACATATTCTGGGAAGAATGCCTTGTTTTTTTAAAGAGGAAACTCTTAGGTGAGCTAAACCAGTGCACCCACACCCTTGTCCTCCTTTAATGGAAATTGGGGAGGGGACAACAAAATATAATACATGTAACTGGTATATATTTGCTTCTGCTCTTAAGCATGTTCTCTTACAGCAACAAAAAAGGTGCTCACATCTTTAATTTCCTCCAGCATTCTATGTAAAAATAGTTATGACAAGATGCTTTAGAAAGAATACAGTCTGAATGTAGCTCAGATACTGAATTAAACTGCAATCATTTTTAGCCTCTTCATCCAGTATGCCCCTGTGGCTTGTTGACAATGTGCTCAATGATAGTATGTAATGCTTTCAATCTTGTTCCCTTAGGTGAATTTCTCTTTACAAATATCCGTGGCACTTCCGTGGTGACATGCTTATATAATCCTCAATAGCTCATTTTGTTATTTCCATGGTAGATTGGTCAGAGAAGAGTTTATCAAAATGATATTCATGATCAATGAAATCTAGGGTGACGGGGTACCTACAACTAACAGTGCAATCCTAAGTAAAGTCTTGTCCTTCTAAACTCATTGGCTTCAGAGGATTTCAAAGTGTGTGATAGGATTGAACTGTTAATATCGTTGATGGTGTTACAGCAGTACCAGCAACTTCGGAGGAGAGTGGCCGGAAGACAGAGCAGAATCTCTGGCACTATCAGTAGCTCCACATTGCCCTTTCAGCTGCTGCAAAGATGACTGAGTGAAGGCCTCCACTCAGAATTTATTTTCATCTGTAGATGTTGATGCAAACTCATTTTAAATTTAACCTTTTCTACTTAATTTATATCTGCTCAGCTTGCCAGCCTGTAACTTGCCAACTAAATTATCCCCAATCAGCTATCTGATGTTGAAAGGATTCAAGCTTGGACTGAGGATGGCAGACATTTGCTCAAATTCCTCTCCATAACTAATGTCACTAATTAAAATATTTAAACAGGAATTGGGCTAAAAATTAGACAGGTGTAAGAAGGGAAATGAAAAGTCATGATTCAGTTACGGACACCCAACTGTCTTTTTTTCTCCTCCTGAGCTGCAATAAAATTATATTTTCTTGCTAAAAGTTTCAGTGGTCGGCACTCTCCATTGATTACTTCCAAACCCAATAACAATAGCTGTACTTTCTTTATTTTTCCCCTTGGTAACAGCTGCATTCACAACTAACTAGGGTCTCTCTCATTCTTTGGCAGAACAATGGAGTTGCTAGATTCAACCTACACGTCTCCTTATAACCTCTCTCTCTTTTGTTAATGAGCACACTGTTTGTGATGGGAAAGGGAAAAGACAGTAAGTAGTATATATATAAAATGCTTCTGTAATAAGTGATTACAATGTTCTCCAGACATATTCTGCATATGCCTATAAAGTTGTGATTCATAGATTATCTAACATATTAACAAGGGCTCTAGCAAACACAGCACAATATTACCAGCCATTTCATTTTTTAAATAGAGCTGTAAGCAAACTGGTCAGCGGAGTTCCAAATTCTGGCCAACAAGGCCATCAAAGCTTCGGAGATTGCTGCTTTCCACCCAGTAGGCTTTTTCGTCATTGTGAGCTTAAATGCTCCCATCAGGACCCCAATTAAGAATGACCATAAAAATAATATTGGGGAGGGGGGTGAAATGCAGAAAACAATGGCCAGTGTTGGTGAAAAAATTGAAATAGCTGTATGAACGGGTCACAGTGCTTCTGACATAAAGGTGACATTTGGAACATAAAGTCTCTGTGTTATGATGGTTATTCCAAAACTAATTTCAGTACTATTGGGGAGCAAAGCTTATGAGAGAAAGCTCAGACCAGGTGAACGGATAGAATATTTAAGAATGGAAAATGCAGAAAGCTCCAACCTAAGCTGCTTTATCAAGAAACAAATAATTTTATGAATGAATTGAATGCTCATTAGAAAACAAGTACTTCAAAATATTATTTTCTGGATGCTGCAATGCAGAACAATTTGAATTAAATTGACTAGATATTGAAATTGTTCAGATAATTAGAGCTCCGGATAAATGGCGGAATTGGGTTGGATAATGTGTCCACAGACTGAAGGCTGTTTGCCTGAGGAGTGTGACTTTCTCACCTCTCCACCCTCCTGCTGCAGCCCAAAATGTTCCCTGAAATTCAATCCCTTGGAAACCCCAGGGGATGGAATTTCAAGGAGCATTTTCAGCTGCAACAGTCAGGGGGAGGTGAGAAAGAGATGGGCAAAAATCCTGATATCCAAGCCAACGTTTACAAAAGGGTATGGCAAATAGGGAAGAGGTACCTAGTGGACAGGGAACACGATTAACTTGGTGGGGCTTGCTTCCATGGAATTTCACTGTCCAATATCCAGTTTGGGATAACTAGTTTAAGAATTTCAGATAACAAAGAGCCCCTACAGATGGCCAGTCTATCCAAGGGAGCTTTCTTGCTTGGATTAGCATGGAAATCTGCACCATACTTGCCATGAGGTAAGTAAAATGTTATCACACACCAGGTGCAGACGGGTGGCAAAAATGGCAATCTATTTCCATTTCCTATCAGTGATGGAACTGTTAGCCTGTAGAATCTGAGACTGGGCAGATTCTTGTGAACAACTGGCAGATTGACAGCAATAATCCCATTCTATCGTAAATAGTAAATCCTTGGAATATTGCTCAAGTATCACCCATTTAAGACAAGGCAGCTTGGGCTGCCAGAGCCATGTGAGGATTGAATTATTAAACATTAGTGGTGCTTATTAAAGATAAGAGGACAGATATGACAAAGAGCCATCACAGACCAGTCACTGAAAACATCTTATTTTTCCCCTCATCAAGTTTATTTCTGACTCTGACAAGCACTTTAGATGCACAGATTTTTGCCTTAGTTGAATCAACATCAGCTTGTCTTGAGAACTTGGAGAACTTTTTTTTTTACAGCAGGTTTGTTTGGCAGGCATGTTTTTCCCAAGATCACCCAGCTTTAATTTTAAATTTCAAAAGCCTTGCATTTAATCCCTTGAGCTGGCCCGGTACCTTCAACCATCTGTTCGTTGGTTTTGTTATACCAGCGTGCACCTGCAGAGTTTTGCAACATTTCAAGCTGACTGTGGACAAAAAAAATCAAAATAATTATAATTTTCATAAACTAAAGACTTCCATTCAGACACCACAAACTGGTCCAACGAATTTGATTTATATTTTTTTAATGTCTAGATTTTTTTAAAAAACCAGTGTTTCTAAGGGATACATTGTGACGAATGCTTTTGTTCTTAAAGGGAATCTGTGTATTGCTGCATTAAAAAGTAGAAATCACTTTGGAAATCCTAACATTCAGACACATGTAGTCAACTCATCCTGAGAGCATCTCTCTCCCTCAAAGCCTGTGCTTACACAAGGACTATCCATCACCTATTTCAAGGGTATTTCATATTAATCGGAATTATCAGTGACTCAGTGCATTTCAGGGCTGTTCAGAGGGGCAACTGAATAATTATTGATTCAGTCACCAAGCACAGATCGAAGCCACATGTTATTGGATTTTGTCATCATTCATCCCCTAGATTTTCCTGTATGGGCAATGTAGGAGATGAATGGTTACAATTGTGTAAGGTCAGTATTGTCTACTCGGACCAGCAGTGGCTCTCCAGGGTCTCAGGCAAAGGTCTTTCACATTTTACCACCTCATCCTTTAAACTGGAGATGCCAGGATTGAACCTGAGACCCATCCCCATGCCAAGCTGCTCTACCTCTTTTGTTACTTGGAGTTTGTTTCAAATATATGAGAATACAAAAACAGAATCTGTAATTCAAAAAGGCATCCCAAAACAAATTCACTCGCATAGGAGTGCTTTGAAATTCAGTTTTATCTCCCTTTGTTTGATGATTCTGTTGCTTTATAACTCCAGAAACCGCAATGACGCCTATCATTTTAAGGAAGTTTCTGAACTGCTCCAACATGCCAAAAAGAAAAATGAATGGCTGCAAAATGCCTTATGTCTACAAAAAGAGGATCATAGTGATGCGTGATAACTCACAAAGACCACCACCCTGTGCATACCTGCAAAGTGCTGTCACACAAGCCATTGCCTAGGTTAGTGGACAAATGAGCATTCATGAGCAGCTTGTGTACAACTGCAGTGTGCACAGGCACATCCTTGGAGACCTCAAGACTGAGCAGTTATAAGAGGGGGGGGGAAGCCAAGTACATGATCACCTGTGACTGTGTAAACGCATGGCCAAGGGACTCACCTAGAGGCTGCCATTGTAGCTGCAGGGGCAGCTCTGCTCCAGAAACGGAGCCAGCAGCCGGGCAGCAAAGTGATGAAGAGAAAGGCTGCAATGCATGCAATGGTGATGGTGGCTGGACCCTTTTCTGACCTCTTCTTTGCCTAACCTCAGAGTGTCACCCATAGGTGTGGTACCAAAGAAGACCCCTGGAGAGTATAGATTGATACATCACTTGCCCTACCCATGGGGCTCTTCAATTCAATGATGCTATACCTCAGGTTAAAAAAAAGGAATTTTGCATGGGGAGTTATGCGTCGTTTGACCACATTGTAAACATAGTGAGGTCATATGGGGTGGGTGTTCTTATGGCCAAGTGTTATATCAAGTCAGCCTTCTGGCTACTGCCAGTGAACCCAGTTGACCATTGCCTGCTGGGTTTTAAGCTTAATGGCCTTTGTCACATGGACAAGGCTATGCCTATGAGCTGTTCTGTATCGTGGCACCTTTGAGGCTTTTAGGAACTTCTTAGAGTGGACCTTTAAAGTATCCACTCCCACCACATCACCCACTATCTCAATGATTTTCCATTTGTGGGCCCTGCAGACAGTCCAGCATGTGTATCTCGACTTTCGGCCTTCCGGGCATTAATGGATGAGTTAGGGGTACCTCTTGGTACCAAGAAAATTGAGGGCCCCAGCACGTGTCAGTTTTATCTGGGGATCTTGATTCCATTTCAGACACATCATGTTTGCCTGAAGCAAGACTGCCTACCCTATAGGCCCTTATTACCTTGGTCCTAGCCAGGAAAAAGTGCACTCTCAAGGAAATACAAGTTCTGTTTAGTCACCTCAGCTTTGCATGCAGAGTAGTGCGGTCTGGCCGGGCTTTCTGTGCTTGGCTTGCCAGGTCCACAGCTGGAGTCAGGTCCCCCACCACCGCATGAGAACCACAAGTGGGATGAAAGCTGATTTGCAGGTTTGACAGTCATTTTGGTCCAATCTTAATGGTGTCTCATGGCAGTCACCTTAGTTCTTCCTTGTAGGTTTATTCTGATGCAGCAGGCAGCACTGTTTTGGAGGTTTATTTCTCCAGTTGCTGGTGGTCTCAACGTTGGCCTGAGTCTTGGGTGCAATCAGTGATTCTGTGGGACCTTATGTTGCTGAAACTGTTTCCAATCCTGGTCGCAGTTACCATATGAGGTGGGGGAATGCCCTCTCCCATTCAAAGATCCTTTTCTGGTGTGACAACCAAGCCGTAGTCCAGGTCATTAACTGGCAGTCCTCATGCTCTGAGTGGGTCATGCATCTTGTGTGTAGGTTCATCCTATCCTGCCTGGCTTAGAACATTTAATTTTCAGCTAAGTATATTCCAGATGTCAATAATAACATCGCGGACACGTTGTCTTGCTTTCAGGACATGAGGTTCTGGGAATTGGAACCCAAGGCAAACCCTTCCCAGATGTCCTATGGGCTCTTGGCAACAGCTGATTATGCACAGAGTATTTAACTCAATCACCCACTCCATGTTGCCCTCATACTCATGAATCGTTGAGAAGGTGATAGCATTTGTCGTGAGTATTGGTGACAGCAGTTCTTGGCCGGTCTCTCAGGCCATGGTCCAATACATGGCTTCCACGAGGCAGCAGGAGCTTTTGACCAGAGCCATGGCACTACACCTTTTGTCTCTTTCCTTTTACAGGAGACATGTAGCTACCTTGACCCTTGTCATTGTTTCGCTATGCAGCATGCCATTCAAGGATGGAAGTGACCTCCCGATGCTCAACAGCCAATCACTTTCCCAATCCTTGTGGCGCTCCTGGCTAGCTTCCCACAATTTGTCACTCCTAATTTGAAGTCGTATTGTTTAAAGCCGCCTTCATGCTAGTCTTTTTTTTTTGGTGGGGGGTGCATTTTGGTGCAGTGAGCTTGTCCCAGCCTCTGGCCATGACCAATCTGGGCATGCGATGGAGGTCCGCCATATTTCTTTCAGTGGTTTGGCCCTCCGCCTGATTAATAGGAAAGCCAAAACAAACCAGCTGGGCCATGGCGCACCAATATTTCTTCAGTCAGCCCCCCCTCCCCCCCGGGTCAGCCTTGCCCGGTGTTGGCAACAAAAGCCTACTTGTGAATATGCCCCCCCCCCCAGGAATGGCCCTCTCCTGGTTCACTATGATGTTTCCTTCCGCACAAAGTTCCAGTTAGTGGCAGTTTTGAGGCCTTGCCTGACTACTATTGGGTTGGAATCTAAGGAATTCGGGGCTCATTCTTTCAGGATTGGGGCAGCTACCTCAGTGGCAGGGAGCAGTTTGTTGCCTGGTGACATCCTCCCCCTCAGTCATTAGAGGTCCTCCACATACAAGGCTTATGTCCTTGGGCCTTGGATTGCCATATAAGCATCAGATGGATCTGTTGCTGTGGCTTGTTTTGGGATGCATTTGGGCCTATGGTGAGGAACAACGTCACACATTATGGGCCCCCTGGATGCTCTCGTGATTCAACTCAGAGAGAACCATCAGCCTGGTCATAAAGGGATCAACCTCTCACTGGCCATCGTGGTTGACCTTTGGGAACTGCATTCCAGCCTGCCAGGCACCTGACTGATCTGGTCTCAACTGCTGGTGCAGAAAGTTTGGCGGAATAACGATCCTCCTTTGCCAAGAGGAAAGTGTGCAAGAATATTGGCCGTTTTGTGGAGTTGATCGGCGGTTTGGTGGTATGTCACCTGGACATTTCTTTCTGGCAAGCTGTGCAACTGGTTGGATGGCATTAATTTGCTTTGCTGGAGTCAGGACCTGTGGCTTCATGGAATTTGGAATAATTAATTACTAGGTGTTGACCTGGAAAGAGAGGAGGAGGCTGCAGCCATTCATCTCCCACCCTGTTTAATTCCAGCAGCTCTAATTAATCTGCTGCAATATGTGCATAGAGAGCCAGTGTGGTGTAGTGGTTACGAGCGGAGGACTCTAATCTGGAGAACCGGGTTTGATTCCCCACTGCATCACATGAAGCCTGCTGGGTGCCGTTGGGCCAGTCACAGTTGTCTCAGAACTCTCTCAGCCCACGCAGAGGCAGGCAATGGCCAACCACCTCTGAACATCTCTTGCCTTGAAAATCCTACAGGGTCGCTGTAAATCAGCTGTGACTTAACGGCAAAAACAGCAGCAAAAAACATGTTGCTTTATTATGCTGGAACAGTTGATAAAAAAAATAGAACATGGGAAAGCTTGTTAGCTATGTTACAATTTTGTATAGAAGAGGATGGTTTTTTGTGTACAGAAAACATCTTCTCCTTATATGGCTGCATTGGAGTATTCAGGGATTGAGCACTTGCTGCAATCTTTCTCCCACACCTCACAGCACCTCCCTACATTACAAAGAGCTGAGCCATGCTTGCCCCAATCAAACTTTTATGCAGGATTGGCTGAGCATAAACAGTTACAGGTAATTAGCATTCAAATGGCCTCACAGTGCTTACAGTTCATTGCATAACATGATTTTCCTTTTCATATAGAATCAATGGTTTTACTAGGACTGCAAGTCTAAGGAATATGTTTTGTCCACCCACAGGCTAGACACACCAACCTACACAATGCAATATTGCACAAGAATGGCTTATGGTTCACTTTTCACAAGGGGCTCCTTACAGCCCCAGTTACGAGGGATGGTTTGGGAAACTGGTGTGTTTGGGGAAAACAGCATTATGAATATTTCAGAATGAAACTTATTTCCTATGAATGCAGTGGTCATTTTAAGGTTCTGCAATAATCTCAGGATTTAACATAGAATACATAGATGAACAGAAGCAAAAGGCAGTCTCAATCACTTTTGAAGAGGTGAAGCCATTTTTGCATGACAGGATCTCTCTTCTAGGGTTATTAAGGGAATCATTCCACCGACACACCACACACAAAAACGACAGCAGGTTGGATCCAGTGTGAAATGTCTGCGTGTGCTAGAGTTCTTGTGTGTGTGTAAAGTGCCGTCAAGTCACAGCCGACTTATGGCGACCCCTTTTTGGGGTTTTCATGGCAAGAGACTAACAGAGGTGGTTTGTCAGTGCCTTCCTCTGCAACCCTGGTATTCCTTGGTGGTCTCCCATCCAAATGCTAATCAGGGCTGACTCTGCTTATCTTCTGAGATCTGATGATATCAGGCTAGTCTGGGCCATCCAGGTCAGGGCGCTAGAGTTCTTACACAAGCAGAAATACAACAAAAAGACATGGTAGCCACTTATACTAAATCAAATATTTCCCAATTTGCACTTCTGCTTGTAGTAGATCTTGTGCAACAAATTTATGGGCCCTATAATATAGAAGGAGGAGAGAACTAGGTGTTGCACAAGATCTTGCATGAGCGGAACTGTCCATTTGTCGTTCCACTTCTATATGAGCTGGATACAAGCCAGTGCCTGGAAAGCTGCTCAAGTAGTGCTTTTCCAGGGCTATGGTGGTATTCAGCTTGCCACCTCCATGACGTTTCTCAGTGCCTCTTGGTCATTAAGCCCTAACAGCAAACTGCTGATGTGGCAGGATGACCCTGCTGACCTGCACGCACCCCTCGTGTTTGACCCTCCGAAGCATCTCCTCTGTTTCCCCACCCCTTGTGTATCAAAGAATCAATTCCTGAAATCTCCAGGAAGATACAAGGTAGCCCCTTGCACCACAAGCCTCTGTGTCCCTTCTAGGAGTCAGATTCCAGCTAAAGTTTGAGCTGACCATTTCATTGTCTCTGGCCAGGATGGTCTTTAGCCTTTCCAAAGCTTTGATGGGTAGTATTTGGATGATAATTGAAAGCAATTGACTTCCCACTTCCCACTTGACTTCTACTAGGAAAAAGAAACATGTTTACAAATAAATGTGGGGGTTATGTCAAGCCAAGATATTGAAGTAAAAAAGTATTTCTCCACAGTCAGTATTCCTGACCTGTTGAGATACTAATGAAATTAGGAAACCTGCAAACTGTGGGAGGTGAATATCTTTGGCAGGTGAATATATTGTGTTTGACAGCCACAGTCACTCATGAACCAAACCTGAGATCTCCTCACCTTGCCACTATCTGTTCGGTTCAGTTCAGTTTTTATTGCATATGGCCAATGGCCGTTGCAAAAAAACAAAAAAACAAAAAAAAACCCCTATAAAACCGGATGACAGTTAATTTTAGTAACAAATTAAAAGCTTTATGGGTATGTTTCACTAACCCTCTGGATCTTATCAAAATACAGCACATAAAACATTATTTAATAGTTAACTTTCAGAGTTATCTTGGGCTTCTCTAACATAACATAAACAACAAAGCTACTCAAGCCAAAAATCGACTCTGTAAGATGAGGGAAACCCAAAAAGTGAGATCTTAGGCCCAATATGGTTTTAGTCCTGGGCAATAAGAGACTTCCAGATAGAGTTTGCAGTTGTAATTAGGAAAATTCACTTCACATTAGCCAATTGTAACTGAAATTATTAACTCAATTCTGTTCAGAATTAATAAGTAGGGCCAACCTCATGCGTATTTTCTTTGCTGCTGCAGCAAAGAGGGCAACTTTAAGAGAGACAACTGGCTCTGTATCTGCAAGGAGAAATACAACTTTCTCCTTACAGTACATTCTCCTAAATTGGCCAAAATTGTCTCTAACATTTTTTCCCCCTTGGAGCAAGATATAATGGGCAATCCAGCATATAATGGCACAGATCTTCCAGAACTGAATCTCTGCAGATACATAGATGCTGAGCAAGTGGTCATTGGGTATAGCATCCTTCAAGCATAGCAATTTGCACAGTTTGAAGACAGATGGATGTGAAGGCTGAACGTTGTTTAAAGAATGCGATCTTGGACAAGTAATTTGCCCTGAAATGACCTATTTTAATTAGTTTATACCAAATTGAAAATTTGGATTCTAATATGACTTGCCTATCAAAAACTGTATTTTGCCAATATATTTGGTCCCTGCAGTATAGTCAGCCTGGGCAGCCTCACAAACAACAACTATAGAATTGAAGAATTTTATTATAGTTGCTTACCATATGCGGCCTGTTAAGACTAATGGTGAAATATATGCTTGAGAGATGGCTTGCTGGAGCTCTCTTTCATTTATGCCAATGGTTAAACAGGGCTTTATGCACATGTGCCCTCAAGAAGGAAGACCCAGTTCCACTCTCAACAAGGCAGCTTGAATGGTTTGGAGGAATTGTTAGAAACTTTTTCATGAAGAGGTTTTGGATTCTCTCCATCTTAGCTAGTAAGGTATCATTCCATCCTGAAACCTCAACGCCATATAGGAGCTGAGCTATTGCCTTGCTCTGAAAAAGCTTTATTGCTGGCCCGATCAATCCAAATCCTTCAGGACTATCATCTCCAAAAAGAACTTTTACTAGTCTTTTTAATTACCATGAACAATGTTCAAAAGGCGGTCCTCCCATTTATTAAAAATTAAATTGGTAAAATCTTAAATAAAGCAATTAAATGTGGGCAAAACTTACCATGAAGTAGGCATCAGGCATTGAGTGTTGGACTAGGGAATGCATCTACAGGATCTAATCTATTGGTTTAGATGCCATTCTGCTAACAGTGGAGACTTCTACCAAGGTAAAGTGCTTAACTCATCAGAAGAGGCATATTCTGCTAGCAGAAAGTGTCTTACTATAGAAGAAGGATCTAATATCAGTAGAATGGAATCATATCCAACTGAATATGCTTCAATACAGCCACATGTGAACGCTAAGGGCAACTTCAAGAAACTAGAGCCCAAATTTCCACAATTGTTTTTGGCTTAGTGAAGTCTCCCTTCCCTGCTCAGCCTCCCAGCTCAGTGCCTGCAATGGCTCCAAGTCTCTGAACCACCATACCTAGTACACAATTTCCTTTCAATATGTTGACCAGGCATCATTTCCTGCAGGTGCAGTCTGCTCTTTGCCCATTGTTCCTGGCTATAGGTGGGTTGGGTCTCCAGATAACGTCCTTCAGTTTAATCCTTCAGCCCCCTATGGGGGTTCCTATGGGGGTCAGCTGTTCCCACATCACACACATACTTACCAAAATATACGATAACCTGAAAATTATTGGGAGGGGGGTATTACTTTTCTTTAAAATAATTTTATTTATTTATTTTTGAACTTATATCCCACTCTCTATCCCGGCTAACATCCATTAAAAAGACAATAAAACAACAGCAAAATATACATAATAAATATAGTTTTGATTTAAAACCAACAGTTCTGAAGCTAAATTCAAGTAGAAGTTCATTTATCAGTACACAGGGCTGCAGCCAGCTTGGGGAAAGCATTCAGGATAGGGTTGCCAGGTCTATCTTCACCACCGGTGGGAGGTTTTTGGGGCAAAGCCTGAGGAGGGAAGGCTTTGCGACCCTAAATCAGGGTCCCCTATTAAAAGCTCAGATGGAATGCAATGAAGGGGAAGGGAGTCTAGCTATGATGGAAACCACTGCTGCCCTCAACCATAGGCCTGGTGGAATGTTGTTTGGTTTTATTGATCATGCTAATAAAATTAATTGCTTTAATACTGCGGATTGATGAGATGACACAAGGAAATAGGAGAATTTTCATCCTGTTCAGTAATTTGCATCATTTTGGCAATCAAATGAAATTAAAGGAATGCCATGTAATTAATATGCTTCTAATGCAATTAATTAAAACAGTTATGTATTTCTCCCAGTTATGTATTTTGTCAGCTCTCGTGGTAAAAATGGTTTAGATCTAAGAAATGCTTTTCTTCTCAGTGAATTTGAATACTCTAAAGATGAGAACAATTAAAACATTCAGTTGGCAATTGGGATGAAACAACTAGCTGCCACCTCTAGACACTTGTTACACTGAATCCTGTAAGAAATGAATGTGATGCTGTTTTATAATCTAGTGTGAGCTCCTGATAGTACACATTTCACATCTTGCATTTATTTTGTAATTCTCATAGCTACTCAAAGTATGTTTTTTTATTTCAGAGATGCTCATTCAGCAATTATTTTGTAAAAAAAAAAACTACTACAAGATACTCATAATTTCTTATGTAAGACTTTTCTTTTCGGATACACCAAGAATTTTTAAAAAAGAAAAATATCTTTTAAAAAATCCTACGCTTTAGTATGTTATAATACTGCTAAACCCCACTGTATTTAATTTATCAAACCTTCTGATAGTGAATGAACAAAGGTAAAAATAACAGGCTAGTTATAAACTAGTACTATGATGATGACATTGTGAATTATTTAAAAAGGGCATATTCAATGTGACCATAGAGCCATCAATCATAATAGACATTGATGAGAAAAAGAGGTTTCAGTCACTTCCTATCTGCCACGAGAACAATTCTATCTCACAGGTAGCTATGAAGTGCCGGGTGACCCCGTGTCACTTGCATTGTTGCTCTACCCTTTGAACGGAGAGAGTAGATTCTCTCAATATTAGAATCGAATGAGTAAATAAATTCTCAGTTCACTGCCACACTCCTTCAGAGTGCACACTTCAATTTGTCTAACAATAGAGAGGACAGAAAAGCAGAAATCTCTTAAAGCAGGGATGAATTTTTTATGGAATGTTCAAATCCAGCTGCAAAGAATGGGGTTTTAAATGGTAGCAACACTTCTTTTAGCAAGAGCCCCTAGAGAAAAAAATCTTCGGGAAATGTTTTGTGTTGAATTCACAGGCCTTTCCCAACACTTCCCTTCCCAGGAAACACTCTGCTTTTTCTTTTCTTTTTAAAACACTAACCTGTTTCCATTGTATATACTGGTATTTTAGGAGGGAGGGAAATTAAAGCCCTCTCTTTCTTAATATATAAGAAAAAAGAATGAAGTATCTCTTGCAGGAACAATTCTAATCCACTAACTTTGACTATTACCAAACAAAAGCCATTATTGGTAGGGGGGAATTAGTGGGGAGGGGGAAGGGAGCACTTACCAGTGTCTAACCTGTGTGTAAAGTACTGTCAAGTCATCGCTGATTTATGGCAACCCTGTAGGGTTTTCAAAGCAAGAGATGTTCAGAGGTGGTTTGCCATTGTCTGCCTCTGCCTGGGCTGAGAGAGTTCTGAGAGAACTGTGACTGGCCCGAGGGCACCCAGCAGGCTTCATGTGGAGGAGTGGGGAATCAAACTCAGCTCTCCAGATTAGAGTCTGCTGCTCTTAACCACTACACTATGCTGGCTTTAGTGTTTACTCTATGTAGAGTTAATTTAGACCACAATCTTTCAATTAATTGCACATAATTATAGTCCAGTAACAAACACTTAATATTTTCACAGAATTTATCATTATTTGAAATGTTTCTCATACATTATCTTGCAATCCTTACAACCAGCCTGTAAATGAGCCATGGGGGGGGGGGTGGGAGAGAGATAAAATTGAACGAGAGTGGTTGGCCCATGTTACCTAGTTCACTTGTGCCAGAGGTAAGGTTTGAACCTGAAACATCCTGGATCACAGATAAATTTTGTAGAGACCAGTTCCAGATTGTAGTCTAGGTTATCACTTGGTGATGTTATTATAACATATTTTTCTCTATCTGCAACATTGTGAATGATCAGATACCACTAAATCAGTCTGGATAAATGGTCACGTTTAAATAGGGATGCAAAACTTTCCTAACTCAACCCTTGACAGATCTGAACTACCATTTAGATCCTGACAAGCCTCAACACACAAAGCTGCTTTGTACTAAGTCAGACCATTGGTCTATGAAGGTTAGTACTGTCTGCTCTGGTAGCAGCTCTCCAGGGTATCAGGTGAAGGTCTTTCACATTGGCTACTACCTAGAGCAGACAGAGATTGAAACTGGGACCTTATGCTTGTGAAGCAGCTGCTCTGCCCCTGAACCAGGCCCCTCCTCTACAGTCAAGACAGTTTCCAGCTGTCACATTAGACCAAGCTAAATGGTCCAATAATCTCACTCCAGGCAATTTCAGATGTTCATAATATCTTTCACAGATTCCTTACAAAACCAGACATGTCCAAATCTGTAGATGCTTAAATCCAGAGACTGGAGTCATGAACAGACAAGACAGATCTTTCTACAAACCATAAGCACACCTCTGAAACCTAAAACAAAAACATAGTGGGAGGTTAAAAAAAAAAAACCATTGAAACACCACTTGTAGCTTTAAGAAATGAATGCCCTAAGTGGCCACTGCTAGGCACCCACAACAGATTTGTTTTGGCCTTTGAGGGAGGACTCATTGGGGCCAGGCCTAGCGGCAATTACAGGGAAACTGACGAACCTACTACTTGCATGGTTTACTCAGGCCTCACTAATTGCAACTATTCAACAGCAGCTACCCCAGAAAAGCCAATGGTGTAGTAATTAGAGTTTCAGACTAGAATATGGGAGACCCTGGTAGGAATCACCACTCTGCTATGGAGTCTCACTGGGTGACCGTGGGCCAGTCACTCTCTCTCAGCCTAACTTATCTCACAGGTAGATTTGCCAGGTCCCTCTTCGCCACTGGTGGGAGGTTTCAGGGGCGGAGCCTGAGGAGGGTGGGGCTTGGGGAGAGGAGGGACTTCAATGCCATAGTCCAGTGATGGCGAACCTTTTAGAGACCGAGTGCCCAAACTGCAACCCAAAACCCACTTATTTATCGCCAAGTGCCAATACAGCAATTTAACCTGAATACTGAGGTTTTAGTTTAGAAAAAACAACTCATACATTCACATATTTTGCGTTAAAAGAAAAACACAATAACAGAGCTTTCAATGATACAAACAACTTTTTATTGAAAGGTAAAAGTTTGCAATTGGCATGCATCTCTCCAGGTCTCGTCGTCTGCTCAGCCACCGGACATTATTGTACATAAGTAAACAATTATACTGTGCCTGAACCTCCTCAAGAAGTGCTTGAAACTGTCGACAATTCAGAGCACAAGCCATGATGTAATTCACCATTTTTGTGACATCTTTGAGGACATCGTCAAATTTTTTGAACAATTAATGTGATTTTTGCTGTTGTGTGCATGCTGATAATTTGTCAACCCTTGGCTCATACTTTGTAAGTTTGAGAGCAACACATGCAGCACTCAGGTCATCTGTTAGCCTGTTTCTGGTGTCAGATTTGATATAATTCAAAGCTGAAAACAGCTGCTCACAAGCATAAGATGATCCAAACAAAGTAAGGAAAGCAATCCCAAGTGCTTTCACTGACTTAAAATTATTTGGCAGAGAATTCCACACTTTAAGGATTTCATTTTCAGAACTAACTGTGCTGTCCTTTGGCATCCCTTCTATCTTCTCAAGTGTTTCACGCAGGGCATAGAATTTATTTTTCCAGATAGAGCTTTCTTGAAATTCTATTAGCTCCATTTCCAGATTTTCTAAATCTAACCAGTGTAGGCAGGAAAGATCAAGTTCTTCAAATTTGGCTTTATCTGGAGAAGTAAGAAAACACAGGGTTGTCTCCATCTTACGGAACTGTAAAAATCTGTTACTAAAATTCACCTTTGCAGCTGCTACAATGCTAGAAAATTCCTTGTAGATTTCCTGATGGCTTGTAGGATTGTCTGCAAATGTTGTAGAATTTTCTAAATGCTTTTTTAGATGGATGGGCCCCCCGACAAACAGCTGAGCTGCCCCGCAGCTCAGCTGAGGGTGTGTGTGTGGCAAGGTGCTAGGCCACAGCCTCCCCCGTCCAAACTGAAGATGGGCGGGGGCCCCGACAAACAGCTGAGCTGCCCTGCAGCTCAGCTGAGAGGGGGCGTGGCAAGGTGCTCGGCCATAGCTTCCCGGTCTAAACTGAAGAGGGGCGGGGCGCCCGACAAACAGATGAGCTGCAGCTGCAGCTCAGCTGAGAGAGAGGGAGGGGCTTGCCCCGGGTGCAAGGAGAGGTAGGGCGCCAGCGCAGGCTTGGGGAGCATGGGCTTGGGGAGAAGGAGCACCGCCCTCAGCGCCCTCACCAAGGCAACACGGCACAGCCCTGGGCAGACGCGACAGGTCCGTGCGTGCCCACAGAGAGGGCTCGATGTGCCGGCTGCAGCACGCGTGCCATAGGTTCGCCAACACGGCCATAGTCTAATTGCCAAAGGCGGCCATTTTCTCCAGGGTTGGCAACCCTACTCACAGGGTTGTTGTGAGGATAAAATGGAGGAGAGGAGAATGATGTAAGCTGCTTTGGGTCCCCATTGTGGAGAATGATGGGGTATAAATGAAGTGAATAAATAATAAATATAGCGGCTTATGGGGGCAGATAAAAGGTAGATGGGTGGGTGGATGGGAGGGTTACTGGGAGGAAGGAAAGAGGAAGTACTGTGGGGAAGGGGATACAGGGGAAACTGAGGTGCCCCTGGAAGTCCTTGCAGGTTCCCCACCATAGAACTGGACTTGGCCTGGTGGCCAGCACCATCAAAGGTAGGTTGGCTAGTGGGTGGGGAGAAGGAAGCAGGAAAAGGGGAGAGACTATGGGCGCTTTCAGGGAAGGGAAGGAGGAAATGGTGGGGAAGGGGGAAAATGAGATGCCCACTGGAAGTCCTTGTAGGTCCTCCACTTGTTAGTGTTCTATTCTTGAACATGTTCCATAAATCCCAGTGGTGGAGCCAGAGCCACTACTCATATTTCTGTTCCTTTTCCTTAATCCACTTGCATTCACATCTTCGAAACACAGCCTCCGCGAGCACTTGAGGGAAGAAAGCCCACCACCACTTAATTGTTAATAGCAGGTAAATCAAAGGTAAAAGGGAAACTAATTAATTTCCCCCCTCAGTTTTATTTTACTGTTAGTGTTTTGAGAAAATATAACAAAACCCCATTAGTGTTAAGGTAGGACCATGAAACAACATAATATAATGCAAGAAAGACATTTAGTAGTGTAGAGGAATGTTAAATTACTAATTAACTCCAAGTTACAGTATAAGAAAGCATAGTAATTTACAGGATTATTGCAACGTGAAACATAGATTGCCACAAGGGTCAGCTAGGGAGCATTTCCTTCTATACACTTTCCCCCCCTCCCGAGCCATGGTTACTGTAAAATTCTTCTCACATTAAAATGGACTGTCCTTACCCACAGTTCATTGCTGCTAATTAGCAGCACTTGAGGTTTTTCTAGCAGTCATTTTCCCCCTCTATATTAAACTGCCAAACCTTACCAAGTGCTTGAGATTCTGCCTGCACAAAATATCCAGCTGTCCACCCCCAAAACCACAATGGTGGGCCATTCTGC
This sequence comes from Euleptes europaea, assembly GCF_029931775.1. Classification (NCBI taxonomy): domain Eukaryota; kingdom Metazoa; phylum Chordata; class Lepidosauria; order Squamata; family Sphaerodactylidae; genus Euleptes; species Euleptes europaea. Next base: position 30,113,270 of record NC_079326.1, read on the forward strand.
TGTCTTTGGACAACTCACACACCTACTTCTCAATTTTTGTTTTATAGAAGTAGGGCATTGGAAGGAATGGTTCTGGCATCAGTGGTTCATCGCATGATGAAAGGTTCACCCCCTCAATACTTGAATTCCAAACACACACACTCCGAACCCAAACAGATTTTTAAAAGGAAAAAATATCCTCAAACCCCTGTGATAGCTTTTCTTTTATATATATAATTGGGAAAAAAAAGACCCCAAGTATTTCTAAAATCTGTTTAAACATTTATTTAACCAAGAAAGCCAGGAGAGGCATCTTTTAGTTTTACCTAAATATATAAGAAGAATGCCATAACTTTGATTAATAATTGATTAAATAAACCATCCAGACATCAAAGGCAGGAAGGAGAGCAGTTCTACAGAAGAGCCAAGCTATCAAATAGCACTTTGTTGTTTTAAATGGAGCTCAGATCTGCAATGCTCCACGGCACTCTGCACATGAAAGTTTGAGGTTATAAGTAAAAGACATCTTTTAAAAAAGAAATTAGCTCCTTCACCCCCCCCTCCTTCAGCAATTAAACAAACATGTTCAGGATTAAAAAACGGTGGAAATTTTTAAGATCCTCTTACAGCCTCCCAGTTTCATTGGCCTTATGACTAATTTATGTTTAACCTTCTTGAGAATTTACGATCCGAATACATTTTTATCATAAAATTCAAAGCTACTACCAATGCCATCCAAAGAGCAATGAGAGTTTTTTTTTTTTTTTTTAAAACTTCTCGGCCTGAAAAAGATTATGGGATGTTCTTCAACACATGTTAACTATAATAGAAAAGTTGTTAAATTGGATCGCCACCATGAAGAACCATTTCATACACTGTGTTGCCACAAGCCTAGATTTGCTATGGAGGAGCAAACTTGATGGGACTCCCAGGTGCACATCAATTTCCCTTGTGTATGTTTGTTATGAAAGGCAGCCTTGGGAGAGTATGACTGGAAAAAATAAAGCAACCATGGGGAAGATGCTGCTTAGCAGATTCCCTTCATAGTACCTGACTTCAATTGCCCTCCCCAGATGCTTTTCTCATAGTGGGGGAATGATACACACCTCTGTGGTTGGGAAACTAGCCAGGGAAATATTTTGAGCAGACCAAATGCAGGAAGAGCAAGAGTTAGAAGCCCTGCCTCCCCTTTGTTCTTCAGATCAAACTTGCCGCAATCTGAAGTTGCTTTTCAGTTTTTAAAAAAAAATCTGGCAGGGGAAAGATTTGTGCAAGTCTGAGCCTGAGCATATACTCAACGGGGAGCCAAACCCAGCAGCCTAAAATGTCCACTTGCATGTTCACAAACATGGATGAGTAATGTTCACACATTTAGGGGGCACACAGAAAATCTTAGGTACAGCCCTGAAAAAGATAATATATGTAGTGCCTCTCATTTATAGCTGAAGGGCTTCTTCCTTTGCACATATCATGCTATTATTATAGGTTCTGAATATTCTGTGTAGAGGCTGCTTATCTCAGTGGGACTAAGCAGCATGTGCATAGGTTCACAGTCTTCTACTGCTGTTCTAGCATGTGTTTTGTACTGCTTTAAAATACCATCTCTTGTGCTTAAGACAACATTCCCCACTCCCGTCTGCTCAGTCTTCCAGATACATTACACAAGAAGCAAATGCATTTGTATTTCAATTGTACATGAAAGATGCAAGAGGAAATGTAAACTTTATCTGTGACATGAGCATAAAATTCATTGTGCTGAGAGGGATAAATGCATAAAGTCTCTGATCAAAACTGTAGCCCAAGGGCAACATGAAACAAGGGTCAACTACATTTTGCTCTGGAGTTCTACAAGCACCTAGTAATTCCAGTCACGGTGTTCAAAATCTATGTTTCTCCCAGAGATACAAAAGGCAATTTGAAGAGCATGCAGACAGCATAGAAACTTGGCCTTAGACTAACTGCAGTCTAGAAAATAATCTTCAATCAGATTTAATTTGTTTTCCTTTATTTAATTTGGGGATATCTGTAGCAACAAGGTGCATTATTCAACACTTATGGGAATCTTACCATCTTGCTGTGAAGAAATCTCTATCTGGTACTTTCCTACATAAATAATGTTGAAGGCATAGATACATATGCTTGTGGATTGCGAGCACATTGGATTTTTACTGGAGAGGCAAGATTAACAAAGTGAACTACACTACAAAACTGAGGCCCAGACATAACTGGGGACACAGATAGCATAATTACACATTACTTTGTCAATACTTTATTCTTGCTTCAATACAGACTCTGCCTCCAGTAACTGAACTCAATTCTTCTTGAGCTCAAGATATACCCTCCTGGTATTTTATTGGGGTTCCCCCCCACACACAAATGTTGTAGTTTTAGCATGCTTGAACATTTTATGGTAACTCAGAACCAAGCAGTGGGTGATCAGTATAGACATGATGTTTGCTTTACGATTATTGATTGGATCAACGTATTCAGCAAAGCTCCCAGGTTACCACTTATCTCTATTTTGAGTGCATTGCTATTGAGCTGCTGTTTAAAGAATACACACTTACAATCTCTTTTACCACTTACGGCCTTGTAAGGGTGAGTGCTTTGGCATATTATAAAGTTGGGATCAATTTCGTCCCCACTTTCTCCTTGCATCATAACTGCTACTCCTTTTGCCTCAGTCATCTTTTACTTATTTAGAACTTCTGAAATCATTAAAACATGAGTTACATTTATGAAACTATTCCTCATTCTGCGATAAACACACAGCATTTCTTGTACAGATCAATAATTTTAATTTGGCATTAAATAAGATTCATATGTGTCAGAAAAATGGGAAAACACTGGTGTTTATATACATCTGGATCTGAAACTATGGCTTGAAGCCGGTTTATTAACCAAAAGTTGTCTTATCTGTGGTTTTGCATGAGAGCACAGGTACCCTCCTGGCTTGTTGTCCAGTACTGCACTACCTTGCTACAGAGCCAAGGCACTGAAACCAGCATTTTGGTCAAGGCAAAATAGGATTCAGTTGAGCATCTGCAAGCTGAATCCTTGTTTCATAGATTAACCATAGTTGGAAATAAACCATGTTTTTGTGATATGTCTGAACCAAGTTTCTTAGGACCAAGAGTTCAAATGTGTATCCAAAGGCTTTTTTTTTTTTTCCAAAACAGGCTTATTTTTAATGATTCTACAAAATCATTTTTTTCTTTGGACAAAATGTGCACGTATGTAAGGTATCCATCCACAGGACTGGAAGGTTAAAAAACTATTCATGTGTACAGATCTCACGTCACGCATCGCTTGGTCAAAAGTAAAATGTAAGAGAGGCGTTGGACATCCCGTATCAGAGAGTTCTTTAAAAAATAAATGGAACATCTATGCCTGCAAAAAATAAATAAATAGCTGAGTGGGTTATGCTTTGATTTATACCCCTACTGAGGACCGCCACCTTCTAGGAGGTTCCTGAGTGACAGCTCAGCTCCTCTTGGTGGACCTTGTCCTGACACTTTTCCCAGCAGGAAGTCTGGGCCATTGGGCCTGCAGGACTTTCCCCTGCTGAGTAGGCCAGGCTTGTAGTTTCTCTGCCTTCTTTGACCACTGACATGCTGTGCTGGCGCTTATTCAAATAAGGATATAAATGTGAAGAAACGCCCTAAATAAGCCATTGGGTCATAATTGAAGTGGCAGAGACGTCACCATCAATCTATAGCCTCCTGTCTTCTTTGCAGGAAGCCTAATATAGATAACTCACAAAATAATCATACTGATGCCGCACAGTGTTGCAAGTCAATTAGATCTAGTGATGAAAATCTGTGCATTTTGCAAATAATCTCAAGAAGATACCCAGACCTGGCATATTTATCTGCTTAGACACATTCACGACAATTTTCCAGCTCACATATGGAAAAATGATAACACAGGAAGGAGGAAATAGAAAACCTCCAGAATCACTTATATTAATAGCATTGTTATTCGCAACACTCAACATTAATTTTTGGATTTGGATGAAGTACCAAGTTGGTTGCTTCCCAATAAGATTTGATTCTGGCTTTTTCCTTTATCCTCACAGACCATCTTCACCTCTGTCCATAACTGCTGAAGCTCCACAATATCAAGTGTTTGGCAATTATAGTGGCTAGTTAAATAAATAATGACATCATATAACAATATTGTTGCATGTAGATTTTTTTATGTAGGCCTTTTACTATCTCCTCTGTCACTCTCTTCATTTTTAATGAAATGAGCGATAACAGAACAGAAGGCACGAAGCGTGAGCTTGTGTGATCATTACAGAGTTACAGTCTATACCAATTAAAATACAAATTAAAGAATGCAATTAAATTAGCAATGACTTCAACAGGCAGTCTAAGGTCACAATAGCCATTGGCGGACTCTGATACACCACTTCTCAAGTTTCTTACTATGTCAGTAGCCACAGAAACTGGAGAAATCAAAACCAAGTATATCTTTGGGGTGAAAAGATGGATGGAAAGTTACAGAGGTCAGACTGGTAATGTTGACATCAACTTGGCAAAATTTAGCATATCAAAAAGCCTTCTACTTCCGATAGCCAGTGCAGAGATTTCCATTTCAGTATGAAACACTGGCACAAGCTTGGTACATTTCTGCTTCCATGTAGGAATCAGTGGAAATGTTTGGTTCCACCACAAAACACTTTGGTAATTATTAGATTTAATTTGTGATAGGCGAACACCCCTTGGCACATGTGCCTTCGATGCAACCTCATCAGCCTTAACATTTACTGCACATACTTAGAATCTCATTTTATATTCAATGCTGGAGAAATATTCTCAGGGAAACCTTGCCACTGTAGTGCATACTCTGGTAACATCTAAATTAGATTACTGCAATGCACTAATTGTTATGCCAGAGTCAAAAGCTCTGCTCACGACCTGAGTTCGATCCCGACGGAAGTCGGTTTCAGGTAGCCTGCTCAAGGTTGACTCAGCCTTCCATCCTTCAGAGGTCGGTAAAATGAGTACCCAGCTTCCTGGGGGTAAAGGGAAGATGACTTGGGAAGGCACTGGCAAACCACCCCACAAACAAAGTCTGCCTTGGAAACGTTGGGATGTGACGTCACCCCATGGGTCAGGAATGACCCGGTGCTTGCACAGGGGACCTTTACCTTTAATGCACTATACATGGAGCTACCCTTGAAGAGTGGCTGGAAGCTAGAATTGGTACAGAATTCTGTGGCCAGAATGTTGACTGAAGTGGATTGTTGGAACCATATCCAGTCTTGTTCCATCTCCATAGATTTAATTTGCTTCTGGGTCAAATTCAAGGTACTGGTATTGACCTTTAAAGCTCTGTACAGCTTGGACCAAAATACATTAAGGACCACATGCTCCCATACGAATCTACATGATTATTATGGTAATCTTTGAGAGCCTTGTTGCAGGCCAGATGGGTGGCAAGCTAAGAAAGGGCCTTCTTTGTTGTGGCACCAAAGTTATATACCCCTTTTTTAAAACTGCAGAGACACTTGCTACTTTCCAGTTGTCTGACACAGAAGTCAATTTTAGCAACAAGTTTCATGTACTGGATGGTAAATCAAAATTTTACATTTGAGTTTCTTTATGAATCCCTTATTAGTTTTCACTTTGCCTAATAGTCCTAGAACTTTTAATACTTGTCACTTCAATGTGACTCAGTTGTTCAGACATCCTTCTCAAAAGCAGCCATTCTTGTGTGGATACATGCCCGACAATTTCCAGTTAAAACAGACATAAAGAACTAATTCAGTTTCTCTGATATCTCATCAACTGGTTCTCTAGCTAGTTTCCTGCTCTTGATATATTTGAGAAATATTTGTTACTCTTTTTTCTTTTCTTTTTGCAATCTTATCAAATTTTCTTTTTGCTTGCCTTACCGTCAACTTACAATTGTTATGCCAGAACCTGTGCTCCTTTCTGTTCACTTTGTTCAAGGAACCCCACTTTTTAAGGAAGTCGTTTTGCCTTTTATGACTTCCTTGACTTGTTAACCACGCAGGCATCCTTTTTGGTACCTTTCCCAACTTGATAAGCATTCTATCAGGGCTTCAATCAGTGTAGTTTTCAATAGTTTCCAGGCATCCTGCAGGGATAAAAGTCCCTTAATTAATTAATAAAATGTCCTAATTAATTTCCTTCTGGCTAGACCCCCTCATTTTTGTAAAGTTACCTCTTTTAAAATCAAAGTGACTATTTTGGACTTTGGATATAACTTCCATTGAAATGAATGTAGAATGTAATAACATTGTGGTTAGTGCTCCCAGCTGGAGCCACAACATCTACATCCCACTCAGTATCAAGTCCAGAGTAACTATACCTGTAGTTGGCTCTCTGATCAACTGCTCAATGTTAGCAATGTCACTTAATATCATCTCCACTCTAGATACATGCAAAAGTGAAGTCCTATGTTAAAGCACCAAATTTTTAGGCACTGTGATTCTTCTGGCACATGAACAGGCATGGGAGAGGGCTGCACCATGGGCCCCAACAGAGGCAGGCCCCCACAGAATTTTAAATGACTCTAAAATGGTGGTGGAGAACTCGTGGAAGCCAAAAGTTCTCCATCACGTTCAATTTGGCTCTTGGTCTTTTCCACTGGAGCTTCTACTTTGTGGAAAAGACTCCCGGAGTACATAAGGGGATGCCATTGTCAGAAACATTTCGGTGGTGCTGCAAAGCCATTTTATTTGCTAGGTCTTTTAATGGGGTCTAAACTGTAGATAGGAGCCCCATGGCACAGAGTGGTAAGCTGCAGTACTGCAGTCCAAGCTCTACTCATGACTTGAGTTCGATCCCAATGGAAGTTGGTTTCAGGTAGCCGGCTCAAGGTTGACTCAGTCTTCCATCCTTCCGAGGTCGGTAAAATGCGTACCCAGCTTGCTGGGGGTAAAGGGAAGATGACTGGGGAAGGCACTGGCAAACCACCCCGTAAAACAAAGTCTGCCTAGTAAACGTTGGGATGTGATGTCACCCCATGGGTCAGGAATGACCCGATGCTTGCACAGGGGACCTTTACCTTTTTAAACTGTAGATGTCTTTTGAGGAGAGGGAGTTATTTAGATTTGGGGTTTTACGTTGTTGGTTTTAAATTGCGATATTTTAAATCATGGTTTTTAAATAGCCTTGAGCCATGAGGAAATCAAGATATAAACACTTTAATAAATAAATTTAACACATGCTTTTGCAGATATATAGATGAAGACCAGGGATATCAGATTATACAGGGAGGCTACATGGTTTCCTGTTTTGTTTTGTTTTTGCATGCTTCAAAAAAAAAATCCTACTTTATGTCCCCTGTATCTCAGCTGCACATAAAGCACAAGGAATATTGAGCCGTCCTCTTAAATATTATGAAATGGAGAAAATCACATTGTGGTTTAACCTATCAACAATGGAACAAAGCAATTACAGAGCTAAACAGAGTCCAGAAAGACCCAATAAAGAAAAATCCAAGAAAATTTGGTGAAAATTCTTAAGGGGCCTCTCAATGTTTAATCATGCTTCAGGCCTAAATTAATATTCTGATTCCAATTCAGAAGACTGAACCACAAAGGTATATCTTTTGGGTGTTTTTAATAACCATAGTACAACACTCGGTGAATTAACAGCTGGGCTGACTGGTATTTTACTTCTTCTTTGCTTACTCAAGTAAAGCAGTTAATATCAAGATAATCATCAAACCAACATTAGTCAGGGAGAGAGAGGGACAGACATTTTTTTAGCACCCTAATGCAGAATTTTTTTTCTGTTGAAAAAAAATTAAACTGAGATTTGAAAAGTCCTTTGTGCATTAACTGACGTCCGTGAGGTTGTGGAGACACAGTACAAAGAAGAGAGGCTTCTTGAATTAAATCATTTCATTAAACAAACGACGTATATTGTATTACATAAATTAATACAGGAAAAAGGCATGAAAAAATTAAGCTGGATAATGTAAACAAACAAGGTTTTCTAAGATACATTAATAAATCTCTTATATATGTAAGAACATAAGAAGAACCCTGTTGGATCAGGCCAGTGGTCCATCTAGACAGCAACCTGTTTCAACTAGCAGCCAACCAGTTAACCTGGAAGGCTAACAAATGGCACAGAGGTCAAGGCCTTTCCCTGATAGTTTCGTAGCATTGTTATTCAGAGGCAGCAAACCTCTGTTCCCTTAAAAGTTTTAAAGATTAAAAGTTCCCTTTAATCAGCATGGCAAGTATCCGCTTATGGGCCTACCCTCCATGAATAGTGTATGTGATAAATAGGGTTGACAGGCCCCTCTTCACCACCGGCAGGAGATTTTTGGGGCGGAATCTGGGGTGGGGTGGGGTTTGGGGAGGGACTTCAATGACATAGAGTCCAATTGCCAAAGCGGCCATTTTCTCCATGTGAACTGATCTCTGTCGGCTAGAGATTAGTTGTGATACCAGGAGATCTCCAGCTAGTACCTGGAGGTTGGCAACCCTAGTAATAAACCACCACATTCAGAACTGTGAAAGAAAAGGCAACAATCCTAGTACAGTGGCACATAGGTTTAGTGCTGCATGCTGGTACTATTCCACAAAACATGGAATTATACCGGAGGAGGGACCTAATGTCTGAAGAGGTACCAATGCAGCAGCAGCTGTAGATTCTGTCTCAGTGGTGGCTCCCAGTTCTGGGACAATGTACTGTTAGAATCATATTCAGGCTGACCTTGTATAGGTATGTTGGGAGAGCTCAGGGCTGCTCCTGAACCTTGAGTGTGAAATCCTAGCAACCAAAAAGACCATTAGGACCAAGGAAAGTTGGTCTGTAATCCTCAGTAAAGGCCTAATTAAAGTTCTACCACATGATCTGAAGTCAAGCGGTCTGTTGGAAATGTAATGCCCTAGACGGTTCCTACTTTCATGTATGGTGGAAAGGCTTGAAACAAGACAGTGTCAGAAATGAAAGCAGAAGGTAAGGAAAGAAACACAAGCAACCATGTTCATTCATGGAATCCTTCTTCCTCTGCTTTTGTTCGGTGAACTTATTCTCTACAAATTGTCTTCAGTCTCCGGGTGGGCAAGATGCCCTTCTTACCTCAGAGCAGAAGGAACCCTCACGGTAAGCAATCAAGGTTCCGTTCTCACTCTGAGGGAAGAGTATCTTGAAAGTTGTGGGATTTCCAAGAGCTGCTCAGTTGGGTGGGAAGTTAATCCTCATTCAAGACATTCTGTAAGACCCTGCAGCCAAAAGCATTGTCTGCTGATGAGTAGGTATTTATCTTGTAGTGTCTCACAAATGTGGATACCGGTGTCCAGGTGGCCACTCGACAAATGTCCTCAACTGATGCCTGTTTGTCAAAGGCGGCTGAAGTTGCTGAACTTTGCACTGAATGGGCCATGGTGGCTGCTGGGACAGGGATGTTACTGGACCTGTATGCATGGATTATGCATTGGTGAATTGTGCAACTCAACGCAGCCCTGGATATTTCTTCCCCATGATAGAGTTTGTCAGAAAGACGAACAAAAAGCCAGATTTTCTGATTTCTTGAATACGGAACATGTATATCCTCAAGGCAATTCTGAGGTCCAATGTGTACCATTCTTTTTCTTTTTGATAAGATAGATTCAAACATAAAGAAGGTAGCTGGATCTCCTGCTGACGATGAAACATGAAGTTAACTTTTGGGATGAATGTGGGGTCAGTCCAGAGGACCATTTTGTCTTTATGAATGACATAAGAGGCCTTCCCTTATCGAAAGAGTTCCCAGTTCTGAAACTCTGCATGCAGAGATGCTGCAACTAAAAATAGAATTTTAATTCCGAGAAATTTTAGTGGTACCTCTCTTAGTGGCAAAAAGGGAGGTTTGGTTAATGCTGATAGTACCACGTTAAGTTGCCAAATCAGGAATCTATGAACTATTGGAGGCTTCATTTGCATTACTCCCTTGATGAAGGATTGAACATGAGAATGTTTTGTAATCATGTGTCCATCCATATTTGGAAGTACTGTGGCTATAGCTGCCACCTGTCTGTGAAGAGTAGATGCTGGGACCCAGTGGATGGTCTCCTGGATTCAATGATGGTGTCTACTACTGCATGACTGTAGCCCAGAGTCAGAAGCCTTCTCCTCTCAAGCACCAGGCAGTCAGTTGGGTCCACTAGGGATCTGGGTGGAATATCGGTCCCTGATGGAGAAGATCCCATTGGGTTGGGAGTTGCCAGGGTTCCTGAATCAACAGTGTGGTGAACCATGGTCTGCCTGGCCAAAATGGAGCAACCAGGATGACTTCTGCTCTTTTCTGCTGGATCTTCTTCAATACTTTTGGAAGTATAGGTAATGGCAGAAATACATAGAGGAGTCCAGTGGGCCAAGCTCTCAGGAGTGCATCCGTCTTTTCCGCATCCAGATGAAAAAATCTCATGTAGAACCTCGGCAGGATGTGGTTCTAAGCTGAGGCAAATATGTCCACCTCTGGAAGCCCAACCTTGAGGATGATTGAATGGAGGGCTTCTCTGTACAGTGTCCACTCCCCTTCATCTAACATTTGTCGTCTGAGCCAGTCAGCTTGCACATTCATCTAGTATTTGTCAGCTGAGCCCGTTGGCTAAGCCAGTAGGCTTGCACATCCTCTTGATGTGCGCCACTCTCAATGATTTCAATCTACCTGTGGAGTGAGGAGAACCTGAATCCTCCTTGCTTGGTGAGATGGGCCTTGGCAGTCACATGGTTGGTCCACACCAGGACATGGTGTAGATACAACTGTTCCCGGAACTCAAGGAGGGAAAGCTTTATGGCTTTCAACTCTAGGACGTTTATGTGCAGTTCTTTTTCTTTTGGAGACCACACACCTTGTGTTAGTTTTTTGTTGACTGTCACACTCAAGCCGCCCAAACTTGTGTCTATAAACAGCTGGACCATCTCTTCCTGCAGGTAAGACTGACCATTGTTTAAGTTGATGTCCTTGGCCCACCACAGAAGACTCTTCCTGACTTTCATGGATATCAGGAACACTTTGTCTCTCCAGTGAAGAATATCACTTTGATAAGGATGGAGAAGCCATTGTAGTGAGCAGGCGAGGAACCATGCCCATGGGACTGATCCAGTACAAGAAATAATCAGAACCAGTAAGCATGCTAGATACACGAGGAGTGCTGACTTTGCTAGCATGGTCATCTTGATGACTTTGTACTGTGGGAGAAAGAGAAAATCCTCTGATGTTGATAATCACACCTAGGTGTTGCAGGCTCTGCGATGGTCTGAGACTGCTCTTTTCCTTGTTAAGCAAATAACTGTGGTCTTCTAGAACCTTAAATAACTCTGGCAGTATGTTGGAATGACAGCTCTCTGGACAGGGCGCATATAGGAATATCGTCCAGATAAGGATTGATCTGGATCCCTTCCTTTCTCAGAACAGTGACCAGGGTCACAAGGACTTTTGAGAAGATGCATGATGCTTAGGCCAGTCCAAAGGGCAGGGCCTTGAATTGGTAGTGCCTTTTCAGATATGTGAAAATCATGGTCTGGATGGATGGGGACATGCAGGTATGCTTCGGTCAGGTCCACAGCTATCATGAACGTACTCAGACCCAGGGACTACATGATAGACCAGGGCATCTCCATCCTGAAGTGCTTTGCTATGACAAAACTGTTAACATGCTTCAGATCTAATATTATTATTAAAAAATGTATTTATTACATAAAATCAAAAATACATATACTAACTCATACATACAGCATATTCAGACTTCCATGGGCATCCGTATATATATTGTCTTCTATAAAATTATTTTATATATGTGTGTGTGTGTACAGACATATATATGTATGTATGTATGTGTGTGTGTGTTTGTATATATTACCCCTTATACGCTAGCTTTTAATGTAGAACTTCAAAAGAAAACCCTTCACCATTTTATATAAGATAATTAAAAGTGCTTGGATTCTTTGTTTTCCAACTGAAAAAACACTGTGCCAAACTATATTCCTCATATTCCACTGTAAAGGGTAGAATTACAATAAAGAGGCAAAATCCAGTCTGTATTTTCATTCTCTGCTGTGATTATGGACTTGAATAATGGAAGAGACACCTTAAATGATAATGTCTTCAAATATTATGTAAACGAATGGAATTTGCCAAACTGGATTAGACCACTGGTCCATCTAATCCCACGTTTTGCCTCCAGCAGTAGCCACTTACTGATACTACAAACTAAGGTTTCTCTTTTTCAACTACTTCAAGCACTGTATTGCCGCTTCATAAAACAATATTTGATATAGGGTCAGAGGACATAAAAGGTAATTCTCCAGAGCATGGACAGATACATATATACATACATATACAAACTAGTATGTGCATATATCTATTCCATAAAGAATAATATTCATGTCCTCTGCATGTATGCATGTGTCAGCAATGGAAGATAAGCTCTTGAAGCATAAATCTATTCCTGTCTCTTTATTCATTTGCTTTTTCATACAGGCAAGTGGGAACCTGCAAGGACTTGTGGAACCCAGCTCATTTCCCCCTCCTCCACTGTTTCCTCTTTCCTTTACCTGAAAGTCCCCATAGACTCTCCCCTTTTCCTTCTTCCTTCTCTTCTTGGGATTGTCAGCTGCAGATTGGGAAATTCCTGGAGATTTGGGGTGCAACCTTGGATAGTGAGGCTTGGGGAGGGAAGCAACCTCAGCAGGCCATAGAGTCCCCCCTCCAAGTGGCCATTTGCTCCAGGGGAACTGACCTCTGTCATCTGGAGATCAACTGTTATTTCAGGTGATCTCCAGCCCCCACCTAGAGGCTGGTAACCTAGTTCCCATGGAGGAAATGGCTGTTTTGGAGGCGGGACTCTATGGCATTATACCCTTCTGGGGGCCCTCCCTCCTTAAACCTCACTCTCCCCAGGCTCCACCCCCAAATCTCCAGATATTTCCTAACCTGGAGTTGGTAACCCTATCGCCTTCCCACCCAATAGCCAACCTGCCTTTATCTGTACCTCTGTCATAAGCTTTCCTTCTCCCCCCCCCCCACCCAACAGGCTCTACCTAGGAAAACTGCAGCCTAGTTTTGAGGTGCTGGCCACTGGGCCAGGCAAACTTGCATGGTCAGGAACCCTCAAGAACTTGTGGGGTGGCACCTCACCATCCCCTCATTCTCAGCCATTCACTAACCTATCTTTTATTTGCCTCCTAACTTCAGCTATATTTATTTACTTCCTTTATACCCCACCTTTCTCCACAGTGTGCACCAAAGCAGCTTACATTATTTGCCTCTCTTCCTTTTCAAGCCTCAAAACAACCCTTTGAAGTAGTTTAGCCTGAATGTCTGTGACTAATCTAAAATCACCCAGTTTGCTTTTACAGGAAGATAGAATTAGAACCTGTGTCTCCCAGACCATACACTGAAGCTGTAACCGCTATACCACACTGTCTTTCATTGGGTGGCTGGTGTTGAACAGTAGCAAGCAGCTAGGCCTAGTTGAGTCATGCAAATTGGGTGGTATCAAGTCACCCAGTGGTTGCTGCCAGGCCTAGAATTGCCAACTTCCAGGTGGGACCTGGAGATCTTCCAAAATTACAACTGATCTCCAGACAACAGAGATCTGTCCCCCTGGAGAAAATGGCTGCTTTGGAGGGTGGACTCTATGGCATTATATTTGGCTGAGGCCCCTCCCCTCCCAAACCCTGCTTTCCTCAGACTCCGCCCCAAATATTCCACGTATTCCCCAACCTGGAACTGGCAACCTTAGAGCAAGACTTACCCCAATTAGCCTTCCCTCAAAGGCCAAAACAGCCCTAGAAATTACTCTGCCCCCTCTCCCTGCCTTTTTCTCACTGAAACCCAGTCTTGAATGCTGTGGTTGCCTAGCTACAGCCACGAAGGGAATCTGTTTGTAAAAGGTGCAGGTGCTGCTTTTATCATTTTGGGGTTTTGAAAAAAAAACAATGTTTTTTTTTTTTTTTAAGATTTCAGATTTTTCTGCAAACTTTGGGTGTTTTATGAGTTTGTAGAAAGATCTGTCTTGCCTGTTCACAGCTCCAATCACCAGATTTAAGTATCCTCAGATTTGGCTGACTTCACTATTAGAATGTAAGTTGATGATGATGATATGCTCACTCATACACAGTTCACTATCTAGTGAAGGGTTTTTTTAGCCATTTGATTAACTAAAATCATGTGTGATGGTCAACATGTACCACATTGCTATTTTTATACTAAGTGTGCCACTGGATTTGTTCAATTAGTAATTAATTTGAACTGGAAAAATGCCTTCCCAGTTTCCTTATCAACTTTAAAGTCAATTTTAAGTTGCTTTGACCCGTGATTTTTGAAAGGTGCTGATCACAGGTGACAAAAAGGAAAGACTTTCAAATCTGTCAGTATCACTGATAAGGAGTGATGGTAGAATCCCAAAAGATTTGTAAATCCATTTAGGAATATTTGGTTCTCCCCGTTGCTTTCTTCTTTCTCTGCTTCAACAAGCATGCACAACAACTGCAGTGTGTATGTTTCTAAATGCTTATTGTTACCAAGTGCACGATGTTTCAGATGTCTCTGAAATGTCTTTGCTTTCCCACTATAATTTAATGCTGTGCAAAAATTGCCGGAAGAATTCCATTCTTGATTCTGTTCTCTGAGCACTAAAACTGTGGATTTGGCTAGTTTTGTATGCACAGTTATTCCTTTCCCTTCAATATTAGTCACTTACATTCACATATGTGCTTTGCTTTCACATATGTGTTTTTGTTCGTGGACCCAATGTAGCCAATATGGCAGGATTTGGTGAGATTTCAGGCTAAAATATATCAAGCATGCTGCTAGTTTAGTATCAAAGTGTTAAAATATCACAAGAACTAATTTCAGATCAATAAGAATATAAAGAAATAGATCCTATGAACATTCTGCTGACAGATTTCCCCCCTTTTCCCCTTCATCCAGAGTCTCCCTCAAGCGACACTGTCAGGATCTGAGAAACCTTTGCTGACAAAAAGCTACGTGGGACAAGGGAGCTACAGTGAGGAGGAGGATGGGGTGAGATTGCTGCTCCTCTCTCGTCCATTAGTGGCACGTCAGCTGGACCCAACCTGTAATGTATATCAAAGCTTCTTAAACTATGGGGCGCGACCCCATATGGGGTCGTGTAACTGAATGTGGGGGTCACGAAAAAATTGGCAACAGTATGCAAATTAGTATGCAAATTTGCTTTCATCTTTAATAAATGGTGACATTATATGCATACCTAAGAATTGTTTCAAAATAAATTTCTTTATGATTTATTATCAGTAAATGGTTGATTTGTATACCTATTTTATATACCTGTATACCCAGGGTCGTGTAAAAATTTCTCGAGCAAGAAAGGGTCGCGAGTGGAAAAAGTTTAAGAAGCCCTGATGTATATGACTGAAATCTTCCTGAATGCATAACAAATTTCCACATGCAGCAGTGTTCTGAGCAGGACTGTGAATTTTGGTACCAAGTCTGTTGCAATCCTCTTTCTTCCCAATCTAGTTTGCATAATCATCCCTATAGGTACAAATCTGCAGTGTAGACAAGCCTTTATACATTTTACATGACTTCAAGTATCTGTTCAATCATTTGAGAAGATTTATTATTTGGGAAATCCATAATTTGAAGAGTCACTTCACACATAATTATTTTCCTACATGGGCATCATTCTTGCGGGGGGAAGGGATGATGACACATGAACAGCGTCACATTTATTTATTTATTTATTTATTTATTATTTAATTAGATATCTATCCCGCCCTTTCCCTACCAAGGTAGGACTCAGGACGGCTCACATCAAACATTAAACATCCATGAAAGTTAACACAATATAATAAATAATTAAAATCTAAGATATACTCCATGTAACCTTTTAAATCTAGACAGTCTAAAACCAGATGGCTCCAGTCAAATTAATGATGACAAGTGACCCAGAGTAGAGCTATTATGGGTCAGAGATATTATGGTCATCATGTCCCATAATCTTTTTATGCTTCAGAAGGCTCTATAACAATTTCTTTGTCAGTAGTGGTGTAATCTTCAGATGGAAGAAGATACGCATCGGTAAGAATTAGGACTATCAACTCTGGGTTGGGAAATACCTGGAAATTTGAAGGTGGAGCCAGGGATGGTGGGCTTTAGGGAGGGAACTCAGTAGGTATAATGCCATACAGTCCACCTTGCAAAGAAGCCATTTCTCCAGAAGTGGATTAAATGTTTTAAATAAATAAATGATAAGCTATCTATGTAGTCCAGAGATCAGTTGTAATCTCAGGAGATCGCCAGCCCTCACCTGGAGGTTGGCAACCCTACATATGACAAAGACTATACATTCATTTCCCCACCTGTAAATCCTGTGTGGACAAACACCACAGAAGAGAGTTTTCATTCTTTAAAATGTTGATGTCGGAACAGGGAAACCAAGGTTCAAACAGTGTAAGGCAGTGGAAGTTCCTGCATAGCCTGAGGCAAATTGAGGCAGCAAAATCTGCACTCTGCCTTTTATGCACAGACTGAGATGTATGGCCTTAGTCTCACTTGCTTGACCCCTAAATTAGACATGCAAGTTTGTCTTAAAATAACTTTAAGGAAATATTAAAGAAAGATTACATGTCTTTGGTAGTATTTGATATTTCCTTTCTGAAAAACTTTTATCTGTGTCATAATCAACATTAAGGAAGTTCAGCCCTTTAAATTACATGGGACTTGAGCGCTTTAAACCATGAGCTTCGGTTTTATTGATTTCACTACCTTCCACTGTGTCAAGACTGCTGCAGCCCTAATCTTCAATGAAAAGGGGAATTGCATTGCTTTGGCTTAAAGGGATGCACTCTCCCTACCACCACTTAGGGCAGGCAGATGCCTCCCTAAGCTGAAAAGAGTAAACAAGTATCATATGGCATGCTTAATAAAAGGGCTTTTGTGTGTCCCTAATGGCTTGTGCACTATAATATTGCCAAGGGACAAACTGACAAAGAGAAGGCTGTTTAAAAAAGGCATAACCACATTCTGTCTTGGAGCACAGGATTTAATGAGTTAAAGCAAACATACCTTTTCTCATTCAAGGCAAGAGATGTTTTGACAGTGGTGAAGCACTGGCTAAGCCTCCGTTGGTGAAATTAAAGCATCTAGCAATATTTTCCCCCTCCCCAGTACTTCTCCTTCCCTCTGATGCTTACAGGGGGAGAAAGTGTGACACCGTTAAGTACAATATCTAAAGTGCTTAATCTAATTATGCCTATTTTGTAAGATTAATTATAATTAATAATTTAACATATTTTATCGTTTAAGTCAGTATCCGTTCTGATCTTTAACTTTAGAGAGCGTACTGTATACGTACCACATAATTAGGGCTTATGTATCACATAATTAGGGCTAAATACTAGGAAATCAGGCTAATTAGACCAAATCAAACTGAATTATTTAAGCTTTTTTATTTTAGAGGTAGAATATTTCGTAATTAAAAGACCAATTCCATTTTCTTGTTCTCACACGTCTCACTTGTCTTTGAGATGCCTATTATAATGAAGCATTATAAAAGTGTTTGTCACGGAAGTGCAGGAATAGACCAGCCTAACAAGCAGGCAATGACAGCATTTTCAAAGGATTGTAGAGTGTGACTAGAGCAGTGATGGCGAACCTTTTAGAGACCGAGTGCCCAAACTGCAACCCAAAACCCACTTATTCATCGTAAAGTGCCAGCACGGCAATTTAACCTGAATACTGAGGTTTTAGTTTAGAAAAAACAATTTATACGTTAACATCTTATGCTCACAAGCATAAAATGATCCAAACAAAGTAAGGAAAGCAATCCCAAGTGCTTTCATTGATTTAAAATTATTTGGCAGAGAATTCCACACTTTAAGGATTTCATTTTCAGAACTAACTGTACTATCCTTTGTCATCCATAAAATTAAATCATGGCAATGACTGACAAACACCATTTTCCCCATCTGCATTCTCAAAACTCTGCAGGGGGGCTTATTGTTGAGTTGTGCATCTGAGTGGCAAGTCCAAGGCAAAACCTCCCATTCACAAATGGACAACAACCCCCCCATGCAGTTTTGAGACTCTGGATGGGGTAAATGTGCATCTCAGTGGCAAGTCCAAGGCAGAACCTCTCTTTCACAAATAGACAACCCCCCCCCCCGCCATGCAGTTTTGAGAATCTGGATGGGGTAAATGTGCATCTCAGTGGCAAGTCCAAGGCAAAACCTCTCTTTCACAAATAGACACCCCCCCATGCAGTTTTGAGACTCTGGATGGGGTAAATGTGCATCTCAGTGGCAAGTCCAAGGCAGAACCTCTCTTTCACAAATAGACAACCCCCCCCCATGCAGTTTTGAGGATCTGGATGGGGTAAATGTGCATCTCAGTGGCAAGTCCAAGGCAGAACCTCTCTTTCACAAATAGACAACAACCCCCCCCCCCATGCAGTTTTGAGACTCTGGATGGGGTAAATGTGCATCTCAGTGGCAAGTCCAAGGCAGAACCTCTCTTTCACAAATAGACAACCCCCCCCATGCAGTTTTCAGGATCTGGATGGGGTAAATGTGCATCTCAGTGGCAAGTCCAAGGCAGAACCTCTCTTTCACAAATAGACAACAACCCCCCCCCCCATGCAGTTTTGAGACTCTGGATGGAGTAAATGTGCATCTCAGTGGCAAGTCCAAGGCAGAACCTCTCTTTCACAAATAGACAACAACCCCCCCCCCATGCAGTTTTGAGACTCTGGATGGGGTAAATGTGCATCTCAGTGGCAAGTCCAAGGCAGAACCTCTCTTTCACAAATAGACAACCCCCCCCCCCCATGCAGTTTTGAGGATCTGGATGGGGTAAATGTGCATCTCAGTGGCAAGTCCAAGGCAGAACCTCTCTTTCACAAATAGACAAGAACCCCCCCCCCCATGCAGTTTTGAGACTCTGGATGGGGTAAATGTGCATCTCAGTGGCAAGTCCAAGGCAGAACCTCTCTTTCACAAATAGACAACCCCCCCCCCATGCAGTTTTGAGGATCTGGATGGGGTAAATGTGCATCTCAGTGGCAAGTCCAAGGCAGAACCTCTCTTTCACAAATAGACAACAACCCCCCCCATGCAGTTTTGAGACTCTGGATGGGGTAAATGTGCATCTCAGTGGCAAGTCCAAGGCAGAACCTCTCTTTCACAAATAGACAACCCCCCACCCCCCCCATGCAGTTTTGAGGATCTGGATGGGGTAAATGTGCATCTCAGTGGCAAGTCCAAGGCAGAACCTCTCTTTCACAAATAGACAACAACCCCCCCCCCCATGCAGTTTTGAGACTCTGGATGGGGTAAATGTGCATCTCAGTGGCAAGTCCAAGGCAGAACCTCTCTTTCACAAATAGACAACCCCCCCCCCATGCAGTTTTGAGGATCTGGATGGGGTAAATGTGCATCTCAGTGGCAAGTCCAAGGCAGAACCTCTCTTTCACAAATAGACAACCCCCCACCCCCCCATGCAGTTTTGAGGATCTGGATGGGGTAAATGTGCATCTCAGTGGCAAGTCCAAGGCAGAACCTCTCTTTCACAAATAGACAACAACCCCCCCCATGCAGTTTTGAGACTCTGGATGGGGTAAATGTGCATCTCAGTGGCAAGTCCAAGGCAGAACCTCTCTTTCACAAATAGACAACCCCCCACCCCCCCCCATGCAGTTTTGAGGATCTGGATGGGGTAAATGTGCATCTCAGTGGCAAGTCCAAGGCAGAACCTCTCTTTCACAAATAGACAACAACCCCCCCCCCATGCAGTTTTGAGACTCTGGATGGGGTAAATGTGCATCTCAGTGGCAAGTCCAAGGCAGAACCTCTCTTTCACAAATAGACAACCCCCCCCCCCCATGCAGTTTTGAGGATCTGGATGGGGTAAATGTGCATCTCAGTGGCAAGTCCAAGGCAGAACCTCTCTTTCACAAATAGACAACCCCCCACCCCCCCATGCAGTTTTGAGGATCTGGATGGGGTAAATGTGCATCTCAGTGGCACGTCCAAATGAAAGAGCCGCCCGCCGCCTGCCTCCCGCAAGCCTCCCGCCGCCCTGCTCCGCCTCAGCAGCAGCGCCGCCGCCCCGCCCAGGCGCCGCTCTGGACCCGCCGCCACCACCGGCTGCTCCTGCTCGGCCCCGAGGGCTGCCCTGCCGGCTGCCCCGCTCCGCCCGCTGAGTCGCCCCGCCCCTCGACAAAGTTGGCTGCGGCGTGGCGGAAACGTGCGCCGAGGCCGCCAGGAGGGGCGGAGGAGGGGGACAGGCAGCCAAGGGAACGGAGGAGGTGGCGGGGGCGACTCGGTGGGCGTTGCGGTGGGGCCGGCAGGGCAGCCCTCGGGGCCGAGCATGAGCGGGCGGCGGCGGATCTGGAGCGACGCCTGGGTGGGGCGGCGGCGCTGCTGCTGCTGCTAAGGCGGAGCGGGGCAACGGAGGCAGATGGAGTCGAGGCCGCAAGGAGGGGGCGGGGGACGGGCGGGGGACGGGCGGGGGGGCCCGGCGGCTCCACGCGTGCCCATAGAAAGGGCTCGGCGTGCCGCTTGTGGCACGCGTGCCATAGGTTCGCCAACACGGGACTAGAGTGTCTGCAGCGTATTGTTAAGGATCTAAGCAAAGTGGACCAGTGGGAACACAGGGCACCTCCTCCAAAGCTTCAGGCAAAAGCTTCCCATATTACAGTCCACTCATCTTGGTGGCCATCAAACGGCCACCAGCCATCAACACACCTAAATGGGTAATTGTACCTTTCTCTTAAAATCTAAAACTTCAGCGGCAAATTGATGCCCTCATAAGAATATGAATAAGAATATTCACAGGGAGAAAATCCTTTGAGTGAATCAACTTGCTCCTGCATTGAGTTTAATTTGAGGTTGAGGCCATGGAGTACGAAAGGGCACATACCTTTTATGAAGAAGCTCCCAAATTCAACCCTGACGTCTACAGTCAAATAGGTCTCAGATAGCAGTGCTCTAATAGGCTTTCAGCTAACACCTTCAAAAAGGGGCTGCAATCAGTCAACAATGCAGAGGTAGGTGGACCCATGGTTTTAGTCAGTGTAAACGGATACCATGGACGGCCAAAAAAACAAACCAGTGGGTTATCGATCAAATCAAGCCTGAACGGACCCTAGAAGCTAAAATGGCTAAACTGAGGCTATCGTAGTTTGGTCACATTATGAGAAGACCAGAGTCACTAGAAAAGACAGTCATGCTAGGAAAAGGGCAGCAGAAAAAGAGGGCAGCAGAAAAAGAGGAATACCCAACAAGAGATGGATTGACTCAATAAAGGAAGCCACAGCCTTCAATTTGCAAGATCTGAGCAAGGCTGTCAATGACAGGACATTTTGGAGGACACTGATTCATAGGGTCGCCAAGAGTCGGAAGTGACTTGATGGCCCTTAACACACACAACAAGGAAGCTTCAGGGTTTTAGAAAACACATACCTAACACAAGCAAGGAAAAAGAAAGACTGAGTACTGAATAGGGGATATGGACCTGTAAAAACTGTTACTGCATTGATCTCTGCCCAGCACTGAAATGGTTGTAAGGATATAAGGAAGTTCCTTATATTGTAGCAGATGACACATTCCTCAAATTCAAAGGTAAGTGCAGCAGTTCCCAGGGATTGCACCTAGGCCCTTCCACAGGTAACACTCACAGACCCCTTTCTTTAAAATAGCTAAATGAAAACAACAAATTTCACTCACCAAAAGAGCACTTGGGATAATTACTCCAGATAGCCCATGACCCTCTCTGTATCTTCAATCTTGGACTGCTGCACCGCAACTGAAAATGCTGCTCATCTATATAGCCTTGAAAAGGAAAAGAGCTTGCTGTAGCAGAGTTGTCTGTAAAGGGAATTATATGCAGTCTACATATAGACCACCACATGGGAAGGTTGCATACAAAATTTTCACAGCAAGACTGAGAAATACACTCCACTAGATATGGACATACCTTAGCATGAGTATGGGGTGGGTGCTAATGCGAGGACCAATTTTCTTCTTGACAATCCTTGTTTTGTTTTTGAGTTGCATGTCCACAGACCAAAACCAGAAGCATATAACCATATGCCACTATGTGTGCAAAGGTTGTCGTTCCTGTCTAATCCAGGATGGGGATTCATAGTAAGACAAAATAGCCTTTATTCATCCGTCCCACCTTCTATTCAAGCCTTCAGACCTCATTCATTACTTCAGTATTAATCTGCTTGCTTCTACCATTCCCAGCCTGCCCCTTTTGGTAAGTACCAAAGCTGTATATGTATAGAAAAGCCATGTGTTGCCCTCTTCACAAGAAATGGTTATGGTATGTTTCATCAGCATCATAGGTAGCATGTACTCCCATCAACAGCCTCCCAGTATGAGTCAATGTAATGTCTGAAAAGGGCTAACCTCTTATCCAGAAACCCCTTCGCCCCACCCAGTGAGTGTGGACCCATCAGTGGGAAAGAGAAAGGCATGCTTTGCCTGCTCAGATACCATCATGTTTTTTCTATTACAAATTCATGATTAAACCCTGCACTTGAAAATAGGCACAAAAACTAAGCCTTCAGGAGCTTTCTCAATGTACTGTGGTGTGTTTCGTAAATTTCCTTATTCAACCTCACTACCAAACAAAGCAGCCTAGGTATTGGGAGAGCACCTGTAGAAAAGAGTCTCCTCTCCTGTTCCTTACCTCCCATCAGTCCATTTCTCCAGCAAATTTTCTGTTTACAGCCGACTACCACCACCCCACACCGATGCCAGGGAATATAAAGTTGGAACATCATGTCAGGTTTTTATAGGGCGATGGCAGCTGATTGGGCCATTGTGTGTGGGGCAGGGGGCAGGGAAGTTATTCTGATATGTCCCTGATATGAAGTTTAAAAAGGCAACTCCGCTCAGAGGTGAACAGGCGGGGGGAGCCCATTCGTGACTGAGAGGAGAAGAGAAAAATGGAGCTTAGCTCTGCCATTCTGAAAACAGAGCTAAGGTCTCTCTCCCCCCACAGTGGCTGCTAGCACAGCTTTCACATGGAGGCTCTTGCCTGAAGCCACTCCATTGTTTCCCTTTAAGTCAGAGCAAAGGAGGTTCTTCCTTTGCTCCATCTTAAAGGGGAAACTCCCATGAGCCCCACAAGATGTGCTTGGAAAGAGCATGATGTCATGCAGAGGCCGCACAGGACAAAATCCACATGTGGAAACCGCCTTGTTCACAAATCTCCTAAGTCCTGTCTGCTTTGGCCTTTGGTTTCAAAAGCCCTGTGCTATGCAGCATAGGGAGCTATTGCTCGAGGAAAATCTTAAACCACCATATGCTCATGAAGCTAATCTCATGCTTCTTTGCATTCTTTTCATGATGACTCTGAAACAGAGAACTTCAATTGAAACTTCAGTGCATTTGAAGCTACGCATTAAAGTCCCCTGCGTTATTTAATCAGGGGATGTGATCAATGGAATGACACAGTTCACTGTTATAATACTAAGTAATAGGCTGTAGAAATTGCAGAACCTTACATAACAAGCTACATGATAAATACTTTGTCCTAATACTGTTTTGCCTGTATTTTAAGTGATTAAAAAAATCTCCTTGAGGCAGGGGAGTTTGCCTTTTGCTTATGTGCTCTTCTACTCATAAACACCGACAGCATTACATGCATAAATAGATAGCACACAGAATTAATATTAACCATGAATAAACTGAGGGCATGATCCAACCCGATATAAGCATGTTTGATTCCCCTTGCTATCAGTGTAACTTGCTCTAATAGAACTAAATGGGTTTATGAAGTTCTTCCCTTTGAGTGGACTATGCATTAATTTTGACAAAACCATAGTGATAAATGGTGTTCTGGAAAGAAAGAATGGGAAGAAAGAATTTTACTAGGGAAAATATTTAACTGTGAGTCAGACAATTCCAGCAGCTCCTTAATGAATTTTCTAACTACACAAGAATCCCAGAGTCATCATACACATTTGTAGAAAAAATGTTCAGTGGAACCTGGGCTCAAATGTTATTAATCTTCTGGAGTCCTAGAATAAATGCATCAGGTGGTATTTAAAGCACATGTCGCTAAGCCATTTTTAGCAGTGCACACGTTTAATCTATTAGAAATATAATTAGAAAAAATTAAAAAACATACTGAATGCAGGTATCTCATTCCCGCAACACTGTCCTGATCATTTCTGCAGCAAATTGCAAAGTATGTCTAAATGGTGCCAGTTGACGGCTGACTGACTGATAGCTGAACTCAGATAATTAAGCTGTTAACCATGTACTTCAGTGGTCAACATGGTTATATATCTTTGTCCCAGCACTGCCCCTCCTTCTTGCTTCCGCAGATCTCAGGGGAGTCAGATGAATGGCCCTTGACACTACCAGGCAACCCAGACGACTGATTAGACACGGTCCTGTACCACAGGTATACTCAATTATTCACTTTTCTGGGATTCAAGCGTTTTCAGTTTCAGATAGGGTCGGGAGCTGTTGATTTTGTACGCTGTATGTTTCCAGGACAGATGCACTGAGGCTTGTTAAAGAAGTTTCGCTGCTCTTCCTTGTCACTGACACAGAGAGAACGAAATCATTTAATTAGAAAAGAAAACAAAGCAGTGGTCACTGCAGAACTCTAAAGCAGCTACACGGCTTTCAAAAGAAAAAATGTAAAGAACAGTGTGATTTTTTTAAAAAAAATTAATATCCTATTGTTGATAGCAGCGTGCTTTTTCACATTTCAGTAAAGGAAATAAACTTGGGGATAAAAAAAAAATCCCACCAAGTAATATACATCAGACATATGAAAATCCAGACATGTCTCAGGTCTCATCCTTACATGTCCAATAGCATGTATTTTTAAATTAAAAAAAAATTCTTGGAAATAGAAGAACATACCCTAACATTGAGGCATTTCATATGCAAGAGTTTTAATGTGTCCCCTCGAGTGCAAGCACTTCTTCATTCATAGGGCTGCCAGGTCCCTCTTTGCTACTGGCGGGAGGTTTTTGGGGTGGAGCCTGAGGATGGTGGGGTTTGGGGAGGGGAGGGACCTCAATGCCATAGAGTCCAATTGCCAAAGTGGCCATTTTCTGCAGGTGAACTGATCTCTGTCGCCTGGAGATCAGTAGTAATAGCGGGAGATCTCCAGCTAGTACTTGGAGGTTGGCAACCCTATTCATTCACTAACCTAGGAACGATCATATGTGCTGAGACTTACATGTGACTATTATACAATCTATGGACCTTGTGACAATTTTTGTGAGTAAAGATTACTAAATTGTATTGGTTGCAAAGCATGCTGACCATGAATTATTCTTGGACATTGGCTTGTCCCATTGTCATAATATCTCTTTTTACTCCACTGTGCTGTACTTCTGCTAGATCAAACCTGATCCATTAAAAATATCCCCAGATAGGCACTCCTCATCTGGGATCATCTGAATCCACCAGAAGTGCTTACACAAAAACAAAGCAGGGAGAGGTGTCAGTACTGTTGATTTGTGCAGCTATTGCCTTTCCCTCTAGAGTCCTTGAAAGCCTAAGAGCAGGCAACTGGCATTCTGGTCCCACTGCTGCTAGCACTATCAGCTTCCATTCCCAGTTTTGATTGGATCTGCCCACTTCAAATTCCATTTACAAACTTGATCTTGCAAAACCTCTAAGCCTGCATTGATCCTTCCTAGACTAAACCTATAACGTCTCTGCCATAATTGTACCCCTAACTAAGCATAGATGATAATATTTGCACACAAGTATTATTCAAAAGTTGTGGCAATCCCGAAAGAGTGAATGTGCAAAGGGAGAGAGCTAGACACACCCTCTGGCCCAGTCCCCGGTCCTATAAGCATCTGGTGAACAGGAGCCTAGTACACGTTGGTAGGCTTTGTACACATGATCAGAAACTCTGACAGGGTCCCATCAAGCATACAAAGCCAGCACACATGCACATGTTTAGGGCTCGGGCCCTGGTTCACAAGTTATACCAAATGTTAGGGACATCTCCAATTATTTTACTGGTTCAGGAATGCATTTTCTTCTAAAACCCAGCCTCTCCCTCCTTTTATGCAGCTGTTCAAAAGGTATTTTAAACAGGATTCTCTGCTACTTAAAGCAATGCAAGGCATAGATTGGAGGATGTTTCCTGCTTATCTGCGATTCTTAAAAGGCACAAAAAGACTATAAACATTTAGAAAATCTGAGTTTTACAACCAATGCTCCCAACTTTTAATATATTTCAAATACAGAATACACAGATTTTGAATGTTATTGCATAGAAGAAATCTTGTGGTCCCCACAACATCACTACAGAGGGCAGCAACAGACAACACAGGCAGTGTTGTCTGTTCCTAGTAAACAAGGGAGCTGGCGAGGGGGAATCATGCTTCAGCCAGAGCAAGAATTTATCTAGAATGCAGCAAAGGGTTATTTATCATACATCCAGGTCTTCTGTATATATTCATAATCCCAAGGGTTAAGAATAACCTGAATCATTTGAAAAGTTGAGCTGTCTCATTCTTCCAATATGCAAAACCCAGGTTTCAAAAATAATAAGCAGAAAATGAGTAATGTTCTAAGTAGCAGGCCATATGGCAGTAAATTAATGCCTACTTTTCTCTTTACTACACTTTTAAAAAACCAAAAAAAAGAAAAGAAATGTTCTTAACTTTAAAAAAAATGCCCAAATAAATATTTCTGTACAACTTCCAGACAATTCCCAAACGTGAAGAGGAAAAAAGTCACAGTATATAAGTTGTGGAGTTTAAAAGGCATATTAATCATTCTGTTTTACTAATAAAACTGTAGGGGATGGGGGGAAAGAGGCTCACTGTATTTTGCTCTTACCCCAGTGACATATTCTGAAGGCACTGATAGAACATGCAAAGCATGGCAGAAAGGGGTCTGATGATCAAAAGGCAAGAAAATGACAGACAAAACTGAAGGCAGTTCAAAGAAACTAATGGAATAATTAGTCCTAAAAAGACTAAAAAAGGCTGAAGAATTCATGATGTCATAAAAAAGCAGAGCCACTTAAATTGGATTAGAAAATAAAAATGACATGAACATTGTAAATATTCACAGATCACATCATTGACGCGTAATGTGCCGTTAAATGATGTCAAATTAAAGGGGAAATTACATGGGTAAGAACGAGGAAGAATAAAGGGAGACATTTTAAAGATGCACAGTCCTTCAAGTGAAACCCCCGTTATGAATCAGAAGCCTTCACTGCACGGGGACCAGGAAGAAAGTGTAAAATAAAATATTGGAAAGAAAACAGAAAGTCAAAGCATTCCAGTTTAAAATTTGCCATGAACAGCACGTCAGCTCCACTCTCCTGCAGCTTTTCTAGAAGATGAGCTTCTTTAGAAGCACACAGCTTTCAACATATTTTCCATCTTATTTTTTTAATTAATGAATTAATATACAAAATTAACCTATTTAATATAGCATAATAGAATATAACTGTTTTTGCAGTAATAACTACCCCTAACTATTTAGGAAAATATGTATGACAAATATCTCTATGTCTTCACCTTTTGTACAAAACGGGACAAAAGAAACACTTCCTGACAGAATTTATAGTAGACAGCGCAATGAGCACATATAATGAGTAGTATTTAATCCCAACTATTTATTTGCAAAAACAGACCATTGGTTTTCTTAAAGCTGTAGAAAGTGTACCTCCTAGATCAGGGCCCCATTGTGGATGTGAACTCTGCTCCTTCACATAGCCTAGTGCCTCCGGGTTTCAGAATACTTATTGTACCCTATGATAATAAGATTGATCTGACTATGTATATATCACCTGCTATATGTGAATGATAAGTCTTGGACAGAAAACAAGAGATAACTCATTCAGAATGGAAATATGTCTGCATTTAGAGGAGTCTCTTTTCTTTCCTCCCTAGAAGGCCCCCAAGAGAGTAAACTATATAGTGATGAATTTACCTTAAAAGAACGAAAGGCTGTGTCTCTCCAGCTGGGACTTGAACCTGTGATTCCAGAGAAAGTAGATATTTCAAACTTGATGTGTTAGACCACTAAGCTTTCCCTTATGACTTCTACCAGCCTAGAAGCCATGGGATTTCTAAATGCCACCTTAACATTCCTACAGAATGATGTTCCAGCATATTAATTGAGATTAATCTAGTCAAATTTAAATGACTATGGGAACAAAATCCCTTTTTTCCTAAGTAACTTCTCTTTAAAAAAGTATATTTGCCTGTACAGTTTTGTGACAAATTATAGCTAAATGGGGAAAAGCTTTTAATGAACAAATCAGTTAGAACAACATTGTTTAGAGCTTTAGAAAAGAGCAAGAGTCCAGTAGCAACTTAAAGACTAATAAAACTTCCGGCAGGGTATGAGCTTTGTGAGTCACAGCAAGAGGGATCTCATTTCCCCACCCACAATATTTCCTCTTTCCCTTCCCCAAATGTACCCATAGTTTCTCCCAGATTTCTGCTTCCTTCCAACAAACCTTATATCTACCCCCATCTTCAGTTGTATTTATTTACTTAATTTATACCCTACCTTTCTCCCCAATGAAGACCCAAAGCAGTTTATTTTGTTCTCTTCTCCTCCACATTATCCTCATAACAAAGCTGTGAAGTAAGTTAGGCTGAGAGTGTGTGACTGGCCCAAGGCATCATGAGCACCATGGTGAAGTGGGGATTCAAACCTGGGTCTCCCAGATCCTAGTCTGAACCTCTAATCACTATACCACACTGTCTTCTGTGAGTGGCTGCTGTTGAACAGTAGCAAGCAGCTGGCCCTGGGTGAATCACTGAAGTTTGGTGGTAGCAAGTCACCTGGTATTTGTTGCCATACCTGACACCAAGAAGTCCTCCCTCAAAGTCTTCCTTGAAAAGGGCCCTAAAGTGGGTTTAAAAAAAAATCAGATTTTTCTGCGAATCTGGGCTCTTTCACATTTGTAGAAAGATCTGTCTTGTCTATTCATGGCCCCAAACTCCAGATTTAGTTATCTACAGATGGGGCCCTGTTGAGAATTAAAAATACTGATGATAGGGATAATCACTATTATGGCTCAAGATGTGCTTCCTCGTGCCAGTCACTACAGTAGCTCTGAATCTATCCCTTTCACCAATAATTGCCCTCTTGCACTCAAAATGTGCTGACCACCCCACTCCCTGCTGTCAGGGTTTCTCAGAGCCTAATTATTCCAACATCCAACAACAGTATCACTGGACTCTCTAACTTGGCTTACAGTACCTGGATTCATGAAAACACAATTATACTCCAGGAATCACTTCCCCAGCAATGTGCCAGAACACGAGAAAAGAGGCTGGATTAAACCCTTCAGAATGATTCAGTTGTTAGGACTCTGATCCTTTCTGAGCCCACTGAGACCCCTTCACATAATTTCAATAACAATAATTCATCAAACCACAGCCATCCTGTAGGAAAAGCTTACTATGTCATGAGGAAATTTGCTTAGGTCATCATCCATTCACCAATAAATGTAGTAATGTAAGTATACTTTGCAGCATAGATAACCATTTCCTTATTCCCCCAAATTTTGCCCGCATAGAAGAAGAAGAAGAGTTGGTTTTTATATGCCGTCTTTCTCTACCACTTAAGGTAGAATCAAATTGGCTTACAATCACCTTCCCTTCCCCTCCCCACAGCAGACAGCCTGTGAGGTAGGTGGGTCTGAGAAAGTGTGACTAGCCCAAGGTCACCCAGCAGGGTTCATGTGTAGGCGTGGGGAAACCAACCCGGTTCACCAGATTAGCGTCCGCTGCACATGTGGAGGAGTGGGGAATCAAACCCGGTTCTCCATATCAGAGTCCACTGTGCCAAACCACTGCTCGTAACCACTACATTGCACTGGCTCTCTCAAAAAATAGAACTCTCTGAAGGTTTTTTTGTGAGGTCTACCTTCATTTCCATCTATGAGAAGCAAATTAAATTGCCAGCCAAAAAAATGGCTTATGGAGCTTGTAGCACTTATTCAGAATTGGCTGAATCCTACTGCTAGTCACAGGGTGTGTTTTAGAGCCCCTTCTCTTCAATCTGTATATAAATGACATAGTGCCGAAGCTAACGGATCCAACTTTTGTCACCCCGTCTGTGGGCCAACAAATATTATCAATCCTGCTGTATGCGGATGATATGGTTTTAATATCTCTAACCAGAGTTGGCCTAAAAAAACTTCTTAACAGCCTGGGTGGGTACTGTAAATAAGAAAAACTCTCAATTAACTATGCAAAACTTAAGTAATGGTTTTCGGGGGGTGGGGAGACCACTGCTAATCCAGCAAGGGTTCAATTTACTTCTAGGAGAGAGGAAGAGTCCATTTTGAAGTGCAAGCAAGGAAAGCATGGGCAATTACTGACTAGTAATTACATTTCTAAGGTAAAGCAGAGCAGAGCAAAGAAGCACAGAGAAGAAATACATGTTACCATAACACTAATCTGCCTATTAGATACACATTACAATGAATTAATAAACTACCATGGGAAGCGGGGGACAACGACAAGGAAAGCTTGCTCACTGAATCAGAGTTGAACACACATATGAACACACATGAAGCTGCCTTATACTTAGTCAGACAATCAAAGTCAGTATTGTCTACCCAGACCGGCAGAGGCTCTCCAGGGTCTCAGGCAGAGGTCTTTCGCATCACCTACTTGCCTGGTCCCTTTAACTGGAGATGCTAGGGATTGAACCTGGGACCTCCTGCATGCCAAGCAGATGCTCTACCACTGAGCCACAGCCCCTCCCTCTGGAATGGTTGCTGCCTCATGTCCCACAAAAATTCACAAGCTGAAAAACTGATTGACAAGAAAAAAAGTGACCATTATCCTTGTGAATGCCGGAGATGTGTTTATAAAATATAATCGCACCGGATGCATTTTTGCCAAATTATCACTTTTTTAAATTGTCCCACAGTGAAAAGACATAAATTAACTATTTTCTTCCCTCATGTTTCTTACATCTTACATTATCTGAGCTGCTTTGGTTTTGTTGTTATCGTTTTTTTATGCAAAAAAACTCTATGTTTCACAAAACTTTATGTTTCTAGAGTTTTGTGAAACCGAGAAGAGCCCTTTTTCTTTCTTTTGTGAATGACCGCCATGATCTTCTAACATTCCCAAGAATTTTCTCATGGTAAAACTGCAAAAGTGATCATCCTTTGGAAACCATTGTGCCAGAGAAACTTTGGTTATGTGAATTGTAGTAACAGTATTTTGCATATACTCTTTAGGTACCTGGTTCCAATAACATAGTCTTTATTTCTGCAAAGATATACCAAAGGTTAAGCATTTTGGTCAATTACCTGGGTTGATGACTTTCTTGCAGCAGTTCTTAAAACTGCAGATCTCCAGGAAGAAGAAGAATAGTTGGTTTTTATATGCCGACTTTCTCTACCACTTAAGGCAGAATCAAACCAGCTTACAAGCACCTTCCCTTCCCTTCCCCGCAACAGACACCCTGTGAAGTAGTTGGGGCTGAGAGAGCTCTAAGAGAGTTGTGACTAGCCCAAGGTCACCCACTTTACTTCATGTGGAGGAGTGGGGAAACCAACCCAGTTCACCAGATTAGCCTCCACTGCTCATGTGGAGGTGTGGGGAATCAAACCCAGTTCTCTAGATCAGAGTCCACCACTCCGAACCACCGCTCTTAACCACTACACCATGCTGGAACCAAAACCTCAGCTCATAGAATCATCTGAAGGAGTTGTGT
The DNA here is from genome assembly GCF_029931775.1 of Euleptes europaea. Lineage (NCBI taxonomy): Eukaryota > Metazoa > Chordata > Lepidosauria > Squamata > Sphaerodactylidae > Euleptes > Euleptes europaea. Next base: position 30,144,919 of record NC_079326.1, read on the forward strand.
GGATGATCTATTTACATGAGATGCTGTCATGTGCATGTACCCAGATGTTTCATACTATGGTGGCTAACTGCAACATAATGAATGGATCACAACTGCTCATAGGATGAAATTATTTAGCAGACATCCAAACAGCAACTATAGGTTCGACGTTCCCCTTCTTTTGCCTACAAATCATACCCCCAAACCATATTCCTAGTGTTCTAGAAATTCCCCTCAGTTGTAGATTGTCATGGAAAATCGGGAGCATTTATTTGAGAAACACGACCTCAAATCTCCCTTCTGTACATGGAAGTATTGTATAATTTTTTGAATCCAGGCATTTAAATTGAGTTCATTGGAATTATATGGGCTGGGGTTGCCATTTGCCAGATGAGGGCAGGGGAACCTGCCCCCCATAGCCCCCCCCCTTCTCCAGCAAGTGGTGGTGGTGGGGGAACAATGTCTCACAATGTCATGACATCATTTTCAGCCATGTAACTAGAAGTGACATCACCACATAACCAGATGCTCTAGCATTTGCCCCCAAATTGATAATTTTACCACTTGCAGCTAGAAATGATGTGACAGTCAGTATTGAACTTGGACCAGATTCAGATCTCTTTTATTAATCTCACCGGGGAGGCTTCAGCCACACAAGCCTTCAGCCAAAGCTACCTCACACCCTTACAATATAGACTAAGCTATACTTCGATCACCCTGAGTTCCTTGGCGAAAAGAAGAGATATGCATGTGACTAATAAACCACTACCTGTACACTTAGGTCATCTGAAAATGTCTCACTCACTGAGCCACTGCTATCAGGGGTTGTCACATGACAGGGCTTTTGGGTGGCAGCACTACGAGCATGGAAGCCCCTCTTCTGCAGAGTATATCTGACACTAACCCTCGACTGGAAAAGACAGTCTTGCTAGGAAAAGTTGAGGGCAGCAGGAAAAGAGGAAGATCCAACAAGAGATGGATTGACTCAATAAAGGAAGCCACAGCCCTCAGTTTGCAAGATCTGAGCAAGGCTGTCCAAGATAGGACATTTTGGAGGACTTTCATTCATAGGGTCGCCATGAGTTGGAAGCGACTTGACGGCACTTAACACACACACACAACCCTCAACTGAAACAATGCTCTTCTCTCTCCCTTGATGTAAGCTCACTGGTATGGACAGTGACTTGTTTGCTGCTGTTGTTTTGATACTGGTTTGGGATTTTTCTGTTTTAGAATCATGGCTCGTTTTTAAATTAGGTCGGTTACTGCTGGGTTGTCTATTTTCAGTTCTTCTCAGCTGTGTCGGTTTCTTTGATATTGTTTCTGGACCTGTTTTTTGTTGGTGGTGTTTTTTAAAATTGTTAATAATACTTTGTAATTTTGTTTCCAGTTGTACCATAAACAGCTTCAGGAGTATTTTTACAAAAAAAGGGGGGTGATATTTCAATCAATCAATCCTCTTTTATTATTTCATTTATTTAGAAAATGTATATGCCACCTCTCTTGAGACCTGCTCCAAGCGGCTCCAGAAGTGCAAACAAACACAACGGCCTGTATCCAACCACTCTTGTACAGAAGGCACACAGAGACTTGCCGCTTTCCTCTGTTCCTACATCCCCTTTCAACCCCTGGAAATATCATTTCCAGAGTCCCAGCACCATGTGGAGGAATAGCCATGTAGATTGTGGGGCCGGAGTGAAGAAGGTGAAGGGGATATTTTCTTTTTTAAAAGTGTTGTAAGTAAAGGTTGACTCAGCCTTCCATCCTTCAGAGGTTGGTCAAATGAGTACCCAGCTTGCTGGGAGTAAAGGGAAGATGACTGGGGAAGGCACTGGCAAACCAACCCGTAAACAAAGTCTGCCTAGAAAACGTCGGGATGTGATGTCACCCCATGGTCAGGAATGACCCGGTGCTTGCACAGGAGACCTTTACCTTTTAAGTAAATATTAATTTTTTGGCTTATAAAAGAATATAAAATATTATATTCTTTTATAAGCCAAAAAAGCATTATGTGCTTTCCATGCTTGCTATAAAATAGTTACAATGCATTTCAACGGGTTTGGCTGAATATATTGTAGTATAATTGCTAGATGCAAATGAGATACTGTACAGCTTTTCCCATGAAAGGCAAGAATTTTACACATTGCAATGGAGTGTTATTAAGAAACAAATCATAACAAGGCTTGATTTGGTTGGAGCCAGGCACTGGTGGCCTCTGGGGCGGTCACCATGACAATGCCACGTGCTTGCCCACCCCCGGACTCATTGCTTCCCTTCTTGACAGAAGCAGCAGGCACGGCATGGGCAACAAGGAAGGGTGGGTGGCTATGTGATGGGCAGTGGTGCACACACCAGCTGGGCTGTGGGCGGGCAGCTGTGCCCATGCTGCAGTGTGGTGGTGCCAACGCTCTGCCCCATGCCCACAATGGAGCCCTCCCCTCCTTGAACCTGGGGCACTTGCCCCCCCAGACCCATGATCCGGCCCTGATTGTGTCCTTTAAAAAATGACTATAACAGATTAGTATTATGATAATTTATACTGGGAGTGAAGCTTGAACATGAGGCAAATTTCCCTAAGAACAAAATACGGTTATGAGTAAAATTGGTTGAAATAGTCCACAGAACTGTTAAATAGTAAGAAGCTGTTACAGGCAAATTTATGTATCCATTTGGAGGAAGGTAAGGTAGAAGTTTTCAGATAAAAATAAAATAAATAAATACATCCAAATACAAGCACAGCAAATCCCAAACTGAGTTGCCCCTTTCTAAGTCCACTGAGGTTAGTGGGCATCAAAGAGTGTAACTCTACTTAGGACTGGACTATAAACCAGTGGTTTATGCACCAAATGGTCACCCAGCAACATGAGGACTTTGGGCCCTAAAGCTATGTCTTATCTACTTTTGTTAAAACCAGGAACATTAAAATGGCCAATTTCAAAAAAGAAAAAGGAAAATAAATCCTGATATAAACATCAACATACTACATTAATTTTTTTTAAATGAAATTATATCTTTTTTCCCAATTGAACAGAGCTAGATGTTTCAAGAAAAACAGAATGGCCACTCCTCTATGGCTCTTTGCTTTCTTGTCCTTGTGACGTCTAGTACAAAACAATGCACAATGTGACTGTCATGCTGTGCCTGTCTCTCCTTCACCTCACTGGCTGGGGAGACTCACATCATGATATCACGTTCATATCACATGTTCCGTCGTATGATATCTTGCTAGGGGGAAAGAGCTCCTCATCTCTTGCTGGTCTTGGACCGTATTAAACTCTCTTTGTACTTTATCTCTTGGAACATCTATCCCTGCCCTGAGCTAAGCCTGCCGAAGACCACACAGGGCAGCTGCCATCTCTTCCTCCACCATTCCCAGCCCTGAGTGAATGAATACATAAAAGAGGAAGACACACACACACACACCAATGGGCTTGTTGCAGCTCAAACGAACCCCAGCTCCGCAGCAATTCATTATTAATGCCCGAATATTCTTGCTAAACAGTTCTGATTATTTCACAAGGAAGAGGTCAAGGTAGTGGAGAAAAAGGATTTAATCAAATAAACTCTCAATCTCTCTCCAAATAGCATTTTCATCCAGCTGCATGTAAATCCATCAGAAGACTAGCTTCCAAAAGCACAGGCGAGGTTAATCTGCTACGACTGTTAAAACTTCTGGGATGTGCTTATTGAATGAAGCATAAAAAACAGGATCCGAAGCAGCTAAAGTTGTTTCAGCTTTCTCACGTTACGGTTCCCCTCTTCCCAAAAAAAGATCCCACTTTTCACCTCATATAAAAACAAACAAACTGGGATCAAGCTGACTTGCTGCTTTATTCACTTCACCAAAGGGCTCTTTGCTTTGGAATCACCCTGCCATTTAACTGAGCAAAGCTGTCCTCATACAATTACTTATGTACCGTATCCTAAAATCAAATGCGTTATTGGATCTGGACAGATCGCAGACTTTTAACACAGCTAAAGCAGGTGTGCTAAGGGGAAATGTTTTGAGGGAGCTTCTAAATCTGCTTCTTTTATTCAATAAGGAACTATGAAATTCATTACGTTCTTGTTCTGAGGTACCTTTAGCACCACTACTGACAAGCTGAGAGTTGGTGTTGATTAAACAGCTTCGACGTCAGACTGCCTTCTTTTGGACACATTAATCAGAATCGTTTGGACATCATAACACTATATTTTAATTTGGGCTCCTGATATAACTGCCTGACTACATTATTTAAAGAGTGCTCCTTATGTAACCGCATCTCCTGTGGATTTTCCTATAAGCAGATGCATAAATAATTAAGAAAATTAGATCATTTAACCCTGGTCTTCTGACAGTGCCAGCAAAGCATTCTTCCTGCAGGTATTGAAAGGGATGTGCCCTGGATTAATTTAAAACCTGGCTGAGAAGGATTGTCTAGGGTTTCATGGGGGGTGGGGGTGGAAACACCTTTGCCATTCCACTGCCCAGATACATCATATCTGAATTACATTCAATAAATCCCCAATAAACCTGAAAGTGGCAACCCTAGGAACACTCACTGTGAAGTAATTCAGCGGGATGGACATGTTAAGGACTGGACTAACAGCAAGGAAATGGGATCCTGTTAATAGGCATCCTTGTTTCTTTACATTATATGGAAAAAGACACAGAAGTAGATGTTCACATTCTTAGCTGCACCCGAACAACTCGTGTTTACTTCGGCTAACAGGAGACTTTCTCTGGCTTATGATAATCCCTTAACAATACAGAATTTATACCCCCTTGTTTGTGAGTCACACAAACAGTTAAAAACTGTGCTGCTATCCTCTGTCCTCTATCTACAAAACACCTTTCTAGAATCAGAGAATATCATATTACATGGGAATGCTTTCTAAAAAGCAAAAAAAAAATAATAAAAAAATGTAACTGTCTAATTAGGAGCAGAATGATTGGCTAGTTCATGGACTCTGTGACAGTTATGACAAATACACATATTGCCATCGCCCTAACCCCGCTTCATAGTTTGCAACACAAAGATGGTATTTTCAGAAATGCGCAGAACACTCGGCTACAAAGCTTCACCTTGTCTGGTGCTATTTCATTTAATTTTTTATTAACTGCCTGAACATATGCCATTCGAGAAGAGGGTAATAGTTACAAAATGTCAGCAGAAACATTTAAGCTGCTAAAATGTAAATGATTTTATAAATTTGTAATGAAAGGTAATTGTCGAGTGTGGGGGGGAAGTAACAGAAAAACAGATATGTGTAACTGTAGGAATTGGTTAAAAATGCATCTTATAGGTCAAAAGTAGCAAAACTGTACATGTGTTTTAATGAGCACCACAGGCTGCGTTGAAATAAAATTAGATTCATAAGCCAAAAATATGAATTCCATAATATTTTATTTCCCAACATTAGGAAAGTTCACTATCCACTGAAAAGACCCCATGGAAATTTTAATGTTTTTTTTTTTTATTCAGTGCATTGCTCAGGTAGTAAAATCCATCCTTTAAAAAAAAATCCCGACAAATAAATCAAATAAGGTAATATAAACAGAAGAGCCATCTGTGCACGTCGGGGCAGCTAAGTTTTAAAAAGAACAATCTTAGAATGTGGTTTGTTAGTTGCCTTACTTTCCACTAAAATGAAAAACAATTTAGTGATTAATCCCTTCAGCAATAAACTGCTGGGTCAGTGCTCTCAGATATGTCAAGAAGGCGAAGAGTACAGCAAAAGGATTCAGATTCCGCCCCCTCCCCTTTCCTCAGCCACCACACAGAGCAACCACCTTCCAGTTAGGTTTGCGGGCAACCATCTTTAAATGCTTGAGCTGTTCTGCGTAGCCATGACAAGATTTGCAATTCTCTACGTTTATTTACACACCATCACCCCAACTAGACATCACATCGAAGTGGCATGGTCGCAGCTGACCCCAGGGTAGTTCCTGTCTCTGCCAATCCAATTTCATCGTGCTCCGCAATTGAACTGCAGTCATACAACACAGGATGTACGCACACTACTCCACGCCACAATAAAATTAGCAGAAGCTTGTCAGGGTATATTTTCTAATTTTACTGTGACAGACACTGGACAAATATGTCTGCTTTTCAGAAATCCACAGAGGTTTGTGCTCTCCTGAAATGCTTACGATTCGACTGTATTTGCAGGTCTGCCTTCTTCCTATATGGTAAGAAATCTGTAGGACACGTTAGTTCCCGGAAAATGTGAAAACCTGCAGTGTATTGTTAAACGTTTTGTCCTGTGTAGCACAGGCGATTCAAATGAGTTCCCCCCTTTATGCTTTTAATTAAGATGTTCTGTAACTGCCCCTGTTTGAGAGTGAGCAGGCAGGCTGATTTTTTTACACTAGAGACTAATATAATATAAATCACATTTGAAAGCAAAAATGAAGATTATTCTTATTTGCAGTTTGCGGAAAAAAAGGGGTGCTTAGGAAAGGCACGAATTAAGTTTCAAGAGATTTTTTGAAAACGTGTGGAGTACAGCGTGTGGAGATTTAAATGTTTCCGAAGTCATTTTTGTAGGTAAACTTGAAAAAAGGGAACGCTGGAAAAAACTAAAACGGTTCTTTTATAGATCGCCACAAATAAATAAACGTCTGCATTAGTAAATGGATTTTTTTTTTGCAAATGCCACATAATATGTTCCGTAAACTGCCCCAGCATAATTTTATTCAATATTCTGTGTGCAGTCCCTGCATCAAACAGTCTCAGAAGCCCTAGGATCATTTTATATTCACTGGAAGACAGAAAGAAATCCAAAACCTAGTTAAATAAATTGTTCATTTATTCCTTTCCTTTTATGCACCAAGATCTACATGTGGTCATTAATTATAAAGAGACTATTATAGCACCATATTTTCATTCAATACGATGTCCTGGTATATATCAAAGAAGCCCCATAATTAAAATAGAAGGGCCACAATGACAATTAAAATTACAATCTATATGGGGAAAGAAAGTACAGTTCTGCAATTTTTCACCCTGTCACTGTCAGCGCGAGGGGATATTCCAGTCACGTCTCTTGTAAAGCAGCCTAAATGCTTCCTCACCAATGCAACCTCAAAAGCATTATCAGCACCTAAGCAAAAGCCTATGCAAGTATAATTTAATACCAAGCCACAGTTTGCAAGTAATAGCGTATAAAGTGATATTTAAGTGGTGTTTTAAGCACACTTCTGATGGCTACAGCCGCTTTTTACTGGTAAATGCATTTTCCTTTGAGTAGTGATTATGAGTCCTAGGTGAAGAGGTCCTGTGTGCAGGTCTGCCTGTAAGCCTTACTTCCAGCTGCCAATCTTTCCTTCACAGGGAAGAAAAAGCCACACAGCACCTTGTTCTTACTCTTGTATGCTGTCATCCCCTGAGCCTGATAACTGCAAAAATCATTTCCACATAACACTTTCCCTGCTTCTGCCTCTTAAACCCCGAGACCTTCACATTGTGCAGAAACCTGCACCCTTGGCAACCTGCTCCTGAGAAGCGACTTCCTTTCGAACCCTGCTCGCCTTCCATCCCCTAGCCCCGATTTTAAACACTTATCTTGGTAAATATCTGTCTTAATGGCATGCAAAGCCTTTTGGGGAGGAGGAGGGGGTGCTAATATATATTTGCTACAATTTATTGTCTATAAAAGTCATGAAGAGTGACTTACGATGGTTAAAACTGTGTTTTCCCTTTTATAATAACTTTAAAAACTGAGCACTCAACATATGAAGCATGCAATGGGAGACGGAGAAGGTTTTTGTATAATAAAAAACTGTGACATGGTCATTTTTCCCAGTTTTGCATTACACAGGCACACTCATGCATGGTGCTTTTTAAATTCTTATTATATGTGAGGTCAGGGGGTCGAATGTCAGAAAGTACTGTTAATTTCACGGGGTTAGGGGAAAGTAAATTCAGAGGGAATACAGATCACTTAGCACAGAAAAGCAGCTCCTCTGAAGTTTGGTTTTTACATTTGTTAGCGGTATCCTTCAGCTGACGAACCATTGAGACCACGGTGACATTCTGGTCCCTCCTATAATGGTTTGACATGCTGCAGCGGGAAAGCGCAGTTCAGTCGGCCTACTGGATCTGCCAGCTCTAGGCATCCTCAGAATCAATGAAGCACTAAAACTTCACACAACTGGAACTGAACAAAGCATGTTGCCATTTGGGCGGTGATGTTTAAATTATAGAGAAAGCAGTCAAGATGTCTTAAAGTTCAATCTGACAAGAAATGTAAAATATATTTCTGTCTTCATTCACTGGGAAGGTAGCATCTTGCAGAATACACTATTGTGTAAGGGTGGCATCTCTCTCTCTCTCTCTCTTTTTAAAGGGTACACAATGTAAAGACACAATCTGGTATAGAATATCAGCGTTCTCCTATATTCTCTCGCCCGCAAAGCATCTTATTATTAACACAGAAATAAACCAAAAAGTTGGGGAAATGAAACAAACCTTTGGAAAGATAATCCCAGTGTCAGCGCTAAAATCCAGGAAAAAGGCATAAATGGTGCTGTGTTTTCTGAAGAGGATGTGTAACTATTGCAAGCAAGCTAAGCTGCCTTCTGTTTCAAAACAGTGACAGATAAACAAACTGGATTTACGTTTTTAACAGCTTTCATTACAATTCTAAATCGAGAGTTCTACACAGTTCCCAATGTGTATAAAATGAAGGAACGCTTCCATTAGGCTCAAAGGAAAATGTAGAAGGTAAATAAAAGGATACCTTTTTATTACAACTTACCACTCAACTGATTGGGTTGTCACGGATAGCTAGGCCCAGGTTTGGTTGGGTGATTTCCGTTTTATGTGTTTATATTGTCTCTCTTGCATGGTTCTTGAATCAAAACCTCATATTGGGCTCAGCTGCCCCTTTATAATTAAATTTTAATGACTTAGGCTGAATGTTTGGGTTTTGGCAGTACGTTTAATCGTGTCAGCATTTAAATGGCCTCAAGTAGCCCCTGAAAGAAGAAGACTTTATGTTAACTTGCAAGGGGACAGGTCATTTATTCTGCTGACGGGGCTTTTGTTTGTCACATGATTTTACCAACACGGAAGAACTACCCAACACTACAGAACTGAAAGATGTTCAAAATAAAACCAGTCCTTCTAATGAATTTATACACCGAGGCAACCTATGGGGTTTTCGTGTGAATGTATTATGGGAAAGCCACGTCCATTGTTTTAGTTCCTTTGCGTTCCCCCCCCCCCAAAAAAACATATTTGCTGAGAAGTCTGTCTCATTTAGTGCAATGGGCTCACAGCCGAAGAGAGTCAAGAAAAGCCTGATGCAATGAGACGTGAAGGCATGCTACAGCTCTGACATTCTTCCAGCACACTGAAAGAATGTGGAGAGGCAGGGATCACTCAGGAATGGAAGACACAGAAACCGAGTAGACCCTAGATGGGCAAGCAGTGGGTATGGTGGTAGGAGTAATTTTGGAAGTAGGGAACAGGGTGTCCAATGAAACAAGAGGTAGAACCTCTTATGGAGGACCTGGGCAAAAACCCACCATGGCCCACCTTTTCTAGACAAATCAAATTACAGTGCATTTTAGTTCTTAACCATACAAAACAGAAGATAGGTACATAACCTAAGAGTGTTGCAATTTTACAGGCTTTCTGCAAGTCTTTCACTTTGGGTAGGAACTTCTATTATTTCTTGCTGAGTTCCAAACTACACGTTACACAGGAGATTCATGACCTCTTGATGAATTTCTGAAAAAGGCTTCTGAGCAATCACCTCTGAATCAAATCACAGCTATGGTGCTAAGAGAGTGTATCTATACCCCCACACACACCTAACTGTAACTTCAGGGGGCCTTTTCTTTCAGGGAAACTTCTTGAGAGAAAGAATTATCCCGTATTTCCCATTTCCATGTCCTAGATCTGAGTCACTGCTTTTTTGAAGTCAGCGTGGTATAGTGGACTAGGATCTCGGAAATCCAGGTTTGAAACCCCACTCTATCATGGAAACTTGCTGGGTGACCTTGGGCCAGTCGCACACTCTCAGCCTCGACTAGGGTTGCCAACCTCCAGGAGGTAGCTGGAGATCTCCCGCTATTACAACTGATCTCCAGGTGTCAGAGATCAGTTCCCATGGAGAAAATGGCTGCTTTGGCTCTATGGCATTGAAGTCCCTCCCCTCTCCAAACCCACCGCTCCTCAGGCTCCACCCCCAAAATCTCCAAGTATTTTCCAACCAGGAGCTGGCAACCCTAGCCTCGACCCTGGCAAGTATTTGGATGGAAGACCTCCAAGGAATACCAGGGATGTGACGCGGAGGCAGGCAATGGCAAACCACCTCTGAACATCTCTTGCCTTGAAAACCGTATGGGGTTGCCATAACTCACCTTTGACTTGACAGCAAAAAAAATCAAGAGACCCAAAGAGCAATCCTAAGTAAATTCCATTTACACTCAGAAGTTTTAGTTTATTTACTGGGACTTACTCCCAGGGAAGTGTTTATAGGGGTGCAGCCCCAACTATGACTCTAACAAGGCTAATTTATTTCACTGATCCACTCTTTATTTCTGCCCTGCTGACAATACGTAATAGTTAAATGGGCTTTCTATAGGATTGTTCTTTGCTACATACTTCATAGGTGTTCTGGACAATAGGTTAGACCCAATGGGTTAGACTCCCACACGCAAAAGGAGTGTTCATTATACTTCGTATTAGAGTTCTGCGTGAGAACTGAAACTCATCCAAGTATGAGCAAGCAGAAGTGTTGCAACAGAGGTGTTACAATCACCATGAGAATTCTTGTGTGACCTCTCATACAGGAATGTGTAGAATAGCTCATGTGGCAACTTCCCTTGTGCTCACATGGTTTTTGGTTTTTTTATGTGTTTACAAAGGGCACATAATTTGCTTATCACCAGTAAAAGTGGTGTGGCTGAAAAGAGCCAAGGTAGATATCTTCCCACCCAAAAGTAAAATGTAAAATTGAAGTCCCAATAACCTTCTTCACTCTTCCTTTCTATCAAGAAAAAGGAAGGAAAAATGGTTATGTCCTGTAACTTCCAGGATGTCAATTCACATTTGCTTATTTTCTCTTTCATATTTCAGAGCCCTTAAAACAATGCTAAATAAATATCACTTTTAATCCAAATGTGTATTCTGTGAGAGTCAAATTGATTTTTTACTTTTCAGGTTTCACATTTTAGTATACAGGCTAACAAAGAACACTGTTATCTGGGAATTCCTGTGTTGAAATCTTGTCTGTCTTACTGACTCATTGGGTGAGTCTCTTTCTGCCTCCTTTCCTAATCTCCTCAACAATTTCCTCAACAATACTGGCCTACCTTACAGGGTTCTTGTAAGAATTACATAAAGATAATTCATGTAAAGCACTTTGAACACTGAAGATGCTATATAATTCTGAGTATTGTTATTATACTTTCCTATTCTTTGTATGTACATGTATGTATATGTACATGTGTGAGAGTATATATGATTTATGTTGCACAGAGTTAGCTGCGCATTTTACCAGCTGCCTTTTATAATTAAAAAGTTTTCCCTCAGATTCCCTCTTCTGTAAATATCCTGTTGCCTGAAGTTTTAATCCTTCATTACCAGTTAAAACAAAATCACCAATTAGGCAAATGAACACGTCTGTTTTAATCTCATTAAGGTGATGGCACCAAATAAATTGGAACTATTTTTGTGCTTTTACTGTGTTCCTATGGCTTTATCAGGCCCTGTGGTCATATACAAAGACCTTACAGCTTAGTCATTTAGAGTCATTCGGTTGTGGACTAAATGTGGCATTACCATCTATGGCTGAAAATTGCTTTCAGCTTTCAAACTGCACTGACTAGTCTGTAGTTAATCTTAGATCATTCACTCGCAAAATTAAATGAGCCAGAACGATGGTCCCTCTCAGTCTCTCTCTCCTTTTTTTTTTTTTTTGTAAAATAATACATCACAAAACACTTATTTGCCCTGCCCAAAAGAGAGATCAAATTCATTTAAAATCCCATAAACCAGAGTTGTGAATTTTTAATTTTATTTAGTAGTACAGAATTGGAGGGTAAGCTATCCTTTCCCTGCACATCATGGCCATAAATTTACATATGAATACAGTATGATGTGTAACCAATCTGTAATCTACCTCTGATATAGACTTTTGCTTCACATGACACTCATTATTGCATATCAAAAGAAGACTGTTTGGGCTCACTTATGTAATTAATCATAAACAATATATTTTTTAATGTGTGTGCATTTGTCTCAAGAGTTGTAGATAGAGCCTTTCTGTATGGACTCACCACAGATGCATAACCTTAAGAAACTGAACAACTTCACAGATTCCTGTATCATCTGAGCAAGGACTTTTTGATGTACGTTAAACTGCAGGTAGCAATAACCTAGGTCAAATTGTTAAATACGTTTCAAAGAAAATTTCATATCAGTAATCCATTATGACTGAAATACTTTAGTTAGCTGAAAGTGTATCATGGTAAATGAAAGGAAATGCACGGGGAGGTGTGGACTGATGCAGAAATTTTTAGTATGTCCAAATCACAAATGAAAAACAAAATATTTAAGAAATGAACCGTGCATTGCAGTTTTAACCCTTGCAAGTTCTGCCTGTGACATCAGATGTGTGTGCCTTATAGAAAAGTTCTACCCTACGTCTACCTTTACCACACATGTTTCTGCTGTATTTCAGTTTGTTCTCTCACTAAACTTTTGCTCTCTGACAGAAAAACAGAAAATCACAAGAGCACGAGAGATGACTTCATCTCCGAATGTCACAAAGATATTCACGGTTAGAATTGTTCTGTGGATGGATTCAGTGGCTCCTGTGGTGGCCCATTGAGCATTAGGGTGGTGCATTAGAAATAAGAAGCATGCTCTCCGGTCAGGGGGCTTTCAAGAACTATATGGTAGAAAGACAGATGAGGCATGAGGTCTTGTTTTTAAGAAGAAAAGAACTGGGAAGAGTTACCTTAGTCGAGTAAAAAATATCCCAGTCTGTGATCAGAAAGAAAAGGCTGAAGGAAACGTATTTTTTTCCTAAAAATGGAAAAAGAAATGCTTGTGAACTGGTGACTTCTTTTAATACAGTGTACACATGGTAATCCATAAACACCTAATTTATTCACGAAACATATTTATATCCTACCTTATCTCCTCAGTCTAAAACTATACATCTAAAGCATTACATAAAAGTGGAAGCTTTTTGTAAAAGTACATTTATATGAGACTAGTGTTACTCTGAAAGAACTGATAATTTGGCTTATTTTACTGATCCAATGCATAGCTTGATCCTAAGAAACAAAACTACTTTGTTAAATTGGGTTTACTCCCAAGTAAGCATGGTATGGCTCAATTGTCACAGTAGGCATAATGATGCTCATTATAATTGTAACCGTGCAATCCTGAAGGGGGGCTAAAAGGGGTGAGGCAGCGGCATGACCCCTGAGGTGGTGTAAGTGCTACTTACACCATCCAGATAAACATAGGAGTACTTACCCTGCCACAGGGGAGCCACGCGGCTGTGCCCCACATGGGCGCCAGCACAGTTGCTGCCATCTTGTTCTGGCACGGGGCATTGCGCTGGTGTCGATGGGGGTGTTCCCAGGTCATTCCCAGGGGAGGAGCTGTCAATAGGCACTTTCCTATGCATTTTCGAGCCTATGTCAGTACTCCACACAACTGAAAATAGTGGCATAGCCCTGTGGAATGGTATGAAGCAGTTCCATGGGGCTTAGAGAAAAGGGCAGGTTTTTGGCTTCAGCATGGGGCTGGAAGCTGTTTAGGATGCAGTGCAGCGGTGCCATCCCCGGGCACCACCTAACCAGCCCCCCAACAGGAATCGCTTGCCCAAGCTCCCTAACAGATAGAAAGGAGCATACAAATGAATTCATTCTAGATTCTTTGTACCATTCTCTCCAATGATTTCATACTTTAAACCAGTGGTTCCAAAACTGGTTCATGGTGACTGTGAAGTTCAAATTGACTGAGAAATTCAAATTTACTTCACATGGTGACCCACTTTTAAAAAAAAAAAGCATGCAGAAATCAATAAAGCTGCAAAAGCCTAGGACCCAATGTTCACAGGCTTCGCAACCCACTTTTAGGTCAGGATCCTCAGGTTGGGAAACACTGCTTTAAACCACCTGTCCATCAAGTCACTGTACAGTTACCTATTTGTGCCCCAGTTATGTTTTTTATTCTCAGTCCCACTACAAGTTTCAAGAATAGATTTGTTGTGTATTACTTATCCAAATTCCCCGATTTTTTAAAAGATGCAACTTAAATCGAATTGCCGTGTCATACAAAACACAAGCATTAGGATTCCACTCTTCCAAGTGACACACAAAGCTTGGTGAAGAAATCAAAAAATTGCTTCAGTCTGACTCTCTCTCAGTGTAGGTATGTGGGGAGGGGGAGAAAATTTCTTGAATCTTGTTTTAAAACAAAAGTAAATCTTCAACCTTTTCACAAAAACACTGATATTAGTTGCTCTTCCCATCAGAGGGGAGAAAACCTCCATATTTTGTTTATTCTGTAAAATATTCTCTTTTTTAATAGCCTGAACCAAATAATTTCTCATTTTTACAGGCTTCACTTCCCCTTTCTCACAGTGAATAAATTGCAACTTATTTCCATGAAATTCACAGATGACACAGATCTTTATTTTGCATAAAGGCATAAAGAAGTGTGTAATATCTTCAATATTCATCTGCTAAGTGGACATTTGCATTGGGTTAGAACGGGGTGGGGGGAGAGCCACAACCCTCCCGCAGTGACAGCTGTACAAAGAGATGACATCTGACAGCTGGGACAGTGCTGAAGGGAGACTCAGATGACTCACTGCATCCATGATCCAATTACAGCACACATCCCTCTGACAGACCCAGCAGCTTGACTCCGGCATTTGGAAGGACAGTATTGATCTCTTGTCAGAGACCAGTTGCCTGCCTGCAATTGCGCATTGCTGAACTTTGAAAAGCTACAGTACCCTCTTAAATGATAGGGGCAGGCAGGTTATAGGATTCAGGTACAAAGAGAAGTGCAAAGGGTATTGGCTAAATGCTCTAAAAAACTTGAATGAATCATAACAATATGACAGTCCAATCATATACCCAAGTAGCCTGGGCTGATCTAGCCAGCTTGCTGCCTATCCTCGTGGAGAGACAGCTCTTTGTGGTTAGCTGGATGATCTTCCTTGATGAAAAGGCCACTGCAATTAGCGTATGCTGGTTGGTTGTGCTGTGTGACAGCCAACGAGATGCCCTAATGGCAGCTGCCAATAACTCACAGTTCTAGGAAACAGACAATTAGGCCTTTGATCCTGACACCGCAATGCCTTCTACTCCAGACCTCTCTGCTCTTTCCTTACTGTAAAAGTCCACCAGGTCAGCACGCTACAAATCCCACCAGAGAAACACAACCTGGGCAAAAGGCCAATTATTATTATTATCATCACTATTACCACTATTCTTCCCTGATATGGTGGAATAAATTTTGCCCTAAGTGTGGACTGAAGGATGAGGAAAGGTGAGAACATATTCGGAAAAGTGACTAAAAATTGAATAGGTGGAACGAAAAATGAATCATCACAAAGGAAGAGATCCAGCATATAAAAGACACACTTTGAGGTTAATATATACATTATGTAACCTACATATTTTTTATGCTGGCTCTGTTACTTTGTGTGTGAGCATGCACATATACACACACATTAAGCTATAATTAATATATACATTATCACTACACAGTATTTGCCATGTATTCTTTTATATGCTGCATCTTTTAAAATCTTTATAATTGGCCAATAAACCAACTTGAGCATTATGTTATAAACTCAGCCTTTCTTTGTGTTATTATGTCGGTGTGTCACAATGCATACAACATAACAATATTTGTGTTACAAATTATTCTATATGCTGTATATGATTAACCGTTCTCCATTTTTAATCAGTTTCTAGCATTCAATGGAAAGTTGCATTCAGTCCCTTCATAAACTATGCATTACTGTCCAGATATGGGACACAAAAAAAATACATAGATAGAACTGTAATTAAAGTCTGCCACCTAACAATACCATATATTTATTGATTTCTGGTAAAAAGATCAGGTGAAAAAGACATTTGGCAGATACAAAGCAAAACAGCTTGGATTAGCATCCCAATGATTTGGTATTCTAATGGGTCCTGATTGTCTCTTTCTTGTACACACAAAACTTCCACTGAAGTCAAGTACTCTTGACATGCATAAGGATAAGGTGATTGCACACCAAAATACAGGGGTTGAAAAGCACAATGGAGGATTCCAAGTGCTCTCATGAAGGTACTTCTGACAACACAGCTCTGAAGTCGCTTTCTAAAATTTGTTTGAATATTTGACTGTGTATTTACTTTTTTTTACCATTCAGAATGAGCACTGTTCGCCTGATGACAGGCATGAAGTTAAAAAAATCAAGTCAATGTTGAATGTGCCTTCTTTACACCTGACTGATCAGGATATCCAAAATAGGTAACCCTATGAGTGCAGGGTTTCCCAATTTCTTTTGTGCCCATCCGAAGCTGTATCTGTTGTAGCCAGCAACAGCTAAACCACCTGTATACATGTCTCTAGATCACAAGCCCCATATCTAGAACAACAGAAATTTCCAGAAATAGTACTGAAAAGTAGAATCATAGAGTAGGAAAGGACCACCAGGATCATCTAGTCCAACCCCCTGCACAATGTAGGAAATTCACAACTACCTCCCCCACACACCCCCAGTGCCCAGAAGATGCCCAAGATCCCCCCCTCATGATCTGCCTAAGGTCATAGAATCAGCATTGCTGACAGGTGGCCATCTAGCCTCTGCTTAAAAACCTCCAGGGAAGGAGAGCTTACCACCTCCGAGGAAGCCTGTTCCACTGAGGAACCACTGTAACTGTTAGAAAATTCTTCCTAATGTCTAGATGGAAACTCTTTTGATTTAATTTTAACTCATTGGTTCTGGTCCAACCTTCTGGGGCAACAGAAAACAACTCGGCAAGTAAGAAAGCAAGTAAATTCCAGGAATACAGAATCTGTACCTTACAGTGCTTTGGTAGAAAAATCTTTTATTAGGGTCTGCAATCAAAGCTTTATTTTTTTTAAAGGTTATATAATGGTAAACATGAGTTTTTGTTTACTTTCCAGGCAACAGAAGCATCTACATATGGAATAACTAGTCATACCTGGGGACGAAGCATTAGATGCTTTTAAGGTTCAGACTGTTTGACTTCGCATCAAGGTTCTTGCTGAAATGTGTGATGCTGGTTTGGAAAGCCTCCGCAGGATGCATCAGATGGAGGGAACTATATGAAGAGAAGTGCTGCATATTACACAGGAAGCAAATATGACAACATGTGTCTACATATGCGTGTGCATGACTTTAATACTGGAACTTAGTAAGCATTGCATGAGTAGACCATACATCAGATAGCTAAGGTATGCACCTACATGCCAAGGGTAAGATGGCCTACCCCATGATCCAGTTATTTTAATAACATTGCTGCTTCATGGATATCTGAATAGTTCATCCAAAGGCACCATTGCCAGGAGCCTACTTAACTAAAAATGATACAGGTCTTCCCCAGAAATAAAAAAATACATGGAGAAATTGTTAGTATGGTTCATTAATACCTCATTAATTTGTTCTGAAGATTTCTTTTGATTGTGATACTCCTTACTGGCAATTCTTAATTGTTGACATTAAAAAAATTGCTGAGCTGAGCAAAGAGGAATGTTGGCTACAGTGCACACTTTACTTCTGAGTCTCAAAAATTAAGCATAACTGGCACAGTAGCTTAATAACCTCTCCCAAGAACCATAGTTCAATCCCTAGTGCCATCAGAAAGGTTAGGCATTTAAATCTTGGCAAACAGGCAGTTTATGAATCTCTCTGCACACAGGCAATGGAGTCAATACAGAAAATCTAGAAGAGAACAAGAACTATTCTTATTAAAAGGCAAGGGTTATATCCAGACAGTCTTGCTGCTAAAGGTGGTTTATCTGTGAAAACAAAAAAAAGTATTTCTATATGAGCGGATCCAGAAAATGTATAGATGGTGTGACTGATATTGAATTGGAAGTTGAGAAGAGAGCAAAGTGCATTGTGCAGAAAATACTGATATGGGGAAGAAGTTAATAACAGTCAACTTTGCAGTGTTGTTCAGATCTTGGGCACTGAATCCAATCTCAACACTCATGTGCAACATCAAAGTTCAAAGCTTCACATGATACTTCTTTCAGTTTCTATATTTAGTATTCTGAAAACTCTGAGGACCTCATCAATATTGTTCATACTTGGTATCTCAGGAACATTGTACACAGAATAAACCATTGAATTTGTGGTTCAAAATCAGCATTTTCTTCATCTTAAGTTTATTCCTAACATTTTGATCACCATTGCTTTGAAAAATAAGAATGAACCCCCTTCTTCTATTAGATTACTGTCTATAATGTTGGCATTCTATTACGGGTCAACTTCTGAGCCTTAAAGTGCATTCCTTAAAGGGCTTAGGAGGCAACCCAGCGCAGAAAAACAGTGCAACCCTCATAGAGTTGCATGGGAGATATGCCAGCAAAAAGCTGGCATATCTCTGCTAAAAAAAGGGGGCGTTCCTGAGCCGAAACGGCTCAGGAGGCCCCCCAGCCAAAGTTGGAATGCCCTGGGAGGCCTGTGCTGGAGGCCGGCAGGAGGCTGTGGCAGTGTCCGGGCCCAGCACTGCAGCAGCTGGGGACTGGCATCTGGGCCTGCACGCTGGCGCTGGGGCAACTCATGCAGGTGTGTGCCTTCCGGGCGCTCGCGGTGTGGGCCCCTGCACTGGCGGAGGCCTTCGTCGGCCTCCTAAGGACTTTCAATGTGGCCACCGACACAGGTCAGGAATGGGCTGTTACATTCATTCCAATGATACAGAATGGCGCCTTTTGATCATCACATTCCTGGTGCTGTGACGAAGTGCATGGATCAAATATGTTACATGCAGTCATGATATGCACAATCACCATCTTTTTCTGAATGAGAAAATCTTGGTCCAAATGTATCAGATTAACCTGTGGTCTGGTGCATGTGTTCTGAAGCTGGAATATACCTGTATTGCCCCTTTCAGAAGAAATGGCAATTGCATGTATTAAGAGGATCACATATATGGCATTTGTCCCATAAGCCCAGTCAAATGACACAACTGAAAATGGCTGGTCTCATTTGCTCATAGGGTTGATTTTACACATGTGTTTCTCATGTGGCAGTAATGCAGCACATCACAGAGTCACAAGCACAGTCACAATCACAGAGTCACGATATTTGGCATCATCAGATTTACCAGCTTTGTGAATGATATGATACTTTGACACAAGTGAGACTCATTGCTGTGATCTGGTCCCAGGACATGGTGAACACCAACGCTGTGCAAGAGAAAGAATCCACAAGACTAGCCACACCTGAAAAGAAAACCAGTAATTCATAGTATAGATTTACCCCATCAATATCATATATGAATCCTTTCGTACAAAACACTCCTGTAATAAAGATCTGAAGAACTCATCTTGCCAACATGGCAATGTGTTTGGAAAGAGTACATCAGCATTAGACAGGAAAGGAGAACTCAAGATTAGAGGCAGGAAGAACTAGGCAATTATACTTTTTTCTACTTTCTATGGGGAAAAAGAAACTATTTCAAGACATATGTCTTTCCCCTTCTTATAGCCAAAACCAGTAGTGAGCCTTCTTATAGCCAAAACCAGTAGTGAGCTCTGTTTGGAGTTCTCAGAGTATTTTAAAGCTCATTTTAACATGCATGATTTGGACCATAATGGGGTTTTTTTTTTGGGGGGGTGACTTACCACCTCCCCTCAGCACTAGTTCCCTGACTTAAAAGCCCCAGAGAGCTGTTTTTTGCTCCACTGACCTCAAGTCATGTGTGTGTGTAAAGTGCCATCAAGTCGCAGCCGACTTATGGTGACCCCTCATGGGGTTTTCAAGGCAAGAGACTAACTGAGGTGGTTTGCCAGTGCCTTCCTCTGCATTCCTCTGGTATTCCTTGGTGGTCTCCCATCCAAACACTAACCAGGGCTGACCCTGCTTTTGAGATCGGGCTACGCCATGCCGCCTTCCCTTCCCTCCTCAAGTCATAGGTACTTGTAAATTTAATCTTATGGAACAAACAACGGATCCACCTTCAGGTCAGGAAAACAGTGAAGGGGAGCCTAAGCTGCCTATCTCTATATGATGCAGTCCTGATCCAAACGGAGTCTCCATGCACTTGAAGATTATTATTTTTTAAATTGCTGGGAACATGGAACTCCCATCAGTGCATGCCTGGTTGGTTCTCAACTAGGTTTTTTTTTTTAAAAAAAAAACCTCTTTCTTTCTGCCTGGCCATCAGTGGCCCACAAAATGCTGGAGACATGGAGGATCTATTGTACCCTGTATTTACATATCATTAAAATATATAACAAAGATGTTATTCTGGCCATGAGTACAATAAAAACATTAATTATACTTTACATACATTGGACATGTTTCTGGTCATATCAGGGGTCTTGAAGTGAGTTGCAAAGCACCACTGGATCCAATCCACTGGGAATGGGGCAATACCAACTCTTTACCAATTTACGTGTTCTGGTCAAAGCTAGCAATTTCAGTTTTACCCTATACTAGTTTTATGAGATTTTTAAGCTTTCCAATGTTTACTTTTTATTTATAGTTAGATTTATAGGCCACTTTTCAATCATTGGTGATGGGGGTGGTAATGTTTGGGGCCACTGTTTTGCTGACTGCTGCTTCTTTCTCGTTCCTGAATGAGTCATCTGGGTAGCCCTACCCAGTCAGGAATCCCACAACAAATGGGATGATGTCACAAGGCTACAAATGATGTGATGTAAAATCCTATGAGTTGACATGACCGGTCAGAAGTGGCTGTGTGGCCACATTGCAAATGAGGGGCAATTTTAACATATCTGGGAATGTTTTCACAAGCGATGCCTTAAACCAACAAAACAGGAGACATTTTTGGCACTTCTGAAATTTGATAAAATTTTGCAGTTAAGCATAATAATATTACTGACTGGTGTGAAGCATCGCTTCTAGTTTAGTGCTGTTTCATTAGCAAGTGGTTAGTGAACCGAATCCTTAAAAGGTACCGTTTTGAAAGCATATTCAACAATCTTATTCTCTGGATTCAGGCCATAGTCAGTTGTAAGCTATGAAAAACAGAGTTTACATTTTTTTATTTTCCCTTCATAAGTAGCATAAAAAAAATCAAACTGTTCTTATTATCACATTGGGAAACAAGTATAATCTACAGCCCCTTATCCGAACCACTTGCAAACAGTTTAGCATACATATTTTTGCATTGATTTCCTCCCCAGTGCCCTCTCTCTTTTCCTCTTAGTCTTTTTATAGACTCCTTGACATCAATACACTAGAATGAGCATTAATGTTATCTGCTAGAACTATTGTATCTGGGAATTGCTGTGCTGGTTACGCTAAAGCTTTCCCAGACTATTCCTAATGCCATGTGAAATTAGGAGTTATTTAGACCATAGAATGATACAGATGAAATGCTGCACAAATAATAAACTGTTTTGGACCATGTTTTATGCACCAAAGCCTGTGGAGCTGGGATAATGATTTTCAGCTCTTACTTTATATTACAATCCATATCAGAAGCATTCCAAGGACATGTTAACAGAAGAAAGTAAGCATGCTTTCTCTGCAGATTATCTACTTCTGACATACTAATATCTGCAAAGTTCTGATTTTATTCCCAACGGTAGGCTGATTTTCAGCACAGACCTAAAAAGTGCACGGCTTGTTCTCTAAAGTGAATTTTATGATAACAACATAACAGCAAGGAACTTTGCCCACAACCAAAAAAATGTATGCAAAAATATATTCACATAGTTAAAGAAAATAGAATTGCTATGGAAATAAACACCTTCAATAAAATATATCATCTATCTATTACATGGCTCTCCATCAGTTTATTCATGCACATTAAGATCTATCCACATGATCTGGAAGTTTATTCTGCAAAACTAACTTCTGAAAGCAGCTTGCAGACCACACTGATGGTATTGATATCCCAGGGCTGACTCAAGATATTTTGGTACCCCAAGTAACCCTCAGTCCAAGAAGGTTCACTTCCCAAAATGCCAGAGCACAAAGTGGTTAATCACATGCTGCTTCAAGGAGCCACTTGTGCAACTTGGCCGCCCCTGATAGATTCTGGATGTTTAAAATACACCACCTAGATATTGAACAGAGCCTTAGTAGATAGAAGAACTAGACCTTGCTGACAGTTTTGCCATGATTTTGCCACTGTTGACATAAATCACTGATTTCCACATGCATGGAAAGCAGGAAGCCACCACATTAAAGGGGAATGTTCAGATGGTGTCCTGAGGGCTTTCTCCTTGGAGACGGACAAAACATTGTTTTTCTCAGGTTTAAAGGGGCCTCTTCAGAGGGGCTGCAGGGTGAGCATCTACCTCTGACACTGCTATGGAGGATATAGCTAAGCTCAACTTTCAAAATGGGATGCGACAGTTTGTTGCCACATGTCATCCCCTCCCCTTTAGCCTTTTAAAAAGCTTCCTCCCCTGTTTGCTAAACAGTGAGGTAGCATTACAGTAAGGTTTGGTATGGAAATAGAAACTGAAGGGTAAGGGGGGGGTTCTGGGATTTGGGGAGAAGAAAATAGGAGGAATGGAGGTTGGGGCAATGGTGGCAGCAACAAGCAGAGTGGAGGGGGGCTGGTAGGGTTGCCAACCTCCAGGTACTAGCTGGAGATCTCCTGCTATTACAACTGATCTCCAGCCAATAGAGATCAGTTCACCTGGAGAAAATGGCCGCTTTGGCAATTGGACTCTACGGCTTTGAAGTCCCTCCCCTCCCCAAACCCTGCCCTCCTCAGGCTCTGCCCCAAAATTTTCCAGGTATTTCCCAACCCAGAGCTGGTAACCCTAGGGGCTGGACATTTTCTGCCCATTTCTGTGCCACTTGCTATTGCTGCTGCAGAAGGGTTCATTTTTCATGCCCCCATGTGGAAGCAGCCTGCATTAATCCAATAGAATTCTGGATACGTCAGGAAAAGAAAATACCAAGACAGCCCGGATAACCTACAAGAACCAAAGAATTCTGGATAGTTAACAAAATGGAGATTTTAGACAGTAAACCTGAATCTCTGCCTCTAAGGGCTCTATTTGGATAAGAAACTCAATAGAATTTGTGAGTTCTGAAGCAGTACTGACCCAATCCAACCTCAGAGCACATGGAATGTTGTTACCATGTAATGATCTCATGAGGACAGGACCAGGGAGCCATGTTGCAGGAATAGGGTTGCCAACTGCCAGGTAGTAGCAGGAGACCTCCTGCTAATTCAACTGATCTCCAGCCGATAGAGATCAGATCCCATGGAGAAAAATGGCCACTTTGGCAATTGAACTCTATGGCATTGAAGTCCCTCCCCTCCCCAAACCCCGCCCTCTTCAGGCTCCGCCCACAAAATCTCCCACCGGTTGTGAAGAGGGACCTGGTAACCCTATGCAGGAAGGTCAGCTGTTTAGTCTTTAAAAAAAAAAAAAAACTTTTTACTCATCCAATCACAGTGCACAGAAATTACAAATGTTGTGAATCAGCTAACAGGAGAACAATTTTCCAACTTCCTCAGCACTGATATCTGAGTGCAAGAAAAACATGATTTCTAGCAATGATCGTGCTGAATGTGGAAAAGTTCTCTTTCTACGGTTTCCAAACAATTTAAAAACAACAAAAACAACAACAACACACACACACACACATATATAAGTTTATTCTTACATAATTTCACATCTTAATTGGGTGTGTGTTTTTTTTTAAAAAAATTGTGACTCTTTTTGATGCTGTGAATGCCATATTTGGGCAGAATTTAGGCACAGAATTTTTCAAAACAAATAAACGTAACGTAGATGGCAATCCTTTTTGTCCTGAGTTCAGATACTTCCAGATTATTACTTTTTTTGTTGTTTAAATGTAAATGCTTTTGCACAGAGACACGTGCGTGCACATAAATATATAATGTCATTATATATCACTATATGTCACATATCTCTCCATAAAATACATGGGGTGTGTGTGTCTGTAACCTCAGATATCCATGGTTTTCTGTTTACAGTGATGCCTGCCCAATACTACAAAGCTTTTCAAAGCTATGATATAAATAGTGGCTCCATGAACAATTACTGTACAGAGTGGTAGCTCTCTCTTCTCACATACTCAAAAGTACACAGAATTTAAAACAGAGTGATATAAAAAGGCCTGGAGGGACTCAAACCTTAATTTTATCCCTAGGCTAGATACACAGTGGCAAGGCACGGTGGGAACTTCCCATTCTTCTTTGCTAATACGACTCAGCACTGACCTTCTGGGGAAACCAAGCCCTCCTGGGCAAAATGGTAACCTAATGTGATTGTTTATATGCTGGATTCTGTGGTGTGGGCTGGCTTTGTGAAGTATGATGCAGTTTACTTTTAACTAGAACTCAGCTGAGATCAAAAATGGAACAGGAAACAGGCCTCCAATGGCGACAGATAAATGCCTAATTTACTGTCCCACTTAATCCAGCACTTTTTTCCCTTAAATCATTATCCCTGAGTTCTCATTATTGTAGCAATGAGGGGATGAAAGACAAGTGTAATGAAACCATGATTTCAGCACTTCTGTTTACAATAGACACAGTCTATACAATTTATCATCAAGGAGAAGGGGGAAAAATCAGAGCAGCTGAGTTGTTACATAGAAAATTAAAGACAAATATAATAAGGGCTAGTAATCCTTTGCCTGGCTCATACACACTCTTATGAGGAAAATACCATGCACAGCTACAGCTACAAAATCTGTTGGCAGAGAATTATTTATATAATGTCATTAATTGGTATGCAATAAGTGTGTGTGTGTGTGTGTGTGTGTGTGTGAGAGAGAGAGAGAGAGAGAGAGAGAGAGAGAGAGAGAGAGAGAGAGAGAGAGAGAGAGAGAGAGAGAGAGAGAGAATTAATTTGAAAAAGTATGCAGGTTATTTTTCAATCGGACATTTCTGTTGGACAATCCAATTTGAAAACCAGTTAAGCCAGTAAAGAATAGATTCAGCACAGTGTCGCATGTGGGACTAGGGGAAAATATAGCTCAGCGGCAGGGCTGCCAGCCAATGGCTGGCATCCAATAGGAGTAGGGGGAGGAACCCTGAAGAGCTGTCATGCCTCTCTAGCATTCACCAGAAATTCTAATGTAAAGCCGCAGAGTTTCTGATGATTCCTAGAGCTCACTGACTTCACTCGCGCACACACACTCACAGTTAAATTAGGGTTGCCAGGTCTGGGTTGGGAAATTGTTGGAGAATTTGGAGGTGGAGCCTGAGGAGGGTGAAGTTTGGGGAGGGGAGAGACCTCACTGGGGTATAATATCATGGAATCCATCCTCCAAAGCTACCATTTTCTGGAGATGAGTTGCAACCCCAAAATCCCCCCTCCCCAAATCTCCACAAATTTCCCCACTCAGAGTTGGCAATCCTAGGACTGGACCATGAGGGAACAGCAGATGTACCCTTCAAACCCCCTAGGCTTCCCTAATCAAAACGATCCCCAGCTCTTAGGTATTAACTCTTCAGTGGAAAAAAAGCAGAAGTATTTTAAAATTCGGAAGAAAGGGGAAAGATTACAAAATCAGGTGGAAGAGGTTATCCCACCCTTTCAATACCACTACATTCCCCATCTGTTTGTCTCTTCCCTCCAGATGCTAAAAGAAATTTAAAGAGATGGGAGACATGAGATTTCCAACATATCATTATTTGCTATGTCTATCAGACTGAGGATCTGCTCGTGATCCAAATACATACCCTTGCTACTCAGCAGGACAGAATCTGACAAAAATCTGGTATGCACAGAAACAGATCATCAACATAGTAGCAGCAGCTGAGGTTTACTGGTTTTTCAGACCTCCACATCAGAAAAAGATTTTAGTGGTCACAGCAGCAATATATATATTCAAGCAGGGGGCCCAAGGACTCAAGGTGGCATCTCATCTTCTCCTCCCCCACTCTTTCCTCTTCCCTTCCCTGAAAGCACCCATAACCTCTCCTGCTCTTGCTTCCTTCTCTCCTTCCCATCCACCAGTCAAACTACTTTTATCTGTCTCCATCATCAGCTTTCTCTCCTACTCACCCCCTGGAAGCCTCTGCCTGAGAACACTCCGAGTGTTTCTTGCCACCAGGTTGGGCCAGACCCAGTTGCATAGGAGGGAAGCTGTAAGGACTTGTGGGAGGGTACCTCACTTTCCCTTGTATCCCCCCTTCACACATTATATCCACTTTTCTTCCTCCTAGCAGCCCCCATATCCTCACCTTTCCCTGCTTCCTTTTCTTCTTCCCACCCACCCACCCACCCACCCACCTTCTATTTGCCCCTCATCTTCAGTTATATTTATTTACTTAATTCAAACCCCACAGTGGGGGCCCAAAGCAGCTTAAATCATTTTGTTCTCCATTTTATCCTTACAACAACCCATTGAGGAAAGTTAGGCTGAGTGTGTGTGGCTGGCCCAAGGTCACCAAATCAGCTTCTACAGCACAGTGAGAATTTTAACCTGGGTCTCCCAGACCATAGTCTTTTACTCGAACCACTACACCACACTGGCTTTTGTGGAGTTGCTGCTGTTGAAGAGTAGCAAGCAGCCAATGCTAGATTAGTAATGTAAGTTGGAAGTATCAAGTAGCCTAGTGGTTACTGCTGGGTCTGGCTCCAATCAGTCCTCCCTTTAAGGCCAAAAAGCCCTGGAAAAGCCCCCCTGTCTTTCCTTGACAGAAACCAAAGCTTGAAGGCTGACAATACTGTTGTCATTGCCTAGCAACAGCCACTAAAGACATTTGTTTTGTAAAGCTGCAGGTGCTGCTTCTATTATTTTGCATTTTTTAAAATCCCCTCCAATGTAATTGTTTTTAAGATTTCAGATTTTTGTGCAAACCTGGGGAATTTTTCAGGATTTTAGAAATACCTGTCTTGGTCTGTTCATGGCTCCAATTTCTGGAATGAAGTATCCACAGATTTGGCCACATTGAGTTACATATATTGATATCATAGATCTTTGGCGATCCAATTACAGACCTGTTTAGATTAAAGTTTCACTGTATTTCATTACAACCATACGTGCTCAGGAATGTTGATGTCGGAAAAGCAATTTGTAATCCTTCAGGAGAAACAAATAAGAATAATGGCAATACTTGCTCTAAACAAGGTTATTATTCCCTAGTGGGGAATATTCTTATTTATGTAACTAGATCCCTAATCACCACAAATTCTAACAGCCCATTCTGAAACTAGCAAGAAACCGTTTGGAGTGGGGTGAACCAACAGTTTTGGTAATACAACATCACAACTCATGCTGTTATGATGGTTATGTAGGTAGATACCCCGTCACAAAATGTTTACAATGACAAACAGCCTTTGAGAATAGATATTCCTTAAGTTTTCCTAGTGTGTACATACAATAAAATGTAGCAGCACGTACTAGTAACATAATATAGGAACATACCATCCATAGCATATTTCACCCATCGTACAGCATAAACAGTTATATGAAACATTCCTTTAGCCATTCACAAGCTATTGTTCAGGGGTGAGTTTGTACACGTAGCAGGGCACAAGAACCAATTTTTGGAGTAGGCAATAAAGATTCAGTGTGGAAGGAAGAGGGATGCACATTCAAATACACATTGTCCATCCACATATACATTCTGTCTTAACTAGCTAGATCTGGATCAGAGCAGAAGACCTGCCACATAGCTAATGGGGCAATGAAATTTCTAGCAGCAAGGAAGCTCCATTCACTAAGAGGACAAAGTGAGGACTTGTTTGCCCTTATTAATGTTGTCATGCAGCACAATCTGATTGGCTGTGCAGCATTATGACAGCATCATGGTTTAAACATGATTGCCTACTACCTGAAATTACACAATGAAGAAAGCCTTACAAGTAGCAAAAATTTCCCATCTTCCCCCACTGTTCCTTGCTCTCCTTTTATGGCCCCAACTATTTTCTGTTGCCTCTCCTGCCTTCCAGCCAGACTTTTTTCTCCCTTCTTTCATGCCCGCTCCCTCCTTTTCTTGCACTCTTTTATTTGGGAACCTTCATTAGAGTTTTTCCTGCTCAGGATACTAGGCAACCTCCCAATGCCATCTATGCTCTCATGACATTTTGTGAGACCTCAGGTGGCATTCTCCACTCAGGGGCAAATTTAAACCTCCCTCAGAATTTTTCCCACTTTGAATATTAGTGCAAACTTGTGGGCTGTCCCAGGGGCTGCAACCTCCACCCCCAATCTGTAGATGTCCTCATTGTGTGGATTGTTTTGACATTCATTCTTGGGACACTGCTCAGAATTAGATATATGATCAGCTGGTGAAGCCCATGGTGGCTCATCAATAAATCTGTTGCTTACCAGAGAGGAGGAAGAAAAAGAATTAATGCCAAACAACCAGATTTCCCCAAGCCAGAGAAGCACAGTGGTTCAGTCATAGATTTGGGACAAGGCACAGGGACTTCCCAAGTTACAGAAGGTCACCATGAACTTTCCTTGACTTCTGAACGCAGCCCACAGCCCAACTTTCTTTGATCCAGATACCTTCTCAGGGGCAATGTCCAAGACTACATGACACATGATTGCTGGTCTCAGCCCACTATTAACAGTATGGCAGCATATTGAACTGCAGCCATTAAAACACTACCAATGACCAAGGGAAACATGGACATCCTGCAACTCACATCAAGGTACCCAATGATTTATAGTGTGAAACAGTCTCCTCAAATATTATTAACAGAGAGGTTCTCAATCAGAACTAACCACATCTGCAGCAGAACTGCATCTCTACAGGTCATGGGGAATTTAACACAAATAAACTGCTTTGTGAGAAGTTTGCCCCTCCACCATGCCTCTGGCGCACCAAGCCAGAGCGTCCTCCGCATCGTCAAAGGATTTTGAGGAGTAAGAATCCTCCTTGTCCTCCCTGGCTACCTAGTTGCCTGTTGCAACAAACCCTGTGCAGCCTCTCTCCTCCCAGCCTCAGCATTTCTGGCCAATTTATGGAGCAGACAGACCTCCTAAGTCCACTATGGTCCTCCCAAACCACACACCCCAAAGTCCATATAGGCAGCCCTACTCGGGCCTCCCTTTGAACGTGTGCTCATCTCTGAGCACGTGTTTGGCTTGTGGCCTTCGCTCCACCCCGTCTTGCTGCTCGTCAGCTGCTAAGTGGTGGCACGGCTTGGGTTGCGTGTGGGCTGGGCGACGGAGGCGAGGTTTTCCCAGGCTGTTGCCCACCCAGAGCCAGTGAGCGTGGCTCCAGGGCCTGGTCGACTCCCTCTCAGGCTGCCCTAAATCCTGCCAGGTGCAGCAGGTGGACTCTATTTTCCTCCTCCTGTCTTGTCCCATGGCATCCAGCTAAGGTCCATGGGGAGGGGGGAGGCCTGAGACGCAACAGGCTGCCAATGTCTCGGGACACCCCCCCTCCCTCAGGGGTTGCCGGATGATCTTGTTACCCTAAAGTTGTAAAGCCCTGTGGGGGTGGTGAACGCCTTCTCCTTATCTTCCGGCAGCATGGGAATCTGCCAGTACTCCTTTGTCAGCTCGATCACTGAGAGGTGCTGAGCAGTTCCTAATTGATTGATCAACAGATCAGCCCAAGGTATGGGGTATGCGTTGAACTGTGCCATTTTATTGAACTCGCTATAATCTATGCAGAATCAGACACTCCCATCTGGTTTTGGCCCTAGTATGATAGGGCTCTGCCATGCACTCCAAGATGGCTCTATCACTTCCAACTGGAGCATCTTCTCCACTTCCTTGTTGATGGCATGCCAACATTGAAGGGGAACAGAGTGCCAAGGAGTGTGGGCTACCTTCCCTGGCAGGGTCCAGATTGCGTACACTACCCACTGAGTGCGTCCCGGTGTTGAGGAAAACATGGGCTGCAGCGACCACAAGTCAGCCAGTTGTTGGTGTGGAGCTGGCAAGAGCCGCTCATCAATATGGGTATCTTCAGTGTGGGATCCTCGCGCCTGCCATGGCAGTTCCCCTTCCAACAGTGCTAGCTGTTTAGGCTAGCCCCTGCTAGCTTTCTCACCATAAACTTGAGCATCTGATTAAAGCATTCTCCCAGACCATTTGTTTGGGGATGAGCAACCGAGGATTCGTGTAAATTCTAATAGCAATGTTGGCCGATCCTGAGAGTATTTAAATCTGGTGACTGGAGCTGTGAACAGACAAGACAGATTTTTCTACAAACCTGAAAAACACCCAGATTTGCAGAAAAATCTGAAATCTGGGGGGGAAATACATTGGAGGCATCCTGAGTTGCCTCCCATCGCAAGTGGCTCAGGACGCTCACACGCCACTGGCCGGCCCCTACTTACTCGCACAGCCCAGATGGCCGGCCCCTACTTACTCGCATAGCCCAGATGGCAAACCTCAGGTAAGGCAAGCCTCAGGTGCATCCTTGCTGATGGCTCCAGGAAGCTCAGTGGGATGTGAGGCCACTGAAGAACCAAGCAGATGGAGAGACGATGGGCAGCTTGCATCGCAGAGGCTGGATGGCCAGGACTCTGCAGAAACGGCCAGCCCTGTTGCGAAAAGACAGCAGCGCTGCAGCAGGGAGCCCCAAAGCACCCAGTCAGGGCTAAGTTTCTGGAGGCCTCAGGAGGTGGGCAGGAGGGAGGCATTCAGCTGGCCAGTGGCCAAGCCCCTCCTACATAGCTAGGAAAGCAGCAGAGCCCAGGACAGGAAGGGACAAGTGTGAGCCAGACCAAGCCTCGCCCAAATCCTTAAAGAGGGCCAGAAGCCTCCTTATATAGCCTATCAGGGGTGGAGCCTGGAAGGAGGTGGGCAGAGTCTAAGAGGGGCCTTAGCTATAAAGCCAGAGAGAAGTCTGAGGCTGAGGAGGAAACCACAGGCTGCCAGAGGCTCCAAATGTAAGGCAATCTGGCAACCTCCGAGGGAGAGAACAGCTCTGACTCCCCTTCGGAGTCGTCTGAAGCCGAGGAGGCCCCTCCGGTGCTAGTAAGTCAGGTCCTGGAGGGCACGCTGACCCCTCCTTCCAGACCAGCGACTCACAGGGGGTTTAAAAAAACCAACAGAATGATAAAAAGTGTCTGTAGCTTTAAGAAACAGATGCCTTCAGCAGTTGTTGCTAGGCAACCACAGCATTCCAGGCTTGGTTTCTGTGAATAAAAGGCAGAGAGAGGGGGGCAAGGTCCTTTCCAGGCCTATTTTGGGCTTTGAGGGAGGACTTATCAGAGCCAGGCCTGGGAGCATCCATCGGGTGATTTGATACCACCTGACTTGCATGACTCACCTAGGCCTGGCTGTTTGCTACTGTTCAACAGCAGCCATCATATAAAAGCCAATGTGGTGTAGCAGTTAGAGCTTCAGAGTAGGTCTGGGAGACCCAGGTACGAATCTCCATCTTGCTGTGGAAGCTCACTGGGTGATTTTGGGCCAGTCGCATACTCCCAGCCGAACCTACCTTACAGGGTTGTTGTGAGGACAAAAAGGAGGAGAGTAGAATAATGTAAACTACTTTGGTTCCCACTGTTGAGAAAGGCAAGGTAGAAGTGAAGAAATAATAAATATAGCTGAAGATGGGAAACAGATAAAAGGTAGGTTGGTGAATGGCTGAGAAGGACAGTCAGTCAGGGAAAGGGGAGAGGATATGGGGGTTGCCAGCAGGAGGTAAAGAGGAAATAGTGTGGGGAGGAGGATATAGGGGAAAGTGAGCTGCCCTTCCACAAAACCTTGAGAGTTCCCTGCCATCCAAGTGAGCCTGGCCAGTGGCAGTCATCACACAACTGGGCCATAGTTTTCCTCTGCAGAGGCTGCTGGGGAGAGGGGAGAGAGAAAGCTGAACACAGGGCGGGGGCAGATAAAGGTAGGTTGTCTGTTGGTATATGCCAATTAAGGTGCTATTGCTGTTGTTATTGGTTGGCTGTTGGGTGGGAAGGACAAAAGGAACTAGGGAAAGGGGAGAGGCTCTGGTGGCTTTCAGGGAAGGGGAAGAGAACATAGTGGAGGAAGGGGAAATGATATGCCAGTCCTTGTGGGTTCCTGCTTGTAAATATATAATTGACTAAATTGAATACAGTTTACCAGTCATGTGTAGTGGCCCACAACAGCTCAGCAATCATCATTTGATACCTGCTGGGACTGCAAAATAAAGGGAAGTGCGCAGGCTGTTCATCTGGCACAAAACTGGGACAAAGCCTCAGTTGCACTCACCAACAGAATCTTCTAGAAGAGAAAATTATTCATATGCACCTAAGAAACATTTCCACAATTATCTTCTCTCTATTGTATATATACAATAAAATTTGATCATGCATCTAAGATTGCCAAATTCTATTCATTTTAATCACATCCCTACAAGTAATAATTCATTTGAACGTAACGTAACAATAGTTTGAATAATTGAAATTCATCCATCGCACCATCTACTAATTCTCACATATTTTGATCAATTCTGCAAATTAATCCTTCATAAACAAGTAGGGGAGGGGTGACGGAATTTGAACTCCCTGTCCACTGAGAAAAATATTTAGCTGACTGGCTGCTGAACCTGTTTCCAGAATGTGAAGATGGGCTTACTCTCATCAATCATTCCCAGGGACTCTGGTGATTCATGATACCTGTCCAGATTAACAGACTTCCTCGTTCACTCCCTCAGCCATGCTTCCTTGTTCCAGCTTTATCACACCATCACATTCATTACAGTGTCTTCCATTCAGGAATTTCCCACCTATAACTTCATAGTGGCAACAGAAAAGTTGCCTTCTTTCTCTGTGATCAATGAACCACTATCTTTGCTGTTTATAAATCTGCCAATACATCAAGTGCAATCATTTTAGAGTTTATGTACTTGCAGGAAAAATTTCAAAAGTTAAGAAACAAACTATTCAAAACTGTGATATCATGGATATTTTTTCCATCTCTGCAGGTACTGTGTATGCCAATAAAGGTTTGTTTGATTGTTGGATTGACATTTTTTCCAAATCTTCATCTCTATTAGCAGTAGACTGCTTTCCCTGTTAAATGTGATCAAACTGAAATTGTGCTTCATTTTGCAAAACATTAGCTCTTTAGACAATCACTTATTACTGGAAGCCATCTATACCTTAACAGTAAGCTCATATACGCATTTTAACTGCCTCCTTGCTGTAATGTCTACAAGCTCATCATGTAACATGATAGCTTCCCACTTCCACCTTACTTAGATGGTGCTGGTGGTGGAAACTTGCAATATAGTGGTATCTCATTGTCCAGAGTCGGGGTTGGAGGCAAGCAGAGCAGGGGGAAGCAGTGCATCCCCCTCCTCTGGACTTCCCCATGACCTGGCAGCCACTGCCTGCAGACCTGCGGCTAGGTAACAATACGAAAAGACTTACCAGGAGGCAGGGTTGCCCCACAAAGTAGCCAGGAGCTGGGGAAAGTGATAGAGGCTGGGGGAAGGTTCAGAATGCTGACGCAACTGACTGTCAGTTGGCCTCAACAAGGTCAGGAAAAGACCCAATGAAGGGGGAAAGCCCAGGGCAGCCAACAACATGCCGGGTCACCTCAAAGAAGATGCCAAGGTAGCGCCCGGCCACACCCAATCTTCCTGGAGAAGGGGAGGTTGGTGGGGGCACTCCCGGGAGGTGAGCAAATCCAACCATGGGAGGAGGAAAGCAACTCAACCAGACTGCCCCAAGGGGTGAGTGACGGGGACAGGCACCATGGTGGTGGGCACATCAAGTATGTGGTAGGCAGGAAAGGAGTGGGACTGCAGAGGAAGAAGGTATAAAGGAAGGTTGACCAGGCCAGAGAGGAGGTGGTTAGCAGTGTCAAAGGAGGCATGGGTCTGTTAAACTGGGGCAAGAAGGAACAAGATGGTGCAACCCCCTTCTGAGGCTTGGCAAGGGCACTACGGTGGCAGTGGGCACCATGGCGAGTACATCAATGGTGCAGAGGAACCTCAAACAGTGGTGGAGAATGTGGGCATTCGGCCAAAGGTAAAGAGGCCCCTTCCCTATCTTCTGACACCCGCTGGGTGGACCAGCAGTCACCCTCTCCTACGATCACCTGTGCTCAAAGGACCTGGAGCCCTGGGAGTTGTTATGGAGTGTCTGAAGGCAGAGCCCAACCCTAACCCCATCTCCACAGCAGCAATGGATCTCACCCTTTGGGGGCGGACCTCTAGGGAGGGGGGGAAAGAACCTGAAACCCCTGGAAGCAGTGAGGGATCGTGGCCCTTGCTTCATGTACAGGAAGTGTCCCCTCATGGAGTGTGATGCAAGTTGGGAATCCGCCATGCACGTCACCTATAAAAGCTCCCAACCACCCATTGATGGTAATGGTCCAAATCTCAGGATGGTGAGTAGCCACCCTCGTGGATAGCAGATCTCCATGACCAGCATCCGACTCCTACCTGAAGGGCTACCTGTGGTACGCATGGCATCCATTGCTTGCTTCCATGGACATGTAGAGCAGTGTCCAGTAGTGCAGCTACCAGTATCATACCAGGGTAAAGTACATAAGATTGAGTTGGCCCATGTAAAGGCTCTACCATATCCTCTGTTCCTGGGATGAGATGCTCCAGAGTTCTATGGAGTGTTGCACCATGTGACGACACCCGCCAAAACCTTCCCCACACAAGTGCAGGAAGAGCTGGGGGAGGGCCTGCCAGCCAAGATCCTGATGGAGTGGCCACATCATTCTAATGGTCCTGGAGGGTGAATCTGGAATTCCTTGCAGCTCAGGAGGCCGATGACACCTTGGGCCCACTATGAGAAACAGTGGCAGTAAGTGGAGGTGAGGGACAAATGGCGAAGTCAAAGGAACCCGTTGGTGAGACTTGCAAGAGGGAGACAAGGTGTTAGCGAACAGGCGTGTATTGGCCAAGAACACCAGGGAACCGTGGCAGGGCCCGTTTCAAGTCACAGGAGTTCTGGGTCCACTCTCTTACGAGGTACAGTGTGGACTTTCAACAAGGCAGAAGAAAAGGTTGCACATAAATGATATGAAAAAGTGGCACGAGTAAGCCCTGACAACCTGTCATTTGTCAGAAACCAGTTGGACTTAAACAAGGGCGAGTTACCTTGGGGCCGACCTGCAATGGAACCAACTGTACCACTCTTGGATCCCACGTTAAGCCCAGCCAGCATAGTGACCTTCATGCCCTCTTGCAGCAGGTGTCCATGGTCTTCTCAAACCAGCCAGGGTACACAGCCCTTGAACATCACCACATCGACACTCCCCCAGGAAAGGTAGCTCAATCGTGGTGGAGGACTCTGCCCCAGAAACAGTGGGAGACATGGTTGTCATGGTTCCCTCTCGCTCCCAACTACTTTTTCATGTCTCCCTCCACACCCAATTACAACTATGTTGCATGGAACAAGAACAAACACACAATCTCTCATACACATTTTAGTCCTGCTGATGGTAATGAGTATAAACACTTCATGGAAGAGTTGTGATTGTACTCCCTACAATACTTCTTTACACAGTCTTCATTATGTCTCTGCTTTCTCCACTGCTGCCACTGGGAAATATGAGCACAACCCAGCATTTCCAGTTTGTGTGTACTTTTTGCTGGTCTCTGCAGGTTCTCAACTGTACCACCCTCTAGTCCTGTCTACACCAAGGTTACATCCTGATGCTGTCTACCAATGAAAAGAATTTCCAAAATATTCTAAAAATGCAGGGTAAGAGGCAGTTCAAGTGAAGGGAACTCTTCCCTCAGTTGTTAACACATTTCCCCCATAGAAGTACACATGTACCCAGATACAGATACAGTGTACATGCATTTCCTCCTGGAAACATTCTAAACAAGCATGAGAAGTAGAAGTCCAACTCACAACATAAATGAGACTTTAACATAAATGGAGATTCCCAAAAGTGTATTTCAAGACTTGTGAGGCTTTCGTTCAGAATTAGTATGCATTCAACTGTATCTGGGCAGAATCTTCTTACAGTCATTACATTTGAAATACAAAAGTCAAATTAATCAACTTTTAAATGAAACAAAGTATGAATAACAAATCATCAAATGAAGGCAATGGTTGACAACAATAGCTTATTCCCTCCAACAATCCCTAAACAGTTTCTAACTCATCAGCATTCCTCCCATGAATTAGCTTTTTCTTACAAGCTAAACGGAATTTCAAGTGTAAAGGTTCATACCTTTACGTAAAACATAAGGAAATTATGCTCAGATCATTCAGTGCTCAATTCTGTAGGTATAGATGAATTCTCAGAAAGCAAAATAATGAAGACTTTGATATTCTACTGAGTAGTCTCATTAATTACAATGGATCTAGGCATTTTAAAGCTAGCAAGCATGTATAGCCAATAAGGGAAACACAAGTACACTCAACAGAATTAAAAGTGCTGAACCATGGCTGAACCGTGTCTACAATCATGGCTGATTTTATATACCAATGAATAAATCTACACACATTGTGAAAGGAACATTTATTTGTTAAATTTTGTTACACTACACTGGCTGAAGATATTACTGGTGCTGCGTCAACTCTGATAGCAACACTTCCCTGATGGAGTGAGAAGGGGGACTCAGTGGTAGAGCATCAGCTCTCTATACTGAAGATCCTAAGTTCGATCCCTGGCATTGCCCATTTGGAAAGGATCAAGGAGCAGGTGATGTGAAAGACCTCTGCATGAGACCCCGGAGAGCTGCTACCAGTCAACATTGACCTTGATAGACCAATGGCAGACTCACTATAAGGCAGATTCATGTGTTCATAAATAGAAGACTGCCTGGACTCAGTTCCTTCTCTACCCAACTAGACTGTGCACACTGCCAGCTCTGATACTGGTGAATATCCATTTTTTGTGTGTAGCTGGATCCCGCCAACTTTTTCGTTCAATCTAGTCCAATTCCCATCCTTATTACAGATACCATCCCACACTGCTTTTGTTCACGAAGGACCCACGATTCCCCACATAGTCTTTTTGGTAGTCAAACGAGACTCCCTGCTCCCTTTCTCACCAGAGGAAAAGCTAGTTAGATCCACCCATTATTTCAATATATTCACAATATGAACTTTGTATGATACTACTATGTTTAAGTAAAAAAAAAAAGAGAGAGATAAAGGTCCCCTGTGCAAGCATCGGGTGACGTCACATCCCGACGTTTTCTAGGCAGACTTTGTTTATGGGGTGGTTTGCCAGTGCCTTCCCCAGTCGTCTTCCCTTTACCCCCAGCAAGCTGGGTACTCATTTTACCAACCTCGGAAGGATGGAAGGCTGAGTCAACCTTGAGCCGGCTGCCTGAAACCAACTTCCGTCGGGATCGAACTCAGGTCGTGAGCGGAGCTTGGACTGCAGCACTGCAGCTTACCACTCTGCACCACAGGGCTCTTACTACTATGCTTAGTACTCTAAGAGCTATCCCAAAGCTCTAGAAGACAGATTAAAATTTGAATTGTGAGCTTTATTAAAGCTACAAGCCTATCAATGCTTACTTGGAAGTAAGTCCTACTGAAAGTTCTGAAACAGGCTTATGAATAACGAATTGCACTGGGAATTCAGTATCTAAGCCTCCCACCCTTTTCCTGATCAGAATTCCAACTCCAGCATGTTCTGTGCACATTCGTGTTCTTAACAGCTAATACAGTCAGTGACACCAAACTAGAGAGGGGACATGACATACAAACATATTCTGAACAGAACATAAGAAAGCAACATTTACAATCCACCTGACAGTGCCAGTCACTTCTCTTGAAGTAACATGGCAGGCATCAAAAATATCACCTGTGTGTGTGTGTGTCTTTCTTTATAAATGATACACCTATGTTGTGTCCATTCATCAATATAAAATTTTATCATCATTAATAAAGAGTCCACCAAAAAACACGCACACAACCCCACAAAGAATCAGAATCTCATTTTGTTAAAACCTCCAAATGAAAATAAACTGCAAACATTTGAATAACATCACAGCAGGGATAATATACCTAAGGAAATCTATTGAAATATGCTAGTGAATTCATCCTCTTCTCTCCCATTAAAACGGCAATTGACTGTAAACCTCCTACCCCTCTCCACTGAGACTTTAATTGTAAAGATTCCTGTTACATATCATATTAGAATTTAGTTAAAATTGTAGAACACATTATTTCCAATCAGACAGCCAACCATCACTCACAAAGATTTTTAAAAGGTGATTAATAATTCATCTCAGATAAGGAAAAGATCTATATTTATACCATCTTCCCAGCCACCATAAACTACCTGACAATTGTTCAGTAATGATGCCCAGTAAATTCTTTAAAATGGTAATTTGTCATTCTGTCACTTCATTTGTGACCTAAAATTCCTCACTTGAGGCATCATCAAATAAATTAATCACTTTCCAGGATCCATTTCTCTGTTCTGCACGTTATTATGCCCGGGCTCTCGTGTGTTTCTGTTCATTTACATATATTTAATGGCTCAGCAGTGGTTCACTATGGCACATAGCACACACATCTCATTACAGGTGAAATATTCTAACTGCCACTATCACTGGGAAAGAAAATAACTCTCCCAATTTAATTTTCCTGATGTAACAAAACCATGATTCTTCACTATGAAATGTTGATGCCATCCATCAGTCACAATCAATAAAATCATCATCGAAGTACGCCTTCTTTAGCATCATTCCTTCAGACTGGGTATTATTTGAAGGAGGTAATTAAACACATAATATGTAATGAATGTAAATGAAGAAAAAAATTCTCATGTTCTCTCCCCCTCACCTTCTAACTGTGCTTATTTTACTGCTTTGATTTAAAGTTTTTTTTTTACATCTTAACAATCTATGAAATACACAAGGCCCTGAAGGGAAGCCATCAGAAGTACAGTAGGCAATCAATCAATATGCCTAATGACTAATTAAAAGGACACATATTTTTAAAAATCCAAAATGGTATTGTTTATAGATTTTTTTCACTTCAAAAATCACGTTTCTCCTGGATCCTCTTTATTGCAGACTGAAATTATAAACTTCCCTTCCTTATGTTATTTTCAAGATGCTGTTGCATCCCATTTTTTTCTTTTTTTTAATACTGATTTTGGCCTGTATCCTTAGTAAAAGAAATACGAAGAAAAATAATTGATAATGTTCCCTTTTAAGACCTAAGGAAATAATTTCTAGTTATGCTGCAAGTCATTCATTCTGCTAGATGAATAGGAAAATAGTTTGTTATAGGTACTAACTTCTATGTTTAATTCTGAAGAAATAATCCAAGATTATGAAGTAGCTCGATATGGGTTTTTATAAACAGCAAAAAAAAGACATTAACTCTTTTAACTGCATCCACCCACCACAATTACACACAACAGAATTGCTTTCTTCTGTTTAGAAAGGTTGGTGAGGTGGGGGGCAAGTGTGATATAAATATAAACCCGTGTGATATAAATATTGTCCATATGTAATGGCTTTGTAACCTACAGACTTCTACTTTCCGGTCCCTTTCACTATTATTGCCAGCTACTGTAATATATGTATACAAGGGCAGGACGTTCTTGGTCTCTGAATGTAGAACATAAAGTACACCCCAGCAAAGCTATCTTTTTTCCCCCTCAGAATGAAAATGATCTATTATCTGTTCCAAATTAGTAACTTTAGTAATTGTTTTAAAGAGAAACATTAAATATGAACACAAGATCTTTAAGAGGAAAAATCACAAATTAACCATTTTAACCTGATGAATTACTGTGCTTTCCTATTTTTTAAAGGTGCATTTATACTGGAAAGAATTCAGGAGTAGCTATCATCTGAAATTCAACTGGTTATTAGTTGGAAGCTGACATATTAGACAAACAAGTTCTGTGTTGTCTGTCTTAATGCATCATTATCCAACACATTCTATGTAAGGTCTAATTCCAACATCTTTAAAAACAGGGTGGTATTATACCTGTATGCAAAAAAAAATTATGATATTTATAATACAACTTGAATGAAGAAGCAGAAGGAGAAAAGGGGCACTCATATTTATGCTAATGTCTCCTAAGCAGTGGGACTCCAACAGAACTGGGAAAGAATTCTGAAGCTGAGCAACTGATAAAGATGTATATCAGAATGGTTAGTGAGACACCGCAGGAATCATGGAGCTCATAGCAGGCTAATCCCACCAAAGTCTTACAAGTTGAGAATCACTTCATTCATATGAGAATAGCCTCTTCTATTCATTGGCGCTAAAGGTGCAGTTCTGGTAAATGCACAGTGCAATTCTATGCAGTCATTCCAGTCTAACAGCCCATTCCTGAGCTGACGGCGTATGGAGATGGTGGGGAAGAGGTGCCTCCTCCTAAGCCATTTCGCGTATGCCGTTAAACAAAAAAAGCAGTTTCGCGGCTTTTTTCTGTTTAACCGGGGTCTTTCGCCCCATAGGGAACAGCGAGTCTGTGCCTGCTAAAAAGCAGGTGCAGCTCTGCCTTTCCCGGCGCCGCCATACCGGGCCGAACCGGGATTGGAAGCAGCTTAACCGGCTGCCCCTCCCCCCAGCCTGCCCCCCTGCACTGGCATGGCCATTCTATGCTGTGGCCTTCGCCACGGAGAGGCCGAGCCGGCGGAGGGGTGAGGGGCGGTCCCGCGGTCCTCAGCCGCCGGCGGGACTGGCCTCGCTGCCAGCATAAGTGCGTGTAAATCCGTGATTACACACATTTACGCTGGCGCCTCCTAAGAGGTTTCGGCCAAAAACCTCAGGAATGCGCTGTAAATCCACTAAAATGAATGGCCTTAGAATGGAGTAACTGGAGCATAGGATTTCAGTGGTATTCTATGAAAGGAGAGAACAGAATCCTCCTCGACTGAAAATAATGGAAACAAAACATGTAGCTTTTCTAAAGCGCACCAAAGTAAAAGCCAACATCAAAGAACATAGAACATCTATCTTAATATTCTTATCTCTACAATGGTTCTCCAGGGTCTCAAGTAGAGCTTCTTTCTCAACACCAGCTATCTGAAATCCCTTTAGCTAGAGACATAAGGGACTGTACATGGGACTTCAAGTCAACCAAGGGCAAAAACGCATGGTCGCTTTAGCCTCCTTTATTCCCTGTTTCAGCCAGGATTCAGCCAGGATCAAATGCATGCGTTTTCGTCGAACGTGCATTCAATCCTGGCTGAATCCTGACTGAAACAGGGAATAAAGGCGGCTAAAGCGACCATGCGTTTTCACCCCAAGTCTGTGTAACCTAGAACAGTCCCAAGAATCTTCTATAATGTGCAGGCATGCAGGGATTTCATATGTAGAGAACGTCAAAGGAAAGAGACAAAAAATGTGTTCAACTATTAATAGACGATTGAGATTATATGATTAGAAGATCTACTTTTTGATTCCTGACATAGTTATGGAAGTATCACATTCCAAGGCTAATTTCTGCTGGCCTTTCTAATTTGTGGGCTGAAAACTGCTGATCCATCCTAACTCCTCTTTGTGCAAATTCTCAAAAAGAAGCAATTGTCTGCTGTGAGTAATGCTTTTCTAGCTGGTCTGGTCAGTGGCTGTGCGTTCTTCAGCATTTCTCTTCTAAATGTCCAGTAAATAAATGAGCAAGGTACCACCTCTGTATATTTTGCTCCTATCCGATTGACTGGACCTGACCATCACAACTAACTCATTCTCTATATCCTCTATGTTTATTAATACTAGCATCTGGGGGATGGCAGGAGAGAAGGAAGAGATACTAAATCCTAAATCCTTTTGAAGCTGTATTTTTTTTCTATCCATATGTTCTTTTAAAATGTCAGTCACGTTTTTTTCTGTTCAATAGAAAATGTTCCAACATAGCTTTATACTACGGCTTTACATAGAGCTTGGAACAAGGCCTAAAGAGACCTGAATCGAGTGGTTGATTCAGACTTATGATGCCCTGTAATCAACAAGTGGAGGGGAGGAGCCTGATCACAGACACCCATGTATCACTTACAAATGTCTGTTCAGGAGCCTCCCTGTAATTGCATGATCTGCATAGCACCAAAACTACAGTCTACAGACTGTGCAAATTCGCATTTACACACATATAGCTGCCTGCCCCACCCCATGTAAATCTTATTAATTAATGTGGACACTGGGCATGCTGAAGTGACAGAGCCAAAACGAACAGCCACAATTATTTCCCCCATGTCGTTAATCATAATGTTTACAAGACCGTCAGCCTGCCCATAGTCAATTTAAACATTTCAAAAAGCACATGGTACAGACTTCCACAAGGTAAACCACTTCAAAATGCAGATAAGAGCTGAGATACTCAAGTGATTTGCTGTTACAAATCTTGCTATGGACAGCGGTTTAGCACATAAAGGGCAAAGATAGGCTGCAATGTGTACACATCGGCTGTGCACTTATACATGTCCCCCTTACCCAACTGTAGTTATAAAAATACCCATTTACAAATCACTCTAAGTGTACCATCTTTATGGACAACATGACAAACTTCCCCTGCCTGCAATGCCCATTTCCCCCTTGAATTCTGTTTGCCA
The DNA here is from genome assembly GCF_029931775.1 of Euleptes europaea. Taxonomy (NCBI): domain Eukaryota; kingdom Metazoa; phylum Chordata; class Lepidosauria; order Squamata; family Sphaerodactylidae; genus Euleptes; species Euleptes europaea. The sequence goes on from NC_079326.1 coordinate 30,187,436, forward strand.
TTCTCAGATTCACAATTTAAAATGTGCTCTATTTTGAGATCAAGCACTGCTTTTCCACAACTGCACAGTTAACCAGCTACCTAGTAGCCACTGCTGGTACACGTTTAAGGGTTTACTGGATTGCTCACAAAGTCCTATTTTCCCCAAGGGCATCATTTAAATGTTCTCTCAGGAAATGCCTTCAGAACAATAAGCACATGTCAGGAGCCAACCGTGGGGTAAGGCAAGATGTGTACTGAGTGTTGACTGTTGCCTAGGCAACACAAAGCCTTTCTGCACACATCAATCTGTATTATATCTAATAGCCTCATGTGGTCCCCATCTGCGGATATCTAAATCCACAGACTGGGGCTACACCGACACTAAACAGACTTCCCTGCATACTTGGGGGACCCCAGGTTTGCAGAAAAATCTGAAATCTTAGAAAGATACATTTGTGGGGGGTTTGAATTCACCTAAAATAAAATATTCTTTGCACCAGCATAGAGAATACATCTGCTTCAAGCCCAGCTGTTGCTTGGTTCCAGCACCCAGGAGGCACACCAGGCCTGGCAGTGGCTGTGGTACAGCCTGGAAGCTACAACAGCTGTGGTGGAGCCCCAGAACTGAGCTGGGCCTTGTGGTAGTTGCAATGTAACCCAGAATCTGTGGCGGACCCAGCGGTGGCTGCAGTGGACCCTGGGAGATGCACCGGGCCGAGTGGTGGGTGTGACAGAGCCCTGGAGCTCTGTCGAACCCAGCTGCAACTGCAGTGGAGCCCAGGAGCGGCACAGGGCCTGGCAGCAGCTGTACCATAGTCCAGGAGTCTGGAAGATGAGTTGACTGCACCAGAGTCAAGGAGGGGGAAGTTAAAGTTAATATTGGATAGTTTGGAAACCGAGCATCCAGAAATTCCATTCCTATGTGCAAGAGATCTAAATGCTAGGCTGGGCCCATTGGATGAATATCTTTGGATGAAAGTCTTTGGGGAGATTCCAACAGTTGACAACTTCCCTTTTTGATTCGGGAGAGAGTCTAGAGACCAAAAGGTGAATATGGCAGGGAGACAATTATTTTTACTCCTTATTGAAAATAATGTAGTTGTTTTAAATACAATTAGACAAATTAATAGGATGGGACTGTATACTTACTATGGTCTAAAAGGAGCTAGTGTTATAGATAATGTAATTGTCTCTCCAGCCCTTATTAAATATTGTCTTGGTTTTGAAATAGGATTGTTTATGGGTAGTGACCACATCTCAATATATAAGGGTTGGTCCCTTCCTGGCACGAAAGCTTTATTAGATAAATATGATTGTATGTTAGATCAAACTTCACAGTGTATCCATCCACTTAAATGGATAACTGAGAGAAAGGTAGAAGCAAAGGAGATCCTTGCTACATTACCTGCTCCGAATTTGAGGAACCAGCTTGAAAGAGCCTCAAAGGTAAATTAGATTTTTTCTTGTTTACAGGAAATTTTCTTATTGGTAAAGCATTTGTTTTTGATTATGGTTAAAAAAAGAGAGAATTCTGTTGGCTTCCATTCCTGTTCATGGTTTGATAGAGAATGCAAAGAGAAAAAACGGTTAATTAATCGGGCAGTACGACAATATAGAAAATTTAATTCTCTTGTTAAGTTAGAAAGCCTCCTTAGGCATAAAAGGGAATGGAGATTAATGCGCAAACATAAGAAACGGCAGGCAGTAGTTCGGGCTTGGGAAAGATTAATTACCATGACTGAAACAAATAATATGAAAGGTTTCTGGGAAATAGTGACAGCAGGGGCACAAAGCAGGGAACCTCTGTGGGTTGGGGTGACACCCAAGGAACAGGAGCAACATTATAAAGAAGTATTTAAAACATCGTACATAGAGTTGGTGGCCCCACATCTGGATTTGAGTAGTCATTGACATCCAGTTACTCCAGATGAAATTAAACAACTGATATCAGTAATGAAGGAGGGAAATGCACCAGGACTTGATTATGTCCCTGCAGAACTTCTTAAATCAGATCCAGAATATTGGGCAAGAGTTTTTGTTCATGTGATGGCAAAAATAAATGAAACAGGTCAGTTCTTAGTAACATGGGCCAAGTCCATAATGGTACCAATCTTTTAAGACAGGTAATAGGAGAGATCCCTCCTCATACTGTCCAATTAGCCTGATCTCAACTGTGGCAAATTATATGCACAATACTTACATGGGAAGCTGTTAGACTGAGTTATAGAACACAACGTCTTGAGCCCAGAGTAGGCTGGGTTTCGAAAGGGCCATTCATCAACTGACTGGTGTCTAATACTCTCCCATTTAATATATAAATATGCTTCAGGGAGTCGCAGAAGTTTATTTGTCACCGTTATCAATCTGCAAGGGGCTTGTGATACGGTATCCCGCCCGCATCTTTGGGAAAAATTATCTCAAACATTTATCGACTGACTGGCTGATAATTAAGCTGTATGAATGGCCTGCAGCCAGGGTTAGATGTGGGAATGGGGGGGGGGGGCTGTCAGGAGATATTCCATTAAGAAAGGGGGTAAGACAAGGTTGTCCCCTTACCCCTTTATTATTTATATTATATATAGGTGATTTACCAGCTCGACTACAAATGACTAGTTCTCAATATCATCCCGTATTGGCTGATAATAAGATTCCAATTCTGTTGTGTGCAAATGATATGGCAATTTTGCCTTGGACAGCAAGTGGGTTGCGCAAATTAATCTCTACTTTAGAGGAATACTGCAAAAATGAGCATTTGATAAATTCTCAGAAGACTAGGGTAGTAGTGTTTAGTCAGAAGAACAGATACCAGAAGTGAAAGGCCACGAGATTGAACAGCTGGAGGACAACTTTGTCCATTTGGGCATTTTGTTTAATGCCAGATTGAACTGGAACTACTATATAAAAATGGCTAGAAGTAAAGTGGAGTAATTAATGCAATTGTTAAGTTTTATTTCAGATGATGAAGGCAGTTCATACCAGCATCTATAAAAATATTTGAGGCTAAGATAGTCCCTCAGCTAGGGTTGCCAACCTCCAGTTACTAGCAGGAGATCTACTGCTATTACAACTGATCTCCAGTTGATAGAGATCAGTTCACCTGGAAAAAATGGCCACTTTGACAATTGGACTCTATGGCATTGAAGTCCCTCCCCTCCCCAAACCCCACCCTCCTCAGGTTCCACCCCAAAACCTCCCACCGATGGTGAAGAGGGACCTGGCAACCCTACCCTCAGCAAGTTTATGGGGTCTCAGTTTGGATTAATGGAATAATTGGTTCTATTGAAACTCCTCTGTATAAGTTCTTAAGACGGGTCACGGGTTTACCCAAATGTGTTGCCAATACAGCAATACAAGCTGAGTTGGCAATGAATTCTCTCGAAATGAGAGCCTGGTGCTCTACTTTTAAGTGTTGGGTAAAGTTGGTGCTTCTTACAAGCCCCTACTTCTATGTGCAATGTCTCGGGAATTATAATTATAAAGTTGCAGTGGAAACAAATGGTAGATAAAAGGGCCGATCAGCTAGGATTCTCGATAGATACTATAAATGTTGTATTTTATCGTTTTAGCATCACATCGACTCTGTGGGATTTTTGTCCCTCTTATGAGGTGTCCTTGGCCAGAAACAATTGGAAACCTGGGATGGTTTATTACTGCTGCCAAGAATCAACAAACAGGGTGGGCAAATCCCCAGTTAATAAGGAGGGGGGATGTATTTGCCACAACTGGAAATGAGTAAAAAAGGCTACTCTCAAAAGAGTTAAAAACTGCCTATCAAATTAAAAATTTTAATTTTGGAAAATTATTGAATTATTTTAATATTGTATTAGAGTCTCGCTTACTGATGTATTTATGGCGCAATCATAAAAAGAGTTATACCATTCTAAGCTCATTGTTTTCAGTGGACATAGACGAGTTTAACTCCGTTTAGGATGGCAGTGCAAATGCAGTAGCCAATGGATTAAATAAACAAGGCATTCATAATCTTTTCAAGATAATAGTGCAATTTAGTGATAAATAATAAATTAACACCCAGGAGTCTAAACATTCAGATCATTGGTTGTCAAATTGGGGCTTAATCATCCATTATGCTCACCTAGGCAATTGCCTAGGGGGGGCATAGATAGAAGAGTACTTGTTGCCACAAGCCCTGTTGCCATTCTGCCCCACTACCTGCACCATCAGGGGCTGCTATGGCAAGTGGCAACCCCAGCCTAGGTTTGCCAACCCCCAAGTGAGACCTGGAGATCTCCCAGAATCACAAGCGATCTCGAGACTACAGGGATCAGTTCCCCTGGAGAAAATGGTTGCTTTGGAGAGTCGACCCCACTGAGGTCCCTCTCCTCCCCAAGCCCCTCCCCTCCCATGCTCTACTTTTAAATCTCCCAACCCAGAACTGACAACCCTATCTAGGATCCATCAACAGTAATCTCAAGCAGCAGGGCTAGACTTCCTAAGACTTTGGACAGCCAACTGCCATTCAGAACAGACTCTATAGACAACATATGCCAAGGATTAGGTGCACAATCAGTCAGTTACAATTAGGTGCTAAATACTACTGAGGACTAATAAGTACCATAGATGGGATTGGGAGTGACTGCTTAGTGAAAACCCAAGTAACTAGGCTGAGTTTAAAATGTTAATTTTGTTTTTTAATATAATGTGCTTGTACGGCATAAGGGAGCTCTCTGAATAATTACTAGCACGAGTAATTAACGGTGAGTTCAGAAAAGAAATTGAGACAAAAGACTTGAGATGCCAATATTGCTGCAAGTATTGCTTGTCATTCTTCTTGCTCCCACACCAAAACAAGGACTGCTTTCTCTGCAGGAAACTAATGAAAAGAAGGAGAAATTACAGCCAATGTTCAGTGTTTTTTGTGTTTAGGATGAACGTGGCAGTGGCTAAGCATCAGCTCCATTGTGAACATCAGGGAGCAATCTCTATGTATGGATCTCTTCCCAATCCCTACTTTCTCTGTAACTATGTTACAGACCCCATATCCCTCTCAAACAGCACAATCCTAAGGAGGTTTGCACCCTTCTAAGACCATTGACTTCAATGAACTCAGCAGGTTGTAATTCTCCTTAGGACTGCTTGGTGAGTCTACTAGGCATGTTATTGTGTGCCCCCTTATACTGCAGAGGAGCCCTGTGGTACAGAGTGGTAAGCTGCAGTACTGCAGTCCAAGCTCTGCTTACAACCTGAGTTCAATCCCGACTGAAGTTGTTTTCGGGTAGCGGGCTCAAGGTCGAATCAGCCTTCCATCCTTCCGATGTCGGTAAAATGAGTACCCAGCTTGCTGGGGGTAAAGGGAAGATGACTGGGGAAGGCACAGGCAAACTACCCCGTAAACAAAACAGTCTGCCTAGTAAACATCAGGATGTGATATCACCCCATGGGTCAGGAATGACCTGGTGCTTGCACAGGGGACCTTTACCTTTTACCTTTATACTGTAGAGTACACGAGGATGATTACACTACATAATATAAAAATATATACTAATTTCTTGCATAAACTGCTAGCAAAAAGGTTATGTGCTACTTGCTAAATTCTGTCACTAGAATCAAGTAATACATGCCAATCAATACCAAAATATGCCAACAGGACATGACGGGGACCAAATGTATGTTGTGTCTCCTGAAGACCCCATTCTGGCTTTATAAAAAATTATGGAGAGCTTGAGATAACAGAGCAGTTAGTGACAGTAATACCTTCTTTGTCTAGTCCAGAATCCATTGCTGTGGGACCAATTGATCTGAAACCATCATGGGAAGCACAAGAGTTCTTATATCACCTCTTCTTTCATTAGAAGATCTTAATTACAGTTGATCAGTATCACATGAGAGCTCTTAAATGAAGTCCAGTATAATTTCACATTTAACTCTTTTTAACCCACCATAGTTTCCCCAAATAAATTTGCCACATCATGCTTTGGATTACCTAATACATTTTATTCTACATATAGAGCCAAATCTCAATTCTACTCATTTTATAGCATTCCTTTACTGTAAGAGAAAAGGTTGAGTAGGCCATAGACTGACTTTAGGGTTGTCAACCTTCAGGTAGATCTTCCAGAATTACAACTGATCTCCACACTACACAAATCAGTTCCACACTTCCATTGGAGAAAATGGCTGCTTTGGAGTGTGGACTCTGTGGCATCACATCTCCACTGAGCTCCCTCACATTTCCAAACTGTCCTCCCAAGGCACCACCCTCAAGTCTCCAGAGGAATTTCACACACAAAGCTGGCAACCCTAGGGACTTATCAGATCTGTGTAGAGGACTACTCCATACTTCTTCTGTGATTACAGCAGTCTTGATGTCAGGATCTGAACCGAAACAGCAATTGCTTTGAGAGCCAGGGATGCTTTACATATTGAATGAAATTTTCTGGTTCCAAATAAAATGAGAGAAGTCCTGGTATCTATGAGGGCATGCAAGGGTCATGATCACGTTGGATCCTGGTCAGGAGCACATAAGAACACAAGCCTTTTCTCTGTTTTTGCTGCAACACACTAATGCAGCTACCCCTCTGGAACTAAGACCATAGCAGAGCCTGCTGAATCAAATCAGTGGTCTACCTTTGCTCAGCATCCTACTTCCCAGATGACCTGGAAGACATGAGGGAGGAATGTGAAAATATCCCTGAAGAAGGTAAGTCAAGCAGCTCAGATCCAGGCCACAGTGACAATGACAACAGTGTAGGCTCGACTACCAGTGTCACAATGGCCTGGGTTGGGCCAAGTGTCCTCTGCAAGGGTTACTTGGTTTGGCTCGCTCCTGGCCACTTGTCACCCTCTAGAGTAGCGGCCCACCAGGAAATTTCCCAGTAAGTGAAATGCCAGTCTGCACTTACAGGATATGGAGGCTAAAACTTCCCCCTGTTGATACCCACCCGAAACTGGTATTCAGAGGCATATTGCCAGTGATGGAGGCATGATACCAGTGATGGACCGCCATTAATACGTCCCTTAATAACTCCCTTATCATATTGTGAGAAATTTCTCTCACACTGCAGGTGCTTACTATCAGAACAGCATATAGTAATGTGCCAAAGTATGATGGACACACGGGAATGATATCTGTCTGTGGGGATCAGCCAAAGATTTCTAAAATTATGAGAATCTTGCTCTTAAAATAAGACTATGCTCAAGGAAGCCAAGGTTCCTGTTGTGAACTGTATGTTGCTGTTTCTCTAATATCCTTTCCCTGTAGCTCTAGCTTGGATTCATAACCATTTGCCCCAGGACTGTAAAGCATACATTTGTCAGCACATTAGAAGCCGGCTGTCTCTACAGTGCTGGCAGCGGCCACAGCTAATCGATATGCATATTCACCAGCAAAACTGACTAGTACATCTGTTCTGTGAAAAAAACATACATTCTGCCTGTAGTACAATCAGTGTAATTAAAAATTAACATGCATTAATTGTTGGAGCTGATGTAAACGGCTGATGTTCCACTTAGGCTTGTCTTCTGTACATATCATTAGGCAAAGCCAATATTGTTTAAGGCCACACTTACAACAACAGCAACAACAAAAGAAATAGAAAACTAATTCCAACTAAACCAATTTACAATGGAACAATGAAACAGTTTGAGATAATTGTTAGGCCTCTAGACTAACAGAAAGAAAACCATTATCAATTTGTTTGAGTCGCATTCTCATAAAACTATTTCGGAAAGTATGAAATATCATTTGATCCACATGCGCACAGTGTGCATTATGCTTCACCAAGCAGGGTTGTGCAGAATGGCACAGCAGAATCAAAATTAAAAGTCGTCATTTCACATACAGGGAAGTAAATAACTTATTAAATGATTCATTTCCTACTTGGATGGCAACTGATACTCTCAAGAGAAATCAAGGTGTGATGGGCCATTCTAAAGGGTTAGTTAATTCTCCAGGTTTACCTCTGCCACTCCCAAAATGAGCTGTACCTCCATCCACACAGAGGAAAACATGCTCCTCAACAGTGACATCCAAAACAGAGTTACATCCTTCAATGTCCAATGATGTAGGTGGGCTTAGAAGGGTATAAACTCTGCTTAGGATGGCACTGAAAGATTTCAACTTTTAAAAATATGATTGTCATTTAAATGTCACTGCAAAAAAAATTATGTTTCCATTTTTCCTTGAGCAGCTAAACAACAACAATCCAGCAAGTCTGCATATTTCCTGCATATTTGACAATTATAGCCATAGATCACAGCGGCAAAGTTAGACACTGCCTGGGGGATGTCAGCTGCTTATCCCCACCCCTGCCCCCAGCTCTACAGGGCAAGGAGAAGAAATCCTCAGTGCCTATATTGTCAATCTCATTCTTTTTCTAAAATTAGCTGGAAATTGTAGCTTAAGGAGTCTGCCAAGTAAATATGGGGCATTGTCAGAGTACCTGAGACTTCAGTGAGAGCGCCTCTCTCTTGATAAAGTCATATTTGTAAAACATTTGTGGCCTCAGGAGCAAGTTGCTGGGCGGAATAAATAATAACAACATGACATTTATTACTTCAGTGAGATTGAGAAGCACAGTCAAACATCTGTAAAGAGGCTGTACTTGCTGACATTCTCTACATTTCTGAGGGAAAAGGAAGCACAACTATTCAGATCCTAGCTACAAGTTACCCACATATCCTTTGTAAGACTACACTAGTATTTTAAAAGTAAGTGGCAAATTCGATTACATCATCTAAATCCTATGAGAGCAGGAAGGGGGCAATCCTAAACAGGTCCATTCAGAATCCTACTCAGGTATATTCAGTGGGGCTTAATCCCTGGAAAGCGTTTTTAGGATACTGTAATTTTGATAACTGAAGATCTAATAATTTCACATAAGTAGTACATAAGATCCTATAAATACAGGAAAGAAAAACGAAAGATATGAAGTCCAGCTGCAAATGAGCTAGTAATGGGCAGATACATACACATCCAATGATCAATGTGGCAATTAAAACAGATTAGTCTGGAAGGTGTCTGCCAGATGTGTGAAATTAATCTGATTTTAAACATGACTCATAAAATACATAAAGCCTCTAGACCCAGTCACACTCCTGATGGTCTTAAGAACCACAGAAAATAAGCAAACATTGCTTAACATTTAAATTAAGCTGTGTCAGGGAAAGTACTATGTGGAAATCACCTCTTCAAGCCTAGAAGCTTTCCCCCTGAATTCCAGATGTGTGGAGAGTAACTCAACTTAAAAATTGTTTGGAACAAACTTACTTTAAAAATCTGTTATAATTCGATAAAAGACTACAAAGAAAAGGTTGAAAGTTTGATGGTCTGCATTCCAAAAACTAGACCTTTTAGGACGCAAGCTTTGGTCTCCCCCCTTAACATAGTTCGATGCTGACAGCAGTCATAACACCATGAAGATATATTAAGATGGCCAGTATTTGGGGTCTTCGGCAGGTTTGTTTTTAATTAGACCATTTGTATCTGTCTGACTTTTATTTACATAAAGAGCAGGAGCAAAACACTGACTGAAAATATTACCGGGTGGCTCTCCAGTCCTTTTAAAACCACAGTAAATGCTCCTGAGCCCTTGCTGCTGAGCAGTTGCATATCAATATCACTGCAGTAAGGCAGCAAATGAGTTCTGATTTGTGCTACTTAATGTCCTAATGGCTTGACTAGTTAGGTAGATAATTACACTGTATGATTTATCCAGCCCATTTATAAATATTTATAATAATGGATAGATTAACCTTTGAGATTTCTTTCTTGAAATCCCATTGGCTTTAACAAGATCACTTGACCAAAAGTAGCGTAAGTAGTTAGCCTGCAAATGAGCAACAGTGCACACACTAGGCATGGTTTGCGGCATGACAATTTCCCCCCCAGTAGTGTCCTTTTAAGTGAAGAGGTCCTCATATTGTTGTTCCCTTGGAGCAACCCACCAAACTTGGTCTCCTCCCACTTTTCCCCAAAACACATTCACAACCTCCTTTCATCAGACACTGTTTTACTAGGAGGTAGTGTTAGGGTTGCCAACCTCCAGGTACTAGCTGGAGATGTCCTGCTGTTACAACTGATCTCCACATGACAGAGATCAGTTCACCTGGAGAAAATGGCTGCTTTGGCAAGTGGACTCTATGGCATTGAAGTCTCTCCCCTCCCCAGGCTCCACCCCAAAAACCTCCTGCCAGTGGCGAAGAGGGAACTGGCAACCCTAGGTAGTGTAGACTTGTCAAGTCTACATTTGTCAAGTTTGATTAGTTTCATGATTTTCATCAAATCATTACTATTAAATCTTTTTCACGAAATCATTAATATTCCCAAAACAGCAACAGCACACATACGTACAGCAACAAATTAAGGATACCCCCCCCCCTCATTGGCAGTCTTTAAGCAGAGGCTGGACAAGCACTTATCAGGGGTGCTCCAGGCATTAAGCATTAAGCAGGGGGTTGGACTAGATGGCTTGTATGGACCCTTCCAACTCTGTGATTCTATTATTCTACTTTAGTGTTATTTAGCATGTATACATATTACAGGGAGACGTCAGAAAGTTCTTCATAGTTTTTATTATTGGCCATATTTATAGGTCTGTGAAATTCTGTGGGCAGTGTGCATCAGCTCCTGCCCTACAGGGTTGCCAGGCAAAGCCTGACTCCCAGTGGAAGATGTGGGAGGCAGGAACTTCTGTTTTGCAGGGTGGGGGATTGGCATCTCCCCAGCACAATGATATCACTTCCAAGAAGCAACGTCGAGTTTTGGGTGAATGCTACACCATCACCCAGTGTAATGACATCTCTTCTGGGTTGTGACATAAGTGATATCATAACACTGGGGATACTGATCGTGCCCCATCACCTGGGCATTTCCTTCCACTGTCCAGCTGAGCGACGGTGGGCAATGAGAGCCGGGGATAGGAGATTCCCTGCCCCAAGGAGAAAGCTGGCAACCCTACAGCCCTAATCAATATGTCTCCAAACCATTTCTTCCCATCCCCACCCTCCATTATTGAAGCCAGCCCATAATTTGGGGCATAGTTTCTTTTCTTTCCCTCCTCCTAAAATTCTTGTTTGGGTCCGTAATGTATTTCATTGACCACAAACAGATTTCCTTCCTTTCCAGTTTGGCCTCCGGGCCCGGCTTCTGCCTTCTGAGGCCGCTCACTGACCATTGTGTGAAACAAGATGCCAGACTAGATGGAACGCTGGCCTCTTCTGACTTTTTATGCCTTCTGTTTCTTCAACATGCTCTGAGCATGACAACTCAGAATGTGACACAGCAATACAAGCCCTGTGCTTACACATTCCCTCATCCCTCGTGTGATGAGAGTCAATTAGTAGGGTTGCCAGGTCCCCCCTTGCAACCGGCGGGAGGTTTAGGAAGGCGAGGCTGGGGGCTGCGATCAGCGTCAGTGATGACGTCAGGTCTGGTTTGTTCAAGGCGGCCCCAACTGGGGCACTGGAGAAAAGAAGCAGCCCCATCCTCCCTGCCTCATTGCCAAGCGGCTGATTGGGAAAAACAGCTAATCAGCAATGAGGCTCTGGGATGGGCGGGGTGGGGAGACCCAAGCCCATGCCTTCCCCAAGCCATGTGCTTACCTGCCACAAAACAAAGGTGCTTCGAGGTACCCCTGTTTTCCGCTGAGGCAGGAGAGCCCTTTCCAGCTCTCCCTGTCTCCTGACACCGGCAGTTTATGCAGATCCTTTAGCATTGCGCTGGGGGGATGCTCCTCTCCTCCAAGGAAACCTCTCTGGTTTCCATATGGAATACATTTACAGGCACTACACAGTCACGAAGCATTTAGTCTGATCGGAAACCCCTTATAGAAATTGACATTGAAAGCCACAGTCTCGGACTCTCGGCTAAACAAAAGGTACATACAAAACACACAGAAATCCAAAGTAACAACAACAACAACAAAATCCTATTCAGATATACTGACTTGGATCCAGAGAACCGTGAACTGAGCTCTCATCAAGGATCACTGTCACCTCCCCTTTCTTGGTGAGGCTCTTTGCTGTCATCCCACTGAACATTTGGGTTGAGGACTCTAGAAAATATTGGGAGATGCACCTTAGGGGATAGTAGAGGAAAGGAGGAAAGTGGTTGTAATTCCCTCTTTGGACTCACAGTAAAGGGGCGTGGGTTAGATGACATTATTACCAGCAACCACAAACTGCAATATGAAAACCAAAAGCCACGACAATGTCCAAAAAACCATGCTTGAGAATAAGATATCAGTTGTTGCCACTTAGAATTCAAATCCCACTATCCTTGAATAAGACAGTTTAAATTCTGTATGCAGAATATATAATTCAGCCTATAAAAATGTAATTCTGGTTTTCCATCTCTATCAGTGAAATACCTATTTATAACTAGCTTTGTCGGTGGGGGGAGGGAGGGATATAAATATGAGAAATAAATAAATAAACAAAGAAAAATATGATTTATATGCGCAGAAATACTTGCAGTGGCTGATAACTGTATCCGGAAGATGTAAGCTATGTCTACAGTTCCTGGTATCATTTCCCCTGCTTTGAATGTATTCTGTATCTAACCTCAGTTGGACACCTTTAAGAATGCATTAGATGTGAACGCTCTTTTGCTGCAGCGGCAGATGGAGGGTACTTCCTAGTGCTACTGTGAATGGAAATGGAACTCTTATTCTCCCCATAATTTGAGACCACAGAGAAGCACAGTAGAGTGTATTCAAGTGGATGAGCTTCTGCTAGAAGTGATTGGAGAAGTGTCCATAATGTGGGTTCAACCTGGGATCCTGACTTACCCACTGCAGAACAGAACACAATGCTGGTACATAAAACACAGTTGTAATGTTTTGAGCTAGGGAGGAAGCAGAGGATGAACTTTTTACATGCACAAGTAGATTCTGACTGTTTTGAGATACAACTGATTTATCTAAACTGCTTTAGGTAACAGTATGTATTCCCAAACTATGCAAACTCAATCACTGTTGAGAGAAGAAGAGAACTGCATGAGAAAGAAAGGGCAATTGAGTGGTGGCAAAATTATAAGCTGAAGAAGCCTCTTTACCCAATTTTTCCCTGTGACAAGCTATTCCCCCCCCCTTTTTTTAGGAATTTGTAGAAAGTTTCTAATAAATTCCATCTTGATCAATGAGAAATTCAAAGAGGGGGGGCAGGAAGGAAGGTACAGCAAAATTTCAGAATTTCACTCTGAAGATGCTCAGGGCATATGTCTTCTCAAACCTTCCTATAATCAGTAAGTCTGATTTTTTAAATTGAATTTTAAAAATTTGCTTTAAACATATGTAACTGACTGTCTTCCTGCTTTCTCGACTTCAGTGTTGCCTTTTGTGCTTCCCATATAAGGACTGAGAATCAAATTAAAATGAAGCTGTATAGGCACCAGCACTAATGCATTTAAAATATATATGCAGAAGAACAACATTTCCCATAGCAGGTCTTATTTTAAAATAGGAGAGAGATCATTCTGGAAGCATCTTGCATTTACTGCCTCATGGGAAGGTTTTCAACTTCACATGTGCGTTAAGGACACAGTCTCCAAGCACTTCCTAGAGAAAGTCATCTTTTGACATGCTTCCCTGACATGCTTCTTTTGTTGCGTTGAGAGTTGCCATCCTTAGGAAACACATTGTGATAGACTTTCTCTCTTGCAGTTCCATAATATGTGATGAATTAACAGAAACCTGGGAAGAAGCCAACGATTAGCACTTCTAGCAGGAATACCACCAGGCTTGATGGAGGAGCCTGGTGGGGAAGGGGCTTTAGATCAGGGGTAGAGCATCTGCTTTGTATGCTAGAGGTTAATTCAACCCCAAGCATATCTAATCAAAGGATCTCAACTAGCAGATTCTGGGGAAGGCCTTTCTCTGCTTGAGATCATGAAGGGGGCTGTGGCTCAGTTTGCAGAGCCTCTGTTTGGCATGCAGAAGGTCCCAGGTTCAATCCCCGGCATCTCCAGTTAAAGGGACTAGGCAAATAGGTGATGTGAAAGACCTCAGCATGAGACCCTGGAGAGCCACTGCCGGTCTGAGCGGACAATACTGACTTTGATGGACCAAGGGTCTGATTCAGTAGAAGGCAACTTCATGTGTTCATGTGAAGTGCGGCTGTTCATGATATCCCGACATTATAAAGCTAGATGTATACTGTATACGAAGGCCACACCAGCAATGGCAAAGTACAACTAGATTTATTTTGTGGCAGCTCACAATAGCCTCAGCTCGGCATCCATCATGAAGACTAAGGGAAAGTCCAGCCCGGGTCAGGCTACAGATATGTGTGGCCCTTTGAACAGGGAGAGTTCATTGGACTCTGTACCGCAGGTAACACCCTTTCCCCAAACTCTTTTTCTCCCCCATTCACAGCCATCCCTCCTCCAGTCTTGACTCAACTCTCAATGGCAGATATACTGGAGGGTAGAACAGTACAACTTTCTTGCACTATTGTCCCTATCGGTGCCAGCAGGTTTAAAGGGATAGAGAAAAAAGTGATGTACTGTTGAAGGGGCCTCTGGTCCAACTGGATAGGATGCCTGGAGAATCACAGCTCATTCCTGCCATTTGCAGCAGCCGGGAATGGCATAGCCAAGGGGCTGCCGCAGAACCTCCAAAGAAGTTCCCCGGCCACTGTAAGGCTAAGAAAAGCCTTTTTAAATGTAAAAATTAAAAAATGGGGCATTTTCCCAATAGAGAACAGCGAGGCTGTACAAGGAAAGACCTTGTGCAGCAAAGCTGTTTTGGAGGAGGGCGTTCCTGGGCTGGAAGGGGTTAGGAGGCAGCCTACCAGCAGCCCTGCCTCCTGGAACACCCCGGGAATGCCTCCCAGGAGGCCGGCGTGAGCACGAGCAGGACACTGGTGGGAGGCCAAGCCGGCATCCATGGGCCGCGCTGCCACACCAGCCCTGGAGTGCAGCCACAAGTGGCACTACAAAGGCATCCATGCAACTTTGCATGGCGCAAGGGGCATGGATGCAGGCATAGGGGGCTGGTTGCCTCTTAGCCCATTGAGCCCCCAGGCTCAGGAATGAATTCTCAGTGATGCAAGATTCTGTTGTGCACTGTTCACTGTCTTCATGCACCTCTCCAGCTAGGAAACGGGAGGTAGATCCGATCGTATGGATTCAACCTAAGGAGCCCACCCCCAGCCTAAGTGGCTCTTCAGTCTAAGGAGCTTTCATCTGATGGGAAGAAGGCTTCAAACTTTACTCAGAGAAGTGGTTGAAGAGTGGTAGGCTCCACACCTGTGCCATTTGGATGGGAGACCATCAAGGAATACCAGGGTTGCTGTGCAGAGGAAGGCACTGGCAAACCACCTCTGTTAGTCTCTTGCCATGAAAACCCCCAAAAGGGGTCGCCATAAGTCGGCTGTGACTTGACAGCACTTTACACACACACACACATATATGACATGAACAGTTTGGTTCTGTACTTTTTTAAAAAATTACTTCATTTATATCCTACCTTCTCCCCAATGAGAAGCCAAAGCAGCTTACATTGTTCTCCTCTCCTCCTTTCTGTCCTTACAACAGCCTTGTGGGGTAGATGAGGTTGAGAGTGTGTGACTGGCCCAAGGTCAGCCAGCAAGGTTCCATGGCATGAGTGGGGATTTGAACCTGGGTCTCTTAGATCCTAGTCTGAACCTCTAACCGTTACACCACTGTATAAGACATGGGCATATGTTTGCATGAGCTATGTCTTCCTGTCCTCACATACAAAGCCTAAATGTTTAGAACTAGATACAAAGTGTGCAGGACTTTTGCCTTTTTGGTTCTACCTGCCATGGAAGCTCCTGCTGAAGGGTGGGTTAAAGTTTAAAATAAATTATGGTGCAATCCAAAGTAGTTATACCCTTCTAATCCCACTGACTTCACTGAATTTAGAAGGGTATAACTCTGCTTATGGCTGCACTGTTGAGTAAATGCAAAAATGAAGGCCATTCTGGCACCCTCTCCCTTGGTGAGGGAAGGGGCAGGGTTTGCAGCCGCTGATGGGAAGGAACACTGTGCACCTTGCACACAGTGTCAGGGGTGGGCAGAGGAAGGGCATATAGAGGCTGCAGCTGCTTCCCCATTAAGATTGCCCACTTCCAGGTACTAGCTGGAGATCTTCTGCTATTACAACTGATCTCCAACTGACAGAGGTCAGTTCACCTGGAGAAAATGGCCACTTTGGCAATTGGACTGTATGGCATTGAAGTCCCTCCCCTCTCTAAACCCTGCCCTCCTCAGTCCCCACCCCTAAAATATCCAGGTATTTCCCAACCTGGAGCTGGCAAGCCTATTCCCCATGCATCCTGTGACCACATTTTATTTCAGTGCCTCAAGAGAGTAGTAACCCCCCTTTTCACTTTCATTTATTCTCCAAGGAATAAAAAAGAGCACTGATCTGTGGTCTTTTAAAATAAACAAATCTCCAAAAAGATAATACATCCAATGTGGCTATTTTCTCCAAGGAAACATAAAATGTAATATACGTTCTAAGTACAAAGAATTGCCTTTCTCTCATGCCCATACCAATCTTTTGCCTAGTTGCAGGCAGAAGGCTTCTGAGGGACGTGAAATTCTTCTGACCTGTAATCAGACCGTTCATAAAATCCTAATAGAAATTAAGATTTTTGCCATTTGGAGTGGTCAAATTTCCATTTTCAAACACATCACATTTTTAAATCCAATGTTGGCACTTTGAGTTTGCTTTGTGTTTTTAGCAAATTACACAGGAATCCTACCAACTCTTGGTTCAGTGAACAATTAAGGGGAAAAAAACATAGTTCATCTGAAAGAAGGGGGCAAGATCCAGAATCGTATATAATTGTTGTTAAACCATGAGAAATATTTGCAAAAAAACCCAACCCTGTAACATCTGTTGATCTTAAGAATGTACATAGTATAACTCAGCTGAAGTATAATTTAATATCTTCCTTTGTGCGTTAAACAGCCCTTGCATCAAGTACAAAACAGATAACAGTACTCATAATTGAGCTGAAAATTTCATAACTTCACATGAGGAATATTTTCATTGTCAACCAAGAAGTCACAGATAATACAGCCAAGAGATCAGATCGTGCAGAGAAAGATCAGAACTTGTTCTTGCTGATATAAATTTACTCAGAATATACTTAGTGCAATCCTCAACTGAGTTCCATTGACCTCAATACACTCAGAAGTGTGTAGCTTTGCTTAGGTTGGCACTGTCAATGTAAAACTGTTAATCGTGGGTCTTAACTCTGTTCATTGACAAGTGTGATATTTGATAAGCTAGTCTACAGTTTTGAAACTTATTCTGATTACACCAGCATGGTGTTGTGGTTAAGAGCGGTGGTTTGGAGCAGTGCACTCTGATCTGGAGAACCGTGTTTGATTCCCTGCTCTTCCACATGAGTGATGGACGCAAATCTGTTGAACTGGATTTGTTTCCCCGCTCCTACACATGAAGCCAGCTGGGTGACCTTGGGCTAGTCACAGTTCTCTTAGGGCTCTCACCTACCTCATAGAGTGTCTGTTGTGGGGGGAGGAGATGATTGTAAGCCGGTTTGATTCTGCCTTAAGTGATAGAGAAAGTAGGCATATAAAAACCAACTCTTCTTCTTCTTCTTTCTTGAGTGATCACCTTCTTCTTTAACTGAAAATTGCAAAGTATTAATATCTTTTAGATTGACTTGACCCTGACTTGGATGGCCCAGGCTAGCCTGATCTCGTCAGATCTCAGAAGCTAAGCAGGGTCAGCCCTGGTTAGTATTTGGATGGGAGACCACCAAGGAATACCAGGGTTGCTGTGCAGAGGAAGGCACTGGCAAACCACCTCTGTTAGTCTCTTGCCACGAAAACCCCAAAAAGGGATCGCCATAAGTCGGCTGCGACTTGATGGCACTTGACACACACATACAGATTGACTCACTCTATATTTTCTTAAAACATTTAAACATTTATATCCTGTTCTTTCCAAAGCTCAGGCCACACAGCAAGAACAGCATAAAAACCAAATCCAATAAAAGCTACTATATCCACCTAATCCAAAATTCTTATATGCAGACCACAAAAAGTCGTCGTACTCGGTGCTATCTCAGTGCCAGTGTCTGGACGCATTATCCAAAAAATGAATTCAGCTTTCTGAAAGCTAAGTGAGTTGGGAGCTGAAAGATCTCCTCTGGGAGGAATTATAGGTAATTATGACTGCAATCCAAATGGCACTTACTTGAAAGTATATTCCAACAGAAACCATGGGACACGGGCCAGCCTCCCATTAACATGCAGAGGCTGTGGCTGTAATATGTATGACAGAGATTAAGCTGGGTCCTAAGAGCTACAACTGCATTCCCAACTCCTCCTTCCCAATGCAGGCCCCCATACTGTCCAGAAAATCTGGCTGTGAGGATTGTGGGAATCCTCTGGAGCCCCATGAAGTGTAGTGTGCAGATCGAGAGCCGGATAGGGGATAGCTATAGAAATTAGGAGGCTTTGTATGAATAGAGGTACCTTCTGATCATAGAAAGCGCTCCCTGAATGCCATCCATTGTATTTACAGGTTCCGTATCATGTTGAGATGGTTCCTGTTAAGTCCGCGTGGGAAGGATTCACGAGGTGGGAGACAGAGTTCAAACAACAACCGTGTTTATTGATTGCAGGAACAGAACTGGTTAACACAATGAGCAAACCCTGTTTATATGCCCCCTTGGCCACCTGCGGCCACTCCCCCCTTGATCCGTGATAGGGGGACGTAACCTCTTGGTGACCAATGGTACATGTTGGCTTAGAGCCAATGGGGTCCGTTTGCTTGACCAATAGGGTGAGCAGGGTTTAGGATCCTTCGTGCAGAACTCAAGCTCCTAGGTCTCCCCTTGCTTACTCCCCAACTATGTACATACACAACAGTTCCCACTAGTGCTACATAATCCTGGCAGTCGCTGGAGCTGGCAGTGAGCAAAGACAAATGATTCGCATTTTGAAGGTCTCAGGCAGCTTGTGATGTTAGTAAAGGGAACAGTGGTCTACTGTCTAAATTGAATTAAGACTTGCCACAAGACCTTGACAAACATAACAAATATATGCAGCAGACTTCTGACTGGGAGGGGGTCCGGTGACCATCAGCAATAATGACAACTAAAACCGGAAGCCTGGACATTGGAAGCCTTCATTGCTGCATGAAGTTCAGGGTGCCCCCCATGTTGCAAACGCGCCTGCATAAACGAACCAACATGTTGGTGTTCAGAACATTACCCCTGTTGACATGTTACTGTGAACACAAGTGCATCCTGCATGTATATGTGTACATCTGCTGGTAAGAAAGAGCCACATGTGTTCACCTTACAAATTTACCTGGATAAATGTGAGCTTTTAATGACATATGATATGAATGTATCATAAGAATTGCTCAAGGTGTCTGTAAAGAAAAAAATAAAATGTACCCTACACACAGATTGTACATGTGTTCACTGTAACTTGTGAAGAGAGCTATTGACACACAACCCATTTCTCATAGTCCTATAAGTCTTCTGGTAATTTGAGCACAAGCACTAACCTTTTTGTGAGGCTTTAGGATATGAGGCTTATGCGTAAGGCAGCAGTCAAACATCTTTCCTTGGTATGATATCAAATATGATCAATGGATTTGCCTTCTAGTATAATAGTAAACAAGCATGTTAATCCAGAGATTTAAAAGGAATTTTTCAAGGGCGGGGGGAAGCAGAGGAACTTTCACTGTCACCCATTTGTCACAAGGGCTTTCCTAAATCCTCACTATAGAAATTTCTTGCTGGTCCTCTATAGGCAGGTCCGTGCCTAAAGCGAACCTGTGTTATTGCCAGGTACTGTGCTGATTTGCAGGCTTTAACTGGTGCTAATACTGCTATTTATAAGGATAACATGCCAATTAAGAATGCATAACTAATTTAAAAATTAGTCATTCGTATTGTGCACTCTGCCCAACAAAAGAGATTTCAAAAGACAGCATTTTAATCTTTGTTATTAAAAAAAAGAGGATGTCTTGGTAAAGGGAAATGAAAAGTTGCTCATTTCAAGCTTTACCTCAAACCCTATAATCTTACAACTAAGTACCATCGATAAGGGCGCCGTTATTTCCTAAAGCCTCTATGGTGTTGTTCATATTCCTTGACTTATTCAAGGATTCCTGCTTTATCCTAGGCGAGCTCACTGAAACAAAGGGGATGCCACGAGAGAAAACTATGGTTTAATGGAGGCTCTTGTTCCAGCCTCTCTTGCATTGTAGCTTTATACATCATTACCAAGATATGCTATATGCCATCATTATATATAAGCGCACGCAAACGTATACACATGTACTGTGCATATTGGTGTATAATTAATTCCATCTTTGAGTATACCATGATAAATAGAATAAACACCAGTTCATTAAAGTTGAAGGATTAACTCTGACACAGTTATAATACAGAGGAACTGTCTTTAATTAAACACTTCTATCTGAATATCTATCTATAAAGATCATGGGTTAGATCTTCTCGCACCTTTCTGCTTAATGAGGAGTCTTCTATAATGAAACCTTCTTTTGATTTACCAGAGCTTCTTCCACTAGAACAGCGGTTCCCAATCTGGGGTGTGGGGACCCCTGGGGGGCTGAGGAGTTACTGCAAGGGATCCATAAATCCATCCAGCTTGGGCAGGTTTCTGACTTTCCCCACCTGTGCCTTCCCCCAAACTCACCTCCATGGTGGCCATGCCCTCCCAACTCTGTGTCAGTCCATCTGTTGGCTGGGTTTCATCCACCAGCTGGCTTGCTGCAGTGTGGTTAATGCCTCCCCAACTGGGTCTGCCTGCTCCGAGTCCCCATCCCATCAGGCAGTGCCAAGCCATTATCTGCTGGACACTCCCAAATCTACCCTGGCCCAGTCAGGGCTGCTTGCCTACTCACAAAGTGCTCCTCCCAAGAGGCTTGGGTAGGACATATTGGCTCTCATCACCACTCCCTCCCATCTCCAGTGACAGCTGGAAATGCCCACACCTTGAATGGAAACACGGGCTGTGGCCTTTTAAGGAGCCATTGTTTGGCTGGTGGCTTCCTTGTGGGTCTGTCAGTTAGTTCCCTGGCCCCTCCCACATCTTTGGTAGCCTGCAGAGACCCAGATTGCATCAGGAAGCTATCAGGGTCCAGGATCTTCACAAGGATGTGGTGTCTCCCTTTCGACCACCCTGCAGCCAGGTAACTGTGGGGAAGAGGGGTTGCCCCTAGACAGTTCTCACATCTGAAGTGAGCTCTGAAAGAAGAAAGGTTATTGTGGAATATACTTTGTTACTCATTAAGGTGCCACTTGTCCTTATTTTGCCATCTAGATTACTAATCACCACATTATGAACTGTGGAAAAGACCTGCAGCCCAGACATCTGACGGTGTATTCTGTCGATGAGGTGCCCCTTCCTCCAACCCAAGTGCTTTACTGAGGCCATGAGGCACAGTAACCAGGCATCCCTTGATCGCGCCCAGATCCAGCACAATTGGCAATTGCTCCACAAGGAACATTTTCTACTGCACTTTAATCATTATTTGTGTTAGATTCTGATACCTGGGAGCCCCTTTGGAAGCCCATTTACCACTGAAAAGCAGGATTAAAATAAAAATAAAATCCTCCAATTGTTCTGTTGGGGACTGAAAGCTCATTGTCCAGCCAAGGGAATTCCCATGAGTACAGACTAACTACTAACTGTTTTAAGCAAAGGGGGTCACTCTAGGTAGCTACACCAGTTATTCAAATTATTCCAGCTCCAAAATTATTCAACTTCAACTTATTCAAACGCATGAAAGTCTCTTAAACTGTGTCAAGTCTTTGGTCTGTACTGTCTAGCCTTCGGTCAGACTTCCAGTCTGCAAAACAGAACTAGCCATCTCATTAAATGACTCAGTATAACAAATAAGCAAAGGTACTTTCTGTAGACCGAATAAATAATATGTCTCACACAACGCGGTAGTGATTAATAAAAATACAAATTCATTTAAAAGCATTACTGATGTATTTTCTCAGTCAATGAATACTAGTAGAACAACTACTATCCCAAAAAAATTGACATTAAAAAGGGTCCTCCTATTCCAAAAGGCTGGGAATGACTGCACTAGAATATATATCATGCTGCTGTGTATTCAACTACCTGTGGGCTTCACAGAGCAAGACTTTCGTGTTTTCCCCATTCGGATACAGCCCACTCTGTCCCCTGAAATTTTGTTCCTAAGACTCAGCAGATCCTAAGGTACAGCATAGGGGGCAAGTGGGGATACATAGTGGGAGGGCAGAAATCATCACACCACCTTCGACAAATGGAAAAGCTGCTCCGTTGGCAGAATGTCTTGGTTGGATCCATGCCATTGTAATTTAGCACCAGTATGACATTGCAGGGTACAATTTCAGCAGGATACCTAGACAGTTAAGATTACACCTTTCATGGGGTGATCAGCCAATCTCCTCATTTTTGTAATTCCATTGTCTTCATTATTTATGGTATTTACTATCTTATACTGCTTTTGTTTGCATTGTTTTCTGATTTTGCAATCTTCTGCTCATTTCTTGCCTTAAAACCTGATGAGGTAAAACTTCATGGACTCGCCTTGACTTGGTTGCAATTTAATGGCACACTTTACCTTTAGTCCTATTGCATTGTCTTATGCTGTCTGAATATATTGTCTTCTCTGTTTTGTAATGTGCCTTGGGTCTCAGTGAGAAAGGTGGGCTATCAATAAAGTAAATAACTCAATAAAAATAAAATGACCCCGCTAGAATACCTTTTGCATCAGAGAGCTGGTCTTTGAAATAGTCACTTGCCTGTTATATATTTATACAGCCCTATCAGCAATGAGCAAAGCATTTATCACAATAAAAGATGACATATTGGTGACCTGAAGTCCTTACAAGTTTAAAATATGAGGTAGAGGGGAGCAGAGAATAAACAGGACAGGTACATGCCTCCGTCTGTGGTCAGATCCAATGGCCTCCAGGTTACCATGATGAAAGCTTGTATAAATTGGTAATGGATTACGTTTCTTTACTTTTGTTTGTTTTCAGGCCACCAGCACAAATGCCTAACATACATTTGTGTGGATAAGCAAAGAGGAAAGTGTTGTTGTTGTTTTAATATATAGGTTAGTAATTTTTTGTGGACCGATTTGTAAGACTCGGCCGCTAAATTCAGTTTTTGTGACTTTTTATTCCATTCTAGTAATATCTTGATACGCAAGATGCTGGAATTGGGTTTCTTTCCCAAGACCAAAGCAGAGCAGAATATTGACATATAGATAGCAGAACCATACTGCTTTGAGCTTTCTTTCACATTAAGCCACATTTAATATTCATTTCACATTTTTTTCCTATTAATTAAAAGTAAACCGTGTATTGTATGGTACATTATCCCTCTAACAGCCCCATGCGGTGATCATGAAGTGGAAGACTAATGGTGTAGACTTTAGCATTTAGTTTTAACCAGAATAATTTACATATCTGTAAGAAGAGTCCAAGGCATATGTAAATAAGCAAAAGTCAAGGATAGCAAGACCCTTGCCTGGTTTACTATGGACAGGAGAGACACAAACCATGTATTTATTCCATCAGTCAGCTAATTTAATGAGACTTTATGCAGTATCTCTTTCTGCAGAAGAGACAAAACTTATTATTTAAGGAGAGGCATGTGGCAGTAAGAAAAATGTGTTCATTTTCTTTTTCTATTCTATTACCCCAAGAAGCAAAGGTGATCCCATTCACTCTTCATTAAAAGTTTACCTTTCTAATAGATCAAAAGGAGACCAATAGTTTTATGCTGAGTTTTATTTTGAAAATTCCAAGCTGATTAAATTTTTACGTAAAGGTCCAAATGGGTTTGAGGGGGGAGGGGGATGGCTTTTTACAACTTTACTATATGGATCATATTAATGAACCTCAGTAGTAGAAAGCACTATTGAGGCGAGAACTAGGGCCTGCAATGGCACTCCAACTCCATATTTTGGATGCTTTTACCACAATGGTTTAGAAAGAAAAGATATTTTAAAATTAAAATCAACATATGCAAACTGAGTCTACTCTCTTGCTGTCCACATTTTATCTTCAAAGTCCATTTTCTGATCTCATTTACTAGACCACTGCACCATGCTGGCAACTTCTTTCTATTCAGGAACTGAGCAGACCTGCTTAGGTATAACAAGGTTGCTGCAACATATGCTCTCCAGCCACAACTGGGCACCATGCTGAAAGTGGAGGAGAAACAAAGACAAAGAGCAGGAAAGAATTAAAAATAAAAACAAACATAAAAGGAAAGTGTTGGGAGCAGGGCTGGTTCTATGACAGGGCCAGCTGAGACTGGTACCCCAACCAGAACAACCAACAACCTCCTGTCCCACCTTTTCCATCACCAGGCTCCTGTCCAGTATCTCTTTCTCCTCTGCCTTCTCTTCACTTTCCTCACCTTCACTGCTAGGGTCACCAACTCTGGCTTGGGAAATTCCTTGGGCATCTTCTGGCCACGGAGTATGAGTCACTGGGGGTGTGTGGGGGAGGTAGTTGTGAATTCCCTGCATTGTGCAGGGGATTGGACTAGATGACCCTGGTGGTCCCTTCCAACTCTATGATTCTGTGGGGGTGGTGCTTGGGGGTGGCAGAGTCTGGAGTAGGGTGGAGCTCAGCAGGGATTTGATGCTCTAGTCTGCCCTCCAAATCTGCCATTTCCCGAAGGGGAACTGATCTCAGTAGTCTGGAGATCAGTTGTAATTCCAGAAGAAGTCCAGGCCTCACCCTGAGGTTAATAGCCCTTGTTTCCAAGTGGAAGCTGTAAAAGCTAATCCTCCTTGCCTCTTCAGTCCCTTAAAGACAAAGCATGCCATGCCATGCCATGCATGCTGTTTAGGAACGCCACACTCTTGTGAGATGCTTTTCTCTTATGAAAATTCAGTCACTATTTTGGTTGACTGGGCAACCCTGCTGATTACTGTGGTCATGCGGGTAAAGAAAAATGGTGGCCAAACTGTCACAAGAATCTCACGTGAGTTCAAGAAGCCATGTCGGGTGAATGGAGCTTCCCCTGTTGTTTTAAACAGACCGAGGGGAGTAATGGAGATTAGCTTCCCCAGCTACCAGAGAGGCAAGGCAAAGAAAGTAGCAGGGGCAGTGAGTAGCTTCAGGTGGAACTATGTATTGATCCTGAATAGAGATATGTTTCCAGCCCCCCCCCTTTCATCTGCACATCCTCACTCCCTCTCAGCCTGAATGGACGGACTGCCAGTGTAATACTATGAGCAAGTCCTACGAGGCACCCACCAAACATGGGGAGCACTGTCATGTTTTGTGTCTCGCTATATTTGAGATCAGGAAATTTGCTCCATTACAATATTTTGTCACTAAATCAAGCCAGTGTTCACGATAAAGGAGTCAACAAATAACTACCCCATAAAATTAAGATCCTACCAAGATCACAACCAAAGTCTCCCTTTCTCTCCTCCATGCAGCCCATTCCTATGCATTCAGACCACTCCTCTCCTTCTGGTTTCCCACCCTCAGCTTAGAATAAAGGGAGGAGAGAATCACTGCCATTTTAAAACGTGTGGTTGGCCAATGAGCAGTCCACCACCTACCAGTGTCTCTGGGAGCCAGTGGGAGTCTGACTGTATCATGGTGCCTTTCTTCAGCATCCTTTCACACAAAACAGAGATGTCTGTGCAGCACTCTGCACCATTGATTAGGGCAGGCAGCGCAAACCCTATTTGTATGCAAGAGTCAAAGCTCTGGAGTTGTATATCCCAGCTATCACTCTTAAAGGCGCAGGTGCACACATACACAATCCCTGCACATTGATTCTTACTGTATATTTATTTCCCGTTATGATGAAGACTCAGGGCACTAAACCACCTGTCTTTGTCAGAGGGCATTCACACATTCAGAACGAACCATCTCATCCACTGGACTTCATGAACAACAGCACAGTGGGGAAGTCTAAGCTCCCTCTCGCCATACATCACAGTTCCTGACCCAAATCAAGCCCTGTACTCCTGGGAAGCACACAACTTCAGAGCATGCCTATCCGCCTGACCCAGGGACATCCCCAGGGAAACTATAATGTGTAGTTAGGCCTCCCACAGTAACAAATGAAACAATTATTAGGGGCTACATGGACTTCATTGTAGAAGTGCCTCCTACCAGAGTTATGGCAGAAACACAAATATACTAAATACTAATATGCTAATATGAATACGCTGTCAGTGTTTTTCAGTCATTAGTAGGGTTGGCAGCTCTTGGTTGGGAAATACCTGGAGATTTTTGGGGTGGAGCCTGAGGAGCGCAGGGTTTGGGGAGGGGAGGGACTTCAATGCCATAGAGTTCAATTGCCAAAGTGGCAATTTCTCCAAGTGAACGGATCTCTATTGGCTGGAGATCAGTTGTATTAGCAGGAGATCTGCTGCCACCACCCGGAGGATGGCAACTCTAGACATTAGGTGCCAGATGTAAAGGATACAGCAAAATCTAATAGTGCTCCCCACCAACTTAGAACTATGTGCAATTTTCAAATGCATTAAGTAGAAGACTTGACTGCCCCATTTCCCATTTTTGAACACTTCCCCACATGTAATTCATAGAAATAAATGTTGCTTTGGACCACAAAGAAAGGCAGATATTAATATTTAACAAATTAAACTAACTAACTAAATAAAAACCCTTAGCACAGCAACAAGAAAAGTTCTAACCTAACCCAGTTCTTGTACTAATTTTTACTTAGGAGGAAGTTTCTTCTTTAAAAGTAGGTAGCATTTTTTTAAATGGCATGTTATGCAGTGTGAAGTGGTACAGTCCAGTCTACTATCTCAGGATTTATCCACATTCTGCTGCCCATGTCAACCAGGCATCAGGACAGTCTGACCTAGGGTTGCCATCTCTGGGTTGGGAAATTCCTGCAGATTTGGAGGTGGACCATGGGGAAAGTAGGGTCTGGGGGAGGGACTTCAGCGGGGTACAATGCCATAGAGTCCAACTTCCAAAGCAGCCATTTTCTCCTCTGCAGGCTGGAGATCAGTTGCAATTCCAGGAGATCTCCATGCCCCACCAGGAGGTTGCCAATCCTAGTCTGAGCATGTGAAGTATGTTGACTGCACAGGTGTGGCACACGTACACTTGTGTGTATCTGTATGTACAAACACAGTGGGCATGTCACAGACAGTCTTCCGCTTCACCTAACTACCGTACATGGCAAACTTGTGTGTGTGTAAAGTGCCTTCAAGTTGCAGCCGACATATGGCGACCCCCTTTTGGGGTTTTCATGGCAAGAGACTAACAGAGGTGGTTTGCCAGTGCCTTCCTCTGCACAGCAACCCTGGACTTCCTTGGTGGTCTCCCATTCAAATACTAACCAGGGCTGACCCTGCATAGCTTCTGAGATCTGGCAAGATCAGGCAGCCTGGGCCATCCAGGTCAGGGCCATGGCAAACTTAAGAGAATAAAAAAGGGGGGACACTTATCTATAGCTGGAAGAAGGAATGATCTCTCTCTCTCTCTCTCTCTCTCTCTCTCTCTCTCTCTCTCTCTCTCTCTCTCTCTCTCTCACTAACATATACACACGACATTATCAAAATTATAAGCACAGCTTTAATAAGTACCTGAATAAGCTTGATCGTTTTGCTACAGTTATCCTAACAAAAATTGTAGCAAAATTTATCTAGCATTTTAAGGAAAACTTTTCACCTTCAGGTACTGAATAAAGTACAAAAAAAAAAAAAGACGACAACCTATTTCGAAATAAACAAGAACGAAAGTTGGGGAGTACAGAAAACATCCCTCCCCCCCGGCATTTTAACAAGATGAAAAGCCATTTGATGTTGTAAAGCACCACAGAATTAAAGTAGAATTTTAACACCAGTCAGAATGTATATAGATGGCTTGTTTCATTTAATAATGGCATTGTTATTTAGCTGCTGATATTTTTTTTAAAAAAGCTAAAAAGACCCTTGAAATATTTTATTGTGTATTAATAACAGCCTTTCTTCAGTATTTTATGCCTTTTGTAATATCAAATTTTTAAGCAATTAGTTTGCAGATGTCACTAAATAAATGGCATTCATTCCTTAAGCCGGAACCATACCTGTTAACCGTCTTGGCGCATTCTAGCTTTAAAGCCGGGCTTGATGCGCACAGCATGCTCAAAAACTGTACGCACAGTTCAAATGAGCTGGATTACAGACCATGACCACTGAGACCCTCACATGACAAAGCCTTTGTGTAATTAATATGCAGGGTAAAATGCTCCCTGGACGGCTGCTAAAGCGATTTAAATCATGCACATAAAAAATGTAATCACAAATTTAGCATGGTGGACATTGTAGTCACACTGTGCTTGATTGCATAGAAGGTTCCAAGTGTGTTTTAAATGTCCTTTAAGATTGAGATTAGGACTTGTACTTACAAGATGCATATTAATCTAAAACTCAACATTTTTCAGTGTGGGATCACAGTAGGAGAACATTATGGGCAATAGAGGTTCATTCTAATCCCAGTAGGTAATTACACTTTGAAATAATATTCTTTAATTAAATCTTGTTTGCAGTTGATTGATTTAAACACTAAATCTAAAAACCTAAATTTGAGTTTTTATCAATTTTTGATGCTTATTGCACAGAACTTGAGCTTTAATTGATGTTTCTGAAGTTTTTAAAGCCCTTGTCGGCCGTATCCTAGCTGAATTTAGCGCAATTACCATTTCTCCCCCTTCTACTTCTGCACTGCAGACAACTTTCATTAGATGCCTTATAACTTTAGGTATTTGAAAACCAGTTATATCTACATATTTGGTATATAGGAATAGTAATATTTTAGTTTTGGCCTCCTTAACAAAAGATAGAGCACACACAGTACTGACTGTTGGTTTCAAACCAGGTCTCTTGAGACAAATAATACAATGTGGAGAGAGCCAGTCCTCATGAATCTGACTCCGCAGACATACAAAGCCTTCTTTAGTTCTCACCAGCTCACCCATCTTGTGCTGACAATAGAGTCTGCCTACTCTACACGCAGTCTAGCAGGCAGACTGAGGAGCCAGTACAGTATTGCAGAGTTTGAGAAGGCGCAGAAAAGAGCAACCAAAATAACCAGGGGGCTACAGCAACTGTAGGGTTGCCAGGTCCCTCTTCACCACCAGTGGGAGGTTTTTGGGGTGGAGCCAGAGGAGGGCGGGGTTTGAGGAGGGGAGGGACTTCAATGCCATAGAGTCCAATTGCCAAAGCGACCATTTTCTCCAGGTGAACTGATCTCTATTGGCTGGAGATCAGTTGTAATAGCAGGAGATTTCCAGCTGTTACCTGGAGTTTGGAAACCCTAAGCAACTGCCCTATGAGGAGTGGTTAAAATGCTTAGGGCTGTTTAGCTTGGAAATAAGGCAGTTAAGGGGAGACATGATAGAGTTCTATAAAAGTATACATGGTATGGCGAGAGTGGACAGGGAGAAGCTTTTCTCCCTCTCTCATAATACCAGAATGCGGGGTCATCTGCTGAAGCTGGAGGGTGAGAGATTCAAAACTGATAAAAAGAAGTATTTCTTCACACAACATATAGTTAAATTGTGGAACTCCCTGCCCCAGGATGTGGGCATGGCTGCCAACTTGCAAGGTTTTAAGATATGTTCATGGAGGAGAGAGCTATTCATGGTTACTAGTTAAAATGGATAGTGGTCATGATGCATACCTATTCTCTCCAGGATCAGAGGAGCATGCCTATTATACTAATTGCTGTGGAACACAGGCAGGATAATGCTGCTGCAGTTGTCTTGTTTGTGGGTTCCGAGAGGCACCTGGTTGACCCCTGTGGGAACAGACTGCTGGACTTGATGGGCCTTGGTCTGATCCAGCATTGCCTTTCTTATGTCCTTATGTTATATACTTCCTCAAAGGGCTGCTGAGAGTCACCATGGGCCTATTGCTCCCCCCTTACACCACCGAGATCCAAATAAAACATCATAGGAAAGCAAAGCAAATTACTTTCCCAGTTCCATTGGCCCTGATGCTTCTCCCCATGACTGTGCTCCCCATGCCCATGCTGGTGCCCTCCCTTTCCTTGCCCCAGCTACCTCCACCCCCAAGATCTGGCCCTGCTAACTGCTCATCCACAGCCAGACAGCAGGTGGCGGAAGAACAGGCAAGGGTGGTGGGCTCCTGGCTTCGGGCACAGTCTACTCTGCAGCATTACAAGCAGGAGGTATCCATGGCCAGAACCCACCACCTGTTCCCACACTGCCCCACAGTTGATCAGCAGTAAAGGGGCAAGAGGCACATTCTAGCAACAGAAACCTCTTGCCAGAACTGCTGTCAAGCCAGCAGCACCTATGCCTGGAGCTCACTGCTTTTTCCTTTGTTGCCTACTTGCAGGTGGATGAGGAGTTGGCCGCATATACTGCTGTATTCCAGCCATGGGCACTACTTGCTTGGCAGGGGGGAGAGGGCCAGAACACACCTTCGATTCCAGTGTTGTCGATCAGCTATACAGTGGGTAGGGATTTAAAGGGCCAGAATGCCTCATGTACAGAGCCTTTAAATGCCCGCCTGCCACACAGCTGATTGGTGGCATAGGGGCAGGGAGAAAGGGTGAGTGGCAGGATCCTGGGCATGGGCATTGCCCACTCAGCAGTAGTACAAGCAAATGGCTCCCATGGCTGGGACTTGGAGCCCACTCCACAGCTGCCCATTCTCCCTTTCCTGCTTTCCTGCATGCCAGGTAACCAAGTTTTCCAGTTAATGTGCTGCCAGATAACATAGCTTTTACTGGATTCAGGTTAAAAATAATAATGTTCAGACTGAGTTTGAAAAATGAAAGATAACATCTATTTCAACTCTGATCTTCATCATGGATTACAACCTTCTATCCTTCCAGCAAACTTGTGATGTAGGTTACTCTGAGAGAGTGATTGGCCTAAATTTCCAGGCAGAGTGGGGGTTCAAACCTGGCCTCCCAGATCTTAGTTTGACTCCTACACTATACTGGTGTACTATCCTCCTACGCTTAAAAAAAAAACTTTAAAAATAAATGTTATGTTTAAAAACCAATTTGCAAGGGCTTTGTTCAAGAGCAACTTATTTTTAAAAGCACCCAACTGCACAAATTTTAGGTCACATTAATGAAAAAGGCAAATGCGATCTTGGGCTGCATCAACAGAAGTATAGTTTCCAGATCACATGAAGTGATAGTATCGCTTTACTCTGCTCTGGTTAGACCTCACCTAGAGTATTGTGTTCAGTTTTGGGCACGGCAATTTAATAAAGATGTAGACAACCTGGAATGTGTCCAGAGGAGGGCAACAAAGATGGTGAGGGGTCTGGAGACCAAGTCCTATGAGGAAAGGTTGAAGGAGCTGGGTATGTTTAGCCTGAAGAGGAGAAGAGTGAGAGGGGATATGATAACCATCTTCAAGTACTTGAAGAGCTGTCATATAGAGGATAGTGCCGAGTTGTTTTCTGTTGCCCCAGAAGATCGGACCAGAACCAACAGGTTAAAATTAAATCAAAAGAGTTTCAATCTAGACATTAGGAAGAATTTTCTAACAGAGCGGTTCCTCAGTGGAACAGGCTTCCTTGGGAGGTGGTAAGCTCTCCTTCCCTGGAGGTTTTTAAGCAGAGGTTAGATGGTCATCTGTCAGCAATGCTGATTCTGTGACCTTAGGCAGTTCATGAGAGGGAGGGCATCTTGGCCATCTTATGGGCATGGAGTAGGGGTTGCTGGTGGTGTGTGTGGGGGAGGTAGTTGTAAAATTTCTGCATTGTGCAGGGGGTTGAACTAGATGACCCTGGTGGTCCCTTCCAACTCTATGATTCTATGATGCTAAAATGCAAATGCACTATTCTGCAGATTTGTCTAATTTAAAATTCTTGGGGGGGTGTTTGCATGTGAATTCTGAAACCAAAGAAATCAGCAGCATGTACCTATGTTTCTGAAGTTTCAATTCTGAATATTTTAAAGTAGCAGAATACTGATCTTTATAAACCGAGAAGTTATGAAAACTGGGACTCAGTCTTTGAAAACTGATTCAGAACTCAAATGTTGCAGTTTCGTGTACTTATTCTGTAACAGAATGTGTGGGATCCCCCAGTGAGTTCTCAAGATAAGATGCCTTTCAGTAAGACTCATAAACCCCCCATGTATATCCTAGAGGAACAAACCATGGCAGCAGCATACAGTGCATTCCTAAGGAGAGTTACTCCAGTCTAAGCCCATTCATTTCAATAGGCTTAGACTGGAGTAAATCGCCTTAGAAATGCACTGATACTCTCAGTTTTGGCAGTGACATTTCTGCAGGCCTCCAAACGAGGTCCTCCCACGTTACCTTTAGTGTTGGAAATATCCTCCCCACACCTCTCCATCACTCCCATAAACGGAACAAGGTAATCCCCTCCTCAAGCAGATCTTCATGTGAGCACAAAAGCTCCTGAGCTCACTCCAGAGTTGCTAGACTTGGGCGATTGCATTTTATTCCTCTATATTTTAGAAGGTTTTCAATTTGTCACATGAGAGCTTAGCTAAAGAAAAAGAATAACAACATGATTCACAGAGCAGCCCCGTAACTCTCCGAAAGGATACCCAGTGGATAGGTATGCAAACCAGGTGATCTGGCGGGTCAAGTAATTTCACAAATGGTTGCAAATTTAAACATGATTCTTGAAATATGCATCTACATCACCAAGCTGTTCACAGATGACAATTTTATAACCAAATCTCAAGCATTCTGTCCCTTACACTCCAAGCTGAACTTTCAGGATATAATTTTGCACAGTTTACATTGCAATTCACACAAGCAGGGGAGTGAGAAAATGGGTTTGGGTTGAGATTCCACAGTTCTGTATAATGCAATCATGTGTGTGCAGTACAGTAAATTAAATTCATGATCCTATACATTTAATAACTGAAAACTCACATCCTACCACCGTTGCATTTGTTATTTGTTGGAGGGGAAAACAAACTAGCATGTGGAATGTTTTATTAAGATGACTGGGCTGTTGAAAGAAATGATTAAGTCGCTATAAGAGCAAAGACAGACCACAAGACCTCATTCATTGTAACACTAATATTAATCACACACATAATATAGGTGTCTTACCATAAGCCACATTCCCTTAAAATATATATTACACATCCTGGGGGCAAACAATAGCACAACAGATGCGAAATAAATCCCTCAAAAGCCATGGTGGCCAGGAGAAAATCATTTATATTCTGACAGAT
Source organism: Euleptes europaea (assembly GCF_029931775.1). Classification (NCBI taxonomy): domain Eukaryota; kingdom Metazoa; phylum Chordata; class Lepidosauria; order Squamata; family Sphaerodactylidae; genus Euleptes; species Euleptes europaea. Next base: position 30,220,567 of record NC_079326.1, read on the forward strand.
TAATGGACTTCCTTCTTATGCATAATAGATGAAAATATTTACAACAATATCAGAAAGAGCTATAGAAAATTAAATCTCAGTAATCAACATACTCCAACTAGGACTTAAGTTTCTTTCTGAATTTTATAGTATTGTCAAAAATCCTTACCCAGAAACAAATATTCTCCCCCCCCCAATTGAGTTGTGGATACTCATTGTACAAGATTTGTTTTTAATTAAAGCCATGTCTTGGCATAATGGTGAAGGAAAAATCTGAGCAAGCTGTCTTAGAGACCCAACAGCCAGTCTGGGGGCCAAAGAAATAAGCTGTAAAGTATTAGAGGAGCTATGTTTGATAGCTAGATAGGACAATGGCTGTATAAATACATTCATTCAGTAGTTGTTCAGCTGTCAATAGTAAATTGTAGCTGTTAAAAATCATACTGTTAAGAGGTATGCACTGAAAGGGTTACAGACAGCCATCAAATTGGAATACCCTTGAAAGAGTAGAAATACCTCCCACTTACACAAGGAAGGGTCCCACAATTTCCACAGATTTTCCCACTTGAGCTGTAACCCCCAGAATTGTTCCCAAGACCCCCCAAGCCTCAGGAGCAGTGCAAGGGAGCTTCATAAGACAGGAAGAAGTGAGAAAGAGCTATTCTTCTCAATGTTCTTTGGATTCAACCTAGAGGGTGCAGTAGTCAAAGAGGCTTGCCAGGTTGCCCACAGCAGGAGCAAAGGCGAGGGGCATAATTCAGCACCACAAGAAAGTGATGTCACCATGGTGTCTTAAGGATTTCCTGGGTCTGTATGGTTTTGACACAACACAGTGACATCACATCTGGGTATTCACTCAGAAGTGGTGTCGCACAACATGTTTTTGTTTTGTTTTTTACCATCTCCACCCCTCCCAACCTCTTACTGGTTGCCAGTAATGGACTGGCAACCCTACTCAAACCAATTACTTCAGAGGAGTCCTGCATATATAAGTTGTGTTACCAACCTCAAGGTGGAGCCTGGAGTTTCCCCAGAACTACATCTGATCATCACCTTGGAGAAAATGGCAGTTTTGGAGGGCGGACTATATGGCACTACATCCCACTAGCTCCCTCCCCTCCACAAATTCTGCCTTCTGTCCCCTCCAGGCACTGCTGCCAAATCTCTAAGGATTTCCCAAGATGAAGCTGGCAATCCTATTTAATGAGACTATCAGGCCATTCCTGAAGGGGGGGCAGTTAGGCAGCAGTTGGGAGCAGCACAGCCACAAGGCCTCCACAGAGGCTTTCCAGACTCCAAAAATAAAATAAAAGGAATTTTAAATTTAAAGGAAGGAAAACACACCCATTGAAAATAGCGAGGCTATGCCACCATAGCGAGGGGACGTTCCCGGGACAAAAGGGGTTAGGAAGCTGCTTAAGTGCAGCTCCGCCCCCAGGAACGCCCCTTCCCTGCCGGCGTGGCTGCGGGGGGCCAGCACAGCTGCCCAGGGGGCAGCACAGCTCCTTGATGCCTGTGTGTTTGCCCCCAGGATGCCATAAGTGCCCCTTATCCCAGGTTAAGGGGGCACCTACGCTGGCGCAGGGTCACACTGGCTGCTAAGGAGCTTTATACACACCCATTGCAACATGTCTGCAAGACCCTTTTCTATATTAAATATATATTCAACCCATTTTGATTTAATTGTCGTAACCAAAACAGTCCAAGCCACACATATTATCGACTAGTTTTTTATAATATTAACTTGGTTGTTGTTCAGCTAACCCTGCTCTCTCATGCTCTAGGGTGTCCATTAAGGTATGTAGAACAATTTCTTTAGGGTCCTTGTCTGTGTTGATAAAGGACAGATTAGTTTAACAGGGTCAGAATCACCATAGTAGGAATGGGGAGTTGTGGTCATTGCATTTTCTTAGATGGATCAGAAGTTATGATGATCCTTCTAATTTTTGAGCTCTCACTTTTTTGAGGAGGAAGGTGATTCAGCATGGCTTCCCTGGTATATACAGATAGGCTTTGATTTGGCTTGGACATGGAAATTTAATTGCTCTGGTGGACCATTTTTGTCAATGGACTGACAAAGGCACATACCCTGGTCAGTCTTCCAGATACCTCATCAATGTGGACCATGATGTTGAATTGCCGTCAATCTAGCATACACAGGGCTAACTAGTGTTGCCAACCATCTGCCCACAACCCCTGGGAGCTTTTGGGAGTAGGGCATGGTGATGCGGTGGTAAGCAATGCCATGAAACCACTTTTAGTTGTGTACCCAGAAGTGACAACACAGCATTGTGGTGATGTTCTAAGGATTTTGCAGATCTTCTTAATATAAACCATAGAGATTTGGGAACTCTACAGTGTCAGTGTGACTTCACTTCCAGGTACATAACCATGAGTGGTGTTATAGTGACGCAGCTTTTTCACTGATTTTGCTCCTGCTGTTCCACTGAGCAGCAATGGGAGCCTAAAGCCCAGGGGCTAAAGCCCTTCCTCTATAGTGGGAGACCTGGCATACCTGGAGCTAACATTAAAACAGATTCACTCCTATTTGATAGCATGGTCCCTTAAAAGGCTGCTTTCCAACTTCTGAACATGACTAGGGTTGTGAATATCGATATACCTGAACTGAAAATAAACCCTAAATAAACCGTTTCGGCAATATTCGGGTTTTGGGTAGCTCGAATACCAAAACCTGGGAATCTGCCCAAAGCTGAATACACGATTCCCGAAAAAGATGAATAGATATTCAGCTTTTTTGGGTTCAGCTATTTGCCTTTGCTCAGATGCATGGCTCAGTGCTTTTTCCCATGTTTCTGACTTGTTTGTTAGGGCCCCATAGTTGGGGCCCTTTTGATGTAGGGGTCATGTAATCGGAGCCAACTTGGTCTGACAACTATTCAGTGAGTTGATCTGCAATTCTGCATCAAACATAATGGTTATTTAAAAGACAGGGCTCACCCAGTCCATTCCAGGGGGATATACCCTCCAACTAAAAAATGCCAGCTTCTATAGTTGTTGACCACTAGGCTTCTGAAGAAGACTCTTCACCTGCGCAAATAAGCAATCTTTTTCATAAGAGCTGCCTTGTTTGTTACTTCGGCTGGCTACGATACCACCCTCCCCCTGAAAACCTGCTCTCAAACTTGGCAATGCTTTACTTCTGAACCTGAAAATCGATGGACAGCTCGGCTTGCAAATGCCTGGAGGATGGTGGCAACCCCTTTATGGGCCCATAAAATTGCACCCCCTGTCCCAAAGTTCACCAAACATCTGTGACCATCTAAGGAGAGTCCCTTGCAGCTACACTGCAAATTTGGTGACTCTACCTTTGAAAAAAAATCCCCACAGAGTATAAATGACCTGAATTTTTATGGTAAACCTGGAAATAAAGCCGAAATACCCCTTTACCAGTATAGGTATTTGGCTTATTCCAGGTTTACCAGAAAAAAATCAGGCCCAATAAACCTGAACCCAAAATTTACCGAATTTGTTTTTGCACGACCCTAAACATGACCCAAGGCTCTGTCTTGTCCCAACTGGCTTTTAACATTTACACAAACTTACCAGAAAAGACTATCCATTGCTTTGCAGTACAGGATCACCAACAGGATCACCCAGCTCTATTTTCTTTTCTTTTTTCACTCAATTTAACTAAAGGCCTAGCTAGGGATGAAAAATGGGTTCACTTTACAAAGGCCATGAGAATGTACGTATGAGATGGGATCAGTGTGGTGGGTTTGTGTTACCCATTGTAGCAGGCTCAGAAGGATTATATTTAGCCTCAAATCCAGCTGCAGAAGTCTCTGATCTAAACAGAGCCTGGGAGGTGTTGTGAACTAGATGAAGAACAACAAAACTGAAATTAAAGATAGGTGGCCCTTGAGATTCAGAGGAGGTGAGACCATGCAAAATAATGGGATAACTAGGCCTGTGTTTCATTAGGTACAGCCAGGGAGCTCTATTAGATCTGGTGCTGCCCTAAAAATGCCCAGGTGATGGTAGTAGCCCCCCCCCCCCAAGCATTGCATTTAGTCAAAAGGTTTTGCTCATTGTTGAAGGTCAAGAACCTAGGAAGCCTCATTCAAACTTTTGCCATTTCAGAGTTTGACAGCTGTAACACATGCTGTAATGCTATCAACTTCAACTAGCGTTGAATTGAGTAGCCCACTTCCTTGCAGGAGTGGGATGCCAAGAGCACAACACCAGTCAGCATTGACTTCCTGTTGATTTCCAGGCTCTATTCAAAGCACTGGCTGTGACCCATGAAGTCCTAAACATCCTAAGACCTTCACACCATAAGGACCACTTTGACAAAGTCAGAAAAGGTAGCGGTTATAGCACGTGAGTGGCACCAATAAGGATTCTTAGCATCCTGCTAATGCCAGCAGTATTGTGATTGATTTTAATGGGTGGTTCTGTGACTTGTATAATGTCACTTTTTTAGCTGGGCATCGTATTTTGTTTTCAGAAAAAGGATGAGCTATATGTTTTAGCACAAACAAAAATGGAATGTACTTTGATTCATGTTCACTGAAAGCCCCTGGACCCAAACAGCAGCATCCATTTTGGCTCATCCAAGTCCCAGCTGGCCAATCCTAGCCAGTACATTTTCACTAAAGGAAAGCTTCTCTCTCTCTCTGACCCAGGACTTCCTTTTCAATTCCTCACCCCGTGTCATGAAGATACGATGCTGCAGGCTCAGCTGACACTTGGGAAAGTCCAGCCGTATTTGCATCTCGTTTGTTCACAGCATTTGAAAAGAATTATGAGCAAACAGATAGAGGCCCTCCGTTTGGTTTGGAGAGGGGGCTGTTAGGAAATCTCACCAATGTTTATATAGATGACCTTTTACCTTAATAACAAACCATCAGATTGACATCTTTATTCAGCCCCAGAATATATATTTCTATAATGTCTCCTGCATGCTTGAAAGGCTGGGCTTTGCCTCAATGGGAAATCAGAACTCAGTGAGGTATTCAAATATCTGTAGAGATTAATGGCCACAAATAAATAACAGAGAGTTGGCTGAGTATAAAGCTGCAAAGCCGCATTTTAACCCAATTCTTTTCCTTTAGGTGGGCAGACTCTGGTTTTTCCATTGAGAGAAGGAGAGGTATCGGCCGATTCTTCTGATCACTGGCACTTGCTTCACTCACTGAAATTAACAAGTGCTCCTCTGAGCTTCGTAGAGCGTGTGGGACTCTGGATCAAAGAATGGAGGTGTCTTTTATAAAGTCCTGACAGACAGGGACCCTCTTTTACATCTTTGTGGGGAGAATGTGTGGGGGGAGAGTAGGATCACAGTAGCAAACTCCACTGCTGACCTATGCATGCTCATTGGACAGTATGCATAGGTCTGAAGTGCATAGAAGTGCACCTCTCTCCCAAATCAGGAGCCCAGAAAATGAAGGAATCCCAATAACATGGAAAGAATCGGCATGTATGCTGAACCTATGCACACTTTCCAAAAATCCTTGCCCTGCTGTCCCCAACCCTGCAGAGCCTGTGGGCACGCAGAAATTAGGGGAAAGAACCGTGTGCACCACCACAATATGGCTGCCATGAGAGGGCCATCGGAACATATTTGGAGGTGTCGAGCCAAGAACCTTCCTATCCTACGGTGCCATATTGAGGATCGCTGCCCTCGCCCGAAAAGCCTTGCAACAAGTGTGTAACACAGACAGAAAACTACCAGTGGGGTGGCATTCACTAATATCCAACTCAAAGCATTGCCTCAACAAGCTGTATTTATATACTCAATGCAGAGCTGGCCCAATGAATTTAGGAGCCCAAGCTGCCCCCCCCCATGCCACTGGGAACTGGTGGAATGGTGCCTGCCCTCCTTGGCCCCACCACCACCATGGAGGCACAGTGCCAGACCTCTTTGCCACCCACCCCATGGTGAAATGGTACAAAGGCAAGGGGAGGGGTGGCAAGGAGGAGGGGTGCAGGCCTTGCCCTCCCATTGGAGAGAAGGAGCAAGGAAAATAGCCGTCAGGAGACATGGCCTCTCTTACTTTCAAAATACCAGTGCATATCACTGTAGTTCCAACAGTGTCATGCCGAAGAAAAGCAGAGGATAACAGGCAACTGCCAGAGAAGCATCTCAAGTGTCGCTAATATTACTTCCTTGCTTATTTCATCAGCTATTTCACGGAATCCCAAAAAAGTTCAGCAAAATCCCCCACTTAACCAAGACTACATAACAACCAGCCCTCCGTGGCTTGGTGGCACAGTTTGTTCAAATGTTAAGAAGCAGATTATTGACTATGAAGTCAGAAAAGGGCATTTAGCAGAAGCAATTGGCTGAATTAATTACAGTCGGTAGAGGGGGGAGATGCTTTATGTGGCAGCGCTGGCCAACAGCTTTTTGCGTTGCAAGATGTGAGGAAAACAGCAGCCAGACGTCAATGAGAGAACCCCGATCAAGGCCCACTGTGGGCAGAAAAGCCGATGTCATTTGCTAGTACGAAGAATATCCGATTCAAACAAACACCATGTTAATAGCAACAACCCCTTTCTTAAAGGCTTAAAAAAAAAAGATTGCAAGTCTATGGACAGAGTTTTTCCTTTCTACTTTTGTTACTATTGGAGCATGTAGGGGGGGGGGTTGGCACTTGTTTAATTTATCATTCATTAATTTATCATTTATTTAGGTCATTTAGCAGCCACTTCTCCATAAATAATGCTTGAAACATCACAGCAAAAAAGTAAAACTGGTAAAAATAATGGAAACTAATGAAAGACACGCACCACAAAACAATTGATTAAAAGCATCTTAAAATCTTGCAAGATCAGAGACAAAATGTAAAACACAGAGCAGATAAAGCCGAAGGCAAAACAGCTTCTGGCTTAAAAGAAGTCTCAGCAAGGGTTTGCTACACCACATTAGGAGACAGCCTCAGCACAAGTAAAGACCTGAATCCTAAAAGATGAACTAGCCACCGGCTAAGGGTATTCCACAACAAAAGGTGTTGCCTCTGAAAAAAAGCCCTATAAAATACTCCACAAACCCTTTGGTAACTATTAACCAAGTTTTTTTCACAAAGGACAATCTACCGTTCTGAGAAACAGGTCAAATATTCAAACAGAAGTGGACTAGGAGGCCAAAACGCCCCTGGAAAAGGGACATGTACCTATCATAGAGGGCAGAAGAACCAGCCAGAGAGAAAGGACTTCACTCTTCCTTGCAGTAGGGTTGCCAGGTCCCTCTTTGCCACCGGCGGGAGGAGGGCGGGGTTTGGAGAGGGGAGGGGCTTCAATGCCATAGAGTCCAATTGCCAAAGCGGCCATTTTCTCCAGGCAAACTGATCTCTATTGGCTGGAGATCAGTGGCAATAGCAGGAGATCTCCTGCTGGTTGGCAACCCTACCTTGAAGCCACACCTTTCCTGAGACAGCAGACCAAAGGAGAACACCACCATGCTTCTCCTCTCCAGAACACTATGCCTCAGTGAGCAGTGGATGAAGCCAGGGGCTGTTGTGCCTGTGCTTCTCACTAGCCTGGGCATGGTGGAGTCAGCAAACAGGAGCATATGTAGAGCCTTGCTCCTCCTTACTGGCTGCATCACACTCACACCAGCAGGGCAAAGCCAGGTGCTGTGGTGCGCATGTTCCTCCATACCAGTTGCACCACCCCCAGCACAGGGACATGGCAGTGTTGCTAGCCTGGGTGTGGTAGAGCCAGCAAGGAGGAATTTGAACACATGAAGCTGCCTTATACTGAATCAGACCCTTGTTCCATCAAAGCCAATATTGTCTACTCAGTCTGGCAGCGGCTCTCCAGCATCTCAGGCAGGGGTCTTTCACATCACCTACCTGCCTAGACCCTTTAACTGGAGATGCCGGGGATTGAACTTGGGACCTTCTGCATGCCAAGCAGATGCTCTACCACTGAGCCATGGCCCCTCCTAAAATTTCATGAACACACATACATGAACACATGAGGCTGCCTTATATTGAATTAGACCCTTGGCCCATCAAAGTCAGTATTGTCTACTCAGACTGGCAGTGGCCCTCCAGGGTCTCAGGCAGGGGTCTTTCACATCACCTACCTGCCTAGTCCCTTTAACTGGAGATGCCGGGGATTGAACCTGGGACCTTCTGCATGCCAAGCAGAGGCTCTACCACTGAGCCACAGCCCCTGGTGGCCCTTCCACTGTGGGGCTGGCAAGGAGTAAGATGGGTGCTGTTCTGAGTAAGGAAGAACATAGGCTCCTAGCTTTGAACTCTACCAGCAGCACCTGTACTCACCAGTTCAGGTACATTACAGAAAACTGTCTCCCTTGGTTTAAAAAAAAAATTAAGATGTACCCTTTTCCATTGTGATGGTGAAGAGACAGTTTCGGGATAATGTTAATTGTTTCCTCGGTGTGGGTCAAATGGTCCAAATGATAATTAGATATACAATTCCATGGGAATGGAGTCTAAGAACTCAACAGGGACAACTGAAAATCTAAGCAGTCTTGGAAGTAGCTGTGATACCTTGAGCAAGAAGTTCTTATTTGCATATTTCATCTAATTGTGCCATCTGTCCCTTTGCAGACTTTTTCAGGCCCACAATTGCTTTTCAGGCACCAGTCCCATCTACAGGGATTTGCCCATTCCTGACTTAAGGTTCTTATCTCTTTGACACATATAGGGCAACCAGACAAGCTTGGCAACTTGTCCAGTGCTTCCCTTCTGGATGTCCCATTGAAGCCACATGCCCTTGGTCTAAATCCTGCAGAGAAGTTAGTTGTGTAGTCCTGATACTGTTGCCATGCTGCCCCTGTGATCCCGCAAGAATCAACCCCACATCTTTGCATATAATACAGGACCAAAGTATACATTTTCCCAATGAAAACTATCACCCCCACATACTGCTATTAGCCCAGGTATGCTAAAAAAGAAAGCTGTCTCCTCTTTCCTTTTTTCCTGTCAGAGCTAACAGCAATGGGTGTGGTTGTTCAGGGAATGGTTCCTGGGGTTAACCTTTATTCCTTAGCACCATAGTCTTGATCCAGATGCTTTTCCCCACAGCTGCTTTTCAAAGTCAAACTGAAACCAGTCCAGCAACCTGTTCCACATAGTGGCGAGGCAGCTGCCCTCGAGGACAAACAAACAGAGTATACAGGCCAAGGTCTTCTGTTGATGTTGCCTCCTAGCACAGGTATTCAGATGTTTACTTCTTCTGAATGTGGAAGTTCACTTAAGTCACTGTGGCTAGTAGCCACTGATGGACCTATTCTCCTTGAATCTGTCTAATCCCTTCTTAAAGCCACCAATGTGTATGGCCATCATTACACCCACTAGCAGTGAATTACTCTATATAGTTACTCGTTGAGTAAAGAAATATTTCCTTTTGTTCATCCTGAATCTATTATCCATCAACTTCATTGGCTACCCCTGAGTTCTAGTATTATGGGAGAAGGGGAAAAGTTCTCTCTAGCACTTCAGGGATATCTCATCACAGATTCCCCTTATAACAGTATAGGTAAGAAAACAAACATGTATCCAAACAGACTGGGACACATAATTGTGTACTGGATTATATTTATGGCTTATGAAGCTGACAGTATCTAACTGTCTACACCAGACACATGAACGCGGGGATTTTAATTCAGCCAACAATTAGTAGTAGCTATAAAGAAGAGACATCATTGTTTAGCATTGGTTCCCTCGCCTCTGTGTTTGTGACACTCACCCATAAGGCAAGACTGTATGGAGTAATTAATGTTTTTACAGCCACCAAGCACTTTATTTGATCTAAGTGTGATTATTACTTTTACTTGTCCTGGTATGCTCTACACCACCATAAACTTTATGCACCTTGAAATCGTGTCGCAAGCAATATTCAAAAATGTTAAATTAACACATCTTCAAGATTTACACGTGTGCTCCGCACAGATCAAACAAAGGGTCTCAAAATAGACTCCCAAAGTAGAAGTAACACATTCCACTGGCTTTTGAATTAGAGAGGTTATGCTTTGGGATACAAAACACCACATTCCTTTCCTGCATGTTCCTGGCACATCTTAAACACAGAGCAACACATTATTAAGCTATTAATCACCTCTTTCAATTAATTGTTTCAAAATGACCCAGGCTTTAGCAGTTGTGGTTGCAATTGAAAAAGCTCACTGATATTTGGCAAGGTAAAGTTACAGGCAGTTATAATTTGAGACAGTTGGGCTATTAGCTGCTGTTTAGAATCTCAATTACTCTTAAGATGGATAATTGCAAATAAAACAAACTTGTGATCCTACATTAATAAGCACATTTCCCCCCCTTCTTTATGAATTTTGCAAGCAATTCTTCAGATACTGGATGTAATTTTACATGAAAAATTGAGCTTAACGGTATGAGTACAAGGGGGGGGGGAATACAGTGTTTTCACTGAAGAGAATAAATGCATTTCCTAAACCACTGGCTGTTAAGACTAATTGATTTATTGGCTTCCTATATAGTGTGCCATTGTTTTGAAGCTTGTGGGATATCGAAATTCTTCAGAACAGAAATAAATACTGCCACATTAGAAATGATAGCCATCAAAGTCTTTAATATAATGCATGTGTTTCTTGGATGTTAAAAAAAGTTTCTCCATAAAATTGGGAGAAACTCACTAGCTCCATGTGGTGAGAATCTCCCTTTCCCTTCCCTCGGTCCTTTTACATTGGAATCTCTCTCTGCCTGCTACTCACCAAAGCAAAGCCAGAGAATGTAGAAACACAGACCATGGACTTAGGACCAATCCACACATACGCATATAACAGTAAAGCAGATAGATTTATTTGAACTTACAAAGGTTATAAGGCAAAAGAGAAGAATAATACGTGACAGATTTAACAAATCCCACACAGAAACAAACGGACAGACAAACAATAAGTCAGAGCGCTCTGGATCACCCTGAGGAAAGACAAAGATGGCAACCACAATGGAAAGCCTGATCTCTTTCCTCAGAATGACAAAGAGCTGGTCAAGTTTAACTTCTTTTGTAGGCTAAACGCTGAGAAAAGGGTTTCAGCCTGACCCCTCCCTTTCACATTGTTCAGGAGATGGTTTTTTTTTTCACAAATCATGCCTAAATAATGTTTTGTTCCAAATTAGTTACTAATTTTGTGTCCTTAAAACTTACCATGAATGATAAATATAATAGCAGAATACCTGTAAATACATAAATATCCTCAGGAAAAGTGTACTTTTCATGGTGTGATCCAGGTTCTTTGACAGAGAGATTGATGGGACATAAGATAAAATATGCAAGATACAAGAGAGTCAGTGTGGTGCAGTGATTAAGGTGTTGGACAAGGTCCCAGAAAACCCAGGTTCAAATCCCCACTTACCTGTAACTGTTGTTCATCAGGAGTCTTCTGTGCAGGCACAGATGAGACTGTGCAGGCCGGCCACGGAGATCAGACTGGAAAACTTCTAGAAGCTTCAGAGCGCTTGGAGCACTCCCCTCTCCCCTCTGTCAAGTGACACAAGAGCGAGGCGTTTCCTGCCCAAACAGTCACATGATGGAGAGGGAGAGAGCGCTCTTCCCTCAGTTCTCCCTTTGCTGCTGTGAAAGAGGACAGAATACTCCAATCATCACGAGGGATGTGTGCCTGCACGGAAGACACTCAATGAACAACAGTTACAGGTAAGTACAAGTTTGTTTTTATCTCCGTGTCTTCCGTGCAGTCACACATGGGAGAGTAGCAAGCTCATTTACCTGGGAGAGGGGTGTGGGCTTGTCATTGGAATAACAATTGTAGGACTGCTCTCCCAACAGCTGCATCACGTCTGGAGTCCACCTCAATCTCAAATTGGCAGAGGAATGTGGATGGAGTCGACCAGGTAGCCACCTTGCAGATGTCATGCAGATCCGCCCTGGCAAGAAAAACAGCTGACAAGGCTTGGGCCCTGGTGGGTCCCATCAAAAAGGGACATGGGATCCTAGCCGTGTGGTATGCTAAACGCATAGCAGAAACCACCAATATTGAAATGGGTTTGTGTGGAGGCTGCTCTACCCTTCCTTCAGCCTTTGAAACAAACAGATTTTGGTCTAACCTAAACTGAGAGATCCTAATCAAATAAAAGAGCCCGGAGGACATCAAGGGTGTGTAGTGATCACTCCAACAGAGACTGAGGTGTTGGGTAAAACATGGGCAACGTGATATCCTGAGAATGGTGAAAAGGGATCACCACTTTGAGCCGCCACCCCAGGCTAGGCTGAAACACCACCTTTTCAGGCTGAAACCTAGTGTAGGGGGGATCAAACTAAAGAGCAAACAATTCCCTCACCCTTGTAGCAGAAGTGATCGCAATCAAAAAAGCAACTTTCAGTGATACAAAGGAGAGGTCAGAAGTAGCCGCAGGCTCAAATGGTTTATGCATTTAATATGAAAAAACTAACAACGAGCTCCAGACTGGTAAGGGGTTTTTTTTACAACAGGAAACAGGTTGGACAGCCCCCTTCTAAGAAGCAACCAAAAATAATGGTGGCTCTACAGCAGCTCACAGCCCAGCAGGAGGTGCTCCACAACCCATCTGGATAACCAGTGCTGTAGGATGTGAACAACATGTTCAGAGCCTGTGGGAAAACATGTTCAAATGCTTCTGTATGGTCTAACAGGGAGTCTGTTTTCTCATGAGCGCATGCTGTTGTCATTTTGGGTAGGGGACAATGGAGAAACGGACACAGCCATGGTCAATAATCATTATACACTTTATATTTTCTATACACCAAACAACTCCAAGTCTCCACATACATCCAGGCAGGGCACTAAATTATCCCCCTAGGCAATTTAGTGAATTCTTCAGCTGATATGCCTAGGCTAGAGAAGGAAGCTGATGATGCTGTCTTCAAGATTGACAGGTAGATCTTGGAACTCCACTGGGAAATCTCCATCTCTGCTGTACATAAGACTAATCACAACTGGGCAAACAGAAATGCTAGTTATATGATGCCCCTTGTCATTTGATTTGAACACATGAAACCTGAACAGATGCTGCTGCTTTATAGTGAGTCAGGCCATTGTTCTATCAATGTCACTATTGCCTACTCTGACTGGCAGCAGCTCTCCAAGGTGCAAAGTTTATTTGTTGAGGTGCTCGACAAATACAGCACACATGATATTTTATGTAACTTTTATGTAACACACACACACACACATATATATATATATAATGAAGTGCTCGACTAATACAGCACACATGATATTTTATGTAACTTTTATGTAACACACACACACACATATATATATATATAATGAAGTGCTCGACTAATACAGCACACATGATATTTTATATAACTTTGGTTTCCAACACTTTAAGGTAGCTTAGTCCCATAACCTGCACACAGAGGTTCATGTGTATACTCTGGTGCCTAAAACTAAGAAATATGGAGATTCTCCCTTCTCCTTTCCTTTATCTCTCTGTGGAATTACTTCACAGCACAAAGTAATTTTCACACAACACTTGGGCCAGGAATACCTCCTTCCTCGGAGACTATTCCTCCCCTCAGTGACTAGAGTAGAGACCTGTCTCCCCAAACTCTCTCTTTCATCACCCTTCTGGGTTTTTTGCCCCAGTCACACTAGGCACAACCTATTATACCGGAACCTAGAGTAAAAGAACCTCTTCTCTACCAGCAGCTCAGAGACTTTACCCTTAAGCTCCACCTACTTACAGTCACAGACACCTGCTGTTTCTCTACTGCTTACATTCCACTCCCTGCAGGACCTCCAGACATTGTTTGCACTTTCAGTTGAGGGTTCACACTTCAGAGGCAAAGGGCACAGCACCCCAAAGTCTGCCCAAGCTGTTCCAGCCCAGTCCCCACGACCACTGCCCCTTGTGCACGGGGGTGATGGGGGGAGGTCTGGGGCTCTTGCCAGCCCCATTGGCAGCCATCCACATGGCAGGGAGCTGTCAGACAGTATCCCATGACACACATCTTGCCTACTGAGTTGTGGCACATCCTGGCTGGGGGTTTTGTAGGGCTGGGGGCCTGCAATTGGTTCCTGGGGCAGGGGCTGGGCCAGAGCAGGGGAGGGAGATGATTGGACATGTCCTTAGTTAGCTGAGCATTTTAGGGCCTCATGGGTGTAGCCATGACAGTGGATGGGGGAGACTTTAAATTTACCTTTAATGGGCGCCTATTAGCTGTGCCACCATTTTCGTGGTGCAACTTTGCACCTGTAAAAGGAGATGTTCCCGGGCCGAAAGGGCTCTGGGAGCTGACTAACGGCAGCCATGCCCCCTGAACCGCCCACGTTTACACCAGTGCAGCACCCTGCAACTGAGATGGACCGGCACGCAGCCTCTGAGGAGCTGCGCTGGAACCGGAAAGCGATGCAGCGGCCCTGGGGATCTGCACTCGCATAAGTGGTCCTTATGCTGGCATATCTCTGAGATATGCTAGCATCAACGTCAGTCCATTCCCTCCACCAATTTGTCTCCCCCTTAGAATTGTGCTGTTAATGTATGTAAACTTCTGAAATACTACAAAAATCAAAAGTACGTAGCTTAGTTTGTTTCATTCCCTATCAACAGCCTAATGACCTAGAGAACAGCTTAACAGATTCACTGGGTTCTACAATTTAACAAGCTGGGGGAATCCTTATCATAATTATCAACTTTTGATATGTCTCTGAGAATGTAACTTTACAGGTGTGCTTTAAATGGGTTTTATTCCATTAAGAGATCAAGTGAAATAGGAGAGCATTACAGGAAATGCAGTTGAACTACAAGGAGGATGCGCTTTAACACTTAATATAAAGGAATGGCTTCAGTTTAATGATAAATGAAGTTCCTGTTTGTACAAATGATGGGGGAATGGACATAACCTGAATCTAATCCTTCCTTAAAATATGAAACCAAAAGAAAGGTAGAGAGGAAGCGCAGCTAACCTCTGGCAACTAAAGGTGCACTTGGTCTGTTATTTTGTATTCTGCACTCTTCAAAAGAGCAATATAAACAGAATTATTTATGCCCAGCAAAATGTTGCTTAATTACTTATGCACCACTGTTTGCTTGTATTTTAAGCTCTCTCTCTACCACCCACAGGCAGACGTTAAACAGCTGCTAAAAGCTAGCTTTAGTCTTGCCTGTTTGAAATTAGCATACTTGAGCTTTGAAAAAACTTTGTTGCCAATTTACATATGCATAGAGACTGATATTTAGACTCGCCATATGATATGTCCCTCAAGAGCTTTTCTTATTGCTTCCATCCTCAGGTCTCAACCTAGAGACTGTAAATCTAGCAGGTGATTAATTCTATACCCTTGAGAAACTAGCAATTAGCACTTGCAACCAGTAAAAAATTGTCATTTCAAAACCTGTTTACTATGCCCATGTATCCTCTCTGAACTCACAGTTAACTCTAAATAGATGTATATGGCATGAGATTTACAATCATTTCTCGCTTTATATAAAACAGAATACTGCTCCAAACTAATCAAGCTATTAAAATAGATTGAAAAGGGGGGGGAATGGTCATTCTCCATCCTCACCCCCTTATATAAAATTGTGAGATGTAGCAGGAATGACAATACTATGTACACCATGTTTTAAGTTCTCCAACCTTAATCAGCTCATTTCAACACAAGGGCTTTGTAGGTTTTACCTGTTCTGTGTCAATTCTTATCTCTGATAGCTGAAATTACCGTACTTCCAGATGTTCTTATGCATTATTGAGGTCTTCTGCAGTAGATGCTGGAAAAGGTAAGATAAGGTTTTATTTCTTTGTAGTAGTGGCAACGCGGAGATCAAAGACAGTAAAGTGCAGTGCTTAGTACAAAAAACTATGATGAACTTAACATTTATTTTTCAAGCAGCACGTCTGTCATAAAACTGCTCATCAATCTTCACTTACCTATTTAGCATTATCTGTTGAGCCAATCCTGAACAATTTTAAAGGTTTGAGTGGGTGTGGGTGTGTGAATGTGTGTGTGTGTGTGTATACATATTATGCACACACATTCTGATATATTTGGGCACACAGAACAAGACTAACCACAGACTGTAATATTCTTGCTGTATTCCAAGCACCTCTCTAGCTTTTACACTGAAGTTGTTTCAAAATTTAAATGTTCATAGTGTAGTCATGTAAATGGGGGTTTACTTGGTTGGAAGGAAATCCTATTAATGTCAATAAGACTTACAACTAGTAGTGTGCATACAATTGCAACCTTAGTGAACATAGGTCTGCAAATTACAACAGGCCTGTATTTTATTGTATTGTATGTGTCTTTTAACTTGGTTTCAATGGTTTTAATTATGGTTTTCGTTTGGTTTTAACGGCTTTTAAGATATGCTTTTATTATTTGTTTTTAATTTGTTAGCTGCCATGGTGGTCCCGATATGGGCAGAAAGGCAGTGTATAAATTTTAAAAATAAATAAATAAACAAGCCGAGTCACAGGCCACAATTTGTTACAACTAAAAAGTCGTGCTATGTACTAATGAACCTTTAATTCATTTTAGTTTTTAATACTGCTTCCAGAAGTCATTGAGCTGTACGCTTGCTAAAGAAGGAGAGATGTGTTGGCACCTTCTAAGTGATTTTTCCTCATCACATAGAAATTAAGTGATAATTATTAATAAAATGGTAGTTTTCATTATATAGGCAGACCATACTTTGTTATTTTTCCACTCCTTTTACTTTATAAGAATCCCTTCATTTTAGCAGCTGTAGAAGGAAATGTCATAGCTCTAGAAGACATAAAATGCAAACCACAATACAGTTTTAGAAAATATTTTAAAATCAATATAAAATGTACCACCTGTCTTATCCATGTTTACAAAGAAGGAAGTCCCACTGTGTTCAAGACTTCCTCGTCAGTGTCATAGGACCACAAGCTTTGACGAACGGAACTGCAAAGCTGCCTATTTTCAGCCCTTTGGGTTTGATAACAAAAATTAGTAGCTACTGTAGAAATAATGAAAAGTATTCCTCCTTTCTTGTAGTTGCAGTCATTAGCCAGTCTATTGCTAAAGCTCGCAGTAGACTGTTACTTCCCACTAATTACATCATCAGATCATCATCGTGGTAAAAATCAGTTGTGGGGCACTTGTATGCAACTAAATCCTGCTTCTAATTACTATTTTAGTCTCTTTTCCTCATGACATGTTGGTGATAGATCATTATTTTTTCAGCAATTTGTTCGCATTTATATGCAATATAATTGGATCTGATTAATTATTATGATTAATGACTACAGAATTTCCTTGCAAAGCTATTAATACTGGTGGTATCAAATGAAAGACAGGGACAAATTAAAGCCAATGGAATCCTGTTGCTTGTACTTACGACGCCTAGGCTCAAGTAACCCTTTGCTGATCTGATCTCTTATTTAAAAAAATAAATATATGGAAACTGCACTTGAATTTCAAACAGAGAAGATGGTGGGAGAATAGAAATACCCTGTTTGCTGCGCACTATCAGCCAATAGATTTGCCCCCCCACCCCCGACTGAGTAACTGTAGATGCAGTCATTCAAGGAAGAGAAACTACAGAACACACACGTCTTTAGGATTTA
This sequence comes from Euleptes europaea, assembly GCF_029931775.1. Taxonomy (NCBI): domain Eukaryota; kingdom Metazoa; phylum Chordata; class Lepidosauria; order Squamata; family Sphaerodactylidae; genus Euleptes; species Euleptes europaea. Next base: position 30,238,051 of record NC_079326.1, read on the forward strand.
TCATTTGTGCAACAACCATAACAACACAAAGTAGTTAATTTTCATTAAATGCCATGGTAAATTTTCAAAGGACTTATTTATGGAGTAGATGTTGTATTTTAAATTACCTTCTGGCTTAGAAATGGGATATTACATGTTTTAAAAAGCAAAGAATGACTGAGTAGCTTAGGGGATCGACTTCTCTGTTACCTCTGGGACCTGACTTTAAATCTGGCTTTGAGCAAACTGAAGAAAAATCATTTTGGTCTAATGGCAGCAGAATATATATATAAATAAAATCAGATAGCAGGAGCTCCATGCAGGTGGCATAAAGCTCTATGAAAGAAAAAAGTGTCTAGGATTAGATGTGCTTTGAGAGTTTTCTGACTTGGAGGAGCAGGAGGATTTTTGCAAAAACTGTCTAACTCTCAAAAAGAGGAAACTAATTGTGATTTCAATCTATAATAAGCAGCAGCCCGAATCACACCCGGAGTCAAAATAAGGTCACTGATATTTCGGATGCTGTGTTAACAGAAAATTTCCAGAGATATTTACAATATCTAGGAACTAGAAACATAGATACAAAGCGCCCACATTGGTGTTTCCATACCAAGTCAAATTGATGTTTTATGGAATCTGTCATTAGCAAACAGTGAAGAAAAAAGCTGAAAGAAAGCCAATATGACACAATGTGTTGGAAAAAAAATTAAGGACCTACTTTCTCTAATTTAAAATAGGTTGCCTGTATTATTCAATAAAAACTATGCAACATAAACATTGAGGGCCATAATCAACAACAGTTGAATCAATGAAATTTTCTTATGCTCTGGCTGTACACAACAAGGAGACCTCCCACCCACCCCTACTGACTCTTCCCACCACAACTCAGCTGTGCTGCAGAGGAAAAATAGTGGGAGGCAATTGGCATTGTGCCAACACCATTACATCACTTCTGATGTGACCCAGAAGTAATATCATGTTGGGTGACACGCTAGCATCCACCCAAAGCACTATGATGGGCAGCCCAATCGTAATGGGGGGGGGGGTTGAAGCCAGAGTGGCCCCAGCGCTAGCGTTAGTGCCACTTGCGCCAGCCAATGTGGCACCAATGTCAGCGCTGGGGCACTTATGCTGGCTCTAGGAGCATCAAAGGGGGCGTTCCTGGGGGTAGAGCTGACATTAGTCATCTTCCAAAGCCCTTTTGGCCAGGGAACGCCCATTTTTGCAGATGCCGAGTTACGCCTGCAAAAAGGCAGGCATAGCCCTTTGCAACTCTCCATAGAGAACTCCATAGAGAACTCCATAGAGTTCCATGGGGTTTTCTTGGAAGAGGCATTTCCGGCTTGCTATACTCGGCAGCAAGCCGCTCAGGAGGCATCACAGCTGCGCTGTCCCTGGGCCCAGGTAAGTGCCCCCCGTCCATAAGGATTGCACTACAAACCACAGAGTTTTGGCTGAATGCTAGAGTGTCGCCCCAACGTGATGACATTACTGAATGTGATGTCACTGAGTCACTGTGTCACCAGTGATGTCACAACATGTCACAACATTGCCAGCAAGCACCCCCCAGACAGTTAGTTCTCTCACAAATGCAAAAATGAATGACCAGAGATACAGAAAGTTCAAAAAGCAGTTTATGATTCCTTCTGTGTTAGCTTTTAGCTCTAGATCTATTTTGATTTTAACATTCAGTTCGAATGGAAAATCCAGACCACACTGCTGGAAACTTGGTGCACTGTTAACTGTGTGTCCCCCCACCCCCATTTTTTCCTGACCTGATTTGTGGCTATCTTTCTAAACACAAAGCACAATTGCAGCACTAACCATCCACCTGTGGACAGACAAAGCACTACTGAGGCTGCCCTAGGTTGACCCTTTATGTCTTCTCTTTTTGTGCTCTTTGCATAATTCCTTCTGTTTAGATGCCATCTGACCTGCTCATGGCATTCATAATTTGCGATCCGTTTTGTGCTTGCTGTGGGTGGGGTTTCAGGTAGTGCCTTCTGGTTCACAGTCCCACCTACTCTCCTACAAATGGACCTTGTTCTTGTTTGGAGGTTCTAGCAGGGGAGTGCAGCTATCGTATACCCTTGACCGAAGCACGGTACACTCCATCTATCTGGGATGGTCATCCTCTTCCACCAAGCGCACAGCTTCGGGAGGGACGCACAAGGAGCGGTGAGGGAGGTAGGGGACACCTGCCTAGCCAGCCAGATCAGCCGAATCAACCCTGACGATCAATGGGGTGACAGATGTCACAGCCAGATCGCCCTCACATCCAAACCTACCTCCTCTCATTGTTTTATACTAACGCTATAATAATAAAATTAAGTGGTTTTGCTACTTAGTTTCTTCTCCACCACCACCCCCAGTCCCAAAGACTGATCATTAACCATTGATTTGGGAATAGTGTGGCCTGGCCATGGAAGAATAGAAAGCAATTAACTAATCAATAAGGAACTAAGGAACTTATGGAAAATTCCAAGGGAAAACAGAACCTTGGTTGAGCAGGGCTTAGTTCCAGGTAAGCACAGCCTGCCCTGGCATTGCCAGATTTTTATAGGCACTACGTTAAATAATACATGGAACCACAATTATAATTCCACTTGCAGATGAATGTGGGAAAGGGGTGATTAAAAAGGCAGAAGTGTCCTTGTTTGGAAACAGCCTATAATATTGTGGAAAATCCATTGCCCAAAGGGTGCCCTGATGACCCTTGGGCATAGACATCTTATGTAGCTCTCTCACTCATGGCCAATAACTTCTAAATGCAATTACCTATCCAAAGGAAGGCCACTAATTTATTGCAAAATATACTGGGAAAGCATGCAGAAGAGATGTTCCTTCAGTGTGTGTGTGTGTGTGTGTGTGTGTGTGTGTGTGTGTGTGTGTGTTAGTGGAAATAGCTTAGTCCAGTCTCAGAAGGATATTTGGGATTTCTGTGTGGGAACCCAAACTTCTAACATTTGTGAACTAAGAATTTTGTGAAGCTCTGTTTTCTAACGATAAAGGCAATATTGGGGTGGGGAGAAAAAGGAAATTGTTCTTTTGCAACCTTTATCAGTGCCATTTTTCAGGTACCTTACAGTAGTTGAAATTGCTTTCCAACATTTTGCCAAGGTTAATTAGTGTCACTGATGTTAATCTACCCTCTTGCTTATTCCCAGGAGTTGGTAATGGCACCACACTAAGAATTCCCAAACTTTTGATCTTCATTTTCTCTTCACTTACAGCATGCTCATTTATTATCAGGGAGGAATTTCAGTTCTTTCAAAAGACTACAGTTATACATATTGTACTGAAATAATGCGTAAGTTTATAATTAATAGACATATAACATATCTAAAATAGAAGGCACAAGAGAAGCCACCACTGAAAACTTGTGTTAAGAAGGTAAATTATAGAGTATATACTAGTTACTTATGTCAGCATTTGCGCCAATGACTAACACTCACCTAGTCCACAATATTTAGAAAAGTTTTTTGGTGGAGTGAGCACATCATAGCATAATTCCACACAACAAATTATAAAACTAAACAGGTCCATCAAAAAATAGCATGCTAGTGAATATATGTGTAAGTGGAGAATCACAGTCTGAGGCAATGGCTGCCTCAGCTGGAGCGTTGCACAAAGAGAGGGGGCACAACTTACAGGTTTACAAAGCTTGGGTCCCATCCAAGGCCTCAGATCTGGAGCAGAGGGAAGTTTAAGTAACCCCAACTCCCATCCGGGTGTTCCAAGTGCTCCTGTTTCTCTCTCTGTACCAGGTTGGGTAAGGAGAAGAGCTGTCCTGACCTCATCCTCATCAGACTGGGACTGACAAGGCTTACATGCCTCAAGCCACTCCCCCTTAACCCCGCCCCTTCCTTTGCCTCAAGATTCTTTGATTTGTTTGTAGGCTCTGGTGCCAAGGCTGTCTGGTGCCCCCGGGGGCCAGCAGCCTCATTGCAGCTGCCAGGCCCACTGAGCAAGTCAGCTGCGGGGAGATGGGGCTCCACTCAACAGCAGATCAGCACTGTTGAGCGCCCCAGTCTGGCTTGCCTCTCCAGTGTCCAAGCATTCGGCATGGGGAGGGGGGCTCCTGGGAGCCACCCAAGTCGTCGGAGCAGCAGGCCACATTCTCCCCTCGATGGTGAGTGCGTCCAGGGGGGAAGAATATTGGAGCCAGGGGGGAGAGTTGGGGGAGGAAGAGTCCCAGCTTCTGGACAATATGTTTGCTTGTAGTCCTATCATCATATGTTTATTTTGTAAGCTATTTTCTGACAGATTGACAGTGCACGGTTTGACAGACAGGTGCCCAACCTGTCCTTCTTCTTCTTCTTCAAGTCATGTGTTATTCCCCTATCACAGAGTTTTGAATGTGCAGAGCCACAGCAATCAAGAGGGAGAGAATGTGAGTCTCCAGCAGTTGTTCTAGGAGAATAGGTCCCATCACCAAGGGGATCAGTGGGCTAAAAGACTCACTGAGTAGAGCAGACTAGTTATTTGATTCAATGTTATTGAGGAAATATGGTCTTAGTCCTGAGTGAGTATATCTTCTGAAGAAGTAGACAAGGATATACCTGGATAGCTGACTGTGGGGTCTGGCGGATTTGAAGAACATAAAGCTGGAGGAGCTGTCATATGTTCCTTAATTGAAACAGTTGTCAGTAACATTTGAAAGCACATTTAAACTCTGAAGGAAGGTGGGTTAACTTGTGTTTAACACTCACACTCACACACACACAGAGAGAGAGAGAGACCAGTAACAGTACTACTATGAAAAAGAAAAGGTTTGGCTCAGCAGAAAGCTATGAGGCTACACTGTTGCTGTAACATCGAAACAACAGACCCTGTGAAACTATACTAAAGAAGTAAATAAACAAACCCATTTATTCTTTTACAATTCTGCTCCATCTCAGTCATGTTTACAAATAATTCATCATTCTTCTCATTAACAAACTCACATCAGTATAGCAACTGCAATAAAACTGGATCATGTTAGCTGCAAACCCATCCAGTGGGATTTCTGTCACCAAAGGGAAAGAGGTTGCTACATGTGGTTTGTTATTAGAATGCTGGGTGCTCTGCTGGACCAGACCATCTAGAACAGCATCCTGTTTCACACACAGTGGCCAAACAATGGCCCAGCAGGACTAGTGGACAAGGCCAAAGCTTTCCCTTGATGTTGCCTCCTAGCACTCGTATACTGGATGTGCAGATTCCCTACAGTAATCATGGCTAGTATCCATTGAAGGACGAATCTGTCCAATCCCCTTTTGAAGTCATCCATGCCAGTGGCTATAGTGGCTATATTCATTGGCGATAAGTTCCAAATTTTAATTACTTGTTAACTGAAGAAGTACTTCATTATGTGAACTAATGATCCATAGGTTCATGCTCTTTCCCTCCTCCCTTCCCATGCAGCTCTACAATAATCTGCTTTCCCAGACAACCACTTGCTAGCAACAATCTGGGGCTTGCTCACTTTGCTCAAAATTAGGATTCCAAACACTGGTTAGATCCTGGTGTGGAGGGAGACAGCAAACCATAGTTTATAAAGCAGGCCACTGTGCCTTTGACTCTTTCTCAGTAGATAGCAAGGCTCTGGTATTCTGCAATACTGAAAAGTCTATTGTTTGTCAAGAATGAAGTGGCTCATATGACTTCCTGTTGGAAAAAACTAGTAGCTTATGCAGGGAACTACTCTACACCCAAGAGTTTTCATAAATAAACAGAGATACATTTAGGGTTACTGATACTGTTTTCCTGATAGAGCACTTGTGATTTTATCAAGCAAAAAAGTCAGTGGATGAAGTCTGGCCTGGGGTTTAGATTTGTGGAGGCCTGAAGCGCTCATAAAGTGAGGCCCTTACCCTCAGCTTGCAGTGCCTACATTATGACATGCAGTGCAAATCACATATAAACTAACATGGTGAATGTTTCCGTATTTGAAATTTTGAGGATTTAAGTGGAAAATAACTACCACCGAATTAACTTTAGCATTACTTAGAATAAGACAATACATATCAAATTACCCTGAAAAGACTTACATAGTTATTTCTCACCAGGAACAGAGGCTCACAGTAATTCTGAGAATATCGGATGGTTAAGACCATGTAAGCTCTATACTTGTTGAGTTCCAAAAAAAGGGGGGGCATGGCACCCAGCAGCTGAGTTAGGACATCGTTTGAACATCACACTGTGGCTGGGGCCCAAAGCAAACATTCTTCAGCTCGCAACTCAGAGCTTGTTTCTGCAGTCCCTAGCCATTCCATCAACCAGGACGTGCCACAGATGATGGAATCCGTAAGGGAGCAATGCAGCAGGGTGCTTTCAGACAACGAGAACAGAGAAACAGGATTGGATTTTTACTGCTTGATCTCTTCCAGTTCCACAGCCACCTTCCACATGGGTTCCTCAATCCCCATCACAGCCTTTTCAGTGGTCAAAAGGGGAACCTTCCCTCTGGAAAGGAGGGAACTGGAAAGGAGAAACTGGAAAATTCAGCCTACTCTATGACTAAGCTGTTGCCTGTAATATGAAAAAGAAAAATCTTTTGCTGGATCCTCAAAAGTCAAGATAATAACAGGGTTGTTTTTGTTTCCATATTTTCAATTTGGGGATGTTTTTTTGTTGTTGTCATTTTTTACAATAAAGACTATTGAGATAAGTGAGAGATCAGCTCAGCCATCAAGTTGGAAACAAAATTTAGACCACACTGGTAGAACAGGCACACTGAAGTTTCATAATTTGTTAGTGACTTTTGCATTGTATTAGCAAAATACCATGCCATCAATCTCCTCTTGCTTTTTTGTGTGACTCTGCCACCTTCAGCTTGCACACCCTGAGGAGCATAATTACAGTCACGTAACATATGCATTGTGAGCTTGAAAAGTATGGAATAAAATTGACTTTGATACATAAATCACTGTTTGTATATTTTAATTTTGTTTAGTGCTGAAGCACAGAAGGGCCTCTCTTTTTTTTTTTTTTTTGTACATTTACTATACCTTCCTAAGACAAATTTCATAATCCTACTCTGATGTTTCTTTTCCTTTCACGTCATTTAGATTCCACAGAATCTAACACTGAAATCTTAAATTTTCTACTCAGAATCATGGGGACTAAAGGTTGAATTCAACAGGAGCCTGGGAACTAGCTGTTTAGTGTAGAGAAGCTGTAACCATTGGGAGTTCCAACAACTGCCACCATCAGCCTGAAATCACTGTTCCATCCTCCCAGCCCTGCTTGCTTATTTACCCTTCTTACCAATTCTGGGCTTTCCCAGAGAACAGAAAGGATAAGAAAAGAAATGTCTTTTCCCTTCTGTTGCCCAAACAAACTGCTCAAGATGGTGACTGTAGCAGCTGCAGCAGTGGTGGTCCTGCTGAGAAGGCTGAAGCAGGGGCTTCCACAGAACCTATAGCTACTACAGCCAATCAGAGGCTTTTGAACACATGAGAGTGATACAGGCTCCAGTATGAATCAGTTCTCAACACATGCAATTGTCTTATACCAAATCAGACCATTAGCCTATCAAGATGAGTATTGTCTATTCTGACTGCTAGCAGCTTTCTGTGTCTCAAGTGGTGGTCTTTACCTTCTGTCTGACCCTTTTAACTGAAGATGCTGGAGGTTTAGACCTGGGACCTTCTACAGGTCAAGCAGACCCTCTACCACTGAGCCTATTAATTCTAAACTAATATATCTATGATCAGCCACATAATCATTATCTTCCCCAATGTTTAGGGCATTACAGGTAGCTGAACCTACTGGGTATACAGAAGGAGGATATATTTTCATGGTTCCCCCCCGCCCCAATCTATCTATTTAAAATGCTACATAGATAATTTCTATCAAGTCAGCCAAGATGTAAAAATTATTGTCTGGAATGCTGTCAGATACAAGGGCCAGAGGCAGATAGCGTAATCAGGAAACCAGTCCGAAGTCAGGCACCATGGTTTTCAAGTCCAATTCATAGGCATCAGTACTGGAGGGGCAATCCAAATGCAAGGTCAGGTTCAGTTACAAGGTCAGGGTAACAGAAGTCCAGAGAATAACAGAGACACGAGGCAACTGCATACAGACGAGTTGCTCCTACACAGCGCTGACTTTGTTGCCTGCCTAATTAGGCCCTCTCTTAATGCAGACCAGCTGTTGCTCATTAGGTCATCCAGGCATTCCCATCTTCATCACTGCCGAGTGCTCTGTGCTGAGCCTGTAGCCTTGCACTCTTTTGACGGCTTTCTATAGCCGCCTTGATCTTCCGGTGTCTGTGTTTGAGTGGCCTCGGTGACCCTTCAGGTGATTCCACTTGTGGCTGAACCCCAGACACTGCCAGTTCTCCTAGGCTGGTAGTTAGATGTCTTAACATACCTGGACTTTGACCATTGGCAGGTATGGATTGTGCAAGGACTTCTCTCTTGTTGGAGTGCTAATCCGACAATGATGAAACCAACCAAGTGTCTCATGATCTTATTTGGAATCAAGTCCTATGATTTTCAATGGGTCTACATTTTATTGGCATATTTAAGATTGCATCCAGGCACACCAATCCAGAGACCTACACTTTCACATACTAGCACATGCTTCCTCCATTCATTTAAATGGAAGCATATGTTCCCCATGCAAATTTACATACGATCCTTTATTGAAACCCTGAAGATGGAGGAGCTTGTGTGTATATTGGAATTTGGTGGTCCATACGAAGTCTTGGATTGCAGCATATAGCAAACCATAGCCCATTAAAAGCCACAGTCAAAGTATCACTATTTTTTTTAAGGAGCAGGGTGGTTAATTGAGAAAAAAACTGAGAACAAAGTATTCTAGACAGCAGAAGAAATCGGAACTAAACATCCATTATTTTCCAAACCTAACACAAATAGAATACTTAGACCTTAATCTTGCCCTAATTTAAGATAAGGAAAGCGAGCAGAACATCATTTTGGCAGTAATTATTATCTTCTGAAAAGCAGTGGTGTATTCTCTAGGGCTTGTGCATCTAGGGAAGATTAGAGTTCACTAAGAGGCCCCATTTATTTTCGCTTACCAATTTAAGTAGGGATAACATATTACAGTTTCGAATAAGAAAAAACTAATATATTCTGGTTAGCACAGACACATTTTTCTCCTCCTTACCCTCTTCCTGCACTAACTATACTGATTGCATCTGCATCATCCCTTACAAACTGAGAGAAGATGCCGATTTTATTGGTGCTCAAATGACAATTTTAAGCTACACTTGAAAGGAGCTAGTTATGAAATAGTCAAAGGCTGGTTTTCAAACAGAAAAAGTCACTTCTAATTTTTTTTCTTTTTAAAAGGGAAAATGAATTTGATTTCCCATCCATTTGTTGTGTCTGTATTTGGCGATAAAAGAACACATATCCCAGAAAATCTCTACATTCCTATGCAGAATAATAGCGTTAAAAAGGAGAAGAAAATTAATACATAAAGATGCACTCAGACTAAATTTATAACAGCAGGTGGAGATTGTAATGTGTGTGCTTCAAACAAGGTAGGCACTGCATACCCTAGGGAGTCTTAACTGCTAGGGCTTCCCCCGCCCGCCCCCCCGGTGCCAAAGCTGGTTTCAGCAAAAACTCCACAAAAGCATACTGTATTTCTGCTCTTTGACCCAGTCTCCTTCCTACTCCAGTTATTTAGGCATATTCTAAACCAGCTAGTCAAAAAAGCAAGCTGTTCAATGCAGGACTTAAGCAGATATTAAACCAGGGATGGAAAACTTCTCAGAGGCCATCCAGCCTCCAGCTACTAGGCCCAGTGACCCTCCACTAACAATCCAACACATGTCAACTAATGGAAGGGTATTCCCAGGTACGAAGTTCAAATGTTCAGGTGTTGTGTTAGGAGGAGAAGGGAATAGATGTCTTTTCTGAAAGATGTTCTCAAGAGACACATCAGTAGTGGTTTTGCTTTTCTAGGATGTCCATCCGACAGCTGGATAATAAAATGTGTGTAAGATACAAATGTAGAGAAAGACACTGGTTCTTTCTATTACCCACAAATAATGAATAATTGTTTTTTCCCCATTGCTTGATTAAAATTTAGTAAGTTAACTAGGGGGCCAGCTACTGCTTCCAAATACTTCCAGACAGAGATATGTGGATTAAGCAAATATTTACTACCTTTAATTACTATAGGCATCCTAAGAGGCTACCAAAAGTTTCATCAGCATTTGGGTAGAACCCCTCTGGCTCAAAGCTTGGATAAATATTATAACCATACCTTAGTTTTCCTTGTCTGCAAACAATTTTTTCTGCTTGTTACAGAAAGTGGTTTTCTCCCTTATAGGTTTATATGCACTATTTAGATTAATCCTACTTTGCTGATTGAGAACAATCGGGAATGGTCCACACTCATTCCGAGCAGATCATTTTCCCTGGGTGTGCCAAATACTTCATTACGAGAGTTTCAAAGTGAAGGCCCCCAATGTAAAAAATGTTCTTGTTTGGTAAACGGTTGGGTCCTGAATTTCACAGTTAGCACCCATCTCTTCAGGCTGCCACTCATAATAAAAATATCTTGTTTGTTTCCTCCATTGGCATTCCTGTTCTAGCAAGACCGGTCAAAAACTTAACTTGATATAGTATCTTCATGGCATATTTTCTACTACCATGAAAGTGCAGAGTTCCTAGTAGTTATAATCACATGAACACACGAAGTTGCCTTATTCTGAATCAAACCACTAGTCTAACTGGATCAGGATCATTTACTCAGTCTGGCAGTGGCTGTGCAAGGTTTCAGGCAGAGATCTTTCACACCTCCTACTACCTGATTCTTTTAACTGGAGATTCATCTGCATGCCAAGTAGATGCTGATCACTCAGCCACAAAATCATGGTACATTCGCAGACTGTAGACTTATCTTGTTGTGACTCTGTCGAACAACTCTTCTTCTTCTTCGCCTTCCATAGAAAATGTTCTCACACTCAAGGGGTAGCAAATTTGGCCCATCTGCTGTACAGTTTCTAATCACACATTTTTACTGAGAGAGGGCAGCTGAACTTCATTCTTCATTTGGGCAGCTATTAGAAGACTATGGGCAGTGAAAACAACCTAACATGCATGACCACTCAAGTGAATATGACTGAATGTATACTTATTATCACAAGGTTCTTGTCAAAACTAAGCACCATTTATAAATTGAAGAGTTCTGCTTTTCTTTTACATCATACATTTCCGCACTGTGTTGGAGCATAAACTAAGACGTTTTCCTGTATATCTAGTTCAATGAACAAGAACCACTGAGAGCAGGTCACAAAGTTGTCCCGTAGATCAGCCTCTGTACCAGAGGACTGGAAAATGGCCAAGGTAACACCCATTTATAAAAAAAGGTTCCAGGGGCACCCAGGAAATTACACACCAGTTAGCTTAACGCCTGTTCCAGGTAAATTGATGGAAAGCATTATTAAAGATAAAATTGTCAAGCCTATAAAAGGGCAAGCCCTGCTGAGCAAAACCCAATATGGCTTCTGTAAAGGTAGGTTCTGTTTCACTAACCTGTTAGTTTTTTTAAGTGTCAATAAGCATGTGGACCAGAATGAGCCTATGGACACTGTGTATTTGGATTTCCAAAAGGCTTTTGACAAAGTCCCCCACCAAAGACTGCTAAGCAAACTTCATAGTCATGGGATAAGAGGACAAGTCCTCTTATGGATGGAGAGCTGGCTGAAAAATAGGAAGCAGAGAGTAGGAATCAATGGTCAGTTCTCACAATGGAGGGATATGAGCAGTGGGGTCCCTCGGGAATCTGTATTGGGACCGGTGCTTTTCAACCTGTTCATCAATGACCTGGAGTTGGGGGTGAACAGTGAGGTGGCCAAGTTTGCTGAGTTAAGACAGGACTTCAACAGTCCATGAAGTGGAATTCTTGGTTGGACCGATTCAACCAGTAAATATGGGAATGGAAGTAGGAGGCTGTTCAGTTTGTCTTAATGTTGTGTTATGCCTTTAAAGCACTGGCGGTGTTTGTAATGCTCTTTGAATCCTAGAGGACAAGAGAAAATTGTTATAAAATAATGTAAACAAAAAAAGACCTTCAGATAGGAAGTAATTATTTAGCTCTCTTAGAAAATGATTTTTTACTTCATACACTAACAGGAAAAATACATAATCAGCAAAAAACATTACTTTTCCAAATACTCAATAATATAAAGAGGAAAGGAATGTAAAAGCCCATCATATAAAGTCAGTGAGAAAACATCTATATGCTACAATGGAGGTGGGAATGCATTCCTGAGCCTTGGGGTGGCTGGGGACAGCATAGCCGAGGAGCTACTGTGGTGCCTCCAAAGAAGTTCCCCGGTCGTCACGAGGCTTGAGCCTTTTTTAAAGTTTAAAAAAGAAAATAGTGCTTTTTAAACCTGGCACAGCAACAATGTTGCTGGAGGGAGGTGTTACCGGGCTGGAGGGGCTTTGGAAGCTGACTACTATCAGTTCCACCTTTGGGAACACCCCCCACCCTGGCGCGGCATATCTCTTCCCAGATTTAGTTCCCGGAGAGACTGCGGCATTGGAGGAGCAGCATGCAGTTCCGTAGTGCCCGGGTGCCAATGGAACTGCCCCCGCCGCCCGGGCAAAAGTGCCCCTTATTCCATGATAAGAGGCCACTTATGCTGGGGGCAGGGTCACACTGCCTCCAGAAAACCTTTCCCCCCCCCACCTCAGGAATGCACTGCAAGTCTTCCAGGATTTTAATCTTAAATAATTACAAAATGTTCTTATTCCATAATGGTTCTGAATTTATTGCCATTTGGAAACAGAAAAAGGAGGCTGACAATTCAGAGGGTGACAGTAGATAGTCCAAGCATTTTTGGAGTTCCTTCGTAAATACGAATATATGAAAGGAATATATGAAAGGGAAGAGCTAGAAGTAGCTCAGCACATCCGTTGACCATGGTTCATAACCCCCAACATGCTGTCTTGGTTTTATAAATTAGAAATCTTGTCATCTTATCATCGAGATCACGAAAATTGTGGCAAACTTTATCTGTTAAGTGAACCTTAATAACCCAAACTTTAACTTCAAGAAAATTACACTCGGAAACATTTCACAGAGTTGTAGCCTGTAGCAGATAAGATTCTTTCTTTCTTTCTTCCCTTTCCTTCTCTCAATGAGTTATTAACCCTCTCTGCAGATTTAGAACTAGGATCGCTCTTCACACCAAAGTGAAGCATAATGATTTCTATGGTTTTAACTAGCAAAATGTTTTTGGTAGAATTTTTGCTGTCTTTGACTAGCAAAACCATGATAGTTTACATTAAAAGAAGCTCTAAAGCAACAAACATGACCAAAATGTCAAAAATGTCATCAATATTTAAACACTCCTTGTTTGTAGTGCTGACTTCCTTACTTTCCACCACGGCAAAATCAGGGCTGAGACATCGAAGGTGACCCCCGTTTTGTGAGCTATTTTTTTCCCAGTCAGACAGATTTAGCAAGCAGATGGGGAAAGGTAGGGGACAGCTATGGCAAACTATTTGCAATCTGGACCCAAGGAACACTGAGTCACCCAGCAAAATGGGCAAGGGTAGAATAGAGAGAGACAGAAGCTGTGCAGCTTCCTCCAACCCAAGCAGGACTAACACATCTCTCTGTTTTTAACATGTAAGAAGACTGATTGGCAGCAGACTCAGGGTTACCAACACCCCCATGGTCCCAATAGGGACAGGGAAAGCAGTGTGAACATGAAACCATAGAATATTTTCTATCAACTTCAAACTTTTTTTAAAAAAATGAGCATTTTTATGAGGTTTGAGTGACTAGGAGGGGATAGAAGTTGAGGCTCAGACTGGGAATATACCAATACTATTGTTCCCTTTTTGTTCTGTTGTGATAGGCAGCCAGTCTGCCTGCTCTGCAGGGCTTTGCTTGCACACACTGGCAGGCAGTCACAACTATTGAGACTGGGGGACTAGAGGCAAAGGTCCGAGCATAGTCTTCCTCAAAAGTTATTAATTAAAAGCCCCATGTTAAAAACCTAGCCAAAGATTAAAACAGCACTCAACATGGAGCAGCTGGAAATGTCTCATAAAGAAGTTCCCAAGCTAAAAGCAGACCATAAAACTGATTTTAAAATATAAGCCCTTAACTAAAAGCCTGAGTAAAAAGAAATATTTTGGCCTGGCATCTGAAAAAAGAATAGAGTAGGCAGCAGGCAAGCTTCAAGGGGAAGGACATTCCACAGATGAGGTGCCACCTCTGAAAAAGTCCTGTCTCTGGTTGCTACCTGCCTCACCTCAGCAGGTAGAGGCAGAGAACAGAGTTTGTCAGAAAGATGTTATGTGGAGAGCTGGATAGTATGGGAGCTAGAAGCCCTTCAAGTATCCTGGCCCTGAGCCATGTAGGGTTTGCCTGCCCTGCAGATTGGTAGACAGAAGCAATAGCATTCACCCACCTCTACAATCATAAATAGCCCGTGGCTGGATCCTGAACTTAACTTCCCTGACTTCCCCATACCACCACTGCCCATTGATCAGGCCAAATTGCTGCCCTAACTGCCAGGAACAGAATAAGGCAGAGGGATCTACATTTAAACAAAATCACAGGATGCAGGCAAGGGTAGCTAAACCTATCCCCTCTCCCACCTTACCTTGCTGCTCTGCAGTGCTTTGAAGCACATTTTCTCCGAGCCTGGCTCTGGCTCCAGAAGTCAGCAAGAAGGGAGGAAAAAATGGGGTACCAGTGCAGAAAGTGGACCCTGGCTTCTATACCCAGGTTATTTTTCGAAGTTGAAAGGCAAAGGTGAGTCATTTTCTTTACTACGCCACATAACCTGGAAGCTCAATTTAAGAAGGGTAAAGTCGCAAACATGCATTACATCTAGGGATGCTTAAATATCCGCTGGCTCAGCTAAGTATAAATCATATTATTTGGTGTTCATATCAATCAGTGTAATCAATATTATGTCACACATGTGCATTTTCACACAGCCTTACAGATAGCGTAGTTCCCCTCACATCATTTAATGATCCCACTATCCATGACCCTAGGTAGAACTGATTTCACCTACTGCACAGATGCAAAAACCCCTGCAAGGCAAGGAAATGAAACTCCACCTTCACAAGGAAACAAAACTCCACTATAGCTACTGTACAGATGTAAAGCTGTCCGATGGTCATCCGGGGTGACTTGATGGACACATGAACAGAGTGGCTCACAGGTGATTGAAGCTGTCAAGCAAGGTATGTGAGATTATCAAATGTGTTCAGTACATCTCTAATTGCCTCCTTTGTGGAGCAAAGGTTTCCAATGGAAAAGGGCCAGAGTCCTCCCACAAAGAACACCCATTCCTCCTTGGGAGGGCAGAAAAGCAGGCAACGCTTTTTAAACAAAATGTTTGCTTCAGAAGGCAAAGTCACAGAAAATTCTTCACAGAGGTTCTATTCTAGTGTACACTCGGGGAGACTAGCAATCATTTTCATAGTTTGTTAAAAAAATCAAAAAAATCCATATAGTTAAACATCCAGTAGTCAATGTCAACCCCATTGTACATTGCTAGACTCCAGCAGTTGGATGGCCTTTTAAAATATAAATACCTCACACTGTCTCTCTTCCGCTTTTACACCAGACTTCTTGTCCTCCTCAAGAAACAACTAATCATGAATTCACTGTACAAAGGTCTGGAAAGTACACATAAACTTTTTGAAACTAGCTTGCAATCCATACAAAGGTGTCGCCGAGCTGGATATGGACTGAGGTGATCCATTATTAAAAGAGGAATCAAACCCAGCTGTAATTACACCCAGTTAATCCCCTCAAAACAGTGAGGTATTTCTTCACCCACAGCAATTATTTGCACAGGGCTGAAAACAACAACCATATAGAACAAATTAAAACTTTACCTTCAGATGCTACCTCAACTGTTATGCAGATTTCACTGGATTCACTTCAGTCCCTGGCTAAAGGCAAAGTGCTGCTGCCTGTCCCTCTAGACCATCACCGCCACTAAACAGTGATTAAAAAAACACCTTAAAATATATGTAAATTCAGTTTTATTATTATGTTTCACTCCAGATATGAAGACCATTAAAGGCAGCTGTGATCTCAAAAGCTCTGCAGCTAAAAAGGCTGAGCAAAGATCAGCTGTTCTTAAAGTATCTGTCAGTACTGTTACCGAAGGTAAAACACACACACACACATATACAGCTGATATCCAATGACCTCTATAGTGTACAAACTGGTGTTTTAGACTATTTTAAATTCATGTGTTTAAATTAGCTCACTATGGTCGCAGGTTCCTAAAATATACCAAAAGCACAATCATTGTGAAATTCTCAGAAAACAAGACTGGAAAAGAGAAGGGGGCAGGGGGCACCATGCCAACTTTTATTTATTTCCTATATAAGTATAAGCAATTTAGTCCTTCCCTACAAATACAGGCAGATTAGATGAGTTAGACAGTAGTCAATTCATTTTGCATAGGAATGGCTCATTAAAAAAGAAAAAAAGCCCCACATTTGTACTGTGCTCCGATTGGACAGTGCACAAAATGAATTTACTGTGTCACTCCAAGATGTAGCAGGACTAATGAGGAGAGGGAGAGCGTAGGGGTGGTATGGGTAAATCTAGAGAATATTCATTCCCCTCCACTGGTATAGCTCATGAAACGGAAGTGTCTCTCATTATGTATGTGTCTCAGGAGCTTTCTTTAATATTTTAATAAATAACAACATCAGCCCAACAAGAAATTAATGAATAGTATCATTAATAATGAGCTAGAGTCTTGTAGTGATAGGATAGATATTAAATTGAACCACTGTGGTGCTATCTCTAGAGACTTGGGATTTTTCCAGCGGCAAACAAGGCAGCTGAATGAAGCAGCCACCACTCTGTGCCAACAGCTTTTACAACAGGTTGAGAGTAATAAAAGAGGATTTTCTGCACGATAAAGTTAAGCCCTAGAAAATCTGCTGGTGTCGATCGGTGTGAAAAGTACTGCCAAACGTGATCCTTAATTAAACTTTAATTAAGATAAAGCTTCTCTCTCTCATGCGCGCTCTCTCTCTTTAAAAAGGGATAGGAGAAGCAGAAAGGGTGTCAGCTACTTCCCCACATCACTAAGTTCTGCCCTAAAATAATTCTATATTAAACCATGGAAAAGTGTGTTCAAATAACGTTAAATCCACTACAGCCAGGAAACTCAGACTTAAGTCAGAAGCTGCATCCTTAATTCACCCCTTTGTCTCGAGGTGTATTACAGCTTGTGATATCTGAGATCAGCCACAATTTGAAGCCTCTAAAGTAATGCGGAGGGGGAGAGAGAGAGTCAAGCACTCATATCTGGATTTCCTTACTTTTGTGAGTTCTAATCACTCACTGAAGAGTATCCAGTACATTTTCCTTCTGTGTGGTTTTGTTCCTGTTGTTCAGAAGAAAAAAATGCTATTTTTTATTATATGGCCGCACAGCAAAACATAACCATCCCTGCTTATTTCATCGACATAACCATGTGGTAAATATTGGGTTCTCAGTTCTGTAATCCCTCAGTCTGAAGCGAGCATGATATCAAAAGATGGTAAAAATTCAGTCTTCACTTTATACAATTCTTGCACCCTTGATTTTTTTCTTGAGCACTTAAAGCATCTTTTAGCCCTTCTACCATGATGGGCTAAAGTATAAGGTTGTGTCACTGGCCACCAAGATTAGGTTAATTCATGCCATCGTATTCCTTATTACTATGTATGGGTGTGAAAGCTGGACAATGAAGAAATCTGACAGGAAGAAAGTAGACTCGTTTGAAACGTGATGTTGGAGGAGAGTGTTACGGATATCGCGGACTGCCAAAAAAACAAATCAGTGGGTTCTAAGTCAAATCAAGCCTGAACTGATCCTAGAAGCTAAAATGACTAAACTGAGGCTATCGTATTTTGGTCACATTATGAGAAGGCCAGAGTCACTAGAAAAAGTTGAGGGCAGCAGGAAAAGAGGAAGACCTAACAAGAGATGGATTGACTCAATAAAGGAAGCCACAGCCCTCAATTTGCAAGACCTGAGCAAGGCTGTCCAAGATAGGACATTTTGGAGGACTTCGATTCATAGGGTCACCGTGAGTTGGAAGCGACTTGACGGCACTTAACACACATACAAACCATGATGGGAGGGGCATGGTTCAGTGACAGAGCGTCAGTTTTCCACATAGAAGGTCCCTGGTCCAATCCCTGGTATCTCCAGTTTAAAAAAGGATCAGATAGATGGTGATGCGAAAGACCTCATTTTACCTGAACCTCTGGAGAGGCACTACTAGTCAGAGTAGACAGTACTGATCTTGATAGACTTACTCAAAATAAATCATGTGCATTAGGAGCCTGCCACCTGTACATAATGGGAATGCATGCTACCCGCAATCCCCTCAATAAGCAGGGTCGCTATGTTGCATGAACAAGGGCAAGGTGTATATTTACCACAGTCATGCAGTCACAGTACATGTGAACAAGAACCCTGAAAAATCCAGTGGTCAATGCACATATATATGAATGGTAAACAGCACATTGCCCCTGTTCACACATTATAGTGACCATGTTTATCAGGATGATCATGGATAGCGTGCATTTCTGTTATGCACACTTGGTAGGTTTCCACTATGTTATTGTATCATACAAAGAAATTATTAGGAGCCCCGTGGCGCAGAGTGGTAAGCTGCAGTACTGCAGTCAAAAGCTCTGTTCATGACCTGAGTTCAATCCCGACTGAAGTTGGTTTCAGGTAGCCGGCTCAAGGATGACTCAGCCTTCCATCCTTCCGAGGTCGGTCAAATGAGTACCCAGCTTGCTGGGGGTAAAGGGAAGATGACTGGGGAAGGCACTGGCAAACCACCCCGTAAACGTCGGGATGTGATGTCACCCCATGGGTCAGGAATGACCCGGTGCTTAAGCAGGGGACTACCTTTTTTACCATACAAAAAGGTTTACCTTCTGCATTAAATTGGAATATAAGGGAATTGATTTCTTTGCTATTATCTGTATTCTGCTCATTCTATAATTATAAAAGGTACAGATAGTGCTAATTAGAATTGCCAGGACAAGGAATGCCCAGCTGCAGAAGACCCAGAGGCTCCAGCGAGCCCAATTGCAAGCTGTGTGCTAGCTGGAATACAAGAAGTGCCAGCTGCAACCATGCTCTTGAGGCGCCTGGCCACAGAAGACCCAGAGCCCCCACCTGGCCCAGCTACAAGCGGCACGCTCAGAGGAGAAGCTGATGTGCAGCTAGAGGCACCACTGGCCACAAGAAGGAGAAGAGGATGCAGCTGGAGAAAAGGCACCAGGAAGCTAAGAAATATGAGGTTAAAACAGGCTTGCCAACTTCCAGGTACTAACTGGAGAACTCCCACTATTACTACTGATCTCCAGCCAATAGAGATCAGTTCACCTGGAGAAAATGGCCGCTTTGGCAATTGGACTCTATGGCATTGAAGTCCCTCCCCTCCCCAAACCCTGCCCTCCTCAGGCTTTGCCCCAAAAACCTCCTGCCGGTGCAGAAGAGGAACCTGGCAACCCTAGGTTAAAAGCAGAAAGAAAGGACCTGGAGGCGCCGTCAGAAGAGTAAGAGGTCCATTGGTGAGGAGTTTTGGGACTGGGCATACACTCAAGGATTATTCTCCTGAAAGAATGGAAGGCGGGAAGCCATCATAACACCCAGAGATTAATCTCCCCAACCCCGTACTTATTCCTCCACATGGCACTTTGATTGGGTGCTCCTTGTGAACTTTGCCAATGGTCTCCTTTGACGATAGTCAAAATAGAGGGTGGTGGGGCAGACATAGGCCTCTATATGGCCTTCTCCCCCCCCCCAATACCATATGCAAAGAAAGCAGCTTCAGGCAGCCTACCTGGCTGGCTCTCCCTTCCACCAGTTGCAGCAAACCCTGCCCATTTCCGCCTCACCTCTATCAGGGCTGGGATGCCATAATGGCTTAATAGGAATTTGTGGATACACACAAAAAGTTAGATATGCTTCAAAAATATGTTTAACACCACTGTTGACATGAGTGTTCTTGGTGCCCAGGTGGTACACTATTGGGTCTGGATTCTAAGCTTTCATTTTTACGAAGTAGGCGTCTAGCCCTCATGAATGCAAGGAAAACAAGAAATTATGGAGTTCTCTAAAAAGTAGCACTGTCTTCTCAATCTCTATTCTGGCCAACAAGATAGAGAGCTCAGGCCCGATTAACAAGCAAATAAATTATCTTCTATCCTGTGTTTGAGCACACAGGGAGAGGGGACAGCATAGTTGTTGTTTGTCTTTGATTACCCCTCCCTTGAGTCAGTAAAATTTTTGCTTTAATGGGCCGGCAAAAGAAAGCTAAACAACATGCTCAAACAGATCAGCAGCACAAATGTGATGGGACTGTACCACTCAAGAAGAAAGCAAGTGACATGTTCCAGCTTTATCCCTAAGTAACCACAGACTTCTTTCAAACACTAGAGATTCGGAACATGCACACAAGCAGGCCTGAGTCCTGGAACTTTAAGCACCAAAAGTCACCAGCCTGACTTGTATGGAAATTTCAATGGCTTTGCAGTAGACACCAGAGCAGATCCCAAACCTCTTACACTGAAATGATTATACCATACGTTCATTCCCTTTCTCCCATTTCCTCCCCCACATAATTTCCAGTTGTTAAAATGTGAATTACATAACCAAGATAAGATGCTCAGAATTACAGAGATGTTGGGTTTATCAGCAAAGACTGAGGGGAATCTTAACCAAAGTTTAGAAATCTCATAAACTCATGCACAGCTATAAGGGTGGGTGGGGGGTGGATTTAATGAAATTAAATGGGAATGCAAAGGCCACTCACCAGCACCCTACATGCAAGGAGTCCAGGGCACAGAGTGGATCCTGAAGCTTCAACAGAATCTTTTTCCACCATGCTTCCTCCATAGCCACTATGCTGAGGATTCTCTGAGCGCAATGTGACTCTGGCAGGCCATTAATATTCCGGAGAAGTAGAGATGCTACTGAATATCACAGTTCCATTGTTTTGACTCCAAAAATCCCAGTTTGCTTTTTGCTTTTCTGTTGTGTGATCCAAACACAGGAGCGTTTTTGCATAGTTTTCTGTTTCCTCACAGTAGCTTTCCCTGTTAAATTTATTCAGATTTTAACATTCATTTGGCCTCAATTGCACAGAAATGGCATACGTAGTGTAAAAATGTTGTAAAAGAAAAACAAATTGGTGCACCAGCAATAAAAACGGGAGGGGAGAGGCTCACAACGAGAACATTCAAAAACAGAAAGGGGAAAGAGGATATGTATACATCCTTAACATGAAACTCACTTCCACATATCCTGCAGTTGCTTTTTCTGGAGCAAATTGCAAATAAATCAAACTAGGATGCTCACAGCACTGTCCTAAGCATGTATACTCAGGAGTGAGTTCAATGGGATTTACTCCCAGGAAAGCATGTTTAGGATTACAACCTGAAGCTCTTGTGTGGTTAATTTTCTTGTATAAACATATTAAACATACAATAAACTAACACCTGATTAAAATTAAAGGAAGCTGTAACTAAAATGGAGATTTGAAATCACTGAAGTAAATGTGACAAATCCAAATTATTACATATGGTGATGTGATTAGAAGTGTTACATTATGCTATCTCTGTGAAGTATTGTTGATTAAAATGAGAGATTACAATTACAAGAGACCAATTACTGTATTGTTACAGGTTGTTTTGGAGACTTGGACAAATGAAAAGCATCTCTTTCATTTCTTGGTATCCCAAATCTCCAGAGGGTCCGGTACAAATTCAGCACTAAAATCTAAGCAAACCATCATTTAGTTTGTCATTTCCCCCATCATTTGGGATCACTTTTTTCATCTTCATATAATAGGGCCACATTCATGCATCTCCAAAGATTTCTAGTGAAGTACTGCAGTATGAGGAAGGCGATGGACTAGTTGTGAGCCTTTGGACATCTAGATCATAATTTCTCAAATCAGGACTGCAACCACTGAGGCTCCAAACTCGAACACGTGCTAGTTTGGCTTACCAGTTGTTTGCCAGTTGAGAACAAGCAGCCAATTGTGCAACAATTTGTTTGCTGTTCACTAACAATTAAAGCCTATTTGTGAGTTATTTTGCAAGTATTCAAACTGTACAGTGCATGGCAATCAGACCTGTTTTCATGGTATGCCACTCAGCAACCAATAGTATAAACAGACTCTGAATAAATCAGTCAACCAGTCATTATAAATACTCATTTAAAAAAAAAAGGCTTACCATTTGATCACCTTTAAGTTCATGTTATCAGTGTTATTTCATACATGTACATTTCTGCACAATCTTATGGGATGCTTAATCTTGGGTAGAATTGAGCTCATCCACGGTGTTGATACAGAAGTCCCCATAAGGCAAGGAAATTAAACTCCACAACCATAGTTACTGTGCAGCTACAAAGCAGTTCAACAACCATTCAAAGTAGTCAATGAACAGACGAACAGACGTGATGTTCAGCTCATAGGGGATTGTGGCTGTCAAACTAGATATGTTCAAGTATTGGATGTATTCGCTGTGAAATTCATGGTATCTCTAAGTGAAACTGGAAGTGCATAGAAAGAAGAGAGATAGCAACAGAGAAAGGAAGTGGTAAAGGGTTTCTAGGGCTGAATTCGACATCCTTTAGGAAGGTTTTTAGAAAACAGGTAAGTACCATTGCAAAGAATTAATTCTTTCAGTTGTTGTTGGTGCGGATGTATCGGGAATATTGTCACTGTACTGGAAAGTCATGTCCAAATATCGGAACAATACTCCTAAGATTGAGTGAAAACAATAATCATGCCCTGAAATTACCAAATGAAATTAAAATGAATCTGGAACTTGTACTACCCTCCTCAAGAGGCAGCAAGAGTGGCTAGGGCGAAGTGAGCATGCCCCAGGTGGTCCATGGCACACCGGCCCTTTAAATATCTTTTCAGTGGGTGGTAGACCTAGCCTCCAGACTTGAGAAATCAGGTCTATTGTCCATTAAAAATAATGGCCCTCTAAAGTTTAAAAGATACTGAAAGGGGCCAATGCACTGGAGAATATCTGCCTGCCTCACAGTGGCAGCAGCAGTGAGGGAAGAGGGAGGGGGAGCATGAGACGGTTAGAGAGGTTCCTCAGTGGAACAGGCTTCCTCGGGAGGTGGTAAGCTTTCCTTCCCTGGAAGTTTTTAAGAAGAGGTTAGATGGCCATCTGTCAGCAATGCTGATTCTGTGACCTTAGGCAGATCATGAGAGGGAGGGCATCTTGGCCATTTTCTGGGCATGGAGCATGGGTCACTGGGGGTGTGGGGGGGAATGTAGTTGTGAATTTCCTGCATTGTGCAGGGGGTTGGACTAGATGACCCTGGTGGTCCCCTCCAACTCTATGATTCTATGAGACATGACTACTCATGGCAAAATGTAATGTAAGCTTAAGTTGCAGAAGCAGCAAGAGAGGAAGAAGGGAGAGAGACAGAGAGTGCTCCTTTACACCCCCTTCAAAGTCCAGGTGCCGGGTCTACTGCAGTGGGTTTTTTAAGTTTAAAAGTTGTCGGGGAGCCCTCTCTCTTTCCCCCTCCTTCCTCCCTTGCTGCTCCCTCAACTGAAGCAATTCATGCCTACATTACCTTTCACCCACAAAAAAGTGAGTAGTCATTAGTATGTCTAATGTTCAAAACCTGCCAAACAGAAGCAGAATCGGAACGTGTCATTTTGGGTGGGGGAAAGCATGCAGCTGCTATCACAGCACATGAACACATGAAGCTGCCTTATACTGAATCAGACCCTTAGTCCATCAAAGTCAGTATTGTCTGCTCAGACCAACAGCAGCTCTCCGGGGTCTCAGGCAGAGGACTTTCACGTCACCTACTTGCCTAGTCCCTTTAACTGGAGCTGCCGGGGATTGAACCTGGGAAGTTCTGCATGCCAAGCAGATGCTCTACTGCTGAGCCATGGTTTAGGGTCTGTTCTTTAAAAAAATGGCAAGCATTATTTCCACATGAGACAATTAACTTTGCACAGCAGCCAAGAAACTGAACTGGGAACCAGTAAGCGCCAGGTTTAAATTTTGCTTCTGCCATGAACTCACTATCTTAAGGTAAGCTACTCTTCCTATAAGCCTCAGCCTCTTCCACCCCTTCCTATCTTCAATACTGGGGAGGATAACTAATATAGACTTACCTTTGAAAACTGTGATTACGCCAATAATATGCATCAACTACTTTGAATATGCAAAAGGACTATATAAGTGCTAATCATGATCATTAATCGATTTGTCAGTGTGCACCAATATGCTAAGAGGACAGTTTCTTGTCCACAATCACAACAATCTTGACTTGGAGGAGATTGTTAAGTCATCTACATAAGCAGTAGGTTAACTTTTTGGCAGTCAAAGTCAACAGTTATATAACTGCAGAGTACACTTTAATAACATTTCTCTAATATAGATTTTAATTTCAGGCATGTCCAAAGATGTAATGGAAGAATCTGCATAACACCACCCTCAACTTTCCAACAGTAGAAATAAGAGAAAAGGATGCTCTCTTGCCAAACAGCTAATATTCACTAGGAGATCTGAAAGCTGCTGAATATCATAATGATTGCATTAATATTTTTATTGAAGTGTATTATTAATTAGGATATAATGAAATAGCTGGGTGGCCTTTCCATCTAACATCCAGGAGTTAAAATTTCAATGATTTTCTGATGTCAACTGTGCCAATCAGGGTAGAGTGGCTCAAAAATTGATGCCTGAAAAGGGGAGGGAGCTGGTCTTCTTTTGTTCCTAAATCTAAACTAAACTCTATCAATCATTGTTAACACTTTGGTCCTAGCCCCACCTTTCAAGAACTGATGATTCATACAGCTGTAAATTATACAGAGAAAATGTATTAGAAAAAAATTATACAGCTTCTCCAGGAACCTGCCCAAGCAAGGGGAGGAACCATTGCTCAGTGGACATAGGAATCAGTGGTAGACCATCTGCTTGGCATGCAAAAGGTCCCAGGTTCAGTCTGAGTAGACAATACTGTCCTTGATGGACTGATGGTCTGATTCAGTATAAGGCAGCTTTATGTGTTCATATTTCAAGGTGGCTTACAAAATAAAAATAATAAAAACAAATCATTAAAAGATATAAATTAAAACCCAGCATAAAAACATAGACCATAAAAACACACCGCTGACAGCTTAAAATAACAGTGTCGGTGTGTGAGAGCCAGCGTATTGTAGTGGTTAAGAGCGGCAGACTCTAATCTCGTGAACTGGGTTTGGTTCCCTGCACATGAAGTCTACTGGGTGTCCTTGGGCTAGTCACAGCTCACTCCACTCTCTCAGCCCCACCTACCTCATAAAGTGTTGGTTGTGGGGAGAGAAAGGGAAGGTGATTGTAAGCTGTTTTGAGACTCCTTAAAGGCAGAGAAAAGCAGGGTATAAAAACCAACTCTTCTTCTAAAATAGTGTTAAAAGATCAGCCTCTTAATTAAAAGCTTGGGTAAACAGAAATGTTTTGGCCAGATGCCAAAAAGAAAGTAGTATAGGCAACCAGACAAGATTAAAGGATTTTTGGATCTGTTCCAGTCTGGTTTCTAGCCTGGTTATGGTACCGAAATGGCCTTGGTCACTCTGGTAGATGACATACATCGGGAAATGGACAGGGGGCTGACAAGGGAAGTACAACCCTGTTAGTTTTCCTGGACCTATCAGCATGGTATCTTTTTGGACCATCTTTTGGGATTTAGGACTCAGAGGAACTTTTCAGTGCTGGTTCTGGTCCTATCTCAAAGGCAGGCTTCAGAGTGTGGTGCTGGGGGACTGCTGCTCTGCCTCTTGGCTTTTGGCCAATGGGGTTCCACAAGATTCTACCTTGCTCCCCATGCTTTTCATCTTCTATATAAAGTTGCTGGGAGAGGTCATCTGGAGATTTGGGCTGAATTGGCAACAATATGCAGAGGACACTCAGCTTTATCTTGAGTTCCAGCAGATCTCAGGAGGCTGTGGAAACTGTGAACAGGTGCCTGGAGGCAGTTTTGGAATGTATTAAGGTTAACAAACTGAAAATTAATCCAGACAAAATTGAGGTGTTGCTGGTAGCAGATGGTATGACCCAGGAACTGGGATAGCTAAAGGAGCAGGTTTGTATCTTGGGCATACTCCTCATCCATGGCCACCTGTTTATCCGGTTTGGATAAACAGGTGGCAAAGGTGGTCAGAGGGGCTTTTCATCAGCCAGCCCTTCCTTGAGGGGGAGGATTTTGCCAACATGGTGCATGGCTGCCCTAGTAACATCTAGATTAGACTGGACTAGTGTGGGCCATAGGGATCATATCACTCCAGGCTTCTTCTGTCTACACTGGCTCCCAATTTGATTCCAAGTTTAATTCAAGGTGCTGGTATTAACCTCTATGTCCTGAGGCCTGCATACCTGAAGGACCACCTTCTCCCATATGAACTTACCCATTCATACCAGTCCTCTTCGGGGCCCTGCTTCAGGTGCCCTGGCCATTGGAGGCTAAATAGTTTGCAACGCAAATAAGAGCCTTCTTGGTCATGGCACCAACAATTTTGGAACTCCCTCCCCAGGGAGATTCGTCTGTCTCCCTCTATTGTTGTTTTCCGCCAGTGGGTAAAGGTTTTTTTTGTCTTGTCTGGCATACTCCCACTAACTGTTATTGGCCTCCACCCTGTTTTTTAGTGTTACGTTTGTTTATATATGTTTTTACTGAATTGTTGTATATATACTTTTTTTTAAAATGCTTTTAATGTTGAAATGTTTTATGTTTGCCACCTTGGGACCCTATTTGGACAGAAAGGTAGCACAGAAATGTGTTAAATAAATATACAATCGGCTTCTAAGCAGTGTACACCGATGACAGGTCTCTGAGGAAGGGGGGAAATGAGGACTCCCATCACACTGTGCTAGGATGCTCTTGCACAAAATATTGCTAGTTGCACTAGACTGTATTCTTTAAATATACTCCTCAAAATCTGACAAGCTCAAGCTGGTCACTTCCGGGTCGGAGGAGATTGTGGCAAATCGCACAGAGTACCGTGAGCTGGCTAAAGGCGGTTGGGGGGGTTGAAAGAACTGACCCCCCCACACAATAAAGCAGCACCCCTCGGAGGAAGAGGGGATGCTGGAGAGGTGCGAATAACTGAGCCGTCGTTGGAAGCGGTTTTCGCTGAGAAATCAGAGGAAACTGTAGCGGGCAAGCCGGGCGCCATTCTGGATTCCTGATATAGCCGGGTGCTGCCGCGGAGGATTTTCCGATCACATACTAACGCAAGTAAACAAGTTTTGGAATTTACACAACTACAATTGAGGTGTCTAACAGAGAACTTTATTTGAAACAAGTACTTTTTCCTACTGCTATAACTCCAGTAACGGGGTCTGGCTGAACTTGGCTCTTTGCCAGCTAGATTGCGCAGTTTAAAATCCAGCTGCGTCTGCCTCTAGGAAAGACTGTTGAAGGGGGGGAAGGATAGCAAAATAAACTCTAAGAGGCATGCTATAAAAGTGAAGCAAAGAATGGGCAGTCTGACAGCCAATGTTCTCTAAAGTCTGGATGTTATTTCAAATGTGAGATTCCAGAATTTGGGGGGGGGGATAAAACCCATATGTTGGTGCATTAAGACTTTAAATCCACCCCCCTTTTCTATGGATTACAATTGAGTTCTAGCTCAGAACTAATAGATGATAAAGAAAAAAATGACAAGCTTCGTAAAGACCCAAAACAACAGCAACAGCAGCAGACGTCTGCACTGCCAAGAAGATCCTCAGTTTCTAAAATATCTTTGACTCCAATATCTCCAGTTGTTACAATGGCTACTCCTGCATCTTTTAAGACAGGATCCAAAACAAAGACAATGGAAGAAACTTTGGGCTCCCTTCATGAAATGGTTGCTAGAACTTTACAGGAAGTGACATCTATAAAGGGAGAAATAAGTCAAAACACCGCTGCTATTTCTTCTTTAAAGGATTCAATAAGCTCCTTGACCACAAGACAAGACAAGGTAGAAACTAAGCTACAAAAAAATATGCAAGAGAGCAAAGAAGTAAGAAAGAAAGTAGACACTTTGGAACTCTTATGGAAGCTATGCAAGAGAGAGAGGAGAAAAGGGAAGATCAAATTGCAATGATGGACCTTAAATTAAAAGAAATCTACATACGGATACGCGGCCTTAAAGAAAAAACTGAAGCAGGGAACTTGAGAAGCTTCTTGAAAACACATCTAGCAATACTACTTGATGAAGATGAGGATGTTATTGAAGGAATGCTGATTACAGCTGTTTGTCATCATTTTGAGCTTACTGGGTTTGGCTGTTTGCTATCAGCTTGAAATTGGAACCTTTATGCATGCTTGGTGGTTTTGCAAAAAGATTAAAAAGTTTTGGAGAAAGGTAGTTAAAGAAACTAATAATTTGATTAATATTAAGATAAAGCCTGATCCGGCTTTCTGTTTATTGGGGATAGTAACGGATAAAATGAATAGAAGTGATAGAGTCATATGTCAATATAGTTTTGCAGCGGCGAGAATTATTATAGCAAGATCCTGGAAGTTGGTAAATAGACCTGCAATAAAAGACTGGACAGAAAAACTATGGTTTTATGTGCAAATGGCCAAACTGACTGATTCTCTTTATGGGAAAGATATGGAAGAATTTAAAAGATCTTGGTCAAAGGCCTTTGCATACTGGGATAAACGGGCAAAGACGAACCTTAATAATTTTGTGAAAGAGTTATAGATACAATTTTAAAAGTTTAGTAGTATGATAAACTGTTGTAATATTAACCTGTTATGACACTTCTCTGGAAGCTCCACACGGTGGGGGGTAGACACAAGGGGGTACACTATTGGTGGGTGGGGGTATTAAAAACATCATAAATGGATTCTTTTTTTACTTGATTTAATTAATATAATCCGGTTTTTCGTACTTGGTTGTATTTTTCTAATCTGATTTTAAATTGATTTTCTTTGTTTTTCAAATAATCAATAAAAATTTATTTTTTAAAAAAGATGATGACAAACAGCTGAACTGCTCGACAAAAAATTGTCTCCCTGCTCATGACCAGAAAGCACAATGTGAGCTGAACTGGCAGGCATTTGAGCATTCCTACAACAACTATCATAAATATGTGTCAACAAGTAGCCGCACATGGTTCAATCATGTCTGAATACTATACTCCCCTAAATGGAACTGTCCCACTTGAATTCCTGACACCTAGTATATAAGGAGCCCCGTGGCGCAGAGTGTTAAGCTGCAGTACTGTAGTCAAAAGCTCTGCTCACGACCTGAGTTCGATCCCGACGGAAGTTGGTTTCAGGTAGCTGGCTCAAGGTTGACTCAGCCTTCCATCCTTCCGAGGTTGGTAAAATGAGTACCCAGCTTGCTGGGGGTAAAGGGAAGATGACTGGGGAAGGCACTGGCAAACCACCCTGCAAACAAAGTCTGCCTAGGAAACATCAGGATGTGACGTCACCCCATGGGTCAGGAATGACCTGGTGCTTGCACAGGGGATCTTTACCTTTTTTTAGTATGTAAGGTATGCATAGTATAGTTTATGCACCTCAAAGCTAGTTCTTAAGCTATATATAGGACACCGCTATACTGAACATCACACATCTCACAGCACTTTACTAATGTCAAAGAAAACAGAAGAAGCAAAATCACCAAATCTGCCTTTCCATAGCTAATCTGGAAAAAATGTAATTTCTGAATTGCAATACTGAACTTCAAGCAATCAACAGCAGCTGTAATTACTAAAACAAAATTTTCTGATTTTTATGTGCACATTTTCAATGGAAAAGCATGCAAAACATTGTTTATTTTTTAAAAAAAATCCATACTGAGCAACATTCTGTGCTCATGGATATAAATTACTTCTCCTGCCCTACATCTGTATTTAATCAGGATACCGCCGCTTAATGAGAAAACGGTTCATTTTAGGCTTTTATATGCAAGATCCTAAGGTTCCCTCCTCAGTGATTACATTTAGCAACTCCCTCTCGCTGCCTGGAAGCACAGGCAGTTTTTCCATAATAAAAACTGGATTAGCATGTATCAGGAAGCGACACCACCAGCTGTCACTTTGAAATCAGACCACTCTTTCTTATGTTGGGAGATGATAATAGATAAACCAATAAATGACAAGCAGTTTTCCTGTATTTATCTCATAAGTGACTAAAACAATCAAGCATCTCCTCTTCTGTTATAATAATGCTAAATAAAAAAGTGCAAAAGAATCACATGGAGCATTGTTAGAGAAAGCTACACATACGTTGGTATAGGAAAACACATCAGGGCACTCTTTACTTCTTACATGTTCCTGCCTTCTGTTTCCATTACGCCTGGACTTATATTTCATCTTAATACAAAACACTTTAGGTAGAGAAGAATTTTGGTCTAATTGGATCATATTTAAGGTCCTCCAAAAAACCAGAGCACTTCTGTCTCATTTCAGCCACTTAATTTTTAACCTCTTACTCTGGCATTTGTAAATGAGTGGACTTGGCAATTAAAACAACCCTTCTGCTCTAGTCAACATAAAATACCTGGGTTTTCTAAGAAAAAGAGCTGGTTGCAAAAGAGCTCTTTCATTCTGAGAACAATCAGGAACAAGGAGCCGTTATTGACCCATTATTTTCTAAGCTCAGTTTACTACGCTACTCCGAAGATGGTAAACACAGTATCAGAATAGCCTGTTTCAGTACCAGAAGCCCAGCAACTGCACATATTGGGTGCTAATACAGCTAGTCTCCATGTTGTCTGAACAGGGACAACACAGGTATTTTGCATATGCATGGGTGGTATGTGCAAACCAGAACCCCGAAAAACTCCTGAGGTCAGTTCATGCATAGGGAAGCTGTACATGCATACAAAATAGTTTGCCCTTGTTCACATAACGTGACAGCTGAGCACATTGGGAGCATCACGGGTAGAGTGCTTTCCCAATATGCACAGTTGCCGGGTTCTCAGTACAATGGATGTAAAGTCAAAAAAGGGCTAATGTGACATAAAATTAACTGAAAGGCTTTATATTAGATTCAACACTGGAACAACAACTTTAATTTTTATTCATAATAGTTAAATAGTAATAGTAGTTGTAGTAGTTAGCAGCAGTAAATGGAATCTGGAGAACTATATGTGAGCTTCTGTGCGCTTACCAGAATTTTTCAAGTTCTTTAGTTCCTCAATATCCTTCTGCAGGTTGGGATATTTGAAGTTTATTTTATTTATTTACATTATTTATAGTCTGCCTTTCTCACTTAGAACTCAAGGCGGATTACACAGAGTGAGTCAACACAATTGACGGATGGGACATAATAATAAGGCAATAGGATTAGGGTTGCAGAACCAACCAGAGGTCTAAAAACAGAACTGAAGCAAAGTGTAAGTATTAACATGTCACATTAAATAATGCAAAATTCCACAGTAGGATCGTAGTTTGAACAAGCTATACACAGTAATATAGACCAGAGTCCCTAATAATTTTGTGAATCATTTAGTACAGTGCAAGTCTACTGCCTGCGTAGAAAAGCCCTCTTGAATAATTCAGTTTTGCATAGTTTGCCAAAGCTAGGAGAGTGGAAGCCTTCCTGATCTCCTCAGGCTGGCCATTCCACAAGGTGGGGCCACAACAGAGAAGGCACATGTATGGGCAGTGTTTGACTGCTCTACTAGGTTGATACCTGCACACATAGTATATGAGAGACATATACTAACCAGTAATACAACTAAAACCAATCTGACCGGATGTTTGAGTAATTGGCAATAGATTTTACAACCTATACACACGCCTGGTTGGGTTTGTATATGTATTTATTTATTTCTGTAAATGTGTACAGGCTTAACATAGGTTTTAATTAACCACTGATGAAGGCCCATTAGGCCGAAATGCATTTGGTTGTGGTTACAGATGTTAGGAAATGCCATTGTGCTATTTTAATGTTTTTTAAAATATTTTTAACCTTTACATAGCGCTTCCAATAAATTATATTTACAGTATTTATACACAGATATATATGTATATATATATATTTTCCTTTTACCCAACCTCGGGTACCCAGCTTCTGTTTTTAGGTTGGGTCTTATTCCCCTCTTTTTTCTTCCAGTTGTTGATTTTGCCCATTTGCAGGTTGGCACCTGCAGAAGACCCTGCTCCAGTGAGCAAAGCTGCCATCTCTAGATGTGTGCAAAGTTCTTTGTCTCCTGGCCACTGTTTCTGATAAAAGTGAGATTTTTTTTTAAGTGATGTTTTAAATAAAAGACCTTTTCACATATGTAATTTCCCTTTTCATTTTCATTTGTCATTTTATTAGTTTGGTCTCACTGATATAAAAGTTAAACCACTAGCAGGTAAGAAATAAATGATCTTCCTGTCTTGTCTGAAGGAGGTATTCTGTCATAGTATATATGTGAGACCAAGGATATAATGTGAGAACAAGGATAATATGTCTTTCAGAACAAAATTAATATTTTGGCTCACATTTTAAACTAGCATACAGAGGTAGCGATATTGCTGTAAAAACATTTACCAGGGTTTGGTTCATCCATGGATTTTGAACAATTTCTTAAATTATGGACACATAAGTTCCTTCCAGGTTTGTCTCCAGGTTTTGCCTGAGGCAAGATGGCCTCCGGTGCCTCCGTCTCATTCAAATGGATCCATGCACACCCACCCTCCCTCTTGGAGGAGGCGGTAGACCTTGGTTCCTCTACTATGCTGCTGAAGCCCCATCAGCATTAGAGTAGGGCTAAAAATTGTGTAAAAGAGCAGCTCACTGTTCCCTGGTAGCCTTTCCACTGGTGATCACTGCAGAAGCCCTTGTGATGTTTTCCAGAAAGAGAGCTCCGGGAGCAATACTGCACAGAAGGGAAGACAGGGTTGTTGGTGGTAAATCTTCTTGCGGCCCCAGGTTCCTGGCTTGTAACAACAAGCTCTAAAGCCAACCAACTCCCACTACCAATGTATTCTTTAAACTTGGGGTCAATCTATTTCAATTGTGGAAAGTTCCACCATTGCCCACAAGAAAACCTATTATCACCGCATTGATTTTAGAGCACCTTAGATACATACTTTCCACAAGGATTCAAAGATCTTTATTCAAATTTTCTAAATATACCCACATTCTATTGACACATAAATGTAAACAGGGATATGGGATACGAGCAGCATTTGTGTTCCCTGCATTTCAATCAGTATTGGGTTTTGGAGCTTTCCTTACACTTCCACAGAATACTATGCACCGCAAATGTTAGTACCACAGTTCCCACAATAGTGTGTTATGTAAATACCAGTATGTCAGGTAACTATACTGATGTAATACTAAAAACTTCTAAAAAATAATGGACCTTGCCCTGTTATGTGCCAAGTAAACTTTATGACATAGTAGACAGACATAGTAGAAATATTTCATATTTTCATAAAACTCATTGAGATTTTTGAAAAATAAATTAGTACCATACCTGCTTGCTTGAACAAAAATGCAATGTGATTCATAGGCTAAATCTGAGAATTTATTTCAGTGGACAAAATCTTTCAATATAACCCTTGCAAACCTACAACATTTTCTCAAATTAGAATTCCCTTCAAACTGATTTTAATTTTTCAGATATGTTCTTCTATACTTGGATATAAATGTCATTAGGAATGTCATGGTGGATAAACCACCAAAGAGGAAGAAGCCCTTTCTAATACCCTTATTATCGCTAATTTTTTATCTGATGAAGGGAGCTCTGACTCCCAAAAACGAATACTCCAAAAATCTCTAAAACACTACTGGGCTCGAATCTAGCTGTTCGACCGCAGACCAATATGACTATAAGCGAAAAATGTATTGGAGATATTTGCAGTGTATTTTAGCAAAGAATTGCAAGACAAATGCATGTTTTATATATATTAGTCCATATATATTTTGTGTCTGCCACTTATTAAACCTGCTCCAGAATGGACCATGAAGCCACATTTTTCATATCAAGACAAATCTGTCTAGTTTGTTCAGTGGGAAGGAAGCAATTTTTAAAAAAATGAAAACTTTTCTTTAACACTGTTTCAAAAGCCTTTTTATTAAGCTGGAAGTAGCCTTTTTTGCTGTAAGAAGGAAAATAAGTGAAAACAATACAGCTTGGTCAAAGGAGAAGAGGTGGTGAAGGTCAAAGGGTAAATTCCACTTGCAACACCCAACATTGTGGGTTGACTCAAGCCAGGTCCCAACGATCAGCACTATTTAGATTCTAGAGAGGGCGATTTTAAGAAAGCAGCAACCATGTAGGTGTACAGAAGAAAAAGAAGCTGGAAATACTGTAAATAGTCATTCGTCAATGGGTAATGAGCCTGCCGCTACGCTGGTTCATAAATTTTGTTGTTCTCTTTTAGGACAGGCATCTTGTTCAAAGGCTGCCTTTGTTTGGGTGGGCACGTGGGAAGAAGATGCAGTGGTGAAGAACAGGGTTGCAAAAGAATTTGCTTGCTCTTTTCCCTTATTTTGGAAAATGCTTTAAATGTTCAGAATAATACACAGAGCGAAGGAAAAGGTCTGTTAAGTACTCTTATGGATTCTCCAACCCAAGATCCATTGAAAGCACTATGAATATTTGTTAACTTTCATGATTGCCCTGTAAAATGTAGAAAATAGCCAAAACAGCAAACAGAATGCTCGAATGATTTGAGGGAGGAACATATATAGTCTCTGGTACTGGAATGACTATGTTCTATGAGGTACTTGGGAGAAGACAGCTGCATGTACAGAATACGACCAGCACCTAACAGGTTTCAAATACTGCCTGATATTTGACTTGATTCTCCTAAATTGTTAATGCAATGAGTTGCTTCCATGTGTGAAACAGCCATTACAGATCACACACAAGCGATCATTCATGTCATCTGGCATCTCAATCATACTTCTTTTTCAGAGAAACAGTTGCAAAATTCAGGGTCGGGTCATTGAGCATAATACAACGAAAGATAAGCATACACCACTTTAAAGTACTAGTTTGTTTCTGTCTTTAAAAGCTATTTTGTTTTTCAAACATTATAAAATATTAAATTAAATGCAAATGCAATCCAAGTGAAGAACATCTGAGCTCACAACAGGCTACCACCAATTCACTCACAAGGTTGCCGTGAATCATTAGAAGTAGGGCTGCCAATCTCCAGCTGATAGAGATCAGTTCACCTGGAGAAAATGGCTGCTTTGGCAATTGGACTTTATGGTATTGAAGTCCTTCCCCTCCCCAAACCCCATCCTCCTCAGGCTCCACCCCAAAAACCTCCCGCTGGTGGCAAAGAGGGACCTGGCAACCCTAATTAGAAGATTACAAGCTACTATTCAGCCATCGGCAGTTTGGGAAATACTGTTTTTCCTGAGCTTTTCTAGGCAATTCTTCCCTTTCCCTTTCCTCAGTCTCATCCTTATGAAGTATAAACATTTGATTTTCACCTACTCTCCCAAGACACCTGCTTTCAAGAGGGCCACCAAGTCATTTCTTATTTAGAAGACGGTGTTATTCGATTAGAAGCCAAAAACAGAGCAAGTCAACTCAAAACAGACAGAGCAAAAAGGAGTGAGTTTGGTCTGTAGCTACACAAAGCCAAGTCTGGAGAGGTTGTGTGAAACTTGGTGTGGATAATCACACAGATGAGGGATGAAACAAGCTGCTGTACTCTTCTGGTTGTGAAACAAAGTTATTTTCTAGCATCTTATTGTACATGCAGCAAAAGAACGTTTATTCGAAGCGCTCTGTTCCAATATCTTTTTATACACAAAGTAAATAAAAACAAATCCTTAGGTGATCTTAAAACAAACAATGTACTGGATAAAAATCAAATTCTCAAAAGCAAGGAAGGGAACCACAGGTGAGAATGGGTAATTTGCAGAACGAATGTTGATTGTGTAAAACAGGTTGCTTTTCTGACTGCTGTTTGAAACCAATTAGCTTTGTGCACTTATTTCTTGGCCAAATGCGCCTCTGCTTCCAGAAAAGGACGCTGACTTTGTCCCTGAGCAGTGAATAGCCTTGCACTCAGACTTTCAGAGCGCATTTGACAAAAGTTCCACATCAGAGATTAAGGTCTTTGTACAGAGATTGAGGTCTAAGAAAAGGAAGGAAGCGGACTGGACATAAATGTAACATAAAATGGATTGAACATCCACAAAAGGGCACGGAAAGGGGGACAGTCATAAATAAATCTTTTCAGGCTGGGAAAAAGGTAACTGGAGGGATATCACTGGGCTATCAAGAGTAGCCCTTGTATTATTGTATAAGGTTTTTTTTAAAAAAAAAATGGGAGAACTGAACTGAAAATCTTCTAGGCTCCATTGTTTCCTTCACCCATATGCTGCTATGGTTTGAAAAGAAATCTAATGAAGTTAAAGCAAAACGAACGGAGGCAAGATGTAAATTTAATTGAAAAGAAAGCTGCTATGGTTGTCTTCAGAAGATAATATTTTAGGAGCAATGGCAAAACTCCCCGCAACCCATCCCGTCCAATATGCTCCCACAGGCCAAGCACGAAAGCCACACCCACACGTTACAAGTTGTCCTGAAGGAATGCCGTCTTGATCAATAGTCCCTTATTGACTTCCAAAACAGTCAGTGATGGGAGTCAATGATGACCCACTACACGCTGCATTGGCTGCCGTTCTCTCCCCCCCCTCCAGCCCCGCTTTTCTTTTAAATGCTTTATTTAGTGTGAACACTACAATCTGATGTTCCCACTGCCTTCAAAGTTGCTTAAAGTTGTTTTCCCCCCCTCGGTACCAGTGATTAATTGTGCCTGGCTTCCTGTTGCCTGTTAATTGTTTTATACAAGAGGATGATAATATAAGCAATAAGGTTTTATTAATGTTCCAATCAAATATATTGAAGCACATATGTGTTAAATACAAGAGCATTAAACAGGTGATTTTTCTTAAAAGAGCATTAGGTTTTAAGCATTGATCCCTGTTTATTAATCTGGGTTCTGCAAAATGATAAGCATTTGTTTAGATTCTCTGTAATAAAGGAAAGCTTATTTGCTAAAATATAGACATTACATCTGCAGAGAGCATTCAGATCCCCATAGACACGGTGGTGGACAAAGAGGTTTTCGTCTAGTTTGGCACATGGTTTGCTTAATTCCATCGTGTATTTAAAATAAAATATTCACTCTCAACCAATGCTTCAAACAGGATTTTTCTCGGCCTGAACATTTTCAAGGCTGTTACGAGAAGATGAAAATCAAATGCAAGTGGCAATTTCAATGAAAACTCTTAACCTCTGTGGCAAAATGCCTCTTTTAAGAGGATTTTTTAAAAAAAATCAAGGGTAAGATATGAATATGAATAATTTCAAGGGGAAGCTACTTCTCTATGAACTGGGAGCTCTGTGAACTAGGAGACATCCCAGTATTACTGAACTCAGTAGATAATATTAAAGTCTAACAATTCCACCAGGGTTTTAACGTGATCAGATCAAGTCTCTCTCTCTCTCTCTTTGCAAAAAGTGCCATAAAAATAACACTCTATGGTGTTTTTCATCAGGAGATCTCAGAGTGCTTTTCAAGTATTGAATAATTAAGCTTCAAATTATCCTGTCTGTTAGGTAAGCCAGTTGAAATACAGCTCACTAGTTCTGTACAATATAGCTGTAGGTTGAGGAACTAAACAGCATATTTTCTAGAAAGGAAACAATGGAATAATCACAGATGCAACTTAAGGCAGGTTTGCACAAACAGCTTTCAGCTATTAACTTTTTTACATAAAGGAACGGGGGAGACTAAATGTATTTATAATAATATAGTTGTTCATTCTATGGCAGCAAAATGCAGAATTGTGGCTGCTTTTCTCTGGTGTAATAAACAGAGGGAGAGCCAGTGCGGTGTAGTGGTTAAGAGTGGCAGATTCAAATCTAGAGAACTGGGTTGGTTTCCCCACTCCTCCACATGCTGGGTTAACTTGGGCCAGTCACATCTCTCTGAACTCTCTTAGCCCATGCGGAGGCAGGCAATGGCAAACCATCTCCAATCGTCTCTTGCCTTGAAAACCCCAAGGGGTCACCATAAGTCAGCTGTGACTTAACATCACTTTCCACCACCACCAATAAACAGAGGCATGCTTGGCTGTGATTGTGGGCATGATGCTCTAAGCCAGAGATCTCCAATGAGACACCTGTGGGAACCATGGCACCCACTGAAGGGTTGCCCAATGCATGTTTGCTTCTTCAACAAAGCATCTCTTCCCTAGCGTGAAGAGCCAGTACTGGGTTTACTTCTCCTCATTAGCATAAGACACTGCCTAAACATGGCAATTATCTCCAGCAGGCCTCCTGGCCCCTCTTGGGTCTCATCCCCTAGGACAAGCCAGTAAAGTCCAGCAGGCGCCTATATATTGTCTATAGTTCATTAAGAGAGGTAAACATTCCATTGGAAACATTGCTACTTTCTTGGCTTGCTTCATTATTGAAGACCATGGGTATGAAATACCCTTGTTGGGATGGGGGATGTCACAGTCTTCTACAAGATAATTGCCTTTTTGGTGATTGCACCTATCTCCTGGAAGAGCTTGCCAGAGGAGGTACATGTTGCTCCTTCTCTGGACAGGTTTAGAAAGTTATGTAAAATAATCTTATTTTGGTATGCCTTCGGCAATTAAGATCTGCTTAAGCCTTTGTGGTGCTTTGAATGTCATTGCTGATACTATTTATTGATGTCATACATTGACTTACTAGTTCGGGTTTTTTAGGTTGCCAAGGGATTGATGATTTTATTGATGTACATTTATATTGTGTGTGTGTGTGTGCTGTCAAGTCACAGCTGACTTATGGCAATAACGTCGGGTTTTCATTCAAGGCAAGACACGTTCGGAGGTGGTTTGCCATTACCT
The DNA here is from genome assembly GCF_029931775.1 of Euleptes europaea. Lineage (NCBI taxonomy): Eukaryota > Metazoa > Chordata > Lepidosauria > Squamata > Sphaerodactylidae > Euleptes > Euleptes europaea. The sequence goes on from NC_079326.1 coordinate 30,276,862, forward strand.
GCCTCTGCATGGGCCGAGAGAGTTCTGAGAGAACAGTGACTGGCCCAAGGTCACCTTGCAGACTTCATGTGGAAGAGTGGGGAATTGAACCTGGTTCTCCACATTAGAGTTCACCACTCTTAACCACTATACCACGCTGGCCCCCATTTGTATTGGGGTGTGTTTATTACGCTGTTTTATTGTTTGGTTTTGCTGATGTTTTTATGGTTAAACACTTTGTACATAGAAGCGGAAGATAACATAAATAAATATAAATTGGCCAATCATTTTGAGTCACCAGCATAAGAGTATTGTTCAGGCAGCATAGTGCTGGGTTAGAAAAAAGAGCTGCTTTTAATTTCCAAATGCTAAAGGGCCAGTACTGATACCATTTTTTTCTGTTATAGTTCATCTGTAAATTGAACATGAAAGTCAACAGCCATGACTTAAAAGATCTCATAAAAATCACCAATATTTGAGTTGCACCAACAAACATCTGCATCCTAACATTGGGGAACTTCATTTTTGTTTTACAACTTTTCTGGGAGACTGGAGTTGTTAAGATGCTAGACAAAGTCTAATAAAGTGAACCTTAACCCAGACGATGTAAAGCTGCTGTTGGTGAATGGTTCAGTTATAGTGATGTTTGACCCAATTTGGTGCAGTTGCATCCTCTTTAAGAATCAAGTTGAAAGCTTTGAGGTATTTTTAGATGCAACCCAGCATCTGCTGCATGAAACATATTTTTTGGTATCTTTGGTTGCTGCCTCAGCTGGAGCTCCTTTTGGATAAAGATAGCATTGACAGTTATCCATTCAGGTTAGATTATTGGAATGAGCTGTATGGGGCTGCCATTGAAGACAACTTGAAAAACAGATGGTTCAGAACAAACAGCCAGGTGATTATCTAGCTGTTTTTGAGAGATCTTCACCAGTGTCCAGTTTCTTTGTGGGTACAATTCAAGATGTTGGTTCTGACCTATAAATCTTCAAATGACTTAGCTGCCCATTCTCTGCAATCAAGTCCAAAGGCTCAGCTCCAACTGCAAAGTGCCTTCTGAGGCAAGGCAGATGGTAATCACAGGAAGGGGCTGTGTCCTACCACTCTATTCAGCCAAAGCTGAAGACTTCCTCCAGCCTAAGGAGCCTTCTTCTAAAGTAGGCCTTTCTGAAGTACAATACAAGCCAGGGGTGTTTTTCTCTCTCTGTTGTAACATAGTACTTATGGAACACTCCCCAGCAAGATATTTGAATGGTGCTAACTTTATTATAGGAGCCCCGTGGCGCAGAGTGGTAAGCTGCAGTACTGCAGTCCAAGCTCTGCTCACGACCTGAGTTCAATCCTGATGGAAGTGGTTTCAGGTAGCCGGCTCAAGGTTGACTCAGCCTTCCATCCTTCCAAGGTCGGTGAAATGAGTACCCAGCTTGCTGAGGGTAAAGGGAAGATGACTGGGGAAGACACTGGCAAACCACCCCGTAAACAAAGTCTGCCTAGTAAACGTCGGGATGTGACGTCACCCCATGGGTCAGGAATGACCCGGTGCTTGCACAGGAGACCTTTACCTTTAACTTTATTATATTTGGGGGGCAATTGATTTGATGTTTGACATATCATTCCTGCAGCTATTTCAACAAATTTGAGTATTTTCTCACTTTACTTTCCATATAGGATTGAAATTTATACTTATTTTAATGGTTTGTTAGCCACCTTGGGGGTGTTTTGTATTGTAGAAAGACAAGACATAAATGTTCCAATGTATGATTGAAGGACAAGTGATGCAGCAATCTTCCAAAAACTTCACTGGTTTGGCTCTAGTCAGTGGATGGGAGACCTTCTAAGAACCCTCAGGATGCCCCCTTGAATTCCAGGATGGAAGAAAGGTGGGCTATTGATGCAGTAACTAAATAAAATCTTTTAAAGTCATCACCTATCCTTCTCAGATTAAATGTGTTTCTAAAACCTTGGCCAGTCTCCTCCGGCAAGTTGTTGCAGGCCAAGCTGGAGAATCAGAGTGCAGGAATCTTGTCTATATCGTCAGACAATGGTAACCATTTACTTTCTGAGATGGGCTGTAGTGACAAATAAGATACCTATGCAAAAAGGAAGAAAGTACTTTGCATATATAACATTGCATATATAAATACATTGCAAACACTGCATATATAAATACGAAGAGGATGGACCTATGTTATATAAAGAAGCTGCATGCTACCAGGCTTATTTGAAATGTCCTTGCAAGTCCTCTGTGAAAAGAATTCTCAGGGGTTTCATCCTAGTGGTATTTAAAGAAATGAAGTTAGAACTTAGAAAACAACATTGGGAGTACGATGTTTGCTTAATAAGAAGGATCCTTCCTGGTGGCGTCTTCCATTAAAGCCTCTCTTTACTTTAACTTTCATAGCATGTATCCTCACTATAGCCTTCAACACCTGAAAAATTAGTGGAAGAATTTGACTGATTATACAGGCTGTTTTCCTTGTTCCACTGCTTGTTCTAAAAGGGATACTCAGCAGAACTTGCATTTTTTCCCTTTCATTTTGTGCTGTCTGCATGAGTAATTACCTCCCTGATTTCTGAGATGCAATTGAGTAGCTTCCACATTAGAAAAATCCAAAGATTGATAGAGCCATCTCTCCTAAAGGATTACTTTGCTGCTGTAATTCCACTGAGTAGGTCATAGCATAATGCTACAAAGTTAAATTTCTCCTGTTTGTAAAAGGCAGATATTGGTACCTATTGCGAGGCATTGGAAATGAGCTCATGAGCTTTTGGAGGGGAAAGAAGTCTACATTCCTTCCAGGAGGGTGCAGAAGAGAACTGGTTGATGAGAAGGTTCTCCTGGTTTGTAGATTATGACTGTTCCAAAGTGTGTGTAACATACTTTGTGACTTCTCAAATACAAAATGAAAAACTCTTTAGCAGATTAGCTTAGTCTTTATAAATTAGCATGTAAGTGTTTCCTGCTGAAGAGCAAATTTTGCCAGTTTGGTAAGTAATTTGGGCTGCCATCTTTCCCCCTGGTTGGGCTCCTAGGCCTTTAATAACAGCAGTATGGGCAAGAAATTAAACAAAAGCAAGTTTTCTTTTCAATACAGCACCACACCAGGAGCAGTTTCACCTGCTAAATCTCTGCTTATCACACAGGAACCTTGCCCCCCCCCCAAAAAAAATTAGCAACACTAAGTGGAATCAGACATAATGACAGAAAATTGACTGAATCTCTTCAATAAATGGGATATGCCAGATTTAATAAGCTTTTGGACATTTAAAAAAAATCAGTCTTTGCCTCATCCAGCACCTTCCATTTAGGTACATGTGCATTTAGAGCATAGTAAATTCATATATTCTCTAATATGGTGATTATCATAACAAGACAGTTGCAATTCACTATCAAAAGTTAACTCTATCATTGTTTATCTTTTTACTCTTTTCCATTCTATATACAATTTATGACATCACATTTATTAAACTGAGACTTTTAATTTGTTGCAGGTGTTCTACTGAAGGTTTTGCAAACATTTAGTGTTAGGGTTGTTTTTTTCATTAAAAATCCATTTTCCAAATGTCTGAATAATGACAAAAGACCTTCGAACAGAATATTAAGGCATGGAATTCATCTAAACATCACAAATGTAATCATAAGTAGAGCAAGCTGTAGCTGCAAGTCTGATTAATATTGGCTTGGTATAATGTTGTTGGGACGATTACTCTTGACACTCATATATATATGAGGGGAAAGGCTATATGCATGTGGCTACAATACATTAAAATGCATTTCTTTTTCTGTGGACATTCAATGTCTTGGATTTTTAGAAAAGAAATGCCTTAGGGGCCACCTTATTTAATTGCAATTTGGGGAAGGGAGATAAGAAATATTAAAACAAATGTCTCTATTTGTCCTGTTCATCCACACTAAATAGACTGGGGCTTCAGAAATTAAATCTTTCCATGTCAACACTGTTGGATGTAAATATACACTCTCCTCTGTGACCAGATTTATTATCACAAAGTAGAGACGACACCAGGTTTAAGAAGCAAAGGGAGAAAAAAGCTTTTTTTATTTTGCCAGGCAAAAGAGGAAGACATTTCAGCCCTTTTCGGGTTCAAAAGTGAAAGTCTCCCAACAGACTCCGCCTAGTTCTCATATTTATACTTTTCCAGAGTTCTTTGTTCTAAGAGGATTTGAATATCTCCTCCTCTCAAATCCACCCTAACTCTGATCTCATTTTGTGGTCACATGTATATGATCTCATCTGTTATTTGGTGATATCTTGTACCAGATACGAAAAATCACCTGCTTTGTTCAGTTTAAGTTAGACAGGACTATTTTCTACTGACTTATATAAATAACCACAGCTTACAAATATAATAGAAAAATAACATTTTTCCAATATGCTAGAATTAAATTAATTAAAATCTTACACATCCCACAACACTTCAACTTTCTTTCCTGAGACCTGAGCTACAAGGGACACTGGGACAATCATGACATATCAAATAGTTTATAAGGCCTCTTAACATTACTGAGAGCACACCAGGGCTGGATCTTGGGAGGCGCTGATGGGGGCAGCTGCCCTGGGCCACGGTCAGAGAGGGGCACCACTGAGCCCGGTCAGGCTGCAGGCACGGTTTCCTGCTCTGCTGCTGCGCTTGCGTCACACGTCTTTGTCCCTCTTGTGTAATTTTTCCCGCTGCCGCCAGGCAACGCACACAGCATGCTGGCAGGAGTCAGTCCTCATTGGGCGGTGTGGCCCTTGCTTGTCTGTGGCACCTCTAGCCCCTGGGCTCTGCTTGCTACAGGGCTACAGGAATGTCCAAAACCTCTCCCTCCCCAGACTCTAGGAGCAAAAGTGACTTCCTGAGGGTAGGAGGAGGGAGCCTCGCCATGCTTCGAAAGCCTGCTTCGAAAGCCTGCTCATGCCTTCCCACCCTTCCTGGCCTCCTAAGGGCTTTTATCCCTCAAGGCTCAGGAATGCACTGACATGCTCCCTGGAACCATACTATCTCAGTCTGTTCAAGCCAATGGAAGCCTTGCCAACACTACATCCATTGAGTACAAAGGCTAATCTAAAATGGGAGAAAAACCAAGCCAAGCCACCAGCTCAGAAAACAGGCAAATAATATTCTGTTCCATTCTGCCTGATAACTGCGCAAGCTGAGTAAGTGCAGAGTTAAATAAAGATAGTAGTTGAGATGGTCAAGCTGACTCACAGTGTAAACACTAGAGCTAGCTAGTTTAATTCTTGTCCGTTGCAGAGTATCTGCTTTTCTTGAACCAGCATTGGTTCATCAACCACAATGTTCTTATTAGTGGAGAAAGCCCCAAGGAAAGTTGCCTGCAAAAAAACAAAAGCCTCAGATAACAGGTCTGGAGTGGCCATACACAACTAGTGGCATTATTTGCTACTAGTGATAAAGCATGATTGTACAGATAGCTTATCAGTTCTCCCCTCTGGGCCCATAGCAAAGTGAATGCAAGCCAAGGTGCATTAAGGCAGCAGCCAACTGAATCAAACAGCTCCCATATTCTCTGTGGTTTCAGATGCCACTTCTAACCTAATCACAGTGCAGTATAAACATATGAATTCCTAATGTTAAATTTTACAAAATGTAAAATCATTTCATACATACATACATATAGATAGATATACACATATACATACACATATGCACTGAATCTGACCATACAACAGCACTGAATCTGACCATCATGGAGTTTCCCATCACAACGGACCAGGTACAGACTAGATTAACTTGAGGCAACTATTCCATATGAGAAACATTTATACTTAAATGTATCACACTTTGGGGGATAGAAGTCAACTGCTTTAGCCACCTAGTTAGCTTACCTTTCCTAAGACCTGACAAAAATTCATGATCTGGAAAATATTGTTTACTTCAACTGGTCCCCAAATTCCCGGTGTCTTTTAAAACTGTCAGGTTTCTAATAGCAATGCAAAAGATCTTAGCAAGCTAGCAGCACATTTAATTAATTGAAATTCAACCTCCCTAGATAAATCACAGATGCTCTCCATATTTAGCATGGTATCTCCTAGACAGCTGTGCTAATCTATGTAGTAACATTACCCTGTAGCTAAACATCTGGACAAAACTAAGGAATTGAATAAATACTTCTTGATTCTGTCAGACACATACCCCACAGGTTACACTGCAACAAGAAAAATTATTTTCACACTAATATGTTGTTCAGTCTATGAAACCACAATAGCCAATTTGTATAATGTATAGGCAGCAGCAGGATACTTTATTCCTGTAACCCCACTGATATCAAAGCATTCTGTTTGGGTCCCCACTTTCCGTTGTTTTCTAAGGGGGCAACTTCATGTTGATGCACATGCAGAGATGACACTGAAAATGGCACCTTCTTGATGATTTCACCCTACTCACGCGATGTAGTGATGGTTACCCCATGTCATAATGTTGTGAAATTGTGTGTTACCTTGTCCTCACCAGTGGCAGCTAATGATATGGAGTATAAGAAGCAAGATTTGCTCTGCCAACCCAGCTATGAATAGGGTTGCCAGGTCCCTCTTCACAACCGATGGGAGGTTTTGGGGTGGAGCCTGAGGAAGGCGAGGTTTGGGGAGGGGAGGGACTACAATGCCATAGGGTCCAATTGCCAAAGCAGCCATTTTCTCCAGGTGAACTGATCTCCATCTGCTGGAGATCAGTTGTAACAGGAGGAGATCTCCAGCTAGTACCTGAAGGTTGGCAACCCTAGCTATGAGTGAAAGGCCACTGGGGCATACATTATCCTATCATCCAATAATACCCCCCTTTGGACAAAGCATTGTCTCTTGCTATTATAAACAAACATTGAAGCCCAAGATCATTACAGAAAGTCGGTGAGTTCTGCCTGAGTAAGGACTGCAGGGTCAGGCCTTACATAACATGCTGCACTTAGGCAGAAGCCCTTTGGGAGCAATAACCAACAAAGCACTTTTTATTACTGCACAAGATTGGCCCAAATTGTTGCTATAAAATACATTTAAATCGCACTTACAGGTTTAGATTGAAAGTGAATGAGATACGTCACATCAGAGAAAAAAGAAGAACAGAGACAAAATAAATCCTTTTTATACAGGGTTCTCAGTTTAGTTCCCTTAGAGAAGTACTGAGTAATAAAGTGTTTTATAAATCAAGCCTGGATGAATAGTTCCAATTATCTTGTAAGCATACCAGCCATAGCAACAAATAGGGCTCTTAACCGATTAAAGAATTTTAGTTGATTAACCATCTGCCAATTAAATGGTTAATTAATTGATCAAATTTTAATAAATGGCTACATTACCAAATCCTCAATTCGAGCGCCTTGAAGAGAACCTGAAGTGTAAGATAACTTACAGTTTAACAAAATGTAAATCCATTGTTAGAAGGAAACATTGTCTTCGATATTTTCTTTGCCAGGCCACAATACAGTAGCTCACGTGAATTAAAGTGGCCTTAAAAAATTACAGTCTTTACTTACAACATCACCAATTAAAATTGGTTCCACTGCTTAATCATGTCAGAGTTTCATTGATGATCCTACCAATTAAATCAAATCCAACTTGCAATGCTAGCAACAAAATTTTCACCAAGAAGGATTTCCATTGACAATTGGGGACAGTTAAATCATAGATTATAGCCCCTTACCCAGAAATGAAGTTATTTCATTCTAACAACACTTAATGTGCTTTAATTCTAGAAACCATTTGGAATTTCTTATCCCTAGTTCTTCAACTTGAAAATACTTCTTTTGAATTTGTGTGAATCAAACCTGTTTTTTTAATTAAATTTTCACATCCTGCTCTGATATTTGATGCTGCCTTTTCCCTGTCAAATGCACACATTCTTAAAATTATTTGTGTGCCAATAAACAGCATTAAACATTACATAATGTACATATAAATAATGCACACTGTATATATACATTGCATAAAATATCTATAAAAATCAAGTAAATTAGACAAATCAATACCAGTAACCACTTTTTGTACGCCACAGAGAGGAGAATGGGATCAACCCTCCCCTTGCCCCCCCCCCGCATGAAAATCAATGCTGGCCAACCTTTTTCGGAACAAATGTGGCCCAAATCATAAAATGTTTAAACCATGTGAATATATGTGGGACAATTACTTGCCATTAAGCTCTCTAAAAAGCCCACACATTCAAGAAAATCCTAATGAGTCCTCCCAATTAATACCTTGACTATGTGATAATTTTCTCACTCCCAGACAAAAGGACCCAGCATGGCTCTCTTAGCATAGCACCAATGATTCTTCAAGCATGCTTACTTAAATTTAGGGGTCAGTGCATCTTAGCAGCCAAGAGATTCTCTCTCTCTCTCTCTCTCTCTCTCTCCATACCCCAAATCCATTGTTTACTAAAACCAGAAAATTGTTGTTTCTTGTGATGTGGCCCTGGCTCTTACACACACACACCCCACATTAGAGGTATGTGCCCTACGTCCAGAGAACAATGAATTATATTCTACACTCTTAACATGAGCAAAACTTATGCAAACTTCAGCCCTATCAAGGGGAAGAAGTTACCGAGAATCTCTAGGACTGCAGAGACCACAATTCAATTCTCCACTCAACCACCAAACTCACTTGGTGACCTTGGGCCAGTCATGAGCCTACTTCACAGTGTGATTGTGAGGACAAAATAGAGGAAGGAAAAACCATGTAAGCTGCTAGGGTTGCCAGCCCCAGCCTAGCAACCAGTGAGAAACCAGGGGGCAAAGACATGGAGGGATAGTTTCACCATAGAGTTTTCACCTATTCCCTGCTCTAAGCTGCAGTGGGAAACAAGAGGTAGGGGAAAGGATCCCCCGTCAGACAGATGGCAACCCTATAAGTTCCCCTAAGTTTCTTGGAGGATAGGCATGATAAAAATGTTTTAAAGAATGAAAGAAACAAGTCACATTTTATGCTAGATATCAATACACTACCGGGAGATACTTTTAGCATCTGATGCTTCAATGTCAACCAGCGGGAGAAGGAGGGGATAGGGAGGGTGTGCTTAGCATCGGGTTTTGAGAAACCCTTGAGTGTCACATCAGCAACATGATGTCACTTCCCATTATTTGCTAAAAGTGACATTGCACCATCAGCACAACATCAATTTTCCAGCTATATTTTCTCTTGCTGCCCCAGTGAATGGTGGAGAAAGAGAAGAGAGATGCCAGGAGATCTCCAGAAGACTGGCCCTCCCTACTGAAACTTGATATTTTCAGCTTTGGCAACAAAACTGAATAATTCTTTCTTGTTAGTGGCAGGCTGCTTTGTTACATAATTTCAGGAGATTTTTTAAGACATTCCTCTGCCATCAGGCTGTGCCATTTAGTTTTGCTTGGATACCTCTACATAATTTTCTTCTGCAGTAATAATGAAGAAGAGTTAGTTTTTATACCCCGATTTTCTCTACCTTTAAGAAGTCTCAAACCATGTTACAATTGCGTTCCCTTCCTCGCTACACAACTGGATTGCCAGGTTCCTCTTTGCCACCAGCGGGAGGTTTTTGGGGTGGAGCCTGAGGAGGTAGGGGTTTGGGGAGGGGAGAGACGTCAATGCCATAGAGTCCAATTGCCAAAGCGGCCATTTTCTCCAGGTGAACTGATCTCTATCAGCTGGAGATCAGTTGAAATAGCAGGAGATCCCCTGCCACCACCTGGAGGTTGGCAACCTTAACCAACAACAGACACCTTGTGAGGTAGGTGGGGCTGAGCGAGTTCAAAGAGAACTGTGACTAGCCCAAGGTCACCCAGCAGGCTTCATGTGTAGGAGTGGGGATACCAACCCAGTTCACCAGATTAGAGTCCACCGCTCATGTAGAGGAGCAGGGAATCAAACCCGGTTCTCCAGATTAGAGTCCACCACTCCTAACCACTACACCACACAGATTTTATTGGCTGTTACCTGTGGTTTTAGTTGTGTATAACAATAGTGAGTCTCTTTTTAGTATGCCATCCTTTCACTATAAATTAGCCATGCTCTACCGTTTCCAAGCATTATTTGGTGAATGGGGATTATAGAATCTGAATATCTGGAAGAGAGAGAGAGCGCACATTTTTCATAAAGTGTTGTCTCATAAGAAAGTAATTTATGAGTAATCTCTAAGAATAAAGTAATTTAAGAAATGTAAATTTTATCATATGAAATTTGTTTTCCTGAGACTGTGAGGTTTTGGGGCCTACAAAGGCTGTGTGGAGAATAAATAAAGTGTGCTTGAGCTACAGAATGTCCAAATTGGTCTGATCTCAGAATTTAAATTTAGCATGAATTTTACCTTGGTGTGGCGTATGTGTGTGTGTGGGAGAGAGAGAGAGAGAGAGAGAGAGAGAGAGAGAGAGAGAGAGAGAGAGAGAGAGAGAGAGAGAGAGAGAGATTGTTTTCCAGCTTTCTTTTCATCTCTGTATGCTGGCAATGTTCCCTGATCCTCTTATTATACAATAATCTTTTTATGGCATTCCAATTAGTTTCATTGTTTATCTAAGTGCAGGACAACCTACCACTTCAGAGTAGTCAATGTAAGAAGGAAGAAAGAGGGGCGAAAAAAATCAGTTCTGTTATTTTGATAACTAGAACATGCAGTTCTTCTGTATTTATATTAAAAACATTTAAGATGTTTTGACACAGTCTTTCCACAAGATATGTAATTTAATTGAGACCCGTAGTGTCAATTATGAATGTTTTAAAAAGATATCATAGTGTACGCAAGGACAAGAGGAACCTAAATAAGTAAATATAAAATCTGTTTGCTATTTTATACACTGGATAAAGTGACACAATTATACAGCTTTCTGTTTCTGGATCTTCAGCTTTGTGTCTGCGATGCTGGTTAAAAACAGAACCAGTTGAAGGATAGCTTCAACACAAAATTGAGTCGACTCCTAGACTCAGCGTACCCTATGCTGAATTGTCTGAAAACTAGCTATGGGGAAAACACAAAGCATAAACACTAAATACTTTTGTTTGTTTGTTTGTTTGTTTGTTTGTTTGTTTAGCTGAATTCCTAAGAACTTGAGAAAATATCTTCCATTTTCCAGTTTGCTGCCAATAACCAACCCCTAAAAATATGCCCCTGACCTGGATGGCTAGGATTGCCAGGACCCTCTTCACCACTGGTGGGAGGTTTTGGGGGGCGGAACCTGAGGAGGGCGGGGTTTGGGGAGGGGAGGGACTTCAATGCCATAGAGTCCAATTGCCAAAGCGGCCATTTTCTCCAGGTAAACTGTTCTCTATCGGCTGGAGATCAATTGTAATAGTGGGAGATGTCCAGCTACTACCTGGAGGCTGGCAACCGTATGGATGGCCCAGGCTTGCCCAATTTCATCAGATCTCAGATGCTAAGCAGGGTGAGCCCTGGTTAGTATTTGGATGGGAGGCCACCAAAGAATTCCAGGGTAGTCATGCAGAGCAAGGCATTGGCAAACCACCTCTGTAAGTCTCTTGCCTTGAAAACTCTATGGGGTTGGGTGCTCACACTTGCATAAGTACGGCACTTTACCCACACACAAAATATAGGATAAATTCGAAGCCACAATGCCATAAGCTATGGTGAAAGCGTATGTTATGTGGTGATTGCTGGAGGCTGGTTGGTGGGAGGAGGGAAGAGTCTCTCCCCACACCAACCTGCCTCCAGCAATCATCACCACCTGCCACAGCACAGCTACCACCACAATCACAAGAATGGAGTTTCAGAAACCCCACGGTGGTCTAGATGCCACAGGATTTTCCAGATCACACTCCTGAGGATATGAAAACTGATCTCTATACCAACCTTTTAGCAAACCAGCTTAGTTTACCAAGCACAGTTCTACAAATAAACCCAGGGAGGTTTGACTATCTATTAGATCATCAGCTCTCACTGATCTCAACATTTTAAAATGCAATATATTAGGATGCTACTTGCAACGTATAACAGTTGCAGAAAGAATACATATGTAAGAATTTCCTTGAGTAGGGAGGAGTTTCTGTTTTTTTAAGCACACAGTTAGGGTTCCCTCCCCGAAACGTTTCTTGTGCAAGTGTGGAATAAGTCCCCCACTCCCAAAAAAAACCCTCCCAATTGATTCCAATTAGCTCTAACAGCCTGTCAAAAAGAAAACAATAGAGTAAAATGTAGTCTTGGAAAAACCAACAAAATCAGGTTCCAAATAAGCCATTACAGAAAGAAGGTGAAACAAGATGCAGAAATCTTGCTTGGCAAACTATTTCACAATCTGAATAACATCCCTTTCTAAATGTCTCAGTGTATAAAGTTGCTAATCCTCAATATATGCACATAGGATCTTAAGTACTTGTTTACCCAGCATGCAAGGATGACTTAAGTTACATAAGAGTACTTCCTACGTGTGTTACTTTCATTACTCAAATGCAAGATTTTTTCACAGTTATGCCATAAATAGGGTTGCCAGGTCCCTCTTCGCAATCGGTGGGAAGTTTTTGAGGTGGAGCCTGAGGAGGGTGGGGTTTGGGGAGGGGAGGGACTTCAGTACCATAGAGTCCCATTGCCAAAGCGGCCATTTTCTCCAGGTGAACTGATCTCTATCGGCTGAAGATCAGTTGTAATAGCAGGAGATTTTCTGCTATCACCTGGAGGTTGGCAACCCTAGCCATAAAAAAGAGGGTGTTGTCTTACATTTGCATACAAGTTACACTTCTGTACTATAATTTAAAAATTGTGTATGACCTTTTCAAGGGGGTTTCCTTACATTCAGGGTTGTCTTCCTTGTGAGTAAACATGACATTCCCCCCAACACACACACAAACACATACCAACAGCTGCTAACAACTTTGAAAGCACTCAGCGACAAAATGAAAAATCTGCAATTTTTAATTTTTAAAACATTATTACTAGAACATTCTTATGCCACCTTTCCACCCAATCAGGGTCCCCAAGATAGCAAACATGGGAAATATTAAAATATTTGAAAAAGTCAAAACGTTTAAAATTGTAAAATAATTCAATAAAAACACATAAAAATATAGCACCAGAACCAGAAGGCGGCCAATAACCATTACCACCCCCACACACATTTTTCCTATATATACCTCTATGTCTCTCAGATATCTGCCTGAATGGAGAAAACCCTGACTGGGAAAAGTGTTGGGGCCAGATTACCTCAAGGACAGCCCACTCCCATATGAACCTACCTGACCGCTCCGGTCATCTTGACAGGCCCTGCTTTGGGTGCCTGCCCTAACTGAAGCTTGATAGGGAGCAAACTGAGAAAGGGCATTCTCACCCATAGTGCCGAAACTTTAGAATTCCCCACTCAGAGAGATTAATCTCTCCCCCTCTGTTGTCGTCCTCTGCCAGCGGGAGAAGACTTTTTTTGCCGTTCCCTCCCTCTTTATTAACCCTCCTCCCTTTTTGTGTGTGCTTTATGTGTTTGTTTTTAATGTGTTTAGATTGTTTTATTTGTTTTAAATAGTATGTATGTATCTTAATGCTTCTAATGTCGGAAATGTTTTAATGTTTGAAATGTTTTAATGTTTGCTGCTTTGGGGACTTTGAATTGGGCGGAAAGGTGGCAGAGAAATAAATAAATAAATAAATACATAAATAAATAAATACATAAATAAATACAAATAAAGCCTCACTATGTTTGTCCTGCACTTGCCTTCCTCCAGCATGATGAAAATTCTCCCTATCAGAACAATAATCTGCTGTATTAAACAGAAGCCACCACCAGAGCAATTAAACTACCACCCCCATGCGGCAGCCATTGTAGTGTCTGGATCAACACTCAATGGCATGTGTCTTATGTTAGGCTGAAGAAGCTTTGCATTCACATCACCGGAATTTGGATTCAGGTCAGTGAAATGTTACTGCTTATCCTCAGTGACTTGTGATTCTAAAGATATAAAATGCTGGTCTGAAATGCCTGTGAGGACTTCTCTTTTACTTCAGAACTGGTTGCTCTGAATGAAAACAACTCAAGGTTCTGCACTTTCTTGGGGAGGAAATGCTGGGACTGGACCTTGGCAGCCTGAGAACCAAGGCTGAGAGAACAACCTAAGCCTCAATGAAAAACGTGTAAAAAGAGACATTGTACCAACAAGATTACACAATATGCAGTACCACACTGAAATAATTTATAGGGCTTGCCTTATTGGGTCAAGTAAACGGCCCATCCAGTTTGTATTGTGCTTCCAAGAGCAAATTGTCTAAGATGTTAATGGGAAGTTCTTGACAATTTCTGTCTATCACCCCTAACACCCAACAGCCAAACCTCTGAGGGTCATCTTAGCAAGAGAACATAATAGCAGTCTTAATGGCCATTGCATTCCAGACTGTGGTGACTTTGCGGGTTCTCCTTGTCAGTAAGCATGTTGGAGGAATGCAGATGGAGCCTTGAAAGTTGTGTGACCTCATGATTTTTAAAAAGAGAGGTCTCCATAGCATGTCTTTACTTGAAAATGCCAACAAAAAATGTCAAAGAAACACAGTCCAAAGGGTTCCCATTGGGTATGACACAGTCTGTGGAAATTCATTGAGAGGCAAAGACTCTGATGGCTGTAATTCTGAAGCAGAGAAGTTGCATGACCCAGGTATTATCAAACCCTTCATGCCAGAAATTCAAGTATTAAAATTACAAAGCACTGGGGTGCCCGTTAGCCCAAAGACGCTTCTGTTCCATTATCTAATGTCCAATTTAAAAAAAAAAAAAATGAGCCCAAGATTTCAGCATGAAAAAATAATGAACTTTAAGAAATGTCATTTTTACTAACAGAAATTATGGCTCGAACACCTGAATGTGAATATTAAATAAAAATACATTTTAATAATGTTAAGGTTGTGACACAAGCTGACAAAAGCAGAAAAATACTAGTCACAATTGACACTCTCTCCTTAATCATATCCTTATTGGGAAGGAGGGGCACAGAAGTCCCCCACATCTGAATCCTTTGCCTTATCATTTCTGATAATTCATTTTATTCTCTTTTTAGTGCAGAAACAACTAATTTCTCAACTTGTGGGGAGGTATACACCAGGTCTAACATATATGCTTGAAAAACTCTCTTTGACTAGAGAGTTTTTAAAGCATATATTTCAGAGTTGAGGCCTCTAAAAGACGAAATGTTTTTTTCTGAACTTGAGTTTGAGCCAGAAACAACTTTGACCTGAACAAGCACAGCAACTTTCAATCCAATGTCTCAGTCTTCAAGACAGATAGCCTGCAACATTAATTTTTACATCCTTGTTGTCACTCCTGGAAACAGGCACGGAGAACACATGAAACTTATGAAACTACCAGGCTGTGGCTCTGTCCAGAGACAGCTCCAGACTGAGGGCTGCCTTCCCTGCTCATGCTGATGAAGCCTTACCTGGGTGTGTCTTTCCTGGTGTTCGGGGGGGGGGGGGGGGGGTCAGAGGTCAAAACAGTCAAGAGCAGCCTCACTCAACGAAGCCAGCAGAAAGGCTGGGACTGGAGGGGATGGCCTGGTCTATCAGGGGTGGGGATGATGCCACCGGGGTAGGATCCATTGAGGGACAGTCTAGCCAGGAGGCTGAGCATGCTGGAAGCACTGGGAGTGAGGATTTACTGCAAGGTGGGAAGAGATTGAGGCCAAGGCTGGTGAGGAGTCCTTCTTCTGCTCTGCCTGACTTGGGGGGTGATGCTCTTTCCTGCCTCGCTTTTGGGGTGAATACGCCACAGGCCCTACACGATGAAGTGACATGGCACTACCCCCAACAGTAGAGGCAATGAATTCCATTAATCCATTCACAATGCTCATTATTTTGAGCCATCTTTGTTCCACAAGTGGAACGCTTTTTAAATAAAGCCATTGCAAGTACTTCACAATGACTTTTACTGATCAGATTAACTCATGACACTGGTAGAAGCAAAGAGAAGCTATTCCTCCTCACAGCAGCAAAGAGGGAACTGAGGGATGGCTGCTCCCCCTGGTCATGTGATCATTTTGGCGGCAAGAGCCAATGGCTGAGACAAATGCAAATGGGGGGGAGGGAGGGAGAGGAAGTGCCCCTTCTAGAGCTTTCCATGAAAAGTTCTTCTTGGCTGGTCTGCACATGCGCAGTTCCCCATGTGGGGATGCACAGAAACCATGCTGATGAAATATGGCACTGGAGAGTCTTCAACCAAATACCATTAATGATACGTAGGATGAAAATGCTTCCCAAGGTGATTACTCACTTCCCAAAATCAGTTCCCACCTCCACACAGTAAGAAAACTGCTTCAATTCTAGATATTCAATCCTTTCCTTAAATGTATCTGAAGGAGGCCATTTATCACTATCAATGCACTCTGAATATCACTATTCTACAGTATTATAGATAAATTACAACAGATCTCTACAGTAACATTTGGTTCCAAATTTTATGAATCCCTAACATTATTCATAACTGCAATGTTTGTAAAAAAAAAAAAGGTATGAAGGAAATATGATAGCAAGAACAAAGGAAGTAGCATTCAAGAGGTCACCTCTTGATTCTGCTGCTACCTGCTTCTGTTCATTGCAAAACACACGGCGTGTTCTACAGATACATCAGAGGCATCATAATATATGCACAGTTGGTTCTTATTCGTCTTTGCATTTGCCAGCAACTAGTGACCCCCCCAGATACAATACCGTCAAATGTTTCAAGGCCTGAACCACTCTACACACATTTTCCTTCTGGGACTTGATGAGAGACGTTGACTTGGCTTCAATGAATGAGCAAACTACAGTATGGCTTAGGGTCCAGGTGTGTTGTGTCTCTGTTAAACACCTAAATAATGGATTCAAGCTACAGTGTCTAAATAAAAGGGGCCTTTGTATTTCTGGAAACCAGTAAATAGACCAGAGGAAGCTGCCTTTTCCAGTTCAATAATATGTTCTCTTTCACATACAATAAGTCCCTTTTACAACTTCAGTGTTATCCCAAACAACTGTGATACCTGTAGCAGTGGAAGAAGAGACCTCAAACAGCCATAGTTTGAGAATATTCCTCCTAAATAAATTAACAGTTCTGAAATTTTACAATGCTGTATAAGCATTCACACAATCAGAACAATGTAATACTCTTCTATGGCTTCTAAAACATCCTGTACAATTTTGTATTGAATTCTCTTCACTGTCCATATTTTGAAATCCAGACTACCTCTAGGAATATTATTTGGTTTTACTGACCTTCTGTCTCAGTGTATAAACCGGTTGAGGCTCTCTAAGAATTACATATGACTGCAGGTGAAAATAGCCTCACCAAATTAAACTCTTCTATCGTCTACAGCACATAGCAATTTTGTGATGTCACTATGTTGTGTTTTCCCATGCTGTAGACTGTTGCAGTGCACTCTATGTGGGCTGCCCTTTAAGAGTGTTCAGAAACTACAACTGGTACAGAATGCTGGACTAAGAATGCTGGACTAAGAATGTGGGCTGTAGGGACTCTATCACTTCAGACTTTTTCTGTCTACACTGGCTTCCAATTTGCTTCTGGACCTAATTCAAGGTGTTAGTATTGGCCTTTGACAGTGCATTCCTAAGGAGAGTTACTCCAGTCTAAGCCCACTGAAATGAATGGGCTTAGACTGGAGTAACTCTCCTCAGGAATGCTCTGTAAAGCTCTGATTGGGACAAGCATACCTTAAAGGCCACCTGTCCATTACAGTCATCTTGAAGGGCCCTGCTTCAGGTGCTCCTATCCTTTGAGGCTAGATGGGTAGCAACCCAAGAAAAGGCGTTCTCGGTTGTGGCACTAAAATTGTGGAATTCTCTCCCCAAGGAGATTAATTTGTCCCCCTCTATCATTATTTTCTGCCAACAGGAGAAGGCCTTTTTGTTTCACTTGGTGTTCCCTTGCTGACATTCCTTCCTGTTCATGTCTCCGTTTGCTGTTTTGTGTGTGTGTGTTGTTTGTGTGTCTTGTTTTTAAGCTGGTTTTTATGTTTAACTGTTAGCTGCCTTGAGGGCCCTTATTGAGTGGAAACTAACTAAATAATGAAATAACCCCTCCTCCCCCATGGCTCATTACTGGGACAGAGCTACCGATCCTCCACCTTTAACAGTTTCCCCCAGCAGAAGAGCCACAATGTGGTGGAAGGCTCCAAACGTCTCTCAGTAGACTGAGAAGATAGGAGTAAAGTCCACCCCACAGCGTGCGGCTGATGGGGAGGGGAAATCTACAATGTGATGACACCATAATATAAGGTCAGGACAATATACTTCACAGGGGAGACAGACAGAATTTCACACCAGGATGACATTTTGGGCTGGGGCAATGTATTACCCATGGTTCAGAAAAAATGGATTCCAATAGGCAGGTATTGGGGAAAACAAGGTATGCAGCTTTATTAAACAAACAGTACACTAACCATGCTGACAAGTAGTTAGTAGCTGGCCACTTTTAAGCAGCCACCAATTAGCAGAGAAAGTTTGGGGAAACCTGTTCAAAACAAAAATCTATAAGGGGAATCTTGGCAGAGTCCTCTCTGCTTCGAGTTCGGGAATTTTCCATAGAAATGTTTAAGCTAACAAAGCCTGGTACATATGAAGGCATTCCTTTACGAGTAAAACCCATCTATCTTGACAGGAGCAGAAGCCCCAGGGGGTAAAGTAGTATTAGTTCAGATGATTTGCTGAAACCTCTGTGAGATTGGGGATGGGGCATCACTTGGTGTACGCCAATGCAGTGACAACGTAATTACCTTGGCTGGCCAGTGTACGCTCACACCCTTTCAACATCGTGGAATAACAGAGAGAGGGGGGAGAGGGAGGGAGATTGGGGATAATCTCCCTAGAATCAGGTTCTGAAGTCACTAATATAAACATTTTACTCGTTAATTTCACCGTATTTGGAACACTAAAGCATAATCATAATGTCCTTTTGTACACCAGAATGTCAGTTACCCATTTATCCATATAAACATCTTCTGGCCTTTCTGGGAAAGGTTAAAATGGTTTAAACAAATGTAGTCAAAAGTAAATGACATCAAAGGAAAAGCAGTTGGGGGGGGGGGAGACTCCATGTTTGTAGCCCCCTTTCCTTAAAAAACTGCAAACTGGCACTTACAAGAGTGCAGGCTGAGAGGTCTTGCGATGGCACGTACAGAAGAGGGGAAATGAATTCTAAAATGAAAAGGAAAGCTTCACTGAAGAAAATTACACACACGCTAACAAATGCCTTCACCTCAGTGTTACAAAATATGGCTTTGGAGGCATGCAAAAAAAAATCTGGTCTCCGATCCAAAGGCTCAAGTGAGATATATTTTTCTCTCATGCTTTTACAGCATCTTAATGACAGAAAATGAAATGGTCAAGAAAGCCATAATTCTACAAATCATTAGCCTCAAATTTAGAAGTCTTACATGAATACGATTCCCCTGACCTTAAATTATTTTAATTCTGAAAGATGCAGGCAGAGCCGTAAGTTACTTAAAAGGCAGCAGATTCCAGAGGGGCAGCTGTGTTGGTTCAAAAATAAAAAGAGTCTCGCGGTAACTTAAAGGCTAACACAAATTGCAGCATAATCTTTTGTGTGCCAAAGCCCACTTTGCCAGATAAACAGAGTGGTCATCTAAAGGGATAACACAATGAAAAATAGAAGCTCCAATCGAACATTTTTACTAATCGCACACATTACACTGCCAAGTGATTAGTTCAAGAATTTTCTGAATTGTATCCCTTAAGTCCCAAGGCGAACAAGCTACAACAAACCCAAATTATGCATGGTTTAATTTCACTCCTATTGTTAAACAAGGAAAGATAATTCTTTTTAATACAGAGATCAAATATTCTTTTTGGTCTTATACTGTGGAGTTTGATTCCCCCTCTGACAAGTTGTAAGATGCTGAAATTCTCCAGTGGGCAGAAGCTCCAACTCAAGCAGCAAAGTGGGAAGCAATAAGAATCAAACAGCCACATAATCCCCCCCAAAATTGAACCTGTTCTTGAAAACCTTTTATGCATGTTGGACATCCCCCCAACTGTGATTTCATTGTAGAATAAAATTAGACCGGAGTCCAGTAGCACCTTTAAGACTAACAAAGTGTATTCTAGAATGGGCTTCCAAGAGTCAGAGCTCACTTCATCAAATGTGTAGGAGTGTAAATCTGTCGGCCCTCGTTTATATAAAAAACAGAAGAGGATAGGGGGGGAAAGTTACAGAGGCTGGTTCAAAACTGTACTTTTATATATTGTGGTAGGACTGAACATAAAACTGCTATATTTACAGTATACTATTTTAGCCAACATTTGCTAAACGTTGTCTCCCATGCAACAGTCAAGGCAGACTTTCCAAAAGCAGTTATTTCAAAACAAAGCAGAAGGAAATTGCACAAAACCACTTTCAGCCTGCCACTGGACAGCAATCACACTACTCTTCCGATAACAAAAGGATAACAGGTAAGAGAGAAAAATAGGGAGCAAATAATCTAGTTAGCTCAATAATAGCCAGGAGAGATTTAGGGGCTTTCACTGGAAGCATGGTAACACATTAGTTTCAAGCAGGATGAAAAATAAAGCTCCAATCTAACATCCCCCCATGCTTGTATACAGCACTACCAAATGGTATACACCATCAGACAAATACAAAGTCAAACAGCGGCATTCCAGAGATCAAAAAGACCACAGCACATCTCAGAGGAAACCCATTTGGATCAGTCAACCTCCAATCCCAGTAACATATTTAGGGCGTTCCATGCAAAAGCTAGGCATGCTACAAACATATACTAGTCAATCAGCAGTAGTCTCACAAATGGCTACAATGTGTACTCGTCTACACATAATAAGCCTAGCTGAGGATTATGCTGCAGTTCATTTCCTTCTAATTTGCTAGATGACAACCAATGGAATAAGCAGGAGGGTGTGATTCCAGTGATTCCTAGAGCTACCCTCTTTTACTTCCGGGAAGCTCTATGAATCATCAGGAACTCTATGGTCAGAACTTCCTGTAAGTAGATGACACCTTATTTTTCTTTTAAATTTTTCTCCCCAGGACGATGCCCCCCAACCCTCAGTTTGGGCCCAGTTTCCTCCCATCAACCAGCTAAGCATCAGCAGGCGAGGGCCACAATTACCGTGGGTCTCCTACCATAAGTGGGCAAATGGGACCCCTCCAATAGAACCATATTACACCCATCCATCCTAACAACAATGATATACTTATCAGATTAATCCCATTCTGCTCAATACCAAATAATACAGTGGAAGAAGGAGAAGAAGACTTGGTTTTTTACGCCAACTTTCTCTAAGGGAGACTCAAACTGTTTACAATCACCTTCCCCTCCCTGTGAGGCAGGTGAGGCTGAGAGAGTATGACTAGCCCAAGGTCGCCCAGCTGGCTTCGTGTGTAGGATTGGAGAAACAAATTCAGTTCACCAGCTTAGCCTCCACCGCTCATGAGGAGGAGTGGGGAATCAAATCCAGTTCTCCAGATCAGAATCCACCACTCCAAACAACTGCTCTTAACCACTACACCACACTTTTACATGGGATATCACCAAAACAAAGTTCTACCTAGAGGGAAGCCTTGTGGACTATGCACAGCTGGGAAGAAGATATGCATTGATCACACGGCAAGAAATCTACCTTGATTGTGCAGAGACCTTCAAAGTTGCAACCCGTAATTAGGGCCAAGTTCAATAAGATGCTGGATTTTTTAGAATTAGATTTTTTTTTATATACTGCCTCTCCAGCGATCCTGCCCAGGGGGAGGGGGGCTTACAAAATAAAGCATAATAAAAACAAAAACATTTGAAGCTGTTAATTAAAACCAAGCATTAAAAACCTAGTCATAGCATTAAAACATGTCACTGAGCAATACAAAAAGAGATAGGATTACCAAAGCAGGTCTTATGAGTCAGATCTCAACCAGCGGGTTGGACAGCGGGAGGAGGCAGTCCTTTAAGTACCCCGGCTCAAGACATTTAAGATTTTAAAGGTAAGAACCAGCATTTTGAACAGTAAAGGTAAAAGGTAAAGGTCCCCTGTGCAAGCACCGGGTCATTCCTGACCCATGGGGTGACATCACATCCTGACGTTTACTAGGCAGACTTTGTTTACGGGGTGGTTTGCCAGTGCCTTCCCCAGTCATCTTCCCTTTACCCCCAGCAAGCTGGGTACTCATTTTACCGACCTCGGAAGGATGGAAGGCTGAGTCAACCTTGAGCCGGCTACCTGAAACCGACTTCCGTCGGGATCGAACTCAGGTCGTGAGCAGAGCTTTTGACTGCAGTACTGCAGCTTAACACTCTGCGCCACGGGGCTCCTATTTTTTTGAACAGTGCTTAGAATCAAATGGGCAGCAGGTAGAGATCTTTCGGCATCACTGGAATAATTAGTCTCCTGCATCCCGAGTTTGAGAGTAGCCTGGCTGCCACATTTTGAACCTCCTGAAGCTTCTGAACTGTGCACAATGGCAGCCCCACGTAAAATGCTTTACAATAAACTAACCTGGCCCGTTGACGCACTAGCAAATAACACCGCAACAGAAACGCGCTCACCACAGCAGATTCCAAAACGATTTAAAAATTCTGTACCCACCTATCGCCCTTTCCCGGATTTTTTCTCAAAAAGCGCCCCCGCCATCACAGCGGAGCCCTCGTCCCGAGAAATGCGCATGCGGGGCACACTCCGCGCAGATATTAGGAAAAAAATGTGATTGGCCAGTTTTCGGCTTGAGGGATTGTGGGATGGCAGCGAGGGGAGAAATAAAGTGGATTTTCAGATCGCATTCCAGGCTTCGGGTGGGAAAAACGGCTTTTTTTAATTTACATCGCAGTATATGCGATTTCTGTTAACGCAGAGAAATCATGCGCTGAGGCCGCTTCCAACATCCTTCGCGTGACATGAGGTGCGGACATGCAGGGAAAACGCGCGTGAGAAGGCGGTGCAAATGGTGAGTGCGGACACGGCCCTGGATTTCCATAGCCAGATTATGCTTTTCAAGAAAAGGCTGTAGCTGGTATAACTGCTGAAGCTGATAAAAAAAAACACTGCATGCCCCAGAGCAGACTTGGGCCTCCAGTTGTCAGCCAGATGCAGCAGCATCACCAACATACAAACCTGCTTTTCAGGAGGAGTGCAACTCCCTCCAGGACAGGATCTTCCATCAAGTTATGCATCTGTAGAGCAGCTACTGGGAACCCCAGTCTGGATCAGGACTACAAGGTGGGTGAAGTTTTACCAATCCCTCCATGCCCTTTTCCAGATGACAGATTGGGAGGTACTATTTGCCCAGGTAAGAAAAACCTATAGAAAGGTTTATGTATTACAAGTACAACCAGGCTACAATGGGGTTTACTCCCAGGAACGTGTCCTTAAGCTTTGTACTGCCAATCACAAATCTCCAAGGCTTAGCAAGTTTTGCATGTGCAGTCTGTGTGTGTGTGTGTGTGTTAAGTGCCGTCAAGTCATTTCCGACTCATGGCGACCCTATGAATCAATATCCTCCAAAGTGTCCTATCCTTAACAGCCTTGCTCAGATCTTGGAAATTGAGGGCCAAGGCTTCCTTTATAGAGTCAATCCATCTCTTGTTGGGTCTTTCTCTTTTCCTGCTGCCTTCAACTTTTCCTAGCATTATTGTCTTTTCCAGTGACTCTTGTCTTCTCATAATGTGACCAAAGTTCGACAGCACATAATAATGTGCAGTCTAGTACAATGTTAATGGTCCCCAGTCCAGGGAAACATATACGCACAATTGGGGGCAAGGTGCCCTTTTTATGCGTTTCCAAATACTCCTGAATAAAAAAGACAATGCAGCACAACAAGAGCTGATGAAAAGAAGGAATCATAGCCCCCGCAAGCCCATCATACTTCAATAAGAACTGTCCAAAGGCGTTTTTGGATCATGCTGCTAGTGGATTATTTCCCATACATTTAAAATCAATCAAGGTTTATTCAGTTAGAATTCAGAATCTCGGCGAAACAAATTGCTCTTTTTCCTTCTCTCTGTGAGAGGGCAGACATTGTAACACCCACATCACTGTATTGCTGTTAAACTCAAGTGACAAATAGTTCAGAAAATAGTATAGTTTTTAATGGAGAGACATCTTTTTTTAAGAAACAGCTGTACTTTACCTAAGTGAAAGCATCTGCACTTGGACCCTAAACCTCAACAAGTCTAGAAAACTGAAAACGGACTGTCACTCTGGTATATTTACAGGCTTGCTGCTGTTTAATGTGTCCTCAGATTTTTGCTCCACATTCCCATTCTTGTATTACTCTTCACATGGTTAGCAAGTTAGTTAAAACAGTGCTTCCAGATGTCTACACCTAGAAGCACTGTTTTAATGAGCTTGTGTGAGTGTGAAGCGCTGTCAAGTCGCTTCTGACTCATGTCGACTCTATGAATCAATGTCCTCCAAAATGTCCTATCATTAACAGCCTTGGCTCAGGTCTTGCAAACTGAGGGCCACCGCTTCCTTTATAGAATCAATCCATTCCATGTTGGATCTTCCTGTTTTCCTGTTGCCTTCAACTTTTCCTAGCATTTCAAGGGGGTTACAATGGGGTTTACTTCCAGGAAAGTGTCCTTAAGCTTTGTACTGCCAATCACAAATCTCCAAGGCTTAGCAAGTTTTGCATGTGCAGTCCAGTGCAATGTTAATGGCCCCCCGTCAAGGGAAACATGTACCCACAACTGGGGGCAAGGTGCCTTTTTTATGTGTTTCCAAATACCCCTGAATAAAAAAGCAATGCAGCACAACAAGAGCTGACAAGGAGAGGGAATCAAAGCCCCCACAAGCCCCCTTAAAGAAGAACTGTCCAGGGTGTTTTTGGATCATGCTGCTAGTGGTTTATTTCTCATACATTTAAAATCAATCAAGGTTTATTCAGTTAGACTTCAGAATCTCAGCGAAACAGATTGCTCTTTTTCCTGCTCTCTGTGAGAGGACAGACATTTTAACACCCACATCACTGTATTGCTATTAAACTCAAATGACAAATAGTTCAGAAAATAGTATATTTTTTTAATGGAGAGACATCTTTTTAAAGAAACAGCTGTACTTTACCTAAGTGAAAGCACTGAATCAATGCTTTCACTTAGGTAAAGTACAGTACAATGCTATGAATCAATGTCCTCCAAAATGTCCTATCGCTTCCTTTATAGAATCAATCTATTTCATGTTGGGTCTTCCAGTTTTCCTGTTGCCTTCAACTTTTCCTAGCATGATTGTCTTTTCCAGTGACTCTTGTCTTCTCATAATGTGACCAAGGTACGACAGCCTTAGTTTAGTCATTTTAGCTTCTAGGGACAGTTCAGGCTTGCTTTGATCTAGATTTAACTAGCTTGCTAGGCATTAAACTCCTATATCCTGTGAAACTGCAGATCAACAATACCCAACATGGTATCCTTCTACACTGGAGGTTGGCAACCCTAACTTTGCATATCCTCAGATTTTAAAAAATGTAAAACCAAGATTAGTTTGGGTCAGACCCAAAACTGGGTCAGATTTTTAAAAATGTAAAACCAAGATTAGTTTGGTCACTGAGACATTTTACATTTACATTGCATTATTTAATCCCACATGTTTATTTATGTTAATTTCCCTCATCTCTCCCCTCTCCACCGGTAGAAGCAACAACCAGGTATCAGCAGGCCCATCAGTTGCTTGGCATGAATAGTTCCAAAATAATCATAATTTTGACAAAGTTCAGCAGCCACTTTGGTCCTTGGAAAGGCCAGGTACACAAACAAAAATGTTTTAATTACTCAAAGTAGTAGAAATCTATGGCATAGCATTTTCTTTATGAGCACAGCAAAGGAAACCATACAATGTAATTTGTTGCAATTATACTTAAACACAGCCATCATGAAAAAAATATCAGGGTTTTATCCCAATACACATTGGCTCATTTTAAAAGATTTTGGTAGGATATTTAAAGGGGGAGGGAGAGAACTGGCATTATCTGCTATAGCTTGCCCCATGAGAAGGCCTTATAAATTCCTCCCAAGTTTCCATAGAAATGCATTGATTAGAGCCATAATTTCAGTTAATATTTTCTTCTTTCAGAGGGTTATGCTTGCTTACACGAAATGTGCACCTTCCCCTCGCAGTCGTTTTCTCCTTTTGTTCGGCTCAGTAGGTTTCCTAACTGGTGGATTTTATTGAGTTAAATCAAGCTGTCACTTCATCTGCCTGAAGGATGACTCAAATACAACACATAATAATAAAAGAAAAGTAGGATAAAATAATCTTGTCAAGCCAGAAAAACTGATTGCTTGAAGTTGTAGCCTTCAATCAATACCCTAATTCCACAATTTATGCCTCTTTCAATTGGAGAGGAAAGAAACCCTGATATGGTATTTCTTGGCTCACTGACCAACTTTGACCTTCTATCTATGTGAACGCAGGATTAGCAAGGGCTTCTGCTTAGTGAAATCACCTATGAAAATAGGAAAGCAAATAATTGACATTTGAGGCTTCAACTTTATTAATTTCAGGAACGCAAGGGGTACCTATTGCTTAAGTGGTGCACCTCCCAAATAGGAGCCTGCTGTGAAGTTAAAGACTTAGATATCTGCTTATTAAGTACATAAAAGAGGGTCCCTGACTTTGGTATTAACTACTTTAGAAGTTTAGAAAGCAAGTCTCTCTCCCCCCCACCCATATCTCTCTCTCTCTCTCTCTCTCTCTCTCTCTCTCTCTCTCTCTCTCTCTCTCTCTCTCTCTCTCTCTCTCTTTCACCCACACACACACACACAAATGCACGAACACCCAAGTGTTTCCCACATTCAACTGTAAGCAACAGAGGGAAATTTAATTTTTGTTACCAAGTAGGTGAAAATATCTGATATTAATACATCATTTCAGATGAAAAGGTTTGCAATCTAGTCCCATTTTGCTACTGGCAAACTGTGCATATAAGGGGAATGTGGCCTAATGCAAGAATATTTTGGCTATGTTTTAAATATAACTTCCTAGAAGTTATACTATTTTAAAAAATCCTAATTATGTTTAGAACTCATTTTGTTTGCAGACTCTTTTAGTTGCAAATTGTAATCAATTTGCATAGCTTTTAAAACAAACAATAAACCACTTCATTGAAAAATCCTGGATGCTCTTTGGCTGTCAGGTTTTTTTTCCTTTGCTTTCATAATTTTCTCCCCTGCAGGCACAAGCCAGGAAATAAAATTCTTTGTTTGGAAATCCTTTCATATTTCACCCTGCCACCTGCTTAACTTGAGCTGTGGCACACTATCAAACAGGCCCCTGAATTTGAGTTGTCTTTCTGCTCTATACCCTAAAAGAGCCTAGGTGGGTTATCATATTAACTGTGAAGTTAAGAGTGCCAAGCCATATTGTCTGAAATTATAAGAATGCATACTGGCATACATTTCAGGCTAAAAAACAATTTTACTTTTTAAAAAAACACTTTTCATAACATCCTTACGTTATGGGGTATCCACCAGACTGAACAACAATACATCTGACCCAGGAAGCAGTCATGGAAGAACTGTTTGGTATAGTGCTGGATGCATGGGGAGACCCAGGTTCAAATCCCCATTCAGCCATGAAATTCCTTGAGCCGGTTAACCTCTCTCTGCCTAACCTACTTCATAGGGTTGTTGTGAAGATAAAATGGGGAAAAGAGAACCATGTACAACACTCTCAACTCCTCAGAGGAATGGCAGGATTGAAGTGTGAAAGATTGGCTGGGAGGAAGGGACAGTAGAATGATTCGCAAGGTTGGGAGATTCGCTGTCTGAGTACTTCAGGGAGAGTTTATTTCTTTGCTAGTTCTTCAGGGAGCTGCTCAATGAGATTCTGTTGATGGAAAGTGCCATCAAGTCACAGCTGACTTATGGTGACCCCATAGGGTTTTCACGGAGAGAGATGAACATAGGTGGTTTGTCATTGCCTGCCTCCGCAGCATGACCCTTGACATCCCTTGTGGTCTCACATCCAAGAACTAACCAGAGCAGATCCTGCTTAGCTTCCAAGATCTGACGAGATTGGACTAGCCTGAGCCAGCCAGATCAAGGATATGAATAAAAATACAATAAAATAATTAAAATAGCAAGAGAACTAT
The DNA here is from genome assembly GCF_029931775.1 of Euleptes europaea. Lineage (NCBI taxonomy): Eukaryota > Metazoa > Chordata > Lepidosauria > Squamata > Sphaerodactylidae > Euleptes > Euleptes europaea. The sequence continues at coordinate 30,304,835 of NC_079326.1, forward strand.
CAATAACAAAAAGCTATAAACTCAGGCTGAGGGAATAAAAAACAGCATAAACCAACATAGAGTAGCCTAAAATGATAGTCCTAAGAGTCTTCAGGCCAGAAGCGGATCATAAAAACAGCTTTAGGAGACTGAACTCTGGTCATTTAAATTCTAGTTTCTACCCATCAATTAGACAGTATTCGAATAACTGGGAGAAAATTCGAATAACTGTTGTGGCCATCAGGCCCTCAAGGCCGGAGAAGTGTCAGGAAACTTCAGCCAGCCTGACCGGAAGACAAGTCAGCTGAGCTGCCAAGGGGGAGGACTGAGGAGACACCGGCGGGGGGAAGGGCGGTACCTGCGTGTGCGAGCAGCGGAGATGATAACAGTCGATGCTGGGGAGACTGCATGCAGCTGGGAGAGCAGCAAAACAGCTGGAACAGTGAAGCAGCCCCCAGCTGTCAGCTGTTAGAAGGGCGCCAGCTACAGCAGGAAAAGCAAGTCAGGCACAGGCAGTGCTGGGGACTGAGGTCTAAGAGTAGGGTTGCCAGGTCCCTCTTCACCACCGGCGGGAGATTTTTGGGGCGGAACCTGAGGAGGGTGGGGTTTGGGGAGGGAAGGGACCTCAATGCCATAAAGTCCAATTGCCAAAGCAGCCATTTTCTCCAGGTGAACCAATCTCTGTCGGCTGGAGATCAGTTGTAATAGCAGGAGATCTCCTGCTAGTACCTGGAGGTTAGCAACCCTATCTAAGGGGCAACATGGGTGAGATGGCCTGGGAGGGGAGCACAGTGCCGAGGCCAAGGAGGAAAATCTGGGGAGTGGAGCCCAGGTTTAAAGGGCCGGCTCCCAGTCTGAGGCCACAGCACCTTTGTCACAATAGTCTAGCTTGGGGGGCAGCAATAGTCCCAGTCTGAGGCCACAGCACCTTTGTCACAATAGTCTAGCTTGGGGGGCAGCAATAGTCCCAGTCTGAGGCCACAGCACCTTTGTCACAATAGTCTAGCTTGGGGGGCAGCAACTGATCTCAAACAACTGTGTTTCATACACTCACTAAGCTCCACCCTCACACACTCAAAACCTGGTGGAACAGTGCACAACTACAATGTTCATTCAGCCCAAACCATGTGAAATGTCCTATCTTATAGTGAAGTAAAATATACGTTCAAATACATGTTTTCAGGTGAAACACAGAAAAAATAAAGATATTAAAAAAAAGGCCAGGGGTATGGAATATCACCAAGTAGATAATCAAAGAAATTATGTCCAAAGATAGCCAGGAAAATTAACTTATTCCTAAAATCTATTACGAGTGGGTATACCTATGCCAGAGACGTTAAATGGTTTTTAAGTGGCTTGTTCTCACAAGGGAACCCTAGGAATTGTAGTTCCTATCATATACTACTCTGCAAACTCTATTTCATTAACAAAGCAAGTGGCATGGCTTCCATCCTTAAAAATTAATCAATGTGTGTGACTGAAATATGACATATATTAGAGATGTACACATAAATTTTAATCTGAGGTAGGTTTATTGAATTAATTATAATTTTGTTTTGGGTTTTTTATCACTGATATGTCCTCTGTTAGGTGTCACAGTTGAATTCAACTAATTGTTTACATTAGTTTCAATGGGAAACATATTCCTTCCAGTAACTTTATCACCACCACGTCCAAGCATTTGGATTGAATTCCTCAGGAATTATAGCCTTCATCCAACAAAAAATCCCCACAAAATAGGAGAATGGAAACTGAATGGAAATCTAACAGCCTGCTCTTGAATCCAGTACTAGAAACAAGTTTAATTTTATTTCAACATAGAAGCAACTTTTTGTTCCAGAGAAGGTCCGCTGAAGCAAAACGAGACCAATTTCTAAGCAAGGCATCCCAGAGCAAGATGTTAGGCGCCCACCGTAAGGTTACACTTCCAGCCAGAAACATCTCATTAAAATGACTGGCTTTCCCCTTTTTGCTCAGTTGTACCTGAATCCTCACTATGCTGAACTGGGGTAAACGTTTGTGGTAGAAGAGAAACGCACTGCTATCTAAAATGCAATCTTAATATGACTTATTAAAAACAGATTACATTATAAAATGAGCAGTGCAATTTGCACATCATACCATATAACATGCAGCTTCTCCTGCGCAACAACCTGCAAAGCTGGAGATACAGAAGGGGGTGGGAGGGTGGGGAGAGCAGAAACGCCACTATCTTCCTCTAAATGGATGTATTTGGTGTTGATATTCAGATACAGTTTTCACCTTTATCCCAGCTTGTTTCTGACCCACTGAGTTAGTGTTAATCACCCCTGTAGGCACCAATAATTTCCCATATGTGGAATTTGATAAGTTAGAGCACCCACTTCATTTCAAGAAGATTCCAACCGACTATCCAGTTATCGCTATGGACAGCTTCAAGCACTTCCCTGCCAGCCCTTGTATTCTTAGCTTTATCAAATGCTTTGCGCTTTTTTTGTCTTTTATCTCTTAATTGAGACCTGACTGCAAGAAAAGCCTATCTCATAAACTGTGTTGCATTACGTATTAACTTTAACTGTGGCTTTGGCTACTTGAGGTACAGAAAAGCCTTAAGAAAGACCGCTGGAGAGAGGTGGAAAATCTTTCTAAATCTCTTATTTGTGTGTATGTGTGTGGGGGGGGGGGATGTGTAAATGCTACAATGTAATAAAAAATAAATCTCCTCGTTTCCACCAGCTCTCCTAAAGACGGGGTATTGTAAGGGGGAGGGGGGAAACCCTGTGTACTACAAAAACCATCTTGTCTGACAATAAATTAAACTGCAATGACTCTGGTGGGAAAAGGGACACAATATTAGGGAACCAATAGAGCATAAGCAAGAAAATTGGTAATTAAAAGGGTGATAGAAAACTCTTCATTTATTTTGCTGCAATGGTCTGTTGTAAAATAGTTTGCAAATGTGGCTTATTAATACCTATGTATAAAAGTGCCACTCTCTTCACCACCCCCAGCCCGGCACTGGAACGCCCCAGGAATGCCTTCTGGGATGCCAGCGCAGCCTTTGACAGCGTTCGGATGCCGCCGGAAGCACCCCGTGACTGGCATCCGGGCCTTCCTGCCGGCGTTCAGGCCACTAATGCCAGCCTCATTCATTTATTTATTTATTATTTGTTCAATTTATAACCTGCCCTCCTCGGCCAAGACCAGGCTCAGGGCGGGGATCATCAAACATTAGTTACCCGGATGTCGGCGTGGGGGTCTCGGACGCCGGCGCTGCACTTTCCTGACTTCCTAAGGGCTTTTGCCCTTAGATCTCAGAAATGTGCTGTAAAAGTAGTAGAAATTATTTGCAGTAGAGAAAATATGGTGTAGTGGTTAAGGGAGTACAAACTGAGAAGCCTGATTAAAATTCCCACTCTGCAATGAAGCTCACTGGGTGACCCAGCTAATTGCCCATGCAGTGCTGTTAGGACAGTAAAATGAAGAAAGGGAGAATCGTGTATGCTGCTCGGGAGAAGGGTGGGGCAAAAAATGTAATAAATCGATTTCGTATAAAATAAAAAATTTTTTTTACCTGCAATCATGTTTAATTTTGTTAGGAACAACAACAGTAACGTGGCATTGTACTTGAAATTATAGATGGCAACTTAATAAAGTTCTGTTTGTGGACTACAACTCTCAGACCTCCCACGTCCTAGAGTAGCCTGCTCTTCTCCCAGAAATATAATTCCTGGAGGCTGCTTGCTCCTTGAGCAGTGGACAATGTTCCTTAGGATCTAAGCCAGTGAATTTACACTTCTGAAAGTCACCCAGGAGAAAAGGCTGTACGGAATATCTCTTTTTTAAATCAAAGCGATTCAAAGTTAATCTTGCTTTGAGAATTTCACGACAGCTCTTCAGCTAATTAGCGGCATACTGGGAATCCCTGTATATGTGACAATGGGAAGGCGCATTCAGTGTGTCAACAGACAAAGAAAGCTAGGGCTGGTAGAGGCATTCAACAAAGCTTGGGCCTTCCTCGTGAGATACTGCGTACTCCCACTTCATTCCCATCATCTCTCATATCCTCCAACAGTGCACAGATGAAAAGAGGGGCACTCCAGTGCATGACCGGGCAGGCTAGAGGCACAGTCCAACTGGTCACAAGGCAGCCCGGCAAACAATAGCATGGCCAACACAAAATATACAATCTATGCAAGTTTAAGAGGCAAGATCACGGTAAAAACTTTGATAAATGAAGATCATAAAGCAAACCTGTGTCAGGTGCAACTTAATAGAAATGCAAGGAAATGAGGCGGGATCTAGGGGGACAAAAATTCAGGGGCCCTTGTCTCACAGGGGGCCCATAGAGCCTTGGCAAATCATGGTGTGATGTGAAAGAGAGTCCAGACGGAATCTTAGTCCAGAGACCGTTGGCTGTTGACTGCCCTCTCGAGACCTAAGCAGGGTGGATTTGATGTAAATCAAATTGATTTAAATCACTAGTCAGTAAGACTAGATTAAAATCATGGTTTTCTCCCTCCTCAGGTCTTGCAAACTGAGAGCTGTGGCTTCTTTACACAGTCAATCCATCTCATGTTGGGTCTTCCTCTTTTCCTGGTACCTTACACTTTCCCTAGCATGATTGTCTTTTCCAGTGACTTTTGTCTTCTCATGTGACCAAAGTACGATAGCCTCGGTTTAGTCATTTTAGCTTCTAGGAACAGTTCAGGCTTGATTTGATCTAGAACCCACTTATTTGTCTTTTGAGCAGTCCACAGTATCCCTAAAACTCTCATCCATCACCACATTTCAAAGGAATCCACTTTCATCCTGTCAGCTTTTTTCATTGTTCAACTTTCACACCCATACATAGTAATAGGAAATACTATGGCACGGATAACCTTGATCTTGGTTGCCAGTGACTCATCCTTACACTTCAGAATCTTTTCTAGCTCCTTCATGGTTGCCTTTCCCAGTCTCAATCTCCTTCTGATTTCTTGGTTGCGGCCTGCCTTTTGGTTGATGATGGAGCCAAAGAATAGAAAATCTTGAACGATTTCAAATTCCTCATTGTCCACCTTAAAGCTGAGTAATTCTCCATTAGTCATTACTTTTGTCATCTTGATGTTTGCTGTAGTCCTTCTTTGGCACTTTTTGCTTTAACTTTCATCAGTAGTTGCTTCAAGTTTTCACTATTTTCTGCCAGTAATGTAGTATCATCAGCATATCTCAAATTATCAATGTTTCTCCCTCTAATTTTCACTCCACCTTCATCTAATTCTAATGCAGCTTTCCTTATGATATGTTCTGCAAAATCCCTATCGAGGCCTGAACTTGTCCAGGGACCATAGTCTTCTCCAGTGCTATGGAGCTGATCCACATTGCCCTTCCCATGATTGATTGGTAGAACCGAACCACACACGGAGAGATAGAACTCTAATGTTGCATAGTTTGGCTCTGAGGGACACTCTTAAAGAACAACAGTAAATGTTGACATCTAGTTTGTTTTCTGATGCATTTTAATGTAAGAATGGGTAATTATTTATCATGAGAAAAGAAAAGGGAAGAGTTGTGAGGAAAAAATACATTTTTGTGCAGGAAAAGGGGGAAAAGAACACAGATGTGTTCCCTGATTGTAATCTGCTGATGGTGGGGTTAGTGCTGGAATTTCTGAAGGGAAGGGTGCCAGGGATTGTGTGGGAAATACGCCATCGCTTTTTATGTTCCCGTTTATAATTCTAAAATATGTGAGGAGCTACAGTTGCTCAGTAGTGAGGAGACAAATAGTGTGCATATGCTCAGAGGCACTGTTTATTTTTATTGTTACTTATGCTTAAGACAGCTGCACCATGCATCCACTGTAAAAAGGAACTGATGTTCTTGAAATGCAGGCTAGGGCATATACGTGTATCCCATGCATTTGATGGGCTGTTTAGCACTGGCCTTGTCTCTCTGCCCTTGTCATCTGAAGCCAAGTGCTTGCATGCCCTTTGACTTGACCCCTTGAAACTTGCAGCACCTTTTGAATCTGGGTTGTGTTGGCCATGCCATTGTTTGCCGGGCTGCCTTGTGACCAGTTGGACTGTGCCTCTAGCCTGCCCGGTCATGCACTGGAGTGCCCCTCTTTTCATCTGTGCACTGTTGGAGGGTACGAGAGATGATGGGAATGAAGTGGGAGGACGCAGTATTTCACTAGGAAGGCCCAAGCTTTGTTGAATGCCATACAATGAGCTAAGCAAGAATTTGAACCCAAGTTTCCCAGCTGCAAGCCAACACTCTATTCACTAAACTATACATGAGCTTACTCAAGAGGGAACAAAACTACCAAAAACAAGACCATAAACCATCACTTATAACATCTTCAGTTCTACTTAATATCATATGGTGTAACATTTGCTAGTAACACAAAATTGGTATGTGCAGAAAAGAAGCAAAAATATACAATCTATGCAAGTTAAGGAGGCAAGATCACGGTAAAAGCTTTGATAAATGAAGATCATAAAGCAAACCTGTGTCAGGTGCAACTTAATAGAAATGCAAGGAAATGAGGCTAAAGAATGAGTAGAGAGTTATTAGGTATGATAAATCTGCATTAGAGTAACTTAACTCCACTGCAGCCACATCCTCCTCCAAAGGTTATCACTTATATAGGAAAACAGAACAAAGGGCAAAGAGATGGTTACAAGGACAGACATATGACAATTGTTCAAACGAAGCAGAGTTTGCTACTTACAGTATTAATGGTGCAATCCTATTACTTATTTATTATTTATAACATTTATATACCACCTTTCTGCCCTCAGAAGGGCCACCAAGGCAGCTGACAATTTAAAACATGCATGATAAAATCACATTCCAAAACCATTAAAATCAGCCCCCCGAACACACATCATTAAAACAATTGAAACCAGAGTTAAACTACATACATAACATAAAAACAACAATTAAAACTTTGGTTATGAATGAGAGATAACTGAGGGAATGCTGAATGAAACTAAAAGACGGCAGCAGACGGGGACGGATTAGTCTCCTTGGGGGCAGAGCCTTCCAGAGCCTTGGTGCCAAGATCGAGAACACCCTCTCCTGGGTTGCCACCCGCCTAATCTCAGAAGGTGGGGACACCCAAAGCAGGGCCTCCAAAGATGACTGTAAGGGTCGGACAGGTTCATAAGGGTTAGTTAGTTCTGTCAAAACCCGTTAAAATCAATGGCCTTAGACTGGACTAACTATGAACAGGATTGCATTGCAAATAAAGGAAGGCAGTGTCAAGGCATATATAAATTCATTGGCAGTGACACACACACACAATTACAAGCAAGAAAGAATAATTACTGTTGCCAATGTTTACTAAGGTAATGCAATTATCCATCCCACGTTTTACATAAAGTACCATCATGCAATTAGAGCCCTCAGCCTCTATCCCTCACCATCGCTTGATAGGGTGGAGGAAACTGGGGAGCTGAAAGGGCACCCTGCAATATTACTTCTAGCTATGTAACCAGAAGTGACATCACTGCATCACCGGATGCTCTTGAATTCACCTGAAACTATGGTTTTTACCATAGAGTTTGGGGGAAATCCTAGAACATCCTGCAGTGTGGTGACAGTTAGACAGCCAGTTGTGGCACTGCAGGATGCCAAATCAATAAGTCTTTGTCTCCCCCAGTCTCCAACATGCAGTCTGCGTTGGAGAGGTGACAGCATGTGAACAGTTTTATTAATGATAATACTAACACAGGCTGCGTTTAGTCCAGTAGAGCTCGAGGGACATATAGTGCATTCTATCTACTGTTCAGAGCCTACTAAATCCTTCTCTTGTTTTTCCCCTGCTTCTTGTTGTGCTTTTACTGCAAGGTAGGGTTGCCGACCTCCAGGTCATAGCAGAAAATCTCTTGCCATTACAACTGGCCTCCGGCCGATAGAGATCAGTTCACCTGGAGAAAATGGTCGCTTTGGCGATTGGACTCTATGGCATTGAAGTCCCTCCCCTCCCCAAACCCCGCCCTCCTTAGGCTCCACCCCAAAAACCTCCTGCCGATGGTGAAGAGGGACCTGGCAACCCTACTGCAAGGCCTACAGTTAGTTAATGCAAATCCTATTGCTGCAGCAAGCTTTACTGAAAGCAACTGTGTATGTGTAGGATTGGCTTATTTCCCCAGCTCTGCTAACAATCCATGTCAGACCTGCACTGCTCATCCCAAACCTTAGCTACAACTTTATGCTAGGCCCAGAGACACTATGCTGGGGCTAGGGTTGCCAGCTCTGGGTTGGGAAATACCTGGAGATTTTTGGGGCGGAGCCTGAGGAGGGTGGGGTTTGGGGAGGGAATGGACTCCAATGCCACAGAGGCCAATTGCCAAAGCGGCCGTTTTCTCCAGGCGAGCTGATCTCTATCGGCTGGGGATCAGTGGTAATACCAGGAGATCTCCAGCTGGTACCTGGAGATTGGCAACCCTAGCTGGGGCTCTTGTAGCTATGTCAACCCTGAAATATCTAGAAAATGTGACACAACTAAGTCAACCTTCTAACAGGTTGCTGACTCTTAATTTCAGTATTAGGGTTGCCAACTAGAGATCTCCTGCTATTACAAGTGATCTCCAGCCGATAGAGATCAATTCACCTGGAGAAAATGGCTGCTTTGGCAATTGGACTCTATGGCATTGAAGTCCATCCCCTCCCCAAACCCCACCCTCCTCAGAGTCCACCTCTAAAACCTCCAGGTATTTTCCAACCTGGAGCTGGCAACCCTATTCAGTATTGATAAAAGGCACCTAAGCTCCCCTCCCCCATTTCCCTGTGCTGGCTTGCAAGAGAATGAGATCATTGTAGGCATGCCCCCTTCATAAATCTGATTTATAAAACAAACCATCAGCAACAAGGAAAACTGTAGTTTTATTGTTTTCTTACTGGCCCATAACATTTTAGTTTTGTGGAGCTTTTTTTCCAGAAGCCTCTACTAAACATGATACATGAGGCAAGCAGGCCGCCATGACCGTGTAAAAACGCTTTCAAAAGAATTGCAGCATAGCGGCAAGGACTGAAGGGCCATTTTTAAGAATCAAGCGGGTAGATGAAGACTGTGGAACATTGGATATGCAGTTTCCATTGTTTCTTTCTCCCAGGTATCAAAGGGATTCTGCACCCACTCTACTAGTTAAACAGATTTTAAAAAAAGAGAGGATGTTGCTATTAAATGAAACCCTGGCCCTAACTAATTATGAGATATGTATGGGGCAAAAAAGGTTACAATAATACATTTTCCCCAGTCAGCATATTGTGGCGTGTGTGTATGTACACAGAATCTGTACGAGAAATATGCTTTTCCCCCACTACCCATCTGTCTATCCTACTCCCCGCTGCCCCCCATCCCTAAACACGACTTCAAAGTTCTGAACCTTTTGGCTACAAAGATGCCGGTGTTATTGTCAGTTTCAAGAGTTAAATATTCCAGGAGGAATTTGTTACTACATGGTGATACATAATGCCTGAAAACCCCCTGCACCAATATTGTTCTCAAATTGGCAGCAAGTGAACAAGGGACATGAAGGATGCTTCAGCACAGTAACCTATCCTTCCTTCTCTCTTGGGAGCCACTTGGCCAGCTTTCATCCTCATAATTATAATAAATTTGACATTTCATAGATAATATTGATTTCTGTATTTTAGCATTTCACCATAGGTGACAGTCTAGCGTCAAGAATGAAATTTCTATTGATCTCCAGCGCATTAATCTCTCATGTGTATGTGATCATTTTTATAAGACCTTTTACTGCACATAAATCAATATTTCATATTTCCAGCTATGCCAGAGGAGATGTCATATTTGTAAACTGTGAGTTGACACCTGCAATTCCTTCCTGTTCAGCTTCAACTGTTCAGCAACAGTCGATTGCAGGGTTGTGGGGGGGGGGAGGATCAAGCTGAAGGAACATGGTAGATGAAAAAGGAGGAGGGGTGCGGAAGGCTTAATTAGCTTAATGAACAAAGCAGCGGCAGAAACAGAAATAAAGATGTGTGGCTTTTGCTAGCCGTTGCTCCGTGAATACAAACACTTTACGCCCCGCTTGCTAACCAGCAGATAATATACTGCAAGGAGTCATGTTGCGAGCAGCCATTGCGCTCAGAGGGACGCTACTATTAAAACTGTCTGAAGGGCCCCGCAAGCCAACCCTTGCCCTATCTGGTAGCACAGCTACCCCACGGCAATCAATGCTGCATTTGGTCATACTGAAATACAGACTAAAATATTTGCATTTCCGCCTTTCCCTCAGATAAACAGAGACCCAAGGCAGCTTGCAACACATGCAGAGCATGTGTGTGTGTGTTAAGTGCTGTCAAGTCGCTTCTGACCTATGGCAACCCTATGAATTAATGACCTCCAAAACTATAACCACAGCAAAATTAAAAAGCAAGCCACAAACATCAGCCAAACGACAGAGAAGACTGCCCAGTGCCCACCGTTCACCATAAATAATAACAATATTTAGCAGAAGCCTGCATGCCCACATCGTTGTATATTGCACTGTTGTTGAGATACAGCAACCATTCACAACTGGGTTTTCGAGGGTAGAGAATCCAACCCAATTGAGTGTGATTGCTATAGCATAATGATAACATTATATCCCATGATAAGTGAAGGCAAAGGCTCTTGGGAACAGTGCAGCCAACCAGCCTTTTCTGTAAAATCAGGAGAAAGGATGATCTGGTAGCCTGTTCCAAAGGACAGGGATGGTAGTGAATGAACAAGCCCATGACTCAGCAGTAGATCAACGTACCTTTTCTATAAGATGGCATCAGAAGCAAGTGGCAGTGGGAAGAGCACAAAGTGGGTCGTTCAGACCTTTGGCCATTCCTAATTTTTCAGCACAGCTCACTAACTACTTAGCATCACTGCAGCATGTATCTTCCTCCATTACCACCTCGTACAAGCCCTGTCCCCTGACCTGGATAGCCCAGGCTAGCCTGAACTCATCAGAAGCTAAGCAGGCTCGACCCTGGCAAGGATCTGGATGGGAGACCTCCAAGGAATACCTGGGTCACGCCGCGGAGGCAGGCAATGGCAAACCACCTCTGAAGGTTTCTTGCCTTGAGAACCCCACCAGGGGTTGCCATAAGTCAAATGTGACTAGATGATTAAAAAACGAGCCCTGTACAACTGAGGTGCTCCAGTTAGGAGAGCCCAAACTTTTTGAGAAACACCACAACCGTCTTATGGCTGATCAAAAAGGACTAGAACCCCCATGCTGTCACTCAGAAATATCATTAAATAATAATTTAATGAAGAACCAGACAGAGGGTGCTTAGTATGTAACGTAGACTCACGTACTGAGTATGTCGGCTGGTTCTCAGAAACCGGGTATTTTACTTCCCCTTTATATTTACATTCCTACAAGGTAACACAGTTAATTGTTTGTATCATCTTCCAATCAGTCATAACTTCAACAAGCCCTATGATATAGCAACCCATTTACTTTTAAAATGCAATTTTAAAACATAGGGAGTTGGCTATAAAAATAAAGAATACGAAAGAATAACAACGACAGTACAGGCAGAACCTGATAATTTTTTTAAAAAACTATCGGCTTGTAAAACCTGAACCTCATGAATGAAATTTCTTCGTAAGTATTTGATAATGCTCTTTAAACAAACCCTTCTCTGTTAGTTCTATAGTATTTGTTTAAAACACCTGCAACAAAAAACAGGGTTGCACTTACCTGTAACTGATGTTCATTGAGTATCTTCTGTGCAGGCACACACTGGGGACTGTGCATGTGCATGCCTGCCTCAGACAGTGTTCTACTAGTTTTAAAATCTAGGGGGTGCTAGACAATCCTTTGGGTCGGTTGCGACCATTTCCCGCTCCAACAGTCACATGGCCAAACGTCTAGCGCCCAAACCCTCAGTTTCACCTGAGCTGCCACAAACTCCTGTCAACATACAACATAGAGCTTGAAGATGGGCAGGAGGGAGAGATGCGTGCCTGCACAGAAGACACTCGATGAACATCAGTTAAGTTCAACCCTGTCTTCATCATCGATTTTCTGTGCAATGGGACGAGCTCTATGACTGACCTTAACAGAACATAGCTTTCAGAACCACCTTCCTAACCGATGCCTCCTTTCTTGCATCAAAATCCAAGGCGTAATGCTTCACAAAGGTATCAGCTGAAGACCACATCGCAGCTCTGCAAATGTCCAGGATGGGGTCTCCACCTAGAAAAGCTGCAGAAGAAGCTTGTGCCCTTGTGGAGTGAGCACATATACCCAATGTGCAACTCACTCCCACCTCAACATAACACCTCTTCATTTTGGACACAATCCAGCAAGATGACGTCTGGGAGGAAACTCTCTTCCCCTTGCATGGACCAGAATAAGCAACAAATAAAGCAATCTGAAAAACATTTTAAACATCTCTTGTGATATTTCTATGAAGTAGCCATGGTTGTTCATAGCCAGAAACCAGCATGGTGTAGTGGTTAAGAGTGGTGGTTTGGAGCAGGTGGAGTCTGATCTGGAGAACCGGGTTTGATTCCCCTCTCCTCCACATGAGCGGCGGAGGCTAATTGGTGAACTGGATTTGTTTCCCTACTCCTACACACGAAGCCAGCTGGGTGACCTTTGGCAAGTCACAGCTCTGTTAGAGCTCTCTCAGCCCCACCTACCTCACATGGAGTCTGTTGAAGGGAGGGGAAGGTGATTGTAAGCCGGTTTGAGTCTCCCTTAAGTGGTAGAGAAAGTCGTCATATAAAAACCAACTCTTCTTCCTCTTCTTTGTCCTTTTTAAATAAAACAATAACACCCTCCTAACATCCAAACTATACATCTACCTTTCAGCCTCAGATGAAGGATTGGGCAATTGAGAAGGGGATGGGCAACATAATGTCCTGAGCCAGGTGAGACACTACCTTTGGTAGGAACCATAAACTGGTTCTTAAAACTGATCTCTCAGGGAATACCCTAAGAAATGGTGGATCTATGCATAAAGCTGCAAGCTCACTAACTCTTCTTGCTGACGTAATTGCCACTAAGAAGCATACTTTCCTGGACAACTCTGCTAATGTAACCGTAGCGAACGGTTCAAATCCTCTAGACATCAGCTGAGTCAATGCTAAAGATAAAGACCATTGTGGCACTCCTTTAGGTGTAGGGATACACATTAAGTAGACCCTTAAGAAATCTCTTGGTTAGTGAATGCGAAAAAAACTGATTGCTTCTAGATAGGAGGATGAAATGCGGAAATTGCCGCCAAATGCACCCTGACTGACGAGAAAGCAAAACCCTGCTGATGTAATCCCTGCAAGTACTCAAATATATTTTCCAGTGAAGTTGTCAAAGGGGATAACCCCCTTGAAGCTGATCACTCTGTACAACACCTCCGTTTATGATTATATGAATACCTAGTAGCCAGCTTCCTAGACTGAACTATAATATCCTTCACTTCTGATGAGACACTGAACTCCTGGGCTGGATCTTTCAGGCCACCAGGTGCAGATGATTTTGATTGTGATGCCACAACAACCCCAGAACAATTTAGTCTGGATCCTCTGGCAGGTGTGTAACAATGAACCCTCTGCCAACTGCATCAGCATTGGAAACCATATTTGATGACGCCAAAATGGGGCAACAAGGATAATGTTCTCCTGCAATGTCTTTGCCACTACCCTGCCTATCCAAGGAACAGGCGGGAAAGTGATTTTTGTCTGTAATAAATTCATTATATATAATTACAGACGATCGTTTTCCCTTAGTTTTGGCCCTCATGTAGGTTTGTTCTTGACCTTAGGGTTCTTAGCACTAGACCGTTGGCCTTGTGACCTTTGGAGCAGGAAACAGTCATAGCGGACCCAAAGGAGAGTCTAGCACCCCCAGAAGCTAGTAGAACACCATCCGAGGCAGGCCTGCACATGTATAGTTCCCAATGTGGGACTGCACAGAAGATCGATGATGAACTTTTGGTGAACAGAATCTTTGTTACCCTTTAGGCTTGCAGTCCAGAGCTCATCAGGGCTTATCTATGCAGAAACATACAGAAATCTAGGCCTTGGCTAGCACAGGCTGCATACTTTCTTAGGAGTTAAGTCCCATTGGTCTCTTTGGGACTTACACATGTGAGAAGGCTGCCAACTTTTCAACCAGTCCCTGCAGCTGACCCTTCAACAGTGGTTGCAGTAAAACAGAAATGATCAGGCCATTTGTCTCAAGTGAGGAGGATTCTAACGTCAAAGTCTGTGACAATTCTCTTGCATTTGTCATGATGTTGTTATCATAGCATTGTGCTGTGTTTATTATATTATGTTATAATCCTGTGCTTCTTTTCTCTACTGTTTGCAGAATTATACTGCTTTTATTGCATTGTCTTCTTATTCTATAATCTGCCTTAAAGAAAAAGGCAGACTATAAATGAAGTCAGTAACTAAGTGAGTAAAGACATTTCACTTTCTAGTAATATTCATTTCCATACCATGAAAATCTTCACCTTTCGATTGCTCAAAATCAAGCTGGTTTTAAAAGAATTAGCCATGTCTGGCCAGTTGACAATTCTGCTTCCGGGTAAGTATACATAGAACTAGGCTGATATTTTTAAATACACTAAGAAAAATGTTTCTCGTGAACAGCGTGCTTTCACAGAGAGTGTATGAAAGTGAAAAATAATACACAGGTACGCGATAATCAGAATCACAAGTCTTTATGTCTAATTTGAGAAAACCACTAAGGTGATTCATTCAATTGCCACACAAAATGACATAATATTTCCCCATAAAGCGTATGCCATTCAGATTCAGCACAATGCTGAGCAACGCAGAACATCTAATTCCCTCCTTTGAAATCTCCACCTTGCCTGGTTAACTCCAGGCATGCAAAGAACAATGCAAGCTTTGTGCAACATATATTTTCATAGATAGCATGGCCACCCGCTTTTTGCAGAAAGAGCTCCAGTACTAAACGCTGAGAATGAAATTTTCATTTCACAGCAATTTCCTATTGATGTACTATTATTTCAAATTATATGTCTTCTCTTTGAAAGGAATTGCTCCTCTTGCTCCTTTTTAAAGGCCAACCCTTTTTGTTCATCTCTAAAACATGCCCGAGCCCATAAAATATGTCAGAACATGACTGTTTTAACATGATGACAGACACAACTCCTGCATGAGTGACCAACTCCTGCATGAGTGACTAGATTTTGACAGCTCGTCTCCAATGTTGACTGAATGGGCGCAATCTTTTAAAAATATATTAAGCAGTAAAACAGCTGGATATTGCTGAAGGAAAGCCAGTAGGTGATATGAATCTTTACAAATAGTTTAGTTATCCGGACGTCAACGGCCTGCACCCCAAGAGAGCCCAAACAAGATTTGTTTGGCTTGGCAGAAAATTGGTATCATGACTTGAACTCAAATCCAGTACAATTGAGCTGCCCAACCTTTTGTGAAATACCATAAGAATCCTGGTCACTGATTAGCTAAGATTCTATTCATTCTTTCCTTTATGGATACTCCTTGGCATACTTGCAGCATGTATATCTCAATGTTATAAACTGGGTTGGATTAGGGTTGCAACTCCAGCTGGGGAAATTCCTGGCAATTTTTGGGGTGGTGCCTGAAGAGGTTAAAGTTTGAGGAGGGATGGGAGCTCAGTGGGGATCTTATGCCACAGGGCAGAGGCGTCAAACATGCGGCTCGCGGAGGGCTTTTCTCTGGCCCGCAGAGCAGAGGCAACCAGCCCCCACTCCCCTGTCCCTCTCTGGGCTTCCTGGGGCTGCTCTGGCCTTGGGAGCCCAGCCAGCAGCCTCCCCCTCTTTCTGGGATTCCCGAAGCTGCTCTGGACTCGCCAGCCAAGGCACCGACCCCCTTCCATTTCCAGATCTAGGCTGGTGAGCCCCCAGTCCAGATATGGGCTGGCGAGCCTGCTAGAGCTCACCAGCAGTCCCAATGTGGGCTAGCAAGCCAGCTGCAAGCTCGCCAGCCAAGGCAGCCCCCCCCCAAGTTTAATTTTTTTTTAAAAAAAATTAATGCCAGGGACTAGAGATGCCAAGCCAATTAATGATAGATATTTTTTTACTTTTTAAAACTTAAAATACAAACATAAGACTGTTAAATCAAAGAAAATACTATAAGAATGTTATTGTTGTAACAAAAATATCATTAGTTGACTTTGCCTGTGTCTTTTGTATAGTTTGTATCTCCAGTATCTGGCATTACATTTTATGGTATTTATTTATGTATTTGGTACACATGGCCCAGCCCAACCAAGTGACATTTATGTCCTATCCAGCCCTCCTAACAAATGAGTTCGACACCCCTGCCATAGAGTGTGCTTCTGAAGCTGCCATTTTTTCCAAAGAAATGGATTTCTGTAGTCTGAAGATCAGTTATATATCTGGGAAGACACCAGGCCCTACCTGGAGCTTGGTACTAGCCCTGGGTTGGGTACTAGTCCACACTGTACAAACAAGTGTATGAAAATTACTGCTCCAAGGTAACCACAATTCTGCAATTGTGCAATTGTTGCCATTCTGCAACAAGAAAAGCTGAACTCTGTACACTTTGCAGGTTATGCAAAGTCAAAAATGTGCATGTTCTCCGTCTAGCAAAAACAATAAATTATGCATAATGAGAAGCACAGGAAGGGGTAAAAGGGGCTTCCGTTCAAGAAACAAAAGTTCTACCTGTGAATGATCTTTGTCGTCTTCTTGGTTAATAGCGCAGGGGGTGGGGAATAATAGGAAAATGGCACACTGGTTTTATGAACTTAAAGATGTGAGACAGCTCAGAAATTGATTCATTCACTGATCTTAAAGAGATCTCAGAACCTTCTTCTTCACAGATTTTTGGGGATTCAACCTGGCTTTCATTGGAAAAAGCGAAGCATTTGCTTCTGATTCCCCTTTCCCAGGGTCTCTGAAGCAGCCTTCCAGGAAACAAAATATTTGCCTTCCATACTTGAAAGTGTGCTGCTTATCTCTGGAGTCGACTCCAGTACCCTTTTAACTGGCAGCACCTGCTTTCAGAGGGTACAAGCAATTTCATGCAACTGTGAAAAGCAGACAGCAAGGCACCAGAATAAAAGTCATTCCCACAGTTTCAGATTAACATTATTTTTAACAGCCATATTAGCCATATTAAGGATATTTTTAAAGGTGATTTGGTTCAACCTTAGTTGGCATAGCTTCTAAACTCCCACCCTATTAGTGAAACAGCTTCTGCCATTCTCTCAAAAGCCCCTTTAGAACAATTAGACTGCATCACATCCATGCAGTCCTGTGTATCATGAACGTACACTGCCCTTCATATATTCATAAAATGTTTGTGCATAGTACCTATGAGCTTACAATGCCTGTGCTGTTTTTTGCAGTGTAATAAATGTATAGAAGGCAGAATCCTGATCATCCTCTGTGCATTTGCAAAAGCATTCCTTATACACAGTTTCTGATTCTGTGAAAGGGGCTATTAACAGCCAGGCGATTGCATTTTGGCCTTTTCCTAGTTTAGGACTTGAAAAGCCTGGAAGGACAATGGACAGTGTGTTGCGTTTGAATGAGAGACTTGTATTCAAAATGCTACTTCACTCTGATGGGCAGCCTTGAGCAAGTCACTCGTAGCCTAACATACCTCAAACGATTGTGACATTAAAATGGGACAAGGAACCCTGCGTTCCTTACCAGAAGAGCAAAACACACAACTAACAAATTATCTGGACAGAAAGAAAAAATGACTTAAATAGGGGGGGAAATGCTCCAAACACTGGCAGTTCTTACCCCCATTCGGAGACTCAAGGAAGCTGACAGAGTCCACCTGCACAAACCCCTCAGAAACAGTAATCCCATAATTTGATTTCTATTTTTGGAATTGACTCCGTGTGTTTGACAGGAGGCTAATAATATTATTTATTGTCATATCGACATTATTTCCTGAGCAGTTTAACAAACAAATATTCACTAAGAATAAAAATACATTTTCAGATAATAATTTGAACTGCACCTGTATAACAGCTTTTGGCCTAAATATAGATTAATAATCAGTCACAACAATGCCATGATGATCGAGCTTTTCAACACAAGCTCCTCATGTAACACACCATCTAAAAATTATCCATGTGGTGTCAACACAGTCTATTATTAACACATTAGGCAAGAAAAAGGTTTCCTCTGATTAAATTAGTGAGAATATAATTCATAATGTAGTTGGAGACTGCCTCATAATTTATGAATAGTAAATACTCTTGTGACTGAATTAGCTATGCTCACCAGCAAGAGAGAAAAAGAGCACAACCAATAAAACTTCAACCAATCAATAAGACTATTCCTGAGGAAAAAAAGAATTCTATTTTGATGGCTGCATTATTAATAATTTCTATAGCCATTTGCACTACGCAAAGTACGTTACACTTCTTAGCGTGTTTATGCTCACAGATGCCTTGTGATGGAGATCTGGCTGAGTGAAAATGACCTGTCCAAAGACTCCCCCTTGGCCTCAGGGCTGAATTAAGATTTGAACTTCAGCTTTCCAAATCCCGATCCACCTCTGAATCAGAATAAACCCAATCAGATCTTGCACACCACCTCAAGAACCTCCCGCCGGAGCAGAGGAGGGACCTGGTAAGCCTACCCCCCCCACACACACACGTGGAAGCACTTGGTACAGAGTACTTATTCGGGTTGTTGTACCTCTCTTTTCTTCCCAATAGGGAATCAAGGCAGGTTATAACATCGCTCTTCCCTGCTCCATTTTATCTTCATAACCACCACCCTGTGAGGTTGTTTAGGCAGAAAGAAAGAGGCTGGCCTTGGACAGTGGGGATTCAAGCCTGGGTATCTAAGGTTCTAGTCTGACACACCAACCACTACACCACACTGGCCCTCAATATTCTGGAGTACTCTAGATCCACCACAATTACAGTCAAAGATCATGTGGTAAATATGGTGGAAAATGGAGAAGAAATGTCTATTATTATTTATTTAGAAAGTTGATAAGCTGCCTCTTCATAAACCTGCTCAAGACAGCTCACAAAGTAAAACGAAATATATAAGAATGATCAATATTAATATTAAAACAAGCTGTACCTGTTTTGTTACTTGAAACAAAGAAGAACTGCAGTTAGCAAACCTCTTAAAGGAGGAAAAACAATTGCACCATCACATATCCAAGGATGGGGGCAGATGAAGAACAGAACTGATTTTTTTTTAAAAAAATCTGCCATCAAGTTGCAGCCGACTTATGGCAACCTGTAGGTTTTCCAAGGCAAGAGAAGTAAAGAGGTGGTTTGCAATTTCCTGCCTCTATGTAGCAACCCTGGTATTTCTTGGTGGTCTCCCATCCGAATACTGACCAGAGCCAACTTTGCTTAGCTTCCTAGATCTAATGAGATAGGCTAGCCTGGGCTATCCAGGTCAGGGCAATTGTCAGCTAGGTCAGCAGAACAACTTAATCCTTTCCTTGAATTAGGGTTGCCAGGTCTCTCTTCACCACCGGTGGGAGGTTTTTGGAGCGGAGCCTGAGGATGGTGGGGTTTGGGGAGGGGAGGGATTTCAATGCCATAGAGTATAATTGACAAAGCGGCCATTTTCTCCAAGTGAACTGATCTCTATCGGCTGGAGATCAGTTGTAATAGCAGGAGATCGCCAGCTAGTACCTGGAGGTTGGCAACCTTACCTTCAATGTTTCTTGGTGCCCATTTTCAGGCATGCCAGATCCAAGCTAGTAACCCCAATCCAGCAAACCAAATTTAAGATTTGACAGGGAAGGCATTTAGCAAAGCCAGTCAAGTACAGGCATAAAGGTTTTAGCTGATACCCCTGATAAAATACTAGAAGCCCAGACCTGGGTGTTTATTATTTTTTAATATTTATTATTTTTCAAATGGGTAAACAAAACATACAGACATACACATCAGATTCTTACATTATACTGGAACTATAGTTTCAATACAAATATACATTCTTTGGATTATTATGTTTTCATATTTTACAATAGACTTTTAACTTAAATTCTTACATTCTATTTTTTAATTAATTAACAGCTATATAATCAAAGAATATTTTCCATTTATCATAAACTCAGAGGTTGATCTCCAGGTGTTTATTATGAAACTATGAAAAGCAAAAGATGCTATCAAATCTGACAATAGTAGGCATCTTTGAAAAAAATTCTACTTCCTCAGAAGTCTACTTTCACAGAATTCTGTGGAAGCAAAGCTAAAGCACAAAAGTCGACAAAATAAAGGCTCAGTGCTGTTAAGATAACTGGAGCAACCCAAAACAGCACTCAATAATAATAATGAAATTAGAGTGAATTTTATAAAAGTGCAAAGGTGAAATAAAGTAACAGATATATACAAAATATATACAAATAGAAGTACAATTAGATACAATTATCAAACAGGATTTGGTTTACAATATACAGTCCAGCATGAGAATGACCAAAGGAAGGATACCACCGATCCTAATTCAACAGGTAAGTCAAAAAGGTATGTATACTGTCCATAAGTCTTTGCCGAAATATAATGTATATGTTATAGATATTTTTCGTAGATTTAGATTTCAAACGGCTGGAAACAAGGCAAAAGAAGCAAAGGCATGACGAGAAGATATCAGGACGTGTCATCTAGATCAGGATCATGTTTCGCATCTGGCTTCATCAGCTACATGTATCGAAAAAATTAGTAGTAAAAACCTTAGTAGGTGACGTCTCATAAGAGACCACAAGCAGTTCCTGTAAAGTACACTACAGATTATGCAATACAAACTGGATTACAAAATTAAAGATTAAAAAATTGTAACACTACCAGCTGTAAGGCTTTTGGTATTTTTCGAAGAAGAAGAAGAAGAAGAAGAAGAAGAAGAAGAAGAAGAAGAAGAAGAAGAAGAAGAAGAAGAAGAAGAAAGAATCAAACCAGTTTACAATCCCCTTCCCTTCCCCTCCCCACAACAGACACCCTGTGAAGTAGGTGGGGCTGAGAGAGCTCAAAGAGCTGTGATTGGCCCAAGGTCACCCAGCTGGCTTCACATGTAGGAGTGAGGAAACAAATCCAGTTCACCAGATCAGAGTCCACCATTCCAAACCACCGCCCTTAACCACTACACCATGCTGGCTCTCTTTAATCACTTTTGTTGTTGTTTTTGTATTGTGAGTCGCTTTGTGGACCCAAGTATTTAGATCTTTATACCCCCACTTTTCTCTCCAACGTGGAAGCAAAGCAGTTTCGGACATTGTTCTTGTCGCCTCCATTTTATCCTGAAACAACCCCTCATACACACACCACGTAAAGTGGATTACGCTGAGCATGTGGGACTGGCCCTGTCAGAGTAACAAGTTGCCCATAATAATCTGACAGAGACAGGTAGCTGTCAAATCAGAGGCATCTAGGATGATGCAAGAGGTAGCAATAGCCTTGCAGGTTCTAGGGTGAACTGCAACTAACCGGTTTGAAGCAGTAAGGATGATGTAATACTGTGGCCAGGTCTGCAGGTGGCCTTATTGGTTTCAGGTGGAGTTTTGTATATAAGCCTATGTAACTGTAACTCTGTGTTGGGAAGTTTGGTGGAGAGAAGTGTACATGACAGTTTGTCTTTTGTATCTGTGCACTGTAAATTAAACAACACTGTTTTTTATAAAGCAAGGAGTTCTGGTGGTGTGTCCTGGATAACTGCTTATCCGCCTGCTTCCACATATAGATCACACAACAAGCTTCTATGGCAGAGTGGGAATTCAGATCTTGGTCTCCCAGATCCTAGGAGTATCTGTTGACTACACAACACTGGTGCACTATCCTCCTCCAGTTGAAGCAATGTTATATTTAAAATCCAATTTAGCTGGGGTCCATTCCAAAAAGGTAAAGGTCCCCTGTGCAAGCACCGGGTCATTCCTGACCCATGGGGCGACATCACATCCCGATGTTTACTAGGCAGACTTTGTTTATGGGGTGGTTTGCCAGTGGCTTCCCCAGTCATCTTCCCTTTACCCCCAGCAAGCCGGGTACTCAGTTTACTGACCTCGGAAGGATTGCAGGCTGAGTCGACCTTGAGCCGGCTACCAGAAACCAACTTCCGTCGGGATCAAGCTCAGGTCATGAGCAGAGCTTGGACTGCAGTACTGCAGCTTCCCACTCTGCACCATGGGGCTCCATTCCAAAGCAACTTTAAAAAAAACCAACACACTGCACAAACAGATCTTTAGGCCACGCTTTGACCATTACACATTCAGGAACGCTCAAAGCCATCTTCCTGCAAGCAGCACTGGAGCAAAAATGTGCATCCTTTTAAATTCAATAACAATTCAGTGATTGCTATGGGACAAAACCATGGCTGAATATATATATATTTCTCTTTCAACATAAATGCAGGACGTACCATTTAAAATAATCCAAGTAACATTTAACCGTAATAACATCCTCTTTCCTAGATAAGACAACAACAGAGGATGAAAGACTCCAAGCAGAGAGTTCAACTGTAGAACAGGGCCTTAAAGACTTCTCCCCTCTCCAAATCGCAGAACTCGGCAATTTCTATTAAAAAAAAAATCAAGCTTCAATACAATCCAACCACCATAATAGTTCTTAAAAGAATGACAGTGGTATTGAATTTTTTTAAAAAATCATGCCCTATCCACCTGCAGCGCTTTTCTAGTGTAGTTTAATAAGGACATTTACCATGTCATTACACATTTTAATTACATTGTTAAATGTCACAATCATACATGCTAATGACATCATTACACCTATTTACACCAATTATGTCATTTGATGCAATTAAAGCAATTCTGACAATACATACAAATCAATAAAGGTTCTGTTTTGCGTTTTCTAAGTGGACATTTGAAAAAAGCATTCGATGATAACTAAGAAGATAACAGGGACGAAACTTGACCACTCTGGACACTCGCGGCACAAGCAGAAATCAGAAGTGAGTCTTCAATAGAAAAGGGAGCAGCGGACTTCGTTGGCAGGAGAACTGGGCCCTTGTTATTGTTCTTGCCATGATGGTGGTGGAAAGCGCCATCAAGTTGCAGCTAACTTATGGTGACCATGAAGGGTTTTCAAGGCGAGAGACAAACAGAGGTGGTTTGCCATGGCCTGTCTCTGTGTAGAAACCCTGGACTTCCTTGATGGTCTCCCATCCATGGCTGACCTTGCTTAGCTTCCGAAAACTAATGATGGGGCAAACCTGAACCATCCATGTCAGGGCTCTTGCCTTGATGCATGACTCCAAATAGGAAGCATCCCCAAGATAAAGTGATCCAGGTAGCTGGAACTCCTTTGAACACGGTTGTTGCCAAGCAGGCAACTTGTTGGAGCTGGTTGCTCCTCACTACCAAGCCAGCTACTACACTAACAACTACAAGGAGCCTTAACAGACTCCAAGGACAGAAAGCACAATATGGTCCCCACCAGTTCAACTTAAAGACTGTGCACGATGCTTCACAAAAATAATTTAAAAAACATCATGTTTAAGAAACCTTACTCCATGTATTACAATGACCTCTGCAACATTGCCTCCCACCCACCCATAAAATGGGTTCAAAGATTGACCTAACTTTCAGTGACACAAAGAACTGTGTCTTGACTGAGTCCACCAGATCTCATACTGGTATCAGCAGACATTGCATTAGAACACATTGTGCATTTTCCTCCCTTCACTGAAAACAGCTGCAGGCAATGGCCCAAGTTAATATTCACACGTGAAAGACAGAATTTTGACTTAAGAATGCATGTCAAATAACATGCAAAACAATTTCTTTTTTAAAAAAATTGATGATTACCCCACTGTTCCTCAGAAGATCTCAGGGTGGTAGCATACCTCCCCTTCCCCTACATTTACCTTCATTACAACCCTGTGATGAAGGTTTGGATGAGGGTGTGTGACTGCCACAGTGGGTTTCATGGTACAGTTAACATTTGAACTCAGGTCTCCCCACCAGTCCTAGTCCAACACACTAACCACTACACCACACCGGTAAGTTAAAGCAAAGGTGGCACTTTGTATAATATTTCTGGGTTCACAGATAAAACTACCAGAATGAGGCATTGGTTTAAGAAACTTTCATATGAACGCTAACTAAATGTCTTATACAGGTGTAGTGGAAATTGCGGAAGACAATTGTACTCACGAGGAGGTAGGTGGTGCTCAATACAGCCCTTCTCCATGTGAGAGCAATCTCAGGGAGTTAATTGTCACACCGCACTGTAAATAATGAGCACCTGGTGATGGGGAAATAAATCACTACTGAGGAGAGAAGAAGAGGGCTCCAGATAAGAAGCCAGAGAAGGAGCGTCTGCAGAACAAGGACGGGCTACCAGACAGGACGAAGTGGCTTGCTTACCTCCCAGGAGACGACTTCCCATCTTCTGAAGGTTATTAGTCTTGGTAAAGGCTACTGTTTGTTTAATAAAGCTGCATACCTTTTTCTCCCCATTACCTGGCTGTTGGAATCCATTTTTTCTGAACCATGGGTAATACAACAGGATACTTGTAAACTATGTTTTAGAACTAAGATCATGTGATGTTAGGGCAAGTCTACAAATTACCGATTCCTTAACAATGACGTGTAAAGGAATGTCTCTAAATTGTGAATTCTGTCATTACATTTTGCTCTGTTACTACTCTTGGGAAAGTGTTTTTGAGCCTGATAAGCAACTATACTTGCTGGCAAGCCATTGTTATTTCATGTCCATGTTCATACCAAAACATCTCTCTGGTTCTACAAAGGGAAGGAAAGCAATATTCAAGGGTAATCAGAAGCTACATGATCATACAGGAGGATACTGGGGGAAAACAGCTTCGCTGTAGCTATGCTGCTTCCTTCTCCCCTTTCTCCCCTATGCCCACCCTTCCAAGTTCAGGATACCTCACACAGTAAAACAATAGGCAGTAGGCATGCTAAACAGTGCTGGGTCTGGGATATCACGGGCCCCCAACCAAGGTGCCACAATGAACCCCCTTAACATTTAAGAGGTGGGAGAGGGTGCTCTTCCACACTATCTCCAACTTCTGGGTTGGGCTGCTCCATGATAGGGGCCCTTCTGGTTTGGTGGGCCCCTTGGCTGTCTTGGGCCCCCAGCAAATGGCTGCACTTGCCACCCTCTGGAGCCAACTAAGGCTGAACAGAAAGAAGCAGGGTAAAAGGAAACATTCCCCCTCTCCCAGCAGGTGAGTTTAGCTTTTAGATCACTTTTAGACTAGAACCAGGGTAGTGTAGAAGTTGGAGTCTTGAAGTAGAACAAAGGAGCCACAGGTTCAAACCTCTGTTGGCCATGAGACTCACTGGGTGCCTTTGGGCCAGTCACTCTCTCACACACACCCATACCTACCTCACAGGATTGTTGGAGAGGGGGGAGGGAGCATATACGTTGCCCTGAGCTCCTTGGAGGAAGGACAAGGTAGCAATGTACTAAAGGAAAGAACAATCTTCCAGACAGCAGAGAGAGGCAGAGGAGAACAGGGAGAAACAGCCTTCTGAAGCAAGGTCAGTTGTTGGGAGAGATGGCATCCCTCAAGGAACCTAATTTTGTCCAGGAGCTACCAATTGTTGCTTTCTATTTTAGAAAGGGAGATAAATGAATCCCTACAAATAAAGCTTGTTCTAGGGCAGTGATGGCGAACCTTTTAGAGACCGAGTGCCCAAACTGCAACCCAAAACCCACTTATTTATTGCAAAGTGCCAACACGGCAATTTAACCTGAATACTGAGGTTTTAGTTTAGAAAAAAACAACTTCCCCGGACTCCCCGCTGGGCAGCGGGGAGTCCAGGGAAGGGGGCAGGGCCTTTGAACTGTTCCACGCTGCCTGCAAAAACTGCATTAGAACAAAAACTGCATTAGACCTAATATAGCTGGGAACCAGACATCCATAGTGGTACCTACACATTCAGAGGCAGTCTACCAGTTGTGGGAGGGCTGTCTTCTCCATTCTTGAGGAAGTCCTGGAGAGACATAGCAGGCATTTGCTGGAATCAGGAAAGTTTTCAGGGAGGGACGGAGGGAGGAAAAGGAAAGGAAGGAAGAGCTTTCTGGCCAGGGAAGAAAGGGGGCTTCTGGGCTTGTGAGTAGGGCGGCAGCCACCTCGTGCGCCAAGGAAAGGGGTTTTTGGTGGGGAAGGGTGCTTCTGGGCCAGCATGAGAGGCAGCTGCAGCCTCGCAAGCTGAGGAAAGGGGATTCTGGCGGGGGGGGAGAATGAGGCTTCTGGGCCAGCGCGCTGCCACCTTGCGCGCCCAGGAAAGGGGTATTGGAGGGAGAGGGGAAAGGGGGCTGCAGGGCAGCTGCCTTGCGACCCAGGAAAAGGGTTTTTGCCCATGGAAGGCACCGAGGGAGAAAGGGAAGGGGGCTGGAGGGCCGGCTCGCGAGGCGGCTGCCGCCTCGCGTGCTCTGCAAAGGGGTTTTTGGCCGGAGAGGGAGAAGGGGGCTGGAGGACGGCAGCCGCCTCGTGCACCCTGCAAAGAGTTTTTTGGCCAGGGAGAGGGGAGGGAGAGAAGGGGGCTGGAAGACGGCAGCCGCCTCGTGCGCTCTGCAAAGGGGTTTTGGCTGGGGAGGCGGGGAGAGAAGGGGGCTGGAGGGCGGCAGCCGCCTCGTGCGCCCACAAAGGGTTTTTTGGCTGGGGAGGGGGGGAGGGAGAGAAGGGGGCTGGAGGACGGCAGCCGCCTCGTGCGCCCTGTAAAGGGGTTTTTGGCCAGAGAGGGGGAGAGGGAGAAGGGGGCTGGAGGGCGGCAGCCGCCTCATGCGCTCTGCAAAGCGGTTTTTAGCTGGGGAGAAGGGGAGGGAAAGGGAGAAGGGGGCTGGAGGGGGGCAGCTGCCTCATGCGCCTGTAAAGGGGTTTTGGCCGGGGAGGGGGGGGAGGGGAAAGGCTGGGCGGCGGAGAGTCCAGGGAGGGGGTGGGGCCTTTGAACTGCTCCGCGCTGCCTGCAGGCAGCGTGGAGCAGTTCAAAGCTGGCGGCTGGGAGGGCAGGGGCCCCGTCGCCCAGCTGAGCCGTGCGTGCCAGCAGAGAAGGCGACGCGTGCCGGAGTTGGCACGCGTGCTATAGGTTCGCCAACACGGTTCTAGGGTCATAGTCTATTTCCTTATCTCAGGTGGCAGAAGCCCACTTAAAAAGTGAACAATCTAGAAATATTCCACAATATATTTCCATCTAGAATCTAGGATGGGATTAAAAAAAAAAAAAACACCACCATATGATGCATCCATTGCTCCCACATGAGTTAATTCAGCAATTAAGCTGGAAAAAGCTCAAGGGAAATGAACTGAACATCTAATAAAGCAAGCAAACTACAGTCCTGCAAATAAGTCAAGGCGATGCTAGCCAAGACCCTGCACAGTAGCCATAAATCCGTTCTGCAAAAGACGTGCATTTATATGTGCATTAATACATAAATTCCAATGTATTTAATTAGTGCTCTGGACTGTCGCTGGCATCACATGAAGCTGCCTGCTAAAGGCTATCCAAGGATGCTTTGCGGAGTCTGGGAAAATCTAGTTAATGATAAATTCTTTTAGGTCTTGGAACAGGGCTGGCATTTTCAACTGAGATATGAGGGGGGGGGAGGAAGTTATTCGGGAGCATCGGGATTCTGCTGGGATCGTATGAGCAACTTGTCAGGTAGAATCGGCAGCAGGGGAAAAGGCAGATGTGTCCATGACCAGTTCAGCCCTCACCAACAGTCTCCGGATTGACTGCTGAAAGGTTCAGAGGACAAGGGGCAGGAAGCCAGCCAAGCAGGGAAAAGGGGAAAGAAAACAGAACGAAAAACAGCCTCCCAGAAAAAGGGGAAAAGATACACAAAATTAACACCTTGCCTGACTTGGTCTAAACTCAGGAAATATTTCAACTGGGCATAGCATTAGGCTGCCTGAAAGAAGCTCTGCCTTTGCTTTAAAGATAAAGATGAGAGCGTGACTAGCCCTTGTGCGCTGCAGATGTATGTTTGAAAGTATTCAAGAAATTTCAGAAGGATTGCTGAACGTTAAGGGGGGCTGGATCTCAGTGAGCCCCCCCACCCAGGGTTAGAAGTAGAATACACTATGCAAAATAGTTATATTTCCATAATTACCAATGCAAAGTAAGATATTAGGGCAGTTTCCTTAATTTGCATAATTTATACAGATAGTAGAATTCTGTTAATCTTGAGTTTGGTACACTATTTTGATTTTTTTATTATTAGAAAAAGCACTGGTACACATAGCCCTGCACATAGCCGAGACTGCCTAGTACTGTACATCGCAGCTGCATTTTTAAGCTTCATTCATCCTGAATTCTCACAGAGCCATGTCAGCCCATCTCTCGGTTTGTTTGTTTTTTGCCTCTGCCCAAAAGCATCCTCCCCCATGGTTGCACTCAATGGCTGCCAAAGCACGCCATCATCATTATTATTGGAAGAAGAGTTTGTTTTTATATGCCGACTTTCTCTACCACTTAAGGAAGAATCAAACTGGTTTACAATCACCTTTCCTTCCTCTCCCCACAACAGACACCCTGTGTGGTAGGTGGGGCTGAGAGAGCTCTAAGAGAGATGTGACTGGCCCAAGGTCACCCAGCTGGCTTCATGTAAAGGAGTGGGGAAACCAACCCAACTCACCAGATTAGCCTCCGCCGCTCATGTGGAGGAGTAGGGAATCAAACCCGTTCTCCAGATTAGAGCCCTATGCTCCAAACCACTGCTCTTAACCACTACACCATACTAGTGTAGTATAGTACACCACCACTCTCCTGCATACTCTTGACAGTACTGCATGGGTAATATACAGCAAAAGGGATCTCAAGCCAAGTGGCACCTTACTTTCGGTGCTTGCTTACTATCGTACCAGATGAGGGATCTACTGGCTGTGTCTTGACAGTTCTTCAGCGCAAATGGTCATAGGCATCAGGTGTCACAAGGAGCCAGTAGGGTTCCTCTTGGTCCTATAACCTCAGCAACTCATTGGTCAGGCACAAAGTGGCAGGCTGTCAAGCTCCCTATCTTCTCACTGGCTTGCTGGCTACCTGACTTCTCCCAGGCCTTCTCACTAGGGCTGTTGAAAAAAAAATCGGTATAGTTCGGCTTCGGCAAAATTCGGCCTGTTTTTATTCAGGCCGTGCCGAAGTCCGAACTCCCCTGCTTTGGATCCCCAGAAATTCGGGGGGATCCGGAGTTCGGGGGAAAATTCGCCCCCCTGCGCGCTTTCAGGGGGATTCCCTGAAGGAGCGCGGGGGGGGGGCTTTAAACAGATCTGCGCCTCCCAGCTCCTTCACATGAAGCCCCCTGAAGGCACGCGGGGGGGCCTTTAAACAAGCCCCTCTGCGCTGTCTGCGCAGGCAGAGCAGAGGGTTTCCAGACCCCCCCCCAGCCCTGCCAGGACTCCCGGAGACAGCGCAGAGGGTCTTGCCAGCCCCCCGCCAGCCCTGCCGGGAGGTGGCTTTAAATAGATCTGTGCCTCCCGGCCGGGAGGCACAGATCTATTTAAAGGGCCCGCCGCATAC
The DNA here is from genome assembly GCF_029931775.1 of Euleptes europaea. NCBI lineage: Eukaryota > Metazoa > Chordata > Lepidosauria > Squamata > Sphaerodactylidae > Euleptes > Euleptes europaea. The sequence continues at coordinate 30,334,212 of NC_079326.1, forward strand.
CTCCAGGGAAGCAGATCTGTTTAAAGGGGCGGAATTCACTGAATTTATTCAGGAACACCCCGAACTCGGCGAATTCGGCTCCCCGGTTTCCCCCCCTTTTTGAGTTCGGTTCATCCAAACTGAAAAACCGCCGAATTGCAGGAAATTCGGCTGTTTTTCGGTTCAGACCGAACCGAATCAACAGACCTACTTCTGACCTAACTATGGCCATACAGAGGTGCCAGTTTAGTTTGTAAAACATCAGATTTGCTTTGGAATTGGATACAGCTAGTTTATTGGCACCCACTTTAGATGTTTTCACACATGAAGGACACTCTGCCTTCCAATCATATCCGTATTATATCAGTACACGTGCATAATTGTCACCTATGACTTTAGACCCTGAATTTTCTCCCTAGATATTGCCACATACCACCCCCACCCCCCAAAACAGAAGCTGCTCACAGTTCTAAAGCTATGTTATAGTGTTTGGATATTAGATTTGTATTAAAATATCAACAATGGCAGAAGACATTGCCTGGCCGCCAACAAGAGATGAGGGGATGCGAAAAGCAGGAATCAAGGACAAAAGACAGGAAGGGACCACGAGGGCTGCAATTTAATTAGTGTACGAAGCTTACAGAATGCCCTTTTAAAATGGTTAAAATTTAAAATTGCTGTTCCAAACAGCCAGTGAAGTCATGGAGGCACCAAGCTCAGGACCCCTTATTGACCAAAAAGAGATTCTCCCACACCTAATGTTAAGCTGTCCAAGAAAAGTTCAAGAGTATGGGATATCAAGCAGGGCTGAAGGAATTTCTTTATGAACTCAAGTTGCACTGGTCAAAATAAAAGACCTGAGGTACAGGACAAAACCTAGTACATACCCAAGGAGCTCAGTGCAGTACACATGGTTCCTGCCTCTCCTTTTTATCACATCAGAGCATTTTTATCATGGGCGACATTTCTTGCCAGCACGGTCCGTGTTAGTTCTTGCTAAATTTGTGCTCTTGCCTGTTATCAAATCTTCATAAGCGGTTAGACTGGTAGAGCTCCCTTCTTATGTCTTAGGAGATTCCTTCAATATATCAAGAATTAAGCTTCAGCTGATGAAGATTTTTGAAAAAGGATTACATCCAGATTCCGGCACCTGCTACTGCAAACATTTTGTCTTAGTACTGTAAACATTGTTGTTTAACATTTTGGCTATTTACTATTTGGCCACATTTCGTAATTCTTGTAGACATCTGTTTGTTACTTGTTTAATCTTCAGCATAGTAAATAATTGTTAATGTGGTTTTTTATCACGGTGTATTGTATTTTTTGTTTCCCCTTTTTATCACATCAGACTTCTGAGATAGGTTAGGCTGAAAAATTGTGACTGGCCCAGAATCTCACAGTGAGCTTCATAAAAGAGGAGGCATTTGAACAGGGGTCTCTCCAGCTTTTCTCTAACAGTCTCGCAACTCTATCAGACATCCTCAACATACTTCATTTGATTTTCTTGGGATAACCATCACTGACCATTTTAAAGACAGAAATGATTTGCCTCAAATATGTGCATAAGAGAACAAATCACATTGCAATTATGTATGGTAACAAAATATAAGTAACTCTTTCTCATGGTTTGTAAGACTGGGTACTGTTGTGATGCATGAGCCCCTCTTCTCCAGAAAGGTACGTGGCTTAGATCATGTGAATCAAATCAATTTAGCTGTATTTGCTGTGATTGACAGTCTGTCTACAGAGAAGGCCTAACACTTTGGAAGACAGCCTGTTATCACTCACAACACAGTCCTTTTCACAACTATGAAGGGAATCTGTTTCAGGGATCAGGACTGAGAACCATTGTTAGAAAACAGAGAACTGGAGAAGTTGGCAGTTTGCAAAGCACTGCTCCCCTATCACAAACCAACAACCGCCCACCCCATGAATGCAAAAATTAAACTGCTGACATCTAGGGCTGTGTTAACCTGTAAGGAGAGTACTATGTGTGTGGCGCTCTGTCCTGGCACCTCCAGGGGCCAGAAGGCTACTGCACCTGCTGCTGGGTAGAGCAGGACATCCCGGACCTCAGAGCTCCTTGCAGTGACCATGCATAGGTTTCCAACTGCTGTAATCACCACTTTTAATGGACTCAGAACAGCCTGGTTACAGAGAATCCACTTCAGCCGCAATTGCACCCACCTGCCTGCCTGCTTATCCGTCTTCTCTATCATCCATCAGTCTCCTCCCCTCTCTATGCTCTCTCTCCTTTGCCACCTCGGGGAGTGGCAAAGCCCAGCTCTTGGGGTTCAGATGGTCTTTCCTCCCTTTTCCCATGGTCTGGCAGGTTTCCCCGGCAGCCTATCACCTCGTGGGGAGGCAGGCAGAGTCCCGAGCTGACCTGGGCTGCTGCTGGCTCGGGACACACACACCCTTGGGCCAACCAGGTCAGTGGGGGGGGGGGTTATTCCTCAAAGAGCTGGGACATGTACTCTGCATTAGGTATGTTTCAGAGGGTTTTCAGTTTGGCATATTGATAGGTACACCCCAAGCCCCAGCAATGGGAACAAAGAGGTCTAACTTTTTTCTTTGTGTCACTTTCACAACAAGAGTGCTTCCCTCCCAAGTTGCTATTAGCCCCAGAAGAGAGAAAATATCAACATCCTACACTCATCAGGCATTTTTTCCTACCAGAGCTAATAGCAGCTAATGGAAGGGGGAGGAATTTTATCAGGGAAACGGCTTTGGAGGAGGTTAGCCCCCACCCCAGCATGGCAGCTCTTATCCCAGTTGTGCATACATATACACACACAGCCGCTCCTCAAGGTAAAAACACACCCCAGGAGAGCCAGTGTGTTTTGGCGGTTCAAATGTTGGACTGGGATCCGTGTGTCCCCAGGTCTGAACCCCGCTCTTCCATGGAAGATCGCTGGTTGACCTTAGGCCAATCGCTCTCAGCTTAACCTACCTCATAGGGTTGCTGTTATGAAGATAAAATGAAAAGGGGAGAACAATGGTATAAACTGCATTTGGGTCCCCCAAACGGGGAGAAAATCAGGTTATAAATCTCTAAAATAAATAAATTACAAATCCCTAACATGTAGGTATACCCTGACCTGGATGGCCCAGGCTAGCCTGATCTCGTCAGATCTCAGAAGCTAAGCAGGGTCAGCCCTGGTTAGTATTTGGATGGGAGACCACCAAGGAAGACCAGGGTTGCTATGCAGAGGAAGGCACTGGCAAACCACCTCTGTTAGTCTCTTGCCATGAAAACCCCAAAAAAGGGTAAGTCAGCTGCGACTTGATGGCACTTTACACACACACACACACACACACACAACATGTAGGTATATGTTAATTCCATGAAAAGTGTGTTAATTCACTGAGATCCGCCCCAAACACCCCAAAGAGGCTACTCTCAGAAATAACCTAACTTGTTGGTATGCCTGTTGCCCAGGCTCTTTCCAACTGAGCAGCAATTCTTAAAAATTAGCTTTTTAAGCTCTTAAAACAATACTCCTTCTGTATTAGTTTTGTTTGAGATATGTCCACCATTTATTAGATAGGCCCTGGGTAAATGACTGACCTTTCAAAAAAATATTTATAATTTTAGAAAGGTTTATAAAGAAAAAGCTTAACATTCTTTTAAAATCCAATATTAAAATACATTTAGGTTCTTCTATTAAATTCCATGGCTCAAACTTTTTTTTTGAAAGAAAGAAAAAGTGTGCCATACAAAAGCATTAACGTTGTGTGTGGTTTAGAAACATTCATTTATACAGCAGTTTGCCATGTCATGATGTATTTTAAATAAAAGAGCTACAGACAAAGGTATTGATTTGGGAGGCTTAACTAAATAAACTGTATGTAAATGGTGTCTTTCTTCTGCAAAATTAGATCAGAACACACATATTACACTGTCTTTTTCTAAAGGAATGACAGCTATTGAATTTGGCAGACATTGGGATTCAGTTAAAGAGTTAAAGACCTCTGATCTTTGGCTTACAATTAAATGATAGCACTGGGGAAAAAGAAAAGAAAAGGATGTGCCATAGCAAGACAGACAGTATACCAGACACATGGCAGCAACAACAGGAGGCTTTATTTGCCATGCTCTCCAATAAACAGCTTTCTGCTTTTCGTTCACGCCATCACGTGGAAAAACATAACTGCTGTAAGAATCACAAGGCCTTTGAAATAAGCCTTCTTTTATATCTAGACGGAAGCTTCTAATCAGATGTCACATTATAGCATACATTTTATTTATGTGAAAATCCAACGTCATATTATTGAGGCAGGGGATGGCGGGGGAGAAACTCGACCCAGGAAGACTTGGATTCCAATCCCAACTCAGCCTGTTCATCATCATCATTCCTTTACTGGCATAAAAACATAATACGGAAGGGTTCAAAAGGAATGGAGATATTAAAACTTGCCCTTTACAGAATAGTTAAAAGACAGTTACATCGAATAGCGCTGTTTGTTGATACTGCCATCTAATTAACTGTTTGGCGGGCTATTAAAACAAACTTTAAAAACTGTGCCACCGTCTCCAATATATGGGGCGAACGATTGTTCAATAAATAGGAAACGTTAAAAGAATCTGAGACATTCTGTCTATTAACCAACAGGGGGCTTAAAAGTTCGTTACGAGATTCTGCGTAGAAACTACAATAACATAAGACATGAGCAACTGTTTCAATACAATTGTTGCCACAAGGGCAAAGCCTGTCAGACAGAGGGGTTTTCCGAAATCTGCCTTCGAGTAGCACAGATGGCAAAACATTAAATCTGGCCAGAGAAACGGTTCTACATTTAGAAGGATCACACAGGTGAGATAAGTATGGGAAGGACTGATAAAAGTCAATAGATACCCCTAAATTTTATGGGGAGCATGTTTTATTAGCAGCGCTATTTAGGACTTGAAGTCCTATATCTAAGAGTCTGTATTTTATCCTTTGAAAAGCTTGTGCCTCAGTAAGCATAAGCAAGGAGTCGAAGTTAAAGCCAATAGATTTAATTTTGCTCTCAATATGTTGAAGCCACTTAGCAGCATGTGACTCCAAGAGCATATAATAGATAAGGGAAGAGGAATCTGCCTTAAAGTGGAGGCGTAACCAGAATTTTACACTCATGAGCCACGCTTTTGTTTCAAGTAGCATTTGGCCAGTTTCCAAGCACAATGCGGCATAAACTCAGCCTGTTATTCAGCTTGTTACTATTCTGAACAAAAACTAACTCATGAGGTTTGTTGTAAAGATAAAAATGGGATGCTACTCATGCTCTTTACAAGGTGGGTGAGATTTCAAAATTATCTTCATTTGATTCAGACAACCTTGAGATTAGGCAGGATAACATTCACATAGATACAAAGACATTGACAGAAAACTTAGCCCTCTTTTACATATTTTTCTCAAGTTTGTATATGTGAGAAAAGAATGCCTTAAGAATGTAACTAAACTTGAATCTTTATGCTAGGGCTGCTAACCAACCAAACTAAAATCACCCATTGGACCAATTGTTTGAATTTGTGGGTGTAAAAAAAGAATTTGGGCCTGGTCAGCAGAATTTTTTCACCAGCATCACCATGTGCTCTGCGTGTGCACACTAAAAGTATGTGGTGATGCTGACTTCTGGCGAAAAATTTCTGCTGGCCAACCCACTCAAGAGCCAAATTGCTGAGGTCATCCAATCACATCATTTCAGATTTATATTGAGAGACAGCAGAGTGTGAATGTGTTGAACTGGAGAAGACGGGTTGCAGTGATGGCAGAGCCATGTGCAAGTTGGTACAGGCAGCTCTGTACTTAACTCAAACACCCACTTCTCAAAAGGCCAAGCAACTTATTAGCTGCAGAAAAGAACCACCCATATCCCTCCAACACTAGATATATGCTGCTCAAGATCAATTGATCAAGGAGCTTCTAAGGGATAAAAGGAAAGGAAAAGAACCACCCAAGGCATTAAAGATCGGAGCCACAGTACTGAGGCAGGGGGCCTTAGCTCTTTTTCCTCATAACATTTCCCTGATCAGAAACAGCTCCTCCCTCCAGCCGCCTTAAGCCCTAACAGGAAAATATAGAATGCCAGGGAGGAGACATGGCTCAGTGGTAGAGAATTAGCTTTGCATTCAGAAGGGCCCAGGTTCAATCCCCAATCTGCCAATAAATGATAAAAGCAGTCGGTGTTGTGAGAGGCCTATATATATCTAAGGGTAAATATTAAAGTTTTTCAGTTATTCATAAATTAAAGTAGCACATGTAATGTAGATAATTCACAGTGGGTCACCATGTTAGTCTGTCTGCAGTAGTAGAAAAGGGCAAGAGTCCAGTAGCACCTTAAAGACTAACAAAAATATTTTCTGGTAGGGTATGAGCTTTCGTGAGCCACAGCTCACTTCTTCAGAATGTAATGTATTAATTAATGTAATGTAGTTTTATTGTAATCTGATGTATTTATTGGTTCTTGTGGGTTATCCGGGCTGTGTGACCGTAGTCTTGGTATTTTCTTTCCTGACGTTTCGCCAGCAGCTGTGGCAGGCATCTTCAGAGGAGTAACACTGAAGGACAGTGTCTCTCAGTGTCAAGTGTGTAGGAAAAGTAATATATAGTCAGAAAGGAGTTGGGTTTGAGCTGAATCATTGTCCTGCAAAAAGTATCAAAGGTAATGTGCTAATCATTGTCCTGTAAGTATCAAGATAATGTGCTAATGAGGGTGTGGTATGTTAATGTGGAACCATTCTATCCTGATCTGTTAACATGTGGAATCCAAAGCCAATCCGCATGGCTATTGTGGACTGTAGTCTTTGTTAGTCTGGAGTTTTTCCAGACAGGAAGCCAAGCCTTATTCATTCTTAAACTCTCTTCTTTTCTGTTAAAGTTGTGCTGATGTTTATGAATTTCAATGGCTTCTCTGTGCAATCTGAATAAATAGCTGGTAGAATTGTCCAGTCTTTCAGTGTCTTGGAATAAGACCCTGTGTCCTGTTTGGGTCAGTCCATGTTCAGCCACTGCTGATTTCTCAGGCTGGCCAAGTCTGCAGTATCTTTCATGTTCTTTTATCCTTGTTTGTATGCTGCGTTTTGTGGTCCCGATGTAAACTTGTCCACAACTGCAAGGTATACGATATACTCCTGCAGAGGTGAGGGGTTCTCTTTTGTCTTTTGCTGATCGTAGCATCTGTTGTATTTTCTTGGTGGGTTTAAACACTGTTTGTAAGTTATGTTTTTTCAAAAGTTTCTCCATCCTATCAGTGGCTCCTTTCATAAATGGCAAGAATACCTTTCCTTGGTTTGATTGGGGCTGAAGAAAAGACTTGAAACGGCCATCCCCCATCTTTTCCCAAAAAGCGTTTCTTTTGGGACTGTACCTGTTATTGGACTCTTTGAAAAAAAATTAATACATACTTGGAAGAACATGGCAGTTGGTGCATAAAGACTGCACTTAATTTAAACTGTATATATTGTATATAACTTTGGTTGTTCCTATATTTTTCACTCTTTTCTGTTGATGTCATTTATGTGTAAGCACTAATAAGACTTGTTTGCTACTTTTGTATTGGAGACTTTGTTGCAGTTTTACTAACCATTTGGTATTGGCACGGAGGAGCCTGGTTTGTATTGTAACTTCCGCACTGGCAGACGTCACAGAACACGATGCCTTAGTATCCACAAATGAAAGTGCTTGTTTCCCTTTCCAATATTTTAAACTCTGGAGATACAGGCAAGGAACTGCAACATGAATAATGTTGACTCATAACTCAAACTAACTGTAAGTAGACTTTAAAAACAATGGGTGAGACTCTAACAAATAGGGACAAATTGACTGTGAGTACGTGGGGTGTTGTTGTTTTTAGCCGTCAAGTCACATCAGACTTATGGCGACCCCTGGTGAGGTTTTCAAGGCAAGAGCATTCAGAGGTGGTTTGCCATTGCCTGCCACTGCATCACAACCCTGGTATTCCTTGGAGGTCTCTCATCCAAATACAAAGGCTAGATGGCCATCTGTCAGGAATGCTGATTCTATGACCTTAGGCAGATGATGAGAGGGAATACATCTTGGTCATCTTGTGGGCATGGAGTAAGGGTCACGGGGGTGTGGGGAGAGGGTAGTTGTAAATTTCCTACTTTGTGCAGGGGGTTGGACTAGATGACCCTGGTGGTCCCTTCCAACTCTGTTATTCTATGATTCTATGCCAGGGTTGACCCTGCTCACCTTCTATAGAGATAACCAGAATAGCTAAAATCGACACGGATGAGGAAAGCTGCAGGGGGGAAAGTCACAATTTTAAATCTCAAGTTACATATTGTACAACAAGACTGAGCAAGCTAAATCTAGTTTAGGTCTCTTTACACCAGCCCACTTTCTCCGATTCCCCCTCCCACTCTTTGATATGCCATTCTGCAGACAGATCCTGGGCTGTTTCCTGTCACCCACCAGAGCAAACGGCTCAACAGAAAGCACAGTTGGAGAGCCCTTAATTAGTGCTACTCGGGATAATCAGTATCTGAGCCCATGTCAGCATCTTAGTTACAGCTCATTCCTAGAAGGTCCTGAACAAACCCACTGCCTGGTTTAAATCAAAAGCAACAAAGGTGTGCCAGTAGACCTGGCACCTTGCAGGAGGGTGGGGCCTTCACTATAGTAGTAGAGCAGCAGTGTACATCAGGACACTGGATCTATCTTGCATTCACTGCCAGTACTACACTGTAGTCCACGCACGTGAGCATGAAACATTTGAAATATTGTTCTTCCAAGTTAAATCAAATTCAAGCTTCCTTTTGCACACTGCTGACCTGTACCCATTATCATTATAAGTGTTCACTAAGTTAAAAGAAAAAAATACCACTGTCACAAAATACATGTTTGGTTTCATATGATTGTTTTGCTGCAATCAAATGGTAAGCACATTGAATCCATCTACTTGTGAACACTTTGGCTTGGATCCCAAACTTTCTTTCTGCCTGTGTTGTTCTATGTCAGTTGCAGAGGCAATCTTCCACTACGGATTGTGTTCCTCTGGACCTAGGCATTTTTCGGCTCCTCGAAATATATTGGTCTCCTGGAAGCAGCACTGCTCAGCACTGGAAGAACACGCACTCACTGGGGAACCCCTGAGTTTGGTGAAGATTGGATCAGAGGGTCCAATTTTACGGGTCCCCAAATGTTTCCAGTGGAGGACAGATGGGGCACGCTCTTTGGGGGCCCATAAAATTGGACCCCTGACCCAATCTTTACCAAACTTGGGGGTTCATGTAAGGAGAGTCACTTGCGGCTACAAATTTGGTGGCTCTACCTCAAAACACTGTGCCCCCCCCCCAGAGCTCCACCAAGATAAAGGACCTGAAAATCAAAAAAAATCTGCGAGGAAATTAGTTTTTTTTTTTTAGCTTTGCCATTTTAATGGAGCCTCTTTTTTGGGTTTGGCATATCCAAATGCACACCCCTAGAAGGTCTAGGATTCAGGCTTTGGGTTTTCATTTTTGTTTAAACTGTTTTCACATTGTACAAGAGGTAATCCAACCTAAAGTCTTTGGTGGGAAAATAAAATGGAGAAGGAATTATAATATAATAATATATAATATAATAATTACTGCTCTTGGTCCCTCAAATTTAAATATATATATATATATATATGTGTGTGTGTGTGTGTGTGTGTGTGTGTGTGTGTGTGTGTGTGTGTGTGTGTGTGTGTGTGATATAGTCATAGTGACAGCGTGGCTTCTAGCCACATGGGCTAGAAGATCAGTGATATTTAATCCAATTTGGTTTACATACACCACAGCAACCACTCACTAGATTTGGCTCTGCAGGAGGTTGCCGGGGAGATAAGAAACTACATATGCCAACATTATTCTTCCTACAACCACAGAAAATGCTGGAGGTATGTGTAAATCAAACAGCCTCCTCCTTTTCTGTCCAATAAGTTGAGCCGTCAGAGTGAAGTCCTTACAGAGATTCCTTGAGTACTGTGAAAGAATTCAAGCAACGCTACATGAACTTCTGGAGCCTCTAGAGTCCTTCCAAGATGACAGAAGAGAAACAATGAAATGGTATAACAAAATCCTTGGAAAATTTGAAACCATATTTGGGCTAAATTCATCCACATCAGCATCTGTGTCATGCAATGGCCTTGCCAAAACATTCTGAGCGCAAAACACAGCACAGCAGGAACAAAGCATGCTGCAGAAATGCTTCTTTGTGCTTTGTCATATCTAAAACCAGATTATGCTTTTGGAAAAACAACAACTGGCAAGACACAAAAATACTGCTGAGATGCTAGATTTGAAGGCGCCTCAACCAAGAGTCAGAAAACCACCAGTGTTTTTTGAGCTTACAAAGATACTAGCACCGCCAGTGGTCCGGGATGCAAAGAAAATGCTCCAGAATTTTTTTGTTTGTTTGTTTGTTTTGCCATCTTTGATCATATAACATTTGGAATCAAACACTGGTTCAACCCGCCTGGCATGGACCAACTATCCACACCCTTTAGTAACAGCTGCATGTGGAAAGCATTTCAGTTGCGCACAGAAGAGCTCAGAGAAGCCCTTGGTGTTCACAGCTGTGACTCTGATTTGTGCAGCTATTACTCCTCCTCACAGCCATTCCAGTTGCTGAAACGAATATGGTTGAAGACATCTCAGAATCACTGAAAGGAGAGTCTCAGACAGTCTCGGACATCCTCCCCCAAGTCATCATGCTGGTACAGCTCTTACACATAATACCTGAATCAGCAGCTTCAGGAGAATGCTCTCTCAGTGCACCAAGGAGAGGGAAGGCGTAGCTGCATAATCGCATGACAAAGAAATGCCTTAGGCAGATGTCTCTACCTTTGGACAGCATGAAAAAAGAATTCAGCACCTGATCCGTTGAACACTAAGCCACTGTTGGCTTAACTGAGCCAAAGTAATCATTACATTTTGTTGTTTTCTTTCCTAAAGTTTGTTGCTGCTGCTGCTGCTGCTGCTGCTGTTGTTAGAGCAAATTGTTTTTTCATGGCAAATGAGAATTGCAAGAATGTTTTGTTATTAAGTATAATAGAAACCTATGTCAATCAGTAAAATGTTGGTAAGGTTTCTTACACTGGACTTTTTTTTTTAAGTAGCTAACAGCGCATTGCTGAGAGGAATGCCTGCGCTGGGCTTAGGAGGCAAACTAGTGGTGTTGCCTCCTAAGGAGGTTTCGGCACCCCCAAAACCTCCGCCCGGTGCAAAAAAAAAAGTGCAACCCTCATAGGGTTGCACGAGAGATCACAAAAAATAAAAGGGGGCGTTCCCGAGCCAAAACGGCTCAGGAAGCTGCCTAATGGAGGCCCCTCCCCCCCCTCGGCCGGCGCTGGAATGCCCTGGGAACGCCTCCCGGGACGCCGTAGCACCTCCCAGGATGACGCCAGAGACCGGCATCCAGCCCTCCACGCCAGCACTTGGGCCCCAAACACCGGCATGTGCCTCCTGGACGCCGGCACTGTGTGCCCTTGCGCCGGCATAGGCTGTTGCCGGCCTCCAAAGGGCTTTGGGTGCGGCCGCCAGCGCAGCTCAGGAATGGGCTGTAAAAATGTAAAATCTATCGGCATTTGTGGATTATCTTTGAACTTTCAATAATAAATTAAATGCTACTAGCTTTCTGCAAAAAACCCCTCACATTCTTTCTTTCCCTCTCTGAATCAAATAGTATGGGATAGTGGCAGAATACAAATTGTGCTCCATACAAACATTCTATAATCTTTACTCAGATCAATTACTAATTTTTAGATTTCTTTTTTATACAGATGTACGTAAGGTTGTGATAAACTCATTTAAACAATATGAAATGGTAGATTTATTTGCTTATTCATCCCATTGAACAAAAGGATGTAAAAATGCAGCTTCAAAGTAGACAAAAGCCATCACATCCTGACTGCCTATCTTGAGCACCTCATCCCCCCTTTAACATACTTGCAGGGTCCATGAACACAATAATGCAGGTTCAAGTTCGCTGTGGATTGGACGGCCAATTAACTAAACCTATCCCCCTTCTAAAAAGTGTCAAAAAAGGCTACCTATTAGCCCCTCTACTTTTTAATCTCTATCTGAATGACAGGATCCCCTACTTACAAAAATTATCTTTTCATGCACCCATATTGGCAGGACAAGAAATTCCGGTATAGTTGTAAATAATGCAGGTTCTGATACTTAAAAGAGTCTTAGCAATGCATACAGTTATACATTACCTTCCATTTACAGAGCAATCCTGAGTTGCGGGGGTGTAGTCAGGGGATGCCCGGGGATGGTACAGCTGCGCTCTCTCCTGAGAGGCTTCCTGGCTCGAAATAAAAAAAGAAAAGTGGCAATCCACACAAAACCCCATGAAGCTCTTCCACTGAGTTTCATGGGGCTATGCCAGCTATTTTGCAGCCGCACGCAGCTGCCTTCAAAAATGGGCGTTTCCAGGCCAAAAGGGCTTTGGGATCTGATGTCAGGGCTTTGGGAATGCCCTAGGAATGCTCCCATCAACACTGGCACAAAGCCTTGCACCATAAGAACACTGCTAGGGAGGCAGTGTCTATACCCGAGGCTCACGCAGCTGCGCGGCTCCCTGGAGCTGGTGTAAGTGCCCCTGTGCCAGCGTCCATGTCTACTTAGCTGGTACAAATGGCACTTACGCCGGCATAGGGGTCATGCTGGCTCCTGTGCAGCTCCGCCCCCTTCAGGATTGTTTGGTTAGTCATTGCAATGCAACACAAAGCCAAATTTCTAAAACATAAATGGCTTATTTGCCTTTCTTTCTTTATTCATATTATGGTTTAGATCTTGCCAAAAAATACCACTGATGGAAGGATTTCTATCCATGGATCCATAATGTTCTTGCCTCCCCCTTAAAGTTTAAAGTACTCCTGAAATGCTGCTCCTAGATGACATGGGAACACCAGCAACAGCATTAGGAAGGAGCTTCAGGTCTCCACTGGAAGAAGGGACTCAGCAAAAATCAACCTCCCTTCCACCCAGGAAAATGGTAGGCAAGATCCAACCCATAATTAGATAGCCTGTAAAATCAGTCCGTTATAAAAGGAAGTGCAACATTTCTGTCCTTGGTATGATTCTGTCCATCAAACTGTCATTACAATCATGGGTCCCAATTCGGAGAAAGTCAGCTGTAGTCAGACCCACCGAAAGTCAGACTCAACGAAGTCAGCGGGCCCAGTGAATTGCAACTACCTATTGAAATCCATAGACGTTAAGAGTAGCCATCTTTCTCTCGATTGCAGCTACAATATTTGTTTCCATCTAAATATCTACAGTATCTATTTATTTCCATCCAAACCCAAAGCAGAGAAAGAGACAATCACATTGCAGAATTCATCTCATGTTGACACATCCAGCCCATACACCAAATTTGATGTATGCTTGTACTTTGTGAGGTACCTTTGTACCAATTCTACTTTTGCCTGTGCACCTATTGCTGCCTGCACTGCACTGTAATGCTGCCTGTTCGCGTTATATTCAATATATGTACATCCTGAACTTACATGCATACATCTGTTCGAAGGAAAGAGCCAACAAGCGTAAAGGTCAAGGTCCCCTGTACAAGCACTGGGTCATTCCTGACCCATGGGGTGATGTCACATCCCGACATTTACTAGGCAGACTTTGTTTACGGGGTGGTTTGCCAGTGCCTTCCCCAGTCATCTTCCCTTTACCCCCAGCAAGCTGGGTACTCATTTTACCGACCTCAGAAGGATGGAAGGCTAAGTCAACCTTGAGCCGGCTACCTGAAACCGACTCCCGTCAGGATTGAACTCAGGTCATAAGCAGAGCTTGGACTGCAGTACTGCAGCTTGCCACTCTGCGCCACGGGGCTCTTCCCAAAAAGCGTACACTTTAATAAAAACAGAGAGCAGAACCTACATAAATGCAGGGTTAAAATTGCACGTTCATTTATACATGCGTTTAATGTAACATAAGAATTACTGAACATGAGAGCCCCTTTCAGTCATTACATTGCTGGTGCTGTGATGTGATTTACAGGACACACGGCACATGACCCTCCCAATATACATAATTTCTTCTGAAAGGGGCAACACATAGATTTTTCACCTTGGTATATTCATACATGTGTTCCAAAGCTGGAAAATACACACGTTGCTCATTTCAGATTATGCAAATCAGGAGAATGGCATGTCGTATGTTTGTCCCATATGGCCAGTCCCATGTAATGTCTGAAAAGGGCTAAGTACAACAGATTGTTCAATGCATTCAATGGAACTTATGTATAGGGCTAGTTGTTGTTACCATTGTTTTCCCTCCTGTAGAACTTCATGACATAAAGCTTCATGACATAGACATTTTGTTTCCCCCCAACAGCAAAGAACCCCACCTACGTATTTACTGTAAGGTGCACAAGGGCAAAAGAAATATTCACATTCTTGTTCAGAAAGCAGGGAGATTGTGCTTTATGCAATCAGACGTTTAGCCTTGGAACATGCTGCAACTTTAGGAGCACAGTGGCTTTCAAGGCTAGCAGAAGTCGGCACAACCTCCTCTACGAGGATGAATGAAGATGAAAAAGAAAGACAAACAGAAGTGAATGAGAGGCTGCTTTCTATGATTCATGATAGCTTGCCGTAAGCCTGTTAGCCTTCGCCTGGCTCCCTTCTCGGAGAATAATGGATAGTTACAATGTGTATAGTGACACTGTCAAACCATCAGGAATTGCTGATTATAGTGCTAAATATTGATCTCTGCTTCATATGTGTCAAAATTCTTTCTTCCCTTAATTAGAACTTCCCTAAGCACCATACCAGAACAAACTGAATATATCAGATCGCACTGAAAGGGAGGGTGATGCCAGAATATAATTGTGACCTCTTGTCGGCTCCTTTTCTCTTGAGTTTTGAGATGACTTCAGCTGTCTATCCTGCCCTTCCTGGTTCATGTGATCATCATGCACATTTTCCCACTCTAACCATAGGAAGAGGGGTTTTTTGTTGTTGTTATTGTTGGTCCAGGCACTGTTTTTCATCATTCTGAACCACTGGGGCTGTAGTCAGATGGCAGCAAAAACTTAAAGTGCCAGAAGGTGCCTTTTTCTATTTGTTTGTTTCATGGTACACTGCACCAGGCAATGACCTGTGGCAACCATGTCACACAAAAGGGAGACAGGTTCACCCAATCAAAGGGAGGCTTAAAATTAACACAGAGCCCTTCATTTCTTCAAATAGGATGGGGCAGGGAGGGGAGAAGGACAAAAAAAAACAGTCGGTTCCATGTTATCGTTTCCTGTTTATCAATCACATTCCAAGAAATAAGAAAAAAAATGGAAATTAGGCTCCTATTATTTGCATTAGAAAGAAAATACTCCCCCACCTCTCCACTATCAATACTGTTATAGCCAATATTGCTAATTTTATATTACCGGTCAATCAGCCCCCACGCACCTGGCTGTATTTAAAATATAAAATAATGAAAGCCCGTGATGTATGGGTTCAATTTACTCTACAAACTGAGCACTTAAATCATTTATCTTCGTTTACCTCTAATTTATTGAGGGGTGTTTTTTGTTAATAATGGCAACATGGTACATTTGCCTTTAGTTTGGTGTGGCTGATAAAAATCAATAGGTCATTAACAAGTATTTCATAAATTAAGAGCTTTCAAAAGGATGCACATTTGTGTGAGATACAAGATGCATGTGCTGAAACCTTCTGTATCAATGTTATTTCACACAAACAAAAAAGATTGCTAATATTACACCATGGCTACCAGGCACTAATGGCCCTTCTCATGCCACTAATGGCCCTTCTCTCAACAGAGATCTCATGGCTATCGCGCAGAATGTGTTCTTGTGGCTAATGTAAAGAAGAAAAAGACACATCTTGCTTATAGTCTTAGCCAGTTTCTTTTACCATACTCCACCCTACTGTTTAGGCTTGTATATTGTATCCATAAACAAGTATATAGAACACCGCTTCATTGTTGTATGATAACTAAGGGACAAATGTTTGAAGTGTTAGGACAGGTCATATTCCCAGGTCATCAGCAGCTACAATGCAAAAACACGGAAGAAACACAACTTTCTAAACTGGATACCAGCCAAGCACTTTCATGTTTTCCCCCCTCAGTCGTATTTCCCTGAATTATCATTAAACAGACATTGGTAAGATCCAATGTAAAGCACTGAATACAGCTGCATCTTTGAGCACATCCCCATAGAGAGAGAAACTGTGGGGAGGAATGTGAAGGGAAGGAGGCTCAGTTAAAATAGGTTTGGCTTTTCTATATATATTAGCTATGTTCATGAAAGAAAATTAGAGGACATAGCTAACTATTATAACCTATTAAGGGATTAATTAGCTACATTCATTCTACACTTAAGCCCACACTGAGTCTTCTTGTACCAAGTCACATATCTATTCCACAAACGGCTGGTATTCGAAACAGAGGTACAATTCTCATTCCTAAATGACAGCAACATGTATGAATATAAGGAACCAACCAGCCATCTTTTGCGGATGTGCTACCCCATATTTAGTTACACTGAAAGTCCTTTACATTTCTGTGACTTCAGACTGAATTTAGAAACACTAGAGCTTTATAGGACCCAGGTAAAATTAGTGGTCTTCAGCATATGGGTTAGGCTCCTCATGTGGGGTGCAGATTTCTACCAGCTGCATCGCCATTTTGGCTGCCTTTTGGAAGGATGCATTGCCAGTGTGCACACATGCAGAGCAAGGATGCCATACCTCCTGCACACTGGTTGTCTGCTGAATGAAGCAGCAGTACAGCAAGATGAGGTCAACCGAGTGATTGAGAGGGTTCCTCCATGGCTCTGACCCTTGCCTTGTTCTTCACCATGGTACACTATGGAAACACCATGGCATGTCCTGACCCCAGCTCTTCTGGTCTGCTGCCCACAGCTGTGGTTCTGACACTGGCAAAGCCGTCACTCGGGCTTCCCTTATTCCTGGCACATGACTCTGATATTATGCGATGTAGTATTTTTCAGCACAGCAATGGGTCAAAGTTCTGAAAAGTCTGCAGACTACTGGTTTAAATCGTGTGGAAGAACCTTTTAAACAGGTTGGTAAGTGGGGGAAAGTAATTAACATCATGGTCAGATGACACGGTCTTTGGTAGATAAAAGCTCAAGTGGTGATCCTCTGATGTCTCACTGATTTTGCAGGTTAATTTTCACTTCTTTTTTAAAGGAGTTGTTTTAGCATTGCTATTACTGTCCAGAGGAGCAAATATTTCTGTGGTTGGGCTGGACTGAAGCTTTCTGTCATCCCTCTTTTTGACCATTGTATGTCCATCCTCTTCCATTATCAGCTTCCTTCTAAAAATCCTTTTAAAGCCAATATTAGTCATAGAATTTTCACTAATAGTACAATCCTAAACAGAGTTACACCCTTCTCAGTTACACCCTTCTAAATCAATGGGCTTAGAAGGGTGTAACTGCATAGGATTGCACTGTAAATTTCTTGAATCTCAGTTTGTATAACCTCAGGCACTATACAAGTCTGTCTTAATTTTAATATAGTACACCCAAGTTTTGGTGGATATAGGCAAGTCATTAAATGAATTGAGCGTAATTATTTTTAAAGACATTAAAGCCCTCAATTCTGACAGAAGGACGGATGCACATGCCAATTTTTTGCAAATATTAGTACAACACAAACTGTAATGAAATTAAAAGTGTTTAAGGATTGCAGGTAGAAATGCCCCAGAAGCCATCTTGATGGGGTTGGTTTTCTATGAGAGCCAGCATGGTATAGTGGTTAAGAGCGGTGGTTTGGAGCGGTGGAGTCTGATGTGGAGAACCGGGTTTGATTCCCCACTCCTCCACATGAGCGGCACAGGCTAATGTGGTGAACTGGATTCGTTTCCCCACTCCTAAACACGAAGCCAGATGGGTGACCTTGGGCAAGTCACAGTCTCCCAGCTTCCCCTACCTCACAGGGTGTCTGTTTGAGTCTCCCTTAAATGGTAGAGAAAGTCGGCATATAAAAACCAACTCTTCTTCTTCTTCTACTAGCCTAGAGTGAGTTTGGTCATCTTCTTCAGTCTTCCAAGTAGTACACATTAGGTACAACTGTGTATAAAGAGTGTAACAAATGGGTCATCTGTACTGGCTCTCTTAGACAGAATCTGGTTACAGTCTTGAACTTCCCAAGGCAGAACCTCTATGACTGTTCCCATAGAAGCATACTGTGGAGGCATGCATTATTTTAGGTAGTCAGCAGAACTGTACAACTCTCAGGGATTTTTTAAATAAAACAGTATAACCTCCATGCCTAATTTCTCCTTTTGTCAGCCAAAGATATTCAAAACAATTCAACAGAGTCAAATATGGGACAATCAATAAGAAGGGGCTTCTTTTGTGACATCCTAATGTCCTTTTCAGGAGTTTTAACCAAAAGGAATAATAATAAATGACAGGTAAGGTTTATAGTACTTTTAAATAAGCAAGTGAGCCTCCTAAAGCTACAAGCTACATTCTCTGGATATCAAAAATAATAACTGGTTTCACAGCAGTGCAGCATAGAAACACAAGGGTATAAGATATACTGTACTTTAAGCTCTGTTTGATGAATCTGAGCACAGTTCCTGGGGGATAGATTACTTTAAACCATGCTCTTTTACTTTCTAATCCTAACTTGATTTGATTTGTACTTTAATACAGCTGCCTGGCAATTCAACAGCAAACAGAGACTATTTATGTAATCATATTGTAAGTAGTGGGACAAGATGGAAACTCTCTAGAACCTTTTTGGAAAACAGTTTGTTGTACTTTTTATTTATTGAACAGCAGGGCTTCGGGCTTTTCAGTGCTCATTATAATTGGTTTTCTGCTTGAACTTTCAAAAACTGTCATGTCAATACTCAAACAGAATTTTTTTGCTTACAATATGGCTGTGGGCTCTATTTTCTCATGTGCTACTTGACAAAATTCTTGTAATATCTTAAAGGCAAGTTCTAGAGTTTTACTTGCAATTTAGGAAACGGGGAAAGCTCACCCTTCCCCAGCATCCTTGATTGCAATTTATTGTGATTCACGGCACAGTCCCAAGGAGATCTATACCCTTCTAAGCCCATTAACTTCAATGGACTTGGAAGGGTTTAACTCTGTTTAGGACTGCACTGTAAATGAACTTAAGAAGCTTGTGATAGGTTTCTTATTGAGGCTCACCTGTCGTGGATTTCAAACATTTCAGCACCATTCTGTCATTTGTACACACACTTGATAAATGACTCGGATCTATAGAGAACTATAAACAAGTTGACGTCAGCAAAAAAAACTTGTATTTCTGCACTCTGTTTTTATAGTTTTCACCAGTCTAGCTGTAGTTCTGCTGTCACATACAGTCTCTGCAGTCGTGCTGCTAAGGAGCTGAAAAACAATGCAAACGCTAGTTGTTGAACAAAAAGAAAAGGATGGTAATACGGTCATGCCAGTGACTCTTTCTTTCACAATTTCTATCAGAACTGATAGGTTCTGTCTGGTTTTCACACACAAGCGCCTCCTTGTTTTCAAAGTGAATCACATTTTACACATAAAGAAAGATCTTTACTTTACATAGATGGTGGTTTTAAGGTTTCACTGAACACCCCTCTGTGCTACCAGAACATCAAATACTAGAAGACTGTACATATCTGGACTTCAGTACTTTGATCAAGACTCAGGAACAGTGTTATACTGTTTAGTGTTATACCATTTACAGTGTTATACACCAACATCCAAAATACAAATCTTTAAAAGCAACATCCAAAAAACAAATCTTTAAAAGCAAATTTAAATGCCGCAAAGCAGATAACAGCAAAAACAACTTTTTGAAAATATTTATATTTAGTATAACTCTATTCCAATGAAAGATTTCAGGTTACAATTATCTCCTTTCAGCAGGGTGGCCAACCTCCAGGTACTAGCTGGAGATCTCCTGCTATTACCTCCAGGTACTAGCTGGAGATCTCCTGCTATTACAACTGATCTCCAGCCAATAGAGACCAGTTCACCTGGAGAAAATGGCCACTTTGGCAATTGGACTCTATGGCATTGAAGTCCCTCCCCTCCCCAAACCCCGCCCTCCTCAGGCTCCACCCCCAAAAACCTCCCTCAGGTGGCAAAGAGGGACCTAGCAACCCTATCTTTCAGTGTTTTATATAAAAGGTGAGAAAGCATAAAATATTCTTAAAGTATGCACTGTGTTCTGTATATACACATTTTTAAGGAGCCATATTTCACAGCTCGTTTCAGTCAATACCATAGCTGAATGTGCAGACAATTAAAAACTGGATGAGATGAAAATCAGCATGGTAACTCTTCATAAATGCATTAGAAAAATCATAAATGCAGCTACTCATGCACATGGATATCACAGCCCTTTCTAAAATAAAGCAGTTCTTGAATCCTAGGACATTCCTACTGTAAGGGAAGATCAACCATTTAAAGCAAGCATTTCATAATTTGTGTGTGGGGGGGCAAGAATCACTGTCCTACTTCACAAACACTTTATTAAAGCTGAAAGGTTTAATTTTAAATTCGATACTTGGGAAGGGTGGGGTCTATCAAAACCTACTAGAAATATCAATGAATTCAAAAGCAGCTTAACAATAACCCCTTTGTATGTTAACAGAGAGGCATGGGAACCATGTTGTTCCAGAGCATCATCCCACATTGTTCCTGCTCTCATATGGTTGGGCCACAGTTGGTGATGAACCACACTCTGGGGCAGTGGTTGGTAAGAACCCACATAGCAGGCCTATTTAGCAAAATCCCTCAGTCAGATAGATTTTGTCCCTGTGGCCGTGTGTTGAAACAGTTGTCCATGTTTTATTTTATGGCAGTTTCTATTCAGACATTCGTAATGAACTACTAAGCCCTTTGCATACATGTAGACTGAATGCCTCCAATTCCAGTAATACTTCCTTTCTTTTGAATAATTGTTTGCCCTACATTCTGGAGAAGGTAGCACAATTTTTAAAGATTGCTATAGTACGCCACAAATTATTTAAATAGGCGGATGTGTTAGCTCACAACACTATCTTATGCAAGTGTCTTTTAACCATTTTGTAAGGTTATATCTCAAATATTTATATTTTTACACACTACAGTACGTACAGTGATTTTGTGCCAATAAAGGACAATATGACATACGGCAGGCCTTGCCCACGTGGCAGCAGGTCTTTAAATTAACCCACAGAAAAGCTGCTCTCTAACATTTAAAGGGGCACCAATCACGGATATCAAAGTGATATTATTCAAAGATATGCTTGTTTCAGACTTTATTTGCACAACTCTGCATTTTTATGCTAAAAAGGAGACAACTGACTCAAAAATCAGTTGACTTTGGAGTTCAGAGTGGGAAGTTCTAAGGGCCCGTTTAGCTCTTCATTGGGCAACTCTGAGGAAATTTCATAGCGGACCATGTTTACCTTTAAACCAGGGATGGGGAACCTCAGGCCCGGGGGCCGTATGCGGCCCCCGAGGACATTTTTTGTGGCCCTCGGGAGCTCCAGGGCCCTGCCGCGAAGGCGTGGCATAGGGCGGCCCTCCCTGAGAGTGTTCCTGGGGCCACGGCTTGCAGGGGTGCTGCAGCGCCCTTTGGACCTCCTCTTGCCAACTGATGGCTGTTGGTCAGCAAGAGGAGGGAGAGGGACTCTTTCCCCCAAGGTTGCCTCCTATAGCCGCAGAATGCAGGAATGCCGGGGCACACTCTTGCTGCCTGTCGGCTGTTGAGCAGTGAGGGGGGGAAAACAGGCCCGCGGCTCCCGGCGGCAGAGCATGCGCGCAGGAGCCAATCGGGCTTCAGGGGGCCTTTTGTGGACTCTGGAGCAGGGAGGGCATGGAGCCTGGGGCCAGGTCGTGTGGGGCCAGCGGGTGTGTGTGTGGGGGAGGAAGGCTTCTCTCTCTTCCTCTCTTTCTGTCTCTTTCTCTGTCTCCCTCCGTCCTTTTCTTTCTCCCCCCTTTCCATTTCTTTTTCCCTCTCTCCCTTTCCCTCTTTCTCTGTTTTCCTTCCTTCCTCCCTTGCCGATTGACCACGGGCTGCGCCTCCCTGGCGCCTCGTTTGCTTGGGCCCACCGCTGACTGCCCTCCTGCCTGGAAGGGGTGGAGGACTGGGGGAGCCCTCTAGGCCTTCTCTGTGTGGCCTCCCCTGGGGTTGCCAACCTCCAGGTGGTGGCTGGAGACCTGGAAACCCTAGCCTCTCCCCCCCCCCACACCGGGAGATCTACACCTGGTATGGCCCCTGAATGATGTTATTAATGTGCAAATGGCCCTTGGCAGGAAAAAGGTTCCCCACCCCTGCTTTAAACACTGCCATACTTTCACTAAGAAATATGTTCAATGACAGTGTTGCAATATGGAGCTTGAACAAACAATTTTTATTAATCCATTTGTTTAAAGAAGAGCCATAAAAAGTACACTACTGCTAACTCTTCAGGAGCATGCCCCTACCCCGTTCAAAGGAGTCAGCATACTTACTAAATGGCATATAATTAGTTGCTTTCTTTAAACAGGTTCATTTGCCCAGCACAATACAATACCAAAATGGAATAAAACCTGAGGGGGAAAAATATGTTTTAGTTCAAGTCAGAGCCAATTTTTTCTTTGAAAAGAGAAGGCAGATAGGTTTCAATGGCTCTTAATGTTTTTTTTTTAAAAAAAAAACCCTATATCAAAGCTAGTCTTTTAGTCAACTTAGAAATTTATATACTATATACTAACCCTCTTAATATCCTCTCTCTCTCTTTCCTCTGGGCATTTATTGCTGTTCTTTCTAGTTCAGTAACCAGTGAGCAGAAGGTTCATTAAAACTAATTGAATTGGAAACTTGTCTGCCCTGGGAAATGTTAACTCTTTGTTGTTATCTCTAAAAAAAATCCCTTCTGTTACATTCCTTTGAAATAAATAATTGTTCTTTTATTTAAGGGTTGTTGGTTTTTTTACCCTACTATTCGAAAACCAATTTTCCACATACAATAATAAGGAGGTGTGTGCCCTCAAATCTTCATTTTTGTAAATTAGATTGCATACGATGTATGGAAAATATTTAGTCCATTATTCACTCAGCATAAGAATGTTGTTGTGTTAACCCTTGAAATGCTGCATCCTACTCACCATGGGCTTTATTTCCAGCCATTAGATGTGTCAGTTATTCCCACTGCACGCTGGTAAAACAAATAATGCATTGGGGGCTTGGAAAATCATTACTGGTTTAATAGTGATCATCACAGAATGGTAAATTCGCAATTGTTCTAAGAAATATGGCTCACTAATCAACAACAAAAATGAAAAAAGATCTGACTGGAATTGCAAATTGCTGAGCGTTATCATTTGGAACTGTCTATGGAAGAACAGGAGAAGTTATTTTGACAGGATTTTAGGACATTGCATGGGCTGCAGAATTGTTTGTTCCTAGAAAATATTGATTAAAATGGGGGGTGAACCCAACAACTCTGGCTAATAGTCGCCATGGTAGATTTCCGACAGCTTTAAAATCAATTGGAAATAACAGGCCACCTACTGTTGCTAATAATAGTAAATATTTATGACTGATTTGACTGAGCTTCAATACCAGTCAATTGCTTTCTAAAGGATCTTCGCAATTCATTAACCTCTTTTTGCTGTCCCTGTCCCTGTTGGTATTAGCCATTTGTACAGGAGTCGAATTTGACTTTCTTGTTCCCATTATTCATAGCTTATTTGTTCGTCCCCTTCCTTCTTTCACATTGCTTCTGAACTGTTCACAATAACTTCTCCTGTTCTTCCATAGACAGTTCCAAATGATAACGCTCAGCAATTTTGGATTTGCAATTCCAGTCAGATCTGTTTAGTTATATGAGCAATAGCAGAAGCCTACAAAAGCAAGATTGAAAAACAAATTCCCTAAGAAGGTGACATCTGACTATCCAAGGATCTCCTAAACCTGAACTGCTGCACACCCGTTCACTGACTCATTAGTGAACTTCTTTCTGATGATCACGTGCTTGAAACTATTAACTGGCATAAAGAAGTTTCATTTTGGTATAATGTTGAAATAACTGGAACAAGACCATCTTTTAAATTAATAATGAATAAGAACATTTCTACTGGATTTTATTTATTTACTACAATTCTATCCCACCCTTCCGCCAAAGAACTTAATGTGGTGTGCATCATTCTCTTCCATTTCTTCTCCATCCTATGAGGTAGGTTAGGCTGAGTGAGAATGAGTGGCCCAAGGTCACCCAGAAAGCTTCATGGCAGAGTGGGGAATTCAACCAGCATATCCCAGATCCTAAACTGAGAAAATAACCACTACACCATGCCTCTTAATGAATAAATTGTGCATGATGGTCAAGAGAGATGTTCTCTGTATCTTGCTTGGATATGTTCAACTGAGATTATCAAGATTTCTTAGCAATTTGCACAAGATAGTAATATTGACTTATGGGGGGACAGAAAAAATTTATCTGCTTAACCCAAAAACTGCTCTACACCATTGGCAAAAAGAAAATCCCATAAACCACTGCAGTGTTTTATTTTACTCAAAGAAAATATTACAACCATCCATAAATGTTAAAAACAACATGTAGCACACAGCTCATATGTATACAGTCTCTTCTGAAGGCCACATCTTATGTTACAGCAACTAGATGCAATTTGAAACAGCAGCTATTCCACATGGCAAGCTTTTTCACATGCAATAGGTCAGATATGGTGGTGGTAGAAAGTGCTGTCAAGTCACAGAGTTCTCAAGGCAAGAGATGTTCGGAGGTGGTTTGCCATTGCCTGCCTCCGTGTGGGCTGAGAGAGTTCTGAGATAACTGTGACTGGCCCAAGGTCACCCTGCAGGCTTCATGTGTAGAAGTGGGGAATCAAACCCGGTTCACCAGATTAGAGTCTGCTGTTCTTAACCACTACACTGGCTCTCTAGATCACTCTGGCTCTGTAGATCAGATATAGCTTAGCCCTTGTGTCTGCTTATACTCTTTGCCACCTCCCTCCAAAAATGGTGATGTGACAGCATACAGAAAAACCATATGGTTGGTTTTTATAGAAGAAGAGCTGATTTTTATATGCTGACTTTCTCTACCACTTAAGGGAGACTCAAACTAACTTACAATCACCTTCCCTTCCCCTCCCCACAACAGATACCCTGTGAGGTAGGGGAAGCTGGGAGACTGTGACTTGCCCAAGGTCACCCAGCTAGCTTCGTGTTTAGGAGTGGGGAAACGAATCCAGTTCACCACATTAGCCTCTGCCGCTCATGTGGAGGAGTGGGGAATCAAACCCGGTTCTCCAGATCAGAGTTCACTGCTCTTAACCACTGTACCACACTGGCTCTCACCCACGCTGGTTGTTAGGATCAACAACACAAGTTGTTGCACACTTAATAGTTTAGCATGCAGACCAGTTTATCATATACAGCAGCTAATACATAGCAGCAGTTTCCACTGGCCAGCAGTAGATAGGCCATTTAACTGAACAGGAAAGTTCCCTGTGGGCTGTTGATGATCAGGAATGAGCAGAGCATTCCAGGGAATAATATTCTTATGGGCTCTAGTCTCAGCCCTTGAAGCTAACTGGTGAGTACTGGATGAGATTGTGTCAGGCAATAAAGATTCTTTGTGATGGTTGATCTACTATGGTGCTCACACCTGTACCACCATCTCTAAGAGGCTGTTGTTACTGCATGATCAAAACACTTCTGTGAACTCATCCTAACAGAATGTATAACCTCAACTGACACTGGTTTTCCCTCCCGATTCTACAACATATAAAACAGTATTTGAAGATGAGAATAGCCAAAACAGAATTAAGAGAGAACACTTTTTAAAGAATAGCAAGGCACTTGCATGTGTTTTCCAAGACAATCCAGGCAGTTTATAAACTCATATCTGCTCACCTTCAGCAAAAGAACTACACTATGCACTTTCAAGACTGTCCTTTGGGACACTTGGTTAAAACAAAATAACTGGAGAGTACACAGATTTCTATTTCACCTTTTATTAAAGCAAGCGGCCGCAACTTACTGGGGCTGCCCCGTTGTGGCCAGATATGCAGCGATTCTGCTCTGAAACGGAGCTTCCTGGTTCGAGCTGTTTGCCACTCTCCTCACTTGCTAGGTGTTTCCTGCCTGCCCCCCCCCACCTCGTGTCTTGCAGCCTATGCCCCGGGGTGGGCTGTGTCCGCAGCAGGGCATCAGGGTGTGATGATGCAGACGTTCCTAGCAACACCCCACCTCCTTCGCCTATTTAAGGGGGCTTCACCCGGCTGCTCAGCCTGTTCAGTCCTGGTAGCAATGGAATCCCACCCACTCTCCCTTTGGTTTTATGGTTCTATTATGGGGAAGGCACTGGCAAACCACCCCATACACAAAGTCTGCCTAGTAAATGTCGGGATGTGACATCACCCTATGGGTAGGAATGATCCGGTGCTTGCACAGGGGACGTTTACCTACCTTTTACTATTTTTGTCACAGCTTAGGTGGTTTTGGCATTGGGACAGATCCAATTTTGGGAAGATGCACCTGCATGCCTGCCTTCCCCCGTTTGGGGATCCTAATACGGGTCTTCGGATGGAGTCATATCATGGATGCCCAGCATAGGGGCTGTCAGTAGCTCCACTCCCTGGTGGAGTACAAACCACTCCGAGATTCATGTCCTAGTAGAACCGCTGATCCACCACTCTGGTTGCTCCCCAAACAGGCAGGTTGAGGATCGTTTTATCGGATGACAGGGTGGTCACCTGATGCCTGGATCTGTCCCCTATGCCTCGCCAATGCTCCATCTGTTGTAATCAATAAAGCTGTGGCCTTTGTTATCCCAATAAATTGTTGTTTCTGTATTGATTCTCCTCCGTTTCCTGGCGGGGCTGCTTTGCCCATGGGGCCTCAAACAAAACAGATAAACCAACTTTGTAATACCCTACACAGAAATGTCATAACCCAGCATTTTGCTCAAACTTGGCTTCTGGCATCTATAGGAAACAGAGGAATCCAAGTAGACTTGTACAATTGGGTTAAGGGCAATCTATCACTCCTGGTATTGTTAGATCTTACAATCCAATTTGCGACATATTACTGAAATATACCATGGTTCTGACATGATACAAAATCAAAGCCCTGCTCTTATATATTCCTCCCACACACACACACACACACACACCACCTTGCACAGTCGTGGTCAATTAATGACTTATACTTTAATGTACACCATAGTTTACATTAATAGCCCAACCATCAAATTTTGGGCTGCGCTTGTCCTCCAACCCAAGATTACAAACCATGGTTTTATTCTTGGTTTTATTCTGGTTTGCACAATAAAGGCCACAGTTTGCCAGTTCAGATGAAAAAGCTAACCATGGTTTGTTCTGAAGGAGACATCATCAACTGGATCCAAACTGAAAAATACATGAGCATATCTCCTGCCTTCACAGAAATGCAACCCTTATGTGCAAGAGACCTCTGTGAGAATTCATATTGACCCCCAAACTGGAGTGTGAGAAAGGCATTTTTGTCTTGAAATTTTTACAGCATTCCTGAAAGTTTTCCAAATCCTTTACAGATCAAGGATGCACCATTCTATTTGTTAGCAGTGATATAAAACTAACCAGAATTTTTAAAAGGGATAATATGCAGTGCAAAATAGACAGAGCATATTTTTTTCTAAAGCTCCTCTTATTTCCATTAATAAGTTACTGCATGGCACTAAATTTATTTCCAGCTGTATAAATTAAAAATATATACCCTTCTCTTTATATCTCAGGTCCAAGACAGTCCCATAAATGTGACCTATATTTGCTCAGCACCATGGAAACCATTTCATTCTATTATCTGATCACTATTTGCATAAAACCAAGAGGGAAAGGCAAAAAAAAGTAGCCCAGGGGAAATAATAATAAAAACACACATAGTGGGAAGGTGGGCAGAGATCCAAAATGACTTTAATGAAAACTTACATTTGCTGAGAGACTCAACC
Organism: Euleptes europaea; assembly: GCF_029931775.1. Taxonomy (NCBI): domain Eukaryota; kingdom Metazoa; phylum Chordata; class Lepidosauria; order Squamata; family Sphaerodactylidae; genus Euleptes; species Euleptes europaea. The sequence continues at coordinate 30,362,110 of NC_079326.1, forward strand.
CACAAGTAGCATTATTGCATTCTAAAGAAATGAAACACAAGAGATGCAATGAGATGAAGATACCTTTTCCTTTTGCAGTTTTCAGTCAAGTTCGAACTTACAGGGATTGCTCCCTCTTTTCATAAATCACATTCTTCTCTTCTCAAGTTTAAGAACATAACAATGTAAGAAAAGTTCTGCTGGATCCGACAAAAGCTCCATCTAACCTGGCATCCACATCTGGCCAAGGAGATGCCCCTAGAAAGCCTATAAGCAGGGTATGGAGACCAAGTTTCCCCATGTTTTTGCCCATCCTCTTGTGGTAATGAATTCCCTAATCATGTTTGACATCTAGAAGTACTTCCTTTTGTCTGTGCTGAATCCCTGAATCACCAAATTCACTGGATAACCAAAGCTGCAATTCTACAAACACTGTCCCAGAAGCAAGCCCCAGTGAATAGAACTGAGTATGATTCTGAGTAGACCTGATTAGGACGACACTGTAAGCGTTCTAGAATTATGGGAGATCGGCTATCTACTTTATTAACACGATGCATGATTTTCTAAAACTCTCCCTCCCCAAGTCATCTTCCTTGTTCAGTTTTTGCCCTTTTCTGCATCTTTCTCAGCTCTACAACATTATTTTGGAGATTAGGTGGCCAGAACTACATACAGTACTCCAAATGCAGCTGCACCACAGATTTATACAGGGACATTATGATGATGCTAGCCATTTTTAATCCCTTTCCTAATAACTCTAGCATGGAGCTTCTCTTTTGACTGCTACTGAACAACCCGTTAACATTTCACTGAGCTATCCACCATAATCTAAAAATCTCTTTCCAGGTTAGTTATGCATCCCACCTTCTAGATGTGCAACTAAAGTTACAATTTTAACCTCAGCATGAACATAAGAACGGCCATGCTGGAACAGACCAAGGTCCATCAAGTCCAGCAGTCTGTTCACACAGTGGCCAACCAGGTGCCTCTAGGAAGCTCACAAACAAGACAACTGCAGCAGCACCATCCTGCCTGTGTTCCAAAGCATCTAATATAATAGGCATGCTCCTCTGGTACTGGAGAGAATAGGTATGCATCATGACTAGTATCCATTTTACTAGTAGCCATGAATACCCCTCTCTTCCATGAACATGTTGTCAAGGAACTGTGTCCCCCACAATCCCTTGCTGCTGCTTTCTTTGGTTCAGGCTATGGCCTAACCATTTGTGTTATCAAACTGTGGGCATTCTCGGAACCTGACTGGGTCTTTGAGCTCACCCCACTCAGGTTCTTGGGGATAAAAGTGACCAGCTTAAGCGATAGGGGTGGTTGTCTTGATATGCAGGCGGCATGGAGACCCCATCAACAACCCTTTTGATTTCTTAAATGTCTTCTAGGGCAGGACTCTGCCAAACTGAACTCTTGGAATGCCTTATTGAATGCTGAAACGATGTGCAACTTCCTTTTGGAACTGGTAACATTTTGTAACTTGCTTATGCCTTTTGCCAAGTTTTGAACCAAGGAAACCTTACTGTGTAGTTAGTTGTTTAAAAGTTTGTTGTTGTTGTTTTTTCTTCATGAACCTTTTTGCCTTTCTGTAACGAGCACCAACTTCTGAATAATTCTTCAAACTATAATATTGTTGTGGTTTCTGACTTTAACTGGCTTCATGCTCTAAGTGCCTTGTGGAAGTGGGGTCCGCTTACCAAACTCAAACCCGTTACTTTTGTGGCTTCACCTTGCTGGGAGTCCTACTCTGCAAGGTGAGCGTTAATTGCTAATTTGGTACCAGCAGACAGAGGCTGCCCTTATCCTCTGCCTGGGGCTAAACTGGTTAAATGAGGGCTGGTGGCAGACTACCTATTGAGCTCAGAGGGTTTCTTTGCTCCGTGTTTGTTAAAGTGTGGTTTTGCTAGCTGCCCCAAATGAGCGACCCAGGTGCGGAGGTGCTTGTATTCAACACATGTCCACTCCCCTCTTAAAGCCTTCCAAGTTGGCAGCCATCCCCACATCCTGGGGCAATATCCTTTTTTAGCTGTGGTGACCAGAACTGTACACAGTATTCCAAGTGTGGTCTCACTATAGATTTGTACAAGGGCAGTATGACAGCAGCAGTTTTATTCTCTATTCCTTGTCTAATTATGGCCAGCATAGAATTTGCCTTTTTCACTGCAGCCGCACACTGGGTTGACATCTTCATCAAGCTATCCACTACCACCCAAAGATCCCTTTCTCGCTGAGACTCAAAACAGTTTACAGAATATAAGAACAATGCAATCACACAGCATAAAATATCTAATAAAATGCAACAGGACTAGGATTACAAAATTAGAAAACAACAACTGGGTGCCCATGAAATTTGCAGAGGAGGAATTTCATCCTATCCCTCACCTTCCCACTGAGCTTAGGTGCAGCTCCCTGCCGCCGCCACCATCCATCACCCCGCCTGTCACAGCTCCAGGCTGTCACCGGTGGGCCTGGAGCAGCTCCCTGCTGTCCAGGCCTGGAGCAACTCCCAGACTCCTCTAGGTCATAGGAAAGTAAGTATATTGTTTGCACATGTGCCGACCAAAGCTCTTTATGTTTGGGGGATTTAAAAACCCCAATGTAATTTTTAAAGATTTTCCAATTCTTCTGCAAATCTGGAGGGTCCCCCAAATTTGCAAGAGTACCTGTTTTATATCAGTGTGGTCTGATCTGCAGAGTAGGCCACACTTGATGCAAACAAACTGTTTAAGACAAGATATACCATAAACAATGTCGAAAGTGGATGACAAAGGTAGAAGACAATACAGGAAAAGCAGGGTAATTCCTACAATAAACACTGCAATATACCATTAGGAAACTACCCTTCTTAATAGCTCCATTCTACTACAGTTCTAATCCCTTTATGGGAATGCCCTCCTGAACATTTCTGTTTTGCACATTCTGTGGACCCAATACTTTCTATCTTTTAAATTTGTCTGTTAGACTTAAAACTTCACCTTGTTACCACAGTTTGCTCAGCTTTTAAACACCGTTCGGAGAACACTTATTCTGTCATAGGCATCTTTTCAACATTTTCCACAGCAAGGACTAATACAAAGAATTCATTCAGTTTCTTTGCAATCTCCCTATCCTTTCTTAGGAATCCTTTCCCTCCTTTGTTGTCTAACAGCCCAACTACCTCCCTGGTTGGTTTCCTGCACCTGATGAATTTAAAGAAATGTGTAGATTCTTAAGCAGTGTTACACCCTTATAAATCCATTGAAGTCAATGGGTTTAGAAGTATATAAGCCTGTTTAGGGTGGCACTGTTAGTTTTAGTCACATGTCCTCAAATTTATTTTTGTTTACCTTATCAACTTGCATTCCTTTTCGATAGAGTCTGTGCTTCTCTTTATTAATTACACTTGAGGAGGACCTTCATTTGTTTAAAAGGTAGCCTACTTGTTTTAGGATTTCCTTACCTCTGCTCATCAATCATGCTGATTTGAGAGTACTTTCCCTAATCTTCAAGATTTGACGTATTTGCTTTCAAGCTCCTTTTGAATAATCCACTCATTTTTTTAGAAAGCTCCTCTCTTGAGATCAAGTTATTGGGGGCAGGTTCCCCTATACTGAACTTAATAGCATTCTAGTAATTTTCCCATTTAGTTTAACAAGCAATTGGTTTTAAGCATCAATCAAGATTAAGCCCAGGGTCACTTTTCCTCTAGTTGGTTCCATGACTAACAGTACAATAATATACTGAGCTACTCCAGTTTAAATACAATTAAATAAGTGGTTTGCACTGAAAAGTAATTGCACAACTAACTTTAGCTGGAATAGACCCCTTGTGGTGGAACAGAATATTCTACTAGTTCAATCGGTTACTGAGAGATATTTTTTAAAGAAGCTTGCAGAACTTGCACCAATTCCATCTCTAAAATGTGTATAACCACATACATTAAAATGTTAAATAGCTTATTACCATTTGTAATGTTTTGTTCGTTGCTAACAGCCCCATTAAGACCATTGTTGCCTGACTGGCAGGACAAACACCTTAGAAAAAGAATTTTTTTTGAACAATAATTATTGAAAATGTGCCTCACAGCCGACGAAGGCAACTTGCAAACATGCAAACACACACAATTTTAAAAATAAACCACAACATTAAAAATATTAATAACACAATTTCAAAGACAAGAGCCGGCAAAGCAGGAGCTAGTAAGTCACAACAATAAAATGGGTGCAGTAGAACAATAACACATTCATTATTGCCCAAGACTGAAAAAACAGGAATAATTTCCCAGGCTTATGGCAATACCAAACAAAATCAATACATAATCAAATAAAATATCTCTAAGATTGTAATCGTCACAAACACTTGCTTCAGAGGAGCTCTAATAAAGCCAGTAGGGCTACTCAAATAATGGTTTGAAAGCAGGAAGCCCAAGTACCTGTTCCTGAAAATACACGCACAACATTTTGTTTTTAGTCAGAATTAAAAGGAACATTCTGTGACCTTCGAATAAAAGCTGAATTTAGCACAAAACACTTCCCTATTTGTCAAGCTCACACAATTTCTAAAGGCGCATATTCTATAAGGGAGGGGGGGAGAGAATAAAACCTGCCTCATCCAGTTTTTCTGCCTTGAGGCTGAATCAGATACACCTCAGTTTCAATCGTGAGCCTCTCCTAGGATATGAACTCTTACCAGTGACATCAGCAACCTTGTTCAGGGCAAACACATTTCCGAAGAGTGGCAGTTTAAATCTAATAACATCCAAACAATTTACACACTGGAGCGTGGGGAATTGAATGCCTAATGGCATTTAACTAGGGAATCCCTTTTTCTTTTGCTTTTTAAAAGAGCATTTTCAAAAGACTTAGGGGCCCTTGTCCAGACAACAAGCCCTCTGAATTTGCACCACGCTCAGCTGTAGCATATGTGGCTACAGCTGCAATATTTAGCAGTGGGGCCCACATCAGGAAATTCCTCCAAATACGCCGAAGGGCCTTTGTAAAGCGGTGCCAACTTTCACCCAGTTTCCCCCCTCAAAACAGAGATCAGAGCATGCAAATCAAAAGCGGGACAAGAGACGTCTTCTAAGACTCGACGCAGTCATTTAGAGAAACAGTTTCGGCTCTTCCTTCCCACCGAAAAGCAGGTTCAGAACGGAAAGATTTCCCTTATGCCAGAGGTGAACACAATGGAACAGAACGTTCAGGGTTCTGACCACAAAAAGATTGGGAGAAAGTCTGCACGAAGATTAGGTATGCCCACCTAAATTCACCTTCAGGTTTTAATTTTTTGGCCGGAAGCCAGCCCAACGGGCACAATGATCCCTTTCTCCCTTCAAAAAACTAAGCAGGGTCACGTTGGGTAAGTTCTTCGATGAAAGGACTCCCAAGGAACCCTTGCCAAGAAGTTTTCCAGGAAGTATTGTCAGACTTAGCAGCTGGCATTTCTCCAGTCGACCGCAATCCTTTAGCAGCCCTGCTGGTGCAAATCTCATCGCCCTGCATGCGAGCGCCACATGCTTCAGGACCTAAGGTCATTAGGGGGCAGAGAAGAATCCTGTGAAATGGAAATCAAAATCTTTCTTTTAAAAATCCCCCTGAACATACTGAATTTTAGGCAAATGACATTTGGGTCACCTTAATGGTTTTCTCTGCACTTGCTAGCCATTAATTCAGCAGTGGCTCTTTGCACACACAAGATCCTTGGTGGCTGCTGATTCGTGTGAAGCACCCCACAAAACCAAGAGTTGCATCAGCCGTCCCAGAAGTATAAACACTTTAAAGTAGGAGAGGTGCTCCATGCTATCCACCATAATCATAGTTTTAGAGATTATTCCACTAGGCTTTAAATATGGTTGCCAGACCTCAGTTGGCAACCCCGGGGAGGAAATGGGGTGCAGGGCCTGGCATACCAGCAGGCTTATGTCACTTCTGGTGAAAAGCAGAAGTGACATGGCAGGCACTCTAGCATTTGGCAAAAACTTTATTATTTTACCATAGAGTTTTTTCAAAATGCTATAGTGTCACTTAAAGTTTTCAGTAGAAGTTACATAAGTGAGCTGGCACAACACTGGTGCAATTGGCAGGTATGTCTCCCCCCCTCCCATTTCCTTCAGTCATTGCCAAAGACACTGCTGGGCAATGAGACAAGAGGCCTGGCACCCCTAACCATAAATCTCATTGCTTATGTCACTACTTTAGGAAAACAGAGATCCCTATTTGTGCAAATAGAGCATATAAATAGAGCATAGAGCATTATTTTTTTTAATCATGCTGCAGGTTTGCTGCCACAAATCTGCCTGGATATTTCAGATCAATGAGGTAGATCCTACCCCTGTCCTACCACTCCATTGAGGAAAGTCTGAGGCCTTCTTCCAGCCTATTTCCACAAAGTTGAGCATCTCCCTGGAGAAAAGTTGGATCCATGCCAATATGTAAGATTCAGCTCTTGACCCTGTTCTCCTACTGCCTTCTCTGTCAAAAATCTGGCAGGTTATTTTCAATCAATGTGTACAGTTCAAGCATGTTCATATATTTCTAGGCCCTGAGGACAGGTTTTCCCCAAGCAAAACTATTCTCCTGCTTCGTTCATTGCAGCTTGACCAGAGTTTCAACATTCCCTGAGGCAAGACCCACAAACAACTCTTAAGTATCCCCATGTGTCTCTCCATCTAGTCTTGCAAAAGGATTAAAAAGTAAACTTAAGTATCTTGTCCACTTTCCCCTTTAACAGAAGGTAGGTCAATAACTGTTTGAACGTCTCTCAATGGCCACAAGGTATTCTACTTTGTTCTATGAAATATTTGTTGGTTTGTCAAGGGGTGTGTGTGTTTGTTAATTCTTGACTCTCTTTCGGTTGCTTTTACAGAAACTCACCATGAGACTGCATGCACATAAGGACAGTTGTCCAGAATAAGTATTACTAAAACCTTAGTTTTCTCTTTTTCTTCCTATAGATGGAGCCAAAAATCTCTTCAGAACTTCTCAGGAGCTCTGCAAACACACACACACACACACACACACACACACACACATGCAAAATGGATTTGTCCTTTTTACTACCAGCACAGTACACAGTGATCCTTCACAGAATAAGAGCCCATATTTGTTAAGCAAGATCTAAGTAGAAATGTTTTCAAACTGGAGTTTTAGAATAACATTTTGAAAATGGCTTTCACTCTACTGGGCGGGGGGTGGGGAGATCTCAAGATATAAAAAAAGCAAACATGCAGTTCCATGCCTTCATTTTCATTAACTCAAATGCCATTTAATACATAAGAAGCTGTAACTGTAACTACATTTCACTCAACACCTGCTTAACATTATAAAAGACTTTTCCAATGAATATTCATGTATGACTATTTCTAAGAAACATCGGTGTTTCAATGACTGGTACATTTTGGAAACTCAATGCGCTTCACTTATATATAGCTGAGCATTGTTATCCCTCACCTTGCAGACAGACGGTTAGTGATTTCTGGGTAGAAGTATAAGTTGGAGGCTTTCTGGTTTAGAGCTAAGTCTCTAAACCACACTGAGCCATATGACAAACTATGATTAAACCAACACTGGGCACGAACACAGCTTATTGCCACGCTTTGCACTCTCCCCTTACCTCTCTCCTCTTCCCTTTGTGCACTAGGGTTGCCAGCCTCCAGGTAATTACAATTAAAATAGAACTTGGATTGCAAAATTACTGGTTATTCAACGATAAGCAATCACTATGGCTATAATTACCCAAAACAAACCAATGTTATCAGTATAAATGTAATACTGTATTAATCTTTTGTTCTTTCACAAAGACATTTAACAAAATATTGTTAGGACCATTCACAGACAGGCTTCCGGTAAATATCCTGTTTCATATAACTTTTCATCAGTTAATAAATAATAGTCCATAAATAATAATTAATCTTCTGTTCTTCTTTTATTCTTTTTTTCAGATCCCTTTACTGAAGATTTTTTGAAGAGTTGGTGCTCAATGGCTATCCCACGATGCTTCTATTCTAACTAACAGCCATGAATACCCCTCTCCTCCATGAATATGTCCACTCCCCTCTTAAAGCCCTCCAAGCTGGCAGCCATCACCACATCCTGGGGCAGGGAGTTCCACAATTTAACTATGTGTTGTGTGAAAAAATACTTCCTTTTGATAAAAGTTCTTTATACTTGATAAAAGTTCTATTGATAAAGTTCTTTATACTTTATAGGTATTTGAGTTGGAATTATTCCCAGTAAAAAATGTTTAGCTTCCAATTGAAAGCTCGTTTTCAACATCTCTTGTATTTCTTTATGTATGACTTTCCAAAAAGTTTGAATTTTGCATGTCCACCATTGATGAAAATATGTTCCTTCTGTTTCTGAACACTTCCAACAGTTAGCTTGGTTTGCTTTGTACATGTTCTGCAGGTCTTTTGGAGCATAATGCCATCTAAAAAGCATTTTGTACCAATTCTCTCTTACTGCTTGTGATCTTGAGAATTTAATATCTGTTTTCCACAGTTTGTCCCAAATTTGAATTGGAATCATCTCCCCAAAGATTTGCATCCACTTCACCATGCATGTCTTTACTTGTTCTGATGCGGTGTCTGTAGCCAACAATATTTTATCTATATTTGACAGAAGATGATCCTGATTTTTCGTGATCAAAGTTTCAAATTCTGTCAATTTTCTTCATTTGGATCCTTGTAGATAGGCCTTTCTTAATGCATGAATTATTTGGTGATATGTAAACCAAGAGATTTTTACATTTTCTTCCTGAAGTTCTTGCAATGATTTTATTTGTCCACCTTTCTTAACTAGGTCGTTATAAGTAAGTAAACCATTTTTGATCCTGCTTGCAAAGTCTGTGTATGTTTCAACAGGAGACATCATTCCTGGTGGTGAGGGACTGAGAAATCTTTTAAGTAAATTCCATACTTTCATCATCTGTATTGGTAAATTCTCTGTGTGTACATTCTTGAGGTTGGTTACAACTTTTTTGGTCCAAAGTAGTTGGTGAAATCCATGTCCAAGATCAGCTTTTTCTAATCTTATCATTCTGTCTTCGGGGCGGATAATCCAGTCTGACAGTGCAGCCAGTGTGGCTGCTTGGTGATATAATTTGAGGTTTGGTAGATTCAGTCCTCCTCTACTTTTCTCATCTTGCAGCACTGCAAATCTTACTCTAGGATTCTTACCATTCCAAATAAATTTATTCATTCTTCTCTGCTATTTAGTCATTATCATTGGGTTTATGTCAATTGGAATTTTTTGAAAAAGAAAGTTGAGTCTTGGCATAACATTCATTTTCAATACTGCTATTCAGCCCAACCATGAGATTTGAAGTCTATTCCATCTTTGTAGTTCTTCTTCAATCTTCCCCCATACTTCTTTATAGTTTAAATCAAAAAGTATGTTCGATCTCATTGGTATCTTGTGTGTGTGTTAAGTGCTGTCAAGTCACTTTCGACTCATGGCGACCCTATGAATGAAAGTCCTCCAAAACGTCCTATCTTTGACAGTCTTGCTCAGATCTTGCAAACGGAAGGCTGTGGCTTCCTTTATTGAGTCAATCCATCTCTTGTTGGGTCTTCCTCTTTTCCTGCTGCCCTCAACTTTTCCTAGCATGACTGTCTTTTCCAGTGACTCTTGTTGGGTCTCATGGCGTGACCAAAATACGATAGCCTCAGTTTAGTCATTTTAGCTTCTAGGGTCAGTTCAGGCTTGATTTAATCTATAACCCACTGATTAGTTTTTTTGGTAGTCCATGGAATCCGTAACACTCTCCTCCAACACCACATTTCAAAGGAATCTGTTTTCTTCATATCAGCTTTCTTCACTGTCCAGCTTTCACACCCATACATAGTAATAGGGAATATGATGGCATGAATTAATCTAGTCTTGGTGGCCAGTGACACATCCTTCCACTTCAAAATCTTTTCTAGCTCCTTCATGGCTGCCCTTCCCAGTCTCAATCTCCTTCTGATTTCTTGGCTGCAGTCTCCTTTTTGGTTGATGGTGGAGCCAAGGAATGGAAAGTCTTGAACAATTTCAATTTCCTCATTGTCAACCTTAAAGTTGTGTAATTCTCCTATAGTCATTACTTTTGTTTTCTTGATGTTCAGCTGTAGTCCTGCTTTGGCACTTTCTCTTTTAACTTTCAGCAGTAGTCGTTTCAAATCTTCACTTTTTTTCTGCCAATAATGTAGTGTCATCAGCATATCACAAAATATTAATGTTCCTCCCTCCAATTTTCACTCCATCTTCATCTAAGTCTAATCCAGCTTTCCTAATTATATGTTCTGCATATAAGATTGAAGAGCTAGGGAGAAAAAATACATCCTTGTCTGACACCTTTGCCAATTGGAAACCATTCCGTTTCTCCAGATTCTGTTCTAACTGTGGCCTCTTGTCCAGAGTACAGGTTGCGCATCAAAACGATCAGATGTAGTGGCACACCCATTTCCTTTAAAACCAGCCATAGCTTTTCATGATCAACACAGTCAAAAGCTTTGCTGTAATCTATGAAACACAAGCTGATTTTCTTCTGAAATTCTCTCGTATGCTCCAGTAACCAGCGTATATTTGCAATATGATCTCTAGTGTCTCTTCCTTTTCTGAAACCAGCTTGAACATCAGGCATTTCTCGTTCCATATATGGTAACAGCCTTTGCTGTAAGATTTTGAGCATCACTTTACTTGCATGAGAAATTAATGCAGTGGTCTGATAGTTGCTGCAATCTTTGATGTCTCCTTTCTTGGGAATTGGAATGTAAATGGATCGTTTCCAGTCTGAGGGCCGTTGTTTTGTTTTCTATATCTGTTGGCATATTCTTGTCAAGATTTTGATGGACTCCGTTTCTGTGGCTTGGAACAGCTCAATTGATATCCCATCTGCTCCTGGTGATTTGTTTCTCCCGATTGCTCTCAATGCAGCTTTCACTTCACTTTCTAAAACTGTAGGTTCTTCTTCAAAAGATTCTTCTTGGAAAGAATCTTTTATCCTTTCATCTCCTCTGTATAGTTCTTCAGTGTATTGTTCTTCGTTGGTATCTTAACACCCAAATACTTCACACTCTTCTTTGGTGTGAACCATTGAAATCTATTTTGAATATCTTGTCTTTTTTCTTCTGAGACATTATATTGGTCTTAGTTTTGTTAAGTTAAACTTATATCCAGAGTAATAGCTGAATAGATCAATTTGTTTCTGAATTTCATTCAATGAAAGTTCTGACTTTCGACATATTAACACCACATCATCTGCATAGGTTCTCATTTTATATTCTTGGTCTTCATATTTTATTCCTTCTATTTTAGGATCGTTCCTTATCCTATTTGCAAGTATCTCCATTGACAAGTTGAACAACAGTGGTGACAAAGGGCAGCCCTGTCTTGTTCCTTTTTGTATCATCAATTTATCCGTTAGCATCACATTGATCAGAAGCCTTGAGCTTTGACTGGTGTAAATAGAATTCACAGCTCTCAAAAATTGTGTACCACAGTCTAGTTGCAACGTTTCCTGCAGAAATCTCCAAGAAACATTATCAAAAGCCTTCTCCGCATCCAAATATATCATTGCTGCTTTTTCTCTTTTGTTCTTGATAAAATTAATTGCGGCCAGGACAACTCTGACATTGTCTTTTAATTGCCTTTTCGGGATGAATCCTGTTTGATCCAGGTGTATTATTTTCATAATACACGTTTTCAGCCTTTGAGCTAACATTGAGGCAAAAATTTTGTAATCCACATTTAAAAGTGAAATTGGTCTATATGATTTAGGGGAACATCTCTCTTTTTCATCCTTTGGAATTAGGGAGATATGCATCTCTCCATGTTTCCGGAATTTTACCTTCCTGAAGCAGATCATTAAATACCTTTTGCAATTAAGGAATTACTATGTTCTCCATCTTCTTATAATAGCTCACTGAAATTCTATCTGGTCCTGGCGCCTTGTCTACTTTTAAATTTCTCAGGGCATCATTTATTTCTTGTGTGGTAACTTTCTGATGTAAGATTTTCCGATCTTCCTCTTCAAATTTTTTAAGATTTGCAGATTGTACATAGGATTCAAGATCTGTTTGTTCAGTATCATTTTTTTGATATAATTGTACATAGTATTCTTTAAAAATTTCTTGAATGTCTTCCTTGCTTGTCAGTTGTTCATTCTTATATACAGCAGTAATTCTTCTTTTCACAGATTCATTTTTCAAAGTATTAGCTAATAGTCTCCCCGGTTTATTTGCTTCTTCAAAGTATTTATGTTTTACAAATCTCAGTTTCTTATGCATCTCTTCTACTTCCAGACTTTCTATCTGTTGTTTGAGACTTAAGATCTTCAGCATATCCTGTTTCTTTCCAGACTTATGATGTCTTTTTCTAAAAGTCTTAGTTGGGAATGTAAGTTTCATAGTCTTTCTTCTCTTTCTTTTTTCACTTTGGAGGCAATTGCTATCAGTCTTCCTCTCATGTAAGCTTTACTTGCATCCCAAACCATTCTTGATTCCATCTCTGGGGTACAATTAATTTCAAAAAAGAGTTTTGCCTCCTCTTGAAACTGTTTCACAATGTCCTGTCTAAGAAACAAATTGTCATTCGTTCTCCACCTCCTTGGCCCTCTTCTGTCTCCATGAAATTTTATTTGCAAAGGATTTTTTATCTGCATATGTCGCTGGTAAAATTTCCACTTCTTCCAAATTTGATAATAAAGAATTTGAAATCCATCCAAGATCTATTCTGGAATAAGAACTGTGTCTGTTGGAGTAATAAGTGTAATCTTTTTTATTGGGGTACTTAAAGCACCATGCGTCTATCAACTTCCAGTCTTGAAGATACTGAAATACTATCTTCAGTAGTTTGTTCCCTTTTTGTCTTGTTGATTTGTCCATCTTAGGGTCCATTGCCCCTTTCATATCTCCTACTATCAATATTTCTCCTTGGTGAAAGTCAGTTATATCTTCAAAGGTCTTAAAAAACTTTTCCTTGGTATGATTTGGTGCATAAATATTCGCAATTGTGAATTTACGTCCATTTTCGCCTTGAAGCAGTAGAAGAACATATTGACCATTCTTGTTGGTTCTAACATTTTCTATGGAGAATTTAGTCTCTTTAACGTAAATCGCCACCCCTTTATTATTTTTTTGGATGCTGAAGATAAAACTGCCATACCAATTTTTTTATGTTCTAAATATTTTTCATGATCTTTTTTTTTTATATGTGTCTCTTGAATACAAATCAAATCCAAATTTAGTTTGCATAATTTATGAAATATTCTTTTTCTTTTGCTTGGAGAATTTAGTCCTTTTACATTAACTGAAATGATATTCATTCTTTCCATTTTATTTATATGCACAAGCTTCGTCCGCTTTCAGTTCTTCTTCTAATTCTTCAGAGTCTGGGGCCTCCAATGCCTGAAGTTTTGCTTGTCTTTCTACTTCTTTATCAATCTCTAGAAGAGATTCAGGTGATACGTAAGGCTTTGCCGCATCTACCAATTGGTGGAGCTGATTACGTTCTGCCTTTGGTGTATTTGGGTCAACTTTAACTAATCCGAAAACCGCTTCTTTGAATTCCTTTTTATTCTTATTTTTCTCTCTCCTCTCCTCTTCAAATCTTTCTTCTTCTGTTGGTGTGTCTTGACGCTCTCTTCTCCTGTAGTGATGGCATTGATGGAAGTACAATAATTCTTCGACTAGCTGTTTACCTCCCCTTTATTTCTGACTATTCTTCTCCTGTCCAATAGAGAGATATCTAATGCATAGGGCGCAATCCAACGGAATCTTATATTGTACTTGTGTAGAATAGCCCGTAGTTATCAAATTGTTTTCGTCTCTGAATAACCGCTGGTGGTAGATCTGAGAAGATCTGAATTTGCTTCTCTTCATATGTCAATCTTTTCTCTCTCTGGAGTCTGAGTATTTCATTTCTCACTCTCTGATGTGTGAATTTAACTAAGATATCTCTAGGGGCTTGAAGTTTTTTTGAGAAAGCTGTAGTAATCCTGAATATTTTTTCCACTTGAAGCAACTCTTCTTTGAGATCAAAGGTATCTTGGAGCAATTGTTGTAATTCAGTTTCCAGGTCCACAGATCCGAAATTTTCTGAAAAGCCTCTGAATTTTAAATTATTCTCTCTATTGATGATATCTTGAAGATCAAAACGTTCTTCAGCTTGTTCATACTTCTTTTCATGGATTGTCAGGGTAGCTTCATGAAACTCCACCTTCTGTTCAATTTTCTTTTGTTTTAGTTGAAGAGCTTTAATTTCTTTGGTGTTGTCATCAATTTTTTTCTCAATCCTCTCCAACGTTTCTTGCAATTTCTTGTTGCTTTCTTGCTGACTCTCTTGTAAACTCTTCTTTGTTTCTTCTGTTTTCTTGTTATTTTCTTCTAGTTTCTTGTTAGTTTCTTCACTCAGTTTTAACATAAAATTTTTAAGGTCTTCCATTTGTGCCTCTTCTTCTGCTGACTTTGCCTTTTTCCCTCTTGCCATATCTATTTGTGCTTTAGAGTGCAACAAGTCCTCTTCACAAGATTGTATGTGATCCTCTTCGCAAGACTGTACTAAATCCTCTTCGCAAGACTGTATAACTGGTGTCTTCTCCTTTCTTAGATTATTCGGAGTAATTCTTATCTTTGATGTAACTTGTTTTTTCTTATAGTTAAAATATGTTTTCATATTATTTTGACCAATCAACAATTTCTACAATCACTTTCAATCAATTTATTACCGCCTTAACCATTCATAACTACAATCTCATTCAATCACTTTTAACCACCTCTTGATGCATTATAAATTCAATTTAACCACTCTTTTGTAACTATAGTTACTCACATTTAATTTACATTCCCATCTTAATTCCTTGTTTAATCAATTTCAGAAATTACTATCACTTACAATCAATATTTAATCAATATCTTTGAATACATACAATCAATTTATTATCACCTCTTAAATCCTTATATAATCAATTCACACAGATTTTTAAAAAATAATTTAGTCTGGTTATTAAGTTAAAATCAATGAATTAGTTATTAGTTCATCAAATCCCGCATTAGTTCTATTAATTTGGTTATTTTTCAAAAGATTAAAAAGTTTTCTATTAGTTGGGAAAGGAAGGTGTTGCTTTTTCACAGGGCTCAATGGGTTAATGGCAATAAGGGGAAGATGCTGGTTGTTATTTATTGATTAGGCCACTAGATGGGGCTGTTGCTCAACTTCAGGACTTTGACTCCTTGATGACGTTATGCCTCTAGCATACAGACCGACTGGCAATGGAACATTGATCTTCTGAACTGGCGCCATTCTCTGCACACTCGCCCTGTGCCTTGTCCTCAAATCGCCTCCACTTGCCCACTCGCCTTTCCCCCACAGTGTCCCTCCTCCAGTTCTCAACAGTTACAGGGCCACTCAGAAAACATCGCAAGGTTGGCTCCATCCCCAGTCCGCATGCTTTCCTGCCACCAATGAAGATCTTGCCTTTAAAATGGCTGACTAAAGATTTTCGGGGGAGGATTAACCCCTCTGGCTGGCACCATCAGCCACACATTTTCCCCGTGCTGCTCCGTCCCAGTTCACCTCGGCTCCCTCTGTCAAGAAACTGTGTGACTTTCTTGCAGTTTCTTGTAAAAATTATGTTTGGTTCAGGCTTAGCCTTTGACCAGGCCTGAGATAGCATTGTAAAACTGGTATGCAAGGAGTAAGGAGTGTTTTTTCCCTCCTTGAGAGAAGCACAGCTGGAAGCAATTATATTGCTCCCTTCAGGCTTCAAGGCCGTAGTGCTAAGAGAATAACCCGATACGGGTTGTGTTATTAGAAACACCTGACTGAAGGGGAGGTGATGGGCAAACGGCCGTCACCCATCATTATCCATTTTGTAAGGGTGGATGTCCTATCTGTCAAAGATAGGACATTTTGGAGGACTTTCATTCATAGGGTCGCCATGAGTCGGAAGTGACTTGACGGCACTTAACACACACACACAAGAGTGGAGGTAAAGTTTTACCTTGTAAAATAAGATCACCTGGCAGTAATGCATGCTGAGCAGGGAATTGGGGAAAGGGCCTGCTCCTCCCTAGTTTGCAGGGAGATAAGCCAGAGAAAGAGAGCAGTAAATCAGACGGACAAGGGACAGAGAGAAAGGGGGCGTGATCCGTGTGGGTTTGTATGCTCAAAGACTTCACTATGCTGCCTCAACCTTTCTAGGAGGAGAGATACTCCTTTGCCTCGCTGGAAGCAATCCTGAAGTCAGCGTCAGGTGGACCCATGATAGAACCCAGAAAGGGTAAATTCTGTGCATATTTAGAAGTCCTTGCTTTACTTTAAACCTTTGGAGTGAGTTAGAATCTTTATTTAGTTTTGTTGTTTTAAATGCTCCAACTCTTGTATGTTTACTTGGAACTATGTGTTAAGTTTCAATAAAACTCCTTTAATAATATAAAAGTGATTGGCTCCTTGAACTCCATTAGGCTTTAAGCTAAATCTGGTGGGTCTGACTAGGCTACACACTACCAAGAAATTATATATTTGTTGTCACCCAACCTGCAAGGGTCCTACTCTGCAGGTTTGGTGTGTGGTTGCTGCGGCAACAGGGAAAGCCGGGACTGGTGGCAGTACTGAGTGGTCTCAGTTCCCCCTGAGCATTTTAACTTACGGCTTTGCCTACATTTGTGCAAGCAAGGGGAGTATAATAAACCCCTAGTTAGAGTTTACCTTTCCCGTCTGCTTCTAATTAATCAAGGAGGCAGGAACATTGCCAGACTTGGGACAAAGTACTGGCCTTCACCCCCTTGACACCCTCGCAAGCCATTCTACCATGGGGTCTGCTTCTTTCCCGCTGCCTTCTGTAACTTTCAGGGGCTTCGGGGGCTCTCCCTGCTGATCCCACTCCTCCACCTCCCTGATGCTTGGTCTACACACTCCGCTCCTGCAGCTCTGCCAGGTGGGATTGTTCTGTTAGTGCTGTTTAGATTTCTGCTTAGTTTTGGTTTGTTGTGCCCGCCATTTTATTTCAGCTTCTTCTTCCCCCCTTCCTCCCGCTGGACATTTAGCTTACTTTTTTAAGCTTGTGTTTAGAGAGAGTTCCGGACACTTTTTTACTCACCCTCTTTCGATCTGTTTGGGTGGTTGTCCGTGCGCTGGCTGTTTGTATCTTCTTTAAAGGTGGGTAGAAGAGGAAAATGGGGGGGGAGGTTTAGGGAGGAGAATGGCCAGAGGAGAACCCGACCTCCACCAGCTTCTTCCAAACCCGCTTGATGGTGAGACTCGGTTAGTACGGACCTCAATTTGATGGGGGAGGTGCCTCTGCCCCCCAAGACTTCTAGACGTGCTAGTTGCATTCCTTGTTGGTGAGGTTGCAAGCAGCTGAGCCGAGGTACAACTACTCAATGGCCATCTTCACCGGAAGTCCCGACTCTATGGCATTGAAGTCCCTCCCCTCCCCAAACCCCAGCCTTCCTCAGGTTCCACCCCAAAAACCTCCTTCCAGTAGCAAAGAGGGACCTGGCAACCCTATTTATGCACAAAGTTTAAATTCAAAACTTCCTGGTTTGATCAAGCTCCAAATCACTGACATGTCCCATTGCAGGTGCCTCAGCAAACTGGAATTGTTCTTCTACAAACTGGGATTCTAAACCTTGGTTTAATCCCAGGCCACTCAAAAGAATGGGCCAAAATCATCAGGCCTTTCTATTTCTTTAGGGCCTAGGCCTCACTGCACAAACTAAGAATAGACCTGCCTTGTACCAAGCCTGAAGGCTTAGGAAGTCCCTGAAAGTCAACATGATGAATGAGGCTTTCTCTGCTGCTTCTCTCTGGAAATTGTGGCACGTGAGTATTCTCCTCTATTTGCACCTTAGCATAAAGGGAACTTGGTCCAGCCTAGATGACCATAAAGTTAATCTAGTGTACATTTGCTCCAGAACGGTTGCAAACTGAACTGGAGGATAGCAGGGAGGGTGGTCCATCCTCAACATAACAGTAATTGATAGAGGGTTATGAAACAAGTTAAGCCCCCCCCCCCCCCGGCAAAAAATGGGAGAAAAGCACATCAGCGCTCCTTGTTTTTCTCCCAGAGAGCTGAAACTGACAAGATTAGTCAAAACACACGTTAGGTCTGTGGCACCTGCAAGCCAGACTGGTTTATTGTGCCATAAGCATACATACACAATGACCTATTTCATCAGATGCAATAAGGGGACAGAGAAGGTAAAAGGCACATGCACAAATTAACGTTTGAGGTATATGGAAAGATAAATCAAATTAACAAGGCAAAGACTAAAAATAGCAGAAACACACATAACACGTCCAAATAGCTGGAGTGTTCAAAGCAAATTCAGTTCATAATCTTTTGCTGTAGTATAGAGTGGCATACAACTAACTATAAAACCAACCTGGGAAATAGAGTGCTGGACGAGATGGACTTTTGGTCTGATCCAGCAAGGCAAGGGTGCTGGGAAATTCATGCTCAAATCCTCACTCTGTGAAGCTTGCTGGGTGATCTTGAATTACAGTCGAAAGCTACCTCACAGGACTGTTGTGAGGATAAAATGGGAAGAAGGGGAGTCATGTACACTGCCCTGGGCTCCTTGAAGAAAGAGGGGGATAAAAAAATGTAATCGGAGCGAAAGAGTCTCACATAATAAAACTATAAGCACAATGGAAAGTGACTCCGACTCTTCAATGGGACGTTTGCAGGGGAACCTCCTGGTTTGGAGTGGTGGAGTCTGATTGGGAGAACCGGGTTTGATTCCCCACTCCTCTACATGAGCGGCGGAGGCTAATCTGGTGAACTGGATTTGTTTCCCCACGCCTACACATGAAGCCAGCTGGGTGACCTTGGGCTAGTCACACTCTCTCAGCCCCACCTACCTCACAGGGTGTCTGTTGTGGGGAGGGGGAGGGAAGGTGATCGTAAGCCAGTTTGAGTCTCCCTTAAGTGGTAGAGAAAGTCAGCATATAAAAACCAACTCTTCTTCTCTTCTTCTTCTAAATGTTTATTTGCCACTTTACCTCCCACCTTACACAAATGATTTTTTTAATACATAAAAGAGATTCACAAAACTGAAATTAGTTTGTGTTAGCATTATGCACAACTGCCACACAATTGTGTGGGGGCACACATGCAATGCACTGCTGGGGAAAATTTTAATAAAGAAAGACAGCCCTTTATAAGGAGTGCTAATTTGCCATGGGGCACCAGCTCACGCTGCGCAATGCCTCAGTTACACAGACGTCCGATAACGTGGCACGAAACACACTGACGCAGTTGCTCAGCATCCACCATGTATGAAATTGGCTTATTTTAAAGAAACTAACTCAAAGATTAAGTAGCATATGGAGAATGTACACTATTAACTTGCTCAGGGGCTGGCATGGCATTTAGCTGTTACAAAATACAACATGCATGCATATAGTTTTTTTATGAAAATGGAAACCATCTCTCGATGCATGCAAAGTACGCTAATCTTTGTAATCCTCGCTGCAACAGAACGGTGTGGAAACGCTCCCCCCTCCCCACCCACCTCCTGGACTGCCACCTGCCAAAAGAGATTGCTTTCCTTTACATCCCTCCCATTTTTGTACAGAAGGGAGCAGCGGGAGCGTTAGCTGGCTGGAGTGACATCAAGCATCGCCAGTGCGTGAATACATCCTGTTGCTCATAGTTACAGCCCAGCAGCCTGGAGATAAAGTCTTTGCTGAAATAGTACATTGAATTATTTTTTAAAAACTTATTTTGGGGGTAGTATTTCAGAAAGGGGGGGTAATAGGCAAGAGTCACCCAGAACAGATTATAATAACAGCATGCAAAAAAATTGAGAGAGGAAGTTTGTTTGGCTCCCCCAATCCTGTCCTCCATCACAGGATTTGGTGACGGCTTCTAATTTAGATGGCCTCTTAAAGGAATGATCAGTGCTATGAGATATGCTAAGGAAATGCAACCTTCATGGTCAGGGGCAATATGCTACCAAATAGGAGTTGCTGGGGAGAAGGCAAACAGAGGCCCTTGCATGGCCTGCTTAAAAGCTTCCCACTATTGCAAAGCTTGATGAGATGGACCCTGGATCTGATCCAGCATGGCAGTTCTTATATCCATTTCACACTTCTTCTGTTCTGCTCATTAATAGTCTAATACTCAACACCACACCAGGGTTTCTCAGTGAATTCCGGCAAGAGCCGCTGTATAAACATATTAAGCAGCTTGTCACAGGACTCAAACAGACATGTTTCTGGCAGCTCCCTGTGCTTCTTTTTGTCTCCAAAGCTGGCGCACAGGTGGTCAATTTGGGATGGGACCACCATGCAAAGGGATAGGGTTGAAGCCTCGCCACTCCCACGTACCACTTTCCCAATGTGAAATGCAGAGCCACTATTTGTCCCATCAGAGCAAACATGTTACCCCATCAGTCCCAGAGAGACCAATGGTGTAGATAACCCAGCATTGTGCCCCTGACTGGCCTCGGGTGGAGGTCTTTCTGAGATCCAGGATATCAGAGGACAAGCATACACTCTACCACGCAAATTATGGTTCCTTGCCATGAAGATGCCATACCAGAAACACAAACCTTCCAGCCACTAGTAGCCAACAAACTCACTCCAATCAGACCCTTGCTCAGATTAAACAGTCTACTTTAAGTAAGTGGGCTGAGCAAGAGGGAACATCATAAAGTCCAAACCTTTCTCCTAAAATCCAGATCTTCTCAAACATTTGCCCATCCATGTACACACTACACATTAACCTTCATTCAGATCAGAAGACATCACCACCCAAATTAAATGATATGCGCACCTGTGCTTGGAGCTGTGGCTACAGTGTAAACAAACCATCAGCCAAATAATCAAGGCAAGTGAGCCAAGCCACATAATATTGATTTGTTTATTTACTTGCTTCATTTATATCCCATTCCCCAATGCAGTATCTGATTTGGGGACCTGGAAATCAACAGTGAAATATGATATGTACGCCTACACATTGTCCTCCATTCAAAGTATGAAAAACCCTGCTAGCTCTGATACCAGTTTTCAAAGCAGGGAGGAAAAGTTCAAATGTTCAAAACAACTCAAGGGTTCCACCCTTAATGTGTCTTAGGTCAGACTTGCCGCTTTGAGATCGCCTTGCAAAGGGGCAAGTCTGACCTAAGACACATTAAGGATGGAACGCTTGAGTTGTTTTGGACTTTGAATTGTTCCAATATATGGCATATTGTGGGACCACTTATCAATTAATTTTGTTGTTCATGTAGAGATTTGTAGAGTAGACATTGTTGATAATATAGATCATTTTATATGTGATTTTGATTCCAATGGGCTTACACTGGGGTAATTCTGCAGAGGATTTCAATGTTAATTCACTACTTTACCCAGATGATTCTGCATAACCCTGTACATCTTCTCTCCTTTGCAAGATCTTCCCTCTTAGCTCCTATAGGCCTGTACCTCTCACAATCCAACACATTACAAAGATCTCAATTCCTCTCCCCCGCCCCATCAGGGTAGTGAAACACAGCTTCGGGGAGTTGAGTAGAGCAACAGGGAAGAGGGGAAGCCCGCACCTCTAAAAATTCTGTATAAAAAGTAAAAACAGCACAAAGCTTGCTGAAGAATGAAAAGTACTGCAGCAGTGGGAGGGGAATCCACTATGTTTTCTTTGATTCTTTAAAGAGGCTAAGCGAATGCTTGTACACTGGAGTGGTATGGCATGGGATCACTCTGCTTCTAAAGAGAAATTCTGAAGCATGCTGCAGACTTATGGATATTATTGGCACCATCCAATAGGTACAGACGACCCTTACAAAATACCCTTTGTATATACCCATAGCTCTTTTTTTAAAATATTTTTTATTTATATAACAGAAACACATAAAACAAAACAACAAATAAAAAGAACAAAAAATACAAAAGAATATCAATTATATAATCTACTTAGTATAATCAGAATTATAAAATTCGTTATATCTTTTTTACCCACCACCCACCAAAAAAGTGACCCATCACCAGACTTCCGGAGAAGTGTCTAAACAGTTTAAAATTACACTATTGACAGTAAAATAAAAAAAGTTAAACTTATTTCTATAACTCATTAACTAAAATAGTAAAATCCATTTTTGCCAGTTTATTCCAATATGTGACGGCCTTGCCCATGTTTTTTTAATTCTTCCATATCGCCTTGCCCATGTTTTTTTAATTCTTCCATATCTTTTCCATGTAGGAATTCTGTTAATTTGACCATCCTCATATATGTCCACAGTTTCTTTCTCCAGTACCTTGTTGAAGGTTATACCCTTAGCTCTTTATTCCAATGGAAGTGTTTGCTGGGATTGAGATTTCCTTGCAATGAAATGCTGTTCTTTGAATTCACCATAAACTTTCTTTGGAGGAATTTCCCCACCCCTAAAAAACAACTAACGAGCGCTCATCTTTGAGGCAAGTCTTTCAGAGCTATGCTTTCAAACTACTACTGTCAAAACTTGAAAAGTTGGTATTTTAGAGCAGACACTCGCTCGGGCAGGAAAACGGAAAGTAGATTGCTCAACAACTGTCACTCTTGAAGACGAGACACTATCAGTAGATCAGGACTATTATACAGGACATATGACAGAGCTGACGTCTGAACTGTAACTTGTTTCCTGGAAGCCCACCACTCTTAATTCCAGAAATATGTGGGTTGGCTATGGTGAAGAGGATAAAAATACCTTCTGCAGTTCCCCCTCAAAACCCACCACCCCTGAATGGGCAGTCTAGCAGCTGGTAACCCTATTTCTTCTATTCATGGTTGTCTCAGGTAGGCCAGCTGATCCTTGTGGTCTACAAATATTTGTCACTTCCCAGGTTTTGCCAGAAGAATGGTTTTGTCTTTCTGTGAGCAACTTTTGTTCCTGCTGTCTACGCAGCTGAGAGGGAAGGCAGCATGATATAGCCCAATCTTGTCAAATCCTGAAAGGTATGCAAAGTCAGTATTCAGATGGGAGACCACCAAGGAAGACTTTGCAGAGAAAGGCAATGGCAAACCACCTCTGCTTCTCACTTATCTTGAAAATTCCTGGCTGGGGTCACCATAAGTCAACTTGACAGCACATACATACATACATACATACATACATACATACATACATACATGTGTGTGTGTGTTAAGTGCCGTCAAGTCGCTTCCGACTCATGGCGACCCTATGAATGAAAGTCCTCAAAAATGTCCTATCTTTGACAGCCTTGCTCAGATCTTGCAAACGGAAGGCTGTGGCTTCCTTTATTGAGTCAATCCATCTCTTGTTGGGTCTTCCTCTTTTCCTGCTGCCCTCAACTTTTCCTAGCATGACTGTCTTTTTTGTTGGGTCTCATGGCGTGACCAAAATACGATAGCCTCAGTTTAGTCATTTTAGCTTCTAGGGTCAGTTCAGGCTTGATTTAATCTATAACCCACTGATTTGTTTTTTTGGCAATCCACGGAATCCGTAACACTCTCCTCCAACACCACATTTCAAAGGAATCTGTTTTCTTCCTATCAGCTTTCTTCACTGTCCAGCTTTCACACCCATACATAGTAATAGGGAATACGATGGCATGAATTAATCTAGTCTTGGTGGCCAGTGACACATCCTTACACTTCAAAATATTTTCTAGCTCCTTCATGGCTGCCCTTCCCAGTCTCAATCTCCTTCTGATTTCTTGGCAGAAATAACTTACTGCCCTCCCAGGACTAAGGATTCCTCCACAGCTTCCAGGAACAGCCCTGATTCAAATTAAGAAGACAGAGCTGTGGCTGGGGGAGGAAAAATTCACTATGGAGGCAATTAACCCAGATTATCCGCTAATAAAAAGGTTGCTAAACACACAAAACAATAGCTATAAGGAAACGCCTGAGGCATTCTGCCTACACTGTGTACCATTCAATAATTAACTTTTACTTGTCTAATTAACTTGGACTTCGCTGAAACTAGGAGCTATTAAACAATTAACAGTTCTGCATCCAGGACTAACTCAATATATATATATATTTGCTTTAAAGAGGCAGAGAGGGGAATCATTTCTACTCCAGCTAAGGCGCGCTGGAGCAGACCACCATATTAGTGACTTCCTTGAAAATCACATACCACCGCATGCCAACTTTCATACAAGGAGAGAAGCAGGAGCAGATTCACAGTGCAAGGCTAAGTAGAATCACACGTTTCTAAACCCACATCAATGGACTTAGAAGGCTGTAACTCCTTTGAGGATAGTTTTTAGCATAGATTGGCTGAAGACAGTCAGGAAAGGGTCCCAAATTTCTATGCCATCAGGTAACAGAAACCGTTACAGAGAACTTCACAGAGTGACAGAAGCACAACACAATCCCCTGCCCCAAGGTGCTTACAATCTAAATTTAGACTGGAAGAGAAGAAGAAGGAGCAAAGGTTGTAATGTTTCTGGGTATACACAGAGACTGAGGAATGGCTTAAAAACAACTTTAATATGAAGGGCAACTAAAACACCTTATAGAGTGGCCTCCAAACCTTTTTTCCAGCACAACCTAAAGTCATGTGATCTTAGGGCAAGTCCACAAACTACTGATTCCTTAACACAGTAAACAACAAGGGTAGCTCTCTAAATTGTATGTTCTATCAATAACAATCCCCTCCCCTGAGATAATTCAAGGCAAGCTGCACAGTTATCCTCAGTCCCTTGAAGACTGCACTGTGGTAACATCCATGTGAGACAGCCATTACAGAGAAGGAACCCCAGCATCCCTCCACAAATAGAGTAATTTTCAAAAGGCGTTGGCATTTTCCATCGGGATCCACTATCGAAAAACAGAGCAAGGAGGCACAGAGTAATAAACACAACTTCTGTAATGCCAACCGCCCCACTGATCAAAAGGACGGGTGCCATGATTTATTTTGCTCAGGGTGAATTCGTCAAACTTGGCTTCCCTTATAGCAGACTGTTATAAAGTTCTGGTGAACTTGTCCTGCTCATAAATTCTACTAGAGGGCGATATGACACATATGCTTCCAGGCACTGCAGGGTCACAGGAGACTCACTCTCTCTCTCTCTCTACCACTTGTAGGATCAAATAAAAGTTAAAATGTAAGATGTTAAAAAGGTGACCTGCAATAATCATTTGCACAGTTCTTCTAAATGGGCACAAAACAGCAAGGGCCGTGGCCGTTTCCCCTTTTGCCACCATTTCAAACATTCCATCTTATTTACGTCTATAATTACTTCTTTAAAAAGAATAGGCCAATTAGTAATGGGGGCAAATGGATCTTTGGCCATTTCACGGCAGCAAGGCAAACTAAATAGCAATGCTATGACCATTTATTGGGGGCGGGGGTCCTACAGCGTGAAAACTCCCTGTCATTTTCATCAGCATCTCTAGAAACAGCAAGACCTCAAAGGAGCCATGGGGTCCATTTCCTGGAAAGTCACCTCCTCATTCAACGGCACCAGTTGCCTGTCTGTAACAAACAGGCGGGTTCGAGCAAGTAGACTTTCAAATACAAATGGGGAAATGTGTCCATTATTTGGCAGCCCTCAGATAATGCCATGAAGATTGAAAAGTGGCAGATCAGCATCATGTTTAAGCACTGTCAACATACGTAACATGGTGCTTGAGAGCCAAGCCAAAATAATGAAAAGCAAAACACGCTGTTTTATAAAACAATTTTGTAAACTTTGGCGGGGGGACGGGACAAAAGAAATATATTTTTCCAGATAATGGAGTCAGAGGCAAATACTTAAGTTTAAACTCAATTGTGAAAAACGCTCCTTGTAAATAAGTAGAGCAAATGCAATCATTCCACCTCTGAAGAGCAGTCAATTACAATAAATAGTGTATGAATGCATCTCTTGTGCTTTCTATGTGATACACATACCAAAGCGGAACTATTGAATTGTTATAATTTGCATGGGAGAATTACAAATGAGACATAAAATATTCTTTTGAAATGCAAGTTATTTTTATTTTAGACTTACCATGATCAATGGTGATCCCCTGCATGCAAATTACCCACAGAGTTAATAATAAATCTAAGAATTCATACTGCAGGTTGCAAAGAGCGAACCGCAAAGGGGGCCATCTCTTTTGCTCAGAGTATTGGGGATCCAGAAAAGATTATATTCTTCTGGGGCAATTCAGAAAACATTTCTCATGATTAAGGCTACAGTCCTAAGCATCCACTTTTTTTTTTTTTTAATAAAAGTATGTTATTCATTTCTGTTTGTAAGACAATTCAGAATTACAAGTTTGAAGTACCAACAAAAACTAAAGTGGTTCATTACAATGCTTTGCATGAATTGAAAAATATACAGTACAATTGTAAACAGAGTTATACCCTTCTAAGCCAACTGACTTCAGTGGATTTAGGTGTAACTCTACTTAGGGTTGCACTGTTAATCTTCTAGAGCATACTTTGTGTGTACCTTTTAGGATCAGCCCCAATGTCTTCATTTATTTGATAATGGATGATGGACCCATTCAGATGGTCTGTCCCAGGTGCCAGATGGATCCTGATAAATTCCTGTCAGAGCGAGGTGATTTTCCCACCTCGGCTGCTGATTATTCTGTCGCTCCCCTTATCGCTCTCTGGAATAGGGAGATGGCCCGGGCTCCTGACACAATCGCCCCTAAGCATCCTCTCTCCCAAGACAGAGCCAAGCAGTCTCCCTGCTTCACTGGGAAACTGATGATGATGATGATGATGAAATGGAAGGGAGGACAGCTACAGTGATCTGATCGAACACAACATAGAGCCCATATTAGAGCGTATTCTGTGGCAGCGGTGATAGTGAAAAGGCAATATTTCTCTTCCACCATTGCATCTGCACGTAATCGTCCAGTTGAGCTGTTTTGTATGGTTCAGGGACTTTTACATCATAGCCCCAGGATTTGGCCTGTGACCACACGACAACCTGCTGTGATCAATTTGCTACTTATTCTGCAGACAAAATCACCCAATGTGCTCTGGGTCAGATGCTGGCATGGATGCATGTTCAGGGGATGTGCCTTTGGCATCTCCTTGTCTGATTTATATGGATACTTTTCAGCTTGTGGATCCCAAGTATGTGGACAAGATCCTTGGACAGGTGAGACCTACCATCCAAACCCTTACCCTTCCTAGCTGATAAAAGCCAACAGAAAGGGAATGGCCAAGTGGGTAAGAGGAGTGGTAAATGCTTGAGAGTGGGAGTTATGCCGCCTGTGCTCAAGGAGGCAGTGATTAGACCTGTTTGGAAAACCCTCCCTGAGCCCTACTATGTATGGTGTTTTGATAATTCTGTTCCTTTAATCCAGGCCAGTGTTTTCAACTGCCCTAGCCAACTCCAGGACTTGGTGTGAGAAGGAACCATGCTTCCTCTCTTAACAAAGCTTTGGTTTTAACTATTCCTTGGTGACCTTCATGAGCCAGATCAACTGCATGATTCCATAGTGAACTTGGGATAATTAACAGTGTACCTTGCAGGAGGTTACTTTCAGTTACAGTAAATTCACTCCTAATATTAGCAAACTAGCATATGACAGAGAGCCTCAGAAGTCAAACACTGCAGATTATATAGATCTTTTCACCTGCCATTATAGACAGTCTTGACAATTATCTGGAAGCATGATTCAGCACACGTAGCAGTCTCTACGTCCTGAAGAGAAAGAGCTTTGGGACAGCATGTGACAGAAGAAAGTTGACATGTGCTTCAGCTGTTTGTAACTTAATGATTGCTAATTGGCACAGATGTGGGATGTCTTGAAAAACAGTCTGCTGGATTGTCTTTACCATGCAGATAAATGACTCCGTAATCATATCCTTGCAATTTGAGCATCCAATGTTCAATGCAAACTGTATGCTGAAAAGACAGTAGTTAAACATGGGTTCAAGAGGCTTATGATCAGTTATTACTGTGAATGCGCATCCATATATATGCAGGTAAAGATGAGCGTATGCCCAGGCCACTGCAAGAGCCCCCCTTTCTGTTTGGGAATACCGTTGCTCAGTGGTTGAGAGAGCTTTGCTGGCATAGGCAATGGTGGAAGAAAAAAGAGGGGAATAAGACCCAACCTAGAAAACAGAAGCTGGGTACCCAAGGTTGGGTGGGATTAAAAATATATAAATAATGAAAATATAATTTATTAGAAGCGCTATGTCAATATTAAAATTATTTTTAAAATGTTAAAACAGCACAATGGCATATCCTAAGGTTGATATCTATAACCACATGCCAGATGCGTTTCGGCCTAGATGGCCTTTCTCAGTGGTCTGTTTGAAACCCATGTAAACCATGCACATATTTACAGATAAGAATACATATACAGACAATATAAAACAGACCAGGCATGTAAGGGTGGTAGAATATATTACCAATTACACAAACATCTGGTAAGATTGTCTAGTTTCACCAGGTTGATAATTGCACACATCTTATATGGGAGACATATACAGCCCAGCATAGCAACTAGACAATCTTACCAGATGTTTGTGTAATTGGTAATATATTATACAACCCTTACATGCCTGCTGTTTTAATGGTTTTAAAATAATTTTAACATTGACATAGCGCTTCTAATAAATTATATTTTCATTATGTATATATATTTTTTCATCCCACCCAACCATAGGCAATGGTGGAAACATGACCACATGGATAAGTCTGTAAATTCATGTTTTGCCTGGTTGTTTAGGTTTTGGGGCCATGACTATTGGGGAGACCCCAGGGGAGAGGCCTTCTACATGCTCGGTGATGCCAAGTTGTTCCAGATGCGATAACTCTTTTTCAACTACTTTTCTGATGTGGGAGAGAATGCACCTATGAGGAAGAGCTACTGGCTGAACAGTATCATCAACGTGGAGTTTTACTTGTTTGCCACAAAGCTTGCCAGTTCCTTGAAACAGAGCTTCATGAGCTTGGAGGCTTTGAGAAAGTTCATCAGGGTGTACAGCTCTGATCGTTTTGATTAATTCAAGGGCATTGGCTTCATCAAGCTGATTAGTGTATCAATGCTACTGGCCACTACATACACTGGGTGTGTAACAAAGAGATCCTTAAAGGTAAAGTGAGCTTGGAACATGCCAGATGTTAGTAATGGCTTGAGGTTCCATAGGCCTATCCATATCTTTACAGTTGTGGTTTGCAGAGGTGGCTTCTGAGGGTTTTCATCACAGGTACTCTGAGACATCACACTGACTGATATACCCTGTGCCCTGATATGAAGCTATGATGATGTGACAGACCATTTTGTGTGAAAACAGTGACCTGTGTGGAAAACGCTATATAAACATGAGTTGTCTTTTTCTGGAGGGTCAGTCTGGAGACGTTTGCTTGATCGGGGCCATGGCGATGCGCCTTTGAGTCATACTGTGGTGGTTTGCAGACCCTTGCATAGTGATTTCATTTTCTGCAGTTGGGACAAACAGCACCTTTGGCAGGGTCCTCATCTGCAAGCTTTTAAGAAGCATCCTTGTGGAAAGAGCACGCAGAAAAGTGACAGGTTTTTTATTTCATTCTTTCCTGCCCGCACAGAGGGCCCCCATTTTAAAACCATAATGGTGGAGGCCACATCCTGAAAGCACACACATACAAACATGCACATGTGAACCCTTTGTTCATTCATTTCAGCATTTTTCTTCTGGGCCTGGGCCTACTTTATTTCTTTCAACTCTTTATATCTTCACCTGTTTATGTCTTCAGCGTCCTGCTCAAGGCAACTTGCAATTAAAAACCACAATGTTAAAAAACAAGCCCTGGGCCATAAGTAGCATTTAAACAATATCCATAAAACTTGCATCGTTGCTCTCTATCAAGAAGCAATTTTATTTACTTCACTTATACCTTGCCTGATTAACATCCTCCTCATCTCCATTTTATGCTCACAATATCCTTTCAACAACCCTATGAGGCAGGCTGAGTGTATGTCACCCAGCAAGCTTCCATGGCAGAGTAGGATTTGAATTTGGGTCTCCTAGATCCTACTCTGACTTTGTTTGGAGAAAATTAAATGCTTCGCAGCAAGATAAGGTGCAGGAGGATGAAAGTTTTTACCTGCATGCTCTGTTTCTGAGAAAATGTCAGGTCCCAGGGCCAGAGGAGCATGGTCAAGAGAAGTCCAAGTTCAAAGCCGAGGGTCAGAAGCAGGTAAACACATTGCAAGAGAATAATCAAAGATACACAAAGGGTTTCAGCTCAGTAACTCACAGGTAGCATGGAGTGAAAACACAAGTTGTTCCCACACTAGCCTGGCTGCTGCTGTTTGTTTAACTAGCCTAAGAGGACCCAGCTGTTACTGATTCCTCTGACTCAGCAGTCCTTGCCAGAGGGAGCTCATCCTCCTCACCACTGTCAGCTGGCATGGTTCTCAGTAGCGCTTGTAATCTTGCACTTCTCCTACGCTGGAGGAGAAGGGTTCTACCCCTTTGGCGTCGCTGCTGTAGCAGTGGTGGGAGACTGCTGCTGGGTCCAGGTGAGTCCTCTGCTCTGGGTGGTTGTAGGCATGGGGCACAGTCATCTGCCTGCGCCTGCTCTGCCTGCTGTGGTTCCTCCCTGTCACTGGCAGCAATTTCCAGCTCTTCTACTCCTGAGGACGCCTCAGCAGGCTGACCCATGACAGAAACAGAGATCCATCCCATTCTCACTGTAAATAATAGGCATAATCTCTTCCCTCCAATAGCTTCAGAGGTGAGGCAGGTGGCAACCAGAGGCAGGGCTTTTTCAGTAGTGGCACCTTGCTTCCCCTTAAGGCTCACTTGGTCCTTACATTTCTTTATTTTAGGCACCAGCCAAAAAGTTTCTGTTCACCCAGGTTTTTTAATTAGGGGGTTGATATTTAAACACTTTTTAGTCTTATAAATAATAAGTGTGATAAATAACACTTGAAAATAATAAGTGTTCTCGTTGGATAGCATGTCTGTCAGACACAGATTGACGAAGTCATTTTTCTTGCTGTCCCTTCCTCCCATTACTGCCCTTAGGAAAGAAAAATTTAAATTTTGCAGAGAAACAGAACCGAAAAGCGGCCACAGACATCATGATGCTGCCAGATGATCTAGATGGTGTGGATCTGAAATGGAAGTAATCCTTCAGAGATTAGTTACCCTCTTGAGGAACTGGGTATATTCATGTTGACTCTGTTCCAAATGCATATCTCAGATTACTATTTTTTAGAGTAAAGGATCAGATATAATAAACATGCCTGTAACGCTACTGAAGGATAATTCCATTACACATTATGATATAACTAAAGCAATCTATGGTACTTCATCATCATACACGGCAAGTGTCATCATAACTGTACAGAGACACAATTAGCCAGTGTTACATAGCTATTAGATTTATATATTGCTTCATCCTGGTATATATATCCTTGAAAATAACATCATAAGTTCCCATAATAAGAATCTGTGTCTGAAATCCCAATTATGTATTCAGAAATTGAAGGTTTGCACAAACTGAGATTTTCAATGAAAGACTGCTCCTTCCTTTCCATAATTCTAAATATTTGCTCATTTCTTTCACTTGATGCAGAAGATGAACAAGCTTCAAGCAACGGAGAATCAAGGGGTCAGGTTATGCTGCCAAAAAGGCTTTACTACCTTGCTGCAAGAGGACTGTATTAGACAAACAGTTAGATTATACTCCTTTGCACAAAATACCCAAAGATACTCTGTATCCTCCAACATTTGAAAGTACTTTTCCAATATCAGGTCTTATGCATATTCTTTAGTAATACATAAGCAATGCTATGATCACTAATACTGTTTACCTTTTAATCATGGATCTAAAAGATCTGAAGCAGCATGAATGGGCTGCAACCATATTATTCTGAACCAGCTTTAAACAGCATATAAACAGAGTTGCACTTACCTGTGACTGTTGTTCATTGAGTGGTCTTCTGTGCAGGCACATATGGGAAACTGCATGTGCGCAGGCCAGCCACAGAGAACATCCTTGGTGGAAAGCTTCTAGAAGGGACGCTCCCCCCTCCCCTCTACCCGTGCATCGCAGCCAGCGGCTCTTCCCACCAAAATGACCACATGACAGAGGGGCGGAGGAGCAGCCATCCCTCAGTTCTCCCTTCATCACTGAGGAGAAGCCTCGTTGAAGAAGAGCGAACTAGCCCACAGAGGGGAAAGGAGGGAGGGATGTGTGCCTGCACAGAAGACCACTCGATGAACACTCACGAGTAAGTGCAACTCTGTTTTTCATCGTTGTGGTCTCTGTGCAGTCCCACATGGGAGAATGGCAAGCTCACTACTCAGGCGGAGGGAGTGTGGCTGCTCGCAGTGATCAAAGTATTAAGTACTGAATGTAACACCGCTCTCCTAGCAGCTGCCTTGGAATCAGCATCCACATCGATGAAGTAGTGGCAGACGAAGGTCATTGGAGATGACCAGGTCGCTGCTCTACAGACATTGATTTAAAAGTGCCGAATAAACCTATTTTGATGCAGGCACATACGCAGCCACGCATATGGTACCATTGCTGTCATGGAGGCCATTAGTCCCAAGAGTTTTTGAACTTTTATGGCCTGTTGTTATCTGCACTGTTTAAAGGCTGATATTAGGGTCTGAATGGCTTTAACCCTTGCACTGGGGGTGGGGGGGAGAGAGCCTGCCTGCTTGCAAATCCAACACTGTTCAGATAAATTTGATTACTTTTACTGGTTGAAGTCTCAATTTCTTAAGATTAAGGATAAAGCCCAAAGATTGTAACAGAGCAATTGGGGTATGTACATTGTCAGCTAAAGCGTCCTTGGAATCAGCAACCAGAAACCAGTCATCCAAATACAGGAATATTGTACAACCTCGCATTGCTAAATACCCTACCATCTCACCTACACATTTGGAAAAAAACCCTTGGTGTGGTAGCGATGCCTAATGGTAGGACATTATATTGATAATTTTTGTCATTACATGTGAACCTCAGATACTTTCTATACAGTACACGGCTTTGAGGTCAAGGACAGAGAAATACATATCAGGAACTAACAGTGCTGAGATCTCTGGTATGGAAACCATCCTAAAAGAACAAACCCAAAGGGATTTATTTAAAGCTCGGTGATCCCGAACGGGTCTCTTGGCACCTCCCTTTTTAACTACGAGGAAGTACCTAGAATAAAAACCTTTGTGTACGGATTCCGGAGAAAGGGGCAGCACAGATTTCTTTCAGATCCACCCCACTGGCCTTCTCCAGATCCCAGACCCTAGTTTTCTCTGTATTTTTCAGGTTTATTAACTCAAACTTTTTACAAAAAAAATCCAGGTTGGAAGATCCAATCACACAGGCCTCCTGCATCATGCCTGGTTTGGCCTTAAGGACTTCCCACAAGCCAGCCCCATTTTTGTGTGCATTCCAAAAGGCATTCAGCCTGAAAGTTCTGAACCGTGCTGGCCCCTATCAGTGCTCCACTGAAGACCAATTCATGCATCACTCAGGTCTCATGGTTTTACTTTCCCACCCCAATAACATATGGACTATGTCACATGAGAAGCACAGATATATTGATACTTCCCAAGTCAAGCCGCCAGCCCTAATATGTGACCTACCCCCACCACGTTAATTATTTGCCTGCTCAATATTCAGGTAACATCAACCGGGTGCCGGGTGCTGCGCTGCCTTTGCTTTCCTACTGATAGTCAGTCAGCAGAACTTCTCCCTTTGCTATTAGGAACTTATGTTAGAGTTGACAGCTTAATGAAGCCTCCTAAAACATGTCAAAGATGCTGCCTGAAGAAGTAAAAAACAGCACTGCATTCACTTACAAAGAGAAGAAACTCAACCTCTGTAATTCTGTTGCATAAAGTAGTTTAGGCTTAATGTAATATATTGGAGTTTGATTACTTTGCTTCAGCCACAACCCTGGTCTATGGATTCTAGAACATTATTACTTTGCAGGCACCCTTCCCTGCACATTCCATCCACTAGTATTTTTATTACTTTCTTGTCTCATAATCTATTCCTGTAGCAATCACTAGCCTACTTCTGTTTGTTTTCATTGCTGTGGTTGCATATTGGATGGAAAGCTTTAAGGATATTTCTGCAATAACTCCCAAATCTCTTTCCTGGTGAAAAGACTTGACCATTTTTCCGTGTTGCAGATAGGTTTTCTTCTTTCCAAACTGGATAAAGTTCACTTCTCCCCAGGTTTATTTATTATATAAACTATACCTTGAATACACCATATACAAACTCTCAGAAGACATTTATTATGATGCAACCTTCAGTAGTATTTGACATACTCTTTCCAATATGTATTTGCAAAAAAATTACAGAATTTAGCAAGGGTAAATAATTCCCTATGCTGGACATCAAAAAGTCATTAATTAGCAGTGAGTTAATGGTTAATTCACATAAATTGTATTATTTACTTTGCTACAACAGTTACACCAAATTTGCCTCAAGACAACTCTAACACCATTTTAAGCCTTGCCTCCTAATGCCCACAGTGGCGCATCTCAAAGATTTACTGGTACCAAGCTGGTGTGACTACAGAGCTGTCATAGAAGCGGGCAGCATCAGGGACATGTTGGGGGCAAACCAGAGCTTAGTAGGCATCATAAGCCTCTCAGCCATAGGCACTTCCCTCACATTACATCACACCCTGCTCAGGTAAGCTAGGAGAGCCCCAGTCCCAAGCTGTGACTGCTGCAGCAGTTTACCTATGCATCAAGAGGTTCGTTCTAAGTTTATCTCCCCCTGGCTTAGTCGGCATTCCAGCCATTCAGGTCAGGAGCATACTAAAATGTTGCTTATAGATGAAAATCCACAGGTTACAGTCAGAATGGCTAAGTTTTGTGCAGCGGCCTGTAGAATCCATCAGAGGCTGCTAAGAACACCGGTGTGTCAATAATTTTAATGGGTAGTTTATATAGTTTGCAAAGAGTCCAAACAACTTTTTTACTATTTGTATTAACCTGTGGGTAGAGGGTAACACTAAGGGTTTTAACGGTAAATTGTGAAGAGCTGAGCTGGTCTATGATTGAGTTTACCTATGCAAACACTGCCCACGGCATATGGCTCCAACAACCCTCCGCATCTCACCAGCTGCTGGCAGCCACTGCATACAGTGCAGAAACAGCCTTCCCCAACAGATATGCCAGTCAGCAGCACAGAATGACATCAGTGTGATGTCATGTTGGCATAACACTTTCCCCTAGCAAGTGGAGGGGTCACCGGAATTTCTGCCAAGCTGAAATTTGTCCTTTCCTTTTTTCCCATTTTCCGATCACTGCTCCATCTCAATGGCTTTAGAAGGGTTGATTCTAAATAAACCAAGAACCTACTTGCACAAGCTGCTTCGCTGCCTGGGCTTGAGCCAACTAGGCTGAATTTCAAAACGGCGTCCATATTCCATCTAATTTGTAAAGTGCAATTTGTTGAAGAACACATCACACTTAACAAAATATATCCGCACAACTAAAAATATGCACAGTATGCTTAATACTGTACACAAAATTGAATGAACCGTGCTTCTGCTTCTGGGTCCCTTATGCATCACAGGCTAGCTCTTGAAAGCCTGACATTGGGCTAGGGTCCCCGATGACACGACTCCCTTCCCAAAAACTGCCTCAGTCCACTCATCAGACCCAGTGGCTCCTGTTCTTGAGGCAGTCAGGACCCACAACAGCCCCAATGGTAGGGAAGACACCACCAAGTTGCTACTGCTTCAGTCAGGGAGGGGGATTGTGCCAATAAACCTTGTATATGGGCAGCAGCCACCCTACTGAGACAGCCGCCCTCCCCAAGATACCACATCCTGGGGCAATATCCTACCTTACTCTGCATGAGTTGTAGTACTGGTTTTTTGCTCCAGGTGAGAACATATTAGAGAACATTTAGCTCTGTATTTTAAGCAAAGTAATTTTGGAGCCTAGTGGATGGTCTGCTGCTAAACGGCTGAAGAGATACAAATATGGACCCGGTTAGCTATCTGGATGGAAGACCACTGGATGTTACAGGCAAGAGCAAACCGATATTCTTGTTAGGAGGGTGAAAGCTGTTTCCACATTTTATTTAAAAAAAGACTAACAGGCCATTCCTAACCATATTTAAATGCCACTGGTTTTGTTGCAACTTATTTCCAATTAAGTACGCTTAGAACAGCGGTCTAAGAGTACATTTCAACAGTTTGCCCAACAAAATGCTAAAAGCATCTCCCAGCAAGATGTCAGACAGAACAGATAAGAACATCCAAACTCGCCTTGGTCTATTAAAAATAACAAAGCTAAAATGTTTATTTTCAAAGCAGGTGACATTTATCCAGTAACACTGTGTATTACCATGCCTTGCTTTCTATGCCAAATGGCTGATGGCTGTATAATTCAATGTGATGGATGGTGTTGTCACTGTGCTGTTATTTGGTATGCTGTGGTAATAATGGGTCTTGAAACAGCTATCCTTCCAGGTATGTTATTCCCCAAGGTAACCCATGGACACCACACCAAAGGACAGCATAGAGGAGTACACAGGAAAATAGGGGGGAAATGCACCATAAAACCCTATAGCTATAAGACAAGCGTAGGCCACTGGTACAACCTAATTGCTTGAATTTCAAGTATACTTTAGGTATCCTTTGCACAAAATAAGAATAATCACTGGACTGCATATAATAATAAACAGAGATTAACAGTGTCAGCAATCTTGAACTTGGATTACTTTGAAGCCCAGGATACTTTACAGCAGCTTATGGTTCAAAAAATTTCTGATTGACTAGATGACACAACAGGCTTAACGCAGCAAACCAGAAAGGATTACATTTACTTAGAATGATGGCGAGCAACTGTCATTTCCGTTCAGTGATATCTTTCAGTCATACTCAGTTTGCCTGCTTCCACTTGGTGCAGTAAAAAAATGAAGGTAACAACTCTGATCAGCACCATGGACAGAGAATTATAGATAGCTATGTGACTTCCCACATACAAATTATTTTTCAGCAATAAACATCCTTTGGTTTCTCAATCCATACATCTTCTTGAAAGATTAAAATACTCTGCAACAGAAATTCATTTCCCCAACACTCAAAATGATTTCTTTTTGCTAGGAAGAGCCACTTATACGAGAGACTAAGGTGTGAGTAGAGGTATAAGGCTCAGTGGTGGAACACAATCAAGCACAGGTTCAAATCGCCAATAACTCATTAAGCTCACTGGGTAAACTTGGGTCAGTTGTTGACTCTCAGCCTAACCTACCTTACAGGGTTACTGTAAGGTTAAAATTGGAGGGTCCATAAACACTACCATGAGCTCCTTGGAGAAAGTGTGAGATTTTTTTGTCAAAAATTTGCTATGCTTCCTACAAAGAGTGAATATGTTACTGCATGAACTGAGGCTTCAGGATAACTAAGGACATCTGCAAGATCTTGACTGTAACATTATTTGAAAAGTGCACTTAAATTCTTCCAATCTCTTATACAGATACCCCTCTCATTATTATTGGGGCATTCACTTTTTTTTTAACAAAAAGGTTAATAATGTTAGCATGCCTACATCACAAGCACTCATACCTTTATTTAACAAATGGAAGTACGCAGCAGAAGTTTTTTCTGGACTGAGAGTGGAGAGATATTTAATAACTCATCGGGCATGATCCAGCCAATGTAGACCATTTTTAAAATCACACTGATTTCAGTGGAAGAGTGCTAGGCACAAGTTTAATTGAAAGCCATGGGGAAGGGGCTTTAAAGGTTTTGTCAATTTCACCAAGCACCTCTGACAGGGAAAAGGTGAAATTAACTAATCATTGACAAAATAGTTTTGACTGATTTCTGCATACAAATTCTTTTCTCTCCCTACCTCCAGAGTACCTAAAATATTTTTGTGTCCCTGGGAGGAAGGGGAGGGTAGCAGCTGTGTTTTTTCAACACAAAAGATTCCAGGTTCAACCTCTGGCACCTGCAGTTAAAATATTTCAGGTAGTAGGTGTTTGGAAAGACCTCTGCCTCTCCACCTAAACTCCTGATGAGTCACCACCACTAAGTAAACAGACCAGAGCAGGATAAATAGTTCGACTCCGATATAAGGCAGCTTCATCAAAACAATTATTCTCGTGGCAATAAAAAAAACCCAGCGGATTTTAAATTATTTAATTGATCTTTAATGATGGTATCAAAATTTACCACTTTCATTAGTAAGGCTGACCTTGATTGTGTCTGGATCCAGCTCAGAGAACTCACGCAAACACATACTGCAATCACTGAAGCCCTCAGGACAAAGGCAAGAAGTAGGAAGGAGCCTCTTCCATCCTGCCCAGATCTACCTCAGCTGAGAATCTCCTTCTCACAGGACATGTTTATTGAATTTTGATTGCCATTTGTATTTGAGTTTTGATTCCTCTGAGTGCCTTAGGAGGCAATTTGTGGCTGCCAAACTGGACAGAAATAAATGATCTTCTCACCACCTACAGCAACATTTTAAAATATTTTCACCACAAAAGCTGGCGAGCGTATGGCAGTGATGCTCAGTGGCTCAGGAACCACACAATGTGGCTCTTCTGAGCACCATCCCCTTATGTGGCATCTGCCCCATATTTCAGGAAGTAGGCAAGGCCCTTCCTGGTGAGGCCTGTGGTTAGCAGTTCATGCCCACTTCCCTGAGCTGCAGGCCTCATGCCAAAGACAAAAGTAAATATGGCTCTTTGGGTTGATAATTGAGAATGTGGCTCTCTGTGAGATGCAGAATCAGGGCCACTAGCGTGTGGGATGTGCAGCACACAGTTGCCTCAAACCTCAACCTCTCCTCAGCACCCATTTGCCTTTACCTTTATCCCTTAGAAGCTCCTTGATCCATTGATCTTGAGCAGCATATATCTAATGTTTGAGGGATATAAGGACTGAAACAAATCTTGCCACTGACAATGTAGCCTTGGGATCCCTGTCACCTAGTAAAAAAGGCATCATGTCAGACATAGAGGCATTAGATTTATATGTTAAAAGGGGAGAAATATAATGTGATCAAAGTTCCTCATAAAAGCGGCAACACCCATTTGGGTAATAGCTGTTCTGAAAAATTTTGTTCTGCCTCCATCTCGGCTACATTATCACAGAACATTAAAGAGAAGTTTATGTTTATTCTCTTCGAACCAGCTGCTGGGATTAACATTACACAGCTGCCATTGAACAAATGCAAGAGAATCATAATAAATGTGACATATTTACTATCCAGTAGCTTATTAAAAAAAAAAAAAAAGTCCCAACATCAAGCAATTGTGTTAGCCTTAATTCCTCCATACCAACGAGAAACAAATCTAATCATTAGGATTTGGTGTGCTGCGTCTGCCGGCTCCCAACTGCAGGAGAAATTAATGTGATTTAAGACAATGTTAAAGATTCCAAACTTAATCAAAGGAACCATCAGGTGCTTAGTCTCCAGGGTCAAATTGCAAA
The DNA here is from genome assembly GCF_029931775.1 of Euleptes europaea. Classification (NCBI taxonomy): domain Eukaryota; kingdom Metazoa; phylum Chordata; class Lepidosauria; order Squamata; family Sphaerodactylidae; genus Euleptes; species Euleptes europaea. The sequence continues at coordinate 30,401,383 of NC_079326.1, forward strand.
TGTCTCAAGGAGTCTCTAATTAGATCTAGCTTGATAGCCAAGTACTAGTTGGCCATGATAGCTCACCAATCAAATCCACGTTTTCTTTTTCCCAAGCATGTTGCTCTTCAGGAATCCAACAGGATGCATCAGGCTACAAACTGCATGTCCACCCTGCAAAGAAATGTCACTCCCACTTCGAGTGGCGTCAGCTGTTGCAGATCCTTTTGTGCAACAAGCTGCAAGAACACTGTTAGCACAACTATCTCATTTCTCTCCTTTTTACTATAACAACAATGGCTCATCCAAACAGCTGCTTAGCTTCACATTGGGCTGGCATTGGTCCAGCAGGAGTTTTGATTCCACCATCCTTGAATAGTTTGTGTGTGTCTGTTAAGTGCCGTCGAATCACTTCCGACTCATGATGACCTTATGAATCATTGTCCTCCAAAATGTCTTATCTTTGACAGCCTTGCTCAAATATTGCAAATTGAGGGCTGTGACTTCCTTTATTGAGTCCATCCATCTCATATTGGGTCTTCCTCTTTTCCTGCTGCCCTCAATTTTTCCTAGCATGATTAGCTTACCTGCCCTCAACTTTTCCTAGCATGAATAGTTTACCTATTCCATATACAAGTATACTGGCTGGTCACAACGTGGGCATTAGCAGGATGATGCAACGTGGATGCAGACTGCAGCGCAAATAGCTGACCTGCTCTTTTCATGTGATACAACAGAACATGTATGTTCTCCCGCATCAACAATATGTAATGGATTCTGCTGGTTCATTCAATCATTTAACCTTCCCTGAAGCACTTGACTATAATACACATATCTGTCATCCTTTGCTATTAGGCAAAGAATTGCTCTCCTCATCACCAGCAAGCTATCTTCCTGTGGAAGGAGAATGTGATGTAGCCTTAATCTGTTCTAACACATTAAATTATAAAATGTATGTATTTCATGGTTCACTCGTGCTTTTTTCTATGGAAGCTAATTTTAGTCATAGTCCGCCTTCCTCGCTGAGATTCAAGACAGAGGTCAAAAAACATGAGCTAAAAAAGTGGGCAGTGAAAGCCAGCATGATATAGTGGTTATAGATTCAGATTAGGATCTGGGAGACCCAGGTTCAAATCCCCACTCTGCCATGGAAGCTAGCCAGGTCACCCTGGACCACTCGCTCTCTCTCAGCCCAACTTACCGCACTGGCTGGCGATGGCTATTGTGAAAATCAAACGAAAGAGGGGAGAATAACATTGTAACCTGCTATAGATCCCCGGGGAGGGTGAAGCTGGGTCTAAATAAAATACATATAAAACTGGTCAGAGGCAGGCAGGAGGAAGGCTTCAAAAGTTGTGGAGTAGAGTGAGAGAAGCCAAGTTGTTACATTCCCGCACCAACTCTTGTCTGAGCACACTGGGAGATCTCTCACAAGCCACAGTTCCCTCTCTCTCAGATCTTCCCTCCTCATAGGGTATTGGGTCAATTCCCAAATCACTGAGAGAAGCTTCAGCGTTCTGATGTGCAACATAAATAACCAATATTTTGACTGTGTACAAAGTTCACCGGGTATGATTTGGTTCCCTGAGAGGTTTAATATGCATTTGGCTCTCAAATGTACCTACTGTGTCTCTATCCTTCCTTTCCATTTCATAAGGGAAATGGCTAACAAAAGGAATGTGAAAATGAGTGGAGGTTGGCCAATTCTGGCTCTCATGCAGTATGGCTGGACACTACTAGAAAGCCCCCACAGCAACACAAACAACGGCCTGTCAGCTTTTTGGAGCTACCACTGGCAGTAGGACCAGACAGGCTAGTGCGAAGGAGCTTAATCTCTTGCCTTTCTCTGTAAAACTTCAGAATGGTTAGCCACTGATGGAATCAAAATTTCCATACTGAGTTCTTAAATGTAGAATTCTTATTCCAGTTGGGGGGGGGGGGTAAAATTAAGCTCCTTCTTGCAAATATTATGCCATTTGCCACTCTGGGCACCACCCAGTTACCATTCATTTCAGACATCACATGAAACCCTAATTTATTTTTACCAGAGTTAACTTGTGAAACCAGGATTCAGTTCACACAGACCAAAGTTCACTCATGCCATGGTTTGGCTTAACAAACGCCATTCCATTGCCTTTTCTCTGCTGCTGAGAGTGCATCACCAGAGGACAAGCCAGAATTAAACCAAGATGCCTCCATTCAGACATCACACAAAACTAGGGTGGCCAGGTCCCTCTTCACCACCGGCGGGAAATTTTGGGGGGGTGGAGCCTGAGGAAGGTGGGGTTTGGGGAGGGGAGGGACTTCAATGCCATAGAGTCCAATTGCCAAAGCAGCCATTTTCTCCAGGTGAACTGATCTCTATCAACTGGAGATCAGTTGTAATAGCAGGAGATCTCCAGCTATTACCTGGAGGTTGGCAACCCTACACAAAACCACAGTTAAACAGCTTCTGATCCTGGCTCAACAGACCATAACAAAGCACAGTTAGTGGAGTGGTCCAAGTTCAGACAATCACACTAACCACTGCTAGTTCAATTAACCTCTGGTTTCACATGATGCCTGAACTGAGCCTACTAAGCATTTTAAGACCCATTTCCTTCAACACCAGAGATTGCCAAATACTCAGTTTCTTCTTGCTGAGATCAAGATGCCTTAGCAGCACTGAACTTAAGACAGACCACATTCTACAGCATGGATTGCCCTAATTATTAAGTTACTCGACAAACAGGATTTTTCAAGGAAGGAAGAAACCTGGTTGTTTGCCTCTGCTTTTTTGCTAATTAGCTTGGAGAAGTTTTTTTTTTTTAAGGGGTTTATTCTGCTTCTATATTTGTAGCTCACTATATTGTTTTACGAAAGCTGGGACTTTGTACAAGTTGAAACCTTCCGTGTAATCATTTGTAATCCTCCCAACACCCGCACGCTGTGTTTTGGCAAGCAGTGTATGGCACAGGATATCTTTCTGCACACAATTCCAGCCATCGTTCACCTAATCAGTCACATTTGATCTTGTGCATTCTCTCAGACATGTAGCTTTAAAACCAAGGTACTCAGATTAACCCCTCTTTTATGTTTTGATTGAGCCTAAAACAAAACCAAGAGGCTACTTACAAATGTTATGAATTGAGTCTATTCTCTTCTAGCCCTACCAATACTACCCACACAGCTAGGATGCAGGGGTATTGTAGTGAAATGTAGTCTTGATTGGGGAGTTGGAACAGGGGAGGAGCAACTAATAGGAAACAGGAAGTTACAAGGAGACAGAGAGAAAGAGCAAGCAGGCACTAGGGAGGAACTGTTGATTTTTCTTTGTGTTATCGAAGTTCAATAAACACCTTGTTATACAAATACCTGAAGTCCCTGGCATTAATAAGACAGGTATGATGTAAATTTGTTTGGTTCCCAAAACGTACCTCTAAGTATTCTATTTTTATTAAATATGAAAAAGAAGAAGGAAAAGGAAGGAGCTGAATATTAGTAATTCACTAATTAATCCCTTTTTGGTACAGAAAGTTGATAGCAGGTTGCCTACCTGCACGCTAATAGTCCCATAAGAATTAACAGAAGACAACTGGTCACCACTGTTTCAGTTACGTGGACAAACCTCTTTGATTTACCACTAAACTCAACCCCCTGATTCTAGTCCACAAGTAACTCAGTTTCAGAAGTTATGTTAAATAAGCCTTAGGGATATATATCAAAGCCCTAAAGAACTGAAATGGTTAGCAAGACTATCACCACGGTGAAGCTTGTCCCACAAACTTTAATGCGCATGGGTTCCACAATAGGGGGAGAGTGTGGTCATGCCCCCATCCCCAACTTGCCAAGACATAATGTACAAAAGGCACCTACAGGTGTGTGGTCAACACACACAGGTCCAAAGACCTGTGATATTTACTTTGCAATTTTAAAAGATATGCATAAGTCCACACACATGTGACTTCTATACGTGCATTAGGAGTAAAGTGCCAGAGGCACATAGGTGAAACAGGTCTGAAGTAAGAATAAGTAGAGGTAAACTGGGACCAGAGGTGGGGTGGCCAAGCACAACAACCCTATTGTCCCACCATGCAAGGAATCTACATCTACTAAGGTATATATGAACAGTCCTAACAAAAAAAAGTACTCATTGGAAATCTACAGCATCATATAGCAGAATGTGTATTATTTCTGACTGAAATATGGAGATATATAAATGTGATAAATAGAATGGAGAAGGATAGAATGAGACAGTAAACAGTTTGTTCATACTAACAGGAAGTCAGGTAATTTCTTTTTACATGATGTTGGAGCTGGGTAGTGTGAGGGAGTCCACAAAGTTATCTTTGTGGCAGCTGGATGTTTTGATTTTAAATATAAATGTTAGTGAATGTTATTTGTTATTATTTTGACCTATTTACTCATTGTTCTGTTAGCTTATTGTTGTAAGCCGCCCTGAGCCCAGCCTCACCAGGGAAGGGAAGAGTGTAAATCAAATCAAATTACAAAATGAATTCCAGGTAAATTGAGAAAAAGGCCATACTAGAGCAGCCTAAGGAAAATCTAAGAAAATGGTATTTTCTAATCCATGTTTTCTATTTCTAAGCAAAGAGTTTTTAATAAGCCATTCTAAGATATATGCATGCATTGTCTAGACATTCAATGGCACAATGTCCAAAGGCCGTTGCAATCTTAACACAAGGGAGAGCATGCATTAATAGTTTATTTAAATGCAAAGTCCATACAGTATACAAGAAGCAAACCCCAAAACACAAAACATGTATAATAGATTTGGCGGCATATAAATACATTTGTTATTGTTATTGTTGTCATTGATTATGATGATAATAATAATGATGATAATAATAATGGGTTCTACCTGGTCCAAATCAGGAGCTGTACCATGTTCAGAAATAACCACTCTACCAAAATAAATTATTTTTGTACATATCTCTTAGTTGATAATGGTTTGTCTGTTGATCTAGCACAGCAAGGCCAGGAGAACATGTGGATAAAAAGCTTTCAGTAACATCACTCACTATCTCTACACCTTCAGAATGCTAGCTGCAATCTACACTACTTTCATACTAAGAGGTGAACTTTTTATAAAAGGAAAAGAATAAACCTAAAGCAATTTTTTTATTTATGTGCAACAGTCATTAATACAAAAAATAAAAGGTAAAAAAAATGGAAAAGCTTCCTTTTGAGTACTGCCGATTTCCTCAAACTGATTGATCTGAAGCTTTTGTTTGCAAGCAAACTCAGCAGAGGCCTGCAGAAGCAGGAAAGAGATATTTCTGAACCCGTTTGAAGAAATCTCATCCATGAAGAAACCAAATTACCATGGTAATTATCGTCTTACTTATAATTGTAAGTATATCCTTCCATGGTTCATACAGCTCTTATTCCGAGTGCCTTAATCCTCCCTGGAAAGAGATTATCTTTTATGGAGTAGCAGAATTAAGCATGTCCTGTCAACCAGGAAACTATGGTGTATTTGAGCTTTGTGACGGTTACAAAGCTGTTAACACATACGTTCCTTTTCTGCTTCAGTACTATGATACACAAGACACAGAAAGATAAAGCGAGGAAGGTACATCTGCACAATCCGCTTAAGAAGAATCCTCATGGCATTTTAGCTTCAAGCCACTAGAGCAAAACCCCTGGGTCACATTTCCTACAAATACTCATGTTTGTGTTGCTAGATCACACTATTGTTGCTTTAGCAACATCATGATTCGAAGAAACATATGGATGATTTCTTTCTTTTGCTATCACAATATAGTACTTTGAGAAGTTGTTGTTGTTGTTGTTATAGATGATTATTTTAAAAAACAGAAGCCTGGATTGTGCGCCAGTAGTTTACAATTATGAGCTAACCATAGTTGCACTGTTTAGTAATCATAATTTTTTGGGCAGGCTACCTACTCCCATAGGCATCTCCTCACTTAAGAGCTGCAATGGAGGCTCTTCTCTGCATGGCCTCACATTCAAAGGTAAGGAGGGTGAAGATCGGAGACAGGGTCTTTTCAGTGATGGTGCCTTGACTTTGGAATGCCCTTCCCATAACAGTGCCAGTTTACTAAACTTTAACTGCCAGATTAAGAGCCAGCGTGGTGTAGTGGTTAAGAGCGGTGGTTTGGAGTGGTGGAGTCTGATCTGGAGACCCGGGTTTGATTCCCCAGTCCTCCACATGAGCGGCAGAGGCTAATCTGGTGAACTGGATTTGTTTCCCCACTCCTGCACACGAAGCCAGCTGGGTGACCTTGGGCAAGTCACATTCTCTCAGCTTCACCTACCTCACTGGGTGTCTGTTGTGGGGAGGGGAAGGGAAGGGGATTGTAAGCTGGTTTGATTCTTCCTTAAATTGTAGAGAAAGTTGGCATATAAAAACCAACTCTTCTTCTTCAGGATTGAAAAAAATCATTCACCCAGATATTTTGCAGCATCTACTGATTTGCGTAATTGTGTTTACTGGAAAGGGATTTTTTTATCCCATTTCAGATGGCCAGGAGAACTCTGTTTTATTGTTTATCAGCAATTTTATTGTCATTATTACCAGAAATTTTATCTGGTGTTTTTATCCAGTGGAAATGCCTACAGCTTTTTACATCCAGCTATGAACACAGACAATGAAGAACTGGAAAACAGAGTCTTCAAGCAAAAATCCAAGGAAGCCTAAACTAAGAATCTGTTTGCATAATTATTTTACTTGTATGTCAGCTTCTCTGAAAAAACATTGTATTTTTATCACACTCTTTCTGCAAGGAGCTCAGAGTGGTGCACATGGTTCTTCCCTCTTTCTTGCTGTCCTTACAAATAATCCTGTGAGTTGGTTTAGGGCTGAAAGGAATGTCAGGCCCATGGTGTTTCACTAGGAGCAGGGATTTGAACCTGGGCCTAGCCCAATAGTCTACCCATTACACCACACTGTCCCTCAAATGTATTCAGTTCTGATCAGGTGCCTACAAACCAAAGTAGATATGCTGGTTTTAAAAGAGTTGGGTACAGGCTACCCACGTAACAGCTACAGGGAGTATCTGTTAAAAAATAATGCCAGCAAGGTGTAGTGGTTAAGAGGACTACAGTGGAAGCACTACAGTTTGAAGCAGTGGATTCTAATTTGGAGAATCCGATGTGATTCCCCACTCCTCCACATGAGCGGCGGACGCTAATCTGGTGAACGGGGTTGGTTTCCCCACTCCTACACATGAAGTCTGCTGGGTGAACTTGGGACAGTCACAGATCTCTCCGAACTCTCTCAGCCCCACCTACCTCACGGGGAGTCAGTTGTGGGGAGGGGAAGGGAAGGTGATGGTAAGCCAATTTGATTATCTCTCAAGTGGTAGAGAAAGTCAGCATATAAAACCAACTTTTCTTCTTCTAAAGAAGAATACTGTTTGGGCTCGGAATGCTGTCATGGGTAGGGGGGACTCCTGCCTTCCCCTTGCTGTTTTCCTATACTAAAATGGCTCCTCGTGGAGCCTTCTGTGCACATGGAGCGGGGGGCGGGGCGGGAATGGGGAAATAATTCCCCATCAGTTCTGCTTCAGCCTCCTCCCCCCACAGCAACATTCCTAGCCCAAACAGGCTTGCCTTTATTTATTTTTTAACAGGCATTCCCCCCGCGGGTCTCTTCATGACCTTGGGCCAGCTGCTGCCTCTCAGCCTAACCTATTTCATAGGATCCTTGTGAGGAAGGGAAAATCTTGTATGCTGCTCTGAGCTGCTTTGGAAGAAGGACCGGACAGAAGTGTACCAGACAGGCAGGCAACATTTTGATGCAGTTGTGTGGCTCTGAAAAGTGAAAAAATTCCCCAATTCCATCCTTTTGGTTCATGATGCAGAAAACACATGTAGCAATCACCCATTCCAAAGGTAACTTACAAAACAAGGTACAACTCTTTTCTATGTCCCTTACAGGACTGACTAAACTGAGGCTATTGTATTTTGGTCACATTATGAGAAGACAAGAGTCACTGGAAAAGACAGTCATACTAGGAAAAGTTGAGGGCAGCAGGAAAAGAGGAAGACCCAACAAGAGATGGATGGACTCAATAAAGGAAGCCACAGCCCTCAGTTTGCAAGATCTGAGCAAGGCTGTCAAAGATAGGACATTTTGGAGGACTTTGATTCATAGGGCTGCCATGGGTCGGAGGTGACTTGACGGCACTTAACACACACACACACGACTGAATCCCTGATTGTACACTGCCCATGTGCCAAGCATGAGCATCTCATACCAGAGCACAGGAAAGAGAGAATATACCATATATATTTAAAAAGGTGCAATATGAAGGCATGAAACCCCACACCACAGGAGGGTGTGCCGCACAGGTGTGCCCCCAAATGTTGCTATCAGTAGGAAACCTAAAACCCTCTTTACATTCCTAGACCAAATCCCCTTTGCTCATTAGCATTCTGTCTTGGAGTTAAAATCCTCTAGGCTCGCACAAGTCAATGGGAGTTTCATCTGAAATAAGAACTGATTGACTTTAGCCCTCCAGGATCTATTATTTTCCATTAAAAACACCTAGCAAGCGAGGCGGCGCTTGTGAGAATTAGGCGCCGTGCTGATGTGGTGAGCACACTGCTTTCCAGCGAGCCATATTCATGGCTCCTAATACCTTCAACATATCATAATCATTTTGAAAGCTTCAACACATGTCTTCTAATGGTGTCACTCTATATAATGAGATATGCAAATTAGAGTGTTATAGAGAGTCTTAATTGCATTATATCATTCAGAGTTGTAAATGTTCAGCTAGTTACTGTCCAGGTAGAGCAATGAAGGGGGGAAGGGGGGGAGAGGAGAAGGAAAAAGAAGAAATATTCTATTTTTTTGCCGCCTGACCCCAAAATTAAATAGGCTTCCATTACTAATAGGCATATTAATATGCTCCTCAGACACAACTGCAACAGTAGGTAAACACAGAGGGCCTCGGGAGATGCATCCTCTTTGCCTGAGAAATGTTTTCTGAACCCTGGCTTTGGTGTTTTGGGTTCCTCAGGCCCCATTTCATCTCTCTTTTTTTTAAAGCCTATTGTAGACCCCTGAGGAAGGAAGCTTAGATCAAATACAGTTTGGCAGGTAAAGGGCATGTTAGATACAGCATAAGCGCACTCACGGAAGGGGGAGGGGATGCAATCGCAGCAGAAGAAACCCTTTCCTTGCCATACAGTTGAAATATCTTCCCAACCAAAAATATCTCTTCCTCTCTCCCTTGCAACATATCTTACATGAAACCTCTTTGATCATTCAGGGAAGTAGAACTGAGCCAATATTGTCCCATGATTAATGTAATGGCACTTGACTACCACCATAACTGGCTAGAGCCTTTCAAAGTGATTTTTTTTAAAAGGATTGAATTTATAATGAACAAATTCAGTGGCAGGGCTCAGGCCCCTTTCGGGACATTATCATCTGCTCTGGAAGTAAGCCACTTTGTACATGTCCAGGCGGTATGTCTCTTGCTGTACATTTCTTTAAACAAGAAGTATGGCCCATGAAAAGGAATGGCATTAAAATGAAAGGAAGAGGAGAGGGAATAAAGGATTGAGACCAATGGACTCCAAAAGAGATTTTTGGGTTTTTTGCTTATACAACTAGCATCAATACAATAGCATCAAGGAACAGAAAATACTTGATTTAATATAATATGCAGCTTAGTTTTATCTAGGATTTCTGTCCTTTAGCTTTATATTCTCATCTTCAACAGCACTACTTTTATTTGTATTGCTATAGCAGCAGGATCTGCAAACCAATACAAAGGAGAATCTCTGCCACTAGAGACCTGACAATCCTACCACCTCTCCATCTTGCTGTTTGTCACAACCACACAAACTCAGCTAAGCCGATCCTCTGACTGGGGTCCACGTGGATATTCAGCAACTGCACTTTTACATCTCCACTCGTGAACAAATAAAATGGTCCAAAGCGAGCCCCAGATAACTCTGCCGCTTCCTCATCAGGGATACCCTCTAGCTCAGGGCTTGACAAATCACAGGTGCCAGGTTGCCATGGTGCTTAGAAATTTAATTGCAGCATCTAGTATTTTAAGCAATAAATAGGCTGGGAGGTAATCAGGCTCAGCTGCCCTGCTGGCAGGTGTTGAGCTCCTCTGCTGCACTGTGCTTGCTCCAGGATCCTGAGAGGAATTACTGTTCTCATTCTCTGGCTCTGGGATGGGGTTGTGTGCAGCCAATCGAGCACTTCGCCTCTTTTGGGTCACCTTAGTCCTGGCCCTTTGCCATGGCTGCTCCTGCAGAGGGAGAGCATCCCCTGGAGGTCTACGGGCACAGGTCCTACCCAGCAGAGCCCTGGTGACTATTTCAGGGACCAGTGGCAAGGCCTCCATTACTGGCTCAGGCAGGATGGCTTCTGGTGCTGCTGGACCATTATCAACAGGTGCCTCTGCCATGTTAGGCTCTCCCTGGTCCTGCTGGTGCTCCTTGGCTGGTGGCCTTGTCTCCTTGGGCTCTTCCTCTGAGGACTCCAAGTCTGAGTCACTGAGCTAATCGGCAGAGGTCATGACAGAATCCAACCAATTTTTCCATTGTTGAAGAAAAGAGGAAGGGGTCCCTTTGACCACCAAGAGGTTATGCTATGGATCTGGGGATCTGCATAGACAAAAGCCGTGTGTAACAGTTGCTGTAATAAGGAGGAGAATTGAGCGAGATGGAGCTAAAAAATTGGCTGGATCCAACCCAAAGTTTACCATTCACGTCAGAATGTTTTTTTGCATGACAAAATTAAATGTGAATGAAGTTCATGCCACTGCTTGTTTCTATGTAAATGTAACTTTACATCTTGATGGATGAATTAATTAACCAATTTATACTGGCTCCAATATAGAATTAGATGGATTTTTTAGTGGAATAATGGGATTATGAGAAATTGGAAAGATGTTAGGCCAGTGCTAGCTTTCTGTACTACAGTACTTTTCACTTACCCTGAAAAAGCCCTCCAATGGTGGAGGAGGGTATTTAGTTTTATATCCAATCCTCACACCCCAGCCAAGGCTATATCACTATAGCTCTATAATGTTATAGTGATCTATTTCAACAATGTATTAGTTCCCATCTTTTTTTAAAGTAAGGTTGTAGCCCTTTTGGTCACAGGGTTATAAGGAGAAATAACCAGTGCCTTTTCCCTTTTAGCTTTGCAACCCAAACAGCTACAGACTTCAATAAATTAAAGGTGGGAACCAGTACATTGTTGCAGTAGATCTTCATAACATTATAGCAATATAAATATGATCAGAAAAAGCTCTTGGCGAAGGATGGCCACCACAGGAACCAAAAATAAGGGAAATGGGACCAGCCTTCCAATCTGCATGACGTTCAAGGTGCTTTGACTGTGATCCTTCCAAATCAGGTTTGGTAAAGATCTCAGCAAAGCAGAGGGAAACAGGACAAATGGAGGGTACCATAGTGTGGATGCTCCCAAAATTAGTGGTGCAGTAAGGAAACTAGGGTGGAGAAAAATTAAGGATGCCGGGCCGCTGGCTGGCATCCCCGAGAGCTTTAAGGCGTGTTTGGAGACAGAAATGGTATTCAGCTGAAAACCCGAATGTGACTTAAGCACACTGGGCAACATTCTGGCCATCCCTGAAAACTCCATGGTACCATGGAGTTTTCAGACAGCCATCCCACACACTTATATCGCATCCAAGTTTTCAGCCGCATGTGACATCACACATCACACAATGTCATTTCTGGCTCCAGACCTTTCCCCCACTGGTTTGGAGAGCAAGGGTAGGCCCATCAACGGTACCCCTCCTGATAGAAGCGGGTACCTGGCAACCCTAAGTGAAAAATCTGTATGGAAGGAGCCCTGGAGTGAGTTCTGGGCTTGCTCAAGTTTCATTTATTTAAGACATGAGTGTATTAGTCACTTTCCTACAAAAAAAAAAAAAATAGCCAAAGAGGGAGAGTAGTAGAGGAGTTATAAATGATGTATTTTATCTTGTTAAATCGGTAAAAGTTGAGGTTTGATAGGAAAGTAAGTACCGCTCATATTTGAATTCTCCCCATGGAAAAATGCCAGTTATTTTCCCTGACTTCAAAATGTCTGGAAATTTTAGATCGTTACACCTGACTCAGTATAAGACTGCTTCAGGTGGATAGCTATCACACAGAGACACACATACTTCTAGTTACCTAGAACGACTGGACAGCTCAGTGCTCTTTAGCATATATAAAATATCAAGCTATTCTTGCACTTAAATTACAGTGGTCTCCTGCCACTTCTGGCAATTTTCTTTCCTTTGCTCCAGAAATACTGAGGATGTTCACCGGTGGATAATACAATAGTCTACATGTGACAGATATACATTCTGTGCATGAGGCGTTTGCCCCAGCGGCCAGGATATGGTTAGAAGGCATATGATGCAGCAACCTAAGCAGGTATGGGTTTGGCCAGTGCTTGGACAGGAAACTTTCAGGGACCCTTGCGTATGTAGCCGTGAGTACCAGGATGAAAGAAAGATGGCATATAAAAGAACATACATACATTTCATTTTGGGGTTCTTTCTTTTATGAATGGAAGATGTCTCAGGCATGGCAAGCATATCATCTAAAACAGTGGTTCTCATATCTTACATCCCACCAATCACTCTGTCAAATTACCTCGGTCTCGCCATATGGAAACAAAAAGCCGACTTTTTCCAACATGATTGTTTATCTGTTCACAGATATCCTTTACATTCTATTTATATTTCATTATAAGTTTTAAGACATTAAAACTGCAGCATTGCTGGAAGTAAATGTTATTACTATAACACAAGGAGCCTCGCTGCAGCGTTCTGTACCAGCTGGAGTTTCCAGATCAGTCTTCAGGGCAGCCCTACATAGAGTTACAGTCATCCAGCCTGAAGGTGACCGTCGCATGGATCACTGTGGCTAGGTCAGGGCAAGAGAAATAAGGCACCAGCTGCCAGGCCCAGTGGAGATGGGAAAAGGCCACCTGGACCATAGTTGTGACCTGAGCCTCCATTGTCAAGTTTGTGTCGTATCACAAACAGCTTTTGAAAATTCACTTCAGTTTCAAAAACTAGTTTGGCCGGGGGGGGGGGGGGAGTCTTGAAAGGCAAATCCCGAGCCTTCTTGGCAATGCAGAACTACACATAATATTAGCCAATACTCAGACATACCAATACCAATTCCAAAATGTAATGAAAAATGCTTGAAGAACACCTCTTCAAAAAGCAAACAACCAAGTTGCACACAATTGCCATGTCAGCTCACCCAAGCTAACAATTGCTCATTTCGTTCCTTGGACTACACTCCCACTAGAAAGAACGTATTTTATAGAACTTTACATTAGAATGATATAAAAGGCCTTTCTGACAAATTTACTAGACTCAAAGCATCACAGTTCCCTCTGAAGTGCAAAAGCATCTTTATAAAATAAAGTTTTAAAACAACACAAGTAACTTGTAATTAGCTACTATCATTTAGCCAAGATCAAGTGAGGAGCCCATTTAATATTATGTGCTGTGGCCTCTGTCTAAAAGATTATTCTTTGCATTTGCAGGGCACTGACTCAATAATCAAACGGGTCCTTTCCATTTCTGACTTCCATTAGCCTATGAATTAGAACAAAAGTACCATTAACCAATCATAATTGTGGGGAAAGCCTTTGACACTCCAGATTAACTATTGCCATGATGCAGGATAACCCCTAAAATTACAACATACCCAAGCAATTGACAATAAAGCTATCATCCTTCCAGAACATTAACCTGTGATTCAATTCAGAAGACCCTAGAGGCCATTTTTAAAAAACCACAGTTACAACAAGTTTTTACAGGCATTCTTTTCTTATTCCAAAATGGTACGGTATTTTATTGAACTCCATTGGAAAACCACTGCAGTTTGATAAGCACATTTCATTCTCTATCCCCAAATTAATAATTTGGTTAGCCTCTGGCCTGCTAACTTTATTTGTAAACTATGTAGCAATACAGAAAGCTATTATGGCTTCACAAATAAAACAGAAGGATTTTTATACATGCAAGAGACTTCCTTACTCCCTATTGCAGTCTGAAATGCTTCCCTCCCCCCCCCCAAAAAAAATGCTGTTCCTGGTTATGGGGGGGCACAGCTATGGGTAGGAATTAACAAAAATCATCTCCCTTGTGCAGGCAGAAATGTTAGGTTGGGTGTATCCTGATGAGCAGGAAAAGAGGAAGACCCAACAAGAGAGGGATGGACTCAATAAAGGAAGCCACAGCCCTCAATCTGCAAGACCGGAGCAAGGCTGTCAAAGATAGGACATTTTGGAGGACTTTGATTCATAGGGTCGCCATGAGTCGGAAGCGACTTGACACACTTAACACACACACACATCCTGATGAGAGGCAAGAACAAACTTTGAAGCAATCTAAACCAAGGGTGGCCAATAAACAGCCAGAAGAGCCACCTTCATTTCAGGAAAGCCATTTTATCAATGTCCTCACTCTAGCTGCCTTACTCACATGAAAAAGCATGGTTGTAAGGTCTCCTACCTTGTCCGTCGGCACGGGTTCAGTGGCGTTGCTGTGCCCCAGCTATTTCCCTCTTTCCCCTAGGTATCTTTAGCTTTTCTCCTCTCTGTTTCCCCTTTCCGTCTTGCTCCTTAGGCGCTTGGCCTCAGTAACTGGAGTCATGGAATGCCACTCGCTTCCTCCTTCTGACTCAAGGTCTCTGTGCCAGCCCATCCGGGCTCAAGGCTACAGACCCAGCTCCTCCTCGGCCAGCGTCTTTTTACTCTTATTTCTACAGTGTCCCCTTTACTACCTGCCCCACCCACCAATTAACTACACCTGGTTTCCCTGAGGTCCCTCTTCCAGGTTGTCCCCCTTGATCTCCATCTTGTACTCCAGAGGAGACCTCTTTCTGTCCCTGTTCTCTTCTTCTATTCTTGCCCTTGCCTTGGGTTGCCTGTTCCTTCCTCCCTTTCGTTCTGTTCCTCTTCTTTGCCTCCACTTTGTTTCCCCTGCTGTTCCTCCTGTTCTCTGCTCTTCTCCAATCCCCCACCCCTATTGTTCTTACTTTTTGAGCTGCCTGTAGCAGATCTCTGGCAAAGATGCATATAAATTTTTTAAATAAATAGGTTCAAAAACTATTTTCATCACGAATGAAAGCTGAAACATACCTCATACCATAGAGGATTTGTATCCAATACATTTTGAGTGTGGTTTTTACTAATGTGCCTCTCCAGAGGGGAGACAATTCCAGCCAGGATTGAGGGAGAACATCTGCTCAGTTCCACCCTCCTCTGTGCCCAAGGCAGTGAAAGAATTTCTGGGGTGGGTAGGGGGTGGGGGGAGACTGTGTCACCTGAAACGTAACGTGAGACTCAGAGCTAGGGTTGCCAGGTCCCTCTTTGCCACCGGCGGGAGATTTTTGGAGCGGAGCCTGAGGAGGGCAGGGTTTGGGGAGGGGAGGGGCTTCAATGCCATAGAGTTCAATTGCCAAAGGGGCCATTTTTCTCCAGGTGATCTGATCTCTATTGGCTGGAGATCAGTTGAATTAGCAGGAGATCTCCTGCTACTACCTGGCAGTTTACAATTTACAAGTAGAACTCGGATTGCAATATGTAGTTAATCAATGCAGGGCAATCACAGTGGCTATTAATCAAAACCAATGATAACAATATTCTTAAAGGTTTAGTTTCTTATTCGTCCTTTGTTCCTTCACAAAGATACAAAATATACATAAATAGTACAACAGAAAATCAAAACAGGCTTCCGGTAATTCTCCTGTTTCATATAAACTTTCATCAGTTGGTAAGTATGATTACATAAATTATAGTTCATTAATTCTTTGTTTCTTCTTTTTTTCAGATACTTTGCTGAAGAGTTATTGAGGATTGTTCGTGCACAATGGCGATCCCACGTTGTATCTCTAAATAAAATATTTTTTCAAAAGCTATCATTGGAACTCATTATATAATTATAAAAATATGCAGCACATCCAAATAATATGAATATAATTATACTCACAGACTACTTTTCCACGTCTTTCATATATTTAATTCTACCATTCTTATGGTGAGTATTCTTGTATCATGGTGGGATAGAGTGAAAAGAGAGGGTGCGATATTTATTGAAAACGCTCCTATACGGCGTTAAGCAGCAAAATTCACAAAAAGGCAGAGTAGTCGATCCACACCGATAATGGCCCCTCCTGGTGGTTGATCGGCCCATTATAACCACCAGGAGGGGCCATTATCGGTGTGGATCTTGTACGATGTGCCCATATGCGCTCCCTGTTAAGAGTTTTACTTATGTCAAAACAGGCTTTAAATTTGAAATTAAGTCATGTACGGATTGTTCCTCAGAAAACGTGATTTACGCCGTCCTATGTTCTTGCGAATTAATGTACATAGGCAAAACGAGTCGATCCCTGAAAATACGGATCGGAGAGCACCGATCGAGGATACGGAACTCCGTGTTAGAGGCTCCGGTCGTAGCGCACTTTAAGCAGGCAAAACATAATGACACCGACTTGCGGTTTTTTGCTTTATGGCAATACAAGAAGAAACGGTTTAATAGGAAAATGTAGATAGGATTCTTCTTCAGAGAGAAGCTCACTTTATTACCATGTTTAACACTATGGCCCCCAATGGATTGAACTCGGCATGCGACTACTCTGCCTTTTTGTGAATTTTGCTGCTTAACGCCGTATAGGAGCGTTTTCAATAAATATCGCACCCTCTCTTTTCACTCTATCCCACCATGATACAAGAATACTCACCATAAGAATGGTAGAATTAAATATATGAAAGACGTGGAAAAGTAGTCTGTGAGTATAATTATATTCATATTATTTGGATGTGCTGAATATTTTTATAATTATATAATGAGTTCCAATGATAGCTTTTGAAAAAATATTTTATTTAGAGATACAACGTGGGATCGCCATTGTGCACGAACAATCCTCAATAACTCTTCAGCAAAGTATCTGAAAAAAAGAAGAAACAAAGAATTAATGAACTATAATTTATGTAATCATACTTACCAACTGATGAAAGTTTATATGAAACAGGAGAATTACCGGAAGCCTGTTTTGATTTTCTGTTGTACTATTTATGTATATTTTGTATCTTTGTGAAGGAACAAAGGACGAATAAGAAACTAAACCTTTAAGAATATTGTTATCATTGGTTTTGATTAATAGCCATTGTGATTGCCCTGCATTGATTAACTACCTGGCAGTTGGCAACCCTACTCAGAGCACTGTTCTATTATGCTGACATAGCCTGATCTCATCAGATCTCGGAAGCTAAGCAGAGTTGGCCCTGGTTAGTATTTGGATGGGAGACCTCCAAAGAAGTCCAGGGTTGCTATGCAGAGGCAGGCAATGGTGAACAAACTCTGAACGTCCTTTGCCTTGAAAACTTTATGGGGGTCACCATAAATCAGCTGGGACTAGACAGTTCTTTCCACCACTACCATCTGTTTAGAGCGACTTTGATCGCAAACCACCTTGGGGCCCACTTTGTGATAGGAAAAGCGGGAGGGGGGAGGCATTTATAAATACATATGTCACATAAAATTGCAAAGCAGAGGTAGAGCTGATCATAATAAGGTCACACCTTAACCCTCACTCTCCTACTGCCTGATGTGCTACCAACAAAGTCCTATAGAAATATTACAAAGAATGAACTGACTCAAGAATGTGTAGATGCATCCTAACTGATCAAGCAACACGTTGGTGTACTGTTTTAACAGCTGAAGCTCGTTTCATTGTTGATGTTTAGAAGTTTGTACCATATGGGTGACCGTAGTCTGTTGCTGGGCGGAGTCAGGGCCGGTGCTACCCTTAGGCAAACTAGGCGGTCGCCTAGGGCGTAGACCTCAGAGGGGCGCAGAACTGGCCCAAGGGGCACAGTTTTAAACAGATCGGTTTCTTGAAAAAATGCAACTGACAATTTATATATTTTTTATGTTAAGATAAGTACCACAACAGTGCTATGGAATATAATTAATTATAACGTCTTATAAAAAGTTTTGTAGGAATGCATAAGGCTTTTATTTTTTCTACAAGACATCTATTTTTGAAAATTGGTTAGCAATTGGGGGGTACAAGTAGTTAGTCTTGCCTGCCTATGGTGCAAAAAAACTGAGAGGGAAGGCAGCATGGTACAGCCCGATCTTGTCAGATCTCGGAAGCTAAGCAGGGTCAGCCCTGGTTAGTATTTGGATGGGAGACCACCAAGGAATACCAGGGTTGCTATGCAGAGGAAGGCACTGGCAAACCACCTGTCTCTTGCCTTGAAAACCCCATAAGGGGTCGCCATAGGTCGGCTGCAACTTGACGGCACTTTACACACACACACAGGGTGCAAAAAAAGACTGGCACCGGCCCTGGGCGGAGTAGACCCCTTGATACTGAAGGGAAAGGGGCAGAGTAGGAGGAGCAGAGTAGGAGGGGGGAGATAGAGGGAAAAGTAGAGCAAGGGTTGTAAGCAGGACAGAAGAACAAAACCTTGTGTTAAGAATACTGCCTTGTGTTGACTCCTTCCCTACACCAAGTTACACAACTTCCTCCAGACTAAGGAAGTCTGCTGGCAGCCAGGGCCCCTTTTTCTTACCTTTTGATGGTGTTGTACGATCGTCAATTGGCTGCTACTGCTTCTGCTGCTTCTCCGCACTAGCTGGCAGTTGTAGGAAGGAGTGTGACAGCCGGCTGTACAAGGTTGCAAACATGCATGTACAGCTGTGCTAACACAAAGAAAAAGCAGGCATGGAGGACATCTGCTCCTCCCGTCACAGCCTCTGCCGCTCGAGAAAAGTTGCCAGCGAGGCCTAACTGTGCCAAATCATGTGGCAGAAGTCTTTTTTATGTGGACAAACATCCAGTGGGGACCACAAGGAGACTAAAATGTATTTCTGCTTATGAGCCTAGTGGGCTTTTGAAGACAAACCTTTTAACGGTAGGTGGTAGGCTGAGAAGTAAGGTGTTGGGGTTGTTTTTGCTGGGATTTCTTCCTCCTCCCCCCCCCCCAATAATTCTTCTAGTAACGCTTTCATTTTTTTTCAAGAAGAAAAGAAAAGAAGTCAATTTTAATGACCTTATTTTTCAACTTAGCAACCAAACATTTCCCCTCGCCATATCTGATCTCAGCTTGAAACACATTATTGAACTAAAGCCCTCACCCTGTACAGAGCCCCGCACAATTCGACAGGACACAAGGTCCCAAGCAATTAATTTTTTGCAAGTTCTTCTGCTTGGCGATTATAGCGTATGTTTTTCAAAAAGGCACTTTCTGGTTTTCGTGTTGCGTTATTTTAAGACTTGAAGTAAAAGTTATACTCGGCCAGCACGACATTCATTGAAGTATACTTACTAGGCCCGGGCATACAGGAAAGCAACCAATGTATTTCACTGTATTGCTTGACTTTCATCACATACACACAAAAGTTCTCTGGTAACCACAACCTAGTGTTATCACAGGCTTCAGACAGGACAAAGCCTATAATACAGGTAATAAAGAATTCCACATCTTATGCGGTTAAGTTAGGGCTTCCCCACACCTCCCTTTTCAAACAGTAGGCATTTACTACTGAAATTAATATGGAATGTAAAGGGCATGTTCCAGCTCCTTCGTTTATTTCATTTATGCCATGCCTTTTTCCTAAATGGGGACCCCAAAGTGGCTTACATTGTTCTCTTCTCCTCCATTCTACCCTCAGAACAGCCCTGTGAGGTAGGTTAGACTACTTTAATACACTGCTACAAATAGCATTCATATACCGTGCCTGCTTATATATTGTCACCTGCCTGCATTTAGCAACATGTTTTTTTAATTAAATGTTAGCTCTCACTCTTTCTAGAGCCCACAAATATTGGTAATGAAACAGATGCCCCAGTGGTGGTAGCTAGTAAAAGGTAAAGATCCCCTGTGCAAGCACCGGGTCATTCCTGAACCATGGGTGACATCACATCTCAACGTTTACTAGGCAGACTTTTGTTTTACGGGGTGGTTTGCCAGTGCCTTCCCCAGTCATCTTCCCTTTACCCCAGCAAGCTGGGTCCTCATTTGACCGACCTCGGAAGGATGGAAGGCTGAGTCAACCTTGAGCCGGCTACCTGAAACCAACTTCCATCGGGATTGAACTCAGGTTGTGAGCAGAGCTTGGACTGCAGTACTGCAGCTTACCACTCTGCGCCACGGGTGGTAGCTAGAGGGGGCACTAATTTAGAACCTCTTCAGATTTCTTTGCTACCAAACAAAAATACCATTTTGAAGGTTTGGTTATTGTATGTACTTCTCCCTTTGCATTCATAGATCTCTATTTCACAGTTATAAAGAAATATAGAGCATTTAAAACTTAACTTTTGATTGGACTGTGCTCTAAGCTCACTCTTATAAGCCCCTTTCATTTCAGTGGGGGAATTAAACACATGCTTACGTCTTTTCCATTGCTTAAAAGTGTTTTGCGTTGGCTGGCTTGTGCCACTGATTTTTATTTGTGATAAACTTAAAGCTTATTTTAATGATGTGATTGTGCTTTAAGATAAGGTTCTACCTCCATATATCAGTTCTTTGCTTTTTAGTATTTATACCGTTGTCATGTCCTTTAGGTGCACCCTAGCGTTTGAGCAACTTATTTATGACCAATTCAAATGGTGATCGACATTAAATCTTTATCGTCTGTATGTAAACAAGGATGGATGCTGGAATACTTCTATGCTGCCAACATTTTTATTTCATCTGTTTACATTATGTTTAATGTTCTTAATGCTAGTATTATCTGAAACACCAAATAATTTTTTTAAGCTACTTCTAAGTAATCACAGGGAGGGGGGCATTTTTTAATTATTATTATGCCTCTCTCTCTGGTTAGACCGAAAGCCGTACTCCTCAAACCCCAATAAAATTATGAAATCCAGCTCAGAATTTTATTATTAAGAGAATAATCCCCCGACCACTCACCCAAGCATAGTCTCCTTAAGAGAAAGATTGCCACTTTAACATTAGGAACCCGAAGTCTCTTTTAACCATTTCAAAATTCCTATCATCAAAGAAATGCAATTAGGCACAAAAATGAGAGATGATTATTCCGAATCCTGCAACTGCAATCAGTACACTTTTTAAATCTCAGAACAACCTGGACAGAAATGTAATAGCACTTGAGAGTGACAGCAGCACCAATTAAAGTGTATTATAGACAACTTCCTCCCTCTTTGAACCCCCCCCCCCCTCTGCAATATTGTACCTCACATCCTGATATTTTGCAGGAATACCTTTGTTATTTGTGTCTTTCATTACTTCAGATGAGGATCTTTTCAGTTCCCTTTCATCCCAAGAAACTTCTCTATCGCACAAGTTCATTATATCCTGAAGTGTCCAAACTAAGATGGAGGAGACTCTCCTTGAATACATACAACTTCTCTTACTAAGGAAGCAAAGGCATTTTAAATTGGGCACTGCTAGAGATGCTCACGTTCTAGCAAGCAAGCACGGGACTTCCAAAAGCACCTTCTAAACATTGTTTTTCAAGCTGATCCTTTAATACCAATAGACTACCTTATTGAGCCCAGGAAAAAAAAAAAAAAAAAAAACAAAACCCCACATTGGCAATACATTTGGCTGAAAACTAGAGGTGGATGTATGATCCCGGACCTCAGGCCACTAAAGCTAAGCATGTCAGAGCAGTGATGTGTTCAGACTCCAGGGAGAAAGTGCAGACCAAACCGCTCACAGAACGTTCAGCAGCAAGTCCGTGAAACAAAGCAACCTTGACATCCTTGCCAGAGAAAGCAACTCACCTGCCCTTCCACCTGGAGGTAAGGAGCTGTCATGACAACTGACAACAAGTACAGAGAGATAAGAACAGGAGAAAGATCTGGGACAAAGTAATGTCAACCCTTACCAAGTCAGGGACATTTCTTAAGGAGAATAACATTTTTAAAAAATGACCCTGGAGAATTAGCAAAGCCAAGGTCAAAGGAAATAAACTGATTGGAAGTGCGTCAGCCTCAGAAGTACTGGCTGGACTTTTTGCCGGTAATTCAGGACATGGAAAAGGTGAGTGGCATTTCCATTTCTGATCAGAAAGTCTTGAATAAACTTTTAAGCAACAGTATCCTTGTAAACCTTTGGCTACACAGTATACAGACATCTTCCTTCCAGATTATGCCCGTGCTGCAGAAAACTCAGTGCTCAATTGCAAATTCACCGGTGATGTACAATTTGCCCCTTTACCATCAACAGTGCCTCCATTATTATTGACAATGCTATGAAATGTTGTGAATACATAGTTGTACATAGGGTTACACTAGATGATCCTGGTGGCCTCTTCCAATGCTGAGATTAAATAAATAAATAAACTTCTCATAAACTTCCTGCATTGTGCAGGAGGTTGGACTAGATGACCCTGGTGGTCCCTTCCAATTCTATGATTCTATGAACAAAATCAACCCCTCTGAATCCCCTCCATTACATTTGTAGTGTTACTGCCACAGGACAAATAACTAAGAGGCAGTCCAAAGAAACCAGAATCTGTACAATCTCAGCCTGTAGTCGCAGCTGCTGTTGACCTTGGCTTTCCTTGAGAGCACATTTTGAAGAAACCACATCATCTCCCCCCAATTTTTTATTAAAGTAAAAAGTAGTAAACATACATACCCATACATACAAAGTATCATGTCTTTCAAAGGGAACATATATTTAGAGCCATTCATAATGCTTCAAATATCAGATTAATGTTCTCCTGCTTTTTATCATTACTGCCTATGTACTGTTAGTTTTTATTTTACCAGTGTTTTAACTCGTTTTAAAATTAATCAAACTACTGCTTACAGACATCTGCTTTCTACTGCCCCTTCTCCTCCATAGACTTCTAATATTAGTATTCTAATTATCTAACACCCTATAACCTTAGTGAAATCATACCATCTTGTGATTCTTCTGAGAGAGCATCCATGTTTCAAACACCAGATATATCATTTAAGGCATTTCAAACTTTGGAATTCACTGGCACACCATCTTTGGTCCAGAATATTCTAATGCTGTTGACCTTTAAGGCACAGCACAAGATTTATCTGTTTTCCAAGCTTCTTGGAACAGTCAGGAAACAAAAGAAATTGAGAAGATTCCCCCCCCCCTTACTTGATAACATGCCTAGATTCTATTATATGATGAGTCTAATTATGGCTTAGATTTATACCAATATTAGTATATACGGTTTTAACAAATTACAGAAAAGTATTGTTTATACAAAGCTTGATGCTTCATTTTGACAACCTAAAACTGTATGGCTAGCAGATATGGGGGGAGAGCGGTATTACATTTTCAACAGATATTTGCAGATGAAATTCCATCATATTTTACATGTGCCTAGAGAATTTGACAGAACGTAGCCCCATTTGTATAGAGATCCGCAGCTTCTTACAAGAAATGTAATGTATGTAAGGGGACAAATGAATCTTTTGACAAAAATGTGCAATGATTCATCATATTTGAGGTCCCCCCCCCTTTCTAAAGGCCTCAAAGTAGAGCATAGGTATTTCCCCCATTTTTATCCTCACAGTCATCCAGCAGTGTTGATAAAGGCTAACTGAATGTTGGCCAGAGGAATATTGCTATCAGTTTTACTACAGGACAAGGATTTGAACCTAAGTCTCCACCATCCAGGTACAATGTAACAAGATATGTTACAGAGGCACAAGAAACCATGACTAGTTACCACATTTGGGCTGAGCTTCTGCTCAGCTTCTGTTGCAAGTATTTAGCCTGGGCATAACCAGACGTTCATGCTTTACAGCCCTTGGCCCTGATTGACCCAGGACAGTGGATCAGGACTATCCCAGGGGTTCTATTTTTCCCACTTTGTCTGTCTAAATTTACATTTTTATTATTTTTCATGGCCCACTTAAGAGTCCCCAGTGGGGAGAACAGCAAGACAGAAACAAATAATTGAAATTCCCTGATTATTATATATACCAGGGAGCTGGTAATTTGTCAGAGCTTCTTGCCTCTCTATGAAATGTGCATTAGCAAGTTTAGAGGCCCTGATATAGCTTTGATAACGTAGTTCAGTATGCCTCGCTGAGAAGCCAAGACTTTTTAAAAGAATTACGATATCTATTCTCATATATGATCTAACAATCCCAAATAATTATTTGAATCCAGAAAGAGTCTTCCTCTCTTGAGCTCACAGTAGGACAACATGATTTTTTTAAAAAAAATAGCTGAACTTGGAAAATGTGTGATTTATAAATAAATAAATGCACAACACTACACAATGCACATCAACAAGCTTTCTAATTCAATGAAGAAGCTCCACTACATTCCTTCTTGAGCTTGATAAACAAAGAGCCAGTACGTATCAGTTGTGCAACAGCTGTGAGGAGGGCGGGGAACTAAACTAAGCAAAAGACAAACACCATGCAATCCTAAACACAGTTATGCCCTTCTATTGATGTCAATGCACTTAGAAGGGTGTAAATCTCCTTAGTTTATAGGCATGCTAGTCTTCCAACTAAGTGCATTAGCAACCTATTGAACAAAGAAACAACAATTTGCTGCCCTAGTTTAACACCTGGCATTAAAAAATTGTCTTTCAAGATTACAAACTGGGCACAGCATGCAAAAATGTTGCTCTGGTGATGGGTTGGACTAATAATTTGGAGATGGCAAAAAGACATAAATACACAAGAAAGATACATTGATTCGGGGGAGGGGGAGATAAAGGGATCATCTCAAACTTCGCTGAATTGCTTCTCACTCTGTTTCTGTAACCCTCTGCAGCTGTGAAACCTGGCAGCAGACAGTTTTTATTTAGGGAAAGAAGTGGGGGAAAGAAAATCAAGAAAACCACACACAAAATGTCCAACCTGTCAAAACCTTCTTGAACACCATCATCTCATACCACCCTGCAACCACCTGCAAAGGTTAGTCACAGCTAACGCTTCAGTAGATGAAGATTTTGCAACACTGTGTTATATATTAACATAAGGGTGCTTGTATATAGAGACATTCCTATACATACAGCCAATATAGAAACTTCCAAAGTCAACAAGAGCTGCGGCTCAATGGTACAGCAGGAGCTTTGCACACAGAGGGTTTTTTTTTTCATGGAGGTGTGCGGCGGTTTCACGTCTGTTTTACCATGCTGCTAATTTTTTATTTTTCATGACAGCTTTGGATTTGGCCAAAAAAATCGTGTCATCCCAGCATCTCCTCAAACCTGTGTTGGTGTGATCTTTGATTTTGCTGCGCGCAGGGCTCCATGAAAAATTTTCCTTGGTTCGAACTTCGCATCAATTTTCCCCGCCCATGCCGGCTCATTTCTCCTCCCCTGTGAACAGCGATTGGCTGGGGGAGTTTCGTGCTTGGACAAGAATACCGCCCCTTTTGCTGCCTTCCTGCCTGCCTGCCTGTGTGGAGTCGTGGCACTTCTCTCCCTCCCTCTGTCCCGAAGGCAGGCAGGGGGGCAGGCGGCACGCCTTCCCCGCCCCTCGCCCGGGATGGGCCTTGGAGCCAGGCCCACACCTCCAAGCCCAGGGGGATGCCGGATGGCCGGCTCCAGGGGGAGGCCGGTGGGGCCATGCCATGTGCGCCTCGTGGCCGGGGGGTGGGGGCAGCTCGGTCTAGGGCAGCTGGGCACACGGGGGGGGGTTGTTCAAGGTAAATAGAAAAATTATATAAGGAAACCAGAGGGACTGGTGCTTGTTGTTTTTTTATATGGGGGGGACATACTCTGGAAAATCGCTTTAATGCAAGAGGTTTACAGTGGCCATTTATGCATGGGAGGTTTTGCCTTGGATTTGCCACTCTTTAGGTGCCCATTTTCCCCATCCAAATTCTCAAAACTCAACAATCAGCCCCCAGGCAGAGTTTTGAGAATCTGGATGGGGAAAATGTGCATCTAAAGAGTGGGAAATCCACGGCACTCCTCTTGAATCGGCACAGGTTGGAACTGCTCCATTCCCACTTTCAGCTAAATACTTCTCTGGGCACATGGATGCAACTCCTGCCCGCCCCCAATCCTGTCTGTCATTAAAGGGCAATGGGTTCCACACTTATAGAAAATAGAGGGAAGCTTTGAGGAAAGCGCTGCCTTGTCCCCTCCCCCAATTGGAATATGACTGTTCCAAAAGCAGAACAGAGCGAGGGTGGAAGAAAAATGTAGGAGACCAGAGGGACTGGTGCTTGTTTTTTGCGCTGGAGCCGTGCCCACAGAGGTGAACCACATGAGGTAATCTGCTGGGCGGAGTTGGGGCAGAGTTGGGGGTGGGCATAAACAATGAGCCTCCTGGAATACAGCATGCTTTGTTCCCATGAAAAACCAAAACTACATTGGGATTGATGGGGATAAATCGCAACCATGAAAAAAAACTATAAAACGCTTTTTTTTTTGTTCCGTGGCAAGAGAGCATCAAAATTGTCCATGAAAAGTTGGCCAGAATGTCCCAAATTAATACTCTGGCATCTCTAGTTAAAGCAGTGACACTCGTTCAGTGGCTCAGGAACCACCCAGGGCTCTTTGACATGCCATGTGTGGCTCTTCTGAGCATTGCTCCCCCATGTGTCACAAACCCTATGTTTCAAGAAAGTGGGAAGACCATTTCCCAGAAGGGCTTGTGGTTGGCTGGTGGCTTGCACATTGAAACATGCTGCTCTTGGAGAGATCATAGGATAGGCAGTCCTTGAGGTCTGGGCCTTGCGTCATGGATGGAAAGGGCTCCAATCTTCTCCAGCAATCCCTACCCTTCTCCACGGCCTCTGTTCTCTCATCGCAATTTTGGGCAGCTGCCAAGAGAACAGCAAGCTGGCTGCAGCAAAAAGAGTGTAAAACCACCACCATGGCAGCTACCAGAAAAAAAAAACTAGCTGGCCAAAGTAGACTGGTGATGGTTTTATTCCCCTTTCACTATAGCCAGCTTCCTCTCCTCTGGGTGCATTGGCAATCTCTAGATGTACAATTAAGATTAACAGGATACCCCCCAAAATGTAATGTATGAATGAAAAATATATGTTAATCATACAGGTACACTCATGCAGGTACACTCATCAGGAAGCCAGGATTGGTCCTAGCTCCTCCTGTCAAGTGCACACATAGCCACATACCCAGATTTGCTGCCACATCAGATGTGGAAGAGCAATGAGAAAGCAGGCATTTCTTTGCATTTCAAAACTAACCAAACTTTCTTAATAATAATAATAATAATTGGAAGCTCACAGAACTTCATCTTTTCAACACTTCTACTTTAAAAAGCAGTTCCAGTAAGCAAATTGTGCAGCTTTGTGTCCAAGTCACCCATTGCAAGCTCTTAGAATAACTGCAGACACTACACGGGTGTTTTTTTTTTAGCCAAGGATAAGAAATAATACATGCAAAGCATCTCTTAGGGTATGTAGTTCCTCAGGTAAATTAAGCTTAAATTAAATGTCAAAGAGGAACTGAAGAAGCCAACACCTGACCCAGATTCACCATATTTTGTCAAGGGTATAAATTCAAATTAGTTTTGGAGAATAATATATTTGGGCAACCCTATCACCCTTTCATACAAAACAAAAGACATGTAGACTCTTCACAGAGAACTACATCACTGTGTTTCAAAGTCCAGAACACTGAATCTCAAAGTAAGAAAAAATATACATTCACTGAAATATACACAGAATGGTTAAGAACATAAGAACGGCCCTGCTGGATTAGACCAAGGCCCATCAAGTCCAGCAGTCTGTTCACACAGTGGCCAATCCGGTGCCTCTAGAAAGCCACAAACAAGACGACTGCAGCAGCACCATCCTGCCTGTGTTCCACCGCACCCAAAATAATAGGCATGCTCCTCTGATACTAGAGAGAATAGGTATCCAGCATGACTAGTATCCATTCTAACTAACAGCCATGAATACCCCTCTCCTCCATGAATATGTCCACTCCCCTCTTAAAGCCCTCCAAACTGGTTGAATGTAATGCATCTCCAGAGGAGGAGGAGGAGGAGGAGAAGGAGAAGGAGAAGGAGAAGGAGAAGGAGAAGGAGAAGGAGAAGGAGAAGGAGAAGGAGAAGAAGAGTTGGTTTTTATATGACAACTTTCTCTACCACTTAAGGGAGACTCAAACCGGCTTACAATCACCTTCCCTTCCCCACAACAGACACCCTGTGAGGTAGGTGAAGCTGAGAGAATGTGACTTGCCCAAGGTCACCCAGCTGGCTTTGTGTGTAGGAGTGGGGAAACAAATCCAGTTCACCAGATTAGCCTCCACTGCTCATGTGGAGGACTGGGGAATCAAACCCGGCTCTCCAGATCAGACTCCACCACTCCAAACCATCGCTCTTAACTACTACACCACGCTGGCTCTTCTGACATTGCAGACATGGATGAAGTGGGGGAGGGGAATTCACCCTCCAGAGAGCTCACTGCATTTGGTGTTTCAACACCACTACTATTATTATTACTATTATTATGCATTTTTCAACTAATTTGCTACCTTGGTTTCCTGGCAGAGGTCCAGTGCTCTTAATACATGCATAACTGGGTGAGGTTTAAACTCAACCATCACTGCATTTTTGTGTTGGGGGGAAATCCAACGACCTG
This sequence comes from Euleptes europaea, assembly GCF_029931775.1. Taxonomy (NCBI): domain Eukaryota; kingdom Metazoa; phylum Chordata; class Lepidosauria; order Squamata; family Sphaerodactylidae; genus Euleptes; species Euleptes europaea. The sequence continues at coordinate 30,429,887 of NC_079326.1, forward strand.
ACTAGCTACATACTCACTGCACTTCCTTTGAACTCAATGGATGATTGCAGAGTAAGTAGTAATGAGGGGGAGGAGTTAAGAGTCAAGCACACACTTGCATACAGAATGCCCCACATTCAGGGCCTGGCACCGCTAGTTCACGGCAGCTAGTTCGGGGAAGTCCTCTCTCTGCCTGTAGGCCCAAAGAACCAGTGCCGATTGGATAATCCAGAGCTAGACAGATCCAAGGTTTGACTGCATAAAGCAGCTTCATGATTATACCTTTGACCGAAGAACGGTACACTCCTTCTATCTGGGATGGTCGTCCTCTTCCACCGAGCACACAGCTTCAGGAGGGACGCACATGGAGTGGTGAGGGAAGTAGGGGACACCCGCCTAGCCAGCCAGATCAGCCGAATCAACCCTGGTGATCAATGGGGTGACAGATGTAGCAGCCAGATCGCCCTCACATCCACTTCATGATTATAATATGTGTTTAATAATAGGGAAGTGAGAAGCAGCGTCCCCTTGAATCTTTATAGTACTATCCTTAAACATTCTTCCTAAAGACAAAAAAACAAGAGACACTAGCCTATTGTCTATAGGGTTGCCAAGTCCCTCTTTGCCAACAGCGGGAGGTTTCTGGGGTGGAGCCTGAGGAGGGCGGGTTTGGGGAGGGGAGGGACTTCAATACCAATTGCCAAAGCGGCCATTTTCTCCAGGTGAACTGATCCCTATCAGCTGGAGATCAGTTGAAATAGCAGGAGATCTCCTGCTACTGCCTGGATGTTGGCAACCCTAATTGTGTATTCAACCACTGAACAAAGGTTGAAGCCTTCCTCCATCCTAAAGAGCCTTCCTTCATCAGAAGTAGTTAGATACTGACCACTATCAATTCATTATAAAAGTATAAACATGTATACATTTTTTCTAGTACTGAGAATGAGAAAGCATACACAACACATTTTGGACACTTTCAAACAATCCTAGACATGGAGAGAGTCCACTTGCTTCAGAACAGCCTGCTTTAAGTTTTGTAGTAATGCAGAAGAGGAAATAGTGGCAGGTGGAAGTCTTCATCCTTGCACAACAAGTCTTACCCACCAACTTGCATTCTATTCAACAATTATGTTGTTGTTGTTGTACTATCAAACTGTCAGGATCTCGGGGTTGGTTAGCGCAGTAAAAGAATAACACTTTTCAGATCCAAAAGAACAGGATTCTTTAATATATAATGCCAACTTGACAACAGTAGCAAAATGCAGAACTGAGTATAGGAGAACTATCCTTGTTCTTGTTCTATATATTAATTCAAACTTACAATCCTCTGAAGCTTTTCTGCCAGCATTCTCATGGGGAGGGGAATCTCCTCTTCCCTGCACTTCAGTGTAGGAACTCCTTCCATGGACCCCCTTGAGACTGGCTGCGGTCAGGCTGCTGGGGCCTAGCTCTCTCCAAAGCTATTCGGTCCTCCCTGGTCTACAGCTTCCTCAAGCACCTTCCACCTCCTGAGGGAATTCTCTGCTGCAGGTATCTGGACTTCAGCTCTGCCTGTTTTCTGAAGTCCTTCAGAACACCTCCTCTGTGTCTTGCTGAGGATGCTAGCCACTGACCTTGAAGACACTTTTCAACACTGAACTATTGGGGGTTCTGGGCACTGGCCTCCATGACCAGGGAAGCCTAAAGTCATTGCCAGCTACAAGCCTAGGCTAAGCATGGGCTGCCTGGAATATATGAGATGGTTACTAGTGTCCCAGAACCTCTGAGATCAAAAGAGAAGGTGATCCCTTCAGCTCATGTGCAATCCGCTTCTGAATCCATATACAGAGAAGCTCCGCCATCAGGGGGAAAAAAATTATCTCTGTGCCAGTAATGCTGTGTGATCAGTTAGCAATGTGCCCTACCCTAATTTAAATTCTACATAAAACCTACTGCAGGATAAGAAAGTTTAATCCCGCTGATTTTGGAGCTTGTCCTTACCTCTAATGCCCTTCAGGACTTGAGGCCTATGAACATCTGTCTCTCCTAGTAGAAGCCCATACAGCACTTCTGCTCAGTACAGCAATACCTTCTAATGGTTCTGACAACAAACGTCCTTTGCAGGCTTTTCCAGCTGCTGTTCCAAAGATACAGAACTGTCTTCATGAGAACATTAGCAGATCCACATCTCTTCTGTAGTTTCAGAAGTGTCGCAGGCACAGGCTGTCTGGGAATTGGAGCAGCATAGTATAACCTGCTCATTAGACAACTGGATTTGGAAAAGCACTAAGCAAAGAGCTGAACTGGGTACAATGCATATTTGCATGGCACTGGTAAAGACATGGAACCACTGTAAAAGGCAATTGGGATTAGAAAGATCTCCCTGTATGCCAGTGTTATACCACAATGAATTTGCAGAGGCGTTTAGAACTAGCAGTTATAAGTTATGGGAGAATTTACAATTGATAAGGATATTTGACTTCCTTAAAGATCAAGCTATCAAATCTTTTTCAGAGCTCCAACTGGAAGGTGGTGAAACTCCCGTTCCATTTCTTCAGTACTTACAGATTAGAAACTTCATTCAATCCAAACTAAACCTGAAGAATATTTTTTGCCCTTTAAATAGATTTCAGCGTATCTTAAATCAAACTGAGCCTCACAAGTGCTTGGTAGCGACAATCTGTGGTCTACTTGCATTTTCAGAGAGTAGGAGCAAAATATACAAAAACAGATAAGAAAAAGATCTACAGATAACTATTACAGAAGAACTTTGTCTAAAATTGCATAAGGATATTTTAGAGCTATCAGTTAACACAGGCATAAGGGAAATATTATAACAATTATGTATGCATGGTACCTCACAGGTGATATAAAAGGTAAAGGTCCCCTGTGCAAGCACCAGGTCATTCCTGACCCATGGGGTGACGTCCCATCCCGACGTTTCCTAGGCAGACTTTGTTTGCAGGGTGGTTTGCCAGTGCCTTCCCCAGTCATCTTCCCTTTATCCCCAGCAAGCCGGGTACTCATTTTACCGACCTCGGAAGGATGGAAGGCTGAGTCAACCTTGAGCCGGATACCTGAAACCAACTTCCGTTGGGATCAAACTCAGGTTGTGAGTAGAGCTTGGACTGCAGTACTGCAGCTTACCACTCTGTGCCATATAGAGTTGAAAAAATATCGCCTTGCACTTCTAAAATATGCTGGTGTTGCAACAAAAGTATTGGCACTCTTTTTCATGTCTAGTGACATTGTCCACTAGCATATAGATCCTGGACCAACCTATTCAAAGAGATTAACAATATCCTAGATTGTAAATTAGGGCGTGAGCCTAAGGTAGCTCGCTTAAGCATCCTGCCTGAAGCTATACCGCAGGGGGGGAAGTGTGCACTTCAAAACCTTTTGGTTGCAGCCAGGCAACTGTTAGCATAGGGTTGTAAACAGCCAGGTCTGCCAGATGTTGATGAATGGGCTCACAAAATATGGCATGTTGTGTTCATGGATAAGATTACAGCCTATAGGAAAATCCATGGTTCTCGTTTTTCATACTGGTATAGAAACAAACCTAAGGAGCGAGTAAAAGAAAATATCTTGAGATATACCTGAACAAAACACTATCAGGAAAAAGAAATTGATTAATACTGGACAGCAGCAGGCACAAATTTATGAGTGTAAAATTATGAGTAGTAAATGTAACAGACTGTAAAAATAGGGTTCTTCTTCTTTTCAACTGAACTGGGTGTATGATCATTGATGTATGGAATATGCTCTCTCTACTTGGCTCCAGGGTTGTGGAATGGTCTGCCTTAGGAGGTAAGAAGGGCTCCAACATTTCTGACATTCCACAAAACTATGTACAACAGAACTGTTCAGGAGGGCATTTTTATAAAGGTGAGAGAGCTTCCATCCTTCCAAGGTCGGTAAAATGAGTACCCAGCTTGCTGGCGATAAAGTGTAGATGACTGGAGAAGGCAATGGCAAACCACCCCATAAACACAGTCTGCCTAGTAAACGTCATGATGTGACATCACCCCATGGGTCAGTAATGACCCGGTGCTTGCAGAGGGGACTACCTTTACTTTTAATAGAGCTACCGTACACTGAAATTGTTCAGGAAGGCACAATTATAAAAGGAATCGGACTGTAAATTATGCCACTGTGTATGGTATGTATTATCTGTCTGTTGGATGTATTATCCTGCATTATTTTCTACTTTTGTGGTATCATTTTCTGCATTGTTTGATATGATGTCCAATATTTCTTTGCATTGTTTCTAAATTTTATAATCCTGGTCTATCAACAAGCACATGCTCACGGGTGGTATAGGAAAGATGTACATGAACAGAGGGCTGCAGTGAACTGTGCATGATTCAGTTACAGAACTAATTTTAAAATGTTAATGCACTCTACATGATTCTGCCCTTGAAGTTAACACAGAAACACCAGTTGGCACAATAGGCAGTGCATGCACATTACACCCATTCTGCAATCACTCCATTGGGTGCCCATCCATTCTCGAGTTCAATGCAAGGTACTGACTATCACATACAAAGTCCTTCAGTGCCTAGAACCCTATATTTGCAGGACTCTCTCTCCTCCTATGCTCCCCCACAACAGCTTTGCTCATCTGAGCAGGGCCTTCTGTAGGTGCCACCCTGCAAATGGGCACAATTATTAACTCCCTGTACACAACACATATTCTCTATTGCAGCCCCACCCTGTGGAAGGGCCTGCCTGAGGAGGCCAGGAAGGCTACTGTTTTTCTGGCATTCTGCAAACTACGTAAAACAGAATTGTTCAGGAGGGCATTTTTATAAAGGTAATAGAGCTAGTGAGAGCCCCGTGGCTGATCTTGCATTAAGCAGGGGGTTTGACTAGATAGGAGCCCCATGGCGCAGAGTGTTAAGCTGCAGTACTGCAGTCAAAAGCTCTGCTCCCAACCTGAGTTCGATCAAGACGGAAATCAGTTTCAGGTAGATGGCTCAAGGTTGACTCAGCCTTCCATCCTTCCAAGGTCGGTAAAATGAGCACCCTGCTTGCTGGGGGTAAAGTGTAGACGACTGGGGAAGGCAATGGCAAACCACCCCATAAACATAGTCTGCCTAGTAAACATTGGGATGTGACATCACTCCATGGGTCAGTAATAACCCGGTGCTTGCACAGGGGACTACCTTTACCTAATAAAGCTATACTATAATGGAATTGTTCTGTAATGCACTTTTATAAAAGAAACAGATCTGCAGACTGTGCCACTGCGTATAATATGTATTATCTTATTGATGGCACTGGCTTACACTGCGTAATCTACCTTGACTCTCAGTGAGAAAGGCAGAATATAAAGTAAAACACAGAACAGAGAATTCTTCCAGAACAGTAGGAGAATGAAAAAAGGGGGAAACGGCTCACTCTTTTTGCAAATCCAAACTGACCAGCTTCTATCACAGCAGCCTCAGGACACATTTTCTCTCACAGTTCTGCGGCTTTGATTCCTATTCTACCGGCCTAGAAACAGGACCTGACAAAGACTAAACACCTTTGCTCTGTTCCTTAAGGTTCACAGCTACTTTCCCCCAGCTTATCATCAGTTTTTACGCTGGACTAGCTAAAAGTCTCATTTTAGGCTTTTCACAGTGATTTCTCCAGTTCAGACCTTTATGTTTTATTTAGAGTGCCAACATTATTTAAGTGCAGCCTTGTCTGGTTTGAAGGGCAATCCCCAAAAGGAAAGACCCTGCCCCTATCTTATCATCTGCTTAACGGTCAGCCATTTATTTTCTGCTGTTAATTTCTATCTCCTGCGCCACTCAAGTTTATCCTCTGTCTTGCTCTAGACTCCCAAGAACTGCAGATATTCCTCTCTACCCAAAAAGTTGGCTTTGGAGTATTTTCATAGCAAACACAATTATAACAAAACTAATGCCTTTTGTAATGTTGTATTCGCTGCACTAACTTACCTATGAACTTCACTATGCAAAAGGCCTACAAAACCACATAGTCACCTTATTACCCTTGTTTATGAGCCATGTACAGCTAACCAAAGATCAGTTGCTACACAATGCAGAGCTATCACTGAGACACAACTGAAGGAGACAAATCTTATTGGACACTTGTGATCAGATTTAAGGGGCAACATCTTGCCTATTCTACACTATTATTGGCCGGTCATGTGGGGCTGAAAGTTTTCTGTGGAAAATTGTCCACCCCATATGTGAAAATACAGTCTGTTTATCAACAGTTATCAGGACTGTTGTTTTGCAAATCTATCACATTAGATGGGCTAAATGTGGGATAGGAAGCATGAACAAACTCCAGTGCATGCATATGGTCCAGGCCTGCACATGGTGTATTTGTCTTCTTTTGCTAACATTCTTTAAATATGAATTGGAAAATTTCCCTAGAAAACCCACATTACTGGTGATGCCCAATGTGGGGCCTATGAACACCATGGTACCCATTTCCGTCTTTCCCAAAGCCAAGCGCCAATCCTTGCTTTCTTCCAGAAGAAGAGTTCGTTTTTATATGCTGACTTTCTCTACCACTTAAGGGAGACTCAAACCGGCTTACAATCACCTTCCCGTCCCCTCCCCACAACAGACACCCTGTGAGGTAGGTGAGGCTGAGAGACTCTGACTAGCCCAAGGTCACCCGGCTGACTGGGGTGTGTGTTTACTTGGGCTTACTTCTGAGGAGGCCTGCTTAGACTTGCTTCCAAAGAGCAGTTAAGAGGCAGGAAGTCAGTGCCTCATATAAAGTTCTTCAGCATTAGCAAGCTCATAAATTTAAACGTGATTTCAAAAATGCCATCGCCTTTATAGGGGGGATATAGCTTCCTTTCCATTTTATTTGGATGCTATTTCAGAAGTAGCGGCAATATTAAAGGATGTGGCCTATAGAGCGAGTGTGAAGAACGGGGACCCCCACACACACACCTGTCAAGGCTGAGCACTTTTCTATTTTGAGAAGAGGTAATGTATAGGGTTGCCAACCTCCCGGTACTAGCTGGAGATCTGCTGTGGCAGCTGATCTCCAGTCGATAAGAGATCAATTCACCTGGCAAAAATAGCCACTTTGGCAGTTGGACTCTACGGCATTGAAGTCCCTCCCCTCCCCAAACCCCGCCCTTCTCAGGCTCCGCCCCAAAAACCTCCTGCTGGTTGCAAAGAGGGACCTGGCCACCCTAGTAATGTTGGGAGGTGCTGAGCCTCGGGCTCTACTACATTGGGACGCAGCTGTTTCCAAATAGGTTTTTCTCTGTGTATGCAAAGGGGTCGCTTTCTGGGCTCTTCTGAAGCACCTCCTCGTCCAACGCATAGAAGCCAGCGTGGTGTGGTGGTTAAAACCAGCTCTTCTTCTTTTATTCAGTGAGGGTCACTCCCAGGAAAGAGTTCTTAAGACTACAGCCTTAGTTAACGGTTTCTGGGAAAGAGGGCCACACCGTCGCTTGGAGCCCATGCCCTACAACTTGGAAACTCCAGCCCCTATAACACTACTTTATTTGTGCGCACACCGGTCTGCTCCTTTTCTCTTTGGCCATTTATGCCTGGGAGGTTTTGCTGCCTTGGATTTACCGCTCTCTAGATGCCCACTTTCCCCATCCTAATTCTCAAAACCCTGCATGGGGGCCTTATTGTTGAGTTTTAAGAATTTGGATGGGGAAAGGGGGCATCTAGAGAATGGCAAATCCAAGGCAAAACCTCCCGTGCATCAATGGCCTTTACCTTCAGAGCGCTGTGTTCTCTCACGAGTTGCTGTCTTGTCCTGGGGGGCAGGGCCTGATTTAGGTTTGATGAGGCCCTAAGCTATTGAAGGTAATTGGGCCCTTTATATGTCCAGCTGTCCTTTGTCATCAACAAATTGTCCCTGTTTTTTGTGTTGAATATATGCTATATGGTAATTTATGGACCTAATAGGTATCTAAAGCCATTTGCACATAACAAAACTCTGTTGCTGTATGAAAGTTTTATCTTATTTGTTTTTTATCTTATATTTTGGAAATGTACATCCAGGTTTTTTTTCCTTTAATTTTTTTTGGGGGGGCCCAAGAGAGTGGGGCCCTAAGCTATAGCTTGTTTAGCTTATACGTAAATCCGGCACTGCTGGGGTGGGGAGTCTCTAAAACACGCCAATTTGTCCCGCTCAAACATATTATGCACAGGAGGTTTTGCCTTGGATTTGCCGCTCTCTAGATGCTCTTTTCCCCAGCCAAATTCTCGAGACTCAACAATGAGCCCCGTGCAGAGTTTTGAGAATTCGGATGGGGGTAATGGGCATCTAGAAAGAGGCAAAGCCTCCCATGCTTTCCCCAAAGAGGGGTCAAGTTCGGGTCCTTCTGCCCACTGTGGTGTGCCTGTCCATCGCAGCTTCCTAACCAAGGATGCCAGCTCTCCGGTGCAATCCTGAAGAGTTGCACCCTTCTAAGGCCGTTTACTGCAATGGTCTTGGAATGGTGTAACTCTGTTTTAGATGGGACAGTTATTTTACCTGTTCGCTAGGAGGGGCTCAGGGGGTTTCCTTGCCAGCAAGGTTGGTTTCCTGGTAAGGAAACCACCAGGGTGGAAATTCACATGTACCCCCCACACACACACACACACACACACAACCCTGACCCCTACTCCATGCCCAGAAGATGGCCAAGGTGCCCTCCCTCTCATGATCTGCCTAAGGTCATAGAATAAGCATTGCTGTCAGATGCCCATCTAGCCTCTGGTCAAAAACCTCCAGCAAAGCAGAGCTTACCACCTCCCGAGGAAGCCTGCTCCACTGAGGAACCGCTCTGTTAGAAAGTTCTTCCTGATATCTGGGCAGAAACACTTTTGGTTTAATTTCAACCCCTTGGTTCAGGTCCGACCTTCTGGGGTTGCATGACTGGAATCCTGGGGCGTGATCCCCATTGATTTCCTTACCAGGAAACCTACCTTGCTGCAGCAGCCAGACGTCACTGGATTTTGCATTGTCCTCGTATAGTATAGCACACTTATTCGTCTCTAGTGAGTGGAGTTTGGCGAGGGGAGGGACCTCGGCAGGGTATAGCGGAGTCCACCATCCAAAGCTGCCATTTTCTCCAGGGGGACGGATCTCTGTAGTCTGGGGATTGGTGGTAATTCAACAAGGTCTCCAGGCACCACCTGGAGGTTGGCAACCCTAAGGACCGATGTGGTGCGATAAGGGGGAAACCCAGAAGCGAAGCCCTTGTCGACCTGCAATCCTATGGGGCGTAAAACCAGCCCACTGCAATTAGGATTTACTCCGGAGTAGACGCAGGCTGCTCCTCGCCTGCCTCCTGGTTGAGCTAGCAGCGGGAGAATGCCTCGACCTTGATAGAAAGAGGTGTGGGGAAGCGAATGCTTGGTCCTATTTCCTCGCCTTTGTTGGTTGCGCCACACCTTTCCTTTCTCGACTCGAATGCAGACTGCAGGCTCCCTCGGGGCAGGGACCTTCTCACGACTGGAGATTAGTCACGGTCAAATAAAAGCACTTCATACCCCAGTGTATAATTTAGAGTATCTTAAACAATTGTCACGTAAGAGTTGAGCTAGTTTTTTTATATGCGGATTTTCTCTATCACATTGGCCATTTATGCATGGGCGGTTTTGCCTTGGATTTGCTGCTCTCTAGATCCACAATTTCCCCATTCAAATTCTCAAAAATCTGCATGGGGACTTACTGTTGAGTTTTGAGAATTTGGATGGAGAAAATGTGCGTCTAAAGAGTGGCAAATCCAAGGCAAAACCTCCCATGTATAAATGGCCTAAGGAAGAATCAAACCGGCTTACAATTGCCTTCTCTTCCCCTCCCCACCACAGACACCCTATGAGGTAGGTGAGGCTGAGCTCTAAGAGAACTGTGACTAGCCCAAGGTCATTCAGCAGGCTGCATGTGTAGGAATGGGGAAACCAACCCGATCCAACAGATTAGCCTCCGCTGCTCATGTGGAGGAGTGGAGAATCAAACCCGGTTCTCCAGATCAGAGTCCAACGCTCCAAACCACTACACCACGTCATATAGGGCTTTTCCGATGCTAGGAGTGATGGGTGAGCATTGCTAGAGGGACGAGCGCTCAGATAGTAGCAGAGAGGAATGTTCAGGCTTGCCACAACCCCCCTTTTTTTGGGGGGGGGGTCCCTGAACTTGACATGCAGAGATTTTTTTTAATGCATCTTTCTTCCCAGGGCCTGCCAAGAAGAGTTCGATTCTGTTCCACTTCTGCGTGTCCTGCAGAACCTGAAAACAACCATGGCCTCTGTAGAAGAAAATGATCGTCGGGAAACGACCTTCTAGTGAGCTGATCCAACTAACTCGGTGTTGTGGTCTCTGCTTTAGACCCGCTGTCCCGGGTCTTTCCGAGCACTTTACCACCTGAGGTCCTTTCACTGGAGAGAGGGCAGGTCAGAATTGGAATCTAAGACGGGGGTCCCCAACGTGGTGTCTGGGACACCCGGGGTCCTTGCCCGCACCGGTCCTGGCGCCACCCAGTGCTTTTAGAAAGCAGACAGGGCCGGGTGGAGCTTGTGCCCAGCAGGGCTCCGGATTGACCATGCAGATTAAAAGGCATCCTGTTAAACGTGAGCCTCTGCCTTAAATGTTGAAGAGTTGGCTATGACCATTGTGCGTAACCTGGCTCGCTGACGTTTTATGGCTGGCTCCACCTCCTGTGGAAACCATTTTGTTGTTGTGCCCCCACACACACACCCTGTGTCACAATTCAAAAGGTGCCCACAGGCGCCAAAAGGTTGAGGAGCTCTGATCTAGAACATAGAATCATGGAGTTGGAAGGTACCACCAGGGTCATCTAGTCCAACCCCCTGCACAATGCAGGAAATTCACAGCTACCTCCCCCCCCCCAGTGACCCCTACTCTGTGCCCATGGCCCCTACTTCCTGCAGGCGCTGCCCCCAAAGCCGCCAGAGACGATCTACAATGCTTTCCCTCAGCCCCGCAGCACCGTTCTAGGTAGACGGACTCCAAAGTGCCGCTGATTTCAATGGGACTTACTCTCAAGTAAGCGTGCGTATGAGTGCAAACAATTGTTGGATATAGTTTTGTCCAACTCCAGATTTTGTTTTTAATTTGGGCTAAAGCTCCCCCCCCCCCCAGTGGATAAACGGAGCCCGGGCTCCCTGCTTTCCTCGAGGGCTGGGCTAGGGGCGAATCCTATGCTCTTGCAGAGTAACTCCGGTCTTGATAGCCTCATCTTCCCCAAGTCAAAGTGGAAACAAAGGATGCTTCTGCGAACGTGTGTCCTGAGCCTATGAATGTTTACTCGGGAGTCAATTCAACTTGTATTCAATGGGGATCACGCCCCAGGAAAGGGGCCCAGGATTCCGGTGGCACAACCCCAGAAGGTCGGACCGGAACCAACCAGTTGAAATTAAATCGAATGAGTTTCCGCCTAGACATTAGGAAGAACTTTCTAACAGAGCGGTTCCTCAGTGGAACAGGCTTCCTCGGGAGGTGGTGAGCTCTCCTTCCCTAGAGTTTTTTGAGCAGAGGCTAGATGGCCATCTGTCAGCAATGTTTATTCTATGACCTTAGGCAGATCATGAGAGGGAGGGCATCTTGGCCATCTTCTGGGCATGGAGTAGGGGTCACTGGGGGTGTGCGGGGAGGTAGTTGTGAATTTCCTGCATTGTGCAGGGGTTGGACTAGATGACCCGGGTGGTCCCTTCCAGCTCTATGTTTCTATGAACCAGCTCCAATGCAGGTTTGCGGGCAAGTAAGTCCCACTGTGTTCCTAGAGGCTTACTGGCAAGTAAAGGTGCAGGGGATCTGCAGTCTTGCGCTGCAGTCCTATGCGCAGTTATTTCACATTAGGTATGGGCTTCAGTGCATCTCTACAGAGGACGGCGCTGCCAGCCTTCATACCATAAATTAGATAAACCAGAGGACTAGGGATCTAGACCCAAGCTTCAAAACCCAAGGCTGCAGGCTGGATTGAAAGTAAGTACCACTGAACTTGATATATCCTGCTTTCCAGTAAGAATGAGCATTGAAACCTAGGCTGGTGAAGAGATCTATCTCTGCTCACGCCTGTGCGCGTTTTCTCATTTCCGGATTTTTGGGAAGGAACGTGGGTGTTCGAAACTGACACGAGGCAGCTATAAGATGTGCATAGAAATAACACGTTGCTTTATAGGAATGCCTCCTTTGATTCATTCCAGAGCCAGGAAATGTTCTTGGGCTTCAATGGTCAGCCAGATACCCGAAAAGTCTGGGAACTCTTCCTCCGACTCATTTGCAAGAGGATCATCTCCTGACATCCATCCAAGATTAATTCACTTCGAATGAAAAATGGGAGATTCTTCTTGGCCCTTCAAAAGTGGGCAGGGCAGGAAGGGTGTCGACTCAGGAGTAAATTTCGTGGATTGCAATGGGAAGTACCCGTCCCTCAATCCATCTTCCTAGGATTCGCGAGCCGAGGATCCTATTTTAGACTGGATTCTGGCATTTTACGGTCTCGTGCGCTGCTGCTGCTGCTGCTGAACGCAGTTTATTATTCGAATAAAATGGTAGGGACGGGTACTTCTGGGAACTTCTGCGCCGACACCGCGGAAAGGCTCGCAAAAGGCGAGATGCGCCTGTCCAGCCCGAGCCTACAAACATTGGCTTCATTCGCCCACCGATTTCAACGCAGGAGTTGCGCAGGATCGCCGCCTCTCAGGGCAGCCCTGCCTAGGGGTAACTCCAGTCCACGCCTGTTGGCTTCAACGGACTTCGACTGGGATTCCTCTGCAGAAGGACTGTAAAGCTGGGTCAAGCACCAAGGTAGCATCCCAATAGATCATCCCTTCGCCCCGAGCGAAGCGGACTTCAAAAATGCACCTGGCAACAAGCCGTCTCTCCCTCCGATGGGAAACTGAGGCTGGGAGAGAAGGACTTCTTGTCCAAGCCGCCAGCCTCCCCAGAGCGGCCCTTGAGCCACGAGGCTGCGTTGGCTGCCGTCCTGGGGAGAGGCGTCCAAGCGCCTGGGCGAGCCAGCAGCAGCTGCGGCGGGTTTCGCGGAGCATCCCGTGGCAATAAAGCCTTCGCCTGTTTCCAAGAACTCCCCTTGGGTTCTGCTGGAGGAGAAGCCGGCCCGAGCCAGGGGGGTCCCTTTCATTCACCTCCGGCACGCGACTGAGATCTTTCTCGCCCCTAAAAGGCCCTTCCCGGCTTGATCCTCAACACTATGGAAGAGAAGGCAGGAAGACTAACCCCCTAGTGGACACAAGGGAGCTACTCCCAGGTAAGAATGGGGTCTCGACCCCATTGACCTGGACGGGTCTTACCATGCAGAAGAAGAGCTGGTTTTTGTATGCCGACTTTCTCTACCACTTAAAGAAGATCCAAACCGGCTTACAATCACCTTTTCTCCCCCTCCCCACAACAGACACCCTGTGAGGTAGGTGGGGGTGAGAGAGCTCTAAGAGAACTGTGACTAGCCCAAGGTCACCCAGCTAGCTTCATGTGGAGGAGTGGGGAAACCAACCCGGTTCTCCAGATCAGAGTCCACCGCTCCAAACCACAGCTCTGAACCACCACACCACAGCTGGCTCTCACACCACGCTGCCTTCTCTATGCAGCATGCATAGGTGGGGCTGTGAGAAAGCAATATCTATGGGAGGGCGACCACTATTTCCCCCTTTCCCCTCCCCACATCAGGCAAACTCAACAAGCCCTTCCAGTGGCCACCTCAAACGCTGGGTGGGTTGTCAAGTTCTTCCTTAGCAGCGAAACAGAGCAGAAGCCCAGGGGAGTGAAGGTGAAGGGGGCGGGGACTTTAGTGCATCTCGAGGGGGAAATAGTGGCAAGACCATGTTCTCCTCGAATGTCTTCTTCTGCGGTGGAAGACCCAGGAAGCTCGTGGCCGGACATGCGTGTTCATTTTAGTAGGGCAGGCTTGAACGGACTCAGGGGGGTTGTGAATGTCATTCCATGGGCAAGAATTCTGGAGGGGGGAGGAGCAAATGAAGGGTGGTCTCTCCTAAAAGAAGAGTTCTTGCCAGCTCAGAGCCATCACTGTTCCAACAAGACGGAAACATGGTCGGGGATGGAAGAAGCCAATGAACAGAGAACACTCTGTGATGAACTAACCAAGAAAAAGGAATAACGTTCGAGAAATGGAGCCTGAAAGCCTAACAGAAGATATTCCTGGGCTGCTGGGATCAGTGCGATCGCAAACAAGACTCCCCTTTTTGTTTGTCGTCCTACCTATCGCGACAGAGACCACTCGGTCACTAGCCTGCTCTCCAAGGACCAACGCCCCTGAGCATCTGCCCAGCCAAAGTGATGCACGTTTAAATCCCATTGACTTCAATAGGAGAGTGATGCGCATGTCCCCAATCTCTCCCCCGCTGAAATGAGCTGCATTTAAAAGTGCATTTCGTCCTGCCTTGCAGTGACAGCACTAAATTCTTGATCATGGAGTTAATGGACCCAGCTGGCTGAGGCCAGAAATACTGGCAGGTGGGAAACTGCCGAGGGGCCTGGAACGTTTTTTAACCTGGCCCACCCACCAAGCCACGCCTACTTGGATAGCCAGTGTGATGTAGTGGTTAAGCGTGTGGGTTGGTATCTAGGAGGCTCAGGTTCGAATCCCCACTTGTGCCATGGAAGCTTGCTGGGTGACCTTGGCCAAGTCCCACACTCTCAGCCGAATCTACCTCATAGGGTTGTTGTGAGGATAAAAAATGGAGGAGGGGATTATGTAAACCGCTTTGTGTCCCCACTGGAGAGAAAAGCAGAGTATGTATAAATAAATATTTCGAATTGCTAGCAGAGTATAAACAAACAAACAAATAAATATTTTGAATGGCTCCAAAAGAGTTCCTGGGAAGCTATGGTAGAAAAAGGAGGCATTTAGAAGGAGAAGTTAGTTTTTATACCCCGATTTTCTTTACCTTTAAGGAGTCTCAAACCGGTTTACAATCACCCTCCCTTCCTCTCCCCACAACAGGCCCCTTGGGGGTAGGTGGGGCTGAGAGAGTTCTGAGAGAATTGTGACTAATCCTGGGCTCTTAACCGCTACGCCACGCTGGCTCTCCCGGTCACTTAGCCAAAGGAGTGACCACTGTGATCGAGCGGATGAAGAGATGGTTGGGGGCGGGGGATAGACTGTGGATGAGCTGACCTCTAAGGCTCTCCCAACCAGTTCCTCGTTGGCTCTACCTGGCCGGGTTATCGTGAGGATGAGCAGAATGAAGACTACTTTTGAACCCGCAAGCGGCCGGAGTTATGGAGAGGTCAAATCATTTTGTGAAGGGACTCTGCAAGAAGGGGAGGAGCAGGTTTAAATTAAATTTGTGTTCCGCTACTGAAGTCATTCTGAACGGAAGTTTCTCTGTCTCAGCCTGACCTCCCCGGGTTGTGATTGACGATCCGTAAAGCCATTCGGATGTAAGGCAAACTATTGGAGAAATTATTCCTGATAATAGAACCAATACTAAGAAGGATTCGTTGCTTCAGGATCCTGTATAACTGTCCCTCTGGAAGGATAGATCTTCTGCAGACTGGCTTTAGCTGGTTGATTTGGGGTGTACTTATTTTTCCTTCAATGAAATTAACCGTTCAAGGGCAAAGTTGCCAGCCCTGACACGCGGGTTACCAGATCGCCAGGTCCCAACTTAAGTGTGCGCTCTAGCCAATGCTCAGCTCAGGGTGCCCTCGCGCACCCCCCCCCAAAAGAGGACCATTAACTGAGCAGCAATGCTTTGCCATAAGACAGGTCTCCTCGGAAGGAGGGACATCTGACAAGTGAGGATCTGACTAGGATCTGGGAGTCCCAGGTGGAAATTAGCAAGGCGATCACTGAGCCGGAGAGGATGCAAACTTAAAGCAGCCGACAACCCTCCCAGATTTATCACTCCTAAAGTCATTTCTCAAAGCCATAAGAAAGGGAGTATCAACTCTTGTTCCCGCCACACACCCCAGGCGTTTTAAAATTCTGGATTTAAATTGTAAATGGAGACGATCTCCCCCTTTAAATAAAGTGGGGAGAGACATCTTGACTTACATAAGACAAATATTCCCTTTCCCAGCAGAATTCCAGGTGGGTATATAGTTCTCGGGGGCGGGGGGGGGGAGGAGAAGAAGAAGAGTTGGTTTTTATATGCTGACTTTCTCTACCACTTAAAGAAGATCCAAACCGGCTTACAATCACCTTCTTCCCTCCCCCTCCCCACAACAGACACCCTGTGAGGTAGGTGGGGCTGAGAGAGCTCTAAGAGAGCTGTGCCCTCCCCAAGGTCACCCAGCTGGCTTCATGTGGAGGAGTGGGGAATCAAACCCGGTTCTCCAGAGTAGAGTCCACCGCTCCAAAACCACTGCTCTTAACCACTACACCACGCTGGCTGGAGAAGATGTCGTTCGCCCCGGCCCTTCGCTCTGCATTGCGGCCCATTCTTGTCAATTGCACTCTGTCCGCACGCCCTGCCTGGCTGCAATGGAAGGGGCGGCGGTCCCGTCGGGGTTCTGGGAAGGGGCTTCAAGACCTCAGCTGGCGGGTGCCGGAGCCGGCCTGGGCTGCCAAGGGGAAGGAGCCGCCGGACAGCCGGCGCCCTCATCCTTTTCTCTTTTGGTAAAGAATTTTGCTGGTTCCGGACAACGTCCTGCCGGAGAATCCCAGGTTCAACCCCCGGCACCTCTAGTTAAAGGGACTAGGCGAGTAGGTGATGTGGAAGACCTCTGCCTGAGACCCCGGAGAGCCGCTGCCGGTCTGAGTAGACAATACTGACTTTGATGGACCAGGGGTCTGATTCAGTATAAGGCAGCTTCATGTGTTCATGTGTTACGGCTGGGCAGGACCGCTCCGAAAGAGACCCCTGCCCCTGAGCGGTCCCTTTTCGCAGCAAGTCCCCCAGCGGGGCATTGCCCAAATTGCCCCCGGTGCCACGGCAGCCTGCCCTCCCCAGAAATCCACCGCGAAATCAGCCCCAGACGTCCGGCCTCGAAGCTCGGGACAGGCGTGCCTCCACCTCCCCCATCCCCTCTCCTGCAGACAATGCCGCGGTGCCCGACAGGAGGTTTGCTATCTTGTTACTGGAAGGGCCGGCCTGGCGTGGTGGTTGGAGCGTCTGACCAGGATCTGGGAGTCGCAGGTTTGAATCCCCTCTGGCCCCGCGGAAGCTTGCAAGGTGAGCTTGAGTCAATCACGCGGACTCAGTTGTTCTAAGGACAATAAAGTGGGAGAACTGTGTTGTAAGCCGCTTTGGGTTCCCACTGGGGAGAAAAGCGGGGTACAAAGGAACAAATGTAATCAGCAGACCATGTGGCGGTGATAGGCTTATGGCCGGGACTAGTCCCCAAACCCCATACATTTCCCTCTCGCCCCATGCATAGGCGTCGCACCGACAGTGACACCCTCCCTAAATCACCTTCCTCCGGAGTAACCTCATCCCAACCCATCTCTCCACTCGCTTCTTCCGGGGTAACCCCACCGCAGTCGCTTCGCCTTCACTCGGGGATAAATCCCATTCAGGCCATTTCTTTCCGCCCGCGTCTGGACGGGGGCTCCTGAACTCCTTGACCGATTCCCTGGCCCAGGGGCGGAAGGCTGCCGGCCAGAGGCGCCCAAGGGGACACACTAAACATGTCCACGAATACAAGCAAATCCCCGAGCTGTGCTCCGCCTTCCTGACTCATCCGAAGGAAGAAGCACAAAAGAGGAAGACCATTTATGCCTGGGAGGTTTTGCCTTGGGTTTGCCACTCTTTAGATGCTCATTTTCCCCATCCGAATTCTCAAAACTCTGCAAGGGGGCTTATTTGTTGAGTATTGAGCATTTGGATGGGGAAAATGTGCATCTGAAGAGTGGCAAATCCAAGGCAAAACCTCCGGTGCATAAGAGTTGGTTTTTATATGCTGACTTTCTCTACCACTTAAGGGAGACTGAAACCAGCTTACAATCACCTTCCCTTCCCCTCCCCACAACAGACACCCTGAGAGGTAGGTGGGGCTGAGAGAGTGTGACTAGCCCAAGGCCACCCAGATGGCTTCATGTGGAGGAGTGGGGAAACAAATCCCGTTCTCCAGATTAGAGTCCACCGCTTCTAACCACCGCTCTTAACCACCACACCACAGGAATTCTTCTGGTCTCAGAGGCTCCCAGTCAGGTCCCCGCAGAGAGGACGCCCCCCCCCCAATATCCCCCAGGCTCGGCTCCGGCCTCCAGGAGGCGGAGCTGGATAAAGGCGCTCCGGTGGAATAACCTATTCGCGTCCCTCTCTCCCTACTTCTGGGGCAGCCTCGCTCTTGAGACACATTCGTTTCCTCCCTTCTCTCACGTTTCCCCTCTGAAGCTCTCACGGATGACATTTTCTTCCCCTTTTCATGTTTTGAAAGTCTCGGGGTAGAATGATAGAGTTGGATCACCAGGGTCATCTAGTCCAACCCCAGCACAATGCAGGAAATTCACAACTACCGCCCCCTCCCACACACACCCAGTGTGGGGTCAGATACCTCTGAAGCAACCCCTTTCACACGGGTTGTTCTTGGGGCCATAGTTCCTGCTTGAACACATGAAGCTGCCTTATACTGAATCAGACCCTTGGTTCATCCACGTCAGTATCGTCTACTCGGACTGGCAGCGGCTCTCCAGGGTCTCAGGCTGAGGTCTTTCACGCCACCTACTTGCCTAGTCCCTTTAACAGCAGATGCCGGGGATTGAACCTGGAACCTTCTGCATGCCAAGCAGAGGCTCTACCACTGAGCCAGGGCCCCTCCCCTTCCCGCTAGTCAATCCGGAATAGCTGCCGCTGCCTGAGCCCCTCCTCGCAATCATTGACCAGAGGTAGATGGACTCCTCCTTTCGCAGAAAAACGTGCACGAGAGAGCTGAGAGCAACCCTTGTTTGGGGGCTTCCCAGAGGCCCCTGGTTGGCCCCTGTGTGAAAAGACTGCTGGACTTGATGGGCCTGGGTCTGATCCAGCAGGGCTTTTCTTATGTTCTTATTATAATTGTATTATATATAATTACAATAGGTGCTGTGGAACACAGGCAGGATGGTGCTGCTGCAGTCCTCTTGTTTGGGGGCTTCCTAGAGGCACCTGGTTGGCCACTGGGCGAACAGACTGCTGGACTTGATGGGCCTGGGTCTGACCCAGCAGGGCTTTTCTTATGTTTTTATGTTCTAACCCATTTTACCCCTCCCTCCCTGTCGGGGTAGTTCTTCAGAGGTAACCCTTGCCTGTCAAGTGACTGGGGGTGTCGGCCCCTGGAAGAACTTCGAACAGATCCCACCTCCCTTCGGAATACTTCTGCTGCCACAGCCAGGACCGCTCAGGCCCTTTCGAGGGGGATTTCTTGGCTTTCAATAAAACTCCCCTGGGACTCAGACCCGGGAGGCTTCCAGGTCTGGGATCCTGGGGGAGCTCCCTGGCTTCCCCTTCCGACAACCTGAGCAGTTCGATTGCCTGCTTTGCAGAAACTTCGCCCCATGCCCCGGGGGGATCGCGGGAGGGCGAAGGGGGGGGCGCCTTTCCAGATCCAAAGGGACCGCGCGGTTTCGCCCAGACCCTCTGCTCCCTCTGGAGAGCCCTGCCGCGAAAAAGGGCACCTGGGCGCCTGAATCGCCTCGGGGGCGCTACCTCTGGTGCCACCCCAGTGAGGCGGGCGGGGGTGGGTGGGACGTCCCTTCGGCCAATCCAGAGAAGGCGAGGGGGGGCTAGGCAAGTAGGTGATGTGAAAGACCTCCGCCTGAGACCCTGGAGAGCCGCTGCCGGTCAGAGTAGACGATACTGACTTTGATGGACCAAGGGTCCGATTCAGTAGACGGCTGCTTCATGTGTTCATGTGGGCTCCCACCTGAGCGCCCAGAGGATGGAGCCAGAGTGAGCTGCTGCGATTCCGGTCGCTCCTCTTGGAAGGAAAACGCCCCCTCTCTCCGTGCCTTTCACCCCAGGGATCCAGTGGATCCCCCTTCTTCTCAAACAACCCGGTTCATCTCCGAATCGGAACTGTTCTTTCCTCCAACCTTCCCAGCTCCAAAACTCAGATGCCACCCGCCGAGAAGACTTTTTTTTTTGGGGGGGGGGGGCATTTATACATGGAAGGTTTTGCCTTGAATTTGCCTCTCTCTAGATGCATATTTTTCCAGTCTGAATTCTCAAAACTCTGCATGGGGGCTTATTGCTGGGTTTTGAGCATTTGGATGGGGAACATGTGCATCTAGAGAGCAGCAAATCCAAGGCAAAACCTCCCGTGCATAAATGGCCTCAGTCGTCTCTAGAAAGACGGAGGGGAAAGAGAAACAGACGACGAGGAAACAGAAGTGCATGCATTGGAGAAGAGTATTGGCCTGTCTCGAATGAACGATGTATGGAATTCAGAATGACCGAGAAGGGAGAGAGGATCAGGTCCAGCCTTCCTTGACCAAGGGATGCCTTTCCTCCCCACAGAAAGGCTGCCTTGGAAGCAAAGAAGATCCTCCCTTGAAAAGGCTTCTTCTGCCTGGCTTCAAACCCTTCCCCCACCGCCAGACATGGCCAAGTCTGGATTAAGTCGCCTCGGCCGCCCCGCATATTTCCTTGGAAGGAAAGGTCCATTGAGTGAGTGAGTGATTGACTGATGCTGAAGTGGGGAGGGGGGGGAGGGCCAGCCCGCTGTCTTTTAAAATGCCCGAACATGACAAGGGACCCTTATTTATATCAAACCAGGTTGGAAGGAGCCCGTTTCCCTCTTATTTATTTCTCACTTCCTCGAGAAGAAAGTCGGTGATTAAGGAGAGAGGCTCCTTTCTGATGAGAAGACTGAAAGCATTTTTATTTAACCCAAAATGTGTATTTCGAAAGGACTGTGTGGGCAGGAACCAACAGCGTTTGTAAGAATCCTGGATACAATGATCAGATCCCCGGATCCCCCACACTGTTTCATCCAATCCTACAGGCCGGATCCTAAGCATGTTTATTCGGCCTTAAATCCCACCGACTTCAATTGAATTGACTCGCAGCATAAACCGAACGAAATTAAAGAAGGCCACGATCCTGATGGCAGTTACTTGGAACTAAGATCCCTTGAAGGACTTCTGCATAAATATGCATAGGATCGGGTTGGACCTCGGCTTCTGTAAAGAGTATCTCTAAAGCGCGACCCGCACAGGTACCCACACATCTTTCACCGTCCATCTGACCCAATAACTTCTTTCCTAACCTATGTACAGTGATTTTATGCCAATAAAGGACGATATGACTTCCAATGACTCCTTTCACTTGCAAACAGAGGAAATCGAGACTCCGCTTTTAAAGACACGACACGGAAGTTTCAGCCCGATCAAGACCTGGTTTATTTTAAAGTCCCCTGCTTGAAATCAGGGCTACTGCTGAAGGGCTCCGGTTAGGGTCGGGGGTGCGAATCTCGCGGCTGCACGCAGTTCCTTCCCAGAGACCCCTTCCCCCAAAGTCCTCTGCTTCACGGGACGTCTCAGCATCGACAGCCCCTCTGGGAAGGAGCTTTCCAAGACCTCGCAGGAGAGAGGGTGACCTTTTTGGAACAGCAGGACCCCACTAAGAGTTCAGGCTGGGAAAGGAACCAACCTGGAAGGGTTGAAGCCTTTGCCACGCCGACCACCGCCGGAGCCTGCAAATTCCAAAGAATTTCCTCGTTTAAATTGCCATTAAAAACAAAATAACAACTACAATTTGCAGGGTCGATCGCTATTTCTCTCGCTGGCTTTAAGGGGGCCGAGGCAGCGCGACCAGACAGAAAGAAGACGGGATTCTGTTCGTTTACATGGATTTATTTTTGCTGTAAACATTAAAATCGGCCTTTCTCAAAGAAAGAGTTTTCAGGGAGGAAGAAATGTCCGTGGTCTAACTGTCAGATACAACAAAGGGGAGAGGAAGGGGAGGGTAGAGAGTTGACTTCATATAATGTGCCATACTGGAAATATACAAAGGAAAATATATATATATATATATATGTACACTACAGAATATGGCATTAAAAAAACTTCCTTACTGAAACGTAAAAATAATATATTAACCGACAATTTTAGACGTTTGTTTCGCTTTCAAAAAATACAAAAAAGAAAAATTCAAAGTGCTTAGTAATTTCCAGGGAGTTTCCAGGGAGTGGCAAGCACTCTGGAAATAGTCGAAAAAAGGCTTTCCCCCCCTTTCCTTTTTTTGCATGCAAACTGGTTTCGCTTCAGACGACCAAATAATCAAGATATAAACGGTGTTCTTTTAATCATCATCAACAATAAGACGACACGTACAAACAAGGAATGCCGGACGGTGTTACAAACGCTGGAATTGGGGTCTCTTTCGGAAAAAAAAATTTTTTTTGTTGTTGGCGGGGGAGGAAATTTGGTTGGATTTTTTTTTGTTTTACTATAACACATGTGCCCACCTATTTTACAATTGAGAGGAGGGGAGAAAGAGGAGGGGGGAAAAAAGTCCGAAGCTTCTTAGAGAACTACCAATCTTTATAAAATCTAGCAGACTACATAGTGTCTGAAATAACTATTTATAGAATATAGGCATGACTGCCGTAGCAAGTGCCTATAATAACAACAACATTGTCCTCCGAGAATCGTCGAGCTCGCTCTTGGCTTTAGGTCTCTCTCGAATCATCAGCTCTGGTTTGCTTGTTACGGTTCGACCCTTCTCGATCTATAGTCTCAGTTTAAAAATGCTTTCGAATCGGCTCGAATGGATTTATTCATAAACAGGCACAGAATAATTTCTTTAAAAGGAAAAGAAATTTTTTTTAAAAGCCAAACCGTGACTGAGAAATGTACAATCCTTTGCCTTCCCGGGTCATTCATGCCACCCTCCCCCTCCCACGTTAACTTAGGCCATTTATGCCTGGGAGGTTTTGCCTTGGATTTGCCACTCTAGATGCCCGTTTCCCCCCATCCAAATTCTCAAAACTCAACAAGAAGCCCCCCCCCCATGCAGAGTTCTGAGAATTTGGATGGGGAAAATGGGCATCTAGAGAGTGGCAAATCCAAGGCAAAACCTCCCAGGCATAAATAGCCTTAGCCTCCTCTATATTACACCAAGAACACTTTGGCCATTTATGCACGGGAGGCTTTGCCTTGGATTTGCTGCTCTCTAGATGCACATTTTCCCTATCCCAATTCTCAGCACTCAAAAATAAGCCCCCATGCAGAGTTTTGAGAATTCAGATGGGGGGAAAGGTGCATCTACAGAGCAGCCAATCCAAGGCAACACCTCCAATGAATAAATGGCCTTTATTTGAAAAGTTCTTGACAAAAGTGGGGGGAGGCTTACTGGACAATTTAATACTTTTCAGCCTCTGCTGAGCCAGAGCTCTCTCTCCCCCTCTCCCCGCCCCACCAGTTGCCAGAGAAGCTCGGCGCCCTGCCCCCCCCAAAAAGACCTTTAGTTGGGGTCTGTCCGCCAAACAAGCGGGGGGGGGGTGGTTTCAGGAGCTAGACAGAGAGGTGACGGATAATACGTAGGAAAAAAAAAAGCTTGGTACCATTGGGATCAGGACAGCAGTCCGAGGAACGGCATGGGGGGGAGGGCGACTTCCCCCAAACCCAGTCAGGGGTCTGCAGGCCACGCTTGGCGGGTGGGGGGCTGGAAGTAGGGCCGCCCCCTGGAGTGTGTGACTGTGCATGCCGCCCCCCCTTCCGGCTGCTCTGTGTTGCAAAGTTCATCAACTTTTTTTTTATTCTTATTATTGAAAGCGCACCGGCAAAAGCAGAGTCTCTCTGTCTGTCTCTGCGTGCGTCTCGGTCCTTTTCCCCCTGCTTGCTTGCTTGCTTGCTTTCTTGCTTGCTTTCTCCCTCGCGCGCGCTGCGCGCTTAGAAAGGCAGGGTGTCCAGGAAGAGCTTGTCGATGATGGCCGGCGGCGGCACCAGGTCCTCCAGCTTCAGGTAGAAGATGCGCTGCAGGCCCTGCGTGCAGAGCGTGCGCAGTTCGGGCAGCTTGCCCAGCAGCTTCGACAAGTAGTTGGGCCTGCTCAGGCCGCCGTTGTTGAACGTCACGTGGTCCTTGAGGCAGCCGACGATCTTGCCCTGCAGCTCCTCCACCCGCTTGGGCTCCTTCAGGCCGTGCCGCTCTGCGAAGACACCACGCCGCCGGGGCAGGGAGGGAGGGAGGGAGGAGAGGGGCAGGGTTAGGCCTCGTCCCCAGCAGCTCCGGAGGCCGCGGGCCGGCTTTCCGGCCTTTAAGGGTACGGTCCCGGCCCCCTTTGCTGGGGAGGCGCTGTGGCTCAGCGGTAGAGCGTCTGCTTGGCATGCAGGAGGCCCCAGGTTCAATCCCCGGCACCTCCAGTTAAAGGGACTGGGCAAGTAGATGGTCTGAAAGACCCCTGCCTGAGACTGGGCAAGTAGATAGTCTGAGACTCTGCCGGAAGACGGCTTCATGCACTGAGGAGGGAGGGTCGGAAGGTCCCAGGTTCAATCCCCGGCACCTCCAGTTAAAGGGACTGGGCAAAGTAGGTGGTGTGGAAGACCTCTCCGCCTGAGACTCTGGAGACCCGCTGCCGGAAGTAGGTGGTGTGAAAGACCCCTGCCTGAGACTAGACGGCTGTCCTGTGCTTGGCATGCAGAAGGTCCCAGGTTCAATCCCCGGCACCTCCAGTTAAAGGGACTGGGCAAGTAGGTGCCTGAGACTCTGCTGGAAGACGGCTTCATGCATTGAGGAGGGAGGGTCAGAAAGTCCCAGGTTCAATCCCCAGCACCTCCGGTTAAAGGGACGTAGATGGTTTGAGAGACCCCTGCCTGAGACTCTGCCGGCTTCATGCATTGCTTGGCATGCAGAAGGTCCCAGGTTCAATCCCTGGCACCTCCAATTAAAAGTGTTGGAAAATCTGCCCTTCTAGGCTGGTGTCACTTGCCTGCACATTGAGAGGGGGAACTGACCACAGAGTCAGATAGATAGACAGGACAGGGGGAGGTCACCTCTAGTTACACCTTGCCCTCATTTCCTGCCTCTTTGATGTTTAGAGGATGTATTGTCAGGGAAACTTCCCCTCTCTCTCTTTCCCTTTGCTCTTCATCGAAGCAAGCTAGGAGCCGCACGTCCAGGCCTTCCCACCCCAAGATGGAGTGGAAGGCAGATACCCTTTTATACCTAGAGAATTAGCAAGGTAGATCAGGATAGAGAACCCTTGTTTGTCCTTTCCTATCCAATGTGTATTTCAACAATAAATGTACTTTAGTTTGATCAGAGCAAACGACTGATGCTCCTTTTATTTTCACACATGCATGCATGTGTAGCTTCTGGTGCTGCTAAGCTTAAGGCACTCTGCTAAACTCTCTGCTAAACACAGGAATATCTCCACGACAGATATTCCAATGACTAGGCAGGTACTGTAGGTGATGTGAAAGACTCTCTGCCTGGAGAGCCGCTGCCGGTCTGGGTAGACAATACTGACTTTGATGGACCTAGGGACTGATTCAGTATGAGGCAGCATCATGTGTTCATGTGACTTTTGAGGGGAGAGGCTGTGGCTCAGTGGCAGAGTATCTATTTGGCGTGCAGAAGGTCCCAGGTTCAATCCCCGTCCTCTCCAGTTAAAGGGACTAGGCAAGTAGGGTGGTGTGAAAGACCTTTGCCTGAGACCCTGGAGAGCCACTGCTGGTCTGGGTAGACAATACAGATCATGATAGAGCAACAGTCTCACTCAGTAGAAGAGGGCTTCATGCATTGAGGAGGGAGGGCTCCTTAGCTGGCAGAGCCTCTAAGAAGGTCCCAGGGTCAATCCCCAGCCTCTCCAGTTAGAGGGACTAGGTGGGTAGGTGGTGTGAAAGACCTCTGCAGTGGCGGACTGGCCACTGGGTCAGCTTGCCCAATGGCAAGCGGGCCCTGTGGGCCCCTGATGAAGTGGGCCCCCTCAAACATTAGACAATATGTTAAAAATAAAAATTAAATGATAGGTTTTTGTTGTGGGCAGGCCCCCCTTTGTCTCCTGGCAACCAATGTTTTTAGACCCAGTCCACCACTGGACCTCTGCCCGAGACCCTGGAGAGCCACTGTCGGTCCGAGTAGACAATACTGACTTTGATGGACCAAGGGTCTGATTCAGTATAAGGTGGCTTCATGTGTTCATGTGGGAGGCGGCCCGCCAAAGTGAGCGGCGCTCACTTTGCAGCGTGCACAGGACTGTGAGCAACTCAAGGCAGGCGTATTGGCCATTTGTGCGTAGGAGGTTTTGCCTTTATTTTTTTGCTGCTCTCTAGATGCACATTTCCCCCCTCTGGCCATTTATGCATTTCAGGTTTTGTCTTGGATTTGCTACTCTCTAGATGCACATTTTTCCCATCCGAATTCTCAGAACTAAAAAATAACACACACACCCCAGCAGAGTTTTTAGAATTCAGATAGGGAAAATATGCATCTAGAGAGCAGCAAATCCAAGGCAAGACCTCCCATGCATAAGCAGCCTCTGAATTCTCAGAACTAAAAAATAAGCCCCCGTGCAGAATTTTGAGAATTCAGAGCGGGTTTCATATGGCTTTCACAAGCCACAGTGTAGAATGACCTGGGGGATGGTGTGACTAACAGTGCAATCCCAAAGAGAGATACTTCAGTCTAAGCCTATTAATTTCAGTAGGTTTAGACTGGAGTAACTCTGCATAGGATTGTGCTGTTAGTCCCAGATTGGTCCTGGCGGCAAAGGCTATCCTAATCAGCACTGGCAAATGTGAAGTGGGTGAGGTTATTCTGGAGGGTAAGAGTGTCTGAGTCCGAACTAGATTTAAGCACAACCCATTTATGGTTTAGGGCCTCTGATTATTAAAGGCCTCTAAATACAAGCATTACAAAATGAACCGTTTATTGTTGTTGTTGGAACTGTTCTGGGGCCTCTGGTCTGGACATAGGGCCTCTCAGTTTGTCTTAAACCGGGCTGGTATCACTTTCAAATGCTTTCACACATGCTGAATAATGCACTTTAGCCATCCTTTGCAAGTGGGTTTTGCTATTTCAGGCAGTAAAATCCCTTTGCAAAGTGCCTTCAGAGTGGATTGAAGGTGTCATTATTCAGAGTGTGCAAAAGTGTGGTTGCACATTCTAATCCGCATTAACTACTCAGGGCGAGAAAAGGGGGGTCCTGCTCTCCTCCCCCCCTTCTGAAGTTTAAATCCAGAAGGAGCCGCTCGGGGTTACCCAGGAGCCCTTCCTGCGTCATCCGATGGGTCAGAAAAAAACCCCGGGGGCTCACCTGTCACCATGGCCAGGGCCGCGATGCAGGAGAAGGCGGAGATGTCGATGTTCATGTTCTGCAGGTTGGAGGAGAACTCCACGATGGAGTCGATCCACTCCCCGAAGCCACGCACGCACTGCAGCCGGTGCAGCACCACGCCGTTGCAGAAGATGAGCTTGCCTTCCGCCGGGTTGGACCTGCCGCCGGTTCCGAGGGGGACCAAAGCAAAGGCGCCGTTACTGGCAGAGCCATAATGGGAGGAGGGCCTGACCCTGGCCCCTGGCCCTCCCCTGCCCTGGCCCAGCCTGCCTGCCTACCTGTAGGCCAGCCGCAGGACGAAGAGCTCCAGGAAAGCCGACTCGAAGAGCAGGTCTTGGTCCGGTTTGGGGAGATCGGTGAAGCCGGGGATCTTCTCCGCCCAGCCCCGGATGATCTCCATGGAGCCGGTCAGGAGATCGTAGAACTGCTGGATGTGCTGCGTGTCGTCCCCGGTCATCTGGTAGTCCGGGTTGGCCTGGAACTGGAGATGGCAAAGGGGGGAGGGGCGGGAGGAGGAGGAGGATGGAGGGGGGAGGGTAGGTGTGTGTGTGGGGGGGAAGAAACCCCCAGCCATTTAATGAGGTTCTCTAAAACCTATCGCCCGTGAAATTGCTAACCCCATTCCCGAGGAGGGGAGCCAGGCTTTGATAGCAATTAAGCCTCTCCCTGACCAGTGAGGAAATGAGATGCGCCAGGGCAATTAATTCAATTAGGAGGGGTCGGCTGATAGAAGGGGGGGGGGATAAGGTCTCCACGGGCGGAGGACAGCCGTTGCCGGCTTCCCAGCGAGGATCGGGAACTCGGGACGGTGTGGGGACCCTCGAAGATCTGAGCCATTCTGTACCCATGCACACAAACATGGCCCAGAAGATTTCTCTCCCCCCACCCCGTGCGCCACCGCGATTAAAGTCGATTGATTCTCGCGTAGAGGAACACGTGTGCGTCCCTGTTCGCGCTGATAGGGGAATGGGGCATTCTCGACCCGCAACTTTCCTGCCCCCAATACAAAAGTATGCTCAAAGCACCGGCTCGGGGATCAAGGGGGGAAGAAACCAGAGCACCCGCTTGGAGGCTGCCCCCCCCCAAAAAAAAACTCCAGTCCTACAGGCTGCAATCAAGGGAGGAAGCCCCCCTTGAATAATAGGAGTCTTACGTCTAAGTAGACCTGCTTAGGCCTGCTCCCCAAGACTTGGAAGTGCTGCCTGTTTTGGGAGAACTCATTTCCCAAGCACACTTAACACCTAACCAGTCCTTTAGAAACCAAAAGCAGGGCTCAGAAGTGCGTCCTAGATTTGGGGGAGGGGGGCTGAAAATCCCTGATCAAGTTTCCCTGCGATCCGCAGCACATTCCTCGGCCCCTTCGCCCAGATGCCCCGCCGCCGCCGCCTCTTAACAGCAGCGCCTCCCTGGGGTGACCGTGACAAACCCACCCGGGTCTGGCAAGCTCGTGTGAAAGGCGCCCTTGGCGTGAAAGGGCCTCGCTAGCCGGCTGCGCGTCGGCGTTTGCTTTTGGTCTCCCCCCGCCCGCGCCCCCCCCCGCCCGCGAGGAGGCCCCCGTGGCGAATATGGTCTCCAGCTTACCCTGGAATAGTCCAGGCTGGTCATAGCCGGGTTGGAGTCGACATGAGCTCTCACCAGGGCACTGATCAGACTCACCGGGGGCGAAGGGGGGGAGGGCTCCTGGGGGCTCTTCGGTTTCGACGGCAGGCGACCCCTTCGGCCTTTTAAGCTGTCCGTGCGAACCACTGCGGAAGAGAAGGGCCGTCAGCTCGCCCGGCCCGAGGCCAGAAGCCCACCCCCGCCTCCCCTTCAGGACCGCAGCGCTTCCCGGGACCCCTCCTGGCAAAGCGCCCTGGGTGGCGTCGGGGCACCCTGCCCGGCTCCTGCCCCTTCCCTCGGGCTTTGCCTGCCTGCCTGCCGCTTGGATTTCCCGAATGCAGCCGGCACGGCCTTCATTGAGCCTGGCCCGATCAGCCAGCTTCTAGTGCCAGGATGTGAAATTCGTATTCATTAATTCGTATTAATCATAATTAATGGCAACAGGGGACGTTCCTCAGAACATACGGTGGCTCCCTCCGGGCCTGCCTTCCCTTTGCACACATGAAGCTGCCTTCTACTGAATCAGGCCCGTGGTCCATCCAGGTCAGTATCGTCTACTCGGACCGGCAGCGGCTCTCCAGGGTCTTTCGCATCACCTAGTTGCCTAGTCCCTTTAACTGGAGATGCCCGGGACTGAACCTGGGTCCTACCCCATGCTGAGCAGATGCTCTGCCACTGAGCCACAGCCGTGCGCCCCTCCATGGCTCTCCAGGGTCTCAGGCGGGGGTCTTTCACATCACCTACTTGCCTAGTCCCTTTAACTGGAGATGCCGGGGATTGAACCTGGGGCTTTCTGCATCCCAAGCAGAGGCTCTGCCTCTGAGCCACAGCCCCACAATAGGGGAGGGAGCCCCACCGGCTCAAGGATAAGGGATGCCAGGCCCCCTCCGGCCACCCAGGACTGGATTCGCCTCTCCTTCGACCTGGGGGAGGGGGGTGCCGGAAAGGCCAGCCGTTTGCTAATCCATTGAGGACCAAGGGCCAGGGCCAACCCCGCCTGGCCGCGGGCTCAGAGAAAAGGATTGGTGCTTCCAGCTGTTAGGGTTTTTGAAGGCAAAGGGGTGGGGGTCCCGCTACATCTATCCCTCCCCTTTCAGGTTGTACCTTCTTTGACCATGCCGACTGCCAGGCACTTCTGAAAGCGGCAGTACTGACACCGATTCCGGCGGCGCTTATCCACAGGACAGTTTTTATTGGCGAGGCAAACGTACTTGGCGTTTTTCTGGACGGTGCGCTGCGGATAGAGAAAGTTGGGGGAAGAGACCCCAGAAGGCGTCGTCGGTGAAACCCCACTGAGTTTTGCAAGCGCTGCCCCCCATCCACTGGCTGCACTGCCTGGCAATTCCCCCCCCCCCTTTCCAAGGCATTTAGCAAGAGGCGGCCGGCGAGCCATCGCAGCTTCGTCCCGCAGCCTCCTGGCCAAGGTTTTTATATGCCAAGCGGAGGAGCAGCGAGGAGACGCTCGGCAAATACAAATCCGTGGGCATTCATATTATTTACACTCCTCTGAGACCTTCTCTCTTTCAAATGATCAGATTATTCAATCAGGAGGGGGGAATAAAGAGATCACTTAATTTGACCATAGGGAATTCTGTTCCACTTGGTTAGCTTAGACACGGTTCTCTGTCCTAACCAATTTCAATCCGGAGGCAAAAAAGGGAGAAGCGCGTGCAAATCGCCCCCGCCGCCTGCGCTCGCCTTCTGGCCTCACAGCGGCTGAAAAGGCAGGCGGGTCTCTCTTTTGGGGGGGGGGGTAGGTGGGTCTGGGGGGCGTCCAGAGGGGTGTGGGCTGCACCCCCTGAGCACCAGTGATGGGCACCGGTCAGTCAAGTCCGCCAGTGCTTCTGCCTTCTCACACACACCCCTCCAAGTGCAGGACGCCTTTCGAGAAAGCGGGGCAGGACGCCTTTCGAGAAAACGGGCCAGGGCACGGGCCGCTGGTCTATGGACGTGCGGGTGGGAGCCGCGACTCGAATGCGAAAGGCTCGGTGCTCCCGTGCCATTTATGCCTGGGAGGTTTTGCCTTGGATTTGCCACTCTTTAGGTGCACATTTTCCCCATCCACATTCTCAACAATAAGCCCCCATGCAGAGTTTTGAGAATTCAGATGGGGGAAATGAGCATCTAGAGAGGGGCAAATCCAAGGCAGCAAAACCTCCCGTGCATAAATGGCCCCGGTCTTCCTCCCTCGGATTGTACGGGACGGTCCGTGGGTCGCCTGGACGATGAAACGGGGAAGGGCCTTTTCTCTTGGGTGGCTTCAGGCGCAGGAGCATTTGGAATAACGTCCAGCCAAACATCTACGTTTCAATGGCCATTTATGCATGGGAGGTTTTGCCACTCTTTAGATGCACATTTCCCCCATCCAAATTCCCCACACTCAACAATAAGCCCCCCGGGCAGAGTTTTGAGAATTCGGAGGGGGAAAATGTGCATCTAGAGAGGGGCAAATCCAAGGCAGCAAAACCTCCCAGGCACCAATGTCTGGCGGCCCTTTAGAAGGGGCAATTCCCAACAACCGATATTGTTGCAAAAGTGAGGGGCCATGTGGGGAGAGAAAGAGATGAGCGACTCTTTTAACCAGCCTGGTCAGCTCGTCCGTTACCAGGATGGGTCCCCCCACCTCCCTTCTTGCAAGAAGTGGGGGGGGGGGAGCGCAGAGTCTAATCCGCCTGAGCGACAGCGGATGAAGAGGTGAGAGTTATTTATGGGAAGGGAAATGCGAAGGTGTGGTCTCGTTTCTGCCACTGGCTAATTAAGCGGTGAACTTCTCAACCCTCTGGGTGTCCTCCTCCTAAACTGCTTTTAGCGGGGATGAGCGGAGGTTGCCGCTAAGGGAGGGATCCGATTTAGCTGGCGCCCGTTCACACAGCCCAGGCGATTTAGAGCGGCGTCCTAAAGCAGAGTTACACCCTTCTAAGTCCATCGAAGTCCAGGGGTTTAGAAGCATCTGATTCTGCTTGGCGTAGCACTGCCCCAGAGCAATCCTCAACGCCTCTAACTCACAATCTTACTCAGGTCTGCTCAATGGGACTTGGTCCCCGCGCATTGGAAAGCGAAAAGGGGGGTCCTAATCTGGAATGTACAGAACTTAAAGTGGGACGGTTCTGAAAGAACTCACGTTCAGTTTAAAGGGGTGGCTTTCACATGGGTCATTTATTCAAGGGAGGTTTTGCCTTGGATTTGCCCCTCTCTCTGTGTGTGTTAAGTGCCGTCAAGTCGCTTCCGACTCATGGCCCCTTTCTCTGTGTAAAGTGCCTTCAAGTCGCAGCCGACTTATTGCGACCCCTTTTGGGGTTTTCCTGGCAAGAGACTAACAGAGGTGGTTTGCCAGTGCCTTCCTCTGCACAGCTTGGTCTTCCTTGGTGGTCTCCCATCCAAATACTAACCAGTGGCCCCTCTCTAGATGTACATTTTTCCCCCACCTGCATTCTCAAAACTCTGCATAGGGGCTTATTTTTGAGTTTTGAGAATTGGGATGGGGGAAAATGTGCATCTGGAGAGGGGCCCATTCCAAGGAAAAACCTCCCATGCATAAATGGCCCATGGTATCCCCTCCTATTTCTTTTTAACCCGGCTCCGGACCTGTTTCCCACGATGTGAGTGTTGGAGGAGGGGGTGGGGAGATGTTCAACCACTCAACCCGCTCAGGCAGGCGAAGCCAGGAGTTCTGTTACGAATGAGCAAACAACAGTAGAGACCCCCAGAGTAGGTGGGAAGGGAATATACTCGGGAGAAGATTCTACGGGGGGGGGGAGGTGGGGCCTTGGGGAAGAGGAGATGCGCCCGACGGACGGCGGGATGAATGGATGCAGGGGGGCGGGTTGCGGGAATGGACGGATCTGGGTAGCAGGGAGGGGGAAGCCTGGAGGGAAGGGGGGATCTGGGGATAGGGAAGGGGGCCCGGCCTCCAGGTCGGAGGGGTGTCCCCAGGCCGCGCGTGCCTTCCCCCCTCCCCGCGCCACTGGGGGCACCTCACCTTGAAGAAGCCTTTGCAGCCCTCGCAGGTGCGCACGCCGTAGTGCTGGCAGGCGGCGTTGTCCCCGCAGACGGCGCACAGGCCCTCGTTGGACGGCGAGCCCCGCGAGGGCGGCGAGGGCACCTGGGCATCCAGCAGCTGCGAGGCGTGCCCGATCTGCAGGCCGGGGAAACCGACGGCGGCGGCGGCGGCGGCTGCTGCGGCGGCGGCGGCCTGCTTGCGGATGGGGTTGGGCACGGCGAAGGGCTGGCCGTCGTGCGGGTGGTGGTGGTGGTGGTGTCCGTGGTGTCCGTGGGCCGGCGGCTCGCCGTTGAGCGGCAGGCCGTGCAGGGGCCCGTCGAAGCGCATCTGGCAGCTGCCCACCGGCGTGCCGGGAGGCGACTGCTTGAAGGAGAAGAGCGAGAGGCGCGGCACCGCCGTCGGGCCGCCCTTGGGGGGGCCGCCGCCGCCTCCCCCCGGCCCGGCCGCGCCCCCGAAGGCCGCCTGGGCGTGGTGGTGGTGGTGGTGATGGTGGTGGTGGTGGTGGAAGCCGTGCAGGGGCCCGGCCTCGTCCCAGACGCCCTGGCCGGGCGCGAAGCCCGCGGACGGGGCGGGCGGCGAGGCGCAGGGCTTGTAGTAAACGGCCAGCTCGTCGGGCGGCGGCGGCGGCCCCGCGGCCCCGGGGGGCGGCGGCGGGGGCTGGTAGCCGTGGAGGGGCAGCTCCTCGACCTTGATGGAGGGGGCGGGCGGCGGCGGGGGCGGGGGCGGCGGCGGCGGGGGCTGCGAGGGCATTTGGTAGAGGCAGGGCGGCTTCACGTCGTAGCCGGCGGCGGCGGCGGCGGCGGCGCCGTAGCTGTCCATGAAGGTGCTGAAGCTGGGCAGGGAGGTGGTTGCGGCGATCTCGGTGTTGGTGAGGTCCATGCTGAACTTGACAAACTCGGGGGTCAGGAAGTCCGAGCTGTACTCGCCGGCGGCCGTCGAGTGGTGGTAGGTGTAGCTCTGCGTGGCCGGGCTGGCTCCTTGCGGCGAGGACCCGTACTGAGCCTGGACGCAGGGCATGGCTGCCAACGAGAGGCGGCACAACAGCATGGCTCAGCGGCGGGGGCCACCAGCCGTCCGGCCCCCCCTCCCTTCCCTTCCCCCGGGGAAATGGGGCAGAAAACAAGGGGAGCGGGGTAGGAAGCGGGGTTGACGGGAGGCAGGGGAGAGGGGAGTGGAGGTAGGGGAGGCGGGGAGAGGGAAGGGAGCCGGTGGCAGCTGGAAAGTAGGGCCCTTGGGTTGCAGGGTGAGAGACAGGGGCGTCGGGGGGCATGGGGTGTGGGTCAGTGGGTGACGGGAGGGAGCTGGCTGGTGGGAGACCCAAAGAGGGTCTGGGGGGGAGGCAGAAGAAGCTGGATGCCAAGGTAGGGGGGAAGGGTGGGATCTAGCGGGGGCGCAGGAGGCGAGGAGGGGGCCGGGATGAAGCTGCGGAAAGGGGTGGGCGAGGGACAGCCGGCGATCCTCCCAGCAGACGGCGGCCCCGCAGCCCGTCCCGACTGGGAAGCAGGCGAGACTGAGGGTGGCGGAGCGCCGGAGCGGAGGAGCATCTCTCCCCCTCCCTCCCCGGATCCTCCCTCCCCCTTCTCCCCCCCGAGGTTTTGCATGAGCCCCCCCAAAAAGGTCTCCGCGAGCCAGCGGCCCGGCCGGGGACGTCTGTCTCCGTCGCCTGCCGTCGGCGGACCGGGAGGGGGGGTTTGGGGAGGCGCCCCGGGCTCTACTCACCCACCTTCAGCCGCGTGAGAGGCGCTTTCGGGGGGGTTAAAGGCGGACAGCGTCGGGCTTCGGCGGACGGACCGGCGGGCGAGACGTTAGCGGAGCCGGGCGGACTCCAGGCGGCCCGGGCTGGTCTCTGAAACGCAGGAAAGGGCAGAGGAGAGAGGCGAACGGGGTGACTTTCAGGCTGGCGGAGGGGAGGCGGGTCCGCCCGAGCCCGAGCCTGAGCCTGTCTGCGGCGGGCGAGATCCGGGCGGAGCAGGCGGCGCGGAGAGCCGGGGAGCTGCGACCGTCTCCGCCCGGAATGAAGGGGCTGCCCACGAGGAAACTTCTGGCCACTTTCGCATTCAAAACCACCCGCTCCTGCCGCCTTATTTCTGCTGACTGCATCGCCAAAAAGAAGTGGGCGTTTAGTTTTATCCCCACCTCTTGGATCTCCCGGCTGCGCGCGCGCATGCGAGCAGGCTGCCATCCTAAGGACGTTTTCCAGGGTGTAAGCCCCCCCCCCGAATAAAACCAGACTCACTTCTGAGTAGACCTGCTTAGGATTGCTCCCAAACATGCGTACGTTTGCTCAGCAATTCTTTGAACTCCAATGTGACTGAGAAACACGGGCCATTTATGCACGGGAGGTTTTGCCTTGGATTTGGCCCTCTCTAGATGCCCATTTGCCCCAGCCAAATTTTCAACGCTCAATAAAAAGCCCCCATGCAAAGTTGTGAGAATTCAGATGGGGAAAACGGGCATCCGGAGAGCGGCAAATCCAAGGCAAAACCTCCCGTGCTTTTTCGCCCACAGAAACACGCGCACAGCGTTTAGGATCAGGATGTCAGCTGAATTAGGTTTTTTTTGTGTTTTTTTTTTAAGGACAGCTCAGGTGATGTCCCGCTCTCCCTTCCTTCTAGAAACGGCACCGGACCGTAGAAGATGCTGGTGTCGGCTCTGAAAAGGGCATGGCTGCGTAAAATGAGTTAAAACGCGCACCGAGAGGGAGGCGGCGGCGATCCAAGGCCCGAGACGCTGCCGAGGGGAGCGAGAGAGCCTCCCCGGCTGCCTCCTGCCCCGGCCAAGGCTTGCCAGAGGCGATGCGCCCGTCGCAAAGTGGCGAATCGGGCTTAGCTAGGCACGAAGGGGGAACCTCCCTCCTACTCTTCCGGATCCCGGCGGAGTCCTACGAAGCTCGCCGAGAGATCCCCCTCCGCTTCCCGCTTCCTCCGGACAGCCTCGCAAGGACCCACGCCGGGGAAGTTTCCCGCTTCCCCAAACTTTCTGCCAAGCTCCCCCCCCCCCCAAGTCGCGCCTTTTCCGCGTTGGCTCCAGAGACCCGAGATCCTTCTGGATCCGAATCCCAATGGCAAGTCTCTTCGTCAGTAGACAGATCGACTTCGGGCAGGTCTCTCCCCTCCCCCACCTTCCAGGCTAGGAATTCGGAAATCCGCAAGGGAGGAAATTTCCTTCCCTTCCCCCCCCCCCCCCATAGGTCTCTTCTTCACCGCACGCTCATTCAGCAACCGCAGCCTTTGGCAGAGGTCAACGCCAAAGGCAAAAAAGGACCGTGGTCGCCAGCAGAACGCCGCTTCCCGCCCCACCCCCCAAGACGTGGAGATGGCAGAGATCAAAGTGGTTCCCCAGCCAACCCCCCAATACCTCCCCCCCGGCCAGGTAACCCTGGACCAATGCCCCCTCCCATACCAAAGAGCTCTGGCAAGTTACGGCACTGACAGCACGTATAGCCTCAGCATGTCTACTCAGAAGTAAATCTCTTGAAGTTCAACGAGAGCCACTCAGCTGCTTCGGCTGGTGGCCCCAGTCTAGCGGCAGGGAACAGACGCTGACGTCCCTCCCCCCTAAAAACCCCAGCCTCGGAGGGAAGGGGTGTGAGAGGCTCTTTCTAGGAAGTGCCTTCTGGAGAAGCCCCCCCCCCCCCGTTTGCCCTGCGGCTCGCAAGACGCCCCCCCCCCCCCGCTCCCCAGCTAGTTTCCTTCGGGTCCAGAGAATCCGGGTCCGGAGAACCAGGGAGGAAATCCTCAGGTCCCCCCCGTCCCCGTCCCCAAAGCGGCGCCAGCGACTCACCTGGGAGCTGGCTCCCTCGCATTCATCCAACTGTTGGCAGCTGCGGCTCCCCGGGGCGCATGGGTGGCGGCGGCAAGGGGTGGGTGGGTGGGGGAGGAAGGAGCAAGCCGGCGACCCTCCCCGGCCCAGGCGGCGTCGTGGCGGTCGGCAGCCCGGCCGGCTCGTGGCAGGCAGGCAGGCAGGCGGGCAGGCAGCGCGGTGCGAGAGCGCAGCGCCCGGCGCGCAAGGCGGACCGACTGGCCCCGGCCCGCAATGTGCCTTTGTTTATGTGGGCTGCGCGGCGCCCAGCCAACATGCGCCTCCAGCCGCCCAGCGTCAGCGCGCGTCAGGCCCGCCCGCCCAATCAGCCGGCCCCGGGGCTGCCTCGTCGGCCGCCGCTCGCTTTGGTAAGTTTCCGACGTGACATCACCCGCCCGGGCGCTTTTAAGGGGGGGGAGAGGGAGCCGGGCGCGCGCGCGCGCACCCGCTCGCTCCCGCCCGCCCTTCCTCGCCCGCCCCCCCCCCAGGTCCGGGAGGGTAAACAAAGGACGCCTCCCTCCGCCTTCCCCTTCCCCTCCCGAGCCGAGGTTCGCCCCAGCCGTCCGGGCATCTCTCCGGCGATGGAAAGGTGCGCTTTCGACCCAGGTAGGTTGTTTTTTTTTTTTTTTTTTTCCCTTGGCTCCCTACCTCCTTGCTCCCTTCCCGGCCAAGCGCCGCCTTATTCCAGATCCGCTCCCCCCCCCCCAAGTTTCTTAGAAGCAGGGACATGGCACAGGTGAGGCACAGGGACATG
This sequence comes from Euleptes europaea, assembly GCF_029931775.1. Lineage (NCBI taxonomy): Eukaryota > Metazoa > Chordata > Lepidosauria > Squamata > Sphaerodactylidae > Euleptes > Euleptes europaea. The sequence continues at coordinate 30,467,128 of NC_079326.1, forward strand.
GCACAGGTGAGGAGCCCGCTGACGCACCGGGGCCCTCTCCGCTCCAGGCCAGGCGACGCGTTCAACAGGTGGCGCGACGCCCGCTCCGGTTGACGTCGGTTCCCCCACCCCCGCCAAACGGGTTCCTCGAAGGCACCGGTTGTGCCCAAAGAAGGGGTTGGAGGGGGAGGAGGGGGAGATTCACCCCGCCGGTCTTGGGGAAAGGTCTTGCATTCCGGCCCTTGGCCTCTTGTTAGGCACGGGAGAGGGGGGGGGGGCGCCAAGAACGCCACTCGGCATTCATTCATTCGTGGCATAAAGTGGAGTTGGCAAACCGGCGTCCCGGTCGTTCAGGCGTGGGGTAAGTAGGTGCTGGGAAAGACCCCAGCCTGAGCCCCTGGAGAGCCGCTGCCAGTCAGAGTAGACAATGCTGGCTTTGATGGGCCGGGGGCCCGGTTCAGGAGAAGGCAGCTTCATGGGTTCAAGGAACAGGGAGCAAGCGGGGCTCCCAGGGCAGCACCGCCCGACCCAGTGTCTGCTTCGGGTGGATATAAGATGGGAGGGGGTCGAGCTGGAGGGCTTCTGCCCCTGGCGTGCCTGCCCCAGCCGCGGGAGCAAGCGCTCCGGGTGGGCGTCGCCCTTGGGGGGCGGGGAGCGGGCGCGGAGGGGGGCCCGGGGAGCGGGCCGGCGCTTCCTTAGCCGGAGGCCCCTCCCTGCAAGGGTCGGATCGCGTGCAGAGTCCCACTGTAGGTGTCAGACCGGAGTCGCTCTGCATAGGATCGCGCCCTTCAGGAATGCTCCCCCCTGCTCCGTTTCCTCCCCCCCTCGCGCCTCCGCATCCCAGGTGGAGCAAGCCCCTCCCTCACTTCTTGCAAAGACCTCCCCCCCCGGAGAACCTCGCTCCCACCATAAGGGACGGTGGAGGGGGGCGGGGGAAGAAACGCCACACCAAGAGGATCTAGGGGTTATTGGCGCACGGGAGGTTTTGCCTTGGATGTGCCGCGCTCTTGGGGCACTGGTCCCCCAGCCAAATTCTCAACACTCAACAATAAGGGCCCCCCTCCCCCATGCGGACTTTTGAGAATGCAGATGGGGGGAAACGTGCCCCAAGAGCGCGGCACGTCCAAGGCAAAACCTCCCGTGCGTTTTCGCCCTCGGCCACCGGATCCTCTGCCCGCTGACTCCGAAGACAAGCAAGTCCCAACCGAGTGGGAAACCCCCCCTCCTCCTCCTCCCGAGGAAGCGTCAGCCCGGAAGAGCGCGGGCCCACCCGCTCTCCAGACCGCTGGATACTTTGCAGCAGGGTCCGGCGCTCTGGGAGTCCCCCAAAGGCCTCTGGGGCAAGTCCCAGTCCTCGTTCAAGTCCCAGCCCCCATTATCCCCCCTCCCCTTTGCTCAGGAGAGGGAGGGGGCAACAATCCCTACGCACCCCCGGGGCGGGGGGGACTTCCTTCCCACCCGTTGCGCTCCTGGGCGCGCTGTGTGTGTGTGTGCGCAAAGTGCCGTCCAGTCGCTTCCGACTCCTGGCGACCCTATGAATGAAAGTCCTCCAGAATGTCCTCTCTTGGACAGCCTTGCTCAGATCTTGCAAATTGAGGGCTGTGGCTTCCTTTATGGAGTCCCTCCCTCTCTTGTTGGGCCTTCCTCTTTTTCCTGCTGCCCTCCGCTTTTCCTAGCATGGCTGTCTTTTCCAGTGACTATTTTTAGGAGCCCTATCAATAGCCGGCCGCCCAGGGGTGGCGCGCGGGGGAGAACCCTCCGCGGCCACCTTCAGCTCCCCGCCTTGGGCTGGGGCGGCCGGCCCGGGCGCGAGAGGGCTGGGCATGGGGGGGGGGAGGAGGAGGCGCGCGCCCATTAGCATGAGCGCCGCCGCGTCACCCGCCGCCGCTCGTGGGCTGCAAGCGGACGAAAGGGAAAAAGTGAGGGGCGTGGGGAGGGGGCGTGGCGGCGCGTGACGCAGGGGGACCCGGCCGCTGACGCAACCGGAGGGCCCGGGACGCGCCAGAAATAGCCGCGCGCCTGGCTCGGCGGCGGCGGCTGCTGCTGCTGCTGCGTTGCGCGGTTGCAACAGCCTGGCGGTGGGCAGGGCTATTTTCAGCCTCTCCGGATCGGAAACTCGGAAGCGGCCCCCAGGGGTTTCTTTTTCACACCTTTCCCCCCCGGGCTTGGGGGCTGGCTGCTCGGGAGGGGAAGCGGCTCGCTGGAGATCAGCCGGCGAGGGTGTCGGGGGAAGAGCTGGTTTCTGTACGCCGGCTTTCTCGGCCACTTCAGGGAGGATAAAACCGGCTTGCAATCAACTTCCCTTCCCCGCCCCGCAACAGACACCCTGCGAGGTAGGTGGGGCTGAGAGAGCTGTGACTAGCCCAAGGTCGCCCAGCTGGTTTCGTGCGTAGGAGTGGGGGGAACCAATCCCGTTCGCCAGATTAGCCTCTGCTGCTCATGGGGAGGAGCAGGGAATCGAACCCGGTTCTCCAGATCAGACTCCGCCGCTCCAAACCACCGCTCTTAACCACCACACCTTGCTGGCTCGCTGTGCTTTGCTCCCTTTGAAGTGCAGAACCCTTGCCAGCTCCAGGCTTTCCCTGAGATGGTGATGATGGTCACTATTAATAATACTGGTGTGTGTGCTATTTATAGCAGGGGTAAGGGGTCCACTTTGGAGGACTTTCATTCATAGGGTCGCCATGAGTCGGAAGCGACTTGATGGCACTTAACACACACACAAGGGGTCCACACCCCAGGAAAGGTTGTGAGCTGGTTCCCCCCCTTTTTTTCTTTTGCCCCTTGCCTTTGCTGCAAGGAGCTTAAGGCAGCAGATCTGGAGCGACACACCATTGATCCTCAGGAGCGGACAACTAGAAGGGCACTGGCCCAGTTCCCCCGGAGCTGAGCCGTTGAATTGAATGGGCCTCCGGCTGCAAATACGGCCAGTGCGCCAAGCATGCTGGAAAGACTCCGAGCTGCCCACCAGGGTCGCTGTCATGCCCAGGAGTTCAAAACAAAACTCAGAGTTGAATATCTTGGACAATACTGCAACAATTCCAGTTCTTTAAAAACTGCATTTTAAAAGATATAGAAATTATATGGAACTTCGGCCACTTCCCCCCTTTTAAAAAAATCCCTGTTTAGAATTCCGTCTTTGACCTGTTCATCAAGGCTGCCCCCTTATTCTCCAAATGCAAAGAGGAGAAGTTTCAGAGAGGTGGTGTGGGTTTTTTTTAAACAACCAGGGCCGGCAGCCTGCTTTTGCCTCGTGTACCAGGGGACCTCCCAGAAGATGAAATCGGCAGCTGTCATCACAGGGAACGGAAACAGAGGGTGGGTTTTCAAACCCCCCCCCCAACCAGTAGCTTTTTCCTCGAAGCACCAGTGAAGTTGGCCACTTTACAAACCATTAGTCATTGCATTTCTGAGATCCTGGCGGTAGGGGGCTCGGCTTTACAATCAATATAAGAAAACGGATGTGACCGGCCTGACAAAATCGGAGGGAGTGGAGGTGCCTAACATACTTGGATAGCGCTCCAACTATTTCCTAAAAAAATGCAGTGTAATTCTAATCTTTAAATCCATGGAAGCCAACGGCTTTAGAAGGGCGTAAATCTGCTGAGGATGGCACTGTTAAATAAACATGCAGTATGTAGTTTGGTGAAGACAGCTAAGATTTACACTTCATACTATCGCATCTCAGTATACACATTCAAACCACTGAAACAATCACTAGACCTTTGAAGTGACCTCCAGGTGAAAATGCTATATGAAGTAGAAGGGCCAGTTCTTTGTGACCATTACTTAGAAACGGTACCTTGTGAAACCTTTTTTGTCTATACAAGCATTTTGAAATATTAGGGTTAATTATTAATCTTTCCCACTGTTGCTAGGACAAGTTATTATTTTAGATGGTTTTTAAAAAACACAATTGTTTAACATTTACTTGAGTATCTATGGAAAAAGGCAATTGATATACATTAAAATAAATACGTCAGCATGAATATGGAATCCACTTCTGAAATGCTGATGCTACTATGTCTGTTTATACTGCCAAGAAAACATCTCTGCAAAGTTATATTTCAGGGCTGTGTGGTACCTTCATTGTTGATATATTCATTCAGAAGTATTTACATGCCTGGATTGTTGGAAACTGTTCTTTAGGACCAGAGCTAAAGCTTTTTCTTTAAAGCTATGAATTGATAAGGCAGTTTACACTGCTATAATAAGAACCCTTTTTTAGGGGGGAAAGACGTAGGTGCAATTTTATTCAATGGGGCTCACTCCCAGGAAACTGTTCTTAAGATTGTAACCTCCATAGTCATACCCTGGAGTATACTTGTCTTAATATCATACAGTGCTGAGAGCTTTTTGACAAATGTGAAATAGTTCCTATCTCTTCACTGGACTATGAATTATGGGCAAATCAAAATCCTACTAGTTGTTATTCTTTTAAAAAGAAAATACTTTAAAGTGCTGGTATCTGATTGACCATCTAGTATACATGTTTCTAACATGTTTAAGTGTTACATTACAAAATGCAGGATTTACTTTGTTACTGAATTTGCCCAGATTTACTTCTGATTTTACTAGAATATATCTTCCCTTTATCTCACAAAGTTTATTTCACTTATACCATGCTTTTTCCCCAGGAAGCACAAGGTGGCTTCTCTGAGATTCTAGGCTGTCTTTCAACCAAACACTGACCAGAGTGGGAGCAATTTAGCATCAACCCTGTAAGAGTACCATAACCCTCACCCTCATATTCTACAGATGTTAGATAGTTGGATGTGATGCAAGACTGTAAAACAGTTTGCAAATTAATACTGGTACTTAAATGCTTGTTGTTGATACTAATGTAAGCGGCCTAACATCTTTGCCATTTGTTCAGAACTCCAGCCTGGTATTCCAATCCAAAACAAGTTAGTTTCTTTATTGATTGCTATACAGAAACACATGTGACAACAAATTTTACTGGAATGTCTAACTCAACAGTTCTTGGACTGAAGTATTTGTACAGTCTTATTTCTAGGATCTGGAGAAAATGGTCAGAGTTACTTACGCTGATAAAAGATGATCCATATTCTAAGTATAAATGCATCAATACAGAAGATTCAATTTTCCACTTGTAATTTTTAAATGCAACTTTTATTTTACATAATCCAATAAGAACAAACAGTACATTTCAGTTTAATGTTAAACCTTAATGGAAAGAGATTTAAAACTGACAGCCTAATCTAGAAACTTGTGGTGTGAACATTTCTGTAGGCCAAAGTCAACATGGATAGGCTTACCTGTATTAGATGACAATACTGAGCTCCAAGTTAAATTGCCAAAGAAATTATGAAAAAGCAGAACTCACATGGAGCAAAGTTGCATGAAGGTAACAGGCAACAAGATGACACCCAACTATAAAGCCTTGAAGATCTAGAGGAGATATCCAATTTTAAAAAGAAACCTTGATTTTGAAACAAACAAACAAACCAGATACTGGAGTTGCTTGTTGATGGCAAATCTACATTTAACCTACACTAAGGTTTTCACCCTTATAATTTTGCCAGAACTTGATTTGTGAGAAATCTAAACTAGTCATCCTAGCACAGGTCTTCAAGAGGATGGTGGATGAACAGATGGAAACGCAAATAGAGCTCGGTACCTTTAGTACGTCTAAAGAAGAAATGCAATTCAATAATTCTTTTTAATGCCTCAATCACATGATGCTCAAAATCTCCTGTTCTTCTCATCTATTAAAAGTCTATTAAAAAGGATCCCTGTCCTCCTTTGTATCAAGTCACCTAAGAACAAGGTGAGTTTGCAGAATTTCAATTTTTCATGATGTTCAAATCTCAGTAACACATCAGAAGCTAACATGGCAGAGAGAAGGAGGAAGCCAATAAAGCATCAGTATCTTGAGAGATTTTATGCTTCTTATTTGGGAGAGAAGGCATCAGCATGTCTCAGTTCAGCCTGTCTTTCCAGTGAGAAATTGGTGGGTTACATTTTGTACTTACAGGTTAGACACATTTACTCACAAGTAAACCTTACTGATTTAAATGGGACTTCTAAGTAACAAGCCCATGCCCTGCTAATTCTCACTGGTTATACCATGTAATATTTGTACATTTCAGAAGTACCTTATAGGGGTCCCCATAGTTCCTTAATTATCATGTCTTTAGAATACATGTAATATATTTTTTTGCTCATTTTAAAGTTCTGAAGTTAACATAAACTTGAAGTTGAGTAATTAAGTAATCCTTATATAGACACTTATTAAAGTATTTATACATATTATCTTAAATCTACATCTATCATTTTGCCAATTAAAATTAGGACTTTAATTGCAATTAAGTAATTTAATTGCCAATTGAACAGCAAAATTGCTAAGTGACTAATTTTAATGCCTATTTTAATTACCAATCATGACTGGGGAGGGAGCTAATCAAGCAGGATCAGAGTAATGATGTGAAAAAAAAAGAGGGAGAACAACCATCCATGGCTGCATGCTTCAAAAAGCCTACACTGAATAAATGCAAACAATTTTATAAATGTAGCAAAATTTGGTATCTAAATACTTGAACCCAGTGCACAATTATGAATGTCAACCATCTATTCAAAGTATTAACTACAAAGAGCACTTTTATATTTTGGTCTGGCAAAATTATAATTTTTTGAAAGGACAAGTTAAGAATCCTATGTGGAAAAGAGACACTGGTAACCTGACAGGTTATGCATGGAATGCTGTTTTGGAATGGCTTACCTTTAGAAGTAAGAACTGTATGCAAATATATTCCGTTCTGTTGTGGGGGGGAATCCTGTAGTTCAACATTAACATCTTTAAAAAAGGCAATCACTTATTAAAACACTATACCAAAATGAAAATCAGAAAAGCGGAAATATTAATATATCGGAAGAGAGCAGCTGTTGTTATAATGAACTCACAGCCATACTTACAGGTACGCTGCATTTAGAATCCACTACATGCAGAGTTTAAAGCCTTTCCAGTTGTGCCAATTCTCTTCACAATGAAAAGCATATACAGTTGTATCATCAGCGTTCCTGTCTTGACAGTTCAGCAGATTTAAAAAAAAAAGAAAAAAAGAATGATGAACTCTCTCGGGCTACTAGAAACTCAGTTTTAGAAAGTCCCTATCAAAATTACAGGACTACTCATTTTGGTGTTTCACTAATAGCTCTTGCTTCCGTAGCTCATTAGGATGTTTCCAACCAAGAATGGTTTTCTCTCTCTTTAAATGGCTGATTCCTGCAGTCAAGCACTTAATAGATTCCAATCTTACTCTTATTTAAAGAAAAAACCTTCTCATTAGTGAAGAGCTTTACCCCTGTCAGGACTGTACAATGAACAGTATATGACCATGAATCGTAAGCAGGGCTCTGAAGACAAATGCTACTGCACTGCTTGTATACATGACATTTACTCCTAAGCAGAAGAATCACATTACAGTTCTTTAGAAGGTCGTCTTTGGTTCTAATGCAATTGTAGAGTTCTATTCAAAAGGGTTTCTAAATTTACAAGACATTAAAACTCTTGTGCAAGGGACCTCATGCATCCTGTCCATTGACTTTGCCAAGCTACATCTTACATTGCAACCACATGTAATGTTGGTCTGATGACCCCTTTTCCCTTGCAAAATACCTTAGAAGCACACAAAGGGTAGGGGCCTCCTAAGTGACTCTACAATGCAGAAAGGGTAACATTAGACATGTTTGCCTCTTAAAGTATAAATTGTCCTTTGAGCAGACAGGGGAACAATGCCCAGGGATGTGGATGGATCTAAGTGTGTGTGCTTTTAAAGCTCAATCTATATTGCTATTTTAAGCACAGCCAGGAATTACCACGGTCATTTTTATATTTGTGAGTGCGGAGACATACTTCCCACAATTCACTGCATCAGTACATTGAAGTCTTTGAATGAACTTATGCTCATGTTTTGTTCGCAGTGCAGTTGCCATATACTTGAACAGTGTACTTGGAAGGAACAAAGCCCAGTTTCACCAACGTTCCTAGTGAAGCTGTTTCCGAAACAAATCTGGTTCTCTTACTATTGCTGAGAGGAACAGGAAGCAATTTTCCATTATCACTAGAATTCAGCACCTGATTTTTCAACTATTCAGAGTATTAATTGAATACCATGTGTTATATTAAATATGCATATATTGTTTGGCAAAGTACAATATCCTGTACAGGTGAACAAATGTGGACATTAATAAATTATCAGAGGCAGGAAATTCATATCTTTTCAAAATACAGATGGAAGGAAACGTGCAGGAGAAAAATTGCAAATACTCTGTCCTCTTGACAATTTTTTTCCCTCTTTTTGTTTTAGATATAGAACATCAGATGCAGGAATGATCGTGTTCAAAAACAGCACGCTTACAAACTCAGCACCTGACTATGCATGACTATGAAAAACACTTCCCATGGAACTCTGAGCTCTGCAAAACCTTCCTTTTGAGACTGAAGAATACTTTTCTTCTCACTGTACTTCAAGGCATAGCAACTGTGACAGACAAGGACAAAGAACAAAGATGTTAAAAGTTCTAGGGAATGTGTTCCAATGCCTATCAACAAAAAAGGCTTTGGATCAGGCTCCAATTATTTTACATATATTTGGTAGTGAAGAGAATGCAATCCTATTCAAAGTGATGCCAGTATAAGCCCATTCATTTCAGAACTCTGCAAAGGATTGCACAGTAAAGTACACAATATACCCTTTTGACTTCTAAAAAAAGATCTAATCATTTCTTATATATGTAAGATTAATGAGATAATCATTTTGCCAAATTAAAATGTATTTTTTTAAAAATAAAATAATTCAAAACATAATGCAACAGTACTATTTAACAGCAATGAATTAATCTCAATTCAATTTCCTAAATTTTGCTTCTGTTCTCTACTTTCTCCTCCGGCCCCTTTCCTGAAAACAGAGAAAACTGTAGAAAGACATATAATGAAGGATGGGGTGTCAATATTCTAAATAAAGAGTTTGGGGATGATTTAAAATGTAATTATTCCTTGCACTGTCTGGTTAGATTATGGGGGAGTAGGTCACGTGTCACATTTGACAGTTCCAAGGATCCCAGGTGATAAATAGATGTTTACAGTATTTGCAGCCTTTCTGCATTTTTGTTAGTTCACCTCCTTACAAGGCAAGCAGCAAGGTCCTTTGACAGCCTTATAAAAGTCTCAGGTCAAGGAATATAAATTGCACCCAGCCGTTCATCTTCTTGTTCAGAGTCATTAAATTTCCTCCCAGAATATATTTGATTGATATTCTTGGAGGTGAAAGGCTAAACGGGCCATATGGCAACATGTTGCATTCCATATGTTATCTGCCCATCCGTGCTTAAGCTGCCATTAGCAACATCTGCACCCGGTGGAAATCCAGCTGCGCAGAAAACTATTGTCAAGATTGCGCTAAATAAAGAAAAGGGGTGGGCGGAGAAAGGGGGGGGGAATAGCCGCAATCGATTTAACCTTGTTCAAATCCAAATCTGCATGCGGTTTCTCAAGCAGATACTGAGGAGTTCCCCCCCCCCCCCACTCCCTCCAGTAACAGCTAAATGATTTATTGAAATTAGGACGTGGAAAAAGAAAAGCCTTTCCGGGAGCAAAGAATATCTGAATGCACCCATTTGAAAAGCCTGCTGGACAGAGAGGATGCATGCAAAGCATGACACCAGGAAAGCATTCCTACTTCCCTAAGAAGAGGCTGAGCCGACCTGGATGGCCCAGGCTAGCCCGATCTCGTCAGATCTCGGAAGCTAAGCAGGCTCAGCCCTGGCTAGTCTTTGGATGGGAGACCACCAAGGAAGACCAGGGTTGCTGTGCAGAGGAAGGCCCTGGCAAACCCCCTCTGCTAGTCTCTTGCCTTGAAAACCCCATAAGGGGTCGCCATAAGTCGGCTGCGACTTGACGGCACTTCGCGCACACATCAGAGCTCCTCCCCGCCCCACAAGTCTTCCTCGGGCTACCGGGTTCACCGAGGTGGGGACAAAGGAGAGAAGCCCCACCTACCCCGAAGGAACAGGATGTTGTTAGAAAAGGAGGGGGGGGTTGCTGCTAAAGGGCAACTTTGCGGAGGGGGTTCCTCCCCCCCTCCCCATCCTCAGGAAAAGAGGAAGACCCAACAAGAGATGGACGGACCCAATAAAGGAAGCCCCGGCCTTCGATTTGCAGGATCTGAGCAAGGCTGTCCGAGACAGGACATTTTGGAGGACTTTCATTCATAGGGTCGCCAGGAGTCGGAGGCGACTTGACGGCACTTCACACACACACACACCATCATCACCCCCCCTCCCCATCATCACCCCCCTCCCCCCTTACCTGGTGCTGGGCTTCCCCCCCCAGCCAGCCAGCGCGCACTTTCCTGCCAGCTGCGCAACTTTTGCCTCTCTTTCGCCAACCCCCCTTCTCTCTCCAAGAGAAGCTCCCGGAGCCGGATGCAGAAAGCGGGGGTGGGGGGGTAGGGTAGGCGGGCGAGGGGGGGGGGTCTCCTCCTTCCTCCCGGCGCACAGAGCTCCCATTGTAGGCGCCGCGAGCCCGGCGTCAGCTTCCCCTCCGTGACGGCAGCGCCGAGGCTGTATAAATAGCCCAGCCCGAGCATGCATGGGGGTGTGGGTGTGCGTGTGAGTGCAGAGAGGCAGGCTGCGTCTCCAGTGACGCCGGCGGGGAAGGGGAACAATGGCTTTGGGGCAGGAGCCAGCGCGCGCCCTCCCTCCCTCCCTCCCTCCCTCGCCCCTGCAGGGCTGTCCCCGTCCGGGCGCTCCAGCCAAGGAAGGGGCTCGCGCCCCCCCGCGCGCAGGACCCGAGCCTGGCCGGCAGCCGCGCCATCGCCGCTTTCGGGAGGTCCCCCCCCCCCCGGTCATTTACGCCCGGGGGGTCTCGCCTTGGATTGGCCGCTCTTCAGATGCGCTTCCCACCCCCATTCCCAACACTCAACAAGAAGCCCCCCCGTGCAGGGTTTGGAGAATTTGGAGGGGCGCAATGCGCGTCCGGAGAGGGGCAACCCCAAGGCAAAACCTTCCGGGAATAAATGAAGATAATTCACAGCGGGCAGCCGTGTTAGTCTGTCTGCGGTAGTAGAAAAGGGCAAGAGTCCAGTAGCACCTGAAAGACTAACAAAAATATTTTCTGGCAATTATACCCTTCTACATCTATTACACGGTGGGTCGCCGTGTTAGTCTGTCTGCGGTAGTAGAAAAGGGCAAGAGTCCAGGAGCCCCTGAAAGGCGAACAAGGTACCTGGGCTGAATAAAGGCCTTGCATTCCTGGCTCGTTACCAATGCTGGTTTCTCCACACCCATCTCTCCCCTGGACATCACAGACTCTTCTGCATGCCACACCTAATCCCATCAAGCCTGCTATTCACATTGACATACTGTTCACATTTACATACTAATGCTTGTCTGAATTCACTCTCCTCTACTTAAAGACAGATGGATTCACATTCTGGCTGTATCTGAAGAAGTGAGCTGTGGCTCACGAAAGCTCATACCCTGCCAGAAAATATTGTTGTTAGGCTTTAAGGTGCTACTGGACTCTGGCCCTTTTCTACTACATGAATAAATGGCCTCTGTGTTACCCACCCCCCTCCTATCCCAGTGGTGGACTGGCCAGGGGGTCAGCTTGCCCGATGGCAAGTGGGCCCCTGATGAAGTGGGGGGCCCTTAAACATTAAGACAATTTGACAAGGCGTATGATGAACTGGCCACCAAGACTAGATTAATTAATGCCATTGTATTCCTGATTACTATATATGGGTGTGAAAGCTGGACAGTGAAGAAAGCTGATAGGAAGAAAATAGATTCCGTTGAAATGTGGTGTTGGAGGAGAGTGTTACGGATACCCTGGACTGCCAAAAAAAAAAAAAAATCAGTGGGTTATAGATCAAATCAAGCCTGAACTGACCCTAGAAGCTAAAATGACTAAACTGAGGCTATCGTATTTTGGTCACGCCATGAGACCCAACAAGAGTCACTGGAAAAGAGTCATGCTAGGAAAAGTTGAGGGCAGCAGGAAAACAGGAAGACCCAACAAGAGATGGATGGACTCAATAAAGGAAGCCACAGCCTTCAATTTGCAAGATCTGAGCAAGGCAGTCAAAGATAGGACATTTTGGAGGACTTTCATTCATAGGGTTGCCATGAGTCAGAAGCGACTTGAGGGCACTTCACACACACACACACATGATGACCTTTGCCCTGACCTGGATGGCCCAGGCTAGCCCGATCTCATCAGATCTCAGAAGCTAAGCAGGGTCAGCCCTGGTTAGTATTTGGATGGGAGACCTCCAAGGAAGACCAGGGTTGCTGTGCAGAGGAAGGCACCGGCAAACCACCTCTGTTAGTCTCTTGCCATGAAAACCCCAAAAGGGGTCGCCATAAGTCGGCTGCGACTTGACGGCACTTTACACACGCACACATGATGACCTTTATAAAGTTATCTGCACACTATCAGTTACTCAAGGCCAACGTGAGAGGACGTTTTCCAAAAATAAAAATCATAAAGACTAGGCTAAAAGGAGAACTTGGAATCATTCGTGTTGCTATCCACTGAAAAGGAATTGTTAGATGGATTGGATGCAGAAGCAACTGACAGAGTCGCACAATCATCTAGTGGATTCAAATCATTGCTCTTAATATAGTGGGCTGCATGAAATATGCTTCTGAACTACCTATTAATGTGTAACATGTTCAGTACAAGCAAACTTTAAAAATATCCACCATTTATTTACAATTTAAAAAAAATTTTAAATTAAATTATAACAATTTGTATTTACATTTAGTATCTACTGTATGCTGCCAGTAATATGTACAATGTATGTACACTGTAATTACTAAAAAAATACATTTATTTCGCAAAAAAATTAATTGTACCTATTTTCCACTTACGTATTTTTTTGAAACTTCTATTTATTTCTTATAAAATTAAATGATAGCCTTATGGTTGTGAGTGGGCCCACTTTGTCTCCTGGCAACCATTATTTTTAGACCCAGTCTGTCACTGCCTGTTCCCTTTTTGCACCTGCGAAGGCTACCCTGGTGGAAACTTCCAAAAAAGCATTCCCTGCACGGCCTGGCTGGGTGACCTGGGGCCAGTCCACGTTTTCTCCGCCTCTCTTATCTCACAGGGCTGTTATTGTGAAGCTAAAGTCGGGAAGGGAGAGCCATGTACCCAGGGCCGGTGCTACCATTAGGCAAACTAGGCGGTTGCCTAGGGCGCAGACCTCAGAGGGGCGAAGAACTGGCCTGAGGGGCACAGTTTTAAACAGATTCGTTTCTGAAAAAATGCAACTGACAATTTATACATACACACATACATATATATATATATATATATATATATACATATACATATATATATATATATATATATATATATATATATATATATATATATATATATATATACATATATATATATATATATAATTTTAAGATAAGTTCCACAACAGTGCTATGGAACAGAATTAATTATAACATCTTATGAAACATTTTGTGCTTTTATTTTTTCTACAAGACATCTGTTTTTCAAAATTGGTTAGCAATTTTTTTGGGGGCAAGTAGCCTTGCTTTGGGCGTAAAAAAGACTGGCACCGGCCCTGCATGTACCTTGCTCTAAGCTCCCTGTGGGACGAGCAGGTGAGAAATGTGCCAAACTGGACTGATGCACTAGAATTTAAAAAAGACTATGTAGGGTGGGGTGCAGCCAAAACAATAATGCCCGCACACTAGTGAGGCATCTCATTTAACCCTCCCCCATTCTTTCCTTTTCTCTTTCCCTGGCAGCTCCCCTTTTCTGGCTTTCTTCTCACCTTCCACCCACTCTTATCTGCTCTGTCTTCAACTTTCCCTTCTTGCAGCCTGTACACAGGAAAACTTGGCCCAGCTGTGCAGTGGCGGTTGCTGGGCCCAGTTGTGTAGTGGCGAACCTGCAAGAACTTGCAGGGGGCACCTTACTTCCCCCGTATACTGCTCCCCATACTATTTCTTCTTTCCCTCCGCCTGGCAACCCCCATACTCTCACCTCTCCCTGCTTCTTTCTTGCCTTCCCACCCACCATTGTTTTATCTGTTCTCCATCATTGGCTACGTTGATATATATTTACTTAATTTGACCCAAGGCAGCTTACATTATTATCCTGTCCTCCATTTTATCCTCACAACAACCCTGTGAGGTAGGTTAGGCTGAGAACATGTGTCTGGCCCAATGTCACCCAGCTTCCATAGCAGAATAGGGATTTGGACCTTGGTCACTCAGATCCTGTACTGAAACTCTACTGCTACACCACATTGGCTTTCATGGGGTGCCTGCTGTTGAACAGTAGCATGTAGCTGGGCCTAGGTGAGTCATGCAAGTAGCTTGATAGCAAGTTGCCCCATGGTTGTTGCTGGCCTTGGCCCTGATGAATTCTCCCTCAAAGGCCAAAACAGCCCTGGAAAGGGCCCTGCTGCTTCCCCCAAGCTTTTACTGACAGAGACCAAGGCTTGAAGGCTGGCAGTACTGTTGTGTTTGTCTAGCAATGGCTACTGAGGGCATATGTTTCTTAAGGCTATAGGCACTTCTTCTATTATTTGGGTTGGGGGGGTTAACCCCTCTTTGTAGTTTTTTAATTTCAGATTTTTCTGCAAGCCTAATGCTTTTCTCATGTTTTCAGAAAGATCTGTCTCGCCCGTCCATGGCTTCAGTCTCTGGATTTAAATGTCCACAGATATGGTTGTGTTGAGGACTATATGTATTGACAAGTGGGAACCTGCAAGGGCTTGTGGGAGCACTTCATTCTCCCCTCCCCACACTATTTCCTGTTTTCCTCTTTCTGCCAGCCCTATATCCTCTCTGCTTTCCTAGTTTCCTTTTCCCCTTCCTACCACCAGCCTTCCGTGCCCCCAATCTTCAATTGTATCCACTATTTATTTAACTAATTTATACCCTGCTTTTTTTCTCCAGTGGGGACCCAAAGCAACTTATATTGTTCTCCTACTACCAGCCTTCCCTGCCCCCAATCTTCAATTGTATCTATTTATTTAACTAATTTATACCCTGCTTTTTTTCTCCAGTGGGGACCCAAAGCAACTTATATTGTTCTCCTCTCTTCCATTTCATCCTCACAACAACCCTATGAAGTAGGTTATGCCGAGAGTGAGTGACTGGCCGTGTCAAACATTCATAGCAGAGTGGGGCTTCAAACCTGGGACTCCTAGATCCTAGTCTAATAGTCTTGTCACTATACCACACTGGCTTTCATGAGGTGGCTGCTGTCAAATAGTAGTGAGTCACCAGGTGCTCACCGTTGGGCTTGGGTGAGTCATGCGGCAATGAACCACCTAGTGATTACTGCCAGGTCAGGCCCAGATGACTCCTTCCTCCAGGGTGGGTGTGAGGAGTAGGGGTGGACTGGGTGGCCAAAGTATCCCTGGAAAAGGAACTGCCCCCCCCCCCCCCGCCGCCTTTTATTGACAGAAACCAAAGTTTGAAGGCAGGCACTACTGTTATGGCTGCCTAGCAACCCCTACAATGGTCACTTAGGGAATTTCTCTTCTACTTTCTCTTTTTTTCTTTCTTTTTTTAGATTTCAGATTTTTCTACAAATATGGAGCTTTCTCAGATTTGTAGGAAGATCTTTTCTGTTCCTGGCTTTAGTCCCTGGATTTAAGTATTCACAGATTTTGCAATGTTGAGAATTAGATATGTTGATGATCTATGTACACATACATGATGTGTAAGATTTACAACCAGAATACATTTTATAAAATAATATATATATAATGTATATTAAATACAATAAAATAAAATATATAAGTTCTAGATGTAAATTATATAAGTGTGTATGTTTGTTTATTGTGCATGTACAACCACAATATGCCCTGTATAATTTTGGGATCAATATTTTATTTTCAGTATGTATAATCTACCCTTTTGGTTAAAAAACAAACAAACACCTGAGGTGACTCACAACATTTTTAAAAAACATATACAATGACCTTTAAAAGCACATATCAATAAAAGAGATTTTAAAAACTCCAGCACTTGTAGGCTTACATTGTGTTATTTGGTTTTATATTAGGGCTGTGCACTTATGCATGTTTACTTGGCAAGGAAGTGGGATTTACTTCTAGGATGAGGTTGAAAGTTTGACAAACATGTAGATTACTCGCAACACAAATCTGGGATTAGGCTGAGCATGGCCACCACCATTGCTGAGCCGAGGCATTTCTGTTTTTGGAAATCAGTGACTGGTTGGGTCCAAACATTGTTTATCTGGCTTGGTACAGACCTGTAAATGCCTTATCCCCACAACCCCATCCCACATATACACTGTCATAAGTCATAAACAAACATACAAAAGGATGATATTTCTGAAGTTATATAAGTAGACCTTACTGTGGATCTTAGAGCCCCTTGGCGCAGAGTGGTCCGAGCTCTACTCACGACGTGAGTTCGATCCTGATGGAAGTCGGTTTCAGGTAGCTGGCTCAAGGTTGACTCAGCCTTCCATCCTTCTGAGGTCGGTAAAATGAGTACCCAGCTTGCTGGGGGTAAAGTGTAGACTACTAGGGAAGGCAATGGCAAACCACCCCATAAACATAGTCTGCCTAGTAAATGTCGGGATGTGACGTCACCCCATGGGTCAGGAATGACCCGGTGCTTGCATGGGGGACTACCTTTACCTTTTATTGTTGGTCTTGCAACCTAGGATCTCTCTTTCATGCCTTTCCCCCTGGTGAGCTCCTTTGGTTTATAATAGTTCTAGTAAATAACATTGCATTCCTCAAGGATGGACAAGTTTTTCTGCTACTGGAATTCCTTTTCCCCCAATATGCAGATAATTAAAATAATGTAAGGCTCACATGCCCTAACATTCTGTCTCATGAGTGGTTTGTCATATTTTCACATTAGCTACCTGTTTCCTTTAAATACTCTCCCCCAATCAACTAGGAAAGATAATATTCATGCATTCTTCTGTGTTCATCAGTGTATGGCTTGGTTT
The DNA here is from genome assembly GCF_029931775.1 of Euleptes europaea. NCBI lineage: Eukaryota > Metazoa > Chordata > Lepidosauria > Squamata > Sphaerodactylidae > Euleptes > Euleptes europaea. The sequence goes on from NC_079326.1 coordinate 30,484,100, forward strand.
GCTTTTTGGTGGACTTCCAGCTAGCATCAAAATGTGGATTTTGTGTCAGAATTTGATTTTGTAACCATTTCCACTCAAATCTTTCTACTAAACAGGGTGCCTGATTCAAAATGAAATACAACACTTTTGATTCCCAGCAGCACAACATGTCAAGACCCTTTTTGGAGACTTGCAGGTAGCACCACTCAGTTAGGTTATGAAAGACCGTCCTGAGATACTCTGTGCAGTCATATGGTATGGTTAAGATTGATTGCACTATTGTAAAAGCTTTTGACTTGGATCCTATATCTTCCTTCTCTTCTTCTGTTGTGGAAGTGGCCCTCTGCGGAGGAATATTCTTGTGTGTGTGTGTGTGCGCGCGCGCGCGCATTTTTGGGGGTGACAGAATTCAGTAGAATTAGCCCAAACCGAAAAGCAAATTCTTTACATTTAAAGTGTCCAGTGCTGCAAGCCACCATTTTCAAACCCATCATTTAATTCTGCCCCCCCCCCCCCGTCGATAACATAACCTTACTGGTAGATTTCTTCAGTAGATGGGGAACAGTGTGAACAGCAAATGGTTGCTGCAAATTTCCGCAAATGGTTAGCAAGCCAACTGTAATATATTTGAAAATAAATGTTTTCACATTGCCTATATATGTTGCTCTTATCTTGATGCCCCAAGAGCTAGTCACGAAAAAGGCATTCTGGTAAACAAATTATAGTAAGTCTTGAGGCATAGTTCACAGGGTTAAAAAAAGAAAAGAAAGAAAAAAGACTCATTGTCAGCTACCTGCAGTGGGTCGCTGTTTCCTGCCAGTCTTCAAATGGCATGTTGTTGGCAGATGTTTGCTCGAAACAGACTCCAAATGAAAAACTCCACAAATGATAATTTAGGTAGAAATTGATACATTGAAGGGGCAGATTGTGGACTCTTCTCAGGACCATTTTTTTATCTCCATACATTTAAGGTGACTGCACCCTATATGTACCCTCTAAAGATAGAATTGTCAAGTATGTAGAAGGGCAAGCCCTGCTGAACAAAACCCAACATGGCTTCTGTAAAGGTAGGTCCTGTGTCACTAACCTTTTAGAATTTTTTGAAAGTGTCAATAAGCATGTGGACAAGAATGAACCTATGGACACTGTATATTTGGATTTCCAAAAGGCTTTTGACAAAGTCCCCCACCAAAGACTGCTAAGCAGAATTCATAGTCATGGGATAAGAGCACAAGTCCTCTTATGGATTAAGAGCTGGCTGAAAAATAGTAAGCAGAGAGTAGGAATCAATGGTCAGTTCTCCCAATGGAGGGATGTGAGCAGTGGGATCCCTCAGTGATCTGTGCTGGGAACGGTGCTTTTCAACCTGTTCATCAATGACCTGGAATTGGGGTGAACAGTGAGGTGGCCAAGTTTTGCAGATGACACCCACTTATTTAGGGTGGTTAAAACAAAATCTGGGTATTCATTTTACCGACTTTGGAAGGATGGAAGGCTGAGTCAACCTTGAGCCGGCTACCTGAAACCAACTTCCATTGGGATCGGACTCAGGTCGTGAGCAGACCTTGGACTGCAGTACTGCAGCTTACCACTCTGCACCATGGGGCTCTTTGTCCATTACATAAATAAAAATGTGGATGAAAATATTGTTAAAAGTTATTGGATATTTAAGTTAATTGCTACTTGTCATTTAGACACGGTAAAATGACAGTCACTCTCTGAGCTGACTGTGAACAGCCAAGCTCAGCCTGGCACCCCCTGCAGCTTGGCACCTGGGGTAGCTGCCCAGGTTACCCACCCCCAAGGCCAGCCCTGGCTGGGGGGACCCCTGAAATAGGTTGGGAGGTAGTCATAGGTTTGTTGTGGAAAAGCAAAAATTGCACCCTTGCATGCACAGAAATTTCAGGTTGGACCAACACACCGTATCCAATTCCTGAAAAGTACCATACAGAGGTACTACAAGTAATGCAGTTTTATTTTGACAGAAAATATTGTCACCATTGGACTATTCTGTGGGTTGTGTACATTTTAAAACATATACACAGTTAAGTGAGAATTTCATTGGACATCTGTTAGATTTCAGTTAAATGAGTTCTGGCTATTCAATATGAAAAACCAGATGAACGATGAGATGAAAATTGATTCCTATTTAATATTATTAGTGAAAGCTAACATATTGCTCTTCAGACCAAAGAACTTTAATAAAAAAAATGAATGACACTAAATGAAAACTGCTTGTTATATTCATTGGATAACTCAATAGAAGAGCCAGCAAAATTAGACTCTGTTGATACAATAAGCAAATGTGAATGCATTAGTTTCCTTATCACAAAGTTCAATATTTTGAGATCATTAGAAAACAAAAATCACAACTATTTTGTTACAGTAGCCAATTATAATTAGATTACATTATTCAAAGACCATATTATTCCTAATTAGGCTTCTGTTAACATACTGGAAATAAAATTGAAATTGCATTGCCTTTCAAATCACATAATTTCAAACAAAACATAATACTAAGTCAGACAAATAAAACTCATATTCTGATAGCTGATCCAAGTCACAAAACTTTAGCAGTTGGTTTAGGTTTAGATGCAATCTGGCTTTTGCAGAATGAGAAGCGTCCTTTTGCTCACCCAAGGCCTGTGCCATTCTTTAATTACTTAATTCTTAGGAGTGGCTTTTTGTGGGGTCCAGGGGCTGAGGCAGGGAAGGAGAGGAAGAGTAGTAATATTTTGTGAGCAGAGCTCTTCTCAGTTGATTTGATTGACACTTTAGTTACTGACTGCTCTAGCAAAGCAAGCATATGATCCAGAACATATCGCAGAATCATCCGCCTGCTACTGAGAGGTTGGGGGTCCAGTCTCAATCAATACATCCAGGAAGCAAACCATGGTGAAAGCATCCTGTCAAGTTTCTGAAGATAAAAAGTATACTCCAGAATGAGCATTTTGGTTTACACCTTATGTTTTCCCTTCCTTCAAAGTAGGGAAAGCGGAGAGGGAGTTAACTGGAACAGATTAATGTTATTCTCCTTTCATCTCCATTTGCTTTTCCATTTTCTGGGCCCATCCAGGAAGATTCATTCTGTTATTCTACCTAGTTCTCCACTGTGTATTGCGGAACAAGCTTGTTAATTGCATCCAATTCTTGGCACAAAGGTGCAGGACCCCTTTCTGGCTGCAATGGGAAGGTATAAGAAGAATGGAATCAACAGCACTAACGAGTGACCTTTGATCAAATTAGCCTCTACTCCCAAATAACTTGGCAGGGCATCCTTTGCACTTTGGTCTGAATAATAAAAAATTCATTTGGGCCTATTTTAAGCCATGCCTTTCAATTTGCTAGTCCTTGACTATTTTCCATAGCATACCTTGCTTTGCTAACTTTCTCTTGTCATCCTATGCTTTGCTTCCTCTCCCAGACCCTCCTGAATCCTTAAAATACTGACCTTAGTTGTGTCTTGATGAAAAGTACAGATATAAGAACCTTTGACTGCTAGTTTCTGTTTACCTGTGCACTTCTACAGCTGCTGTCCAACTAAAGGAGAGCCTGATGGTGCTACTCTCAAGGACACCCGTGAAACAAATCACCATCCGGCAACAGGTACAGATTTGCAACAGTATATGTGCCTGCATTAAAAGCTAGAGTGCACATGTTACTCATCAAAAAATGGTTTGTTTCCTTCTCTGCATTAAAAAAAGGCTAGTGTATCAGTGCTTAATAACTGGGTAAGGGCTGAAAAATATTTAAACAATTTGTTCTCATTAGTAAGTGTTCACATTAAGTTTAATAGCTTTAGATTGTTTACACTGATTCGAAAGTTAAACTTTGACTTTATTAAAAACCAAATGAATTAATATGGCTAATTAGGTTGTTCAGCAAAACTGAACTTGCGCATTCAGTTAATCTGTAAAAGAATGAAACTGATCAAATTAAAAAGTGTGATTAAATCACTCCATGCAGCAATATTCACTGCCACATGCTCATTCACTAATCTCAGGTTGTTGAATTAGCTAACTAGTAAATAATTTTGGCAAAAAAATAGATGGAAAATTTTAAATATTTAAATACAATGGAAATATTTAAATACAATGCACAGTAACTAAATATTTGCACATTTGATATGTATTTATTTTGTGGCATATGTGCATTTTTCATTCAGACAATCTGCAGTATAACCTAAGGTATTCTTTGTGTGGCATCTGTGACATTTTTCAAGATACTAATGTGGGAAACTTCAATAAAATGAGCTACTGCTTTAAAATAATATATATACTTACAACATTGTAAATAATTGTATATTTCTCCAGAATTTGTGTAAAGTGTGCTGCAGAATATTTTAATTGCGTTTTCTCCAATCAAATATGAAATGAGCTGTTTAATGATCTATCATAATTAGAATGCTGTGTTGATTTCCAAGTAAGCCTCTGTTTTGGCCTTCACATGTAGGATTATAAATTAAAGGCCTGTAAAAAAGCAGTATCATTTAACTGTCTGGAAACTTCTGTTTTATAATCTGTGTAAATCTGTGTAACTATCCCAGCCTCCATATATTTGACTTTTACAGCAACATTTCTATCTGATAGCAAAACCTTCAGTGGTAAAATGTTCTGTTTTATTTTGTAGAAGAATAACCATGTCTTCTTTTCCTGCGTCCTGGGCATTGCTTACACTAAAGTAATAGCAGCCAAATTCACACAGACGAAGCAATTAACAGAGCTAACCTAGGCAGAATTACTCCGCTATAACTCTGTACAACCTTGCACTGTGAGGGATTCAGGGAAGATAATTCTTGATTATCCTACAAAATAAAAAGAACATTCTACCACTGATCCCCAAACTGTGTGTCGGTGGACATTATTGTGTCTTAAGTGGTGCTAAAGGATGTCCAGAAAAAATAATACAGCTAAGGTGGCTAAGGGGTGACATGATAGAGGTCTATAAAATTATGCATGGCATGGAGACAGCGGACAGGGAGAAGCTTTTCTCCCTCTCCCACAATACTAGAACACGGGGTCATCTGCTGAAGCTGGAGGGCGACAGATTCAAAACTGATAAAAGGAAGTATTTCTTCACGCAACACATAGTTAAATTGTGGAACTCCCTGCCCCAGGATGTGGTGATGGCTACCAAGTTGGAAGGCTTTAAGAGGGGAGTGGACATGTTCATGGAGGACAGGGGTATTCATGGCTACTTGTTAAAACAGATACTAGTCATGATGCATACCTATTCTCTCCAGGATCAGAGGAGCATGCCGGATATATTAGGTGCGGTGGAACACAGGCAGGATAATGCTGCTGCAACCGTCTTGTTTGTGGGCTACCTAGAGGCAACTGTTTGGCCACTGTGTGAACAGACTGCTGGACTTGATGGGCCTTGGTCTGATCCAGCATGACTTTTCTTATGTTCTTATGTACCAGTCTATATCCCTCTGTATGGAGAATCCTCTCTTCCTGTCACTGTGCTGCTCTGATCATTTCTGCATCTGCCACTAGTACATGAACATGACATCATCCCAGTGGAGGAAAGACAAAGCAGGATTCCTTAATGGAGCCAGAACTTCAGCTGGTAGGTGCTTCAAAACCTCCTTGTGGTAGGATGACCTACACCAGATGCTGAGTTAATACTGTAATGGTTATATAACCATCCCTGTCGGTGGGTGGTGCTGTTGCACACCTGAGTGTTCGGGTTCTATTTCTTGTTTTGTGCCCTGGGGTGTTTGACTGTTGTCACTGTTTTACGATCTGTGCTGGATTCCACTTGGAAACCTTAGTAAAGTAACAGCCCAATCCTGAGATATGAAGCGGCACTGTGGTGCCTCCCAAGAGGTTTGGCTGCTGCAGCGGGGGGGGGGGGCATTTTTAAAAAGAAAAAATAAGCAAAGAGGGGAAGCCCCACTGAAAACAGTTGCTAAAGGGGGCATTACCAGGCTGAAAGGTGTTAGGAAGCTGCCTACCGGCAGCTCTGCTCCCTAAAATGCCCTGGGAACGCCTCCCGGGACACTGGTACGAGGATTTGCGCCGGCAGGACACTGGCGAGAGGCTTAGCCAGCGTCCAAGGGCCACTCTGCTGTGGCATTCCTGGGGGGCTGGGGCAAGTGGCACTATGCCAGCATCTGTGCCAGTTTGCATGGCACAAGTAGCACAGATGTCGGCGTAGGGGTCACGGTGCCTCCTAAGCCCATTCGGGCCCCGGGCTCAGGAATGGGCTGTTAGTACCTTAATAAGTGTGTAAGATTTCTCAGAGAGGGCAGCTCCTCGGTACCAGATAACAAAGAACAACTTTGTGTTGGAGGTAGAGTATCAGGCAGCATCTGAGTCACTGAAGCATAGTCTGTTCTATTAGGCAGTCCTTAAATTCCCAGATCCGTCATGTCATTGATAAACAACCATATGCTGTACTTACCAAGGACAAGATGAGCAACTACAGCAGCCGTGTCCATGATTCCTAAGCAGAACCAGTAGCTTCATACATGTTTATGCCACAAACATGGGCAGAGTCAACAGGAGCTATCTGGGAAGCATAAAAAGGGTAAGTACAAGAGAGGGGGGTTGGACAAGTAGAAGAAGAAGAGTTGGTTTTTATATGACGACTTTCTCTACCTTTTAAGGGGAAATCAAACCAGCTTACAATATCCTACCCTTCCTCTCCCCACAACAGACACCTTGTGAGGTAGGTGGGGCTGAGAGAGTTTGGAGAAAACTGTGACTAGCTCAAGGTCACCCAGATGCCTTCATGTGTAGAAGTGGGGAAACCAACCCTGTTCACCAGATTGGAGTTTGCTGCTCATGTGGAGGAGTGGGGAATCAAACCCGGTTCTCCAGATTAGAGTCCACCGCTCTTAACCACTATACCACACTGGCTAGGTTGGCTACCACAGGCTGGGAGGGAGAAGCAAAGAGTTGAGGATTTTCTAGAAGACTGCAAGCCAATTCATAGACAACTGAATTCCAGAACAAGCACACCCCACCCCATTGCATTGAACCTGCCTGGATATACCCATGCGAAGCAAGGTTTGCTGTAGAAACATAGAGCTTGAGGGACATCAAGGGTCAACTAGTCCAATCCCCTGCATAATGTAAGAAATTCACAGCTGCCATCCCCCCACTCCCACAGTGGCCCCTGAAGGCAAAAGGCCTCCAGGATCCCTGGCCAAAGTGGTGATCAGCATTAGCCCGGGCATGTAAGAAAGGGCCATGAGAGCTGAGCACTGACTCATCCCTTCCTGCCCTCCCTCTCATGGGTCCGCCTAAATTCATAGTGAGTCATAGAGTGAGAATTGCTGTCAGATGGCCATTTAGCCTCTGCTTAAAAACCTCCAAAGAAGGAGAGCCCACCACCTCCCAAGAAAGCCTGTTCCACCAAGGAACCACTCTGTCAGGATGTTCTTCTTCACTTTTAGCCGAAAGCTCTTTTGATTTAATTTCAACCCGTTGGTTCTGGTCCGACCTGCTGGGGCAACAGAAAACAACTCCGTGTCATCCTCTATATGACAGCCCACCATTTGAAGGTGACGGCTGCTCCCCTTCTTTTATTAAATGCAGAGGCTCCGTGCTGTAGCTTGGACTGGCAGCTGCTTCCTGATTTCTGGAAGCTAAGTAGGGCTCTGTGGGACCTAGCCCCTGCTTCACAGTACAAAGCCTTATTTTTTTCTGGCTCTCCGGGATGAGTCATGGCTGCCCCCTAACACTCATCATTAATAAAGTGCGTCTCTATCCATGATCACTGATTGACTTGGCAAGGGAAAGAGGCTGGGAAGGAATAGGAACTGGGCTATCTCACAATTGTAAAAGAACCTGTTGCTCAAGGATTGTAGTGCCAAAATATATACACATCTCCAAGTACGTCTAAGACAGGGGTCGGCAAACTCATTAGTCAAAAGAGCCAAATATCAACAGTACGATGATTGAGATTTCTTTTGAGAGCCAAATTTCTTAAACTTAAACTATATAGGTAGGTACACTGTTTATTTACTTAATAAACTTTAATTAAAGTTTTAGGTCTTAATTAAACTATAGGTACACTGAATAAAACCTGATATCATACTTAATAGTGATCTTATTTATTGATAAAAATTAAATTGTAAGTCCCTGCCATTTCCCCCTCCCCGTCCGGAGTCCTCGTCTGGAGGCCTGGTCTACCGCCATAAAAGCCTATTGGTAGACCTTGCCTCCGGCTGAGTCCCATTGGGAGGCCAGGTCTACCCATTGGCTTTCTTGGCAGTAGACCTGGCCTCCGGAGGCCCATAGAAGCCAATTGGTAGACCTGGCCTCTAAAGGGGGACTTTTTCCCCTCCTCGCAGTCCAGGTCTACTGCCAAGACATGGCCTCCCAATGGGACTCAGCCAGAGGCCAGGTCTACCAAAGGAAGCCCTCCCCGCCCAACAGCTGATAGGCAGGGGGAGGCAGGAACCGCCGAGCCGCCTCCCCAGCAATCGCGTGGCTAGAGGGGAGGGGAGGCTTTAGCCTCTCAACCATTGAGGGCAAGGGAAAGGGGGACCCGGCCATTCTCCACGGTGTGTGTGTGGGGGAGACAGCGCACCCACTCGCCCACTCTCTCTCTCTCTCTCTCTCAGACGCGCCGGCTCTGCAGCCCGGCTGCCGGCGCGAGCGGGCACAAGAGCGGGGGCTCCGAACCAAGTTTGGAGAGCCGCACTCAACGGGCCAAAGAGCCGCATGAGGCTCTGGAGCCGCAGTTTTGAGACCCCTGGTCTAAGATATCAAACTTGGAAAACAGTGCCTGCATTATCAGCAATGCAATATCAGTATTGATTTAATATTAGAAACATTCAGATTGGAAGGTTCACTCTCTGAACCTGTCTGACAGCACAGTTGCTTTCATTCCTCACCCTTTTCTTAAACATTTAGATTATTGTGCCCTTTACTGAGCATTATCTTGCCAGGTTTCAAATGCATCAGGACGTGGTTACACGACCAACAAAACACCATAACTTTACTCTAACAGTTAGGGTTGCCAGCACTTCCTCGTCAAATGCCGAAAGATTTTGAGGATGGTGTCTGGGGATGGTGGAGTTTGAGGGTGTGATGTCACTTCTGGCTGATGCTCCAGGAATTTCTCCCAATCTCTATCACCGTAGAGACATGGGGAAATTCCTAAAGAGTCTCAATGAAGGTTGTTTTCTAGTATTTTTTATCTCGCTTCTCAGTTTCTCAAAGGTAGGGCATTGGGGTTGAGGATAGGGGTTTATGTGCTGTGAATGGGCAAATGGCAAGCCTAAATAACAGGCAGATTTCCAGGCTTTCAAGCAGAAGTCTTCAATTGCTAAGCTCGCATAAAATTTAGAGAATATACCGTACTAGAACAGTGTTCTTCAGCATGGTGCCCATGACCACCATGGTGGCTCCCAGTGAGTTTCCTGACGGACATTTGCTTCTTCCCCAAAGCTTCTCCTCACCAACTCAAATAGTGTTGCGTACAGGCAGGTCTGAGTCTCTACTTTCCACACAGCAATGGATCGGTGCTAAAGGAAGCAGAGCCTGACACGTATTTTACTCTTGCCGGGAGGGGCCAGAAGCTCCTTAATAAGGACAGAAACAGTATACTCACTATACAGGAACAAGGTCACAGACAGACACAAGCTCCTCGCCCTTAAGGTCTTGGCTGCAGGCCACGGCTTTCTTCCAAGTTCAACAGCACGGCAAACCGGACTCCAAACGAAGCTTCTCAAGATAAGAGACAGGCGGCATGCAATAACATTGCTCCCACGAGGCACTTAACGGTCAGTCTTGCTTATATTGCCTTCGTGACTCTGCAGGTGTTTCAGCTCAACTGTCGGCTTCAGACTCTGATTCCTCCTGCGCCAACTTACGTCTTTTGTCCAAAAGCCGGGCCAACTTTCTCCTTTGCTGCAATGCCATTCTACCTTTTACTCTTCTTCTCTCCACTGGTGGAGGAGACCCTGAAGGTGAAAGGCTTTCTCTTCCCTGTTCCTGTTCTCTTGTTTCAGCCGGCCGGACTTCTGGCTCAGAGGCCCCGTCTTGCTGTTCCGGTGCTATCTCTTCACAGGGAGTGAGGGCTTGTTCTGCCGCCTCCTCTTCTTCTGAAGAGTAACTCTCAGGCTGACTCACGACAAATACCCCTTTTTGGCTTTCTTCTATTCCATTAGAGTAGGAGGTGCTTCTTCTGAACCCAGAAGAACTTCAACTTTGTGTCCGCTCAGAGCACTCATTCAGAAACACCTGCTTTCAATATGGGAGGATGAGTTGCTTGCAACCTCGCAACGTTTTATGATTGGCCCCAGCCCCCAGTGGCACCCATTTTGTGATCATGCCTACTCCATGTTCCAAAAGTGCCCACAGGCAGTGCTAGAACCTTTTGTGGTACAGGGATAATGCACTAGAATTCAATATAGCTAGCAGGAAGACATCCTACAGCGCACTTCATTATCTGTATAGAAATACTTTCCTTTTCCTCATGACAAGCTTGGTGCTCCATAAGTTAAGCATTTAGAAGTGTTTCCCCGACTCTGTTCTTTCAGTGGTTTGCAGAGCTCACATTAGCTGTAGGTTTGAGCCTCCTATCTCAGGGAAACCAAACACATTCCTTGACCATCTGTAACTGCTTTTAGGGACCAGAATGAGTTCACCATAGGAAAGAATTAAGAAATTACTGCTGAATAAAGAGCCATTGTTTTGTTCTGATGTCAGCATAGTAACCAGACACAATTTTTTGCCCCATGAGAATGTTCTTGAGACATCCAAATGTTAGCTTTCCCCTGCACAGTGCGGTATCTGGCAACTTTAAAAAAATGCTTATTACGATAATACAATGCATTTTCTGCCAGACATCTGAAAGACAGTGATGCTGATGTTCCAAGCAATGATGGAAATGCAGAATTTGGTGAATTTTTTGTGTCGTTAAGGAAGCAACCATACTGGATTAATTTTCAAAAATTAAGGAAAAGCAGATTGAGAAGTTCTGGTTTGTTTTAATTGAAAAAAAGTTTAAATATGCAAAATCGATGTACATTACAAGTTAAGGAACCATCTGCGAGCTCATAATGCTTACGTGGTTTAGGGATGCTGTGGAGATTAGACACCGCTTTCTTGTTTGGTGAGTTTCTACCTTTGTTGAAAATGAACTGGGTTGAAGAAAACATCCAGAACAAAATAGGTACAGAGGTTAACAACCCAAACAGTAGCCTCTGATCCAGTGGAACTATTGGAGTACGTCTGTAGAAGGAATACATTGCATCCTGTGATAAGACTTCAAAACTGTCAACAAACCAGAACATGGTGGCTATTCATCACCAATTGTATGACAGGAAACTAGGCTCCTCCTGGTCCTAGTCTATCTTAACCATTCAATCACAGTTATATTTATTATTTAAAAGATTTATACTCTGCCTTTCCAGTTTGTGGAAGGGGCTGTGGGTCAACGGTAGGACATTTGCTTCATGAACAGAAGGTCCCGGTTCAGCTCCTGACATCTCCTATTAATTTGTTATTATAGTGCATGCATGTAATGGCTTGATACTTTTAGAACCCATCTTGAGATTTAGAGAGGCAAAGTACGTATGTTTGAAAGAACTGGTGAAGTGTAGGGCTGCCGGGGGGAGGGCTGTGGGAATAAAGCTGGGGAAATCATGTGATTTGTGTTCATGTTGAGTCCGGGTAGTGTGAGGGGGATGGTCCTGAGGGGGTATTGGTCTATGGGTCCGGGGTGGCTTTTGACAGCCCTCATGTAATGTAGAGGCTAGGAAAGTGAACTATGAGGCAGGGACGCTGTGTGCCAGGGTTCAAATCTCATATCATTCATCATCCCATTAGGCTAGTTGTTGTTATAGTTACAGGAATAATAATAATACAGAATTATTTTCAGAATTATTGTGAGGATTACTGAGATAAGGTGAGTGAAGTGCTCTGAACACTCAGGGGTGCTATAGAAATGCCAAGTGTCCTTGTAACTGGAACCTGATTACATGTCTAAGAACACATCTGTCTTTAAAGACAAATCTCTTGCTGTTGTTGTATATTTAAGGTTTTGTATTCCCAACGATTTATTTAAATGCTACAGTGCTGAAATAAAATGGCTCTTGTGCCAGTGAGGAAGGACAGACAAATATAAAGAAATAATCTGGTATTGTTTTGTACACTGCATATACTACACTCCCAACAGTTTTTTAAAAATCTATATATAATGCTCTTTCTAAAACCCAAGCCGTGGGGTAAAGAGTCATCTAATAAGAACAAATCTTATTCAGGCTGATTTTGTCATATCTAAATCACATAGTGAACAGACATCCTCTCGTAAGATAAGGCATTAGAGCGTTAGATCATGCTGCATTATAATGAAGGAGCAGGATGCTTCCCCCCAGTTCAATTTCTTCCTGAAGATGTATTAATTTCCTTTTACAACAAAAAGGGCTATGCTACTTGTTTAAATGAAATCTGGCCTGGCAGATTGTCCTTCATAAAGATAAAATGACTCCAGACGCATGATGGGAAGTTAACAGAAGCTACCCTTCTGAAAAGTACTGTAATACAAGTTGTCAGGGGGGAAATGTGATGAAAAACTAGAGTGCAGTAAAGAAATAAAAGGGCTTCCTATGAGGCTAACAAACAGGACTGTGGCCAGTCTTGTTTTCCTAAGTGGCCTGCTGCTTTTCCAGGTAGGTCTTCAACGAAATGAATGGTAAATCCGTTATTTCCTTATGTGTGTGTAAAGTGCCGTCAAGTCACAGCTGACTTATGGCGACCCTGTAGGGTTTTCAAGGAAAGAAACTTTCAGAGGTGGTTTGCCATTGTCTGGCTCCACACACGACCCTGGTATTCCTTGGTGGTCACCCATCCAAATATTTACCAGGGTCAACCCTGTTTAGCTTCTGTTATAACCAACAAACATTTCTGTAAACCTCTTCTAGTGTTCGAAAATACCATTAAGTTGCAGCCAATTTATGATGACCCCATAGGATTTTCAAGGCAAGAAGACAAACAGAGGTGTTTTGCTTTGCCTGCCTCTGTGTAGTAACCCTGGGTTTCATTGGTAGTTTTCTATTCAAGTGCTAATGAGTCAACCGTGATTAGCTTCCGAGATCTGCCGAGATCGGGCCACCCTAGACCATCCAGGTCAGGGTGTTAACCCTTTTAACAAGCCCTAATTACCTACGGCCCTGTTTATTTTTAAAGGTGATTTATAGCTGAGGCCTGGATACAAAGAATTGTGCAATTAGTTCTGTTTTTTTAACAGCAGCCCACCTCATGCTGCATGGCAAATCTCTTTTAAAACGGAGGGAACTATACAAAGCAGCTTATGATATTGTGTAGGGGTCTCAAAATCCTCACTGAGCATGCCTGTAGGTGATCTTTGGGTCCCAGTCTATATATTTAACAAACTTCTAAGATCTGGCTTAGAACTGTAAAGCAGGATTAATGGATGCTATCAGTTAGCTAATTATTCCTATACAAGATTTGTTTTTAAAAAGTAGCACCCTGGGCCTGAGAGGTTTCTTTTGCTGAGATTTAAGGGTCAGCCTTTTGCAGATTGGGTGTGTGTTTCAGGGATGTGGCTTCTTTTTGCTATCGGTTTTATTAATAACCACTTTTAAATTGCTAAACTGGCTGCCGGATGATTTGTTTGTGGCCTCTGAAACTTGACCCACTGGCAACCGTGAGCAAAATTATCATATAGTCTGCGAAAGCTGGAAGTAAGCTTCTTTTAACGTTTTTTAAAAATTATGACCACGAGGCAATTCCAGTATGCAACCACAAGAATTGTTAAAGGGCCAAAGGTCAGAGTCATCCTTGCCAACAAGTGAGGTTAGATATTTCGGTATATCGGTAGATAAAATCACTGTGTGTTTTCTAGCGCTCCCTTGGCATGCTTGCTTCTCTTGCTGGTCAGAAACAGAGGGTTTAGGAAGGACAGTTGACGTTTTAAGGATAAAAGGAATAAAGAGCTCAATATAAAGAAGGAAGGGCCAGGGAACAAGTGGAAATTCTCAGCAACTTGGGGGAGGGAACTCTAGTCAGATGAATACTGTTTGTGGGCGGAAGAGAAGCAGTAGTAGATCAATGAGAAATATAATTGGAAGTGTAAGATGCCGCATAATGAGAAATATAATTGGAAGTGTAAGGAACACAAGGCCTACCCGATTCCTTCACAGCAGTTCTTCTAGCTGGTTTATCTCCCGACATTAGTAAAACCTGGACTGCAAGGCTGGGAATGAAATACCCACAGTATGTAGCAAGGCCAAGTAAATGTCTTAGTTCAAATGAAGTATTTAGGGCTCCAGCTTCCTGTATAGCTGCCGCTCTCTTTGGATCAGGAGAAACACCATTGGCAGAGAAAATGTATTAAAAAAATCCAATTTGTCCTTATTATATTCACACTTCTCAGAATTTAATGTGAGATTGCGCTGTTGTAGCCAATCTAGAACAGCTTCAAGACTGTCATCATGTTCTGTTGGAGTTGTCCCAAACACAAGAATGTTATCACTGAGATTGAGCACCCTGCTAGTCCAGACAAAGTTTCCCAAATGACATTCTGAAAAATTTCAGCAGCAGAAGAGATGCTAAAACTCAGCTGTTTGTAGTGCCAAAGACCAACGTGAGAGGTGAATGTGGTGATGCATCTGGATTCTGGGTAAAGTTCTACTTGGGAATATCCAGCATTAAGATCACGTTTGGAGAATTTCTTTGCTCTATTCAGATCTACAATGATGTCATCCACTGTAGGTGTAACGTGGCCTTTTTGCGTGCTTGAATAGGTGCATACCCATGCAGAGTCTAATTTTTACTGGTTGTTTGGGTTTGGGAGTGAGCAACCACAATTGGTGAGACCCCCGGGGTGAGGCCTTCTTCCTTCACCATTATATCAAGCTTTTCTAAACGTTCCAATTCCTCTTCTTCTAGTTTTCGTACAGGGAGGGGAATGAGTCTGTGTGATAAAACCAGAGGTTTCACAGTGGTATCAATGTGAAGCTTAACCAGAAAGTTCTTATGCTTACCTATGCCACAAAGCATATTTGTGCGAGCTTGAAGAAACAGATCCAAATGGGTTGGTTGATTGTTGCGGACCATATGAATAAGTTTCAGTGCAATAGCTTTTCCATAGTGAGCGGGTTATCAGTGCCATCTGCTGCAACATAGAAAGTTGCTGTGTCTGTAGCTGTGTTTGGAACTGTCCTACAGACTGGTAATGATTGACATGACCCATGTGCATGAATCCTCGTGTTTGTTTGTTATAAAGTGGGTTTGTTAATCAGCATGTCATGTATTTTGTCGAAGGCTTTCACGGTCAGAGTTCATTGGTTCTTGTAGGTTATCCGGGCTGTGTAACCGTGGTCTTGGAATTTTCTTTCCTGACGTTTCGCCAGCAACTGTGGCAGGCATCTTCAGAGTAGTAACACTGAAGGACAGTGTCTCTCAGTGTCAAGGGTGTAGGAAGAGTAATATATAGTCAGAAAGGGGTTGGGTTTGAGCTGAGTATTGTCCTGCAAAAGTATTGTCCTGTAAGTATCAAGATAATGTGCTAATGAGGGTATGGTATGTTAATATGGAACCATTGTATCCTGAAGTGATCTGTTAATGTGTGTAATCCAAAACTAATCTGTATGGCTGTTGTTGAATGTTGTCTTTGTCAACATTTGTCAAATGTTGTCTTTGTCAACATTTGTCAACAAAGACAACATTCAACAACAGCCATACAGATTAGTTTTGGATTACACACATTAACAGATCACTTCAGGATACAATGGTTCCATATTAACATACCATACCCTCATTAGCACATTATCTTGATACTTACAGGACAATACTTTTGCAGGACAATACTCAGCTCAAACCCAACCCCTTTCTGACTATATATTACTCTTCCTACACCCTTGACACTGAGAGACACTGTCCTTCAGTGTTACTACTCTGAAGATGCCTGCCACAGTTGCTGGCGAAACGTCAGGAAAGAAAATTCCAAGACCACGGTTACACAGCCCGGATAACCTACAAGAACCAATGTCATGTATTTGTTTAGCCATAACATTGACTAAGGCACCGGTATCTATGAGGTTCTCTATTTCTTGCCCATGCAGGAATATTTTGCATCATGGTTCAACACTAGTTTCATTTTGTGCTTTGTGCACTGAAGAGATGGTGAAAATATAGAGACCATCTTGTTTTTCAGTGCTGTGGTGTTCATCACATGGAAGCATGCATGCACCCGATTCATCGGTTGCATCAGAATCAACTCCATTAATAGTCTTTCGTGCCTTTGGATTTCTGTATTGGCATGGTATAATCATTTTGCTGAGCGATTGTCACTGTGACCTACAGACTACTGCAAAATGGTTCAACTTGCCACTTTTGTGACACTTCCTTTAGCTGGTCAGGCAACATCCTCCACAAAAATAGCATGAGGTGCCTGGTCTCTGGCTCTCTCTTTAGCAGATGGGGACACATCCATGTGTTCCTCCATGAACATGTCCACGCCCCTCTTAAAGCGTTCCAAGTTGGCAGCCATCACTACATCCTGGGACAGGGAGTTCCACAGTTTAACTATTTGTTGTGTGAAGAAATACTTCCTTTTATCTGCGATCACTGGGGCTGGCAGAGTGGAGGGCAGCAGCCATGGAAGGGAAAAGTTCACCCCAGGCCGACTTGTCCTCCTCGGATGGGTGGGTTGCCCTGGCCGGGGGGGGGGACCATCCCCCCCTGAGCTGTCCATGGGGCTGGCTAGCCCAGAGGCAACCCCTCTTGCCATGGATGCTGTCACTGGCCCTGTGCCTGGACCATGGGTACAGGGTTCCTGCCCTGCCCAACCCATACCCCAACTCTCTCGTCCATGTGGGCGGCCATTGAGACGGAACGACTGGAGATCTGCTGTGAGTGGCAGAAGGCTCTGCTTGGCTTGGCACCGGATCTCATCGAGGGGCAGGCGCAGTTCTTGGGGTCGTTGGACGACCAATCCCGCAGTCTGCGAGCCCCCCCCACCTGCTTCCCTCCCACTGCTCCCACCAAGGGACCCCCCAAGGTGGCACAGATGTCCACGGGGACACCCTTCTGTCTGGGTGAAGCCGTTAGCCCCCCTGCCTCACCCGCCATTCACCCCTCGCCATCCCTCCTCCCTGTGCTGACCCACTACACATCCCCCCTTTTGGCTTGTGTCACTGTGGGGACCACAGGGGGCTTGTGATCTTACCCATGGCGCAGCACGTGAGACCGGGGGAGCCATTGTTCCTGCTGTCCCTTCCCTGGCCGGCCATGGCTGCATCCACCGGCATCCAGCTCACGGTAATTTTGTTTAAAATACTGAAATTGCAATGTGATGACATAGATGTTATGCGATGATTAGATTTATCCAAAGCTATGTTTGTTTGTTTTTTAATCAATTTGTTTAAACTTTTAAAGGATACAAAAAGGAAAAAACGGGGAAGGGAAAAAGAAATCTGTCTGAGGTATGCATAAACAAAAGATGTGATTATTTCAAATAGTAAATTCAAAGAAACTTTTAAAGAGTTTATCAAATTTGAATTTACATTTACTGCATATAGCATCTTTAACATTGACATTAACATTAGTACTATTATACTGTTAAACTAACTAGTGATTAGTTCTCTTCTTATACTATATTGCATATATCTATAAGTTTGTTGATATATAATCATAAAATAACTGCCATTTTTCATTGAATTGTTCTAGTGTTTCATTTGTAAAGGGATTCATCGTAAAAGTCATTTTGGCCATATTAGCGTAGTCGAGCAATTTGTCCTTCCATTCTCCTATATCAGGTATGGATGTTTGTTTCCAGGATCTTGCCAAAACAATTCTTGCTGCCGTTGTAGCATATTTAAAGATTTCTTCCGATCTTGGGGGCAGGTCGGATGGTAATATACTCAATAAAAAGTATTTAGGGTCCAACATGGCGCAGAACGTGGGACCAGGGGAGCCATTGTCACTGCTGTCCCTTCCCCGGCCGGCCATGGCTGCATCCACCGGCATCCAGCTCATGGTAATTTTGTTTAAAATATTGAAATTGCAATGTGATGACACAGATGTTATGCGATGATTAGATTTATCCAAAGCTATGTTGACTCTGTTTCCTGGAAATCATAGATATCAACTACAACATAATAACTTTTCTCCCATACAGGTGCATCCATTTTGTGCTTAACAGCTTAAAGAGAGAGAGAGAGAGATGGGCTATTAGAGGTATCTATCCAGGTAGAGAAACATAATAAATAGACACTGCAAAGCCTGTAGCAAGGCCTACTTGGAAACCAGCAAAACAACTGCTACAACGTTTATGGTAAAAAATTGTCATCTAAAACAAGTTGTCAGTGTTGTTTAAAGTTTTTAAGGCCTACCTATTCTGACGGTGTCCCTTGAAGCCAAGTGAGAGCACAGAGGCTTATGAAACAGTAAAAGGTCACAAACACCCAAATCATAGGTACACTTAGAAACAACTCTGTTGATTTCAGTTCAATTTAAAATTTTATATGCCCAGATCTAAATATTATTTCGAAGTTAAGTTCTAATGAAATGAAGAAAATGAAGTCCTTGTTGACACCAACATGGTTAGGTACGGGTTGTGAGTTTTGTGTATTTTATCTCTTTGTAGTAGATTTTAACCCCCATTTAGTCTGTCCCTAATTGTTAACAGAATGCATAGTAGAATGTATAGTAGAAATAGTGATCTAAATATGGTCTGTAATCTATGCTGTTGGCAGCTAAATAGTAGGTCTTGCTGCAAATGTTTTCAAGCTGGCAGGATCACTATATGTGTTTTGCATATTTTAAAATTGTTACCATTAATAGTCCATGCATAGAATTTTTTTAAACGCAGGTACAAAATCCATAGAATAGACACTCCAGGATTTCCTTATTCTGATTTATTTTTAGCTGCATGATACTGTCGAGCTAAAGGTCAGGAAAAATAAATTGTCAAGAGGCATAAATCATTTGCTTTTAGACAGGCTGTGTACATTCTGTGCTAAAACAAAAAATTATATCAAAGTAATATAAAGTCTGCTCTGGGAAAAGTGAATTTAAGAATCTGATTGGGAAAGGTTTGGGCTCCTCTACCCTTAACTAGTCTGCAAAGTGGGAACTTTTGGCAAATGCAATTTGTTATGCAGTGGTGTGAAATGCTGGATTGCCAACACTCCCTTTTAAAACGCAACAGGCCACATAAGGTTTTTTTTTCCATTTGCATCTTGGCACTCTAGGTATAACTCCTTTTGAAAGACACTGTAATCTTCCTTCTTCACTTCAAGTGTTCTCTGCTTGAAGTGCGCATAAGTCAAAGAACCTAAGCAGATACACACTTTAAAGCACACTGACTTTGCTGTAGGGGTGAAGGATGGTGGGCTTGTTTGTGGTTGCGTAGTGAATGTGATTAAGAAGAAAGAAAGAAAAAAGAGAAAGCAAATAAAACTGTTTTAGCAGAAAGTATCCCTTTCCTGTAGAATGACAGGTCATTGCAGCAATGTCTTCTTGTTTGCTGGCGAGACAGCATTTTTCAGTTCATGGGTAAGGAGTAGAAAATACAAACAAAATGATTGCACGGGTGGAAAGGGGGGTATATCCCCACGTAATTACCAGGCCACAGCATGTGACCGGGATCCCCAACCTTTTGAGCCTGCAGGCACCTTTGGAATTCTACAGAATGGTGGCGCAGCCATAAAATGCCTGCCAGTTTACCTTCAGTCACACAGTGAATATCCTTAATGGTGGTAGCAGCTGCTGCCAAAGCAACCTTTTTTAAAAATCTGCACAGCCAATCAAATCTCCAGTGGGCAATCAGAAGCCTTGTTGGGCAAAAGCCCCGCATGGCCCCACCCACCTTCTATGAACACTTGGTGGGCACCAGAAAAGGTGTAGGTGGATGCCATGGGTTTCTTAACATAGCTGTATACAAAACCTCTATTTAAAACATTTGTCCCCAAAAGGTATGACCCCTTTACTAAAATGTAGTACCAACTCAGCCAGCACGGCGTGGTGGTTAAGGTGTTGGACTAGGACCTGGGAAACCCAGATTCAAATCCCCACTCATGCCATGGAAGCTTGCAAGGTGACCTTGGGCCAGTCACACACACTCTGGCTAGTATTTGTATGAGAAACCTCCAAGGAATACCATGTGACGTGGAGGCAGACAATGGCAAACCACCTCCAAACGTCTCTTGCCTTGAAAACCCTATGGGGTCGCCATAAGTCAGCTGTGACTTGACCAGGGGGTGGGGGAGGAACCAACCCATTTTTATATTACCTTCATTGAAAAGAAACACTCGCACTTAAGAAATCCCAGCATGTTCACAGGATTTTGGGGCATAGCAATTCATATGGAGCTGAGCACCTGTCCAGCAGTCCTATTGCTCTAGGTCAGAGGTTCCCAAACTGTGCTCTGTGAAGGACTTGGTGCTCCGCAAAACATCTCCTATGTCAGGCTGTTATCTCGGTTTAGATGTTTCCTTTCGTTTCTCTGCTGAACTGTCCAGACTTCAAGGACGGCTTCACATACCAAAGCCTGGGAACGCCACTCCTGGGAAATAAAGCTCTGTTTATGCTTTGTAATCTCCCGCCGTTTCTCTGCCTTATATTTCCAAATAACGGGCAAGACAACTCATAGCTGTCATCTTATCCTCAATGCACTGTATTGCCTATTTGACCAGTAAAGCCATCTGCTTGGAATCTGATTGTCTCTGTGGTGATTTCTGGTACGATGGGTCAAGAGCTCACATCCTAGTGCTCCTTGAAGAGATTGGAAAGAAAAATTGTACCCCCAAGCTATGAACCTGCTCCTTCAGGGAGTGCATCCCCCTTCGGACAGTCTGACTTCTCAGTCACTGACCAGCAGTCTCATCTGGATTGAGTTTAGTTTACTTGCAGTATCTGGTATTCAGAGGAATACCAGACTAAGTGAATGTGCCTATAACAGGTAGGCACCTTTTTCAGCCTGCAGTGTTCACCTGTGAAGATGTTAGTGTGCTAGTAAACAAATAGAGGGACAAGGATTGTACTTGGCCAGACATATTGTGTAGTTTGTATATAGAGCTGATTTTTTATCATTTTCCAGGGAGTAATGGATGGATTTAAAAATATCAGTACGCAGCATCAGTGGTCTTTGCTTTTGCGTAATGACTGTAGAAAAGAGCAAGAGTCCTGTGGCACCTTAAAGACTAACAAAATTTCCAGCAGGGTATGAGCTTTGGTGAGTCACAGCTCATTTCTTCAGATAACTGATCTGAAGAAGCGAGCTGTGACTCACAAAAGTTCACACCCTGCCAGAAATTTTGTTAGTCTTTAAGGTGCTACTGGATTCTTGCTCTTTTCTACTGCTAGAGACAGACTAACACGGCTACCCACTGTGATCTCTCCACATAATGATTGGTGAGCAAGGTCCTAGTGAGGCATAAGGGCACACTAGTGGGACAATTTACACTGAAACTTTCACCCTCAGAATGGTCACACTCTAAATTTTAATTTTTTTTGCTGTACAGTAGAGGGAGCCCCACTCAGGATCCTGCTGGCTTTCTGCCTGTCCCCAGGTTGTACCCCCCCCCCCGCTTTTAAGATGTAGCAGGGGACTTCCATGCCAAGCAAATAAGCCTAGGTGTGGTGTTGTTCAGATTCCATACCAGGGGTTGCCTATCTCTGGGTTACAACCAGGTGTAGAACCCAAGTTCTATATTAGGTGCGGTGGAACACAGGCAGGATGGTGCTGCTGCACTTTTCTTGTTTGTGGGCTTCCTAGAGGCACCTGGTTGGCCCCTGTGTGAACAGACTGCTGGACTTGATGGGCCTTGGTCTGATCCAGCAGGGCTTTTCTTATGTTCTTATGGAGGGGAGGGCTACCCATGGTTACTAGTCAAAACGGATAATAGTCATGATGCATACCTACTCTCTCCAGGATCAGAGGAGCAGGCTGAATACATTAGGTGCTGTGGAACACAGGCAGGATGGTGCTGCTGCTTTTGTCTTGTTTGGGGGCTTCCTAGAGGCACCTGGTTGGAAGCCTCCCGTGCGATCAGACTGCTGGACTCGATGGGCCTTGGTCTGAACCAGCATGGCTTTTCTTATGTTCTTAAGTTACAATATTTACAGAGGTTGAGAATATGCAGGCTTGAAGTTTGGTTCAAAGGGGAAAAAACCTGCAGCGTATATCAGGATTTGTTTCGCTTCTCGGTGGGATCACTTCCAGCTCTACAGTAGTTTTTAAAATTTCTGCCTTCATGGAACTCTTTCCATGTAGACTGTTGTGAAATATCATGGGAACTTCCTGGACACTACAAGGGAAGATTAAAGAAACTGAAAATGAGTTTCTTTCCTAGTGCAAAGATAGGTTTAATGTTGGCAGACGTTTCTCTTCTCAGATGTTTAGTTGCATTTAATAAGATGTAACACAATAATTTTTTAACCCCCCCCCCCCGCCTGAACCTTTAGGGTAGGGTGGACGAAATATCCAAGCAAATAAATAGGCTTGCTTAGGACTTGGAAGGATTTTTTTTTTTACTTTACAGTCTTTCCCTGGGCTCTAATTTTCCATCCCCTTTCCCAAGTTTAAAAACATTACAAAAAGGGGGAGGGGGAAAACAAAGCAACCACACAAACAAACATGAAATGTGGCTGCCTAAAAACAATCCGAGTTGGTCCCCCTGAAAGCCAAGTCCGTCTTCTCCTAAAGCGAAGCCTCCCTGCGTGCCCTGCTCTTTCTGGGGACACACTTCTTGGCAGGAGAGTTGTTTACTCCCTCCAAAATGCCACCAGCTTCTCCCCCGGCGGGTAGTTTCCAAAAACAGTTATTTATTTGGAGCAGCTGCGACCCAGAGGCCCTAATGGGCAGAAATCTCTGAGTCCCGATTGCACCGAGGGAGAGATATTTATCCAAATTCAAGATATGTCAACCCATCAACATTCAGGGTAAAGCTGATAGCACTACAGACATAGAGGCAGCAGTAAAGTAAGTGGGTAGCCGTGTTAGCCTGTCTGCAGTAGTAGAAAAGGGCCAGAGTCCAGTAGCACCTTAAAGACTAACAAAAATATGTTCTGGTAGGGTATGAGCTTTCGTGAGCCACAGCTCACTTCTTCAGATACAGCCAGAATGTGAATCCATCTGTCTTTAAGTAGAGGAGAGTGAATTCGGACAAGCATTAGTATGTAAATGTTAACAGTATGTAAATGTGAATAGCAGGTGGGATGGGATCACCACACCTAATCCCATCACGGGTGCTATTCACATATACATACTAATGCTTGTCTGAATTCACTCTCCTCTACTTAAAGACAGATGGATTCACATTCTGGCTGTATCTGAAGAAGGGAGCTGTGGCTCACGAAAGCTCATACCCTGCCAGAAAATATTGTTGTTAGTCTTTAAGGTGCTACTGGACTCTGGCCCTTTTCTACTACATGAATAAATGGCCTCTGTGTTACCCACCCCCCTCCTATCCCAGTTTCACCCAGTTCTTGTTATGGTTCACTGTAACCCTCCGTGACTCTTGCCCCAATTCCTAGCACGCAGACACCCAGAGATACCCAGCCCAGCAACAAGCTCTTCCCTTGCTGTCCTAATACATTTCCCAGAAAGGAAAAGAGATTATGACAAATTGCAAAATCAGTGGATCTTCCATGGTCAGGGGAAGTCTACCTCGCTGCCTCAAAAGCGACTGCACGGCGAGGGAGCACCGAGAAAGCAAGGTAAGGGGAAATGCACTGGGGGGGGGGAGGAGGAGGAAACGGCTGGGCAGCGTTCAAAAACATGGGAGCCCGAGTAGGAGGGTTTGGGCGGAAGGAAGCGATTGCAGGGCGAGGGAGCGCTGAGAAAGCAAGGTAAGGGGAAAATGCACTGGGGGAGGGGGAAATGCACTGGGGGGGAAATGCACAGGGGTAATGCACTGGGGCAAATGCGCTGGGGAGGAGGGGGAATGCACTGGAAATGCACTGGGGGGAGGGGAAATGCACCGGGGGGAATGCACTGGGGCAAATGCACTGGGGAGGGGGGGAAATGCCCTGGGAGGGGGGAATGCACTGGGGGGAGGGGGAAGTGCACGGGGGGAATGCACTGGGGGGAGGGGGAATGCACTGGGACAAATGCACTGGGGAGGAGGGGGAAATGCACTGGGAGGGGAAATGCACCGGGGGAATGCACTGGGGGGAGGGGGAATGCACGGGGGGGGGACGGGAGACGACCCTGCTTGCAAACGGGGGCGGCGTGAGCGGGGTCCACCGCGCGAGCGCCGCCGGCTAGAGAGAGGCCGCCGGCGGGGCGGCGGCAAGCCAGAGGCGGCGGTTGCCACCGGGCCTGGGCGGCGCGCGGTTCTCTCGGGGGGGGGGCGGGGAAGGCTCCGCCCCGGCCTTTGCGCAGGCCTCTAGCGCCAGGCCCGCAGCAGCGGCGGGGGGGGGGGAGAAAGAGTTCCAGAGCAGCCGCTTTCGCGCAGACCCGGAGATCCCTCCGCCTGGCGGGCCCGAGCCTCGCTTCGGCTCCGAGCCGCCCTTCCCAGCCTGTGGGCGGGCGGGCGGCTGCGTGGCGGCGGAGGGATTGGCTGCTGCGTGGCTCCTCCCCCTCCCCGTTCCCCAGGCCGGGCGGGGTTGGCGGAAGCCGCCTGGGCGTCGCAGAGCTGGAGGGACGGGCGCGGGGCCGGCAACGAGTAAGTGCCTCCCTGGGCGGCCGGGCGGTTGGCCGGGACTCCTTCGCGGGGCCTGCTGCCCTCCTCAGTCGCTCGCTCGCTCGAGGGCCGGGATGGGACGGGAGAGGCGGGTTCGGCGAGGGTCTCCGCCGGGGCGTCTGTTTTGGGCGGCAGGGTCTGCCTCTCTCTGTAGAAAAGGGCAGGAGCCCAGGAGCACCTTCAAGACTCGCAAAAACATTTGCCGGCAGGGTGTCAGCTTGCGTGAGCCACAGCTCCCTTCTTCAGAATACAGGTAGATACAGCTATCTGAAGAAGGGAGCTGTGGCTCACGAAAGCTGACACCCTGCCAGAAAATGTTTTTAGAAAAGGGCAAGAGTCCTTTTAGCGCCTTAAAGACTAACAGAAATATTTCCTGAAGAAGCGAGCTGTGGCTCACGAAAGCTCACACCCTGCCAGAAAATGTTTTTAGAAAAGGGCAAGAGTCCAGTAGCACCTTAAAGACTAACAGAAATATTTTCTGAAGAAGGGACCTGTGGCTCACGAAAGCTCACACCCTGCCAGCAAATGTTTTTTAGAAAAGGGCAAGAGTCCTTTTAGCGCCTTAAAGACTAACAGAAATATTCTCTGGTAGGGTATGAGCTTTCGTGAGCCACTGCTCACTTCTTCAGATACTTCTTCAAATACTTCAGATGTTTTTTGTTAGTCTTTCAGGGGCTACTGGATTCTTGCCCTTTTCTACTACTGCAGACAGACTAACACGGCGACCCACTGGGAATTGTCTCTCTCTGTACAGGCCATTTATTCATGGAAGGTTTTGCATTGGATTTGCCACTCTTTAGATGCACTTTTCCCCCATCCATATTCTCAAAACTCAACAATAAGCCGCCATGCAGAGTTTTGAGAATTCAGATGGGGAAAATGTGCATCTAAAGAGTGGCAAATCCAATGCAAAACCTTCCCAATTCCCAGTGGGTAGCCGTGTTAGTCTGTCTGCAGTAGTAGAAAAGGGCAAGAGTCCAGTAGCACCTTAAAGACTAACAAAAATATTTTCTGGTAGGGTATGAGCTTTCGTGAGCCACAGCTCACTTCTTTAGATACTTCTTCAAATACTTCAGATATTTATTTTTGTTAGTCTTTAAGGGGCTACTGGACTCTTGCCCTTTTCTACTACTGCAGACAGACTAACACGGCGACCCACTGTTAAAATGTTTTCTGGCAGGGTCTGAGCTTTCGTGAGCCACAGCTCACTTCTTCAGATACAGCTATAAGTGAATATATTTGATATATTGCTGTCTTTGAAAGGAATGGGTAATACCACTGGCAGGGCAAATACATTTTAGGTCCTTGCTTCTGGCCATGGGCAGCGTAAAGTATATTTCGAGGCAGGAAGTCCAAAGGACCAAGAGGTGTAGTTATGAGCCAGTGTGGTGTAGTGGTCAAGAGAAGTGGACATTAATCTGGAGAACCGGGCTCAGTTCCCCTCTCCTCCCCATGAAGCCTGTGGGGTGACCTTGGGCCAGTCACAGTTCTCTTAGGACTGTCAGCCCTTGCAAAGGGAGGCAATGGGAAACCACCTTCAAATGCCTCTTCCCTACAGGGTCGCCAAAAGTCAGCTGTGACTTGATGGCATATAGTTATGAGATGAACAACTTTTTGTTAAACTGTTCAAATAGCTAGAGGATCATTTGTAGTGTCCCATTTTTAAGGTAGCAGGGAAAAGAGGTTGTTACATGGTGGGATTTTTCTTAATTAAAAAAATCTCCAGATAGTTTGGGAAACATATTTTCAAGTCTTGCCCATTTACTCTCTTTATTATTTTTGAATTTTTTCCAGCGGTACAATGTAAAAGAGCTATAATACTGTGTTGACACACCTAGATAAAAACGTATTCAAAACAGATTTTTTTCCTTTTCTCCCATCCACCCCTCATCCCCAACTTACATTTGATTTCTGAAAGTTAACTCAACCAAGGAGTCTTCTATTGTTTCCAGAAGATGTCCAGACTTGATTTATGGCAAATCTCCAATTGCAGAGATGTCTGTAGTTGTAAGGCAACTGCCATCTCTTTATTGTGTGGACTTGTCACAAAGATTGTATCGTTGAGGGCATTTTGAGTTTCGCTTGGGTATTGTGATGGGACATTATGGTTTGAAGAACTGTGGGTGTAAGCTTGTTAGTTCATGATTTTAGAAGTTGTAAATTGGATGTATTATGTGCTTCATTTATACCCTGCCTTTCTCCACAGTAGGGAGCTAAAGAAGCTTACGTTCGCCTTCCCTCCATTTTATTTTATTTTATTCTCATAAACCTAACCTGTGAAGTAGGTTAGGCTGAGGGAGTGTGATTGGCTCAAGGTTACCTACCAGTTTCCATGGAAGAGTAGGATACAAACATGATTCTAATAGATCTTAGTCCAACCAGTGTACCAACTCTCAGTGTATCGGCCATGTTAATATACTACTCAGTGGTTGAAATGGTGATTCACAGTTAAGTAAGTTATTATTTTCATTGGCGTAGTCTCACAGTAGAACTATGAAGCTGCATTGATACGTTGAATACTGTGCTACTGTGGTTCTGTAACAATCTTTCACAACTGGATTTTCTTGTGTGAACGAGGAAGTCCAGGAGATGAATGATTACTACATCCAGCAATGTGTGGGTGCAGCGTTAGTGTTACAGCTGCCATGGGAGTAATGTCAGAAATTAATTTGCTCATGGTCACATGAAGCTGCCTTATACTGAATCAGACCCCTGGTCCATCAAAGTCAGTATTGTCTACTCAGACTGGCAGCGGCTGTCCAGGGTCTCAGGCAGGGGTCTTTCACATCACCTTCTTGCCTAGTCTCTTTAACTGGAGATGCCGGGGATTGAACCTGGGACCTTCTGCATGCCAAGCAGATGCTCTACCACTGAGCCACGGACCCTCCCCTAATGTCCATCCAGGTATTTAAGTGTAGTGGTACTTTTTAATGAATTGCAACAATCATGTTGCAAGTTTCCTGGTCATCAGTGAAGTGGAGAAGGATGTATCTGGAGAGGCAGATAGCTGTGTATGTTACAGACAGTACAGGGTCAGCTGTCCTGGGGACACAATTTTTCAGTGGCTTCCCTGGAGCTGAGTGTAGCATGTTCTCCTTACTTTGGTGTCATTTGAATATTTCTGCACAGATGTTTAAATTTAGAGTGTTTTGAGTTCTTGTAAATCTGTATTTGTTATCTTTGAAAATGTAATAAATCTATTTCCTCATGGTGGCAACTTCAATGTACCTTGTGGTAGTTCTGAACTGTATTAAAAACTGTTATTTTCAGCCCAGTGCTAGCAAAGCATTATCATGTCCCCAGATTTCTTGTACATGGTCTGATGTGTATGGTCAGGGGATTAAAATGGCAAGTTTTCAATGAGGTCTTGAAAAGGCCTTCACATAGTAACTGGTCATCTGTTTCTACTGTATCTTTCACAAAAAAGACTTGGTTTAGGTTTCACTTCCTAGGTTGGTGGAATAAACCCAGTTACTGGTTAGGGGAGGGGCTGCGGTTTAGTGGAAGAGCCTCTGCTTAGCATATGGAAGGTCCTAGGTTCAATCCCTGGCATCTTCAGTTAAAATGACCAGGCAGGGGAAGACCTTCACCTGAGACCGTGGAGAATTGCTGGTGGACTAAGTATACAGTGTTGACCTTGAAAGACCAATGGTCTGATTCAGAGTAAGGTGGCATCATGAGTGACCATGTGTATATACATAAAGGCCTTCTACATTATTTTTGTTTGGGGGGTGTTCCTGCACTCTTCCTTTTATCTAAATATTGAAAATGATGGTTGTTGCCAAGAATACCTTTTACCATGTTGGGTTGGAACGCCTGCTGACCTGTCTTTGAACAGACCGATCTAGCTACAACTATCTATACCCTGGTGACTGAAGATAGGATTATTGTAACACACTCAATGAGGGGCTGCTTTTGAACAAGTTCACAATACAAGTCTTTGGCATGGTTTAAGTAAAAATGCAATGCTCTCCTGACATCCAAGGTACGCAGCGTTGGTCAACATATGCAAGACAGTTACACAGTCGTCATCTTCAATTTTTGTGAAGCATTATGCCATCAACGTCACAGGAGTGATGTGGCTGTGGGGAAAGCACTGCTGCAATCATTGTTTCGTTGAGGATCCCACATCCTCTTCCTGGGGTAGGTGAGCTTGCTACTCTTCCATGTTGAACTGCACAGAAGCTACAAAGATGAAAACATGGTTGCACTTATCTGTAACTGTTGTTCATTGAGTGGCCTTCTGTGCAGGCACACATCCTTCCCTCCTTTCCCCACTGTGGGACTTTTTTGGGCACCTGGTAGTATATGAATACCCATAATTAACAGACGGGTTCCTGACTCTATGCTCCCCCCACCCCGTCTGATTATGATGCACTGTGCTGTTTATGTGATTCCAACCACATCCTGGCTTTTTTTTTTAAGGTCCACCTATACTTTTAAATCATGAAGGGATAGTGCAGTATATATGACCACAGAAAACCTGAATATTGGTGAATTGCATATCACTACAGTGCTTCTGTACACTTAAGAACAAATCAACGCAAGGACACATTTCAGTAATGCATCTTTACATCCTTATTTTCTGCCTTAAATTGGACTTTCTATGAATATAAATAAATAAATAAAGAATGGCGCACTATTTCTTAATGGACTCAACCACAGTTTTAAAGTCTCGAGTGGTAGATCTGAATATTAGGAAGTACTTCCTAATGCATAAGCTGCTTAGAGAAAGAGAGAGCTGTAAACATCCAGGCGTTCTAAGGTAATTCAATTATTGACTTGTAGTAAGTAGCGTGCTTTGGTTTCATACACTACTTAGTGTCTCTGAAACCCTAATAGAAGAAGTCAGAATGGAACACTTGTATCACCATGTCTTCAGTATTGGCATATATCAGAAGATACATTGGAACTTCTCCAGAAAAACAGAACATTGGGTCTGTGAGCAAGAAAATGGCTTTATCCACACCCTAATCTTCATGCAAACAATCCATTTGTATGGATTTGGTGTATTGTACACATTTGTAAACTTGACCTCCGCACCTTTAAGAGGTATGTAGGTCACCTTCATCAAGTCAGGGACATATTAAATGCCCTGTGGAACCACAGACCAACTTCCAGCTGATAGGAGAGCAATGTCTCAGTAGTACTAAAATGTCCTAGTGTGGAAGGGGCTGATCTTAACAGTATGGGCATAGTTAGAGGAAATCAGTGTTGACATCCCCTTCCTATCCCTGTTTCTGGATCCACTTAACTTTTCCACTCAAGCTTAAGAGAAATCAATGCAACTAGTTCCTATGCATACTTTATTTGAAAGTAAGTCACAGCACGTTCATTGGGCTTTATACTCATTAAATGTTCATAGGATTGCAGCCTGAGGTCTTGAAGGACATCTTGCTTTCCACTTTTGATGGGGTTCAGGTGACCCTTGTTGACTCAGTTAAGAACCTAGGGGTTATACTGGACCTATCATTACTGTTGGAGAAGCAAGTTAACACAGCTGAGAAAAACATTTTCTTCCAACTGCATTTACCCCTGAAGACGACCCCCTATCTTGACTTGTCCGATCTGGCCACCTGGATCCATGCTATGGTAATGTTGAGATTACTGCAATACACTCTCCTTGGGTCTCCCTTCAAGTCAACTTGGAGGCTTCAGTTGGTACAGAATGTCAGAGCTTGCTTATTATCAGGAGCAAGGTAGAGCATGCATATTCACTCATGCATGCAAATGCACACATGCGAGGTGGAGCTTTCAGTCACTCATTGGCTGCCCATCAATGACCAGGATCAATTCATGGTACTGGCTATCACATACAAAGCCCTTCATGGCCTTGGAGCTTTGTATCTGCAGGATGCAGGAGAGGAACTGCCTCTCCACCTCTGCTATGACAGGTTGCTTATCTAAGGAGCACCTTCTGCAGATGCCACCTTGCAAATGGCAGGGTCAACAACTCCCTTTACATGTGCATTCTCTTTTGTGGTCCCCACATTGTGGAATGGCCTGCCTGAGGAGGACAGAAAGGCGCCTGTGTTTCTGGCATTCTGCAAACTGTAAAACAGAATTGTTCAGGAAGGCGTTTGTATAAAGGTAATAGGGCTATATTATAATGGAATGATTCAGTAAGCTCTTTAACAAAGGGAATGGGACTGCGTACTCTACTACTGTACTTTATGTGTCATCTGTTACTGAATGTATTAGCTTGTTCTTAGTGCATTGTATTTCTACTTATGTAACACCATATTCTGCATTGTTTAACATATGTTTAATACTCACACTTCGTTTCGGGGTTCTGTTATCCTAGTTCTCTTACGTTGTTTATTACGTATCATCCTGTTGATTGCATTGCTGTATGTTGTATAATATGCCTTGAGTTTTCGTGACAAAGGCAGACTATAAATAAAATAAAATGAGGGAACGTAAAACTTCTAAACCCAGCATGATGTGTAATACTGAAAACAGTATTAAGTACTCAAAAGGAATAGTCCGTGTTCTTTTTAACAATATTAACCTAGAAACACAGCAGCGTGTTGTTTTCGCACCTTCTATTTTAGGGTCTCATCCAAAGCACGGAATCACTTATCACCATGCTAGTGTAGTTATGCTAATATTACAGCCTCCTGATGATACTTGAGAAGTAAGAACCTGGCTGCTTGAGGATTTTGCTTTTGATTCGGAATTGGCTGTAGGCAGTTGCAGCTGTCTGGAGTTGCTGAACCTGCAGCATCTTAAAAATGTGTACATGTGTTCAAATGATACATATGCAAGCTTTCAGATTATGCAGACATCTTTGTTAAGCTGCTATTGCCTGTCACTTTGGGGTTACCCTTATGACCATTATGCCTAAAAGGATACTTAGAGAACAAAAACCCTGGCTCTAAAGCTCTACAGATGCACCAGTTCAAATTCAGATCTCCTTGCAAGCACAGGCTTTGACGTACACTAAAGATGTGTGAAACTGTCCCAAAGCAAAGGCATTATTTCTTTTATTATTTAAAAAACAAGTGTCTTCCCTGTACCATTGCAGCCTATAAAAACCAAGCTAGTGTCCATCACAAAACATTCAACTTAACTTAAAATCTTGTTAAAATTTTGTTAAATCCTACAGAGAACTAAGTCTAGTTTGGTTCCACGGGCTGCTACTCCGGCACTGTGCCTCCTCTCCGCTATCTGAGCATGAGCCCGCTGCCTCTGCTACTTCTGCCAGGTGGAGGTGGATCCTGGTGGGCTGGGTTCTGGGTTGGCGCTTAGTTGCCTCAGGCTCTGGGAGGACAGAGGGAAGTTCTGGTGGAGGATCCTCAACTGCAGGCTTTTTGGGGGGCAACCTCCTCCAAAGGTTTGGAGTCAGAGTCCAGAGCCAGCTTGATGGGGGTCATGATACTAGCAGTTGCCTGTATAAAGCTTCTTTTCTTAATGATTGATTGTTGTCCTGTTGAGGGTTGCTTTTGTCTTCACTTGAATGTTTTGGATATGTGAATGTGTCTTTTCTGGTCAATGACCGTGATAATAATAAAAGTAAAAGTAATGATTAAGTGAAGTGCAGTCATTCATCGTTCTTAGTTTATGATAAACTTTGTTCCTTATCATTTATAATGGGAACAAGTTCCATTTGCCTTCATAACTTGCAATGATTTCATCATAATAAGGTTCGTGCAAAACTGAAATCTGTGTAGAAAATACGTTGCTTGTTCTCTTCAGCTTTAGTGCTATGGGGCATGTTCTTTTTGTGAGTCATATTAATGGTGTGCTACCCCAATAGGCTTTTAAATTGATGTGCAGTGAATATTTAATCTGTACAACTTCATGAAAGTGCTAGTGATTTTGATTTCAGTTTTGATCTCCTGGCATCATTATGGGGTTGAGAAACTGTTCAGCGAGACTGAAAAACAGCTGGTGCTAATAAGTGAAAAAGTCTGGGGTATGGTGATGCCTTGGGTATAAGAGTGACAGCTCACTTCTTCCACAAGAAATAAATTATTGTGCATCCGTAGTTTTCCCCCTGCAGCAATTGTATATAAAATTGTTGATGACTGACATCTGTTTGTTTGTGTATAGGCACCTAGACCCAGTACTAATACCCAAATATGGGTGTTTCAGTTTGTGTCTATAACATGCTTTCAGTAGGAATTACTGGTATACCATAGCAACGTGAAGCGTTTTTGGAAATGGAGGTTCTTAATCCAGAGAGTGTGTTGTAGTTGAACTTCAGTGTTAAGTTCCAGTGTTAAGAGGACTCTGTAACCCAAAATTCAACATTTCTGTATTCAGGACTGTTTCACAGATTATACAGGATGAGTATCCCTTATCTGGATTGCTTGGGACCAGCAGTGGTCTGTATTTTGGATCTGTATCTATATCATGAAATATTTTGCGGATGGGACCCAAATTCAATTATGTTTTATATATACTTTATACACATAGCCTGAATGTAATTTTAAACAATATTTTTTAATAATTTTGTGTACATTGAACCATCAGAAAGCAACGGTGTAACTATCTCAGCAGAATACCTGTATCAGCTGTTAAAGAAGAGCAACAACAAACGAACTAACAATGGCAGGCTTTCAGTCTTCACCTATGATGCAGTGTACACTGTATTTTATTTTTTTGGGTGAGAAGGAACATTGAAAGCAGGCAGAACAGATCTGCCTGCATGCTGGCTTGAAGGGTCCGGTTTTCAGATCAGTCCAGATATGGGATGTCTGGATAAGAGATGCTCTACCTGTAACACCATGGTTGTAATGCTGGTCTTGCAATTGCGCTGCTGCACTCAACAGTGTGTGGAATTCGCAGTAGAGCCACATAGCCCTCTTGCATTTGCTGAAAAGCCCTTTGTGGCTAGGGTTGCCAGGTGCCTCTTTGCCATCTGCGGGAGGTTTTAGGGGTGGAACCTGAGGACGGCGGGATTTGGGGAGGGGAGAGAATTCAGTGCCATAGAGTCCAATTGCCAAAGCGGAACTGATCTCTATCGACTGGAGATCAGTTGTAATAACAGGAGATCTCCAAATAGTACCTTGAGGTTGGCAACCTTATTTGTGGCTCTAAACTGGAAGAGTGAAGTTGTGATGATATATGAGGTAGGGAGGCTCTAAATGTCATCGTAAGTCCCCTAAGAAGGCGGTAAGTGGCCTCATACCCTTCCCATCTTCAATAAGTTAATTTGTGGTGTTTGATTATTGTTCTGTTATTTTTTATGTTGTAAGCTTCTTTTGAGTCTGTAGTGAAGATAGGAAAGCGGGTTTAAACCACTCAAATTAAACTTACTTCCAGGGATGAAGAGTGCTGTTACAGGA
This sequence comes from Euleptes europaea, assembly GCF_029931775.1. NCBI lineage: Eukaryota > Metazoa > Chordata > Lepidosauria > Squamata > Sphaerodactylidae > Euleptes > Euleptes europaea. The sequence continues at coordinate 30,517,991 of NC_079326.1, forward strand.
GTAGCAATGGTGTATGTCCTTTTGTGCTGCTGTTTAGGTTGATTGCAGTTATGAAAGGGCCGCTGGGACCTGGTTGTTCATACTACTGTTGTGATGGCAAGAATTAAAATGCAAAAAGGTCTTCTCTTTTAGTTGTCAAAGGATGGGTAATTCCAGGTTATAAGCAGGGATGGCTTGATTCCCTCCTCCCTCTACAAATAAGCTGTTTTCAAATCAGATTTGCTTATCTGTTATACCTGGCTCTCAACTTGAGCACTTCCTGTTGATTGCATTGATGGTTTGATTGCAATTTAAAGTGAGCAATATGCTGAGTAGTGTAGCATCCCTATGGTGGCAGTGTTGGGTGTGGCCGAGTAGATAATGTTGGTGCATGCTCACCTTTTAATTGGTTGCCATGCTTACCTATACCATTGTGGGCAAGCTGTGCATTACTTATAAAACCTGCATTTTGTTTTTGTGTTTTTCAAGTAATTTTTTTTATTTTTATATATATATAGGGATACAGAAAAAAAAGGGGGGGGGGAAATCATGAAGAGAAAAAGCAAAAATATAAACATGTCTGTTCCCAAGCTTCAATATAATAATACATTCATACCCTCTACACCAATTTTAGACTTGAGTTATTAGTTTTAATCTTAATCTATAATTTGCCATTTTTCTAAAATACACACCAAAAGCAAAACAGATTGGAAGCAATTAATTAGTGATTTATAATCCAATACTGACTATAGCCACGCAATACTTACACATTCCTATACATATCTATTCTATATTAGTTTAACAAAAACTACATACTTCAGGTACTGAGTGCTAAATTAACATTTTGCCTGTCTAGACCAGCTTCATTTTGAATGCATGTGCTGCTTTTATATCTGTGTCGTTGATGTTCTTTGTGTTAAGTGCTACAGTTTTCTGGATTGAATCACAGCTTCCAGACGGACTACAAGAACGTGCAAAACATTTGTAATCTCATTCAAAGCGCTTAAGTAACATGACAATGCTTAACTGTGGAAGTCAGATGGGAAAAAATGACCATGGCTGGAGTACTAGAGAGAAGCCACTCACCTCTTTGAAAGCTTATTTCCCCCTCCCTACCCCCCCTCTAATTGGGTAAATAGAGAAGAGTGAATGGGAAATGCAGGGCGAGACCATCAATGTAGAAATCAGTATACAACAATTTCAGGTTTAAATGAAGGAAATCTGCTGTTCGTGAGAAGAATGGACTAGGTGAGGTGTGAGGCCCACAGTGAAAACATATTGACTGAGGAGAAAAGGAAAATGAGCACCGCAAGAAACAATTAGAAAAGGAAGATGAAGATATGGCTTTGGAGAACTGCAGCCAAGCAGTATATAGTGGAAAATGACATATTGGTGTTAAAAAAACAACAGGCCTAATCACTTGTAACTTCAGAACAGCTGTCTTTCAATTGAATAATTTACATATTATGACTTGTTAAACATCCCCAGCTATATCTGGCATATCAATTTGAAAAAAAACCCAACAACCTCAAAATCTTGGCTTGGTCCTTTTCTTTTAGAGTCAGATGTCAAGCTGCTTCCCTCCCAGGTGTCCAAATGCAATCTCTTTTTAATTAAAAGGGGGGGGAGCCAATTGCCTTGCTTGTGCCCTTGGTGGATAACAATGAAGAATACAACTTGGCTCCCTGCAGACAATACACTAAAGAAAACACCAAGCTGTACTGCCTTTAGAAAAGACATTTCTGTTATTGTTAACCAATTGTCCTTGAGATTGCTGAACTTAATTTTTTTTTTTTTTTTTGCTTTAGCAAAAGCATTTGAGGCACACTTCCAAAGTCTGCATATGCTGCAGTTCCTTCAGTTTGAGTGGACAGGAATCTGAAATCGTCAAATTGTGGCCTGTGCTGATACCATTATGACTTGGCCTGCTGTCAGAGCCAGTATTGATCTTCTCAAAACTTGGCTAAGTGAATTGAAATAAGGGCATCAGTTTTAACGTGGCTTTGAAACTCTTACCGGTTGCCCACTCTTGCATTAGACATGTCAGTTCAATGGAAGTTGAGGGCGTGTCATGAAACAAATGAACGGCTGACATAAGAACTGATTATAATAATTTGGCTCATGACCCGGCAGTCAAGATTATTCATTTAAATATTATTTTTATAAAATATATACCCCACCCTTCTTTGCAGTGTGGACCCAAAGCGGCGTGCAACATTCTCCCTGTCTCCATTTTTAACCACAACAACCATGTGAGGAAGGTTAGGCTGAGTGTGTGTGACCCAAAGTCACCCAGCAAGCTTCCACAGCTGAGTAGGGATTTGAACCTGGGTCTTTCAGATCCTAGCTGATGCGCTAGCCACCATACCTTGTTGGTTGTTACTTTGTATTGCAGGAGGATTATTTTTTTTCCCCAGAAGTTTTTTTTAGCACAAACAAATAATGGTTGGGCCTTTTTATATTTATCAACAGGGTGGATTTGATTTAATTCAGATCGATTTAAATCATGATTTAAATCACTAGTCAGTAAGAATATATTTAAATCATGGTTTCCTACATAAACAGCACTTCTCATGATGTTGTTTCATTTGGGCCACCAGGCCTTGCATGTGTTTGTTGCAGTGTTTGCATTTTGCGCACAAGACTGCCATGCCCATAGATAGAGGAACTTCATTAAAATATTCCCAAACTTGGTCTCTTTTACAGCCTGCTGCCATTATAAATTTTCTCCTCCAGGGAGAGAATAATATGGTAAACCTCAGCTGTACACACAAAGATCCCAAGACTTGTGGAGAATTCTGCTCAGATGGCTTCACTTTCAATTTTCAGTTTTACTGCTTGCCCCTCCCTCCTCACACCTAGCTCCGTGTACTGATCTATTCCACTCCGGTCAATCTTCTTTTCATTGAACTTATTGAAATTTAGCACTGAAGAAGTAAGTGGTTGATTCTGTGTACATTGATTTGCAAAGGAGCGATGAGATTAAGGTCTTTTTCTCAAATCTGTATTTTTATTTTATTACATTTTTACCATGAAGAAGAGGGCATGTTATCTCCGCAGACACAAATTCTCAGTTTTGAGAATTGCAAAACCAAGCATCTTTGATGATATCTTCTAGATAGAAAAATTGCCCAAAATAATCTCACAGAAACCTCTGGAAGAGCATGACATTGTGAATGGATTAATAGAATTCATTTACCAAAAATGTAAACATTTTGTCAATATACAGCCTCATGCTACATAATTAAAAACTAATCCTTATTTCATGATGAATAACCTTTGGACTATAATGTATATTAAATAGAAAACTATCTTTAGATAGCTTTTTGCCTCAAAAAGCATGTTATTTTTAAAAATCCAATATAAATTTTTTAAAAAACACCTGACTTTTAAATCTTCTTTAAAGCAATGATTTTTATTTACTGAGGCAATGAGTAGTATAGGGCAGGTGCCTGTTGCCCAGTCTTGCTTCCTAATTGCTACTTCCTGGTGTGTGAATAGTTTTTTTCGGGGCATGTGACAGTCCTTGTACATCATAAAGATTGGCTTAGTCTATGCTGAACCTACATTTCCTGGTGGCTTGAATTTGCTTTTTGTTCCCCTTTGATGTAGTACGCTCAGAATCATCCCTGCCCTCATCCTGCTTTATTTTATATATATGCCTCTACCCACCCACTATGAACCATGCAGGGTGTGTGTTTCCTAGGCTTGCAAATGTCACCCTGGGTTAGGTTACCTATGCTCTATGTGGGTTGCGCTTTAATTATAGAGTTGCTGGCACTTGAGGCAATAGATCTGAATTTCTTAGCACCTGACTCAAGAGCGTTCACTCAACTCCCAACTTCATTGAAACTAAGCTGATGCTGACAGTACACCAGGGATTTTTGGGAATGATCTGCCATTGAAAAACCTTGATCACACAAACAATAGTTCTTTTTTGTAGGAGAGCTGCAGTCTTGTGTGACGTTGTGTTTACCATATTAAATAAGTTACCATATTAAATAATCTACATAAATTGCCTGCTGGTGTGTAGCTGGAGCTTGATTCTTGGAGACAGTTCATATTACTTAGTTGTAGGGGGAAATGCATAAATTGTTCACTCTTCTTTCCCTAATGTAGATTGGGAAGTGACACTTGCAGCTCTTGACAGTTATCTAGGGCTACAGATGAAATCCAACTTCACACATTACTAAATACAGTAGAAGCAGGAAGAGAACAAGTACTAGCGCTGTCCAAAAACAGAAGAGATGAAAATCCTATCTTGGGCACATTGCATGTTCTTTGAGGTTTTTGTGTAAGCCCAGGCTCTGGTATGTAGTATAGAATTTGTCATACTAAGACCTTGAATGTTGTAGATTGTATGATTCTTGGAGAAGGAAGCTCTCTTTTGCTTGTACGTCTCTATAAAGTGCTAGGCATCATAACTGCATAGAAACATTTTTTCCCTTGCTTTTTTCTCTTCCTTCAGTTGCAAAACCAAAACCAAAAACAACAACAACAAAACCAAGAAAAGCCTGGTTCATGCAGATGAAATAAATGAGTTAAACCTAATACATACACATTATTTTTTTGCATGTGACAATAAATTGAAGCCTTTTAGTGTAGAATTTAGTTGTCGTGTGGATGGGGAGGGAGAGGTGTGTAATTTTTGCTAGTGTAGTTCTTCAAAGGCATTTTGTTGATTTTTGTTATTTCAAAGTAACAAAAATGATTTAAACAAAAAAAACACCTTTGTGTTAAGTAACATAAAATATAGTATTTGGTCAGAAAAAAGGGTAACATGAAGGGTCAATAATAATAATATCTGCCTAAAAGCCCTGCCCTGCCGTTCTTCTCTCCTCCCAAATTGGTCACCTGCCTGACCCAACTACTTGGTCTGCCCATGCTTGAAGCAGGCAACGGCTCTCCCTACTGGGGAGGTAAAAGCGTCACAGCCCCTCTTCTCCCTGTCGTCTGACTCCGTCATAGAATTTCTTGTCTCATGCTCATAGCTCCGTGGGCCCTATGATGGAGGTAAAGGCGGGTCCTGAGTCTGGGAAAGTTGGAGACCACGGAGTTGGGTAGTTAGATGCTTAGTGTTTTCCAGTGTGTCTAGGGAAGCAAATACATTTTTAGTGTTTCTGATACTTTTGTGTTTTGTCAAATTCTTCCCAAACTTCTGTTAATTTGCAAGCATGACATTCAGTTCAGTATTTGTTGATAGTGAATGATTAAGACCTGAAAATTAATAATTGCACTAGTGAATTCTTTTCTAAGGCTTGAGAAAGACAGGCTCTGAAGTATGGGGAAATTGTTCAGTTCCAGGTAACTGGCAGAGAAGGCAAAAATTCTCCATGTTGAAGTACAATTTTGGCTGTTTTAATATGTGATATTTCGTTTAGCATCTGAACTCTTCAACGGCCTGGTCTCTAGTGTGATTTATCAAACCTTTCCCCTTCTAAGCAATCTGACTGGTCTTGCTGCCTTTTCTACCAGATTGTGCAGAAGCTGGCTCTCTCTCTCTGTGCCATCTGCAAGTCCTCTTAGCAGCATTGCCAAGTATGGCACAAGATTTCATCATCACTGTCTGCTCTGAGAGGCAGTGTGTGCTGTTGGGCAAGCGAGAAAGGAATAAAAACAGTGTCCCACCACATGGGTGCATTTGTAGAAAAAGCCTCCCAACTTAATCCAATGAGCTACACTTTTGGTTTCATAGTTTTTCTAACATGGAGCTACTCCTTTATTATATTATTATTCATTATTCATGGCTATTAGTTAAAATGGATACTAGTCATGCTGCATACCTATTCTCTCTAGTATCAGAGGAGCATGCCTATTATTTTGGGTGCGGTGGAACACAGGCAGGATGGTGCTGCTGCAGTCTTGTTTGTGGCTTCCTAGAGGCACCTGGTTGGCCACTGTGTGAACAGACTGCTGGACTTGATGGGCCTTGGTCTGATCAAGCAGGGCCTTTCTTATGTTCTTATGACCTTGGGCCAGTCACATACTCTCAGCCCCGACGCTGGCTGGTGTTTGGATGGGAGACCTCCAAGGAATACCAGGGTCATGACATGGAGGCCGGCAATGGCAAACCACTTCCGAAGGTCTCTTGCCTGAAAACTCTATGGGGTTGCCATAAGTCAGCTGGGCCTTGACAGCAACCCCCCCAAAAAACACCACAATTGTTGCATTTTTAGCCAGCCGCAAATCTTGCAGCTGATTAATCCAACTTAAGTGTTTTGTAATATGATCTTCATAAAACTTTTATTAACAGATTCACTTAATTTAATTCATCATAACTTCACAGGTCTTAAAAATGTTATTTTATTTTCATATGTAAGAAAAGATCCTAAATATTTTCCTAATACAGTCATGTTTTCCTGATTTCTTGTTTCTGTTTCAAACAAATATTGTATCTTGATTTTTAACATGGCAAATTCTCCTGTTTTTCTTCTTCTAGATTAAAAAATGGCTTTTCGAAAGGCAGTGAAAGGATCCATCCTTATTGGAGGAGGTGCTGTGGTAACCGTGTTTGGTCTTTCACAACTTTCTCAGTACAGAAAAAAGCATGTAAGTAATAATTATTTTTTTAATGTGCACAGAGCTTATATTTGCTGCTTTTTTATATGTGGCACCAGATACTGCAAGAGGAAAGGAGTCCTGCCCACCCTGGGGTGTGGTGGTGCCATGTCATTCATGATGGAAGGAGCTTTGACCAAGAATGGAGTTAGCTGTGTAAACAAGGTGGTCGTAACCTCTCTCTGGATCTCACAGTCCCCAACTCTGTCCTTGAAAGTTGCAAGTTGTGAATTACTGAATTAAAAACTGTAAGATTTTTAAGGAATTTGAGAAAGAGAGGGTATATTCAGCCTTATGTGCATGTTGCTTTAAGGCTGGCTCCCATGAGACTGTATGTGCCAAAATACATGAGTGGCACGTCAAATATAAGTCATGCCTGCATGAATTACTGTCCCTGTTCATCCTTGAAACACTTTTGTGTGGAGGCCTGATTTCAGTGTGAACCTGGCCCTTTTCAGACATTATGTTTGTGATGTTGTGGACATGTGTATCAGATGGATGCGCTACATGTAATCTTCCTTAATATGTGCACTTCCTATTTCTTCTGAAAGAAAGATTACTCTGGGGTCTGGTATGCATATTCCAAAGCCGGAATATATACGTGTGTTGCTCTTTTCGAAAGAAACAGTGATTGCACGTATCAGGAATCTGGATGTAGTGCGTTTGTCATGTGCATCCATTCACATTGCCATGAACATAATGTCTATAAAGGGTTTGTGTGCTGAACATGTATAAATATAGAAAGGCTCATAGAAATCAATCCTAAGTGAATGCATATTGGGTTTGTTCTGCAGCAGGTTATGTTTTCTATCACTCTGCACCGGCCGAAGAGGGGAGACCACACAAAGTGCTCTGAGCTTAGCAGTGCATTGGATTTTGTCTGTCAATCACTGTATGAAGAAGCAGCTGCTGTGTTTATCTCTTGGGGTTCATTTATGTAACTGAAGCTTCTTGGAAATGTGGTGGTGATGAGGTTGTATCGGGATGTTAATTCACCCACAAACAAGTCTATGTAGATCAGGAATTGCAAGGTGTTTTCAAGTTACTGTTCACTGGATTGGATTCTGTGGAAGGGATTTACATTAGCACAGCATGACTCCATCCCCCCCCATCTTGCTGCAGTTCAAAAGGTATCCCCAAATATTGTTCCTGTGGGCCATGTGACCCCCCCATGAACAGCATTGGAGTAATCCACAGTGGAAGGAGGGGTTCAGCAACAGCTTCCTGGCTTCTGTTGAGTGGAAATCTACTGCTTGATGCAACCCACTGTTGGTCTAAGGGCCACTACCTTTATTGCAGAGGGTGACGAGAATGTTTTTCATACTGGAGGGAAGATGGGGTAAGGGGACATAATACGTGGAAGAGGCTCACTATCGTGATTAGCAATGTTGTGTGGAGAGTTTCCATGCCACTACTACGGACCACATTTAAATGTTTCTTAGTGTCCTCTGCATGGCTCTTGTAATGTATAATTTCACCCTTAGCCTCTTCTATTTCTGAGGGGCTACTCTGGGTTCAACCAGTTTCCGCATATTGTAGCTATTAACTGCATTATTGCTCAGTTGGCTGCTTACCTAGGGGTGAAAGGAAGGCCTCTGGTTCTCTTGAGCTTCCAAACCTGTCCTTGGATCTGTAAGAAAATTGGAGGAAGACAAAATGCTGGAGTGGTTATCTTCAGTGTCTGGTTAAAAAAAGCACCGTAGATAGTTACAAGCAGCATTTGGAAGTGATTTATTAGATGTGTGAGAATCTACAGGTGGGCAAATGCCTCAGGAAAGCAATATGTACATAATAGACTTGTGTAGAAAGATTTGTGCACTGCTAAAGAGAAAGTACTCAGCTGTGTAAGTTTGCTTTGTTCAGAAGCAAGGTGACTAAGCTAGAAAGGCATGAGGTACTTGAATTGGTATAAATTGCAGGTAAATTGTACCTGTAACCTACTTTTCTTTCATACCGCAGAACAAGTTTTGATTAGCCAGCCGGGTATCTGAGCATTTTGCTTGGTTGAATTGTTTAGTGGAAGGGGACATGTATGAATGTTTGTGTCATAATAAACTGTGTAAGATACCACAGCATTCTTCTGGCCTATTCAGCTGATTTCCCACCCACCCCTCAGGCTCTAGCTGAAGAGAGAGATGAAGGAGAAGAATGAGGCATGCCCCTTGACTACACACACACTCCCTCCCCCGCCCCCCTCTTTCCCCCCGAACCAAGAAGGTACCAAGTTAATGGGGAAGATCCCATTTTTATTGCATATGCAATCTCCTTGACACTATGGGGCAGGATTTTTTTTGCTACTGCAGATGACCATAACCTTTTTCTTCTGAACTGTTCATACTCACATTTGTAGCTGTTATTGAATATCTCTGAAACTTTTATGGGGCGTATTGTAGTCTACCTTGTCATAGCAGTTGAAATATAGTTTTTTTGGTGTGTAGTTGGTATATTCCAAAACGTAATCTGGATGTGCAAGTAAAGGTAATGGCTGACACATGGGCCCTAACTAACGGTTTTCCTTAGAAGATGCACATGTATCCTTCAAACTTTTAAGCAGTAGTTGTTCTTTCTTTGATTTCAGTTTGGGCTTCAGAAACATGTGCTATTAATAAATATGCTTTGTAACCCTACATATTTCCTGACATTGTTTAGTCTTAGCTCAGGGGTCCCCTGTGGGCACCTTTGGAATTCTGTCGCACAATCACAAAATGGTTGCTGCAGGATGCGGAGCCAACCATAAAATGTCAGGGAGCGAGGTTATATATAACTCTAATATCTGTATCTGAAGAAGTGAGCTGTGGCTCACGAAAGCTCACACCCTGCCAGAAATTTTGTTAGTCTTAAAGGTGCTACTGGACTCTTGCTCTTTTCTACTGTTAGAGGCAGACTAACACGGCTACCCATCGTGATATAACTCTAGTTGTAACTCTTCAACATTTCAGGCCGAAGCTCTCATTTAACAGAATGTCTTTTAATCTGCACAGCCAGTCAGAAACCCTGGTGTGCAAATGCCACACCTAGCCTCTCCTACTTTAAAAAAAGTCCTGAGGGGCACCAGGAAAGGAGTTGGCAGGCGCCATAGTGCCTACGAGCACCATGATGGGGACCACAATCACTTAAGCAGTAAAGTGGAGGTTGAACGTGTGGACATATGCACAAATACATGTTCAGGAAGAGATCAGGAGGGAAGGCTCTTGTATACTGGGGGTAGAACACCTGAAGTCACAGGTCAGTTGCGTTTTTAAATTGACCATGTGGACCTCCAGAACCTGTGGGTACTGAGGGCTACTCTAGTGTACTGCCCTTGTGTTGTCAGTGAAGATGGACAGCAGAGGGTAGAACGTGGCTGAGACTGGTGGTTAAATTGAAGAGAAGAAAGCAGCCAGGATCCTCTAAGCTGTAAGGGGGTCATTTTCACTCTACAGCTGAAAGAATGGAAAGAAGTTGCGAGCAAAGCTTGCTTTGTGTCAGCCGAAATGGGCCTTCAGTGTGCTGTTGCTTACTGAGCTGACTGGCTCAATCGAATCAAATGGAGTTCCTGCCAAACAGCAGTTAGAGCTTGTTGGCACAGCTGGGGAGGAGTGGGGGGTAGTTAAAGGCGAGGGGGGGGGAGAGAGAGGCGAAGGGGGGCTATGCAGAAAGGATGGGAAGGAAAAAGGTGAGCTGTGGTGGGAACTGAAGAGGGCGGTGGAAGGCAAAAGTCCTTTCCTACCTTTCCACCTCTCCCTTTCTTGAGCCCAATTTCTCTGCCTTCTGATAGGATAATTTAAGCAGCGAGGGAAACTTCCTCCTTATAGTTTAAGGAACTTCAAGGTGTGTACATTTGGGTGTGTGAGAGAGACAGAGTGTATATCCTAGGGCAGTGGTTCTCAAACTTTTGAGTCATGGAGCACTTTTCAGGAGAGAAATTCATCACGGAGCACTGATCTTCACCTAGCACCTATATACCACCGTATTTTTCGCTCCATAAGATGCACTTTTTTCCTCCTCAAAAGTGAGGGGAAATGTCCGTGCGTCTTATGGAGCGAATGCCGGCTGGGCGCTTGAGCATCAGGACGGCGCGAGCCAGCGTTCCCAGCCCCGATGGCCAGCTGGGAGGCGGGCAGGGCCGCACAGAGCGAGCCAGCGCACGCGCCCAGCCGGCTCTGTGCGGCCCCGCCCACCTCCCAGCTGGCCGTCGAGGCGGGGAACGCCTGCTCGTGCCGTCCCGACACGCACGCGCCCAGCCGGCATTCGCTCCATAAGACAAATTTTTAGAGGAGGAAAACAAGATTTTTTCTTGTTTTCCTCCTCTAAAAACTAGGTGCATCTTATGGAAAGGTGTGTCCTATGGAGCGAAAAATACGGTAAATTGAATGACAGTAGCATTTTTCTTTCCAGCCTCTTCACGGAGCACTAGGAGATGTTTCGCGGAGCACCAAGTGCTCCATGGAGCACAGTTTGGGAACCGCTGTCCTAGGGGATGCGTGCTTTCCTTGAGCCTGTTTTCTCTCTAGGGTCTGCCCCACCACAGCTTAAATATTCATGATGTGAGAGGTTACTTTATTTGTGTGAATGTGCTTGCTACATCTTATGGATGGGGCAGTTTCCCTTACCATAAGATGCTATGTGCCCACAATCCATGAAACCTTTTCTCTGGGCTCCATTTACCTAGGTCAGGCAGAGGGGTTTGCTGTCCCTCAGAACTGCCACCATCTAGCCAAGAGTGGGCAGAGCTGCTACAGCTCCTCTGCTCCAAGTGGGTACTTTTAGAGTATAAAAAGACACCGGCTGCAGGGAGCCAGGCTGCATGCTGGAGAGAAGTTGATAAGGAGGGACATTTTTCAACTCTTTTCCTGCCGCTTTCACCACTGCCGGCAGAACTGTTTTAAAATAAAACTGGTTTACACTTGTAAATCTTGGGGAACTCACATTCTAAAGTTGCCTTGCTCCACAGCCACTGGATATAGAGAACCATCTTATTATGTCTTTGTGAAGGCTTGCGGCACAAAGGGATTGACAAGAGAATTGTGTGTGATTTTTTTTAATGCTTTCACATGATTGTAACTCGCATATCCATTGTGCGTCCTTGTTCCCTTGTAGCTGCTGCTTGCGCACATCCAATCTGGGACAGCAGGTGGAATATAACTGGCAGGATTGACACAAAGGAGGGGACAGCCCATTTACAGTGTTGACATATCTAAGCTGTGGGCTTGTCCAGCAGCTGAACTGTCCTCTTTTTAATAATGCTTGCCTATCAAACAGATGACAGGGCAAAAGACCTTCCCCGTCTGAAAGACGCACAAAGGGATGTTGCCCCAAGACGCGCTCTAATTGGCTGCCCATTCCAGGAGGTCTGTGGCTTTTTCTAAATGAGTCTTTTCAGCACTCACTGGCACTGAGAGAAGACATAATTCAATTAACATGCGCGCAGATTGCACCTTATATCCCTTAGAAACATCTAATTTACTCTGCAATAAGCTATTCAGCCGTATGCCCTTCTCCCCTCTATTTTGGGAAGTCATCTGCTGGATTGGTTCATGAAGTAGCCATGTTAACTTGAAAACAAAGCATCGTTATCAGCAAATTTTGGATGCCTAATGCTAGTGTTCATATAGCAAATTGCTTGTTATCAGAGTGGTGCACAGATTTACTAAATACAATGTATGATAGTGTAATTGCTGTGGACCTTACACAAAGTTGGTTGATAATGTTAATGTTTTTAAAAGTGGGCAGCCCAAAATATGCAGGTTAACGTAGAAATAAACACCATTGAATTCACTATAGAGCCATATTCACTGTAATCTGTAGAGCTGCTTATTTTTGTGTGGTGTTCATATAAATGTGTGGTGTTCCTATAAATGCTTTCTCGTATAATCTTTTTTTGACATACCGTATATACTCGGGTATAAGCCGGCCCGAGTATAAGCCGAGGTGCCTAATTTCACCCCAAAAATGGGGAAAAATTAGGCACCCACGTATAAGCCGAGGGGGAAATGCACCCCCCCCCTCAGGCTTACCTGACCGGGCTCCAGGCGTGCAGACAGGCGGTGGCAGCGGCCCCCTCCCTGCGCGCAGGAGGCCCTGCAGGGTCAGCTGACAAGCGGGAGGACCGGCCCGGGTGAGGTGGGGTGGGTGGGTGAGGTGGGGGGGGAGAAACCGCCCAGCAGAAGGTGGGGTGGGGTGCGGGGTGAAGAAACTGCCCCCGCCGCGCAGAAGGCGCGGCACGCGATCAGGTGGGGTGGGGTGCAGGGGGAAGAAACCGCCACCGCCGCCGTGCAGAAGGCGCGATTAGGTGGGGTGGAGAAGGCGGGACAGCCCGCCCATCAGCTGGCCGGTGGGAGCGCGCTGGGAGAGGGCCCGGCAGGTGAATTACCGTATTGACCCGAGTATAAGCCGAGGTGAGTTTTTTAAGCCAAAAATCATGGCTAAAAAGCTCGGCTTATACTCGAGTATATACGGTAGTTGAAATATCTATAAGTCTCTCCTTCTTTCTCAGTGTAACTTTTCCGGAATGGGATGTGTGTAAAGGATTGGATCTGTGTGTTTTAAGAGGTGTACACCTTACCTTTTTGGTTTTCTGTTGAGTCATAGGAAGGCTTCATCCCTCTGTTAGTACAGATTTTCTTGACTTGTGGAAGGCAAGAAAGGAGTGCATGTGAATCTAAGAGAGAGTTAAAACCTTATGTGAAAGATGGTGATTAGTAGGAACAGAACAATGTGAAGAGGGAACAGAACAATATGGCTATAGGAAAAGAAGCAAAAATGTCTACATCAAATATGTCAGAATGCTCTGCAGGCAATTGGTATGAGTGGGACAGTAACCACCATGCAAAGTGAGCGTGTAAAGTGACTTTTATTTCCAGGGCAATGTCCATGCAATGGTAACCTTAAACTCAGTTCAGACATCCTGAACAAACCAGCTTGTTTGTGTGGCTAATGAATCTGATTCATTGCTGGGCTTGCATGCTCCCACTTCCTCCCCTTATTTAGTGTACCAACACTGAAGATGGAAGTCTTCAGTTAATTCCAGTTAGTTGTGATGTGTGGATGTGAGTGCCTGAACTTAGTTCCTTTGCAGTAACTGAGAGGTCTTCCACACACAGATGGGGATTTTGTGGTTTACCTATTGCCAGTGCAGCTGCAGATCAAGTGCTGCAGCAATGGGGCTTCCCCATGGCAGGTTTCCCCATAGTTTCCCTGTCCCAATCCCATGGAAGTGGCCATCCCCCATCTCCTGGGTCACCAGGGCTTTTGCAATTTTTGTAAAAAATCGGCAGTAGAATAGCATTATACGATATACTCATAGGTGCAGCAAGTTCTCTGAATTCCTAGCTTTCATTTTTTAAAAAGCAAGTCTCTAGACCTTTCCCTTGGCGATATATGCCTGTTTTCCTTGTATCTCTACGAGGGAAGAGGCTAGAGCTGAGAATTCAGGTAGGTGTTGCAGGTTATTGTTACAATGGTATATCAATAGCACAATATTCTAGTACTGTTTTTTCTAACAGAATAAAAAGCCCTCCAGTGGCGGGGGGAATGGCTGCTCTGGGGGTTGGAAAAATGGCTGTGATGTGAGCCAAAAAATTCAGATTTTCCCAGGCACACAGCAGCCATCCCATCTTACAGCGATTGTTCCCCAAACTTTTGCAACAAAGCAAGTTTGAGAAAGATTGGAGAAAAACTGAAGAAACCCATGGAGTGCACAAATGCACCATGATGCTTTGGAGAAGCAGGACAAAAATACTCCTTAAAAGCATTTAATGCTTGACAGATAACCCATACGGAAGACATCTGAGCATCTTAACCACAGCTTAATCCTTGGCCAGGTTTATGCCTCTCATGAGCAAAGCCTGGTTTGTTAATGATGTCTGAATTAAGCCTTAGAATTTGTGTCTGAACTTTCTGATGCTTGAGGGCTAGGAGTTTGGAAGACTGCAGTGTTAAAATATTTACACAGATGCCCGCCTAAGTGGCATTCAGTAATACATATGATTGTATGTACTACACACTTGAAAACAACATGCTTGAAAACAACAACACAAAATTATGCAATTAAGTTACCCAAAATATGTAGCAGGAAATGCTGAAATCTGTAAAATTGTATACATTTTGCAAATTTTCATATCTTTGCTAATTTTGCAGGGATTTGTTTTTTTGTAGTTCAGGAAATGCAAGGAGCTCTGTGGGTCACTGATTCCTTGCCAACTTACCTAAAAAAATTAAAAAATGACCTCTTCAAGATGCTGAATTGTCTCTCTCGTACCACATTATTTGCTTTGTGTTTTTTGTTGTACAGAATCCCTGAATACACGCAGCTTTGACCTGGTACAGGTCCATATGCATGTTGTTACAGAGTTTCCGTTTCCTGGAAACCTCACGTTATAAAAGGAAAACAGAGCAAGCTTCTAGTGGTCTTTGTGGTTATAAATGTGGGACTGTGGGGCCACTTTCAGCAACCCCCCCCAACCCTCCCCCCATAGTCTAGTGGAGACATATCTTCTGCATTGTTGGGAATTACAGGTCTTGAACCAGGATCGTTTGCCTGGCCGGTTTTTCTAGACTGTTACCCAGGCACTCCTGCACTTCTAGATTGTTACCCAGACATTCCTGCATTTTTCTGTAGGTAGTGTGGTTGTAAAACCAAAAGCAAACTCCCCCCCCCCCCCAAAAAAAGAAAGAAAAAAAGAAAGAAAGGGATTTTGGTATCCTTGGCCGGTTAAAAAATATTGGCTGGGCATCTGTCAAGACTTGCCTAAGCCAGCAATTACTGTTGGATCCTACCCCTGTATTCTTCATTTCATTTGCTGGATGTGGCTCTTTAGTTCATCTCTTTGCTTTCTGGTAATAATAATCTGACTCCTCTGAGATTTTCCCTGGATTCCATTCTTGTTTTCCTTAAAACAATTTTAACAAATATGGGCTAGATCCTTTACAAGGACCCTGCTTGATTAAAACCTGTCTTTGACCCTTCCCTAGAGCTTTGATAGAATCCAGCCAGGACTTAATTGTGGTAGACCCAATCACAACAGAGTAATCCATGCTTTGGCATCTGACCCTTGCCTGCTTGGCTGCCTCCCCCCTCCTTCATGTCTTCTATTTATATTTCTTATAAATTTTCCTGTATCTCACTTCCCTGTACTTTACAGATATTACAGTTGTGTTGCTTCCTACATAAGAATAAATTCTGAGCGACTTCTTCCTCCAAAAAGAATATAGGAACCTTATGGAAACGAACCGTATGGAAAAGTGTGTTTAAATTACAGTGGCTTGCAGTAGCCTGTAGTGGCGATGGAACTTGATTTTGGCTGAGTGCATGGGACACCAAGAAAGCAGGGTAGAAGATGCTTACCAGGGAGCAATTGAATAGTTTGTATCAGACATATCTGCCTCCTTGTTTTGGTTGCCCAAAAAGGCTTTCCTGGGAATATAAGGCTTGTTACTGTTAGTCCCTGTGTATTTATAGACCAGTTTACAGAATGGGAGAGGCAAACCACATAAAAGGGAGATACATCGCAGTAGCTTAGTTAATGGACATGGGCAGCTGGGTTGTGCAAGTAGGCATTGGTAAGGGAATATTTTATCTTGTCTTGATTTTGGAGTTAAGTTTCATGAGTAATGCTCTATTTGAAGCAGTGATCTCTAGCAATACTATTTTCCGGTGTACACAGGGAAGCTGTAGGGCAGGGGTCCCCATGGCGCCCACGGTCACCTTTTCTGGCCCTCGCCAAGTGCTTTTGGAAAGTAGGCAGGGCTGCCCAGAAAGGCTTTTGGATTGCCCACTGGAGTTTCAATTGGCTGTGCAGTGTTTTTTTTTTAAATGTTGCTTTGGTAGCTGCTGCCACCACAGCACAAGGATCTTCACTGTGTGGTTGAAGGTAAGCTGATGCAGCCGTTTTGTAGCTGGCTCCACCTTCTGCAGCAGCCATTTGATGGCTGCACCCATCACACTGTATTAGAATTGCAAAGGTGCCCTGAGGCTCAAAAAGGTTGGAGATCCCTGCTGTAGGGTATCTGTCACTGTCATTGATCCGTAAGTTGGATACATTTATAATTTTGTCCTTCCCTTCCCTGATGTTTAGGTACAGTCATGAGAATCTAGAAAGAATCTGATGGACTTCATGTTTGAGCTAAGCCTCAAATCCAGTTTAGACACTATTAAATTCTCCACACCAAACATCCAGAGGAACGTGGCAGTGTGGTAGAAGCAGCATTTGACCCTCAAGCCACCATGTTGAAAGTCGCCACATCTGTGTGGCGATTGATATGAATGAAGGGGTTAAAAACAGGCTCCTGCTTAATCTTCACTGAGTGACTGCAGCTGCCAGTGCCACAATAGATCAGTCATTATTTCCTCCCTAGTACCACATCCCTGGAGGGGGGAGTGGAGGATTTAGTGTTTGAATCATCACTCTGATCCCAAACCAGTTGCCAGTGCTGTGGTTCAACTGTGGTATGTGTGAAGGAAAACAATGATGCAGTTGCCTTGGTATTTCCTGTTAGAGGAGGAGAGTCTCCAAGGACTTTTACTTGGCTGTTCCAGTCCCGCTGCAATTGCCTTCCTCTGCAGAGTGTTCCTTGGTGGTCTCTCTTCCAAGTACTGACTCTGCTTAGCTTCCGAGATTCGATGAGATCAGGCTATACCATGCCGCCTTTCCTCCTTAATATACAGTTACATGCATCGATTATGTACATAGATGCACATTCATATTGTTGGAGTCAGAATCGTGCATTTTTGTGTGCTTAAAAAAGCCCTATCTGCATATTCCTTGTACAAACCCTGTTAAAGCATCCCCCCCCTTAGAACTATTATAATATGTGTGAATTATTCAGCTAGACAAAGGTTATTGGTCCCCTTCAGACCTTGATTTGGAAAGCTTGATGTATGCTTTGCTTGTGAGTCCCCTTGAGGCTGGAGGGGCATGCGTGTGTGAATGGGATGCCCAGACAGGGCTAGAGCAGTTAAGGTGTTGGAAAAAAAGATTTGTTGGAGGAAAAAAAGATTTTATTTTGTGGCCTTTGCATTTTAAATAACTCTCCGCATAATGAAGGTACCTGGCAGCAAACCGTTGTGCATACGCTAATCAGCTTCATAAGTATCTGAGGTGGAGTATGACCTGGGATGATGGCAGTCTTAATGAAGATCATACAGTACATAACTAATATTGTTAAGATTTCTGTTTAATGTTAATTGAAAAACGCATCCCATGTGCCAGAGAAAGCCTATTTTAAAGCATTATGAAAGACCCTGGTGCTCACAGAGTGATTGCATTGGTTGATGTCATTTCAAAATAAGAGAAGGCCTGTGTCTGTGAAGCAGAGCATCTGCCTTGAATGCCAAAGGTCTCAGGCTCAGTCCCCGGTATCTCCAGTTAAAGGATCCAACAGCTGAGCCAGCGTTGTGTTGAGGTTGGAGTTTGAACTAGGATTTGAGAGATCCAGGTTTGAATCCCCACTCTGCCATGGAACCTTGCTGGGTGACCTTGACCCAGTCACACGCTTTCAGCCTGACCTACCTCACAGGGTGGTTGTAAGGATAAAATGGAGTGGAGAACGATGTAAGCTTGCTTTAGGTCCCCATTGTGGAGAAATGCGGGGTATAAATGCAATAAATAAATTCCATCTGGGACACGTGCAGTGCATTCCTGAGCTGACAACGTGCAGGGAAGGCAGGGAGGAGGTGCTGCTGCAGCGCCTCCTTAGCAGTTCCCCGCATGCCGAAAACATTTAAAAAGCCTTTTCACGGCTTTTTAAATTTTAAATGGGGCTTTTCGCCTCATAGAGAAAAGTGAAGCTGCACCTTCTAAAAAGCAGGCACAGCCTCGCTCTTCTTGCCGCCGGTGTAACCAGGGCGAACGGGGACAGGAGGCTGCCTAACGGCATCTCCTCCCCCGAGAACGCCTCCCAGGATGCCGGAACACTCCCTGGAAAGTCAGCGCAGGCCTTTACTCCAGTGGGATGCCTGTGGAAGTTCCTGCCGGTGTTCTGGGGCGGCGCTGATGCGGTGGCACCCAGTTTCTGGGCCTCCCTGCCAGCGCTGGGGCCACTAATGCTGACGTAAGTAGCCCGGGTGCTGGTGCGAGGGGGGGGGGAATGCCGGCGCAGCACCTTCTTGGCTTCCTAAGGGCTTTTGCCCTCTAGGCTCAGGAATGCGCTTTTGGAGAACCATTGCCAATCAGAGTAGGCGGTTCTGACCCTGGTATATTGGTGGTTTGACTCAGTATAAGGCAGCTTCATGTGGTTGGTATTTTCCTTTAGGATATCCAAAGCACTTCACAGACAATATGTCAGTGATCTTCAGAACAGGTCAATATTATCCACTTAGTACATATGGGGACTGAACTCTGGCTTTCTTAAGGCTGTGAGCTGTTGCCTGAAATGAGAGTTGAACTGGTTCTCAGTTCATTATCTCGGCCACTTTTTCCCAGGATACAATGACAATACAGCGTTCCAGAATAATTTTTAGTCAATCCCACTGAATTATGGTTCTTTCACATATTCTCAGTAATGCGTTTTCCCTATACTTTGAATGCACCGTGGCGATTGTTTGCAAGTAGATTTTGCCATTTCACACAGTAAAATCTGGTTGCAAAAAAAGTTGAAAGTGGATTGAAAGTGCATTTTCAGCAAGTGTGAAAGTTGTAATTCCACCATGTTCAGGATTGAAGGGCAAAGATGTATATCACTTCATTTAATCCCATTCAGAATCATAAAATTGGTGAAGAAAGTTTAGAAAGGCAATATCAGTCACATTCAGGAGACAGAGATTTTTAAAATTTACTGAATTTTTTATACTGTTTTTCCTTAAAAGCTCAACCCATATTGAACCAGTGATACCCATATGTAAAAGGGTGTTGCTGTCATGGAAGTGCATTTATTTGACAGGCGTGTGCGGTTACTATCTGTCCATAGATACAGATTCAATGGGTTTGATCCACCCATGTGTGAGGGTCTGGTATTCTTTGCTTCCCTTCCCCACTTTGTTCTTTGCCTATCTCTTTGAACTCGTAAAAGCAGTTCACACCTCCCCGCAACCGGCGCCTCTGCTGTCTTTCCCAGGTGCCCTCCCCTGCCGCGCTTCCTGTGAGCATTCCCTCAGGCCGAGTCCGGCCTTGAAGATCTGATAGCCCTAGCAGCCTCGCTGGGACCCGTTTGATGTTTTGTATTGCACCAATCTATCTTGTAACTTCCCATAACATCAGTGTGAACCCTAGTGCCCTGGAATAGATATATTTTGTAACCCGGCTATGCCAATTCACTTGCAACTTTGAATCCGTGTCTGTCTCATCTGTCTGAAGCCTTCAATAAATCTATTGTTTCTGCTTTCAAGCCTGAGCAGTGATTTTGCGAAGTTAGCCCAGGGAGTTGGGAACTCTCACATTAAGTTGCAAGTCTCTGCCTTGTCGCTCTGCAGCTGTACCTTAAGGGACTGTAATGCCAGGCGACGGGGATCCCTCTTCTCCCCCGGGTACACCGGAGAAACCCGAGGTCCCGGAGAAACCGGACCCTAAGGAGGAGGATGTCAGGCGGAAGGTGCCCGGTGCCCCACACCCGGGACCGGACTTGGGTACGAAGCCCAAGAACACCTTTAACTCCTGGCTGGACTCTCCTAAGGGCTGGTCGCTTTCCCGGACTGAGGCAAAGCATCGTCGGCTGGGGTTGTCTGGTACGGGACTCGTGGACGACCCCGCGCGTAGGGAAGTCCTGATGGACGAGGAACGGAGACAATGGCAGGAGGAACGCCAAGCCATGCTGGAGCGGATGGATGCCATGCAAACCGTGATGGGTGAGATGGCAGCCGCCATGGACGCACTGAAGGTACGGCCTCCCCCCGGCAACGCTCTGGATGGAACGCCGGCGACTCCTCCCGCTCCTCCCAGCGCTCCGGCCTGCCGTGACCTGAAGATCACGTATGATGGGTCGGGAGATCAGTTAACTTTCTTTATGGTCCAAGTGGATATTTTTATGAGGGAACAGGCCCGGACCTTCACCTCGGAAGAGTCCCAGGTCCAGTATGTGGCCTCCCTCCTGCAAGGCGAAGCGGCCGCATGGATGGTGTTACAGTACGAACTCCGCTCTCCTGTGCTGCGGAATCTGGATGAGTTTATGGTCGCGCTCCGCAACAGGTTCGAGGACCCGAACCTGGGGGAGCGGGCTAAGGCCACTCTGATGCAACTGCGCCAAGGGACTAAGTCGGTGGCGCAGTATGCGAGTGAGTTCCAGTCTCTGTCGAGCAGAATTCTGGACTGGAGCGAAGCTACCCGGGTACAGTGCTTCAGGGAGGGACTAAACCCGGACCTGCAACATTGGGCCTTCATGCAAGGCAACCCCCCGGACGTCGAGGGCTGGGTGCGCCACGCCGCCGACATCGAAAATCGGAAACAACTCTTGACCCTGTCCAGACAACGCTCCGGCCGCGACGCTAAGCCGAAAGGGGACAGGCCGGGTGGTATCAAGGATCCCCGTACCCCGGGGGTCCCCTCGACGGCCGAACGCCGCAAGCGTTTCGAAACCGGGGTGTGCTTGGTGTGCGGTGGCAAGGGCCATTTTGCCTCGCAATACCCGTCCCGTTCCGGACGCCCGGCTACCCCTCGCCCAGCCCCGGCCGAACCGGAGAAGACCCCGGCGGAAGGCCAACCTCGACGCCGCAGCGGCGCTCCCGGACGCCGGAGCGCACCCACCGCCCTACACGCGAGCGCTCAAGAGGACGCCTCCATCTCCACTGGTCCATCGGGACCTCGGATTACAAATGCAGCTTTTGACTCGGCCGAGTCACGGATTACAACTACCACGTCTCCTTCATCCAGTGAGGAGGAAGAGTGGGAGATACCGGCAAAAAACGCCGTCGGTCTGCTGTAAGGGGGGCTCCTCAGCAGACCGCTCCCGTTGTTGTGCAAGGAGCTCCACCGATGGTAAGCGCCCAAGAGGACAATGTGTATATTCGGGCACACCTCTCGCTGCCCAAGGGGGGTCCGGTTTTAGAATTTCCCGCCTTGGTAGACTCCGGGTGCGCCCGCACTTTGATTAGCGAGGAAGCCGCCAAAAAGTTAGGCGTCCGGCGCAAGCTACTCCCAGGTCCCCTCCGCTTTTCCCAGATGGACGGTAGCGACTTTAAGAAGGGACCTGTGACTCACCGTACCGCTGCGGTGATTATGGCTGTGGGGGAACATTGGGAACGC
This sequence comes from Euleptes europaea, assembly GCF_029931775.1. Lineage (NCBI taxonomy): Eukaryota > Metazoa > Chordata > Lepidosauria > Squamata > Sphaerodactylidae > Euleptes > Euleptes europaea. The sequence goes on from NC_079326.1 coordinate 30,539,680, forward strand.
TTATATTTTACTATTGCCCCCATAGTCGCCCCCATAGTTTTGGGGATGAATTGGTTACAGGGGCATAACCCCTCAATCGACTGGGTCAAGCGAACCCTCACGTTCCCGGAGGACCCTTGCGGGGCGCACGACAAGGACCGAGTGCTTTGCACCCCGGCCGCCGCATTGGTGGGATCCCCCCCCCAAGTCACCCCTCCACCCCGCCTTCCCGCGGAATATACCCAGTTCGCGGATGTATTTGATGTGAGGGAATGTGACGAATTGCCCCCACACCGGGACACTGATTGTGCTATTGAAATTGTGGGGGAAGGCAAGTTGTCCAAAGGGAAGGTTTACCCCATGAGCCCCAACGAAAAGGCGGTGCTGCGGGACTATCTGGACACCAACCTGGCGAGGGGCTTCATTCGCCCCTCCAAAGCCCCGTACTCCGCTCCCGCCTTCTTCGTTAAGAAAAAAACGGGGGACTTAAGACTGTGCATTGACTTTCGTAGACTGAACGCAGTCACCCAGTCTAACGCTTACCCCCTCCCTCTCATTCCAGACCTTCTTGCGCAACTAAAAGAGGGCCGAATCTTCACTAAACTGGATTTGGTAGAAGCCTACCACCGCATCCGCATTAAGGAGGGGGACGAACCCAAGACGGCCTTTTCCAGCTGTTTTGGAATGTTTGAGTACCTTGTTATGCCTTTCGGACTTTCAGGGGCCCCGAGTGTTTTTATGCAATTAATCAATGAGGTTTTACATGATTTGTTGTTTCGGGGGGTGGTGGTATTTCTAGATGACATTCTCATTTATTCTGAAACCATGGAGGAACACGTTAGGTTGGTTCGTGAGGTCCTCCAACGCTTGCGGGAACACAAGCTGTATGCCAAAGTATCCAAATGCGAATTTCACCAGCCCTCCATCACCTTCCTGGGTTATGTCATTTCCCACCAGGGCTTGGAAATGGACCCCGAAAAGGTTCAAGCCGTGCAGGATTGGGAACCCCCCACCACACGCCGCCACCTACAACAGTTTTTGGGGTTTGCCAATTTCTTCCGCAACTTCATCCCCAATTTCGCGCAGGTGGCCCTCCCCCTCACTTCCCTTTTGCGTACCAAGGGGAAGGGAGCGAGCGCCGCTCTACCCTCGGCCCGTTTGCAGTGGTCTCTTCTCTGTCAGCGGGCATTTGATGAGCTTAAATTGCTTTTTTCGTCAGAGCCGGTTTTAGCTCACCCGGACTGCACCAAGCCTTTCGTGGTTCAGGTGGATGCCTCCGACGTGGCCATGGGGGGGGGGCCCTACTGCAGAGGGACGGGGAAGGGAAGCTGCGGCCATGCGCCTACTTCTCCAAAAAATTCTCCCAATCGGAAATCAATTGGGCTATTTGGGAGAAGGAGGCGGCAGCGGTAAAACATGCCCTCACCATCTGGAGGCATTTCTTGGAGGGGGCCGAATTTCCGTTTGAGGTGTGTACCGACCACAAGAATTTGGAGGCCCTCAAAGGGGCTAGGAAACTCAACGCCAAACAAATTCGGTGGGCCCAGTTTTTCGCCAAATTCCGCTTCACCCTCAAACATGTCCCCGGAAAGGAAAATGCCCTGGCGGATGCCCTGTCCCGACTTCCCCAGTACCGCAATGATTTTGACCGCCCCGTGGACTCCCTTTTCACCCCAGAACAACGAGGGGAAATCCCGGGGCTCGCTGTCACTACCCGGTCACAAGCCCGGCTGCCAGAGAAACCCGTGCTCAAGGGTATCCCGGAGGCCTTTCAGCAAAGGCTCCGGGACGCATCCCGGAAGGAAATGGAGCAGCAGATTCTCCCTACGGGCATGGAGCAAAGGGACTCCTGGTGGGTATAGGGGGGAAAACTCTACGTCCCAACTTCTCTCCGCAAGGAAGTTCTGGGACTGGTCCACGGGGCCAAACTGGCAGGTCATTTTGGTTTTGTCAAAACACTGCACCTGGTGAGAAGACAATTTTGGTGGCCAGGTATGAGAGCCGATGTAGAATTGTACATGCGCAGCTGCCCCACCTGCGCTACGGCCAAGAAAAGAATGGGAAAACCCCCTGGACTATTAAAACCCCTGGAGAGTCCCACTCGACCCTGGGAGGTGATCGCCATGGACTTTATCACCGACCTACCTCCCAGCCGGGGTAAAACGGTTCTATGGGTGATCACGGACCTTTTCTCCAAACAGGTCCACTTCGTTCCCTGCGCCGGACTCCCCTCGGCCCAGGGATTGGCTAAGTTGTTTGTCACTCATGTCCTCAGACTACACTCGGTCCCTAGGAAGGTCCTCTCCGACAGGGGGGTCCAGTTCGTCGCCAAATTCTGGCGAGCCTTCCTAAAATTGATGGGGGTGGAAGAACAGGGTCTCTCCTCAGCTTACCACCCTCAGACCGATGGTCAAACGGAACGGGTAAATGCAGTGGTCGAATGTTACCTCCGTTGTTATGTCAATTACCACCAAGACGATTGGGTGGATCTGCTGCCGTTTGCTGAATACGCTTATAACAATGCCCCCCACTCCTCCACAGGTTTCAGTCCTTTCCGCGTAGTGTACGGAACGGAATTTGGTCCTTTTGGTTCCGCTCCCGTCACCCCTGAGCTCGAAACAGTCCCCGAGGTCCAGGAGTGGGCACGAGTAGTCCAGTCTACCTGGCCCTGGTTGCTCAAAAATCTCCCCTGCCGCGCTTCCTGTGAGCACTCCCTCAGGCCGAGTCCGGCCTTGAAGATCTGATAGCCCTAGCAGCCTCGCTGGGACCCGTTTGATGTTTTGTATTGCACCAATCTATCTTGTAACTTCCCATAACATCAGTGTGAACCCTAGTGCCCTGGAATAGATATATTTTGTAACCCGGCTATGCCAATTCACTTGCAACTTTGAATCCGTGTCTGTCTCATCTGTCTGAAGCCTTCAATAAATCTATTGTTTCTGCTTTCAAGCCTGAGCAGTGATTTTGCGAAGTTAGCCCAGGGAGTTGGGAACTCTCACACCATGTTTTCTACTGGCGATAAAGGAAGAACTGAGTACTTTTTGACTACCCAAAAGGCTGTGCTGGGGATCATGGGACCTGAATGGACAAAATGTATATGGGAGAGGGGTTGTAATGAGGGTCATTGGGTGAGATTGAGCAAAAGAAGATGGCAGGATCCAACCCAATCTGTACTGGTCTGTACTGTTTCCCCAGTTTGGTTGTGTAACGGTGTCTGGCTACTCAGGCTTACATACTTGAGGAAGGGGAACAGCCAGTTTCCTCAAACAACGGGATCGATCATGTGTTTGCATACAACAGTAGCTTTGTGTGCCAAATCCCACAAGCACAGCAAAATTTCTGAAGTGGTGACCTTATAACAGCGTATTGGTCAGTTAAGACATTCTGTTAATATAGGTATTAAAGTAAATGAAAAAAATTTTCAGTTGCAAAATTAAAGGCTGCTTCAAATCTTGCTTTACGTGGGCTTGAAGGCGGTGATAAGTGTTGTCTTGTCAGTTTCCTTCCTAGGCACAAATGTTAATAAAATGGATGCACATCTAATCATTTTGGGGAGGGGGGAAGCATTTTATGGGCATGGACCCAGTATGCTACAAAATGTGTAGTTTCATTTATTTTTAATGTTTGCACAGTTGGTGAACTTTTAAAATGTGTGTTTGAGAGCAGATTTATGCCATACATTTAAAACCCAGGTTCCAAAAGCATACACTTTAAGTAGCAAAATAATCCAAGCATATGAAGCTGCTTTACATAGAGTCAGACCTTCCAATTTTGTCTTATCTAATCTGATTGGCATCAGTTCTCCAGGCACTTGGGCAGAGAAGGATCCCAACACCAGCTGCTTGAGATCCTTGAACTGGGAGGTGCTGGGGAGTGAACCTGGGGCTTCCTGCATGCAAATTCCAAAATTGGGAAATTTCCAACTGGGAAAATAGGCCATTTTGGGTAAGGAAAACAGTGCAGGGTGGATGGGTGTAGCTTCTTTTCCATGAACACTGTGGTCCTGATCCAAGTGGGGCTTTGCAAATCTGGCAGTTGAGTTCCCAGCAGCGAATTCGTATGCACGTTTGGATTGTGAGGTCCTGGGGAAATATATAATGTATGTGTATTCTGCTATTTACACTAAGGTCTTTTTAAAAAATATGAGTCTAAAAGGTAAAGCATTAATTGGCTTCCTGTCTGTGTGACACACTTTCATTTGTAATTATAAAATTCAGAAGTCTGGTTTATTTTAATAGTTTATTATCACTTATGTACTGGTAGGATTTTGGCAATCCTTGTAAGAGGCAACAGTCCTGGTCACTCTACCTCAGTTTCACCGTTTCATATGAACCTTAATATATTGCCTTCTTAAATTTTTGCAGGGTCATCTTGTATCTGTTGAAGCTGCAGATTGTAAGATCCTGCAAATGCAAAGCCATCTCCCTACCAGAGAACATCAGCTGCAGGCTCTGCGAAACACCAGCGAATTTGACATTTTCATCATAGGCGGAGGCGCCACAGGATGCGGCTGTGCCTTGGATGCTGTTACTAGAGGTGAGTCCTGCAAGTCTGGAAATTTTAACAGCGCCATATATTTCTCTTCTGAGATTCTGATAGGTATAGATAATTTGGATCTCGTTGTCCCAACAAAAATCTGCCTTCAAAGAAGCGGATGGTTTAAAGCTGGGCTTTAGAGTCCTGTTGGCCTCCATAGTTGCATTTCCAAAATATAAAAGGGTACAGAAGCAAAATGCTTGCCTGTCAAAGGGGGAGGAAGACCACAGAGTGCAAAAAAAAGGTAAAGGTCCCTTGTGCAAGCACCGGGTCATTACTGACCCGTGGGGTGACGGCACATCCCGACTGCGTTTACTAGGCAGACTTTAGTTTTACGGGGTGGTTTGCCAGTGCCTTCCCCAGTCATCTTCCCTTTACCCCCCAGCAAGATGGGTACTCGTTTTACCAACCTCGGAAGGATGGAAGGCTGAGTCAACCTTGAGCTGGCTACCTGAAACCAACTTCCGTCGGGATCGAACTCAAGTCATGAGCAGAGCTTGGACTGCAGTACTGCAGCTTACCACTCTGCGCCACGGGGCTCCTACAGAGTGCAAAAAGACACTAATAAAGCATTCTTTTCCCCCTTGTTCTCAAAAGCCGAACTTATTTCTTACTGCTGGTTAATACCAGTTTTGCTTAGCATTAAAAAAAGCCTTAAAACAACGGAAGTAAAAACAAACAAACCCAAATCTTGTTTTCTGCCTGCTAATATTCTGTCCACCTAGACGTGGGCTCTGGCTTTTGTTTATACCCAAGTTTTTGATCCTGAGAACTTGGTAGTGAGAGTGTGAAACCTTTGCCCTTGTGCTTTTCTTCCAAGCTCTGGCTTCTTACCACTGCTTCATTTGCTTTTATTTTCTGGTGCTCTTGTTGCTCAGTGGTGCAACAGCTGCACAAGCACTTGTGTTGCTGATAAGCCACAAGTGCAGGATGGCGATACGCTTGCAAGCACCCTCTGCTAAACTGGCTGCCACCTGTCTTCATTCCAGCATAGTTTCAAATCCTCTGTCTGAAAGGAAGGTATCCCAGCCAGCTAACAGGCATTTTGAAATTTTATGTACTGCCTCCACACTCCTAACATGTGCCCTGTAGTTTCTCCGTCTGGTTGCTCCTTGACTTGGCTCTCTTGTAGTATGCTGGTATTTTGTGGAACCTTCATTCTATTCCTTACAATTTAATGCATGCGCCAGCTGATCTCCCTTAGCTGTCATCTGTGTTCTATTTCCTGTGGACTTTACCTTGCCCCGAACTTTGAGGGGCTATTCTTCACCAAGCTGCACTTTTCCACATGTCTTAAGGATGGTGGTATGGTTTAGAAAATGTTCCACTGCTATATTTTTCCGTGGAAAATTTTCCATTTCTAAAATGGTGTAGTGGTTAAGAGCAGTGGTTTGGAGTGGTGGACTCTAATCTAGAGAACCGGGTTTGATTCCCCACTCCTCCACATGAGCGGCAGACGCGAATCTGGTGAACCGGGTCGGTTTCTCCCTCTCCTCCACATAAGGCCAGCTTTGTGACCTTGCGCTAGTCACAGCTCTCTCAGCCCCACCTACCTCTCAGGGTGTCTGTTGTGGGGAGGGGACCGGAAGGTGATTGTAGGCTGGTTTGATTCTCCCTTAAGTGGTAGAGAAAGTCGGCGTATAAAAAACCAACTCTTCTTCCTCTTCCTAAAATTGCAGTCTGATGAATGGATACAGGTACCTATCAAACTGGGTAGTTTCAGTGTTGTAATTAGCTCCCCCCCCCCCCGGGTGACTGTTCCTAGTAACCATAGTTATTACATGGCAGAATCATGTCATTTGAAAGTTAGAGTGGTATAGTGATTAGAATATTGGACTAGGATCGGAGAGATCCAGGTTCGAATTCCCAACTCTGCCATGGAAGGTAGCTGAATGACTTTGGACCAGTCAAACACACTCCCCTAACCTATCTCACAGAGTTGTTATGAGGATAAAGTGGGGGAGAGGAGAATTATGTAAGCCTCTTTGTGTCCTCATTAGAGAGAAAGGTAGAGTATAAATGAAATAAATAATAAATTAGTAGTAGTAGTAATAATAATAATAAATAAAATAATAATAAAGAACTACATGTTAAATGCTCCATGGAATTTTTTTTCCAGTAATTAAATATTGTAGTTTAACTACTGTTGGCTATTCGCAAAACTTGGAAGCTTTTTATATTACAAAAAAATTAATGCCACATTTCTTTAATTCTGTTAACTATCTATAAATCAAAGAAACACGCTAAATTAAATCAAAATAAGCCAAGAAAACTGGATAATTTTCCAATTTCAAAAATGTCTGGAAACCGTATCACTGTGCAGGGCTGATTGAACTTCTTGCTCCTTCCCTCCTCGCTTGCTGATCTTGCTTTTGCTCCCTGGTAGCGTCAAGCTGTCTGATTTTTCTTTCACTCCTGCTGTTCTCAAGCAGCAGAAATACATGCATCAAGGCAAGGGTGGGAAGGGGGATCTCAGAAGTGTAACATTTCCAGAAATTTTGAAGCTGTGGGGAAATGCTCTGTCTCCAGGTGCCCCTGCTTTCATCTCTGAATGCAGGCGCACAGAGAGCAGGGCTCCAAGATCCTAACTGGAGAGCTGGATAGTGTGGGTGGAGACAATCCTTCATTCAGGTCCCCTGGTCCCAAGCCATGTAGGGCCCTGAAGGTAAGAACCAGCACTTCGAATTGTGCCCGGAAACAGATACGTAAGCTTGTCTAAAACAAGCTGGCCTGGCCCACACTTCTAAGGCATGGGGGCATGCCTGCCAGTGGCAGCAGCCACCCTGTTTACCAGCCTCAGGAAAGCGCACACAGGGCCCTAAGGTAAGGTAAAGGTCCCCTGTGCAAGCACCGGGTCATTCCTGACCCATGGGGTGACGCCACATCCTGACGTTTTCTAGGCAGACTTTGTTTTACAGGGTGGTTTGCCAGTGCCTTCCCCAGTCATCTTCCCTTTACCCCCAGCAAGCTGGGTACTCCTTTGACCGACCTCGGAAGGATGGAAGGCTGAGTCAACCTTGAGCCGGCTACCTGAAACCAACTTCCATCGGGATCAAACTCAGGTCCTGAGCAGAGCTTGGCCTGCAGTACTGCAGCTGACCACTCTGCGCCACGGGGCTCTTTACACACAGGGCCCTAGGGAGGGTTTTGATCTGATACTCTCAGATTCCCATTTCTGATTCAGGTTTGGTTGCCATTTGCCTTAAAATCCTTAAAAGCTCAGCACAGGAAGAGGAGGGCTAGTCCCTTGTCCCTCACAGGGAAAAAGTTTTCTATTGAGCTAATAACCCCCCCCCAAAAAAAAAAACCCACACACACACCACCCTGAGGCCCGATAGGGCCGCAGGAACAGAAAACTTAACAAAATGGGCAAAATGACAGTGAACGGGTGGCCTCCAGGCCCACAGTTCATTATAGTAACTGATTACAGTAATGGATTGTAATGTAATTGCTTCAGTAATGAATTATTACAACTGTTTGCACTTTACCTCAGCCGTTTGCGGAGCCGTGATCGGCGACGTATTGATCTGTAATTTGATCACGTAACATGGTCTCCAGCCTTTTTTTTTACTCCCTCTGGCCCTCATTGTAATCACTACGTTGTGAAAGTTTGCAAGAAATTGGGTCGGTTTGTGGGAAATTTAGTTGTTTTTCCACTGGGAGGCAGCAGACCCTTGCGTCCCAGCAGCAAAACAACCAAATTTCCCACAAAATTCCCTGCCTCCCAGTATTTTTGGATTTCACCATTTGCGGTGATCCCAGGAATGGATCCTCCATGAATTCTGAGGGTCTACTGTACATTTGTTTTTAATGTACTGAACAGTTCTCTTTGGCTTTTACCCGGGGGGTGGGGGACACTACAGTGGCAATTAAACAGTAAAACAGAGACAAAGCAAAGAAATGAGTGCTAAAACTTAAGTCTATTTGGAAATACTTGCAGTTCTAACACGTAACCAGTCTGAGATGCTTTGCTATGCTGCTAGGTTTGTCCCTGACTATTATAAACAAAGGAGCATGCAGCCCTCACTTCTGTCCTTAAAAACACAGAAGTGAAATACGAAGAAGGTAAGCCACCATTGGCACAGTGCCATTCTTGGTTCCGCAGAATATTTGGCAATATTTGACTGTAGTCAAATAGGCAGTGTGTTGATTGGACAATTGAGTGGTGTGCCGATCCTAGGATAACCCAGCAAAGATGCAGAGAGTCCTGTCTAGGAATAGTCAGATGTGAAGAGAATAAACATTTGGTGAAGATGGATCATAACAGCAAAGGAGACACCATAAGCAGAAAGGACCATTAACAATCTAGGTGCTGTCTCTGGAACATAAAGTCTCAATTTGACAGTGTTTTTCACAATGGGTAGCCCTGTTAGTCTGTCTGTAGCAGTAGAAAAGAGAAAGAGTCCAGTAGCATCTTAAAGATCTAACAAAATTTCTGGCAGGGTATGAGCTTTCATGAGTCACAGAAGTGAGCTGTGACTCATGAAAGCTCATACCGTGCCAGATATTGTGTTAGTCTTTAAAGTGCTACCGGACTCCTGCTCTTTTCTAATTTGACAGTGTCAATGTTTTTAGTGTTGGCAAGATAATTGTTCATGTGGCCAACCTTAGATGTTCTGCCTGACTTAGGAAGGGGGAAAGTTCTTTTGTGGGTACATCAATTTGAAAATGATTTGGTTAGCTTGGCCCTGCAACTGTGCATTGCCTTCTCTATCACCTCATCTTTTGCCATTAGAGTGGTACTAGAGTGGTATTGCAGACAAGTATGGTAGTGATTGGGATGTTAACTTTTATCTGCTTTGGTAGACCTAGAGAGAATATAAAGAAAATTGAAGGCAAGCTATATTTATCCTTCTTTTGCTGTATGTGTTGAACGTATCAGTAGCTTTCTGAAGTGTGAAATAATCATAGGCATTTGGTTAATGAATTGTGTATTGTTGCTCTTCATTCACAGGATTTTCTCTCATGTTAAGTTTGATGCTTCACTTAACAAATTCGGCTTTCTCTGTGTTCAATAAGTTTTTGCCAAATTATTCCTGATAGTATCCATTAATCTTCAGTCACATTTGACAATAAATAAATTGCTCTGATCTTCTAAAGTTACCAGGAATAATTAGATTTTTGAGGACACAAAAGTTTAGGGAGCCGAAGAGATGCAAATGTGCTTGTTCACTTATAAAGCAAAATCCTTTAGGTGATGCAGGCTGGAGGACTGAGAAGAGCGTTGACCGTCTTCATTTCCTCCTTGGATATGCACAGTCATGCTGCTCTCCTCAACAGACTCTGTAAGAATCTTGTCTTACCTGTTTTTGTTCATTCCTTCCTGCTCCCTCTACTTGTGTTGCTTTCATGTGAGAAATTACCACATGGAGAGAACTGACTGTTAATAGTTGCAACACTAGAATGGCATAGTTGTAGGACTTTAGCGATTACTGTAACTTTGATTTACTTCCCTCCAACTCACAGATATTTCCAGACTTCTAGCACTTATCTTAATTGGATATATTTTGTGAATTATTACATTTTATGAAACAGGCAAGTAATGGTTTGTTTTTGTGTGCCTGTGGCTGATCGTCTCCTCCTGATAATTCAGTTATTTCACACTGCAATTACTAATGGTTTTTGGCTATTTTTTAAAAAGGGTTTCAGAAAACTTCAGTTAAATGAACAGTTCTGGTGTGAATTGTTACAGTAGTTATATGTGCATCGCATCTGCAGCTTTTATTTAAGACAAAGCTGCTGAACGTGCAAAATATTCCTAATGTGTTGGCAGCTAAAAACTGTTGTTGAACATTGCCGTACTAGATTTTTGTCTGGACTATGTAGTCCAACGTGTCTCTGGAAATCTTCCAAAAAATGACATGAAAGTGATAGTCACCACCTGCTGTTTGTCCCCAAAGGTTGGTAAAGTAAAACATTGGACATTCCCTTGGAATACAGATATTTCACCTCTAACCAAATCCTATTCTGTATCGGGGCTCTCAGTGTTATGCGTTGAAGACTAAGCAGGGATCCCAAATCTTGGCCAGGCCCGGCTTTCTGCGGTGGAGATGGCCACCTCCACAGAGAACCGGGCCGTCCATCCCTGGAGCAGCCCGAGACACCCACTGTTTTTTTTTCCTTTCAAATTTCAGATTTTTTTTTGCAGACCCAAGGGGTCCCCTGAGTGCAGAAAAAGCTGTTGGTTGTGAGTGTGCCCCCTATCTGCAGATTTAAGTATCCGCAGACAGGGAGCGCACTTCAGAATTAGATATTAGAGGGGATAATTTAGGAAGAGAAGTAGGCTGACCGTGTTTTGTTTACAGAACCCTAGTTGCTTTCATACATTACATCTTCCGTGTAGTACTTTGGCTCTGGTTATTTTCATGTATCCCACTTTTTCAAATAATAATAAAAAACCATTCCCTGAAGAAGCCGTTTCTCTTCGTTGCCAAAGAGATGGCACCATGCACTCTGAATACAAATTCCTCCACGTTTAGAGCAATTTTTCTTGTGACTGTCTCTACCCTAGAGAAGTGACTGTCTCTACCCTAGAGAAGTGTCCTTAATGAATTACATACAAATTGTGTAATTTAAGAAGTTAATTTGGTTTTCTGGTTACGCAGGCCTAAAAACAGCCCTTGTAGAAAGAGATGATTTCTCATCGGGGACCAGCAGCAGAAGCACTAAATTGATCCATGGCGGAGTGAGATATCTTCAGAAGGCCATCATGAAGTTGGATTTTGAACAGGTAATTGTTTTATGATGGTAGCTGTAAAGCAAGAGTGTCGTAACTGAACCCCTCCCCTTCTAATTCTAATTAAATTTATAGTCACATTTATGGTTTTAATATATTCATGGTTTTGAGTGCATTCTTTTGTTGCTTGCTACCCACATTCTGCATAGAGAATGGTTCTCTGGTGAGCTCAGAAAGAAATGGCAGTCATTGATATTTAAATGGTGCTAAATTTAAATCATACGAAAATATTTGGAAACCAACCATAATTTAAAAAAAAAGATATTTGGGGGTGTGAGCTTTGCAAACTGAAGATGCTTAATTTAATTAATAAAAATATTAGTAGGCCATCTTTCCTTAAACAGAGGGACCTCAAGGCAGCTTACAAAAGTTCTTCCTGAGCCAGGGCTCTTAAAACAAGCACCTGTGCCTGGTGATAGGGTTAGTACTCTGACGTTTTCCTAGGAAGACAGTAAGATATAAGTGTTCTAAAAGTATAGATCCGTTTTCACTCTCGCTTAATATGTTTTGTTCTTGAGTATCAGGAAAGGTGGTGTATCCCTAAGGGAATGGAGTGCAGCAGAAGGAATGCTTAGTGTATATTATTCAGGGATTTTTCCTGTTGCATGTTTCTAGGCTTCCCAGAGGAGTTTAAAGTTGCTTCAGACCTCGATCAATAGGGAAATAGGCATGGTTCCTTTATTGGAATCTAATGACATTGCAGCCTGTATGTTGTGTGGGCTGGTCCTATGCAGAACCCACACCCATCCATATGACTGACTGCAGCTATTAACTTTGGGGCGCGTGTCCTAGGATAAAAAGTACCTTCCACTTCCAGAAACATTTCCCATCCAGTTGAGCATTGCTGCTGTACTCTTATCCAGCCCACAAGCCAGCCGAGGCAGCCACCCCCACAACTATCTGGGCTGGCGAGGCATGGCCCGGTCCAACCAAGTGACACGTATATTATATCCGACCCTCATAACAATTGAGTTCGACACCCCTGGGCTAGCTGGTTTGGCAGTACAGGGCACTATGGCTTGGTGGTTCTGCTTTTACATAGTCATCGGCTTCCGGAAGGTAGTGCTGGGGGACTGTTGCTTGGGATGTCGCATTTGTGCTTGAGGGGACCTGCAGGGATCCATCTTCTCTCTCATGCTGTTTTAACATTAAAGTCCTGTGAGAGCTATCGCTGGGGATTTGGAGTGAGGTGTCACAGATGGGTGGATGACACCAAGCTCTATTTCTCCCTAGCAGCTGAATCAGGTGGATCTGTGGGAGTCTTGAACAGTTGCTTAGAGAGCATAATGGGATGGATGAAAGCCAGTAAACTGAAGCTCAGTCCATACAAGATTGCAGTGATACAGGTCAATGACTGGCTCAAGGATTGAGCAATCAGCCTGTCCTGGAGGGGGGTTGCATTCCCCTTGAAGGAGCAGGTTCATAGTCTGGGGGCCCTGCTAGATCCTGGCTTACAGTTTGAGGCTCAAGTCTCCTCCCTGGCACATAGTATCTTTTAAAAGCTTTGATTGATATGCCATTAAATTCCCTGAAAGGTGTGATTTGGCTGCAGTGATCCATGCTCTGGTCTCATGTCAGTTACATTACTGTAATGCATTTTGTGTAGGGCTTTGAAACCGTCTTGAAACTTGTTTGAACTATGGCCGCAGGCTGTTGTCAGAGGCTGGATACAGAGGTCATATTGCTCCTGTGCACTGGCTGCTCATTTCTTCCTGGATACGATTCAGAGTATTGGTTCTTAAATGTACCGTTGCCCATACTATCTGGTCTGCCATGTAAGATCTTCCTGCTGAGCCCTGCTTTCTGTGCTTCTGCCTCCCGGAAGTAGAATCATAGCGTTGGAAGAGACCACCAGGGCCATCTAGTCCAACCCCTGCACAATGCAAGGAAATTCACAACTCCCTTCCCCCCCCACCCCCAGTGACCCTTACCCCATGCCCAGGAGATGCCCCCCCAAATCCTCCAGGATCCCTAGCCAATGCCCCCCCAAATCCTCCAGGATCCCTAGCCAATCATGCCTGGAGAAAATTGCTTCCTGACCCCAAAGTGGTGATGGGCATGAGAGCCAAACACTGACACAACCCTTCCTGCCCTCCCTCTCATAATCTGCCTAAGTTCATAGAATCAGCATCGCTGTCAGATGAACATCTTGCCTCTGCTTAAAAACCTCCAAAGGAGAGCCCACCTCCCAAGGAAGCCTGTTCTCCTGAGGAACCGCTCTAACTATCACAGCTGGAAACTCTTTTGATATAATTTCAACCAAGCTTTTTCTTTAAAAAAAACATTTTATTTTTAAAAAAACCAATTAAAATTTTAAAAATTTGATTATTTTTTTATTTATTTAAAAATCATTTATTTTTATCCACCTGCTGTTCTGTATGCTGCAGCAAGGGGAAGGCTGCATTAGAATGGGTTTGCGTTATCTCTTCTGTAGCTTTTCCATTTAGATCTTTAATAACTTTCAACAGATCTTTTCAGAGAGATGCTGCTGTTACACTTAGATTTGTAAAAGGTGGTGGAACTATTCCTTCAAGCACCTTCAAATAGTGAGTTTTACCTGTGTGTAACTGATGGTAGGATTTGATAAATTAATCTTCCTCTGTTCATAATGTTGCTAGTACTCAAAGCTGTACGAATGCTACTTCTCAGGTTTCAACTTGATACTTTGGTATAGGGCTTATGCTAGCCCAGCGCTTAAAATGAATAGAGTTCTTGCCAGTGGACTGGAAAACTAGGACTGTACGGCAGAACAGGATACTAAAAATTGTTAATATGATGATTGGAAAAAATGGCTGTTCAGTGGGCAAATGCCTTCTTATGAGACAGTGCATCAACAATGGCATACTAGCAACTATATAACAATACATTTTAATAACAAAGCTACAGGTACAGGAGACTTGATTTCTGTGGTCAGTATATGGTATTTGTTATTGTTTGTGACTTTTGCACACTGACTATTGACAATGACTATTGACTATTGCACACCGACTATTGACCCATGTCATTTCAAACAGTATAACATTGGTTTATTGGAGCCATTATTGATAATTGGTTCAGTAAATTCTATATTTTTAGTACAGAATGGTGAAAGAAGCCCTCCATGAACGTGCCAATTTGCTGGAGATTGCACCTCATTTATCTGCTCCTCTCCCTATAATGCTACCTGTTTACAGGTAAGTCATCCCAAATTTGTTCTGTATTAACTTATAGCAGTAGGGTGGATGGGGCAAAAATTTTAATGTTGTTAATGTATCTGATATGGCTTTTCCTTATTATGTTTTTAAGCCTGTGACAGGCTTTATCTTTGAAGAGGTGAGAATTGAACTACTGCATTTTGGAATTGAAATTATACCTGGTAGAGTGTTAATTTTCACTAACAAATCCTGAACTGTCAGTTGTTTGTATGCACTGTTATGTTAATTAAACGTTAATTTGTGGTCCATGCATATTTGTTTTAGAGGTGATGTCTGTACACTAGAAGAGGGAAGAACATAAACATGTCTTCTGCTTTGTACAAAAAACCAGAGACTTTTGGCACATGTTTATATTACTCTTCAGAAGTTTCCTTTGAAGATAAAAGGCTGTATTTAAGATTGTAGGAAGAGTGAAAAACTGAATTAGCTTTGTAGCTGATATGTTTGTATTCTTCCCTCCTTCCAAGCGCCTTAGAAAATAGCACTAAAGCTTCAAAATGAGTGAAGCCATGAGGCAGGGACTTCTTCCATGTCACCATGTGAGCTTCCTGGCCAAGCAGGAGTTTGAGCCAGGTTTTCTGCACCCAAACCCAGCATTCTTGTTAATTCCCCCATATTTGTTCTTGGGTAATGGCACAAACAATTAAAATGAAAACACAAGAAATACACTTAAATCAGCTGATGGTTGTATTATCCAAGATAAATATTTTGATTCTTCAGGTTGGCTATAGGACTTTTTGGTACACTTGTAGTTGTAGTACCAAGTGCTTCTCAGTCTGTTCAAATGTATAAAGGCATGATTGCTTTGGTGCTCCGTTAGTTCATATGTATTTATGTCATTTATAGTCCACCTTTCTCACTGGTACTCAAGGTTGATTATATAAAGTAAGTCAGTACGATAAATAGGATGCGGTGAGATCTAATATACCAGGGGTCCCCAACCTTTTTGAACCTACGGGCATCTTTGGAATTCTGACACAAATCGGTACAACTATAATATGATAGCTGTAAGAGGCAGAGCCACTCTCCCAGAGGAAGCTGAAGTACAGGGGGAAAGTGTGTGTGTGTTAAGTGCCGTCAAGTCGCTTCCGACTCATGGCGACCCTATGAATCAGTGTCCTCCAAAATGTCCTGTCTTTGATAGCCTTGCTCAGACCTTGCAAATTGAGGGCTGTGGCTTCCTTTATTGAGTCAATTCATCTCTTGTTGGGTCTTCCTCTTTTCCTGCTGCTCTCAACTTTTCCTAGCTTGACTGTCTTTTCTAGTGACTCTTGTCTTCTCGTAATGTGACAAAAATACGATAGCCTCAGTTAGTTTCTAGGGTCAGTTCAGGCCTGATTTCATCTATAACCCACTGATTGGTGTTTTTGGCAGTCCACAGTATCCGTAACACTCTCCTCCAACACCACATTTCAAAGGAATCTACTTTCTTCCTATCAGCTTTCTTCAATGTCCAGCTTTCACACCCATACATAGTAATCGGGAATACGATGGCATCAGTTAACTTGATCTTGGTGGCCAGTGACACATCCTTACACTTCAGAATCTTTTCTAGCTCCTTCATGGGTGCCCTTCCCAGTCTCAATCTCCTTCTGATTTCTTGGCTGCAGTCTCCCTTTTGGCTGATGATTGAGCCAAGAGGCAAGGAGGGATAGTTTAAAAAAACTGGCAAAGAGGAGTGAAAGAGAATAAAACCAACACTGTGGTGAAAACTCCCACTAAAACAATGTTAATCCACCCAGTCAATTGGATCTGCAGTGGCCAGTCAGAAGACCTGCTGGGTAACAGCCCTACCTGGCCCCACCCACTTTCTAAGTACCTGAGATATGGTAGGAGATTAGTCAGGATATATGTGTGTTCTTTTAAAAACACTGAGAATGATAAGCCACTGATTTATATTGAACTTTTTGTGGTCTATTTGGCTTCATCTTTGGTGTATGTGAACATATGATGCTGCTTTATATCACGTCTGACCACTGGTCTGTGTAGCGTAGTATTGTCCACACTGAGAGTCAGGTGGTTATCCAGGGTTTCTGTAAGAGAAGATTCTTTCTCAATACCTGCTAATTGAGATCTTTTAACTGGAGATGCCAGAGAATGAACCTAGGAACTTCCACATTCAAAGGATGATCTGTGCCACTTAGTCAAATCCCCTCCTCCTGCTGTGCCATCTCCCTCGGTTGTATAAGTAAGACCACCTGGTAAATTCATGACTGCAGTGAAGTTTGAACCGAGGACTTATTGGCTCACAAACCCTTATCGTCAGTAAATGTGCATGCATTTCAATGGTTCTGTATCCTGTTCTGCCTTTCTAGAACAGTTCTAATAGGTAAGGCCAAAACCCTGGTTTTTAAATGTCACAAGCTGAGTTTTATGGAAAAGGAGTTGAAAAGGAGCAGTGTGGTATAGAGGTTAAGAGCGATGGACTCTAATCTGGAGAACTGGGCTCAATTCCCCACTCCTCCCCATGAAGCCTGCTGGTTGATCTTGGACTAGTCACAGTTCTCTCAGAACTGTCTCAGTCTATGCGGAGGCAAGCAGTGGCAAACCACCTCTGAACATCTCTTGCCTTGAAACCCCTACAGGGTCGCCATAAATCAGGTGTGACTTGATGGTGTGCGTTCCCACACATACACACAAGGTTGAAAACTAGAGTCTCCCATACATCTGAACGTATTTTGTCTCTTCTGCTGTTCCAAAACTTGGATTTCTATTTTCACAATCGTTGTAGAAAACATAGCAGGGCTTATATGGCGTTCTCACAATATGTGCTGTTTATCATAAGATTATATTGAGCATTGATCCATTCAAATACAATGTTTCTTATTTTTGTTCTTCTCTCTTCTCTTGTAGATGGTGGCAGCTGCCATACTATTGGGTAGGAATTAAACTCTATGACCTTGTAGCAGGAAGCCAGTGTCTGAAAAGCAGCTATGTGCTTAGCAAATCAAAGGCTTTGGAACTTTTCCCTATGCTACAGAAGGACAGACTTGTAGGTGCCATTGTCTACTATGATGGTATGTTATATTTCTACTGAACTGATCTTCTAAAAGTTGTCTTTTCTTATTGGAAGTGCTAAAAGCTAGACCACTGCAAGATTGTGGTTATACTGGCTTGTTTTTCCTCAGTCCTGCAGAGCTGCTTGTTTTCAGTACACCTGATCTGCCTTTCCTTTGGATTGATTATGTGTATTATACTTGTGCATACCCATGGGTGGGGGGAGCTAGACATCATGGCTTTTTTTTTTTTTTGCTTCCCTCCAGTCTGTGATTTTGGGAAGGGGATGCATGTATATTCATTATTCCTTGACTGTAGCATTAAGTGATAACTTGCATATGTGAGTTCAAACCTAATATCATGGGTTGAACATTTATATTGCCTTACAACAACTCAGTATTTTGCAATAGAGATAGTTGAGGTTCCAGCCAGTAAGTGATAATTAATGAAGTTGCATGCATACATGTATAAATCAGCCCTGCGATTTGATTGAAATGTGCCAGTATTGGTGGCTTCTGAATTGTACATTAAATAAATGTGTGCTTTCTGGGTCTGCTAGCATCCTACACTTCCTGTCCCTTGATTAGTTTGTGTTTCCATCGACTGGGTCTCCTTATAGTCAGTTTATGGCAGTTGGTTAAGTCATTAGTCAAATAATTGGAATCAAAGAGGTGCAGTTAGCTATCAGTGAATTTCTCAAGGAGGGGAGATCTCCTCAATAGCTTCTTTTACTAAACTTGGATGAGTCTTCAAGAGGATCCCATCTGCATTTTTGGGCACAAAAT
This sequence comes from Euleptes europaea, assembly GCF_029931775.1. Taxonomy (NCBI): domain Eukaryota; kingdom Metazoa; phylum Chordata; class Lepidosauria; order Squamata; family Sphaerodactylidae; genus Euleptes; species Euleptes europaea. The sequence goes on from NC_079326.1 coordinate 30,557,907, forward strand.
GAAATGTGTTTTTTCCCCCCATGGAGACCAAGTTTGAGGTGAATCTGTATGAATTTTAATAAAGTGGTGGGAAAAGCAGCCCACCAAAATGTGTTTAGAAATTATTAAAAGCCAAGAAATTCAGTTGGAGTTGCATTGTGACATCTAGTTACACAGTAGGGTGCCCACTTAACTACTTTCTTGTAGCACTCTGCCATGCCTACATACTAAAGGCCAGCCTTAACTGTGAATGTCTTGTCTTTATGTTAAACCCATAAAGTGCTTTTATCATCTGTTTTTTTCTCCATTGGGTGATTTATGGGGCCATATTTTTCTGTTAGGAGTAAGAGTATATTAACACACAGATTTTTATAACCCTGTGTAGCCAGCATGCCATTTTGCACTTGCAAGCCATCTCTCACGAAAAATCCAGATACATATTCAAACACGAATGCTGCCTTGTACTTCACTATGCACCCAGATTGCATTTGCCACAATCTGACGTGGCATTGTCAGCCTTTTTTGGGGGAAAATTTGTCGTGGTGCACTAAACATGAGGTGAGCCGTGATTTTGAAACAGTTCTATGTTCATTGGTTCTTGTAGGTTATCCGGGCTGTGTAATTGTGGTCTTGGTATATTCATTTCATTGTGGACTGAACTTAAATGCAAATCAACTGAACTGAAATGCAAATCAAGTAACCTTTGAGCTTCTCTGTGCTAATTTTACCTGAGCTAGTCACCCAGGAAACCATAAAGTGGCTTCTGTATAGGTGCTGGTTATCTGACTCTAACTTAAAATGATCATTTTTAAAAAATTTGTTCCATTTTAACGTTTTCATCTTCTTAACCTTGAATGAAGTGGATTCATACCTTGGTTAGATACACAACTGTGCAGCAAAAGCCTGGGGGCTGCTTCCTATATACAAAGCAACTTAGATGAGAAGAGTAGGTTTGCCAACCTCCAGGTGGTGGCTGGAGATCTCCCACTATTACAACTTCTCTCCAGCCAATAGAGATCAGTTCACCTGGAGAAAATGGCCGCTTTGGCAATTGGACTCTATGGCATTGAAGTCCCTCCCTTCTCCAAACCCTCCCCTCCTTAGGCTCTGCCTCCAAAATCTCCAGGTATTTCCCAACCCAGAGCTGGCAAGAAGAGATGTGCAGTTTTCCCCGCACCCACTATTTTTGTCCTGCAGATATTCCTTTGCTCAGTACAAAGCCAGTTTCAGTGAACTCCATAGTGCTCCCCATTTGAGTCTTACAAACTTGCGCCTGAAACACTGTGGCTCAGTTCAGACATCATGAAAAACCATGGGATGGCAACAAAAACATCAGTTGTCACAACATATCATAATATAAGTGGTCCTCTGTGAGCTGAATCCTGGTTTCACTAACTAGCCATGGTTAAAGTAAACTTGATTTGTTGAACTAGAACAAAAATCATGGCTTACTTTAACCATGGCTTGTTTGTGAAACCAGGATGTTTTTCTTACCCTTTCTGTGTCCTGGGAGGACATCAATCTGAAAGAAGCCAAAATTAAGCCAGGATGTCTGTGATAGTTCACCATGCAAGCAATACTTCATAAACCCAACTTCAGACGCTGGTTTGACAGACGCTAACTAACCATAGTTAGAGGAGTGACCTACTCTCAGACACATGTGTTTGTGGTGGTGGACAAATATAGGATATATGCAGCAGAAAAAAGGGATTGATTAAACACTTCCAGCTTTTCTGCAGCAAATTACCCCTCCTGAAGCTTTTTTTTTACCTAGAAGCAACAGTTGTTTGGGTTTATTACCCACATTTGCATCTAAAGTGCAGCTTGGCCTTTAGTTTTCCAGTTAAGGACTTGTTTACACAATTGTATATCCTAGCTCTTGCTCTGGCTTCTATATTTCTGTGTTCAAGGGAGTGAATTGGTGGTAGAAATAAGTTAAAAGAGAATTACTTCTTTGGCAAGATCAGTTTTCCTGAACAGGAGTAGTTTTCCAGAGAGCTGTGTTGGTGCTACACACATAGCACCTTCAAGACTAATTTTTATTCCAGCATAAGCTTCTGTGGGCTTTTGGCCACTTCCTAATATGCCTTATGAATGTATCTCCATTTCCAGATACCTTAGGTATTTCCTGATGGAAAAATAACAGCTGAGTCAAGAAGCCATGAAATATACAATATGTATTGATAGTATGTGTGATGTTCATATCTGTTCAGGAAAAAAGCAAAGACCATTCACTTACTCATTGTAACTGGTCTTGTTAAGGAAGTAAGTTGGGATCTAGATGCAGTACATAAGTAAAGGCTGTAGCTTGCCAGAACCTATCCCTTTCATCATACCGTGTTTCCCCGAAAATAAGACACTGTCTTATATTTATTTTTCCTCAACAAGACACACTATGCCTTATTTTCAGGGGATGTCTTATTTTTTATTACCATAAGTACGGTATGTGTCCCGAGTCCGCGACCTGGGGCGGACCCTCGGGACTGCGCCTCGCCCCCACTGCCACACCGGGGGACCCTCCGGGAGAACCCCAATGCCTGGGGAGGCAACCCCACTTACCAGGCCAGGGGGAAGAGGAGGCGAGGGCGGCCGAGCCCGCCAGATGCAGAGCCGGAGGGGGAAACGGGGAGGCAGAGCGCCGACCTTGCACCTCGGGGGGAAGTGGGCCGGCCCGAGGCAGACGGCACGGGTTCTGGGGGTGGGGGGACAACCCGGGGGACCCGACAGAGGCCAAAGCTCGGCCCCGCGTTCCAGCGGGGGAGCGGGAGTCCACCGCGAGTGGCGGCAGATCGTGGGGGGAGCCGTCGGTGGGAGAGGGGAGTGGGGAGAAGACGGGGAACGGGAGTGATCACCCCCTGGGAGGTCGGGGCCCAAGCGCAGGAACAGGGGAAGACTGAGCCCACGGAGGGCGGGGCTCAGGGGAGTTTACTCTCTCTCTAGCCACGCCTATCACTATGTCTTATTTTCGGGGTATGGCTTATATTGTGCAAATGCTTGGAAATCCTGCTACGGCTTATTTTATGGGTATGTCTTATTTTCGGGGAAACACGGCACTACTTCATCCCCTGCTTTTCTTTCTGTTTTCTCCTTCTGATTCTTTAACTTCCCTCTCTTTTCCTTCCAAGACTATTCCATTGCTCTTGATACCCAGTGGTTAAAGGTAAAGGTCCTCTGTGCAAGCACTGGGTCATTCATGACCCATGGGATGATGTCACATCCCCACGTTTACTAGGCAGACTTTGCTTATGGGGTGGTTTGCCAGTGCCTTCCCCAGTCATCTTCCCTTTACCCCCAGCAAGCTGGGTACTCATTTTACCGACCTCGGAAGGATAGAAGGCTGAGTCAACCTTGAGCCGGCCACCTGAAACCAACTTCCGTTGGGATCAAACTCAGGTCTTGAGCAGAGCTTGGACTTCAGTACTGCAGCTTACCACTCTGCGCCACGGGGCTCCTTTGCTTACCTCCATTCAAATCTGTGTTCTCTGTCAGTTGCCTCCTGGAAACTGGACTACAGTAAGCTTATATTTTTCTATTCTCTTTCCTGTGCTGACTGGAAGTGCTGGATTAGATCATGTGACTGCTCTGTGGGTGCCCATCCAGCCATCTTTTCCACCCAGCCTGGATTGTGAGCATTGTAAACGAGACGTGCATGTCATTCATTACAGGTGCAAATCGCCACAACAGAATTTTCTAATGTGGGCTGAATGATTGTGTGCCAAATGGTGATTAATGCTTGTCATGAAGGATTCAGCCAACCTCTTGGAGTCATGCCCAGACTTGGGAGGGGAGACAGAAGCCACCTGTATGTACAAAGGTCAGGTGCATTTGGATTATTGTGCTTGCTGATGGCCATACTGTTCAGTGGGAAGAATTTTATAATGGCACTCTGCCGACCTGGTAACTGTATTTAGCAAGCTGCAGGCATTAGATCAGAATGCGGTGCTGAGAACTGGAAACCAATGTGTGCCCTCTTAGAGTTCTCTCAGTAAAAGTTTGTTTTGTAAAAAGTAAAATTCTATTCACAACAATTTTCTGGAGGCCATCTTGGAGAGTGGAATTTAAACGGTAGAGGAAAAAGATTTTGTTCTCATCCCCCAAAGTGGTCTGATAGAAGACCTTTTCACCACAGATGACATTGTACCACCCCTCTTTTGTTTTGGGGTTGTCAGTTAGAGGATCAGGCAGTATCTTTGATGCATGTGGATTTGGTCCAAGTGCAGTTTAGTTGCTGACTCCTAATACAATCCTTAGTTTTATATGATGACGAAATGTCTTCTTACTTCCTATCATCCACTTCTGAGCTTTTATGAAGAATTAGTGTTGACATTATTAGAAGTCTGTACCTGACATTGTCCTTTCCTCATCTAGTCCCTTATGCTGGTGTATAAGAGTATGGCTGTTCTTGATTGGTTAATTTCTTTTGGGCATTCATTTGCTTGAGCAACTCTTCTCATGTTTACCTTTTTAAAAAGTCCAAACACTAGTGTAAAATTGAGTTCTAAATATTTTCCCTGTCCATTTCTTTCTTCTTTTTTCTATTCCTTTCCAATTTTCCTAATTGTTTATCAAACCGTGACCTGTCAGGATCTTCATTTTCTACTGTATATCCCATTTTGTAGCTTGTGTTGCTCTAGACTTCTTAATTGTATTTTAAATTTGTTGATACAGGCAAAAAAAAGATGGCACATTATAAATGTTGAATGTACCAGCAATAGCAAATCACAAACTTTACCAGGGGCTATTCTTGCTCTGTTGCAGCATCAGGAAACGAAAGCATATGTTGGATGTTAGCCTGGGTGTACACAATGTGTCCTATTTATTCAAGGTTTCCTTTGAAGCCGCAGCTTACAAGTTTGTTTCTTAGGGGTACATGTCAGACTTCATTTAGCATTGGTTGGTATTCGGATACTCCTGCATAGCAAAAAGGCAACATTTTGGGGGAGGAATATGGCTGCTATCTGAGCAGCGATCTGTCAGTTTCGTTTATGTAGCTCAAGGAAAATTAGAAAAGAGGCACTGTGGAAAAGCCAACACTGAGGTTACTAGATCACAGAGAAATAAGCAATTTAAAAAGGAAAATGACTTTAAAAATATGCCTTATATGGAGCTAGGGAAAATATGCAAGTCTGATATTAGAAAAGGTTTTTTGAAAAAAAGACAACTGATATGAAGCTTTCACGGAAAAAACCCATTGGCTTTAATGACAGTGGTCTTTTTTTAGATATTTTAGGTCTCTAGCTACAGGTTTATAATTTATTTTTGTCTAATTTATAATTTTGAGAATATCAAGGTGTATAACTGGGGTTCTGCCCAATAGAAAACTCTCTTAAAATATTCTGCTCAAAGCATAAACACGTTAGAAATGATTTCACTATGCTGATTTTAAAAGATATGAGACTCTTCCTATTTTGCATTGGGTAATTGTTTATGCCTTAACATGTGTTCCTAGAGATTTTTCTTAGTTCTTCAAAAATCTTGGTAACATCCCAAGATTCTGAGGTTAATTTGCTAAGCTAAAATATCTTTCTAACAAGCTCTTCTCCTCGCATTTTTGATAAAATAAGAATCAGTGGGAAGCTTATATTTGAGGCTTCTGCATTTGCCATGACTTTAACATCTGTCTGTTTAGAAATATGTGTGAATATTGTATTTGTGTTAAATATATATGAATTGAAGAAAGCTTGTTAAAGAATGTGGGGAGAAAAAAAGAAGCAGTGACATCTTGAAGTGAGACTTTCTTATTGTAAACTCTATAAGTTTTTTTCGATTACAGGGAGAGGAAAGGGGGAAGAAATCAATGAAAAAAATGTAGCGCATTCATTAAGCTGTCAACAATAGAATGGTACTTTCCCCCTTTTTAGTCTCCTATGGCTGTCTTTCCAGTGTGTGCTGAATTATGAAAAGCTACAGGTTTATAATTTATTTTTGACTAATTTATAATTTTGAGAATATCAAGGCGTATAATTGGGGCTCTGCCCAATAGCCAACTTGGGCAGTTGTAAAACTCCCTGCACTTATTCCAAACGTTTCTCTCCTTTGAGAAGGAAAACAGTATGACAGCCTGCCATTAAAAAGGTTTCTTACAGGCAAAGCCCAGCACGCAAATCACAATAGAAATATGACAACCTCTTCCATGGTGCAAATCCATAGGAGGGAAGGAGCAAAGTGAGGAAACTGTTATGGGTATTTAAAGGCAGCTCTGAGACTTGGAATTATTTTTGAATGATTCTCATAAACTAAAAATCTTGCGATGAAACCTATACTTTACCTGCAGCGAGGAACGGCTATGCAAGGGTGATTTGCCACTCATACTCCAATATATAGGAAATGAATCATTAGCACTGGATGGTAACATCTTTATTCTTTAAGTGAAGGGTTTTTATTATTGTGATTTAGTATAAATGGTACCTAAAGGAAAGAAGACTAAGCTTCATCCATCTTGATGAGTTACTACTGCTACTTTCCTTAGTGTGAAAGATGCAGTAAGGAGTGCTATGAGAGCTCTGATCTTTGTAGTTATTTTCAGTGCAGAGGCTTTTTTGTATTAGTTGGAGCATCGCCCATCCAAAAAATTTATTAACTTTTTCATGTGTTAAACTTTGAACACCGATGCTGCTGGTGCCTTTTAAAAACAACGTGTGTGTTTTATGCATTTAAAACAAACACGCATTTTCCTCCCTCTGTTACGAGGGTGGGGGCAGTTTCATGCCTGTGTGTACCTACTATACTTGTAGTTTGTGGGCTAACAAAAGGCAGCCTGTGCATTCCATAGCACTTCTGTTGCTGGAGGCGTCGTTCCCAAAATCATGCAGATGATAACTGCATCTCCTGCTGTACCTGTAACAATTTAATTGTATAAGTCAGCCCAGTCAAGCATCCCCGGCTCATGACTGGGAGACATGAAATTCATTGTCATTATTGTCCCTGTCATTTTGGATCATTATATCCTGCTGCAGAATTTTCCTCACTTCAGTGCTTTTTTTAGCTCCAGGAATCAGGGATTATGGCTGAGGTTGGGGTAGGGGCAGGACTGTGAACTACATTTACCTCAGGGGAGCCACAGATTAAATTGGCTTTGCTCTCTGACTTGCTGGATTCATCTATTTGTATGCTGTGAGTTTAAGGTTGGAAATTTATGAGTATCCGAGTGAATTTCCATGGCTCTTGGCTTTTATTTTATTTATTTATTTTGGTGGAGAACCAAATGGATATTTTCATCCCTCTGTGCAGGAAGTGAACAGGGACCAATTCTGTGCTTCTTTTAAAGATATAGGATTATTTCCCAGCAAAATGATATTATTTGTGTGTTACGCCAAAAACACCTCGGTATTCCCCAGTGTGTCATGGCTTTTCAGAGGAAAGATTCCACTGAAGCATGTAATTTATATGTGTGTGTTTTATGTGAACTTAATGGTAGGCCATTAGTTAATATGTACCTTGTTCCATAATGTAGCGATGGTGGTGCCATGGATACTGCTAAGGAAAAAAAAAAGAGAGGGCTGTTGTGGGAAGAGGACTTTTCTACTTGTGCATGGAATTTGAAAGGTAGCCAAATACCTCTCTTCACTAAGGATCAAATGAAAGTCAGTTCTGTGCCCTATGTGCCTTTGTTGAGCTGCAGCGTGATAGAAATGACAGAACGCAGGGAGGCTTTTTGTTGTTGTAGTGTAGTGGTTTGGTTTTGCTGCTATTGCAGCCCCTGTGTTTTTCCCTGCCGTGCAGTCCCCTAGTGGCGCACAGTCCCCCTTCCCTGGTAGTTCTGAGCAAAGCACAGCTACGGAGAGCAAGTGGGAGGGCAGCTGTTTTTAGAGGTAGAAGGAGTCCCCCTTAGCCATAGAAGCTGCTACTATTGCAGCTGTAAAAATAGGGTTGGGCCCAGGAAGTGAGATAAGGTGAAAAGAATCTGGGCCATTGCAAGAAGGAAGTTGAAAAGGAGATAGGTAATTGCAGGAAGGAAGATAAGTGAGGGTGAAGGGTCCTTCATTATAGCGTAGCATATGCAATTGTACGATTTGGCATATTTAGGGAATTCAGAATTGTAAATGCCTTAGTTCTCTATAAGCAATTTTGCAAGTATACACAACAAATGTCACGCAGAGAGAGAAAGTAAACTGCTGCATCCTTTGTTGCCTTCAGCATATGTATCTAAGTTTTTCCATCGAGAGATAGGAAAAGGTTGAAAATAGAAAATGACTTGTAGAAAACAATAGGGTATTATTTGGAAAGAAGCTCTTGGTCACAAAAGACTCACATTATTTGGATATTGGCTGGAGACTTGAAACCCCTCAATAGTATATTATCATATATATCATATCAATTGTAGACAGAATTAGTCATATTTAAACAATAAACCCATTCTCGAAAATATGTTGCGTATGTCCATGGTATACACATGAATTATTCAATAACGCAGTAGATTGTCTTAAGAACATAAGAAGAGCCTGGCTAGATCAAACCAATAGTCCATCTACTCTAGCAGCATGATTCATACAGCAGCCAACAAGTTGTCCTACACTAGTCACGGCATAGAGGCCAAGCCTCTGATGCTTCCTCCCAGCACTGTCTTACATAAAAATATTCATACTACACATTTTGAACGAATAAAACCCTGTCTTTATGGCAAAATGGGCTCTACAGGCACCTTATGGTGATATGACATTTACTTGGCCAGCTTGGGGGAGGGGGTTATAGTTGAATCTCGAAAAGAACTGAAGCATCTGGCAATTGAGAGCTGACACATTGAGGTCCACTGATGGGGGGCCAAACCCGGTTGCTATTTGAAGGAAGACCTCCTCTTGAGGGCATTGTTGTCCCCATGGCCGGAAGGTCTTCGCTAAACCTTCCCACCATTACCAATCATACTGAAGGCACTGAGGAAGGTATGTCAAAAACAGGCCAATGTCCTCTTTGTTGCCCCTCACTGGTCACGCAGACCATGGTTTTTGATCCTTCGCGAACTATTGGTCAGGGATCCATGACTCCTCCCAGTGACACAAGACCTACTTCACCAGGGACCCCTCTTTCATCCAGACCCGGGCTGGTTACATCTGACTGTTTGGGTCTTGAATGGCAGTGGTTGCTAGAACTAGGCTACTCCTCCAGTGTTGTTGACACCATCCTGGAATCCAGACCTCCTTTCACCAGGAGGATCTACACCTACACCTGGAAGGCATTTGTTTGGTGGTGCAAGAGGAAACCTCTGGATCCTCTAAGCATCTCTATGGGACAACTCTTAGAGTTCCTACAGGACGGTGTATGTCAAAACCTGAAGTCATCCATTTTGCATCGACAGATCATCGCCATCATGACAGTCATTCCAGAAATGGAGGGCCGCATCCTGACTAGACATCCACACATAATCGCCTTTCTCGAAGGAATAACGACTATGCCACTGCCCACAGTACACAGGTTCCCCATCTGGCGTCTGCACATTGTTCTGAATGCCTTAACAAAACATCCATTTGAGCCAATGAGGGAAGTACCCATGCGGTTCTTATGGATTAAGACCTTGTTTTTAACAGTGGTCACCTCGGCATGCAGAATTTTGGAATTAGGGGCTCTTTCGGCTAGGAAGACTCTCTACTTATTCCATAAAGACAAAGTAGTCCTCAGACCTGATCTGACCTTCCTACCAAAGGTGAATTCCAGATTCCATCATCACCAAAACTACATTTACCTTCCTTCTGCCTGCAGCCGCAACACCCCAAAGAAAAAGACTGGCCCACTTTAGATCTTAGGAGGGCGCAGCACATATACCTTAAACACACTGAGACCATCAGATGCATGGAATCTGTTTATTTCAGTGTCAGCTCTCAACAAGGGCGGAAAGATGTCAAAGGCTGCCATTAGCAATTGCATCCATCAGTGTATCCAGTTGGCCTACAGAGTTAGCCACATAACTGTTCCAACAGGTATCATGGTGCACTCAGTACGGAAACATCATCAGCCTTTGATAAACAGGCTTTGATTGAAGAGATTTGCAAAGTGGCGATTTGGTCCATGATTTCCATCTTTGTGAAACATTACAAGCTGAACGCTTAGTCATCCTCGGATGCAACCTTTGGCCAGCCGGTCCTTCAGCATGTAGTCAACTACAATTAATCCTACCTGAGGGACAAGCCAGTTCTTGGACATCTCACTGCTGAAGTTGTCCTTTGCCTCAGAGTGAGAACGGAACCTTGGCTTACCTGTGAGGGTTCCTTCTACTCTGAAAGGAGGACATCTTGCCCACCCAGGGCAAAGACTCAAGTTCAAGATTTGTTGAAGGACTCCTTCTGCCTTACTTGATGGTCTGACCGGACACTCTACAGTTAATACAGTTCATAAAAGTTAACATCCTATCACTGATCCTGCAGCTGTTCCACAAGTGTCATTCTGTCACAGTCTTGAGAAGCATTTCACTCATTACAACAGAGAAAATATTTCATTGGAGTTTTTTGAAGTGCTTCCCAAAATTTCCAAATGGTCCCTATGAGGGCCAGACACCACTCTTCCCTCTCTTTTCCATGGTCACAACTCTTATCTGGAAGCCCTCATTGGACAATTGTTTTCTGATATGTGTAGCACAAGGCATGGCTGTTGATCACTTGTGCTTTCTGCATTGAGCATTAGTGCACCCATAGCAGCTTTATATATTGTGAAGCATCCCTCACATGCCCTTTACAGGTGCTGCTTTGGCTAAGCTGTATTCAGGTGTTAGATAAAGACTTCTGTCACAACTAAGCATTCCCAGTCTGTACAGGAGTACACTTAGTTATTGTTTTGACATCCTATATAAGTATGATTTCTTTGAAAGCGAATAATCTATAAATATGTGTTCTGCTGAAGGTTTTTTTTTGTCTCTCTGCAGTGAATAGGGAGTCCTCATTATTTAGTAACAACTGTATGTCTCCAGTGAGTGATGGAGTCACTCGGTTTCATGAAGAGTAATCCTGCATCTTCCATATATCTCTGACATATTATCTCCTGTCTCTTTTTATACACTTGGATCATAACTCCTGGTTCTTGTTGGTTTAGACAAGGTCGCATAAGAGGAAGTAATTTCCTCGATGTCCTATGAAGTGGGCAAGAGTTTATAAAATGGTCTCCACTTGACTTAGACAAAGTACAAAGCTTAGCTATTGGCCTAACCAAAATACGTGTGTTTGTATCTTTCTAATGTGTTGTCTGTCTTACAGACAGATTTAACTTTCGCATGCACACACTCACATATAGGTCCCTAATTGATTTGTCTCTTGGAGTTATCAAAATTGTTTGGATACTTCCACAACAGAGAGAAAGCTGAAATTTGGTAAAAGTGTAGCTCAAGACATCCTGTTTATTTTAAATGGCTACAAAAGGGACATTTTTACTTGAGGATAAAAAATGTACCTCATGACAGCAGCCAAGTACTCCAGCACAGAACAATTCAGGCTTCACTTGGTTTGAGTACAGATATACGGGATCGTTCTCTTCTCACATTTGATCTAGCCTTGGGTTGAAGAAGTTGGTGTAGCAGCCAGGAAGGTTGGAACATGTCACACTTCAAAGTAGAATGGACAATTATGGGAATTTCTTCATTCTGGTTGCAGATTGCAAGCTGTGTTTTGTCTTGTCTATCTGCAGCCACATATTTATTTCAAAATTATACATACATATGCAAGATGTGTTAATTATCCTGTTTAATAATGTGCATTAACATCGCCACATTTGTCCAACATTGTCGCATGGCCACAGAAGGGCTGTCAAGACATTTTTCATTGTGACATTTTAGCGTGGCTTCTGTAAACTGGCACTGACAACGTTTTGCTTTTATTTTAACACTCTGCATATACTTACACTGACATTGCAATAAGATGCCTTTGACAAGTTGAAGGCTTATATAAAAGAAGTGGGGTAACAACATAATTAAAAGCCAACACTACAAAGTAAATCCTAATTCTGATCTGTCCCCTCAGCACCCATTCCCCCTCAAGAGGAGAAAATCATTATCTGGGAAGGCCTCTGGCACTGTACTTCTAACTGCTTGAGCAAGTGATTCACACCTGCTGTCATGCCATTCCTAGCTCTCTTTGACTAGATGCTTGCTTATTTGTTGGAACATCATTGTTATTATTACACTATTAGATACAGGCTGAGGGAGTACTTTTTTACTTGAAGGTTTTCAGGCTGAGGGAGTACTTTTTTTACTTGAAGGATTTCAAAGTATGTAAGAATTCTTCATCAGCAAACCAATATTAAATGCATAATTTAAAAACCTGTTCCTGGCCTATTCCTTTTTCCCATTTTGTATGACAAGTATGACTTTTATATACTATGAAGATATGTTAACAGTAGAACTCGTCAAACTTTCTAAGAATGCTTGTTCATTAAAATGCTCTATTTTGATGTTGCACATTCATTACTTATGTGAACGTCAACAGCAGCTCTTGTCATAGTATTTAAAATTTTTATTTATATATTTAACCTCATTTATTTTCCACCTTTGTCATCGAGACAGGGCTGATTACAAAATTATAAAACACTGCTATAAAGACAAGTAAATACATACCCTAAATAATACAACAGAACTTGATCACACAGAGGAGAGAGAAAACAGTAAAATGCACCCAATAAACATTTAGATGACAATGAAAAAGAGTACAATATATCCAATGAGCAGTAAAAAAAATACCGTATTTTTTGCTCCATAGCACTCACCTGACCATAACATGCCCCCCCCCAAGCTGGCTGCTGGGGCGGGGAAAGCCGGCTCGCGCTGGAACGAGGCGAGCTGGCTCTGTGCGCCCCGCCCGCCTCCCAGCTGGGAGGCAGGCGGGGAAAGCCAGCTTGCTGTTCCAGCTCCCCCAGCCGGCTCTGTGCAAGCCGGCTCACGTCGTTCCAGCATGCCCAGCTGGCTCTGTGCGTCCCAGGGCGCACAGAGCCGGCTGGGCGCGCTGGAAAGGGGCGCACAGAGCCGGCTCGCGTCGTTCCAGCGCGCCCAGCCGGCTCTGTGCGCACATTCGCTCCATAACATGCACAGACATTTCCCCTCACTTTTGAGGAGGTAAAAAGTGCGTGTTATGGAGCGAAAAATACGGTACTTATTTAATCTCCTCACGGCCTTAACAGTGAGGCCTAATTTACCACCTTATGGTTAGAAGACAGGATCAGTTCAAGCTGCTTTTGCACTGGATGGGTAGGTGACAGCTAGTGGATTAATTCTTGGCAAAGCCAAAATGCAAAACAATCTGTATTTAAAAGTTGTAAGGGAGGAAGTATCTATTGCAATAACAGCCCATGCTTCCTTGTAACAGCCAACTTCACTGGTTTTCTTGGGAGGGGGAACAGAAGACAGCAGAATGAGCCAGAGGGTCTGGTAGGTTGAATTGCTCCAAATTCTTGCTATTTGGAAGCAAGGGAAAGATGCAACTAAGCTGGGCAATTATGACTATCTTCATCAACAATGGTATGTATGTACCTTGGAAGGAAGTGGGGCCTTGGCTAGTCAACTGAATACTAAACTCAGAGATTCCATTACCCCAGTCCTCTTCTACTATATCAGGAATCTTCTGTTTTTAGACAAGAAAAGGGAAAGAACCAGTAGAAGGAGATGGAGCTTGGGCAGTGTGTTATATGATTCCTTCATAAATTCTGTTCTCCCACGAATCCTTGATTCAGTTTTTATTATTCCCTCTCACCTAGCAAAAATCAGTGATGTCACCTGAAAGCTTTACAGATTTGGAGGCCGCTAAGAATGTCCATGGATATCCAGATTTAAAACTACTTCAAAATAAATAGCAGCCAAACAATCTAGTACTGCATTCTCTGAGCCTTGGTCATAGGACCTTATGTCAAGTCCTCAAACTACCAGTTCCCTAACATACTTGAATATAAGGGAAGGTCTCTACATTATAAATTTTGTCACTAGTTTCTTAGGTAGAGGCTCCTGGGGAGGGAACTGAAGACAGAGGGGCAGATGAAGTTATGTTGGCTGTTGGGTGGAAAGGCGAGAAGAGAGAAAGAGAAGAAGCAGGGAGGCTATGGGGGCTTTCAGGAAGGGAAAGAGGAAATAGTGAGGGAAATGAGCCCCCGCCCCCACAAGTAGTTGCATGTTCCTGCTTGTGATTGTCCTATTCAGAAACCCCTGATAAATTTTGCAGGAACCCATGGTCTTCTTATAACTCATTTTGAAAGCCTTTATTGTAAATAATTTAATTATAAATTAATTCAATTTCAAATGATTTTAAAAGTTGTTACGGGGTACAAAAATACAACCTCAGTTACAGCCCCTTAAAATACACTGCAGTTTTACACTTTAATCTTCGATACACTTAAGCACAGTTGAAATCTTTGCCCTTTCTGTGCTGTGTCCTCAGAAGGCGCTCCCAAGTTGAGCTGCTGTTTACCCAGAGAGGAGAGAATCATACCTACTTGAAGGAAAGATAATCAAGAACTTGATTAAAGAAACAAGATTCAAGTATTTCCTTTTGGCTTTTTTTTTTTAAATTGAGAAAGGATCACTTCTACCACTACAGTACTTTTAATTGTCTGTTTAGAACTGAGGGAACATTTGGGGCAGTATAGTAGAACATCAACCTTTAGAGCAACTTACACTGCAGTCATAAGCAGAGTTGCACCTTTCCATGTTTGTTGAAATCAGTGGGCTTAGAATGATGTAACTGCTTAAGATGCCTAGTTGAAATTGCACTATGTTCTAACCTCATAGAGGTTTGTTCAGATCCAGTCACTATCCAAATGGCTTGTCATCCTTGTGTTGTCTCCTTGTGTTAGGTGAAAAGTTGTAAGAAACGTTCTATTATAACGATAAAAAAATGCCTTAACGATTTGAACAGAGAACACGTTCCTGTAAAAGTAAGAGTCCAAGCTAATGCACCTTTATATGTACGGGGCAGTCTGCATTTCTGCGGTGCAAAACTATTGTGTCTGGATATTTTGATGTGTTAGCACATGATTGGTCAGTCAACCATATTAATAAATTTGATTTGATTCTGGGTCCAAGCTAAAACAAAAGGAATTCTTTTTTATGAGCAGCTTCTAAGTTGTAGACCCTTCTTTTCTTTTCTTTTTTTAGATAATTATATTGTGGATTCTTTTTTTCTTTTTTGTCATAGAACAAATAAGTTGTATGGTATAGTAATTTTATTTGCTCTTTCACCAAAATTGAGCTGTAGCATGAAGTTCCGTACTCAGTATATCCTTGTAAGCTGTGCTGTTTTTGAAGGCCATACTGCACTGTGTTCCACTGAATGAGAGATAGCTCATTGTTAAGTAATACTTCACCAGTAAGAATATAACGCTAGTACTCCATCACTGTCAGCTGTCATTACTGAAGTGTCTTCTGCTTAACTCAGGAATCCCTCTGTATGCGGAAGAAGTACCGGTATTCCTAGTCTTGATTCCTAGTTTGCAAAATAGGTTTCATAGAACTAGAGAACCCATCTCCATACAGATTTCTAATTATTCAGATGAGACATAAAAAATGGATAGTTTTAGAAAGACGAAAAAAATGTCACAAACAAAACTGCTTCTGTATCATAAGCTGCTTTTACATATTCCATGCATAATTGTGTATTCAATAAACTATTTTGGATTTTTAAAGTGCGTTAATGTTTATCAGTCCCATTTTCTGACTGCAGGCACCTGAAGCAACAAGCCATTAAATATAAAACGATCACATTAGAGTAAAATTAATTAAAGCTTCTAACTTTGAACAAAAGCTTTTGTTCATCGTCGTGTATTTCCTTGTTGGGGGCTGTTTATTTTATCTGAAAGAGAAGCCTAGTACCTATTTGGCTTGCTTAAACTTCATGCATTCTGTTATTTCGTGCCCCCTGGAATAAGAAGTTTTGGTGGGGGATGCAGAGTTTCAATAAACATTGATCCTCTCTGCCCTTTTAGTTTTGAAACGGATTATGTACGTAGCTACTAGGTGTCGTGCGGGCAGAATCAGAAGGGGCCTAACTTTACATAAATCATTTATATTGAGACTTGTTTGGTGCGCTGGCAACATAAATCAACAACAGTATCCATTACCATTCACCCCCCCCCCCTTTATCAGTGTTATCTTGATAGAACTGATCCCAGCGCATGGGCCTGCTGTACCCTGCCTTCAGAAGTCTAGCCCTTTGTAATTAATTATTCTGGGCGCACAGAGCTTGGCCCTTGCTATGCGGAATAATTGCAGCCAGCCAACATCCCCGGTTTTAACTCCAGTGGCAATAATAAATAGAAAGTCTCAGGTGATGCCACTATTTTAAAGTAATTAATCACCTCTGCTCTTCTTTTTTTTTCCCTCCTTCCTTCTCTCCCCCCCCCCCATGTTGATTTTTCCCTGCCATCCAACTAAGGCGATTCAGTTATAAATGTTTAATGGTATATATGTTAAGAACAACCATTAGCTAAGTATTGTTTGTGGGGGTTTTTTTTGGGGGGGGGAGACCTTCAGATTGTAATTTTTTTTTAAAAAAACAACCCTGTAAATGTTGTAAATTGCGAACTTAAAATGTGCATAAAATGAATGTCTGTTTATAGGCAGCTGCTGGCTTACTAGTGGAATTTCTGAAAGATCATTGCTTGCTTTTTTTTTTAATGTCATGCAGTACGTGCGCTAATAGAGATTGTTAATTAACACCAGTGGGGCCGTCAACAAAAAAAAAAAAATCCGAAGATGCTGTATTAGTGCCAAATGGGGTCTTTCAATAATCCTCCTCTTCCAAAACAGAAAGTGGCAGGCTTGTTTTTCACGTGAGGATCTTGACTGAAATAATATAAATAGTTGATTTTCGATATATAAATACATTATCTTGGACAGTAATCCCAGCTTATTTGCGCATGTTTATTATTGTTTTTTTATGCTGTTCTAAAGAGGGAGGCAAAAGCTCTGACCTGCCGAGAGACAACGTTTCTTTAAACAATCCTTGTGAGACTTGACCAGCCATCATGTATATTCAGTGTGACAGGGACAGATGTGACAGATCGGTTCTGACACACTTCCGTACCACAAGTCAGTGGCTTGAGGTGACTCATGTCCTTCCTTTTCGGTTCTGCCCCCTGCTGCAGGACAACACAACGATGCACGAATGAACCTTGCCATTGCTCTCACTGCTGCCAGGTATGGTGCTGCCACAGCCAATTACACTGAAGTGGTGCACTTGCTGAAGAAGACAGATCCAAAGAGCGGGAAGGTCCGTGTCAGCGGAGCAAGGTGCAGAGATGTTCTCACAGGTATGTGGTCTTCGCTCTCTAAGGTATTTATAGACTCTCCTGCCTCCCTTTTACCTCACAGGTGGTAACCTAGGTTGGCTCTCACAGCCGTTTACTTTGGCGCTGCTTTGTTTGACAAAGGTGATGCTTCCTACATTTTCTTTTGTGCCATTTGGTGCACACTGAAATTATTCATCCCCCCCCCCCGCCTGCACTTTGGCACACTGGGGTTTAACTGAATAAAGCACAGCTATCTACAAATGCATTTTGCTTTTCTGTTTAAAGAAACGGGACATTAAATAATTTCCCCCCTAAAGGTAGAAAAGAAGTGGGGGAGGGCAGGAGTGCAAGGGGAGGCTAGAGTTTGTAAATATCACTTAACTGACAAAGGAGGCATGTTTCCAAAGTGCAGTGGCATGTCATTAATGCCAATCATCTTTAACTTCTGTCAGGTTTTCATTCAAATCCTAATGCTTTGGCATGCTAAACCATGCTTTACATCCAAGCCCTTCTGTCAAGCAAAGCTGACGTTGTAAAATACCGTGTGGTGTGCTCTCAGTAATAGTACAATTTAACAAATTCCAGGGTTTAAGCATGTCATTAAATAAAGAACTCAATAAATAAAGCACAAATTGGGGAGGAAAAATACTGCCACTCTTGATTTTTATTTGGGAGAATTTGTTTCCATGCATCTAATCTATCTTTAAAAATCCACAACACTTCCTTTTTTAAAAAAAGTCAGGTGTTCTCTATTTTCTGTGATAATCGGAAGTCATTCAGTTCCTACAGCAAAGTGAATGGTGTGGGGATCTGCATGTATATACACACACTTCACAATAGGTTAACTTCATAGATAAATTAATAATCCAGAGAGTCAGTGAACAGGGAAACAAATGGAGTATGTGATTGATGCTGTTTTCTTTCACAGGGCAGGAATTTGATGTCAAAGCCAAATGTGTTATCAATGCTACAGGACCTTTCACAGACTCTGTGCGGAAAATGGATGAGCAGGAAGTAGCAAACATCTGTCAGCCAAGCGCAGGCGTTCACATTGTGATGCCTGGATATTACAGGTAACGATATTCAAAAACCAGATCATTTATAAGAAACTCAAGTTGTGAGCCTGACAAAATAAAGGAGGGTCTGTAGTGGAAGATACTTTCAGGCTTAATTGCATGCAAGCTTCTCTCCCTCCCCAGTAGGAAAGCTTTTTATGCACTAGTTTTTTTTTTTAAAGTTCTTGCTTAAAATATGTTTGGGTACAAGATATAGTCATTCATAAACTGTGTAGTTCTTATATTTGGACCTGGGAGATCAATGTTCAGAGTCCCACCCAGCTGTGGATCTCATTAAGCGACTGTGGCCCTTAGGTTAGTCAGTGGCTTGTATGCAGTGTTCCTCTGAGCATTTTAATTTATGGAACAGGGGGTAGCAATTTATGCCAGCCCCCCTTTATTACGGACCCCCGTTTTGCCCCCCCCCCCCCCAATGATATTCAAGGTCCACTAACTCCTCCCCCCAGAACAGACTTTTGGAGGAGGTTCTCCGTGACCTGCAGAAGGAGAGGGAAATGGGTAAGACCTGTTCCACGAAGTCAGCAGACCCTTGGATATGTGCCATTATGTTTCAACTGAATCTGTGCCACTGGATTGGTAGTTAAAAGGGGTTATCCCTAACACCAGGTCTACTGTCCTGGAGTTCTTTAGAGGAAAATTGGAATAAGAATATAAATTAGTCTCTTGAAAGTCATATAGAGGAGAGTTCAGAGGAGAGCTTATTCAAAAGCATCCGACTTCAAAATCTATTTGCAAATGAAGTGCTTTTATAACCCCGTGAATGCCTGAATGGGTTAAAGTAGCTTTTAGGCAAAAGTTGCCATCTCGTCTAAAGCAGATGCAAAGTGCTTTCTGGTAATTCCCCCTTCCCAAAGTTCAAAGCAGTGCTTTCAATTTTGTTTTGAATTTTTAAACTTTGAAGAACTTATGAACATACAAAAGAGAACACAATGCTTAAGTATATACTTTCCTATTATAACAACATACATTAATTTAAAACCAGAGTACCGTAATTTACTGCATAGCATATCAACCCTTAATATAATGCTTCCAAAATATCTTAAAGAACTTAACCTTCATATACTCAGTTGTAACAAACATATCAACTCCAGGCCTCTATCCTAACTAACTCTATCTGATGACAGATATATTTTTTCTATATCTTTATCTTCTGGTGGAGAAGAAAGTATAATTACGATATACCACTTTTATTTTGTGAAGCCAGTTTGATTTCTTTCAAAGAGTGCCTTGCTTCCATAATTTAGCAAATGCCAATCTGGCTACTGTCAATACATGTAAAATAATACCTTGTGGTATTTTAGGGATTATCATAACATAATTTAAAAGGACAGTCTCATGTGTAAATGGAACTTCTCAGCTCCACTGTATACTAGTCTGTTCACATAATCTCTATACATGGAAAACATATCAATTTTATCCAACCCAGGAGATAGTTACCACGGGTACAACATATTTATTTTCTTTAATTAACTGAAAAGGAGGATTCTTGGATATATGCAGATTTCCAAACCAAATCTTGGAGTTTTCTTGGGCAACAAACATTGTGTCTTAGGTTTAAGAATATCTCTGAGATGCTTGTTGCCAGCTTACCACATGGTAACACTGAGAACAAGAGTACCTGGGCTGGATCAGACCAGTGGTCTAACTGGTCCAGTATCCAATTTCATACAGGTGCCCCTGAAAGGCCTACAGGTAGGTCATGAAGGCCTTTTCCTGTTGTTGCCCCTTAGCACTGATATTCAGAGAGTTACAGCCTCTGAACGTGGAGGCCCCATTTAATCATCATGGCTGATAGCCGTTGATTGACTATTTCTACACAAGCTTGTCTAAACATCCTTTTAAAGCCATCTGAAGTAGTGGCCATCACTACAGCAGATTTCACAAGCCAATCATTCTTTGACTGAAGAAATGCTTTCTGGCCTGAGTATTTCGGCACCTTGTAATCAATCTTGGATCGGTATGACCACTGAGGGTGAAAAGGTTGTATATTCCCTGCCTCAGCTTTGAGAGTCCTGGATTTCATTTAGAAAACTTTAGTTAAGAGCCTGTTGTCTGATTTTTAAACAATCATTTGTAGCAAAATGGCAAAGAGTGTGAGCTGGGAAGTCCCTCACTTGAACCATGGACTATGAATAGTCTTAGCAAGTTGCCATTTTATCAGCCCCTCCCGCATTAACAATATGGGGATAATACTGAACTGTCTTGTGTGACGGCCCAGAAAGATTATGGGATCCTGTTGTATATGTGAAATGGGCTATAGGAATACCAAGTAGTGGTGTAGTGGTTAGGAGCGGTGGACTCTAATCTGGAGAACTGGGTTAGATTCCCCACTCCTCCCCACTCACAAAGCCAGCTGTCCTTGGGCTAGACACAATTCTCGTAGAGCTCTCTCAGCCTCACCTATCTCACAAGGTGTCTGTTGTGGGGAGAGGAAGGGAAGGAGATTGTAAGCCAGTTTAACTCTCCTTAAAATCAGCATATAAAAACCAATTCTTCCTCTTCTTCCTCTATCATGCTTTCCCCTGTTAAAGCAGAAATAGTTTATTTGTTGTTTAATGTGTGGCACACGTAACTGAAAGAGAATGCATACCTAAAAATAATATTAACCAATGAAGTACAGTCTTTCGTCATCTTAGGTCATATATTTGTATCAAACACATATTTGTTATGTGGGATGCATGTGTCCAACGATATTTCATGGTACTAGATGTCGGCACCAAGTGGTTATTTTGTGAAGGACTGACAATTTTCCCCCCTCAAAATTTTAAGTAACTCGGTAACTAGAGTCTAACCTTGTTGCGTATATGTACTACACCTTTGAGTTGACAGAGGTTTTTAATAGCAATATTACTTTTATTACTTGATGTTTACCTATTAGCAAGGAAGAATTTGGACTTTGGACGGTATCAGTCTCCACCAGTTTATGATAGCAACCGGCGTGAGGGACAATATAGTGACAAAGCAGGTGCTTTTGCAAGCACAAGATCCATATTTGATGCCTTGGAGCGCTGATAAAAGCATCCCAGGTCGCAAATCTGGGAAGTATGGCTACTGGAGACCTTAAAGCTGACTGGCAGACAGACAATATAGAAAAAACCAGGCTAGATAGTATGACTTGAAATAAAGCAGCTCCTTATACCCCAGCCGCAGCAGTCAACAGTGATGGGAACATCTTCTGTTTGCATGGGATGGGAAGCAGGGGAAGATTTTTTGGGGGAAAGCTGTCCTTTGTTGAGCCATGCCTACAGCACATTACAAGCAAAATCGTTGGTCACTTCCTGTCCGACATTGAGCAGTTGAAGCACTCTTTCTACTTACTAACACATTAAAAAGGATTTGTACTTACACGCAAAATATGGGTATGCTGATCCACTTCCTAATTCTTGGCATTCCTGGACGATAGGCATGCTTAAAACCTTTCTTGTGTTAGGGACTTTTTAAGACATTGTGGTGCACATAAATAACCACATGACTGACTTTATGAGAGAGGACCTTGATTGTGGAAAGGGAACATAACTTGTTAATAATTATATCTTGGAAAGGAACAATAATCATAATTGTATGTGTGCAAATAGAGTATTCCCCACCCCTCCCCATCTGCTGCAGGAAATTTGGCCTTCTCAAGGCTTAGCTAGCTTGGATAGGTGTAGCTTCTATACCATTCTTGAAATAGCAGGTAGCTTTGGATGAGTAAGATCAGTCTCCTGGGGAGCAGGCACAGAAGTTTTTACGAACTGAAAGAGTTGTCAAGCAAGCAGGTTTGCAAACTATTCTTGTGGGCTAATTTTTACAAGGCTGTTCTGCAGGATGGATTTGATTTAAATCAAATAGTCAATAAGACTAGATTTAAATCATGGTTTTCTACACTCGATTACGGCCTGCTGCCCTTATAGGTTTTTGGCTCCAGTGAGAGAATAATATGATAAACCTCAGGCTTATACACACAAAGATCCCAAGACTTGTGGCGTATTTTGCTGAAAAGGTTTCATTTTTACTGCTTGCCCCTCCCTCCTCACACTGAGCTTTTTGTGCACATCTATTCCATTCCAAACAACCTTCTGTTCATTGAACTTCTTGAAACTTAGCACTTAAGGGGTTGATTCTGTGTACATCTCTGGGCATTGGATAGGACAGTGATCGTTTGGGTCACAGAGCCCCATTAGCTGTGTAATTTTTGTGGTATTTTTGAAAGTCCAGCTGCCCTGGTGTGAGGAGAGCAAGGGCACCACATTAAGGGGAGTGTCCAGACAGTGAGGTAAGGTCACTTAGTGGTGGAGTGACCTTACCTCACAGGCAGGTTTAGAGACCCCCTCTTCCATACCTCACAGGTGTAAGCACTTGTCCCAACGACAACCAAAAGCCACAACAGGAGACTGAGTAGTCCAAAAGAGTTGGTTTAATGGTATCACAGGCAAGCAGAGCTTAGAAGTCCAAAGACAGCAATGGGGCCAAATGGCATGCACTTGATAATATAAGAACATTGAAAAAAGCGTTCAGCAATACAGTCTCATGAGATTACTTCAAACAGTCTAGAGGCATCCCAGCTCCCACGGGCACTAGTAGCTTCAAAGGGAGCAGGAATGCAGGTTTAGAGATCCCTCCCCTGCCTTTACTCTCTCCTCCCAGATTGGTCATCTGCCTGGTCTGCCCATGCTTGAAACGTGCAGTGGCTCTTCCTACTGGGGAGGTAGAAGCACCACAGCTTTTCCTCTCCCTGTAATCTGACTCCATCATAGAATTTGTTTCATGCTCATAGCTTGGTGGGCCCTATGATGGAGGTAAAGGTGGGTCCTGAGTCTGGGAAAGTTGGAGACCACGGAGTTGGGTAGTTAGATGCATAGTGTTTTCCAGTGTGTCTAGGGAAACAAATACATTTTTAGTGTTTCTGATACTTTTGTGTTTTGTCAAATTCTTCCCAAACTTCTGTTAATTTGCAAGCATGACATTCAGTTCAGTATTTGTTGATAGTGAATGATTAAGACCTGAAAATTAATAATTGCACTAGTGAATTCTTTTCTAAGGCTTGAGAAAGACAGGCTCTGAAGTATGGGGAAATTGTTCTGTTCCAGGTAACTGGCAGAGAAAGCAAAAATTCTCCATGTTCAAGTACAATTTTGGCTGTTTTAATATGCGATATTTCGTTTAGCATCTGAACTCTTCTTCTTCAACGGCCTGGTCTCTAGCCTGGTTTATCAAACCTTTTCCCTTCTCCTAAGCAATCTGACTGGTCTTGCTGCCTTTTCTACCAGATTGTGCAGAAGCTGGCTCTCTCTGTGTGTGCCATCTGCAAGTCCTCTCAGTGGCATTGCCAAGTATGGCACAAGATTTCATCATCATTGTCTGCTCTGAGAGGCAGTGTGTGCTATTGGGCAAGCGAGAAGGGAATAAAAACATTGTCCCACCACATGGGTGCATTTCTAGAAAAAGCCTCCCAACTTAATCCAATGAGCTACACTTTTGGTTTCATGGTTTTTCTAACATGGAACTACTCCTTTACTATGGCAACAATAAGTAATGCGTTACAAGGAGATATATGTTGCAATCCTAAACTATATATGGTGCAATCCTAAACTATATAAGGAGATATATGGTGCTATCCTAAATAGTAACTACTGTTTGCATGTTGCCTGGGCTTCTGTCTGCACCATCCACCATTGTAATGGAGAAAATGAATTTGCTCGAAATTGTTCAACATAAGAGGCAGCTGACGAGCAAGCATTTTTTGCTCTTTAATATTTTACCCAGAGAGAGTTTGGGACTAGTTAGTGCTGGTTATACACATAATGATTTATGACATGTTCAGTCCTAGGTGGAACATTGTGTGTGCAGTAAGCATCTGGCTTATTTACCGTATAATAAACTCAGCATCAGTCTGAAATTTAGATGACCATCTTATTTCTCAGTATCTTTCATGTCACTGAGTGAAAGCTGCATTGCTTTCATCCCTAAAGTAAGATGAGCCAAGAAATATGTATGCATTATAAATATATGCATCTTATTGAAATTTAAATGTTATGTATTTAGCAACAGGTTTCTGCCCCTGGTGTCAATTGAACCTTGTTTAGCAGAAAAATGTTGTAATGAAATGACACACGTCTTGTCTCTTTGGGAAAGTACTTTGACATGAACCTGGAGAAATGGTAAATAGTTTAAAGACTTTTATGTGTAAATGTAGATAAGATTTAATTAATTTAATGTTAATACAATGCAAGCATTTCCCTGTGGGTTCTTACATTTTTATATTCTTCATTAATGATTCCTGTGTTCCCTGTACTCTCATTAATTCTGTTCTTTGAATACATGGCCTCACTTAAGTAGCTACGACATGACTTTTTCATTCTCTGATTGCATTACTGTGCTGTAATCCCACATAAATTTCAAACTTTAATCCATTTGGTGGTGCCTATGGATTTTACCATGTTTTATGTAGCAGTTCATTCCATAAGGGGTTTCTGTTCTGCCTTTGGAAGATGCACTGTAAAAGGGGGTGGGGGAAGCCCTTGTTCCAAAAGGGCCGATCGACACATTACGGCACATGCAGGTTGGTTCTAATTTCCCTGCCCTGTGTAGCAGTCAGATATAAATTGCAGGTTCTGCTCAGCAGTAGAAGAAAAAAGAGCATCCATGTGTGCAGTGTCTGGTTCATTTTGTGACAGCAGTGGAAAAGAGGCAAATTGTTTTTGAAACAGAGGTAGCATGGATAGCCTCTATTTCAAGAGGGGCGGGAATAAGACAGCCGGCTGAGGGTGGATGCTATGTACAATTGAGCCTTTGCATGGGCTCTGTGGTGGATATGTTCACTTGAGCTCTGGGGCTCCAAGTTTTATAGAAGTAGCTGCTCTTGAAACAGGAGCAGTGGGACTTCAGTGCAGTGCAAAAGCCCCCATATTGCTATGTACAAAAGCCCACTGGACTTCTCTGTGATAGTTCATGGCCTTTTCCTTATGATGATATTGTATTTAGTTTTATTGAATTGTGTGCCTGGCCTTGCGCTAGAGAAAAGGTCTTTGGAGACTAGTAATAGCCAAAATGCCCTGACCTGGATGGCCCAGGCTAGCCCGATCTTGTCAGATCTCAGAAGCTAAGCAGGGTCAGCCCTGGCTAGTATTTGGATGGGAGACCACCAAGGAAGACCAGGGTTGCTGTGCAGAGGAAGGCACTGGCAAACCACCTCTGTTAGTCTCTTGCCATGAAAACCCCAAAAGGGGTCGCCATAAGTCAGCTGCGTCTTGACGGCACTTTACACACACACAATAGCCAAAACAATTTGAAGTGCTCTTCTCTTACATACCTCTACAGCAGGGGTCCTCAACCTTTTTCAACCTGCGGACGCCTTTGACTTCTGGCACAGGGTGGTGGGCACAGCCACAAAATGGCTGCCACAGTTTCCGTTTCAGTTTCAGTCACCTTTAATGGCATGATAATAAAAATAGTAGTAACAAAAATACATAAATCTCCATATTCCATACTCACAATTCAACAGTATAACTAAAACTTAACCATCAATTTAGAACTTGTCGGCGTTAGATGCTGTAATAATGCATTCTCCCGAGTGACAAGGAAAAAACCCAAGTCTTAATGCCCAGCACTGCTGTCACCAGCACCCATTTATGTATTCTTTCCCAGAATCTATAGATTGCCTCGGCTAATGTTATTATTTATTTATTTCTTTACCCTTTATTTTGTTTTTGATAACAATCGCCAGGAATTCTGCCACATGTTCGGAAACAGAAGGTATCCTATCCGCTAGTAAAAATTTGATGCCATCACATGATGAGCCTTTTAAAGACATAAGGTTAATTAGTTCTAATCGTAGTTTATGATACAAGGGACAGTATAAGAGGATATGCTCTACTGATTCTGGTTCTTTCAAATGACAGCTTCATAGTCCTTTATTCCGGGGAATACCTCTATATCTACCAGAAACCATAGCGGATGGGAATGTATTTAGTCTGGCCAGCATAAAAGCTCTGCACTGGGAGAGAGGGGCTAAATTGGGCCATTGTTCTTTTTGGAAAGGAAAGGCCACAAGAAGTGGAGCCAACTACAAAATGTGAGGCTTTTCATAACTCTGGTAGTAGGTCTTCAACATTTCAGGCAGGAGCTCTGTCTAACGGCATGCCTTTTAAAATCACCATATTGTTCAAAAATATCTTCTTCCATGCACAAAAAATGAACATACATATTGAGCTAGCTAAGAAACCCTCATCTGGCCTCTGGCAAAGGGAGCTTTGACTCTTGAAAGCTTATACTCTGAAAATCTTGTTGGTTTCTAAGGTGCTACTGGACCCAATGTAGCGCCTCATCTGACAGTTTCTGTTTTTATTTTGCAGACATCTAACACAATTATGGAAAAGGAAGAAAAAAAACGTTACTAACCCATTACATGAGGCCTCTCTTATGAGCCCAGAAATCTTTAACCTGCACTTTTACGTGTAACAATGACAGTCAGCACTGAAGGGCTGGTGAGAGCTCGTTGTTGGAGCGTACAGGGGAAAATATTTTCCCTTTAGGGGAAATTGTGGCTACCCAGGGCCATTTTAGGTCAGGAAAATAGGGCAGGGAGAAGGCTTAAGTCTCTGATCAAATTGGGCCCCATCCTGCCTGACGGCCTAGGTTTCAACAGGGATTTCTCGGTGCAGGTCTGTTTGACAGTACTCAGGCAGACACAAAGTAGAACCGTAAACTGTGCTTAGGGTACATATACTTTAACGCTTCTGTTTCCTTACTTCACATATCAGTTGTGCATATGAATTCACTATTCTCAGCTCTCCATCTGCAATGCTGGGAATAAGACAAATGATCTACTTTACAAGGTTTTTTAAAAAAAGGAGTACTGCAATAATGTATGTGAAGCTCTTTGAATGCTCTTAAAGTACTGTAGAAAAGCAAAGTATTATGTCCTGGAATCTTATCCTGGCTGTATCCTGGAATTACTGTTATTTGCCAGCTTAATTCAAGAAGATCAAATAGATAGGGTAGAAATGGGTAAGATGGTATAGCTTTAAAGGGTTTCCCATTCTTTCCATGTCTTTAGTGATTCAGTGACATTAAAAATGAGTTCAAAAGACCTCTCAGCAATCTTTAGAAAAATTACACTCACTTTCTCTGCAGGTCTGCTTATTTTAAGCCAATTTAGAAACCTTACTTGAATGCTTGTCAAAAGTTTTTTGAATACTCTAAGTCTGTATATTAAATTTCTAAGTTTTCTTGACTCCCTAAATCAATAGTGATTTCATTTTGAAAAGTAATTACATGACTGCCACAGTTTACCTTGCTCAAGCCCATGTTGACACCCACTTTTTAAGCTGTTCTTCACCAAATGTATTCTTAAGCTGTATATAAATATCATCTCATATATTTCTTAGTGTAGAACTTAGACTTCAAGTGCATGCAGTTGTCATCCCTTTCAGAGAGCTTCATGCATAATACTGTTCTGTCACTGAGATAAATTCTGAGCTGAAAAAACAGTACACTGACATGTATGAAGAAAGCTTCTGTTTTGATGGGAATATGTGGACCTTCCATATATATCAGATTTTGAAGTTAGCTGCAATACTCCCCCCCTTACCTTATGTTTTAGTTGGCTAATGTAATATGCATTGAATTGTGTCTAATAACATTTAAATGCCATTCATTACATTTGTTTCATGTAACAGCCCTATATATTTAAATCAGTGATGGCTAGTACCTTCAAAAGTGTGATTCTGTGATTCTCACTCACTCTGCCTAGCTGCTCCCAAATCCATGGGACCAGATGGGGTCAAAGGTCAGGAGGAGGCCGCTGAAATCACTCTGCTCATCTTGTGTAGCGACTACAAGTACTTGCACCTAAGTCCCGTGCTGCCTAGCAATACCATTCCCACACAGCATCACGCCACCTAAGATCAACACAATCCATGCTAAAACTGTGCCACATGGAAAGTAGGAAAAATACATACAGAAAAATACATAACAAATACTTTTAAAAAGTGAGCCAAACACAGACTACAGTCATGTTGTGATATATGTTATGTAATGAAAAAAGAGCCAGCGTGGTGGTGTGGTTAAGGTGTCGGACTAGGACCTGGAAAATGCAGGTTTAAATCCCCACTTGCGCCATGGAAGCTTGCTGGGTGACCTTGGGCCAGTCCCACACTCTCAGCCATGACCCTGGCTGGTATTTGGATGGGAGACCTCCAAGGAATACAAGGGTTGTGACGCGGAGGCTGGAAATGGCAAACCACCTCCGAACGTCTCTTGCGTTGAAAACCCTATGGAGTCGCCATACGTCAGCTGTGATTGGATGGCCAAAAAAAATAAAACGAAAAAATCAAGCATGTCAAAGGCTTTCTAGAAAATATATACAGATTTTGGACATGGGAGGAACAGCAGAAGACCAAATATCTGCAAACAGACACAACTCTTACAACCACACATAATATACACAACCCTGTTCTGTTTGAGAGGGAGGGCCCCCTGCATTCAACTGCCATTGATTAGGTCATCAGAAAGGAGGCAACAGTCCTTAACTCCCTCCTCTTGCCTGGATCCAGTTTATCTGAGAGGACCTTCCCAAGGAACACTTGATACTGAACTTTAGTTGCTATGTATGTTAGGTTTCAATTCCTGTAAGCTGCTTTGGGAGGTAGTTTTGGACTGAAGCATAGGATAAAAATAGATTTAAATAAATGCGGGTGCTGGGGATAAGCAAGAAGGAACATTTTTGCCCTCATGCCCAGCTTTTTAGTTTCTCAGAAGCATTTGATTAGCCACTGTTCCCAACAGACAGAGGGAATTACTAGAGTAAGGTAACGTCTGAGCCTTGGCAGTCACAAAACCACCCTCACGATTCTGCAGTTTCTACTGCAACAAAACAACCATTTCATAGAAAGCAGACTAGTTAATTTCTTACCTAGATATATTCATAAATTAGTGCCCTGCTCAAATTAATATTTCTCAGTGGCAAAGAATATCTTGTATTTGGTGCAGAGCTTATCTTCCTACCTGAGCTTGGCAGACTATGGTGATTAATGATTCTCTAACTTTAAGGCTAACTTCTGCAATGCATACTCTGTGGGGCTACCCTTGAAGACTTTCCAAAAATAAAGTGGAGATGCTCATTTGTTGGTTTGTGTGTGCAGATTGTAGCATATTACTCCTGTTATAGAACAGTTACCAATTCAAGGTGCCATTTTTTTTAACCTTTTAACATGTTACACAATCTGGAGTTAGCATACTTAAAGGATTGTCTTTTCTGTTATGAATTTGTGTGTCTCCTCAGATCTTCCCTGAGCTGCCTCCTGATTAGGCTCTCCCTCCAAGTAGTACCAGTGGGCTATTGCTTGGGCCTTTTCATTCTTGGTGGGGTCCCTATTTTATGGACTGTTCTTTCTGCCGAGGTGCAGAACACTCCTCCATTACTCTCCCTCTGGAAAAGATGCCAACATCCATCCCTCTTTTGGATGGCCATTTGGCAGATAACTAATCTAGGTTGTTTTGTGGTGAGGGTTAGAGTGGCAATAATTATTCTAGATTTGACCATTTGTCAGATACCTGATGAAGGGAGCTTTGACTCTGAAAAACTCATACCCCCAAAATTTCAGCTGTCTCTAAGGTGCTACTGGACTTGAATCTAGCTGTTCTACAGCAGACCAACATGGCTACCCTCTGAAACTCGTAATGATTCCGAAATGATAGTTTAGTTCTAATTTCCCCTGACCCTGGTCCTGTGGTGGCCATTTCCTCCCCCCACCACTGAGGGCTTAAAAAAATCTGAATCCCATTCTGTTGATATAATTATCAGTGTACCAGGTTCTTTGAACACCCAGTTTTCTTGTCTTTTTAAAAAAGTGGATACTTAAAAGTAAGGCTGTATAAGTGGAAGGGCCTATCTCCAGAACTAAAGAGGCCAGACACTTTTCCTAAAAAAATGAAAGCTCGGAGTTCAGAGAACCCGATATTCAGATTTTTATATCATTATATCTCTAAAACAGGATTTAATTGCTGACAAAAAACTGACAAAGGGCTGGGATTTGGGGATGTCTGCTGCTGGAGAAACGGCAGGAAAACCTGTAGTTTGAAACTCCCCTTGCTGCTGTGCTGTATTGGCAGCTGGAGCAGGAACCAAGAAACCACAGAAGCCTGTCCCTCTATGGAAACCACCTCTGCTTAGGATGGTGCTGTGAGAAGTCCTTTCCTTTCCCCCCCCCCTTTTTTTTTTGCCTTTTTTAAGGCCAGTGCCAACACAGTTTGCAGTGTTCTGTCTGTATGTGTCCTTTTGTATCTTAGTTCATGCCACCTGTGTTTGACAATACTGGCTATTGTTAAGTGAGCTGCTGAAAACAGAAGTAAAAATAATGTTTGTTTGTTCTAGCCCTGATAATATGGGACTTCTTGATCCAGACACGAGCGATGGCCGAGTGATTTTCTTCTTGCCGTGGCAAAAGATGACCATTGCTGGCACCACAGATACTGCCACTGAAGTCACACATCACCCAATTCCTACAGAAGAAGATATCAATTTCATCCTGACAGAAGTGCGCAACTATCTTAGCTGTGATGTTGAAGGTAACGTTACTAATATGGGTTGTTCGTATTCACTGATACTGGTTGTTGACTGTGTGTCTGCAACATGTTCTGTTCACCAGGACTTTCAGACAAGTTTATAATGTTGCTTAGGTATTTCCATGAATCAGAGATGGCTTTTTTATGCTACTTCAGTTGTCCATCATACTATTCTGATAATACACCACTCATCTAGCTCACTGTTATATCTATAATTTGCTCTTCCTCCAATAAGCTCAGAGTAGAATTTTAGCATTACAAGAACATAGTAAGGGAGGCTGGGTTGAGAAACAGATTACCTGATCAGCTTAAGCCTCTTCACACATTTTATCAGTCACTGTCTGAGTTCTACTATTGCTTCATCAGCAACTTTCACTGTAAATACATCAGCTTGGATCCCACCAAAAATCTCTGCTGACTGAAGGATTTCCTTCAGCACCATGACTTCTCTGCCTCCCCCTTCCTGCTGTAGTCCAAATGTGCTCAAAACTCTTCTCAAGGGGGACAGGCTTTTTAGCTCATTTGAACAACTAAGACAACTTAGGTTGGAGGAAGGCTTCTTTGAGGGAAACCGGAATCCATGTTTGGCCACTGTATAAGACAACTTAGTGTAGGGATTTGAAATCAGGTTTCCTGTAATGAAGCTCTTCATCCTAGCCTCTAAACCAATTGGATGATAACCACATCTGCTCTTTTTTTGTGTCTGACATAGTTGCTCAGGGTTACACTCCCAACAGTACTTTTGTCCGATGTACTATTTGACTCTAGATAATTAATTTGAAAACAACTTCTCCACATAACAAATGTAATTAAGAACTGTGTCCCCACCAGTAAGAATGAAATTCTATTGTAATGTATTAGTGTAATGACTGTATCTAGTAGGAAAGTGGCAGGCCCCAGTATGGTAATGAGAGCAGCAAAATGGGGTAATTTGTGTACAAGGTAGGGGCTTCTGCATACTTTGGTTTCATCTTCAGTCTTCTGGGCAGCCCCACATATGGGACTGTTCTTGCATAGGCTGGCCTTTGGTAGACTATTTCTAGCCTCATAGCAATTTTGTCGCTTAAACTGTCACGTGATCTGAAGGGGGCGCCCCCTTCCCCTCAGTTCCTTCTCTGCTGCCTTCATATGTAGACGTTTGTATGAGCCGCTGCAAATTCTTTTGTGAGTTTTGAACTTTGACTATTGGGAGTGTTTCTTGATCATTTCCTTCTCCGTTTGACTTAACAGCAACCAATCTGCCATGAAGAGGGCCTTGCACAATGTGATTGAGGTAGCTTTTGCTGACCTACCCGTGTTTTTCCCCCAATCTCCTTCTCAAAAACTACTACTACAGTGTAGTTTCACTGTTTTATTTTTGAGTTAACAATATTTAAAAATTAACCTGTCCTGCTGTCTTCAGCTTTTAGGGCAAGATATGAAACAGTGAAGAAAGGTTATCTCCTCCCTCTCTGCTCCTAGAAACACCACCAAGTAGACCTTTAAGGAACTAAGATGGTGCACATGGCTTTATTTATTTATAAACAATATATATGGTTATAAATATAAGCCATCTAAGAGTCCTGGTAATTGCCCAGCCAGATTTGGATTAAGTGTTAAGAGACATATAAAGTTTCAGATTTCATTACCAAGCCCCTGAGTCATCGAGTCCCTTTAAAATTATTCTATAAGATGCCATGAACTCTGTGATGCCCTTTCTAGGTGTTGACAGAGGCTAAATATTCATATTCAGAAACCTTCTCTTCACAGACTGGAAATTCTAGATTGCTTGTTTGTTCTTCCTTGAAATGGGTAATTGATAGTTCTGTTGTTGTTGTAGCCATTAAAGAAAAATGGTCTACAGGAGAAAGAAAAAATACTATCATTAGGTCCCTCGTGCAGAAATTAATAAAAGAGATGTGGTTTGTCAGACAGGGTGGATGGTTATACTAAGCTACGACTCGGAGAATTGATTAACAAGGGATTTTTGCAGGGCAGTTGTCTTGCAAACGTAGTTGTCTTGAGTGTTAAAACGCTTTTGAAAGTAACCAAACTGGGTTGCGCACTGTTTTCCACATGTGTAATTAGTCGTGTTTATAGATTGTCTGTTAGAGAATTAACAATTGTGCAGGCCGTATCAACTCACTGCAGACCTGCCTTTCTGCTGCCAAAGACAGTGGCAGGGTTATCAACTTACACAGGCTTGGATGTGTTCCAGCTGTTTAATTATAGTGTCACACATGCTGCTTTTCCTGGTTTCATTAATTTATAAATGTAATATGGTATCTTATTTTTGTGATTAGCACTTCATTTTGGTGGGTTAAACATGCTGGCAGAACAACATTGATTTTTCAGATCTATTCCCTGTTCTTTCGGGATATTTTAACCAAAGCATTATTGGGGGGGTTTTCTGTCAACGCTCCTGTGCAAGCAGTATCTTTAAACCGTATACCCCCAAAAAGCTTTTGTTCAAGGCATTTTTGTCCATTGTACACTAGGTAAGATCCTGACCTGGATGGCCCAGGCTAGCCTGATCTCATCAGATCTCAGAAGCTAAGCAGGGTCAGCCCTGGTTAGTAATTGGATGGGAGACCACCAAGGAAGTCCAGGGTTGCTATACAGAGGAAGACACTGGCAAACCACCTCTGTTAGTCTCTTGCCATGAAAACCCCAAAAGGGGTCACCATAAGTTGGCTACGACTTGAAGGCACTTTTTACACACACACACACACACACACACACACACACACACACACACACACTAGGTAAGACCCCCAATTTGTTTACAGACTCCCTTAGCTGTGCTTTATTTGGGATGGGTAAATTGTGAAGTTATCAACTTTGTGGGGAGGAAAAGAGTGTGGAAATGACGAAGTAGGCCCCTAGGTGGGCTGTTTATTTTTAAAGAGTCATGTGGGTTTCTGTGGTAGACGAGTACCAGTACTTTCCTATCTATATTTCTTTAAAAAAAACAGCATTATCAGATGTAAACTCCTCTAGGGTTGTTGTGTTTTTGAGGGCTATATGAGTAACAGAGTGTATAGCTTTGAAACACAGTAAAAGCCTTCAGTGGGAGAACTGGGGGGATATAGGGGAAGCCATCGCGCCTCTCTTGGAATTAGTGTAGACTTTGGGCCAGTTCCTAGAGAGGTATGACACTTATGGGTTTTCAGAACTGGTTGGACCAGAGCCCGGGAAGAACATCATAACGAATGTAGGCATTAGTTTATGTTCAAAACATTCATACTAGAAGGCCACGCTATTAAATGTATTTTAACCACACTAACCCCACTAGTTTAATGAGACAATTCTTTAGAAAAATTTTTTAGCTACAAATGGGGAAAAAGATATTTTATAACAAATAAATGAGAAGTGAAAAATAAATCAAAAACATAATATAAATAATCTTACAGTAATATTATTAGGAGGGAAGGCGTCCTGATCTTGGAAGCCAACTAGGGTCATTACTTGGATGGGAGACCACCAACGAAGGCTCTGCAGAGGAAGGCAATGGCAACCACCTCTGCTTCTCACTTGCCTTGAAAGCCCCTTTCTGGGGTTACCATAAATCAGTTGTGACTTGATGGCACATATCTACACCCATCATATTATTAGTACCACCACTTAGCTCAGTAGTTCCCAAACTTTTCGGGCCACCGCCCCCTTGGTTCCACAATCTCAACCCTAGCACCCCCACCCTATCCAACAAGCCAGTTGAAGGGGCCCACCTCTAGCACCCCCCTGCTGCCCCCTTGCCTCTTAGTGCCCCCTACATAATCCCACCGTCCCCCAGGGGGTGGTACTGCCCACTTTGGGAACCACTGACTTAGCTAATATTCAAATTAGATCTCTTAATAAAATATTTAAAATGGTTAGGAGAATTTATATGTAATAATATTGCTAGTGTAAATACCGATCTATTATATAAAATATATATTATTATTTTTAAAAAACCCAGATTAATAGTTACAATAGAAACGACTTGTAAAAGGTCAAAGGTTTTGGATTTTAATAGTCTTTAAACCACCTCCAGTTCTTTTCAGGATGGTTGTATTTCTTATGCTTTTCTCTTATCCAAATTAACCAAGGGATTTTATTCATTTTTGCCAGATCCAATAATTTTATAAACTAATTTTAAAATTTGGTTAAATTGTTAGCTTTCAGTGTTGTTCAACAATGCCCTAATTGCTTCTTCCATATAGGAAAACTAAACCTATTTAAAAGGGTCATAGTAAAGAGACATATTTTAAGATCCAAAAGGTAAATTAACTTTTAAGATTTTATTTATTATACTCATAAATTGACTCCTGAAAGCCGTTGCTCTTGGACATAGCCACGAACTATGAAAAAATCAGCTCCAGAGGCATTGCATTACCAATAATTTCTAGAAGTACCATATATTTTTTGCTGTTCTTTGCAGGATGGGATGCCAATATGATAGCAAGTTGCAGCCGTTCTCTCTTGTAGTCAAGTTAACTGTGTATTTATTGATCATACCCCAGATAATTCCCTATTTCTCTGTGTTAAAGTCTGGTTTAAATCTTTCTCCCATTTTTAAACAAAGCCTGGTCTGACTATTTCCCCCATATTTAACAAAGCTTGATGTATTTTGAAGAGAGAGTGAGAAACCTTTGATACTCTTGTTAATGTCTGGAGGCAATCTTGTAGTGGTCGTGTCTAGTCATTTAGAAAATGTTTTATCTGAAAGTATTGAAAAAGCGGTGGTCGGTCTTCAATGGTCCCATCTTTAATCTTGATCCTGGTGGGAGGGGGAAGGAAAATTCAGGCAACTGCGAATTACACAAGGCTTACTTAGGTTGTTCGATGTGCTTCAACCTTTATGACTTGAAATCTTGAGATTTGAAAAATGGATCCCTTTGAGTCAACGTGCTGGTATGATTTATGGCAGGTGAAAGATTTATTAATGTATGTGTAGAGGTGGTAGCTTTGATGTATGAACACAAGTGTTTAAATGAATATGAACATGCACAACATTGTAAAGCTGCTTGGAATGTGAATGTTTTCTTCCTGAACAGGTCCTGTATTTTCTTTTGCATAATCATTGATGTTTCCAGCATTACTTCTATTATTATTTTGTTTTTGCCCTTATTCCAAAGATTACACAGTAGCATACATGTTTCACACCCTTCCCTAACTCCATATTTTATCTAAATTATTGTTATTTAGAAAATGTACATTCTATGTCTCACAAATTGCTAGAGGTGATTCCCAGATTAAAACCATACAATAAAATCGTAAAACCAAAAGCATAAAAACAAGCCATAAAGGCAGAATAAAACACCACTCAGTAGCCTAAAACGATAATCACAAAATCCTCTGGCTAGAAGCAGACCATAAAAACAGCTACAAAAGATGAAACCTCCGTAGTTAAATGCCTGAGTTAAAAAAATCATGCTTTAGGCCTGGTGCCTGAAGAAAAGAAAGATAGGTACCAGGTGAACCTCAAGGGGGAGTACATTCTAAAGGTGAAGTGCCACCACTGAGGAAGCCCCATCTCTGGTTGTGTGAATGGGGTGTGAATCTTTAACTGGTGGGCTGGGCAGTACGGGAGGAGGCAGTTCTTCAGGTACTGCAGCTTCAAGCTGTTCAGGGCTTTGAAAGTAAGAGCTGAATTGTTCCAGGAAACAGAAAAAGAGTGGTAGCCAGTGCAGATTTTTTTAAACATAGGGTTTGATATTCAGCGCCTGACAATAGACTGGCTGCCTCATTGGCTGGATCAACTGAAGTATACGGACAATTGCCAAAGGCATCCCCATGAAGGTTGCTTTCACACAAGTTGGAGAATGCACTTTCAATGCAGTATAGCAGTTATTGGCAACTGGATTTTCCTGTTTCCCACAGGAAAAGCCAGTTGCAAATCATTGTGATACTGCATAGTGAGTGTATTATTCAATGATGTGTGAAAGCAGCTGTAGAGCACATTATAATGTAAGTGTGATCAGAGTGTGGATCACTGTGGTTAGATCACACTTTTCGAGGAGCAATCATAGCTGGTTTATCAGCTGAAGCTAATAAAAGGTAATCCATGGAGAAAGAGAAGAAGAGTTGGTTTTTTATATGCCGACTTTCTCTACCACTTAAGGAAGCATCAAACTGGATTACAATAATCTTCCCTTCCCCTCCCCACAGCAGACACCCTGTGAGGTAGATGGGGCTGAGAGAGCTCTAAGAGAACTGTGACTAGCCCAAGGTCACCCAGCTGGCTTCATGTGGAAGAGTGGGGAAACCTGGTTTCCAACTGTAGGCCGTCTAAATTTTGCACAGCAGTCAATTGACCATTGTGATATTGACCATTCACTGACCATTACTGTACAGCAGTGCAATATTGTTGTCAAATGTTCTGTGAAGCTAAGAATGGCACTATGTAGGCGGCAGCATATCTTTTAAAATTTCATTATGGTGTCATATCTTAGCAATTGGCAGGAAAGAGCATTTCAGTAGTGAGTGGAAAACTTAGCAGTAAAGCACCTTCTTCTGCTGTGTGCCACCTGCCTTAATAACAACAAGGATCTTCAAACAGCGGGATCAGTGACAAAAATCACTGGGCTGCCCATGGAAATTCAGTACACTGTAAATCGTTTTTATAGTTAATGTAATTGTTTTAAAATGAGTCAACAATATTATTTTTGTAATCCTGTTCAAAATATACATAGTAGTTATAATAACATTAATATTTCCCAAATAACCGATCACTAACAATATTTTGTTGATTGACCAAATCTTTTGGTTTTTAATCAGTAAAATGTCCAGCCCTCATTTTCTCTGCACCACAACCTAGTGAAGTACATTAGGTTATAGACATCAATTGACTGAGCATTGGCCAGTCTTTATGGTATACTTGAATGTAGATCTCCAGATGTGAGGGCGATCTGGCTGTGACATCTGTCATCCCATCGATCGCCATGGTTGATTTGGCTGATCTGGTTGGCTAGGCGGGTGTCCCATGCTTCCCTCACCAAAGGAAGGCCATTGCCCCAACTTTTACCATTTGCAGAGCAAATACAATATGCATATTTGTCTGTGTCCTTCACCCCCAACTCCCCAGTATTTGTTTCTTGTGCTGCTGGTGGTCGAACAGTTTGATTAATTAATTAATTAGTTATTTTTAACATTTAAGTGGTGGTACTAATTAATTAATTAATTGTTATTTATTAACATTATTCATTTATTGACTTTCTTTACCATCTTTGTCATGAGACTCAAGGCAGGTTACATGGTGTAAAACGATGTAATCAAACAGCATAAGAGATCTACTAAGCAGTAGGATTAGAAAAATTAGAAATAGTGCAAAAAAGTAGCGGACATGATATGTCAAGAAATGTAGAAAATGGAATTACAGAAGTAGAAGACAGTATAGTAAGAGCAAGATAATGCATACAACAGATACACACAGAGAGAGAGAGAGAGAGATAACATACACCAGTGGTATAGACTAGAGTGCAATCCTATGTGGAGTGACTCAGGATAAACTTCTGTTGAGATCAGCTTGTTGCTACTTGTATTGAAATTGATTAGATTAGATGAACTCCGCATTTGATTGTATTCTAACTCTAAATGTAGCATAACGGTGAGTTCTAAATGTAACCCTAAAACACCAAAAAGTATCTCTAAAATGGAAATTTAAAATGCATTTCTTGAAAGTAAGTTCCGTTCAGATCAATGGGATTGACTTCCAATTTAAATGTGTTTATGATCATGGTGCCAGTCTGGAATGGGGAAATATATGTTTGCACCTAAATATTCCAGGGGAGTATGACTTGCAAATGATATGGTACTATTTTACTGTGTAGTAACAATTTTAATGGGGAATATAATACTCAGTTTTACACTGGAATCAGAAGCCTAATTAATTTGTGTATTTTAGTTGAGCATACCCATTTCATTTGCAACTTTTTTTTTTTTGAAAAATATAACACTTGTATGTAAGGGGGGGGGAATTAATTCAGCCTCTTTCCAATATTTAAATAGAAGACTGGAAACAAGCATAGCAAATGGGCTTTTTGGTGCTTTAGGAGTTCTTTATAATAAACGAAGATGTCAGCAGTATCAGTTCTGTTTTAAATGGTAAGGGGGACCACAAATTACAAATAATAATAGTGACTGATTATTGTAATGAGCTCAATGGTAATTAAAGCAAAAGAGTTTTGAGCTACATACTTAGGAGGTGGTTAAGTTAACTTTCTGATGTCCAGCAGTATTTGTGCATGGGGGCGGATGGTTAAATGTAAGATTGATTACTAAAGGTCAATGTAAACTAATTATACAGTCAGACTCTTAGTTGGGATAAGTAGCATGCATCTTCTAAAGGTTTTCAGGGGATAGATTTTAAAACCATTCAGTGATCAAAAGGTGCTGTAACAGAAAAACCAGGGTGGTTGTTCAGATTTGAGAGGTTATCTTTATTTAAATTACTCCACCCCCCAGCTTTTCTGAAATGAGTGAGCCCCTAGTTTTATTACGCTGTTGTGAATTTTATTGTATGCTACTTAGTATTAGACTTTATTACATCAAGAGATGCAATTCCACTAGACCCGTGCCTTTCTTTTTCTCTTCGCCTTTTTGTCATTAATATTTCTAAAGCTAGCAATATTACTTCTCCAAGATAACATTTAAAGATTGGTGGCGTGCTTTCTTCTTATACTCGTAAGAATTATTGTTTTTAACTCCATTTAAGAGGTCATTTTTGGTGCAGCTCTCCCCCCCCTTTTCAACTACAGTGAGGAGAGGTGATGTCCTGGCAGCGTGGAGTGGTATTCGTCCCCTTGTGACAGACCCGGGTTCTAAAGACACCCAGTCCATATCTCGGAATCATGTAGTCCATGTTAGTGATAGCGGCGTTGTGACTATAGCAGGTAATTTGCACTGCACTTCTACCTTTTCTCACATCTTTATTAGAAAATACTTAATTTGTTATGTTGCTTTAACGTTTTCGTTATATTTAGACAGAAAGTTTCAATTCTGAACAAGGAGGACAATTATTGGCCAGTTAAAGGTAGCAGCCTTAATAAGCAGTTTACTCTGTATGTTTTAAAGAAAGTAGTCTTTGAAGGTAAATTGAGAAATGGTGTGCTGGGGGAACATACAGTTAACGCTATGAATTGTTGGTTGCAGGTGGGAAATGGACAACCTATCGCTCAATGGCACAGGATACCATTGATGCTGCTGTAAAAGCTCATTACCTTCAGGCTGATCCTTGTAAGACAGTTGGACTCCTTCTTCAGGGTGCAGATGGTTGGAGTCCTACCCTTTATATTCGACTGGTTCAGGACTACGGACTTGAAAGTGAGGTGAGGCTTTGTGGTGCATGACTGTTTCAGTACATGTTTTGTATCATTCCTTTTCTGTTCGACTAGACTTAAACTGTGATATTGGGTGGTGTTGATAGTCAGTGTACTGAGTGGCCTAGTATGCCCAGGTAGGTCCTACTCCTCTTCTCCAGCTATCCTGAGGTCTAAGCTAAATGTTAAATTGGGGATCCATGCTCTAATTCCCGGATATGTAACTTAGTCATAAAAAGCTGTGGTGTAACTTTGGTGCTGGGAAAGGGGAGCTTAACTCTTTTTTCCATCCTTATGCTGTTTCCCTGATCAAAAATCTCCCCAACCTCTCCCAGGTTCACTTAGATCCAGTAGTGGAAAAAGTGCAGGCACTTTTCTCCCCCCCCCCCTTCCCCTTGAGGCTTAAAATGGGGAGCTGTTTCATTTGGGCAATACGGTGGATGGAGGGGAAAGAGTTAACCTTGACTTTCTTAGTTGTCATGTCCCCAGCCCATATCAGGAACTTACCACAGCTGCTTTTAGCATCCCATCACCAATCTCCAACGGTGTATGTAGTTTAGCCCTCAGAATGTTCTGAGGCCCACTGAAACTAGCAAAGGCTAGGCGAAGGGTTAATGAGAGTCAGATGAAAAAGAGAACGAGGTGAAGCAGATGGGCATGCTGAAGCAAGAGGAATGAAAGGCTGAAAGACATTTTCTCTCTCCCCGCACTGAAAACAACCTTTGTTTTGGACATCAAGTTGATAGGGTTATACCTAATTTAGTATATGGATCATAACTGTTTTTTCAAGCTTATGGAATCATATTGTCTGACCACGAATCCTAATCGTTTTGTGTGTGTGTGTGTGTGTGTGTGTAAATGGCTGTATTCTTTTGTTGTTAAAAGCTTCTTTGTAGTTCCAGTTTCCCTAATCTCAGTTTGCAAATTATTTGTGTATACATGTGTGTGTTTTTGTAACCATGACAGTCTTGAGCCTTTGAGCTTCCCAGCCTCAGGTAAATCTA
This sequence comes from Euleptes europaea, assembly GCF_029931775.1. Classification (NCBI taxonomy): domain Eukaryota; kingdom Metazoa; phylum Chordata; class Lepidosauria; order Squamata; family Sphaerodactylidae; genus Euleptes; species Euleptes europaea. The sequence goes on from NC_079326.1 coordinate 30,598,974, forward strand.
TTCTTCAAAAGTGAACACAGTAGCAGAAAGCTTGAAGAGTCATTAGTCACTGTTCCGTTGATACATGCATAGCAGCATTAGCGCTGGGCTAAGCATTCTCAGCATGACGAGTTTCCTCCCACCCAATCCAAATCTAATACCTTCTCCAGCCTATTAGTTATAGGCAACAGGAGAACTGACAAGAATGGCTCATGTCGAGATTGACCCACGTTCCGGAAAGTGCCAGATGGTAAAACATTCGCTCAACATGTTCTCAATTCCTTAGGTGGCTCAGCATCTTGCGGCTACATACGGAGACAGGGCTTTTGAAGTGGCCAAGTTAGCCCAGGTTACTGGAAAGAGGTGGCCGATTGTTGGAAAGCGGCTCGTATCAGAGTTTCCTTACATTGAATCTGAGGTATGATAGTGAGGCCTTTGGGCCTTGCTCCCCCCTTTTATTGCTTTGTTTTAAATGTGCTGTTTTCTTGCAATAGGAGATGTATAGCTTAGCTTAATCCATCTCTTGAGAAAGTCACAGCCCATAACCAAGAACCATAATGTAGAGACTGAATAATAAGCTGGGAAGAAATTGTTTATATCTCCTCTCCTCAAGCTCATTGGATGGCTCTAGACAAGGCCCTATCTCTCAAGCTTTGTCTAGAGAATGGGGTGATGGTGGTAATTTTGATCTATGCTATAGTGTTGTAAAAGTTATTGGGATAATATATGTGCAGTGCATTGACCCCTCTAAAGTGCTGGATCAATGCTGCTTATTATCTGATCCCCTTGCCTTGTTTCTTATCTTAGGGACAGATGCGGAGCAGGGTGGTCTGTAGAAGTTGACGGAGGGAATTATAGTGTTGTATGTGTAAGAAGGGAGGTTGGGTAGAGAAGCAGCAGCAGCCAAAGTGTGCATGTATCCTTGTACGTGTGCAAGACGGAGGGAAGGAAATGTATAGGGGCTAGGTTTGCCACCTGACCAGGGGGTGGGGGTAGGTAGGGAAAACTGTTTGGCCTGCTCTTGTTCCTCTGCTTTGGTGTACAGAAATCAAGGGCAGTTTTGCCCAGAAACAAGATAGACATCTTTGTCTGCTGATGTCTCTGCATCAAGCTAATGTAAAGGCTCATTGAAAAGCTGGCAATCCCCTTAGGAGCCTGATAGGGATGGGAAGAAAGGACATGGGAGGTGGATGGAGCAAGACAATTTATACCTAGTGAGGCAGAGGTGGGGAAAACATCTAAAAGGTTTAGAAGGGGATTGCTGTTGCTTACAGGAGACCTGTATCTGATCTAATTAAAAATGTCTCAGAAAACAGCAGGAGTTATAACTTCTGAATATGTCGGTAAAGCAGGTTTGGTCAAACCATAATCCCAAATGTATCTTTTCAGTAATTCAGGATAACAAAAGGGAAAATAGAAACTTATTATAATTTTAGTGAAAGTTCAGTTACATGGGCCAGATGGTATGCACTTAATGGTTGGTGGTGGAACAACTTCATCTTAAATTGTCGTTGGTATACATTGTACTTTTCCTTCAGTATTAATTTTTCTGTCCTTTGCCGGACTCTCAGTGCTACATTGGCCTTTAAGACTGTCCATTCAAATACTGTAGGTTGAATACGCGATCCAGGAGTATGCCTGCACTGCAGTGGATATCCTTGCTCGTCGCACACGCTTAGCCTTCCTGAATGTGCAAGCTGCTGAGGAAGCCTTACCAAGAATCATTGAGATCATGGGAAAGAGGCTCAAATGGAGCGAACAGAAGAAAAAGGTACAGAGAAGGTCACATATTTCATGATGAGGTCCTTTCCAAAAGTGCAAAGTGGTGGAAAGGGAGAGGGAAAGTGGGGCCTGAGTCTACTAAATGACCGAGTATTGCTTCGTGCATCCCTTTTCCGACCAGATCTAGGGACCGGTGAATTCAGTGGCACATCTCTAAGCATCTGTGCACTTTGGGGAGCGGAACATGTCAGCTTCCATCTCCTGCTGCAGTACACTAAGCGCCCTCTCCTGGGTCTCAGCAGACCATCAGGAAAACTGAATGGGCCAAGATGGGAGCCTGCAGTGGGGCAGGAGAATTGGTGGAAATCCATATGCCCTCTTCTTTGAACAGGAATACCATTCCATCACAGGAGCTGTGTGGTTGGATGCATGCTGTTGTGTTTGCTAAATTAACCTTTCTGCATCTGTTGGTTGCCTTCCCTAGGTTTGCAAGTACTAACCATGCGTATCAGGACCGTGTGACTTTCTAGGCCCTCCACTCCATTTCCCCCCTCCAAAAGCTTCAGGGCACAGTGAAGACTACATTTAAACATACTTTACTGAATTAGATCAATGGTGCATCTGGTCCAGCTTCAGGTTTCACCAAGCAGCCAGCCAGATGCACCTATAAGTCCAGCAGTTAGGATACAAAAGCAAAAGCTCACCCCAGTGTGTATTCAGAGGGTTATTGCTTATGAACATGGAGGTTCCATTTAATCATCATGGTTAATAGCCACTGATGGGCTTATCCTCCATGTATTTGTCTAACCCCTTTTACAGCCATCTGAACTAGTGATCGTTGGTATATCCCATGGCAACCAATTCCACAAGTTAATATCTTGTTCAATAATGAAGTACTTCTTTTTGTCAGTCTCAAATTTATTACCCACCCACTTAATTTATTACTCACCCACAAATTCTAGTATTACAGGAAAATCAGAAAACTTTATCTTTCCATTTTCTCCACCCCATGATTAATTGTATAACCCTCTTGCCCTTCCTTAGACTCATCTTTTCTCTGAAGTAAAATGCCTCAAACGCATTGAATTTGACAGCTCCAGTCCACATGTTGAACCCACCCCCTCCTTCTGTAATACTTGGACCAGTTGCTGAGCAGATGCCATTGTTAATGCTTAGTGTAGATTGTGGTCCAGTCATAAATCTTGGGGGAGCGAGACTGAAAATGTCTGAATGGCAGAGTCTCTTTTGTCTTTGTTCAGTGTACTTGGAAGTCAATACATGTTAAGGTATTTCTGATAACAAATTTGACTTAGGTGCTATTACAGTGCATTCCTAAGGAGAGTTACTCCAGTCTAAGCCCATTGAAGTGACTTCCCGTGGAAAGGATTCCTTTGCCAAAGCAAAGGATTTTATCTACAGGTTCTTCCTTTGGATATGTTGGAGTTTTTTTGGGGGGGCATATTCAGTGCACCATAAAAAAAAAGTTTCAGAACAGAATAGGTGATTTGAAGATTACAAACTCCAGGCATAGTTTTTTCTCTCTTGCAGCTTGAAGAGAGTAATCAACAAATGCCAGAGGCTTGGCATTAAAATCTGTGATTCACCGCCACTTAGGGTATTTATTGTAGCCATAAGATACCCACTTTAAATTAAAGGCCATCTCTTGGCCCTTCGTCTACAAGCGCAAGTCTTGCTGGCATCGCTGCGAGTTGCATGTGTGGATTGAGGGCACGATACAACCCTAAAAAAAACCTTTACCTTGCACGTCTCTCGGAGTAATTACCGCTTGATAATCAACGCTTGTACAACTGAACCAGTGATCTAGCTGAAGCATGAAATGCTGCCTAATCTTAATTACCTTGTTCACCTTTAAGCACTTTTTGGTCATCAACTGCTGATATTCCTCTAAGGACCAGCAATTATAATTAAGTGAAAGGAGCCAATAAAACATTACAGCAAGGAAGAAATTCAGAATGTAAATATTTGCTGTTACCCTAGAGCTGAGATACTGTGCTGCTGTCCCTTGTTTAGGATGAACTTGCAGAGGCGAAGAAGTTCCTGTACTATGAAATGGGCTACAAGGCACGGTCAGAGCAGTTGACGGATGATGGTGAAATCACTCTGACACCAATGGATGTTGAGAGGTAAATAGAAGACAAACAATTCCATATTCATATGGGTACAAGGAGGTGGGGTGGGAAAGTGGCAGCTACAGGCAAGCAAGGTTGGATTGCAGTGGCGAGAGCCCTCTATTTCATTTTGGTGTTTATGACCATGCTGCCTTGTCAGTATTTTTGGTATGTTCACAGTCACTTTTTAAATGGCTCTTGCCCTGATCCTTGATAGACTGAGCGGGTCATGCATTATTGAGTTTGTGTCCTGGTACAGGATTGGTGGGATCAACTTATGAAGTTGTCTTTGTCCTCAGAGGATTGGTCAACTACTAGCCCAATATTTTTACTTGCAGTTGTTTAGGGCTTCGGGCTGAGTACCCCCCCCCCTTCTGCTACTTCCAAGCCTGTACGTGGAGACTGCAGACACTGAAACTGGGACCTTAGGAATGCAAAGTATTGTGTGCTATTGCCAAGCTATGGCCCCTCCCCCTAGGTATAGGCTTTCTTGCCCACAACATGGAGAAGGCAAGATGGGGTAGCATCAGTTGTGGAAAAAGTTGTGGGGTGAATAAACCTGGAAAGCGGCTGAAGTAGAGTTTAGGTATTATACTGGGGCAGTTGTCAACTTGTGGGCATAACAAAGAGGGGACATCTCATAACTTTAGGCAAGTTTGGTTGTTCTTTCAATGTAGATCTTTCTCAATCTTGCAGATACAAAAAGAGGTTTCACATGTTTGATAAGGATGGCAAAGGTTTTATTACTATATTGGACGTACAGCGTGTGTTAGAGGTAACATTTTTACTTACCTTAAAAATGTCATATCATATTTTCCTGGCGTGATATTAATAGTGTTTTTGTTAATCCAGGCATGTGGTTTTTTCTTCCCTATGTTTTATTAGAGCATCAACCTTCAAATTAATGAAAGTGCACTCCATGAGATTTTGAATGAAGTAGATTTGAACAAAAATGGACAGGTTGAACTCAATGAGTTTTTGCAGGTGAGTGCTTCTTTAAAAAAATATAATTTAAAGAGCACAAAGGAAGTGTTTTTGGTTGTGTCATATTACAGGTAATGCACAATGCTCGTCAGTATTTAAAAATTATATATGCATTAATGTCTGATTTCTAAACACGCTATGATAATGCAAGGCCCAAAAGTGTCTCTTTAGATTCAGTTCAACGGAATAAATATTACCATGCTCAAGAAAATAAGGTGCGCTGTTCTATGTTTGTTATCTTTACCTTTAGTGTGCACATTTTCCCTAGCTTCTTCTAATTCCCTGGAGATGAGATGATGATACAGCTTTCATTGAGTGAAATTACAGGGAAGAGAGACGGAGGCCTGGTTCAGACACTTACTGATTGGCCCCAAGCTTTCCGTGGCAGTTTAGTGGTATGGTCTCTCTTCACTTCCACTACCTTCCTTAAGTACCATAGAGTTCCACACTAGGTTCATAAATATAGCTGACCAACTGGCATCATTTTCCCTGAAAAATTTAAAAAAAGGGAGGAGGGATTATAAATGATGATGGAGTAGCTTTTCAGGAGGCTACACTGGAGTGGAAGTGGGAAACCTACAATACAAGTCAGCGTGCGGAGTGTCTGTATCGTATGGGAAGGGCACCCAATCGGGCCTCCTATGAGAGCAGTTAATGTCAGATCAGCCTCTAGTCTATATATTACAAGAAATTAGACTCTAGAATCCTTGAAGAAAACATGATTCTTATAGTCCACCTTTCTCTCTGAGACTTAAGGCAGATTACAGAATTAGAAAAATAATGCAATAAAGAAAAACAATAGAAGACAGATCATAAACAATGCAACAGCTGGATTCGAAAATTAGAAAACAATGCAGTGCAAGCAAGAAAATGTATACAAAAATGGTGCCATAAACCTATTTCCTTTATTAAAACACCCTCCTCACCAATTCTGTTTACTACAACCCTATTCCCTTTATAAAAAATGCCATCCTAAACAATTCAGTTCTGTGGAACAATAGAAATGTGGTGCTTTCTTGACCCCCTTTGTATGAGAGCTGGTGAAACACAGTGGCCAAGACACTGAGTTACAAATCAGGTAGTCCTTTGTTTTCTTCTGCCATGAATTTCTTGGGTAGTCTCGACGAGTCACACTCTTGTCAGCCTCAAACACCCCCCACACACACACACAATCTGCAATATGAGAAGAATATTACCAAGTTACCTTACGGAGTTGCTGTAAAGATTACAACAGCATAATATATATGAAGCACTGCATAAGAATTTCCTTCAGATGGGAGAATTCTCAGGGTTCCTTTGTCACTAATTGTGAGTTGGAATGCTGCTGTTGCCGTATGCAAAACCACTCTCCAAGCAAGCTTGGATCCAAAGGACCGGCTCTAATAGTAGAAGGAGCACGTTCCCTGATTTCCATGGATTTTCCCCCTCCAGCTACAGTGCTCCCCCACCGCACTACTGAGGTACCCCCAATTGTCACAGCTACCTTAGCAAGGGCACATGATGTTGCAGCGTGAAAGCAGTGCCACTAAAACCCCATTGTGTGAGCAGAGTTCTTGTTGGGTCCAGTCTACAATTGGGGTCCTGTGTTTTATCAAGACCTTTAGTGTTTTGCCACTGCAGTTTTTCCATTTTTAAAAATCAGTCTCCAATGATTTTTATACTTATTCCAGCTAATTCTAATGTCCACTTCTTAAATTTGAACCAACAATCACTGGTTGAAACTTCATCCTTTTATTACTTCCTTCAGCGCAAGAATTGCCACAAAAACTCATTGCTTAAAGTATCTGTATTGTATTTTCTCCTAATTATTTTGTAATCAGTAATTTCGTAAGTAGTTACTTCGGTTAGCACCACATTTGTTTGCTCTGAAATGATTAATAGTTTTCCCACCAGAAGACTAGCACAAGTATTGTGTGTTCCATTTGAAACAGAGCATTTGCACTCATTTTTCTTTCAGTGGGGAGATGCTGAATGTATTTAACTTTGGCTTCACAGCCAGCTCAGTGGGGGTCATGACAAAAAGAATCTGCCAAAGTCAGGTTAGAATAAGCATAGTCGTCTGTCTAACAGAGATTTTCACTTTCAGAGGAGATAGTGTTGGGTCCTAAGGTTCTCTTTTGCTAGGTGACGAATCTCGGAAGGAATCTTTCAAGGGACTAGCCTGTATACTTTCTAAGGTCATACTTTATATTCCCCCGCCAGTTAAGCAAAATTTTGAAAATAAAAAAGAGGGGGATAGAGCTCCCCTTAATGCAAATAATGAATTTCTGGTTGCGCTGTGAGAGGCAAGAATTCTTTAAGTGGAAAATAATGTGATGGCTGCCTAACACACAAATTATCTGTAGGAATGCTTTTGTGCCACACATGTACCTGAAAACACTAGTTTTTATTTTGTTTAAAATTGTATATCCTATCTCTTATCCTGTGAAAATATTCTTAAGGTGGCTTTGAATGAGGTTGTATAATAGAGCTTGAGAAAAGTGTGCGTTCATGGGAAATTGTTCCAGGTAATTGCAGAATAATCGCATCATTTCCCTCATCCATTTGTAATCTTGTATGTTTCTCATTGGATTGTTGAATCCTTCAGTACAAAATTAGCCCTGAACTGAGCACATGGCAGACGTGCTGCTAGGTTTGGATGTGCAAGTTGTCACATCCAAGAGGATGCATACATTGCCTCTGTGGTAAGTGTGCATAGTTATGCAGAAATTACTCCTTTCTATATAGGGAACACCCAGGAGCCATACCGTCTCCGGAAGATACATTTTCATCAGAAAACCATAGGAGGCCAGAGCAAAACTTCCTTAGTTTCAATCCTAATTAATGTTGCACCTTTTTTAGGAAGTAGTAGCCCATTATGTGATGCCGTACTAACAATGTCCTACAAATGAATTACTTCCATACCTAATACAAGAATAATGCATGAGCTGGGAGCATCTGAAATTCCCCGTGGAACTATTTCAGAAGATCTACATAAGTTACAGTATCTCACATGCATAAGAGAAGCAATTGTGGGGGCCCAAACTGTCCCTTCAGTTTGTGTAATGCATGACCTTTCCAGCAGCATAACATGGAATTCTGTTTTGGGATACCTTCAGAATTTCACAGCAATTCTTTCAAAAGGTTTGATCCACAGCTCTTTTGGCTTCTGTGGCAGATGCTTGGGTTAGTCAGAGAGTAGTGAGAATGCTAACCTTCCCCAGATGCCACCAGCTTTTGCCTTCTAGAGCAGGGGTGTCAAACATACAGCCTGCGGGCCGGATCCGCCCGCTTGAGAGCTCTTATCTGGCCCACGAGCCAGCTGAGGTAGCCACCCCCCTCCCAGTCTGGGCTGGCAAGACATGGCCTGGCCCGACCAAGCGACATTTATGTCATAGCCATCCCTCGTAACAAATGAGTTCGACACCCTTGTTCTAGAGGCATGTAGATGTAATCAAGGCATAATTCATGTGTTTGTCTTTGAGGGAGAAAAGGTTTCATGTAGTGAAACGAGAATGATCTAAAACTTTCCTTAGTGAAAAATCTGAAAATTACTCTCAAAGAAAGCAGTGGCTATTGTAAGATGCACATCTCTTTAGCTCTTGCATATTGAGCTAACACTGATATCCATATACTATGCTGGCTCAATTCATATGGCATGCTTGAACCATACCTTGGCTATCACAAATTTACATATGAGCTCCATCATCTTGGTCCGTTTGAAGGTGTCCTCCGCCTCCTGGTTCACAACAGCCTCAAATTTCTGTGATGTCCAAATTGGGCAAACAGTGGTTTTTGCAACCATAGCTTGCCTCCAAATCAGAATAATAATAATAATAATAATAAAAGTTAAGAAGAGCCTTGGATCAAACTACTGGGCCATCTAATCCAGCATCCTGTCTCACACAGGGCCAACCAGTTATGTTGGAGGGCCAACAACAGGGTATAGAGGCCAAGGCCCTCCCCTGATGTTGCTTCCTGCCACTGTATTCAGAGGTTTACTGCCTCTAAATGTGAAGGGTCCCTTTAGTCTGATAGATCTGTCCTCCATGAGGAGGACAGATCATAGTGGATTCTTGGTTTGGAGGCAGGCTTTAGTTAGCAGTAACTGTGCTGCTCCCTGTTTGATCAATCACTGCAATTCCCACAGACCAATAGCAATTACCACAGACCAGCAATAGAAGAGGAGAACCTTATTTATTTATGTATTATTTCCAACTTATATCCCGCCCTCCCCAACTGAAGTCATGTGGGGGGAAGGGGGCCCTAAATGCAGCATTTTCCTGATAGCCAAACCATGAGGTAGCCATAACGTCTGAACTGTTCTGTGAATTGCCCCCTTGACCTAAAGATCCAAGGACATGATTTTGTAGAGGCTGAAGTGAAAAAGATGTGAGACATCTGCAGGGGTTTTGAAAAATACAAATGCTATCAAAAAAAAAAAAAAAGGAAGGCTTTAAAGACATTCCTGTAACGTTTCTGAGTATCCTTTTGACTCCTTTCCCGCAAACAGCTTATTTGGTTTTTTAGTCACTGGCCAGTTTTGTTTTTGTACAGCCTTTCTTGGTCAGGTATTTCAAATGACTGCCAGGTTCTTCCTGCCGCTGTGGCAATGATGAATGCAGAACATGAGATAAATTAATGCTGGGGATTTTGGTCAATGTCAGCCCTTTCTTCACTGTGTCAAGTTAAACAAACAAGATCAAGGCAAAGGAAAATGGTAATTGTCTCTCTCGAGATGGGCTGCAGATAAGAGCACTGTTGAATCTAAATGTGGAAATTTTCCCTGGTTGTGTCCAGCATTTTGGTGTGTTTTTTTTAAAGTAGTATGTATTTACCATCTCAAACATAGTGTTTGTTAAGCTACACGAATAAATGTATTTTTAGAGAGTGGGGGGGGGGAAACACACAGACCTTGTGATTTTAATCATGCTTAGGCTTTTTAAAAAGGCATTTTTCTTATAGTAAACTTCCTCTTTTGAATTGTAAAGGTTTACAGTTGGGATTTAATTTTAGGGGTTTTAAAATTGGTTTCTTGTATAACATCAGTAGGCATCTGATTTCTTTATATTTTTTAAAATTACTTGGCTTCTTTAAATATGCTAGATTCTAGTCCAGCAGCACCTTACAGACCAACAGTTTTAACCCTCAAAAGCTTATACCCCGAAAATCTTGGTCCCAAAGGTCTACTGCAGGGGTCCCCAATGTGGTGCTCATACCTTTTCTGGTGTCTGCCAAGTGTTTTTAGGGAATGGGTGGGGTTAGGTAGGGCTTTTGCCCAGCAAGAGGTCTAATTGACTATTGGAGATTTGATTGGCTGTGCAGCTTTTTTTTAAAAAATGTTGCGTTGGCAGCAGCTGCCACCACAGCTACACTGTGTTCCCGAAGTTAAGCTGTGGCAATATGTCGGTGGCTGGCTCTGCCTCCTGAGGCTGCCATTTTGTGGCAGCCATTTTGTTCCTGCGCCCACCAGGCCAAGTCAGAATTTCCAAATGTGCCCGCAGGCTCAAAAAGGTTGGGGACCCCCCCCCCCCCGTGCTACCAGGAGCGGTTCAAGCTGTTCTACTGCAGACCAACACGACTACCCTCTGAAACTGTTGTTAAATATGCTGTCAAGTAAGACGCTGAACAGTTTATTCAGCTGTGTCTTCTTTAGGGGTGATGCATATTTTTTTCTAGAAGAGGGCACTTGCTGTTGTAGCGCATTGTGAATTTTAAATATGGGGAGGGGCAGTGTTAAAACAATGCAAATTAACATTTCCTCTTGGTGGTTGGTTTTTTAAACTGTTCTATCACGATGAGTTGGGGCAGGTAACCATACCACTAGTCTAGTAAAACTAAATAACGAATGCCCATTGAGATACATTTTTTAATTTAAATTACCTCATTCCTGCGTATAGCCTGCAATTTATCATACAGCATTCTGGGAAATATTCCTGCTCTATCCTTGACACTGACCAAGGCATGCTGGGAGAGTCCCCTTGCAGGTCTGTGCTAATTCAAAATGTGTATCTGGAGATCACTTGTTTGCAAATGTCCTTGTATCAAAATCTCCCTGCTCTTGCCAGGCTTCTAGCTCAAGCCTTGACAAGTTTTCTTTGGCTGTAGGACCCAGCCCAAGAATTTAGGGGCCAGACATGTTTTCCACTCTTCGTGGTTTCGTACCATATTTTCTAATAATTGCTGCCACAAAGCTTAATCCTAACATCTTCACAGTTTCTCACAATATTATTAAAGTGATGACAAAAGTGTTGTGTATAAATATGTATAGGTTGTTATCACTGCAACAAAAAGCTAACCCCTAACGCTATCATAACTTCTCTCCTATTTCTGGTAAATCCATTATCACTTTAAAAGTTCCATTTAATTGAATGTTGGAGCCAATATAAAAAGCAGCTGGGTAAGAAATGAATTGAATGGTGTAAAGTTAGCATATGAACAAGCAACCACAAGAACTTCTTACATACATTTTTTGTGCTCTACAGCAAAACACAGTCTGATGTGCAATGATAAACTTTGTACATCTCACTGAGAGACAGTACAAGAAAATCATTGCTAAAAATATTAGGCACCACAGTTACATTTCTAGGTGCCATGGCAACCTGGCACCTGGGATTTTTAAAGCCTTGCTCTAGCTAATGTTATTAGCTTTCTATGTGCAGGAAGCCTCGATGTGGGGCCACATTCAAACAAGGGATTCCCTCCCCCCCCCCCCGGTGCATTTCTGAAGTGTTGCTAGTTTGTTACAGCCATATTGTAAACAGTTCCTAAACAGCTGAATTGGCTCATTGCCAAATTCCTTGGTACAATTTATTATTTTAACCAGGATAGTGGAAAGGGAAACTTTCTTTCCAACACACTCAAAATCTATTTCCTTAGTATGCACTTTTTGACTAGAAGTGTGGAATTAAATAAGTCTAGCGAAGCTACTTAAACTGGCCCTATAGTTAGTATGTTATGTATCTGTCCGCTCCGTGATCAGATGCTTTCCGATAACAAACAAATCAACCCACTGTGATTCCAGCCCCACGCTAGTTCAGTTTGGACTTTGATTTTTGTAGGATCTTAACGTGATTTCTCATACAATTTGTATTAGGTACATTTTAATCATGTTAATTGGACTGTTATAATTTATGCCCTTGCATTCTGATTGCTACATTGTTAGTTGCCTTGAAGCCAAGGAGAGTAAGGCATGATAGAAATGTTTTAAGCAAATAAATGTACTATATAAAAGTACTTTTTGTTTTACTAATGATACTTTTAAAAAACTATGCCTACGTTTATATGCATTAAGGACCATTAAATGTTTTTGACTAGGATCCATTGCTTAACCTTTTCTTATTAGTGGCAAAATAATCAGAATTTACCAACCTTTGTTTTTACATTTTCAAAGGAAATTGGCAAAATTGCCTGCCATTCCTTTAATTCCCTAAGTAAATGGGTCTGAAAATACAGTCTTACATAAGGAGAGGGTAGCAGTGCATGCAACTAGTTTATTGAATGAGAGAGTTGCTTCCGGAGTCTCTCCGTTCCCTGGCCTGTCTAGCCTGTGCATAGTATCATTCTCAAATTATGTTTGCATATGTGTAAATTTAAAGAGTTACAATCACATGTGAATGGTATGATGCACTGAGTGATACAACGTTGAAAGTCCTACACTCTTGTATTGATAATTTTTTAAGAAGCATTCTGCATCCATTGGTCTTGGTCTAGGCTTGCAGATAGAGCATATGCACTTGGTTAAAGATTCTGGCCTATCAAAAATAGCCAGAAGGTTTCAAATACATATTTGACAGTGGTTTTTCAGGCAATCCAAGGAGTTAACATGAAAGTCAGAAATAATCAAATAAAAAAGTATATCCTGGAGGAATTCTTGATTGCTCACAAACAGAGAAAGAAGCTAAATTCATAGCTAAATATAATGCTTTGCAAATTGTTCACTCATCTCTGCTTTGGCCCTTGAGAAAGAAGCCAGAGTAGTAAAATGAACATATGGCTTGTAGCATTTGCTGTCATAAAGATATTGCATGACCAAAACTTAGCATAAATGATATTTAGGCCAGGAGAATTTGAGTTTCCAGATTCTCATGCAGGCTTCTACCATTTCCTTCCTAGAAAAGTAATGCTTGAACTAACAGCAGATTGCTAATACCAAATTGTACATGTCAGTGGTGGTACTAAAGATATTAGTGATAGAGATCTAATACATAGTTTGTTTTGTACACATGACAGTGGTATAATAATAACAGCATTTCTTAAGGATGTTCAGTGTTCCAAGAGCCACACTTAATACCCATTTTTTGTGTTGTAATCCTTACAGTAGCCCTGTAAGGTAGGTCAAAATTATCCGAGTATTGTGACTTCATCTATGGCAGAGGTGAGATTTCAGCTTCCCAGATCACAGCTCAGTCTCTTGGCCTCTGTGCTCCTAATGTTTCTGTTTTCTTATGGGTATGTGCAGGGATGATTACAATTGCATACTTAAAAAAGGGGTTTTAGTGTCCTTTTCCATCGTAGGCTGCTGTGCGACCCTAGGCATGGCACTTGAAATGTTTCTTTGGTGGTAAAGCTACAAGCTCGCCAGGTTGATTCAAAGACAAACATTCCACGCCTGGGGTGGGTGGAAATCAGAGGTGATATTAATGTTTTCTTGATCTTGTTTCTTTAGCTCATGAATGCTATTCAGAAAGGGCAAGTCTCTGGAAGCCGATTTGCTGTGCTTATGAAAACGGCCGAAGAGAACATTTGTCAGCGTAATGCAATTTCAGTGGATCGGAGTGGTGGTGGACTGTGAGTTTTGGGTGCTGCAGAATAGTGGATACCGTGAAGCTGACTCTATTGATGCTGGAAAACATTCCACTGCTTTCAGACGTCTCTCTTCCTCGATGCGATTTGTCTGTCATTGAGCAATTCTACAGAAAAATGCCTTGGTGCAGTTCTCTATCCCCCACCCCCGCTTAAATTTCCTGTGAATGTATTGTTGCTCTCATAGGGGCCCTACTGAACTGGGTATACGCTTCTGTTCTCCTGGTGGGCAAGAATTTGAAATGCTGTAAGGAAAAGTGGATTTTCAAATGGGTGCTTATTTTCCAGGCTAATCCAAGCAGATCTTCACTTCCTCGTGGCTGCATTCTGGAGCCCTGTCAAGGAGATCTAGGTGGAAAACTGGCATGAATGTGGGTTCATTTGCTTTGCAAAAAAATTGCTTTTTGCCATTTCGCAAGAGCAGAAGTGATGTCTCTCTTTATACAGCTTCAAGCTGGCCCCCACTGCTCTTGTTACATCTTGCTGCATTTACTTTTCATACAGGAGAGATGCCAGCATGCCTCTAGTGTCTTATACATGGCCCTGTTTGTTAAATCTATGGATTCTTCCCCCTGCTCCCCACACACCTCACTTTTCTCAGAGAAGTACATGGTGTAAAACATTCACATTTTGCCTAAAACTTTGGGACTTGTGGTATTCTTCATTGTTACCAGGCTCTTAAGAAAAAAAACATGCATGCCATAAGAAAGGGAATGATTTGTCACTGGGGAGTTATAATAATGCTCAAAGCTAGGGTTTATTGATGACCACCATCCAAAATACAGGTGAGTGCCCTGCTAAGGAATCACAGTGACATTTAATCGTGTTTGGGTGAAAGGACATACAGGTCATAATTCAGTTAAATTGAAACATGGTTAAGTCTTATTGAAATTGGTGGGATTTAGCTGCACATTTAGGTGATTATGTCCTGCTCAGCAGCTATGATTTACAGATGGATTTCCAAAAAGCACTCTTAAGAGAATGCAAGCCTTGAAACACATAATAAGAATAACAAAAAAATCCACGATCTGCCATGGAACAAAAAAAGCCAACAAGAAGGCTTGGAAGTTCAATCCCTGTGCTAAACTTTATTTGTGCATGTTAAGAGTGCGTTACTATCCCTATGCCATTTCTGTAGAAGTTGTAACAAATGCTTCTGTGCTGATTGATGGATTGCTTTGTACATCTCGCACAAACTAAGCAAAATGGAAAACTATTCTAGCGTCTCACTCCAGGGTTTGGTTAAGGAAAAAAAAAAAGCACTGAGCTAGACATTGCTGAATAAATACTGAGGTGGTTCGTTCTATTTTGATTATTTTCCTCAAACATAGGCTCATCTTTTGCACCTCTGTTTTTTAAGCTGGATGACATTACTAAGCTCAAGTGGAAGCTGCGTTCCTGATGCTTGGACAATAAAATGATGATTTAAAACAAAGGGGAAATACTTCAGGTTACTGGTGAATCTCTTTGCCTCAAAGGGCCTTTATACCCACATTACAGTTTTTAATGTAAGGGGATGTTCTTGCGAGCCTGCTGGGGGGGATTTGAAATCTTTCCCATATGCAAATGAGCTCTTATAAGTATTTAGAGATGGTGGGCTAAGAAATGTTTATGCACAGGAGCATAAATATTCTCTCCAAAAATATTTTTTCCCTGTAGAAATAGATTGTATGCAGTACTTAAGACACTCACTAGAAATAGAGTTGTTGGGATACTTTCCTCATATTCTTAGTAACGTTAAAAAACAACAGCAGCAGCTAGAGCAGCAGCGATTTGTATACGAGATTTTAGACTTCAGTCCACGTTGAATGCAGAATCCAAGTCTAAGTAAAAATGTTAGAAGATAGTGTTCTAAAAAGTTTCTAGCAAAGTCCCTTGTTAACTTGGGTCTTATATGCTTCAGATTAACTAGAATTAGAAGGCAAAGTTGACTAGTTGTGGTCTCCTTATAAGCATAAAGGACTGGGTTCCCATGGTTCTGTAGACTGCTTCTTCTCGATATAACTAGCATGTCTTAGTTTTCATCTCCATGAATTTGTTTATCTGAGTTGATTTTTCTTCTCACAAGGAACAATCAGTCTTACAGCCAGTTTTGCTACATAATCAGGAACTGAATGACCATTATGTTCAAATGACAAAAAAACTACCAATATTTTATACACACCTTGCGCTAAGTGGCATTTTAGCTCCTACCTTATACCTCTTTACAGAAAAGATTAGACCTGGGATCCAGAGGTTTGTCTGTGCCTCATCTATACTTTGTCAGAATTTGGCCAGCCATTTCTCTTCCACCTGAGTTAGCCAGGAAGATGAGGGGAGTCATACAGCATCTGAGGAAGAAATTAATACTTTGTATTTTTATATTGACTGCTTAAAACAGTTTCTCCAGACTGGTATATATTCATACAGAAGTTTCAACAATGTCTAGCGATGCCTATCTCCAAGCTAGTCAATTCTTGCTTGTTTTCTCCCTTTGCTACCACATTATTCTACTGAGAGCTTGAATTTTTGTCATGGTTTTATATGCATGTTCTCCATTTTCTGGTTTGGTCATTCTGAATTTAAGCTGAACTTTTCCTTGCTTTCTTTTCTTATGGTAAAGTGTGTGTTGCCAATTTGTACAAGAAATGAAAGAACCTATATGCATCATTTTATGCCTGCTCGGCATCAGTACAATGAAAAACTAAGAACAACTTGATTACACAACATCCCCTTTTTTACCGTTTTGGAAGATTGTCATTTTGAATGTATGGTAAATATAATGTGCTTACGACATTGTACTGTTTTCATTTTTTTAATTAAATGGACTACTACTGTGTTTTTTAAAAAGGAAAAAAATTAATAAAGCCCATAGCAGGTTGTATGTATGCATGCACACTCATACGTACATAGAAAACTCGCATGTTTTTACATTTGCCACTTTTATGTATTGTGTTGGGTTATTGTTCTAGGCTGTTAAAAACTGTGTTTGAGGCTGGGTTGTCATTTTTATATCTGTCTTGGTGTTTTATTGCCATTATTTATTACTTTTGATATACAGAATGAGCTGCATGCATTTATAGAGCAATAAGAGGATGTATTTAATGTGCCTTGTTTTTAACTGAATAAGAACTGAAAGCATGAATCAATAAAACTGATTAAAATGGTCCACTCACTGGCATTTTGATGTTACCAGCAGTTACAGAAATAAAGTTGATTAGCCCTGAATTATTTCCCCCCTTCTTTTTCTATGGTAAAAAAGTTATAAAAACAGGATTAAGAAATCTAAATTTTAAAGGATGATACAAATCAGTGGTCTTAACTCTATTTCTGGTAGGGTGAATTAGGAATTAAAATACAGACAACCTTGTCTTGCAGAATTAACATTGGACGTTGTTGAAATATTATTTCATTGCTATGGTGTTTTATTTTTTTTGTTCACTTTAGGGGAAATAAACAAACAGCCAACCAGTTGTTGTTACCAGAATGGATTTTTATTCATTTATTTTTCAGTCAACCAAACATCTTCAGGCGAAATGTTCCCAGCCCACACTGATGAATTTTATCATGACTAAAATCAATAGGAATAAATGGAAAAGATTACATAATCCGTTTTGATCATCTCGCATGTCAGGTTAGTCTAGAGTTGCCAAGTGCTGATAAATGTTCTGACAGGAAGAAAACGCTATATATTTTCATTGTCAATAAACCTGCAGAGCTGTTTTAAGTTTTTATCCCAAATTTTATAATTCTTATATTCTTTTATAGTACCAAATTTACATGTGCAACAAGGGTTTTTATGTTTTTGGTTGTTGTTGGTGGTCAGGTAGAAACTTTACATTGTGTACATATTTTTACAGCGCTAGTGTTGTGTTAGTGGTGGCCAGAACATTATAGAACTGATGCATCTTGAGAACGTGATTACAGAATCCTTACAATGTGGGTCAGTATGTCAGCAAACATGCTACGTCCATGCCTTTATCGAATATGTGTCAGAATCCTCCCTTGCGGTACCTTCTTGCGCATAACTTAGATAACCTTTCCACACGGGTA